>NW_022681474.1:3083231-4576669 GCF_009764315.1 Trachypithecus francoisi | reverse complement strand
AATCCACTCGCCTCCGTCTCTCAGAGTGCTGGAATTACAGGCATGAGCCCCCTCGCCGCGCCCCTCTGCCCCATTTCTTACTGTGTAATGGTGTGTGGTTTGCCTCAACTCTCTGGTTCCAGCCACCCTCAGGGAAATCTGTGCAGAGCTTGCTTTTTTAATGTTTGTATTTAGTCAGTTAGATTATAGTAGACTCCATAGATGTCTTCACTTGAAGTTTTAAAAGATTGGTGAAGATTAAATTTGGACATGTCTAGGATAAATGTCACATTATAGTAAATCATGGAAGTCTAGACTTCTGAGGCAAAAGCCATGCGCTTGGATGATATTAGACCTGTAGGATCTGTAGAAAACAGCCAGTTTAATCCCTTGGGTTTGATTTTTCTTGTTTTGTTGATTTTTAATAGGAACATTAATGTGTATTCATCATAACAAGTCAGATGACACAAATATATATATCAAAAATTACATCTGCTGCACCCTCTCTGTAATCTCTCCTTCCTCTCCTCTGAGGTATCTGATGTTAACATTTTGTTTGTAACCAGTCTTTTTTTTATACTCATAATTCCTATGCATATGTGATTAGTTTTCTTCTATTTTAAATGAAAGCTATGTCATACTCACGACACCAAAACTAGCTTTTTGTACTTAACAATACATCATGAACATTCTTGTGAGTCTTTGCATTAATTTAAATTTTAACTTTGTTTTTATCAAATCAATATACATAGTTTTAAAAATCAAACAGTGTCACTTGACTTACACTGAAAAAGGGTTCTTTGCTCCGTTCCTTCCCAGCTCTTTGATTCTGTCTCCCCAGAGATTCACTTTGAATTCTTTACATTGCGTCTTCTAGTATTCACCAATTTTTTCTTTCTTTCTTTCTTTCTTTCTTTCTTTCTTTCTTTCTTTCTTTCTTTCTTTCTTCTTTCTTTTTCTTTCTTTCTTTCTTTCATTTGAGATGGAGTCTCACTTTGTCTCCTAGGTTGGAGTGCAGTGGTGCGATCTTGGCTCACTGTAACCTCCGCCTCTCAGGTTCAAGTGTTTCTTCTGCCTCAGTCTCCCAAGCAGCAGGGATTACAGACGCATGCCACAACACCTGGCTAATTTTTTGTATTTTTAGTAGAGACGAGGTTTCACCATGTTGGCCAGGCTGGCCTTGAAATCCTGACCTCAGGTGATCTGCCTGCCTCGGCCTTCCAAAGTGCTGAGATTACCAGTGTGAGTCACTGCTCCCATCTTATCATTAAATTTCTTAAAAAATATATTTCTACTAATATTTATTGATTCACCTGTTTTAGAACATCATCTACTGGTGTTGTACTAACTATAGGATTTAGCTCATTTATCCAGTCACACAGACACACACACACACACACGTGTTAACTGGTTAAATCAAAGATCAGCATGTGCATTATGACTGTGTAAATAATACTCACAGCAAAATCATAAGATATATTGATTATATTTCCTTGCTTGAACCTCTTTTATTTTCCTTTGTAGTTACTAATTACCTTTGTAAACATTGTAATGACCTCTAGGGGTTATAATTTATAGATAATAAAATATATCCACTTAAAGTACACAGTTGTCTGAATTTTTGGACTGTTATATACTTGCAGATAATTATTACCCCAGTCAAGGTACAGAATTTTTTCATAGCCTCAAAACATTCCTTTATGTCTCTTATTAGTTAATTCTACCCACTGTCCTGTACAACCACTGATCTGATTTTTATCACCATAAATTATTTTTGTCTGTTCTAGACATCATGTAAATGGAATCATAGAGCACATTTTTGTTTTTTGGTATCTTTCACTCAGCATAATGTTTTTGAGCTTCGTTCATGCTGTTGGCATTGTTCTTTGTCACTGCATGTATGAAATTCCTTTGCATAAATGTAACACGAGTTGTTTATTCATTCACCTGTTGATGAACACAGAACAAAAACAAGGCCAGGCGCAGTGGCTCACACCTGTAATCCTGGCATTTTGAGAGGCAGAGGCGGGTGGATCACGAGGTCAGGAGAGTGAGACCATCCTGGCCAACATGGTGAAACCCCGTTTCCACTAAAATACAAAAAAAATTTAGCTGGGCGTGGTGACGCGCGCCTGTAATCCCAGCTACTCAGGAGGCTGAGGCAGGGGAATCGCTTGAACCCGGGAGGCAGAGGTTGCAGTGAATGGAGATTGTGCCACTGCACACCAGCCTGGGCAACAGAGCAAGACCCTGTCTCAGAAAAAACAAACAAACAAACTGGATTTTTCCCAGTTTTGGGCTATTATGTTAAAGCTGTTATGAACATTTGTATTCAAGTCTTTGTGTAGACCTATGTTTTCGTTTCGTTCAAGTAAATCTCTGGGAATGGAATTGCTGGGTAATTTGGCACATATGTGTTTAACTGTTTTCCTATGGGGTGTACCATTTCATTCCCTCCTGTAGTATAAGATTGTTCTAGTTGCTCATTAGTTCTTGATGTTGTTGGTCTTTTAAAATTTAGCCATTCTAGTGTGGTCATGGCTCATTGTGCATCTGTCTAGTTAATAACTGAATCTGCTATATTCTGGTGTGGTCATGGCTCATTGTGTGTGTTCTAATTAATAACTTTATCTTATTTTTACTTTATCATGGTCTGGCAGTTTTCAGTTTTGAGAAAACTGGAGTGGAAAGTACAGGGAGTTCTCATATACGCCCAACCTAGTTTGCTCTATTATTAACATCTTGAATTAGGGCGGTGCATTTGTTAGAATTATGATGAGCCAATGTTGGTATTGATGAGCGGTGCATTTGTTGTAATCGATGAGCCAGAATCGGTACATTATTATTAACCAAAGCCCTTTGTTTACATTAGGGTCCATTCTTTGTGTTGTATATTCTGTGGTTTTGACCATAAGTGACATGTATCCGCCATGATAGAGGCCTGCAGAATGGTTTCACTGATATACAAATCCTGTTTTCCATCTATTCCTGCCTCCCTTCCCCTTCTCCTTCCAATCTTTGGCTGCCACTGAGCTTTTCACTGTCTTCGTGGTTTTACCTTTTCTAGAAGGTCCTGTAAGGGGAATCATACAATATGTAGTCTTTCAAGATTGGCTTCATTCACTTAGAAACGCACAGTTAAGTGACTTGATAGGTTATTTCTTTATAGCACTGAATACTAGTCCATTGTCTAGATGTACTACGGTTTACCTGTTCACCTACTGAGGGACTCTCAGTTGCTTCCAGATCTGGGCAGTTGTGAATAAAGCTGCTGTAAATGTCTGTGTGTATTTGTTTGGTGGGGACAGAGGTGGGCTGCCAGCATTCTGGGAACTGAGCTTGGGTGAGGAGGGAGCTTTTGTTCAATGGGTTATTTTCTCTGGAGTGCTTTAATCTCCGCTCCCCTGTACGCAGTAATCTTCTTAGAGAGCAAACCTCTGGGCTTGCTTCAGAACAGGAGGGGAATCCGAGGATCCGAAGAGCCCTTTTAAAGACTGATCCAGTTCTGGTTTTAGCCTTACCTTTTGGTTTCTTTTTTTTTTTTTTTTTTGAGACGGAGTCTTGCTCTGTCGCCCGGGCTGGAGTGCAGTGGCCGGATCTCAGCTCACTGCAAGCTCCGCCTCCCGGGTTTACGCCATTCTCCTGCCTCAGCCTCCGGAGTAGTTTCTAAAACTGTAACTTTATGCAATCAACTTTGCACTCGACGTAGTAAACACATTTCATGCCAAGGTGTTGAAAGGCCAAAATGACAATAAACACATGTACATAAAAATATCATGTGCATCCGGTGAAGGTGCAGAGCCGAAGGTGAGTCCTTTCTTCCAGATTCTTGTGTGTTGTCCCCATGTCGGTGTTGTCAGAATATTACAGGGAGCAAAGTCAGAGGCCGCGGTGTGGCTGTTAAGTGAAAAGCTGATAGCGTGGGAGTGTCCTGATTATAGTCATCGCAGACGAGGATGTATTCTCCACCTGTGATTTTGTTTCAACCTCTACATTATCTCGCAGAAAAGTGCCAAACTGTAATTCTCACAATATCCAAGTTGATGTTTTTTAGTAGTGAATTTCCTGATAGCATTATAACATTCATCTCTCTGGGCTCAAGCATTGTTTCCTCCTAGCATCCTCAAAAGCAAGGGGTTCTGGATACAGAAGGAGGTGACCATCCATTAAGGCTTTTGAGGAGGTCCTGCCTCTGTGATTGTCTTTGATTGTGTCTGTTAATGCCTCCCAGGGCAGTGAATGAACAGCAGGAGGGGACAGTGATGAGTTCAGTCCAGTGACATATACGATAGACGGCAGTGGATGGAGGCAGGACTGCGGCTCTCTGAGAGATGGTCTGTTCCTGAGAGGCTGAGGTCAGAAGGACAGTGGGGCAGGGAGGCACCTGAGCCCCCTAGGGTGGCCTCTTAGCTTGCTTTTGGGTATGATTGGACTAGATGACCTCTGCAGTTCTTTCTAGCCATAAGGAGGTAGGGATACTAAAAATGAAACCCAATCTCTTCACCCTGATATTTGAAGCCGCTCATAACCTGGTTACTTCTTACCTTTCATGCTCCTTCTTCTTCCCAGCATCTTCTCCCTAGTGAGCGCATCTTTGTCCTCAAGACCTTCTCTCTTTTGTTTCCGCTTGAATTCCCCTGCCCACCCACCCCCACTACCTATCTTTTTTGACTTGTTTTCATATCAAAATTCTGCTAAGATTTACTTTCTTTTTCTTTTTCATTCTTGGTTTTTTTTTTTTTTTTAAGACAGGGTCTCACTCAGTTGCCCAGGCTGGAGAACAGTGGCGTGATCATAGCTCGCTGCAGCCTTGAACTCTTGGACTTGAGTGATCCCCCTGCCTCTGCCTTCTGAGTAGCTGGCACTACAGGCACTCACCACTCTACCTAGCTAATTTATTTTATTTTATTTTGTTTATTTTCTAGAGATGAGGCCTCACTATGTTGCCCAGGCTGGTCTTGAATTCCTGGCCTCAAGTGATCCTCCCACCTTGGCCTCCCCTCCTCAAGTGCTGGGATTCCAGGCGTGAGCTACTGCCCCTGGCCCTTTGCTCTCTTTATCTTACCAGTGGAGCTTTCCCTGTGACCTCACGTCCTCCGTACCTCCCTTCTTTGAGTTCCTATTGGACCTACTTCCTGCACTGCACAATGTAGCAACTTGTAAAATGCCGTTTTTAGGGTGGGAGGCAGTGGACTTCAGAGGATGCATCCAGGGATTAGTGAGTGAGGGACCGGAGGACCAGGATTGCCTTATGATCCTCAGGATTCCACTTCAGTACTTAGTGATGCATTATTTTACGACATAAACACACAAACAGAAGGTAGGAGAAGCTGTCTCGAGGGTGCAGCCTTTCCTCGGAAAGTATGCAGTGATTTCAGTGTTCAGAGATTGGCACAGACCCTTTGAATCTATGCACAGCCATTCTCACAGTGATTTTTGTGTGTATAAAATATTGGCCATGAAACTGGGTACTGGAGTTGAGAATAAATACTTTCAGGAGGGTGGTGCTGCTTAGGAAAAAAAGGTGTCAGACTATTGAGTGTGACTAGAAATGGGAAAGTTCTTCAAAGACTATAAAAAGTCACAATTTCTTCCTATAAGATTGCTATCCACTATTAGTACATATATATGTATTCCAAATCAGCTATCCTAGCTTGCTCCAGCATGCCTAGACAGAACTAGACAAGCCCCAGTCCACAGTGCATGCCATTCCTTATTTGGAGATGTTTCCTTAACTATCCCTGGGCAACTTCCTTTTCTTTCTTTGTTCTGTTCTCCTTACCTAATTAAGAAAGTTTTAAACTAATAGCCAATCGGGTAAAGTGTAAAATGTGAGGTCCTATTCCAGCCAATGGAAACTGGACACAGCAGTAGGGTGGACGCGTCAGGTTATAAATAACTCTGTCTCCTTTGTTCGGTGTGCGCTCCTGGCTGGACAGCTATTGAGTGGCACCCTTTCTGCAGAAAGTAAAGCTCTCCTTGCTGAGAGATCATTTGTTCCCACATTAATCCTTTTTTTTTTTTTTTTTTTTGCGACACCAAAAACTTCATTCCCAACACTTTGAAAAGCCGAGACATGGTCCTGCATCGTGTAGGGGCCGTCATTCAGAATTGGGAACAATTCTGATCATGTAATTACTCCAGGAAAATAAAGCGATGGTGACAGGTAGAGCTTGAGGAAATGCACTTGCCACTACCTGAAAGTTTTTCCAGGAGTCTGCGAACGCACGAGAGCAGACCGTGTTTCTGTCTCTCTTCCCAGCCCTGGCACGCAGGAGGCGCTCAGTAAATATTTGTTGAATGAGTAAGTGAATGACCCAAGCTCTAACGCACCATGCAAAGGCTGGTTATTGTCAGTCCAGCTAAACCCATCCCTCTGTGTTGAATGAAGGGCCCATTGCTTTGGTTGATGGGCAGCATCTCTACCTAATCAACGTCTTATTGAACTCACTACAGGCTTCCTGGTTTGCAGACTTTTTTGCTAAGATTCACATCCCTCCTTGAAATACCTGCTCCCAAATCTTTCTCTCCCATTTAACAAGTGATTATTTTAGATGGGGGTAGGGGAGTCAGAGACTGTTTATGAGCAGAAACTGGAAATTCAGGGAACCAGCCATGCAGGATCTAGAGAATGAGACTTCCAGGTAGGGGAATAGGAATGTCACGGCCCTGAAAGGGCAACAACTTTGGACCCAAGTGGAGAACAGCAAGAGGGCCTGTGGCTGGAGCAGAGGGAGGGAGCTGAGTGGCAGAACAGCTGATAGGGTCGGATTATGGCAGGCCCTTGCAGGCCATTGGAAGGAGCCTGGATTATATTCCAATGGCAGAATATGACCTTTCAGGATCATTATCTGATTTAGCTGTTTTCTCATATACGTATTTGAACCTTACAGAAGCCTGGGGTAAATCAGTCAGGTGTGTTTATTCCCATTTTAGAGATGAAGAATATGAAACTCCAAGAGTTTGAAAGGCTGGGACCCAGATGTTTAGACTGCCCATGTGTTGAGTGTGTCTTTTTTTTTTTTTTTGAGAGAGAGAGTCTCGCTCTGTCACCAGGCTGAAGTGCAGTGGCATGATCTCAGCTCCCCACAACCTCCGACTCCCTGGTTCAAGCAATTCTCCTACCTCAGCCTCCCAAGTAGCTGGGATTATAGGCACGCATCACTGTGCCCAGCTAATTTTTTGTATTTTTAGTAAAGACATAGTTTCACCATGCTGGCCAGGATGGTCTCGATCTCCTGATCTCGTGATCTACCCATCTCGGCCTCCCAAAGTGCTGAGATTACAGGCATGAGCCACCACGCCTGGCTGAGTGTCTTCTCTTTGTGCTGCCTCATGCTTGGGTTGAAATGTGAAATGTTGTCAGACTTGGTATCCCTGCGAGGCCCCTGAAGGCTGACCTGCAGTAAGTCAGTAGTTCCTGCTGTGATAATTACACAGGAACTGAGTGTGACAGAGAAACCATGTGTTTTGGGTATTGGTTTCATCACTGGAGTGTCATGTTTAGTTGTGGCTGCCACACTTTGGGAGAAGATGGGGAAATTGGAGAGGTACCAGGGAGGAGCAAAAAATAGATGAAAGTGTTCCTGTGGGAGGAGGTCAATGGAATCAAGAGGTTTGTATTTCTTTTTCCCTGAGAAGCAGCATTGAGTGGTGAGGCAACAGTGATCCTCAAATAACTGAGGTTTCTGACTGCTTCTGCCTTATCTCCAAGAAAGACTGGACTGGAGGTCAGCTTCAAGCACAGTGATAGAGAGCACCCAGTTACAATGCACTTATTAACAGTGAGCATCCTTATATCCCTGAGCAGACCACTCAAGGTGGCTGTCGACACTCAGCTCTGAGGGTTGCATGAAAACTAAAGAGTTATTCTTTTTATTTTTTATTTTTTGAGACAGCATCTCACTTTATTGCCAGGCTGCAGTGCAGTAGCACAGCCATGGCTCACTGCAGCCTCAACTTCCTGGGCTCGAACAATCCTTCCACCTTGGCTTCCCCAGTAGCTGGGACCACAGGCATGCACCATCATGCCCAGCTAATTTTTATTTTTTTGGTAGAGATTAGGTCTCTCTATGTTGCCCAAGCTGGTCTCAAACTCCTGGGCTCAAGCCATCCTCCCATCTCTGCCTCTCAAAGTGCTGGGATTACAAGCATGAGCCACCTTTCCCAGTCAGGAGTTATTCTTTTTAAAAGGTAGGCACAGTCCTTTATGAGGGATGCCCTGCCCCTTTTGCAGTTGTTTGACTCTCTGAGGCCGTGGTTCACAGAGTTCAAAGCCTGTACAGAAAGGATATTCCCCGAGTCTGGCACCACCTGGCTTTGGTCAGAGGGATCACTTGAGCTACTCCAGTCCTCTCAGCAGCTCCTGGGGAATTCGGATGGGGGCTGAGGCATGTTGGCGAGGTTCAGGGTACACTGGCATTCGCTCACAGTAGGTTTTTCTTTGCCTCTTGAAAAGTGACTTTGAGTCCATCCTGGATGAGAACAATTGTTTTGCATATTGCTGAGTAATTTCTTTGCAGGTCTTTGTGTCCTAGCATTGTCCTTTCTCACCTGTCTTTATTCTGTTTCAAGCTGCACAGCATGGAGTGTGCAGTGATTCACTGGGGAGAGAAGAAAATAAAACCAAAAAGCCCATCTGCTTTGTCAGGAGACACCTTCAAATACAGATGTTCCCACATCCCCCTTCGGCAGCCGTTTTCAGCCATACCTCTGTGCTCAAGCCATCCTCCCGCCTCTGCCCAAAAGTCATTATCCTGTTATCTCACCCATTGTCCTGTAAGCGGTGGTACAACAGGAAGAGACCGCGGGGTGGGAGGTTGCTGGAATCATCCATCCCATAGCTTAGTGGTGTGGGAACTGAGGAACTCTTGTCCCCTCTCCAGCTGGGGCTGCACATCCTTTTTCTGCTGTCACATGCCATCCATGTGACACTCCTTCCAGACAGACCCCCAGAGCAGCCTGGCCGACCTCTCACTCCCAGGCTGAGTGTCACTGAGAGTCTTGACTTTCTCACTTTGCTGGTGCTTTACAACCTTGAAGCTAGAGTCTGGTGTAGCTGTTCTTCCTGCCAGCCCATTGGCTTTCACTTCTCTCTGCTGTGGGGGAAGGTGGAGGGGGCAGCATCTCAGGGTTCTCCAAGAGGAAGTCTCTCCATGCATGAGCCTGGCATTTTGAAATCATCATGGTGGCTGAGATTCTGCCCATGTTCAGTGGGACTTGGGTGGCAGCACAAGCAGATGAGACTTTATTTTGTTTCATTCTTTGTTCAGTTGTTCACTCATTCGTTCATTGGCAGATGCCATATACTGTGCTGGGAGAGAGGACACAACAGTGACCCAGACAGACAAAGTCTCTGTTTTGATGGGGCTTATGTTGGAGAGTGGAGGGTCAGGGACAGCAGATGATCAACAAGATAATTTTGGAAGCTGATAGGAGTTGTGGGGAACATGAGAGAGAGGTTGATGTGAGGTGTGGTGGAGGAGGACGGTTTGGGGGCTCGGGAGGCCTTCCTGTGAGTGGCATAGTAGGAGCCTGGGTATACCGGCCCTGTGGCTGCCCAGGTCTGGCCCGGAATCTGGTTGTGTTGGATGGCACCATTGAGCATCTTCATTTCCTGGGACTTCCCACCCACTTTTCTTGAGAAACTCACTGCCCTTTTAAGTTGCTTGTTTGTTTTAGTAAATGTAATCAATAAAGCATTAAGTGAAAAACTGTTCACACTTCACCAGTGGAAATAGGTTAGATATAAAGTTGTGTTCATTCACCAATGGCTAGTTGAGTACTCTCTACACCCATGGCACAGAGCAGGAGCTCTTAGACTCAAGGAACTCCAGTCTTGGGGAGGGTGGAGGTATGAGGATTCCTTTAGAAGAGAGAAGGCACCCATGGGATCTTTCTGAGAGGGAAGAGGACCCCTGCCTTTCAGATCTATCTGTTTATGGCTCTGCAAATTTCAGTAGTTGCTAAAAATGAGGCCTACAGATTTTAATGTGGCAAAATGGATTTTATTTCTGACTGTTAAACCAAGGTGAGGTTAGGAGTAATGATCTGCAGTGCTAAAAGGGGGTTTTTATCTTACGGTGATTAATTCTTTTCTTTCTTCCCTTCTAAAAAAATGTGATTCCTGATAAAACCTGATGTTTCACTTTATATTTAAATGATACTCCATTGAGCATTTTATTAGTAACAATTCAGTACTTAAATTGCATATTTCAGTTATAAGAGACGATTCACTAGCCTTGCAAGAAAACTGTCCTATTTAAAGTAGGAGAAATCGCTCTCTTGATTACTGTGGAGGTTTCTTCATCTAGACATTTTAAACACTTTCCAAACAGTCCTTGCAGTTTTTCTTTTGTAATTGTGGCAAAATACGCATAACATACAATTTACCGTCTTAGCCATTTTTAAGTGTCCGGTTCAGTGGCATTAAGTACATTTCACGTTGTTATATGATCCTTACCACTGTCTGTCTGCAGAGCTCTTATCATCTTGTAAAACATCCTTGGAGGTTTTACAGTTTCTCTTCCGAATAGATATATTTTAGTTAGTTAAGGCACTATGCCAGGTATTTTACACATCATCTGATTGAATTCTCGCCGTAATCCTATAAGGGGCATATTATCTATGTGGTTTTTGTTTTGTTTTGTTGAGACAGTATTTTGCTCTGTCATCTAGGCTAGAGTGCGGTGGCATGATCATAGCTCACCGCGGCCTTGACCTCTGGGGCTCAGGTGATCCTTCCACCTCAGCTTCCTCGGGAGCTGAGACTACGGGTGTGTGCCACCACACCAGGCTAATTTTTGTATTTTTTGTAGTGACGGGGTCTCATTCTGTTGCCCAGGCTGGCCTCAAACTCCTGGGATGAAACGTTTCTCCCACCTTAGCCTCCCAAAGTGCTGGGATTGCAGATGTGAGCCACTGTGACTGGCCTTATGTGCAGTTTTTACCAATGAGAAAACAGACTGAGAGGAGCTGAATAACTTGTTTAAAGTTATACAACCAACAGATGTCAGAATGGGCATTTGGGCCTAGCTTCCTCCAAAGCTAAGGCTTTTTCTGTTGTTCCACGGTGATTTTCAGTTAGAAGTTTTGATTCTGGCATCTTGCCTTCTGTCAGTAAATGTTTTCAGCACAGAACAGAATACTGTTCACATTTTCTCCAAATGTTGGACATGCTTCCTGTGTACCTCAGTGTTCTTGCTCAGTAAATCCGAGGAGCCACTTCATACCAACAGAATAGGCATTTGTAAAAGCAGCTAAGAATTAAAACCATACTTTCTTTTTTCTTTTTTAGAGACAGTCTCTCTGTCATCCAGGCTGGAGTGCATTGGCGTGATCTCAGCTCACTGCAAAGTCCACCTCAAGCCATTCTTGTGCCCCAGCCTCCCAAGTAGCTGGGATTATAGACGTGTACCACCGTGTCCAGCTAATTTTTGTATTTTTGGTAGAGATGAGGTTTCACCATGTTGGCCAGGTCAGTCTCCAACTCCTCACCTCATATGATCCTCCCACCTCGCCTCCCAAAGTGCTGGAATTACAAGCACGAGCCACTGTGCCAGGTCCATACTTTATTTCTGAAGATAATTTGGAAACCTATATTTCTGAAATATGACTACTGTAGATACTTCTAGAACATTCTCCTTTTCTGGAAAGTCAGGCATTTGTTCTCAACTCTCACAGAAAGAAGTAGAGCCCTTTGGTGTTACGATTACTTTCCTGCCTGTTGAAGACAGCCTCTGCATCTTTCGTTTATGTGAACACGTGGACACACAGCATCCGTTAGCTTCTTTATCTCATCTTTGGCCAGCAGGGTGTATAGAGACAGGTCGTGGAAATGCTAAATATTTTCCAGGATCCCAGGCGGAGTTCCTGGTGGTAGTGCTACTGGATTTGCTAATGTCAAGATGCCCTGATTTTGGGGTGGAGGGCAGGGGTGGGAAGTAAGCATACAATTGTGCAAATATTAGTAATCTCTTTTATTCTTAGAAGATACAGTCTGTTGAAGAACATGGTGAGGAATTGGCAGGAAAGCATCCACGACTCCTTTAGCCTTTGTGAGGCTGTGGTGCTATATTGAGGCAGATCACTCAGATGGGAACACCAACCATATGGTGGAGAAGAGAAGGAAATGTGTTCTTTCTCTAGTTTGTCTTGCAAATAAGAAGGAAAGCGCTGCAGAGGCACAAGCTGGCTTCTCATCTCAGCAAGCAGAGGAAGGCCACTGATACGCAGCCGGGTAACTTCATCCTATCCCACCCTGACCTGTGCCTCAGCGACCACAGGCAGCTGAATGGTTGAGGATTGGGGATTCAGAGACCCTTGTGTGAGGAGGGGCCTCAGAGAAGGGGAGGCCGTCTTCTGGGTTTGCTAGAAGTCCTCTCTTCACCTCAGTAACAACTCACTGTTTGGGAGTACAATGAAAAGGGCTAGGGAGGGGGAGGGTCCAGGCTTCTAGCAGATGTTTCTGTTTGCCTCATGTGCAGAACCACAGCTTCTACTGCCTGGCCCTCCCAGGTCTCTTTAGCAGCTGGGCATGGTCTGGATAAAGTCATACTGTAAGTCTGCTTGCTCTTCCCGCTGTGGTTCTTGTTCTTCACCGTATCCCTCCATGTCTACACAGCCTCCTCCTCCTCTCCCCATCCTTTTATAATCACACCTCACTGAACCACCTGCTGTTCCCATTGCACTGAGCTCTCTGCCACCTCGGGCCCCAAACCTGGCCAGTTCCCCCTCTCGGAGCTCCTGCAGCACTGAAACTTCAACTTGAAGGCACCTCAGTCAGAATAGCCTGGTGGCTGGAGTCTCCTTAGACAACCTCCTGAGGGTTTTAGTCATCGTCATGGCCCCAGAGTGCAACCGTGTTTGCTGCAGGGCCAGGTGATTGCATCCCACGTGGGCTGTGCAGCCCTCCCTGTCTGCCTCTCACTTTGTGTCATCAAATCCATAAAAGTGGAAGAAGAGTGGGAGCGAGCGAGGTGGTGAGGTTCCCCATCCTCCCTCTGGGAGGGTGGGAAGTTCCCATTGGTGTCCCTCTCATCCTTGCACTTCTCTCTGCATCCTTGTCACAGTCAGCGATGGCCCTGCCTGGCTTGCTGTCGTTCTTTCCCTGCTTGGAATCTTGTCTTCATGAGGGCAGGAACCGCATTCCTCTGGTTCCTGCTTTGGCTTCAATACATAGCTCATTCCTGGGCTGTGGAAAGTGATCAGAATCCATTTGCATATGTATGTGAATTCCTTCAGTGGGCAGTGATGTACAGGACCTCCCGCCTCAAAAAGAGAAAGTTCCCTTTCTATTTTCCTGCTTTAGCAATATAGAGAAGAAGCTTTTAAAAAAAGACCTAATCAGGCCAGGTGCAGTGGCTCACACCTGTAATCCCAGCACTTTGGGAGACCGAGGCAGGTGGATCACCTGAGGTCAGTAGTTCAAGACCAGGCTGACCAACATGGTGAGACCCTGTCTTTACTAAAAATACAAAAATTAGCCAGGCATGGTGGTGGGCGCCTGTAATCCCAGCTACTCAGGAGGCTGAGGCAGGAGAATAACTTGAACCCGGGAGGTGGAGGTTGCAGTGAGCCGAGATCGTGCCATTTGCACTCCAGCTTGGGTGACAGAGCAAGACTCAGTCTCAAAACAAATGAACAAACAAGCAAACAAAAAGACCTAATCAGAACCAGAAAGGGCTTTAAGCTCATCCCTGCTTAAACTTTTTTTCAATTTAATTTTTCCCCCAAACCCAAGGAAACCTCAGGAGAATTTTCATCTTCGTTTTCTTGAGCACAGAATCACATGTAACCTTGTTTTGAAGTTGAGCCTAATGTTTATTTACCTTATAATTAATATTTTGTTTTGTTTGTCAGTGTCTATTATTTGTTTAGTGATATTGATTTACATACTGTTGCTTTAATTGCCTGATAATCTAAGTTCTTAGGTGCTTCTCATGATAATGCTTCTGGAAACAGATTGTTATTTAACAATCAAATTACTAAGTGGATATATATTTTGTATTTGCGGATTCTATTTGTGTCTCTGGAGTTCAAGGGGATGCTTCTATGCATCTGGAATTCTACATGGAAACTGTTGTAGTTCAATTGATGATTTCTGATAGCACCAGAATCTCACATTCTGTGACTTTAATGAGAGGGAAAAAACTTGTAATGTCATGTTCTACGAAGCACCCCTTTTGGAAGACAAAAACTGACAGATGTCCTTATTTTTATTCTGCAAAATAGCTCCTTCCTCTCGAAGAATCAGCGCTCCTAGCCCCAGCAATTTCTCCTCTTAGAAAACTCTTTTCATTTGCTTTGCTTGAGAGACTCGAGCTTGGGAGTCTGTTTCTCCAAATTTCTGATTTTGTTTGCTGGCAGCTTGCCCCCACCCCTTCTGGTTCAGCAGAGCTTTGCCCAAGTTGCAGGTTCTGTCAGCAGGAGTGGGAAGGAGAAGGAGTTTAGAATCCCAAAATCCTGGCTCTGTGGTATTCAGCAAGTTAATGAACCGCTGTCTGTGCCCAGGTTGCCTCACTGCAAGAATAGGAATTGTAATATCTTTGTCACAGGTAGGCCCTTGAGAAGCTAGCATGGTGCTTTCAACACATTAAGTACTCTGTGTATGTTGTATGGATGGAAATGAGCCTCATTTGGGGATCTTATCTGCAAGCCTATTGAACAAGTAACAGCTATGAAATTTCAGAAGCAAATGGTACTTTATTTTCTCTGTGGAAACCTTGAAGGAAATGGGTAAACAGATACTTTTTTTTCTCTTACGTGAGCTGTAAGTAGACTATTTGCATCTCCCTGTAACTGGTAAAAAGAACATTTTACACATTACACAGTCTCAGAGAATATTCCTGACCGAAGCTGTCGTCCGTGCTGTGCTGTGTGACGTGTTGTGACCGAATTTGCTGTGGGAGGCCTGCCTCAGCCTTTACCCCAGTGAATTCTGCAAACATGATTGTTTTTTTTTTTGGTGTGTGGAAACAGGAAATAGATGGGGAATCTCTGCTCTCAACTGCATATTCTAAGTAAATTCTTTCTTTCAAATCGATTATGAAGAATAATTTATTGGTAATTACAGATGGCCTTTGGCTTAAAATACATTTTTTGTTTGTTTGTTTGTTTGTTTGGAGACAGAATCCCACTCTGTTGCCCAGGCTGGAGTGCAGTGGTGCGATCTCGGCTCGCTGCAACCTCCACCTCCCTTGAACTTCCTGGGTTCAAGTGATTCTCCTGCCTCAGCCTCCCGAGTAGCTGGGATTATTGGAATGCGCCACCATACCCTGCTAATTTTTGTATTTTTAGTAGAGATGGGGTTTCACCATTTTGGCCAGGCTTGTCTCAAACACCTGACCTCAGGTGATCCACCTGCCCTGGTCTCCCACAGTGCTGGGATTACCGGCATGAGCTACCGCGCCCAGCCTTAAAATACAGTTTTGGGCTGGACGCGGTGGCTCAAGCCTGTAATCCCAGCACTTTGGGAGGCCGAGACGGGCGGATCACGAAGTCAGGAGATCGAGACCATCCTGGCTAACCTGGTGAAACCCCGTCTCTACTAAAAAATACAAAAAGCTAGCCGGGCGAGGTGGCGGGCGCCTATAGTCCCAGCTACTCGGGAGGCTGAGGCAGGAGAATGGTGTAAACCCGGGAGGTGGAGCTTGCAGTGAGCTGAGATCCGGCCACTGCACTCCAGCCTGGGCAACAGAGTGAGACTCCCTCTCAAAAAAAAAAAAAAAAAAAAAATACAGTTTTGGTAAACTGTTTTGACTTTTTAAAAAATTAGTGAATGTTTAAAGTAATAGAAATGTGGCTGGACATGGTGGCTCATGCCTATAATCCCAGCACTTTAGGAGACTGAGGCAGGAGGATGGCTCGAGCCCAGGAATTCGAGACCACTCTGGGCAACATAATGAGACCCCATCTCTACTAAAAGTACAAAAATTAGCTGGGTGTGGTGGTGCGCACCCATAGCTGGGTGTGGTGGTGCGCACCTGTAGTCCTGGGTGGAAAACTGAGGTGGGAGGAACACCTGAGCCTGGGGAGGTTGAGGCTGCAGTGAGCCATGGTCTTGCCACTGCATTCCAGCCTGGGTGACAGAGTGAGATCCCCATCTCAAAAAAAAGCAAAGAAAAGAGAAACATTTAAACTGATGACAAAGTTATGATGGTAAGAAATAAGTTGGTCCTTGACAGATACTAAAAGCGTGTCACTGAAGAGATGAGTGTTCAGCACCTTAAGAAAGGGCTGCAGGGGGCGGGCGCAGTGGCTCACGTCTGTAATCCCAATACTTTGGGAGGCCGAGTCAGGCAGATCAGTTGAGACCAGGAGTTCGAGACCAACCTGGCCGACATGGTCAGACTACATCTCTACTAAAAATACAAAAATTAGCAGGGCATGGTGGCGGGTGCCTGTAGTCCCAGCTACTCGGGAGGCTGAGGCAGGAGAATCGCTTGAACCCAGGAGGCAGAGGTTGCAGTGAGCCAAGATCATGCTACTGCACTCCAGCCAGGGCGACAGAGTGAGATAGTTTCTCAGAAAAAAAAAAGAAGAAAAATGGAAAGGCCACAGGCTTTTGCTTTTTTCCTGCTAATTAGATGGCTAAATCCAGAAAAATAATGGGCATGCAGTTATACTGAATTTCCAGCAAAAGGCGGCACAGGTGAAATCTCACGGGTTGTGCAATGCTGTGTCTTGCTGCGTTCCTCATATTTGTGTAATAATTATTTGCTGGCCTGTGGATGGGTTCAGAGTGATTTCCTGGAAGTCAGGGCCAAATGCCATTTATTCCAGCACTTTCAGGGCCTGGCATGTAATTGTCCAGTGGATGATTCTTGAATGAACCACTGACTGTCCTTGTAGATGAGAGAGGAAAATAGGGACTAAATAGCGCTGCAATTAAACAGATGGATGATAGCTGAGCAACCGCACACCAGGGCTGCTGTCCAGTGGATTGTGGCAGAGTTGGGGGGTGACGGATAAACCCAAAAGGAAATTTCTTGGAACTTCCCCAGGACTGGGTTAGAACATATTCTTTCCAACATTGAAAGAAAATAGCTTGGATGAACCCATGGAAGACCTGCTTATTAACTTTACATACAGCCAGAAGGTGGATCCAAAAACTTCTACCAATAATGAGAGATACTATAAATGACATTTGATCTAATACTGACTTTTTTTTTTACACATTTTTATGCTTTTATTTTAATTTTACCACTCACCCTCTTTTTGGTTTATTTTAGGGTTTGTAATTCTGATTGGGTCTTGACAGTGTAGGAGAATGTTCTAGAGTTATTTCCAGTGAGTGTCAGGGAATATTCTGTAAAGAAAACCTAAGAGTTTTTCCCAGTATACTGTAGATAAAATATATGTAAAAATGGCGAGTTAAAAGTAGTCCTGGGAGGATCAGTTACAGACCTTTTTTTTCTTAAATGACTATGAAAATTGGGGATAACTTTTTTATTCTCCTGACTAAATTACATTTTGGTTTTTTGTTGTTTGTTGTTTGTTTGTTTGTTTGAAACGAAGTCTTACTCTGTTCCCTGGGCTGGAGTGCGGTGGTGCGATCTCAGCTCACTGCAACCTCCGCCTCCCGGGTTCAAGAAATTCTCCTGCCTCAGCCTCCCGACTGGCTGGGATTACAGGCGTGCACCACCACACCAGGCTAATTTTTTGTATTTTTAGTAGACGGGGTTTCACCATGTTGGTCAGGCTGGTCTCGAACTCCTGATCTCATGATTCATCCGCCTCACCCTCCCAAAGTGCTGGGATTACAGGCGTGAGCCATCGTGCCCGGCCACATTTTGTTTTCATGCAGTCTGTGTGAGCTCACCTTCTTGGGCCATAGCAGGGGTCCCCAACCCCCAAAACCCCATCTGTTGACTATTAGGAATGGGGGCCGCACAGCAGGAGGTGAGCGGCAGGTGAGTGAGCGAAGCTGCGTTTGTGTTTGCAGCCGCTCCCCATCCATCACCCACATTCCCGCCGGAGCCCCGCCTCCTGTCTGATCAGCAGCGGCCTTCGAGTCTCACAGGAGTGCGAGCCCTGTGGTGAACTGCGCGTGCGAGGGATCTAGGTTGTGTGCTCCTGATGAGACTTTAATGCCTGGGGCTGGGCGCGGTGGCTCACGTCTGTAACCCCAGCACTTTGGGAGGCTGAGCAGGTGGATCACTTGAGGTCAGGAGTTCGAGGCCAGCCTGGCCAACACAGCAAAGCCCCATCTCTACTAAAAATACAAAAATTAGCCAGGCATGGTGGCGCATGCCTGTAATCCCAGCTACTTGGGAGGCTGAGGCACGAGAATTGCTTGAACCTGGGAGGCGGAGGTTGCAGTGAGCTGAGATTGCGCTACTACACTCCAGCCTGGGCAACAGAGTGAGACTCTGTCTCCAAAAAAAAAAAAAAAAAAGAATCTAAGGCCCAATGGTCTGTCACCGTCTCCCATCACCCCCACATGAGACTGTCTAGTTGCAGGAAAACAAGCTCAGAACTCCTCCAGATTCTACATGATGGTGAGTTGTAGAATTATTTCATTATACATTACAATGTAATAATAATAGAAATAAAGTGCACGATAAACGTAATGTGCTGGAATCATCCCGAAGCCATCTTCCCCTGAGCCCTCTCCTGGTCCATGGAAAAATTATCTTCCGTGAAACTGGTTTCTGGTCCCAGAAATGTTGGGAACCACTGGGCTGTTGGAGTTCCCCGTGAACTTCCCGCCCTGTGGTCCCTCGCACTGTCGCTGTCTGAGTAAAACAAGCAGGGCAGAGTTAGCTCTCTCCGTTTCCCAACAAAAATAAATGTTCCTTTTTCCATTAATGTGAGTCAAATAAATAAATACAACCCAAACCCAAGGATTATGTCAAGTGACTAAACCTTTGACACCAAAAGTCAATTCCTTTCATTTTTTGTGACCCATCACAGAACTCACAGCATCTTAAGATGCCATCAAAATTAATCTTTCCTTGCCCAAAGCACTTGACCCATACTCTAAAAACCTCCTCTTCACAGAGGTTGGCTTTTCTTAGTTTTCTCTCCCTGGTCACTGCACCTGCCGATGCTTAGTTTGTGCTTAGCGGGTTCCTACTGAGCCGCAGGATCCCCAGCTCTTAGTCATCTGGGCTTTGGAGCTTCCTCTAGAGCTTTAGTAACCTCCAATATGGAGGCTTCCCTCTTCTTCTGAAGGGGCTTCTAGCCTTTTATACTAAATTATACATTTTCCTTACTGGCAGTGCAAGCTGTGATTCGTATCTTATGTAACTCCACAGAGAAAATGACTTTCAACATTATTTTTTCATAAGCCATTACAAGTTAATATTAATATCATGTTAATATTCCTATAAAGCTATGTTAAAAGGATCTCTTCTTTATCTCCAAAGAAAGTAGAAATGTGTGTCCAGTGGCTCACCTAGAAATTTCATGTTAGGAATAGACAACTAATACACAGAAATCTAAGTGGGTTTGTTTGAAGGTTAGGTAACCTTCACGGTGGTTTAAATTTGTGACCTTTTTTTGCAAAACAGTTGCTTTCTTAGCATATCTGATCTTTCCCATTTACCTCAGATGTCTTAGAATCACTCCAGAGTTCATATCCTCCTCTGCCTTCTTTGTTCTTTTCACATTTTTAAGTGGTTGAATGTTTCCATGAAGTATATGAGGCTCAGTGAACATGTTCCCACACTTTGTGCTTGACAGGAGCGATCATTTATCTTCTACTATTTTTAGTCAGGCTTAATAATGACATTCATTATTGAGCTATTATTTAAAATTTTTTTCTAAGCCCACATTAGAAATACACTTCTATTTTTGTTTATACTTATGGAACAAGGTAAGAAGTGTGTGAATGTTTTCACTTGCCGTCTGTATCAATTAGGATGTCTTTGATCATAAGCAACAAAGTACAAAGGTCAAATCGGCTTAAGTGATATGTGGGATTCACTGGTTGACGTATCTGGTCTCCCAGAGACAGAGTGGGCTTGCGTTAGAATTGATTCAGTAAAACAGCAGTGAGATGAAGAGCTGGGCCTCAGCCCTGATGTTTACCTGCTCTCCACAGCTTCCGTGACATAGTCACTTCCTTCTTGGGGTCACAAGATGGCTGCCAGTGACGTCCAGAGCCATTGCTTTCTTGTTTAAGGCTGGTGCCAAGTGCTCTATTCCTACATAGAGGTAGAGTTAGCGTTCCCCAAAGCACAAGTTGCGTGGGGGTGATGTGGCTCACCAAATGAACATCGAGAATTTACCAAAGGAGAGAGAGTTGGACGGCTGATGGGCAGCACCGTCATGTCTGCCACACCATCTGAGTATTTAAAAAATAACTTAGCAGCGTTGCATCTAAAAATGCTGCCTGTGAGATCAATGTTCCTAAGAAAATGTAAAAGTTTATTTCTCTTCTTTCACCATGAGGCTGTCTGACTTTAAACTATTTTCATACTACTAGAAGAATTTCTGTGATTTCTCATAAATGGCTAGTTTTTTAAGTAACTGAAACATTGTAAATAGTATTTCTGTTTAGAATCTTCTGCTGAACAGAAAATAAATTGCTATGGGAAGAATTACTTACTTTAAAAAATTCTGTCAATCCTTTTTATGCGGAAGCTGGTTAAAAACTCGAATCCTTAGTATAGGAGGTAATTTCTGAAGGAAAATATTCTTATAGTTGATTTTAAGAGATTTTTTCCTAGAAAGTTATGTTAGGATAATAGTTTCCTGAAATGTTAGCAAGCATTTTAATATTCTTTCATCTTAATGATTCATAGCTTCTGTCTCACTTCTGTGGCTCCAAAGAGAACCCTCTCTGACCACAATTACAAATACAGTAGAAATTTTTAAAAATCCAGTTACATAGCTTGTATTATTATAATATTACAGAAATAGTAAAAGTTTTTTTCTGGAAGACAAGTACTCATCTTAAAGAAATGTAGAGAAATATATCCACATTTCATTTCAGAGGCAGTTGATGGGGCCAGAAAGAAGTGAGCTTAAGAATGAGACAGTCATAGGTTTCTGTCTAAGATGTGCCACAGAGCTAACGGTGAGACCTTGAGAATACTGAACCTCCTTGCATCTCAGTTCCTCCTTGTAAAACAGGGATAATAGGCCCCTCCCCTAGGGTTTCCAGTTGTCCACATAAGATATTGAAATGAAATGTGATTAGCCTGGTATCCTGCTCATACTAAGCTCTAAGTAAATGGTAGTTATTACCAAAAACATAGGACTGAACAAGAAAAGAAATAGCAGAATCCAACTCAATTATAAGATATTACTCTATTACCTAAAAACTCTTTATCATTCAGTTGTTGTGTTGCAGTCTTTTAATTTATTTATTTTTGTTTTTAATTGTAATTTTCAAATTTTGTTTGCAGACAAAGTATCACTGTGTTACCCAGGCCGGAGTGCAGTGGCACGATTTCGGCTCACCGCAGTTTCTGCCTCCCAGGCTCAGGAAATTTTCCTACCTCACCCTCCTGAGTAGCTGGGATTGTAGGCATGTGCCACCATGCCTGGCTAAGTTTTATAGTTTTAGTAGAGATGGGGTTTCACCATGTTGGCCAGGCTGGTCTCAAACTCCTGACCTCAGGTGATTCTCCTGCCTCAGCTTCCCAAAGTGCTGGGATTACAGGCATGAACCACTGCACCTGGCCCCCTGGTCTAGTCTTTTACTTTAGAAACACATTACAGTTTTCTTAAAAATTTTCTGTATACCAATGCTTTGCAGAAAGCCATTGTTGTAAAAATATATGTACGTATTTCCATCTGTGAATATATATTGAAAGGGAGAGAGGCTGATTTTCAGTTAGGTGGGAAGTGTTCTGTGTTCCAGAAGAGTGTTCCATTCTTAGACCTGGGTAAGAGGAGACCCTGCTTTAGGAGATTCTGTCCTGGCCATGAGCCAGCCAGCCCTTCCCATGGAGTGAGTTGTCTGCAGGGTGAAGGACATGGGGCTTTGGTCTTTCCACCCAGTGCTTGTGGGTGGGTACTTCCCAGAAATTCTTGACCCCAGAAATTCTTCTGAAGTGACTTTGAATGCACTTCCGGGGCCCATATGGATTGCTTCCTGGGTCCCTCCTCCTGAGAGCTGGCAGCACTGCTGGTGGGATGTCCTTAGGCCAAGGCAGGTCTGTGTGCAAGTGTGCAAATGGAGCTTGGATCTGCAGGCCAAAGTTCTGGACAGTCAGAGATAGGATGCGAAGCGCCGAGGAGGCCACTTTCCCCATGATGCCATCTTGAGAAGAGTCCAAGAATTCAAAATTCCAACCTGGTAGGGGACAGAACATTCTTTATTGAATCATTTGTTGTTTTGATTTATAGCTTTATTAAAAAACTACTTTTTATAGACTAGAAAGACATTATGTTCCAGGACATACAGCCATTGTGAGTAGCTAAGAGTTCGTGGAGTACTCACTACATTCTCCCATCTGTAAATGGAGGGCTGGCTAGAATATTGGCTTCCAATTTTGCCTAATCATTAGAGTTACTACAGACTTTTTAAAAAGTTCGTGATTCCCAGGTTCCCCCTGCCTGGCGATGGGATTTCAGTAGGACTGGGTAAGAGCTGGTAATGGTTATGTTTTCAGTGTTCCGCGGGGATACTGATGATCAGTAATGGCCACTCTGCTAGATGGACTTCAGTGTCATTCGCTTGCTAGCCATCCATCCATCCTGTGTTGTCAGGGTCCAAGTGTGAGTGAATGTTAACATAGGAAGAAAAGAGCCAGCAGGTAGATGGACATGTGTCTGAAAGAAAGGGGAGGCCAGCTGGCAAATGGCCAGGAGCTGTGTGCGGGAGGAGCCCATGGGAGCTCGATATGGGTTGAGGCCGATCCCCTCTGCATCCACGGAAGTTCCACCAAGTAGCTGGTGCATTCTGCGTTCAAGTTGTTTGTTGTTGAAGAGGAGAACATCTTTCAGACATGTACAGGATATTTTCTGAAGACACGGGTATTCGGTCAATGGTGTTCTAATTCTGGAGCTATAGGAATACACCAAAGAAAGAGACCCCAGATAAAGACAGATCATGTTTTTTTTTTTTTCTCTGACAGTCTCCCTTTTCTTTAGAAACAAAAAAAAAATGTTGGTGAAAAGAGTAATGAAGTTGACATTTTGCAGGATGCATTTTGCCATCATTACCTCTGAAGAGCTCCTAACTCCAACTCATTCTCCAAGGAAATCTTGGCATTTACACTCTGGTCAAATTGACTTTCTCCACTTATTCATGATGAAAGAGAAAAGTGTATGTAAACTTGTCACTTGGGAAATTAAAAGTGGAGTAAAGTGAAGTTCCAAGTCTCAAGTGACCCCATGAGTGGGAGCAAGAGGGTCAGGGCTCCAAGCAGAGTTTCCCAGGAACAATTTCATAGTGTTCAACTTCAGCATCCCTGCAAGACAAAATACCACCTTTAGTTTTTCTGTAGCTGAAGTTTTACACTTGGCATATTACTTTTTAGTTCCTTTAGCATAAAACCCGCACAGGTGGCCTTGGTGACGAAGCCCCTCACAGTATTCCCTCCTCTACCCTTGGAGGGGCTGCCATCCACCTGAGTGTTCTGTTTGGCTGCAGCACCCTCATGCTTCTCTACCCTAGCTGATGCGGTTCCCTCTCTCTGACGTGCTCTGTTCGTTTGCCTTCCTGTGCAGGGCTCACCGGCCCAGACCAGAGTGTAGACTGATCCTGGGGTACAGCTCCACCAGCGCACCCAGGGCAGGGCCAGATGCCAGGGCAGAGCTGTGCCCGCATAGCCCTGTGTCTGGCTCTCTGGCAGGACATTGGTCGTGCCGTGTCATGATGTTTACGTACACCTCTGTCTTCTCACACTGGCCTGGGAGCCACCTGGTTTCAGGGACTGTGTTTTATCTATCTTCAGGGCCCTGCTGCCTAGCCTCATGCCTGGCACTCCTGGGTCCCCTCTCTGTTTTATGAAGCCTAGTTTTGTGGGTTTTCTGTGAGCTGTCTGCACACAACACGCCGCAATGCCACTCAAGGGGCTCTCACGTGCGGTGGACATGGCAAAAGGGCAGCAGGGATCATAACAGACTGTGCCCTCCCTGCCCCTCCCCTGCCCACTCCACTCGCCCCAATCTGCAGTGCAGCTGGAGCCTCCTTGTGCCGCATTCTCTTGTGATGTCCAAGCGGCTGTTGTATTAAGCAGAGCTTCGATGTGTTTATTTGTTATCAAAAACATTAGCTCTGCAGACACTTAGTCCACCAGCAGCATCATCCCTCACCCGATAAGGATTAAAAGAGAGGGAAAAGGATGCATGGGAGAAAAAAACCCATCAGGGGTTCATCTCGCCCCACACCCTTACTGTAGGGTCCTACACCTGCCAGTCTTCCTTCCCCAGATTCGAGTTTGCTTCCCCTAAGGCTCCCTGGATTAACCATCACACATCCCCACGGGGCTTCATGAGACTGGGAATGAATCTGGACACAGGCTTTCGCTGGCTTTTTAGGAGGCACCACAGTTTGCTCCCACCTCCACCTTCCTCCCACTATTTCTTTACCCCTCCACTGTTCTCAGCATCCTCCCCCTGAGATAAATCGTCCTGCCAGGTTCTTTGCCTGTCTAGTAAGTTAAACAGTGCTGGCTGTGCCCCCCGAGCCCCACCTGTGATGAAATAGCAACTTGGACGCTGTGGGTCCAGCAACTGTGGGACTTTAAACTGGGCTTAAGGAGGGCGGCCAGACATTGATGCCTACGTACAGACAGATTTGTGTATGCACACATCTCCACCATTGGCACACTGTTGGCTTCTTCCTGATTTTAACACAGCTTTTATTTTATTTATGTTTTTGAAATGGGGTCTCGCTCTGTCACCCAGGCTGGAGTGCAGTGGTGCAGTCATGGTTCATTGCAGCTTCAACTTCCCAGTCTCAGGCGATCCTCCCACTTTAGCCTCCTGGGTAGCTGGGACCACAGGCATGTGCCACCACGCCCAGCTGATTTTTGTATTTATTTATTTATTTATTTTTTGGGGAGAGAGGATTTCACCATGTTGTCCAGGCTGGTCTGAAACTCCTGGGTTCAAGTGATCCTCCCGCCTTGGCCTTGCGAAGTGCTGGGATTACAGGTGTGAGCCATACTGCCTAGACAACTTCGTTTTTGTTTTTAAAGAAACTGTAAAGAGGCCAAAGATTTAGGACAAAGGAGCTCATTACCATTTTTGGAAATCACTTTTTGAGGGAAGATCTTCCCTTTGTATTTGAAAATCTGTCAGTAATAATCTTCACTAGTTGGAGTGGGGAAGAAAGCTTTTAATTTCACTTTTGAATTGTTGATTACACTGGTTCCCTCCACTCTCTTGCCCCCGCCTTTATTCTATTTTTTTGTTTGTTTGTTTGTTTACTTTTCTTCACTTTTAGTGGTAGAGTCTTCTTTAAAAATAAATTCTTAGGTAGAACCCAGTACATACACGGTAAGAATTCTAGCCATGAATTTATAATTTCAATTTTATAACATTTATTCTAAATTGTGTCAGTGAGAACACGTTAACATGTTGCTGTTCATGTTGGGTATTGATCGCAGTGGGGCCTGGGCAGGTTGTATTCCATTACATTTTCCGAGTAGTGGTTGAGAATCTGGAGGAGTTGGGGTGAATCAGACTGAAAAAGCACTGGTCAGAAGTGACCTTAATGGAATCCAGCCACGGGACTAATATGATCTGATGCTTGGAGGAAAAGATCTTTATGCCTGGCACTGCCTACAAGATACCCAGTGGCCCCAGTGTGATCTCAGCCTGGCCCAGCCCTCCCTGCTCTTTGGCTTACAGACTGTGGCCACCACCTGGGCACATTGGCTGTGCTGCTGAACGCAGGAGAGCAGCACCGGCCACACTCTGTCTCCCCGGCTACCCTTGGGTCATGGTCAGGGACATTCCATGTGGCTGGATTTCTTCTGGCCCCTCATCCTTCTTGACACAGTTGCTTTCGTAAATTCCCTTTAAACTCTGGGATAGAAAACTTTATGAGCCACAACCTATTTGTAATGTCATTCCTGGGAATTTGCAAATAGCCCTGGAGGTCACACTGGGAAGTTTCTTGAGTTGACATCCTTGATCATAATCTTTTATTAGCAGGATATAATAAAAGTATAAGCTCAGACCACCTCAGCATTTAACACTGATCTATCATAAAACTGCAATTTGGAGAGGTGGATATGTATTACACACCCCTCGTTTAAAAAAAATAAACAAAGTGAAACATGCTGTTCTTTATCATTGTGACTTATCTCAGTTATGAAGAAATTCATTCTTACTTTCTTAAGAAAGAATGCAGTGTCTTAGTTCATTTTCTGTAACTTTTATCAGAATAGCTGAAACTGGGTAATTTATAAAGAACCTTTTCTTTATCTCTTACAGCTATGGAGGCTGGGAAGTCCAAGGTGGAGGGGCTGCATCTAGTGAGAACCTTCTTGCTGTGGGGGACTCTTTCTGCAGAGTCCTGAGGCATTGTGGGTCATCACATGGCTGGGGGGCTGAGCGTGCTCATATGCTAGCTTAGGTCTCCCTTCCTCTTAAAAAACCACCAGCCCACTCCTGTGATGACCCATTAATCCACAAATGGGTTAATCTATTCATAAGGGCAGAACCCTCACGATTCAGTCACCTCTAAAAGGCCCCACCTCCCGATACTGCCACATTAGGGATTGCATTTCAATGTGAGTGTTGGCAGAAACAAATACTCAAACCAAAGCACAGAGTTGTCCTTACTATGCACACTGATAGAGATGATCAGAAGTTAAGATACTATATTTAAAAACATGCATACAGTGAACCACAAACACCCTCATTCATTCTCAACATATGAGTGCTTGAAAGATGTTTTCTTCCATTGGAATGTGCCTGGTTATCTGAAGTCTGAGTGTGATCTGAGCCAACCGTGTGACAGTGTTAATTACTGATGTGCAAAAATTAAAGAACACTCAATTCTGCACCATCATCTCTGAATGTGGGCACTTTCCTAGAATGATGAGGAACATTTTGCAGTATACGTTCAATCTCCCTGAGTCTGACAGTGAACTGATATTAGATGGTTGTTCAAAACAGACTGCTCTCTCTCTTTGCTTTTCATCTTACTATCTTCATCTCATCTTTTTCTTTTACAATTGGTTTCCCGCTTTCTAAATAAATATTGCCATATCCCAGTAGCTTTAGGGCGATGCGCAGGATCATTTTGGCCTGTGTTCCTGAAGCTTCATTATCTAGTTTGAATAAACACGCAGTCTTCCAATTTCAGTAGGTGGTATTCAGGGCACCTGTTGGCTTGGCATAGTCATGGGTTTGAGTTGTGAAATATGGACACTTCCACGTGGGTATCAGCACAGAGAAAGCAAAAGACATTTGTGGTAGGAAAGAAAAAAGAAATGATACCTTTGCCCTAGATTCCAGTGCATTATTTTGGTTCTCTTCCACTTATCCTCATATAAATGCAAGTGTTCAGAGCTGGAAGCTTTAAAGATGCTGCCTGAATTCAAGCCCAGCATCTTCAGCCTGGGGTACAGAGTATACGAGGGAGCTGCAGGATACACCCCAGCAGTTCTATGTCATCAACAGTATTTCATACAGGAATGACTTCTAAATTCATGTTGTAAGCATCCAGTGAACAGGAAATAAGCTTTCTGAGATTTCCCTTTCTAAGGTGGCTTTGGGTATATGTGTTCTCACATAAGTGAAGCTAGGAAACCCAGGCTACGACAGTTCATCTCTGTTCCAAGGCAGGTAAGCAACTTAATTTTTTCCAAGATTCCCACTGCTTATTCTCATGTTAAAAAATGTCCACAGAAATATATATTACCCTTCGACAAAAAGTTACCAAAAGGTTCAAAGAAGGAAATGACAATATTCCTTTAAATGTGTTAGTGTTTCAAAGCCTTACTAAGAAACACTAGAAGAAATATTACTAATATTACTTGCTAAGAAATATTAGTTGCTAATACTATTATACTTGCTAAGAAATGTTATTTTTTCATAATCTTATCCTGAGAGGAGTGATGGGTTGATCATATAGCCTTAAATATTTATCCTTAGGACACGCTGGATCTTACCTTTAAAATCAGACTTATTATCAAATAGATAAATTTAAAATGGATACTGAAGCCATGAAGTTACCAACTCTGTAGTATCTAAAGTTGAATCCTTTTCCATGACCTAAGGTTCTCAGTAATTTAGTAATAAATTACTTAACAGTGACCCTCAAACTTGGCTGCACATTTGAATCGCTGGAGAAACTATGAAGAACTCGTTATGCCTAGGCCACACTGCAGACCAATTAAATCATAACCTCCAAAAATGGTCCAGTTATTAGTACATTTGGGACTCATCAGATAATTCTAGCATGAGACCCACTGTATTCGAGCTTGAGACCCACTGTATTAGTCTGTTCTTGCATAGATATAAAGAAATAACCGAGGCTGGGTAATTTATAAGAAAAGAGATTTAATTGGCTCATGGTTCTGCAGGCTGTACAGGAAGCATGGTGCTGGCATCTGCTCAGCTTTTGGGGAGACCTCAGGAAACTTATACTCATGGTGGAAAGCAAAGAGGGAGTAGGCCTGTCACATGGCGAAAGCAGGAACAAGAGAGAGTGGGAGGGGGAGGTGCCACACACTTTTAAATGACCAGATGACACAGGAAGTCACTGTCGCAAAGACAGCACCAAGCCATGAGGGATCCACTCCCATGACTTGAACACTGCCCTCCAGACCTCACCATCAAGCATTGAGGATTAAAATTCAAGATGAGATTTAGGCAAGAACAAATATCCAAACTTATATTACCCATTCACCGGTAACTTCTCATGGACAGTAACAGAAATAGGAAAGAAATATGCAGTCAAATCTTAGAACCTTTTTTCATTACAGTACGTAGCTTTGGAATGTCTGTAGTCCGTAAGACTTTTGGAAGGTGAGAATTGTTCATTCATTCAGTCAGTCATTCTTCCATAAACATTCCTTGAGTGTTGGCATGTGCGAAGCCCTAGATTTTTCACACTGAATTGGACCTTACTTAGTCTAAAGACCACCAGGCCTCAGCTGGAACTCTAGAGCCATTTTAGACAAGAGTAAATCACTTGGGCATTTCTGTATTGGTCCAGGCATTGTGGATGCTGACAGGGGTAAGGAAAAGCAGGTCTTTTCTGTGTAAAAGACTTCATGTCTCAAGAAATTCTGTTCTGTGTCTGGCTGACAAACTTGTCTGTGCAGATGAAGAACCTGTTGACACGCAAGTTGTAACCAGGCTTCTGTGTAGCAAGAACTGTTCCAGAGAACACTGAATATGGGCTTAGAATCAAACTTGATGGTTCTCACATATACCCTAATGTACTTTGCCATATTATACGTTTAGATTGATTGATTATCAGAGTTGGAAATGACCTTGGAGACTTTCCAGTCTGGCTGGTTAATTTCTAGACAGGGAAACTGAGACCCAGGAAAGTGATGTGACCAGAACATGGTCATATTGTCAGGGACAGAACTGGCTCGTTGATGCCCCTCCTGTGGGACTGTTACAGGCTCTAGGACTGTCTCCCTACACATGTGAGTACTGGCTGTGCCCCCACAATGGGTAGCCTTCATTGTACTAAGGAGGCCTGGGATGCTCTTAAGCAAATACCTTCAGGACCAGCCTGGGTAACATGGTGAAATCCCATCTCTACAGAAAGATGCCAAAATTAGCTGGGTGTGGTTGCACATGCCTATGGTCCCAGCTACTTGGGAGACTGAGGTGGGAGGATCACTTGAGCCCAGGAGGCCGAGGTTGCAGTGAACTGAAACCACACCACTGCCCTCCAGCCTGGGTGACAGAGAGACCCTCTCAAAGAGAAAACTGCCATTTGTGCACAAGGGTTTTTATTGTCATTTGTTTGTTTATAAGGATTCAAGGAAAAATTCACTTCACAGCGAGTATCAACATGTAGTACTTAATCTTTAAAAAATAACAACAAAACTAGCTTACAGACTTAAGAGCTTAGTTGATTTAGGTATCATAGTCTTGGCTCCTTAGTTGCCCATTGAGTATAGCTCCATCTTCTGGCAGCAAAGAGAGGTGATCTGAAGCTTAGAATTTTGAATTCTGCTCATTTCCTGAAGCGGCCTATCATCTATAACACAAGATCTCTAACTACTGAGTAATATGTTACATATGTGTGTGTGTATATATAACATATTTTTATATAAACACATGTATATACATATGGATAGAAAAATAAGAAGATGACATATTTTGATGTTCATTTAACAAATGAGGAAGTCAAATCAAAAAGTATTTAACGACTTGTTCAAAGTCTTGTAGTTAGATGTATCAGAGCTAAGATGCAAGCTAATCTCTTGATTGCTTGTGCAATTCCACTTATCAGTATGCGTTTCTTTTTGTGTGCACCTTTGTGGATATATTTTGGTAAACTTGGTGAACTTCGTTAATGATTTTCATCAAGAACTTTTTAAAAGCACCTTTCTGGCCAGGCACAGTGGCTCACGCCTGTAATCCCGGCACTTTGGGAGGCTGAGGCAGGCTGATCACGAGGTCAAGAGATTGAGACCATCCTGGCCAACATGGTGAAACCCCATCTCTACCAAAAATACAAAACCTGGGTGACAGAATGAGACTCTGTCTCAAAAAAAAAACAAAGAACTGGAGTGGCCCAGGGGAAAGGTGATGGGTGCTGCGAGCTGTGAGAAACAGCAAAGGGTTCTCAGTGGAGGTGATAGAGAACTGAGTCTTAAAGGATGAATATTTTCATAAGAAGATGAGAGAGTGATGAGCACACTCAGAAGAAGGTGTGCATAGTTGGGGAGGGCGGGGTGTGCGAGAGCTGCCTGGGTTCAGTAAAATGTTGGTGTGGGGCAGGGGTGGAAGATGATGTGGAATGAGCAAGTAAAGACCAAATGATAGGGGATGGGGAGAGGGAAGTGCTGGGGAGGGAAGGGCATGGTCCGTGCCTACGGCTCCACCCCCACGTCTGTGCCCACGAAACTAGGTGAGGACAGGTATTTCTGTTTTTGCGCCCAAATGTTGCATTCCCCAAGACTACCCTGGCCCACCATGTCCCCATCCTGTGGCTATAAAAACTCTTAAGACTCCAGTGGGCATGCACACAAGTGGCTGGACATCGAGAGCAATGCACCAGCAGACACACAGGCACCAGAAGATGCCATCAGGCCATCGACCGGCAGAACGATACGGAGTTTGGCTAGGGCAGTCAGGGGAGAGCCCAGCTGCTGGGCAGCATGACTACAGGAGAAAACCACTTTCCCACTCCATCCCCCTTCTGCCCTCCCCATCCACCTCACCGAGAGCTACCACTCCATAAAAAAAACTTTGCACTCATTCTCCAAGCCTACGTGTGATCTGGTTTTTCCAGTACACCAAGGCAGGAACCCCAGGATACAGAAAGCCCTCTGTCCTTGTGATAAGGCAGAGGGTCTAATAGAGCTGATTAACACATGCCGCTTACAGATGACAAAACTAAAAGAGCACCCTGTAGCACACGCCCACGGGGGCTTGTGGAGCGGTAAGCATTCACCCCTGGATTCTGCTATGCGGTCGGAGACCCACAACCTGCCCATCTGCATGCTCCCCTAGGGGTATCCACAGCTGGCACTGAGGAAGGGAGCCACTCCCCTGTCGCACGCCCTGCGAGTGGGATAGGGGAACCTTTCCCATTTCACAAGTAACAAGTGACTTATAAGCCATGCCGTTGTTCGAACTTTCTCCTATACTACAGGGAGCAGGTGGATTTCAAGCTAAGAAATTTTATCAGTTCTATATTTTGGAGAAATCGCTCAGGAGATGGAGTGGAAAATGGATAGGAAGAGAGTGAGACAAGTGGGAGTTGGGGACAATTAAGTGGTCATAAACTGCGAGTGATCATCTGTGAGATAGGAATAATAATGCTTACTTTATAAGGCTGTTGTAGAATGAAATAACGCCTGTAAATGTGTCTGTTTATTAAAATGAAAGGTGTTATTTTTAATACCATCTGCCCAGTATTTCAGTCCTATTGCTGTTCTTGTGACAATATCTAAATTTTCTCAGCATTATTTTCCACACTGCTTATAATGTGAGAAAACAACAATTTGACCCTAGTAAGGAGGAAATGATTTTTTTTTTTAATTTGAAAAAACATAACCATTTACTTAGACAAACAGGAGTGTTTGCCAAGATACCAGAATATTCTTCAAGTACTCTTGTGGCAATTCCATGCCAGGGAACCACAGCCTCTCTCTTTGTGTGAATAACATTTCAACTTTCTAGGCTGCTTAGAGTGACAGTGTTGGATGGTGAAAGACCTGGTCCTATATGGCCTTTGCCTGCAGAGAGAGGTCTTTCCCAGACTAGACTGTGAAGCTGGAAGTGCCTGAACAACGGACCGGAAGCTGATTGCGGCACATTGATGTAACTTCCTACTTGCACATTGCAGGGTGATCTGTGCCTCGCCATCCCCACCTCGCCCTCTCTTACAATCAGTTGTACTCTTGTCTCTTTCTTCTGATAATATGTTCTTCCATTCCTTGTCTTCATTTGGTGTCCGTAACTTAAGTAGGTCAATGCCCATTTCTAGAGAATGGCAATGCCAAGGAAAAGGATTTTGTGGTCTTTTCCTTCCTCTAAATACCTCATAATTGCTGCCATGGATGCCCTGCAGACAAGTAAAATGATAGAATGAGAAAAAGTGAGAAATGTTGAACTTTTTTTCTCCTCTCCTCTTTTGTGCTTTGCTTCTTTGCTTTTTCTTTCTTTTTTTAAAAATTTTCCTCATTTGCCATGGAGTTAAACATTTGTGGATCCTTGAACTGGGGAGCATTAGGTTGGAGGGTAAGATGTTACTCTCACTCCGCAGAAGCACATGTAGTCAGTAGCAGGCTGACTCTTTGGGTCCTGATGTTCCCTCACAAAGCTTGGGGGCTTTGTAACAGGGTCTACTTGTACATTTGGTATCAGTTATTTTTTATGCATGAATTAATTTTTTTTTTTTTTTTTTTTTTTTTTTTTTTTTTTGAGACGGAGTCTCGCTCTGTCGCCCGGGCTGGAGTGCAGTGGCCGGATCTCAGCTCACTGCAAGCTCCGCCTCCCGGTTCACGCCATTCTCCTGCCTCAGCCTCCCGAGTAGCTGGGACTACAGGCGCCCGCCACCTCGCCCGGCTAGTTTTTTGTATTTTTAGTAGAGACGGGGTTTCACCGTGTTAGCCAGGATGGTCTCGATCTCCATGAATTAATTTTAAAATGTTTTCTTGGCTTTTTCTGGAGTTTTCTTGCTTGGCTGTCAGTTACTGTATGGGCAGAAGTCTGCTTCAATGCCCATGTGCTGTTTCCCATTCAACTTGACTCTCTCTGCCTGGACCCACTTCCCTCTATCCATTTCTGTGCATTATTGGAGATTATGGAGGTTTTCACGTAGGTTACCATATAAACCATTTTCTCTCTGTATATCGATGTGTCAGCTCATGCTTACTTTGGGCCTGGTAGATGATAAGTGATGAAAATTAAGTTGAGGTTCTTTTTATCACCTGAAGTTGTTTTCAGTGACATTATTATGGCTTTGAATTATGCACATTTCAGGACATTTTGCTGTTTCAGAGTCAACATCCCTTATGGATGAAGATCCTCTTGGCCATACTTTGGAAAGAGTGTTGACCTCTGGGATTTAACCGTGCAAGTTGACAGAATCTCCATTTGCGATTTGCCTGTAACTGACATCTCTGCCTCTTTTCTCTGTTCACTTGATTCTCTTTTTTGGTAACACTAGCAGATATGAGCTGAGGAGAGGCTCCTTCTTATTATTTCTGCACTTCTCCCTATTCCTGCTGCTTTTCAACATCTTTTCTGATTCAGTTTGACTCACTGAAATTTCATCTGTTAGGATGTTTACAATCAAGTGTCTTCAGTACATCCACTAGATTCAAGATAATTCAACAAATCTCTGCACCCACAGAAGTGGATATTATATTGTTACTGATGGCATTAATACCTTGACTTTAGGTGTTATAATTTTATAGAAATAACTGAATTTATATGAGTTCTTGGATATTCTCATAACTTAGTTACTATGAAGTTATAGTGTAATTGCTTTAACATGAGTTTGGGAGTGAGAATAGACTTAGACTGAATCTCAGCAATGACAATTATGAGTTCTATAACCTTGGAATACTTAGGCTGTTTAGGATCTTAGTCTCCTTCCTCATTTCCTCCTCTTTTAAAAATTGAGAAAATAATACCTACTTCATAGACTTGTTGTTAATAGTAAATGAAATAATTAAAAATACTTAACACAGTCTTAACACATAGTTAACAATAAATGGTATAATACAACAGCAATGTCAGCCAGGCCTAACAAAAGTTATAAAACTAGCTCATCACTAGGTTTAGATTTGTGACATCCCAGGGGACTGAGGAAGTTGCACTTATCACAGAAAAGTCACAGCTGAAATGTTGAAGAAAACAACGTAAGAGAGGTTGTCAAAATTCCCAAACATACAAAGCGTAGAAGATGAGATCTATAGACTGGAAAGCTTGACTTCAATGCACAGCAAAATTCTGGAACAGAAAATTAAGCAGATGGTTTGTGATCATTTAGTAAAGACTGTAGTGGTTGCTAGGAGCTAACATGGGTTTACTAAGAACAAATCTTCCCAAACATCCAATTTCCCTTTTAAATAGTATTATGTGGTGTGTAGAGCTGAGGAATTCTACTTCTGCAAAGCATTTCATTGTCTTCTTATGGGGAGGATGTTAAAACACATGCTAGATGATAGTATTGCTAGGTTTGCAGCTAGAAAGCAATTGAAGCCAGCTGATTAATGTCATGGATATCTTGATGGGGGTCTCTGGTGGAGTACCATGGAGCTCTGACATGTAATCTTCCATTTAAATTTTTAATTAAGAATTTGAATGAACACACATGGGACGGATATGTACTAAATACACAGGTGGTCCAAAGTTGGGAGAGATAATTAGAACAATAAATGAGTCAATCAAGGTTCAGAACACCGCTGATGATCTGAAACACTGCGTGGAATCCAGAATAATCAGATTTAATGAAGCTAAAGGTGAAGACATTTAACTCTCACAATATCAACCTGAGTATGAAAGGAGACTGTGTTTGGTAGAAGGTCAAATTAAACTGATCTAGTGATTTAATTGGCCCTAAACTTGATATTCATTTATTAACTATGTGCCTTGCTCTTTTTTTGGCACTGGGGTGACAGTAGTGAAACAGTTGCAACTCCCTACCTACTTGGAGTTTATATTCTTTATGTGCCAGTGGTATGCAGTGGCTAAAATCTACAACAATGAACTTGTTAGGTTTTATTGGTAGAAGTATAATATCCAGATCATGATGATTAGTAGTTCTACTTTACTCTTTAATACCATATTCATGATACTGTATTTTTCCCGGGGATCAATATTTCCAGATCTGAATGCTAGAGTCTGGACAAACGAGTGATGATAGAGCAATGAGAGAAATATAAACCATATTGTAGGAAGATTTGTCAGCAATGAGAACATTAAGCAGGGCATTATTTCCCTCAAATCTGTGCAGAATCTATGGGAAGAAGGTGGAAGCTAGTTCTCTGTTGGTCCTGGGAGTCATTGCCAATTACCAGGAGGCTGGTTTCTGGCAAATGTAAGACAGACTGCCTGAGAAGTGTCCTAGTTCCAGCCTTCGCATGAGCGCCAGGAGGGCTGAGGCTGCCTTGCTTGTGTCTTCTTCTCCACTAAATTCAGAGTACCTAGGACTGTGCCTGGCACATGGCAGGCATCCAACAGATATTTGTTGAATGAATAATGAAAAGAGGGAATTTAGTATGAAGTGAGCCTTTGCATGGAATAGATCCTCGGTTAGTGTTTGTGCCCTAGTCCTCAATGCATGGATAGTCATATGGCATTTTTTGAAAATAACTCATGCACTGAAATAATGTTAAAACTTTACGTTCAGCTTTGCATATTGTAAGGAATGTGAGGGTGGAATAAAGTACCTGAGAACAGATGTGGGAGGCCAGAATAATTTTTTTTAACCATGTTTGAACAGCTCCAAGTTAATTAAACCACTTTTCTTAAGAGACATTAAGAGGCCATTTTTGGATTTATTTGAAATTTCTCAAGTATGCTTATTCAAACATTACTCATTCCAGCTCAACTCCCATCATCTTCTTGAGGCCTTCTTCATAATTCTGACCCATTCAGGGCTTTGCTTTCTCTGAACTTAAAGGCAGTTCTACAGATTTTAGCATTTGATTCTTTTCTAATTTCGTTTCTCTGCCTAGATGATAAGCTTTTTGATAGCAAAACTTTAGTTTTTATTTTTCTTTTCTTCCAGACACATAGCAGAAACTCGGTACATGACAATTGCTTGATTGCTTGATTGGTTGATGGAGAAATATTAATAGTTAAGATGTCTTTCCAGCCTCTGTGAAACTGCTATTTGATTGTCCCTGCTGTGTGCAATACTTCTTTGGAACGCTGCAATGAATTAAAAGCAATTTCTAGTCAGCACTCATGTAAGACATAGCAGGTTAAATAGGCTTTAATTCTCTATGCCATATATCAAAGGAGGGGACTGTAGTCCTAATTTAGTGGGTCCGCCACGTTGGCTAGGCAAGTGCTTTGTACAGACTTGATTCTTTGCGTTATTGTTGAATCTGAATGAACGACTGAACTCTGGGGCTCAGACAGCCTTCTTGACTCAACCTCCAAGGCAGGCTAGGGCTGCAGGTGCCAATCTCTAAACCCAATTTAGAGATTGAGTGATGTAAGCAGAGTGATTGGATTTAGCACATGACAATGCAGCTTGCCCAGTTACCTCTGAATTTCAGATAAACAACCATGCAGTACTTGGGACATACTTAAACTGCAAAAGTATTTACCGTGTTGCTACAATTCAGATGTAACTGTGTGCCAGGCATTTTCTCTGGCCACTCTTCATAGAATCCCATTCCTCCTATTTCTCCAGAAATCTAGGCTCTTCATTAACTCTCAAATGAGCTGGACTAAAAGAAAATGTTTATGACCATGTGATTGATTCCAATGGCAAATTACAACAATTTTTCCAAAAACGGAAAATCTACATAATGCCTACTTTTTGTGGGCATATTCTTTTAGGTATATCCAATAGTGATAATGCCATGATTTGTAGCATCTTGGTAGTCTCAAGTTAAGCTCTCTTGGTTTCCTTGGTGGCATAGTTTATTTGGCTCATATGCTATATGGCTGATAGTATCTTGCTCAGGCCGTGTAGAAACTATGGCTGACAAACAATTAGACTCTATTCTTTGGAATCAGGTGGAATGTGAATTTAGTATAATCTATTGTTTTAGTTCCTACAAAACAACTGCATTAACTACTATGAGCTATAGAATCAAAGGAAAGCCTTAGCAGTCTTTGTTAATTATCTTGTTCTCTTTCATCTCAAAAGGAAGATAATATTCTTGTTTGTTTTCCACCTTATAAACTTCTTTTCGCAGGGAAGACATCACACATTTAGGAAAATGGTTTCCCTTTTTCCTAACTAAATAAGGTTTCTTGCTGTTTAGTGGCAACAGCCTTTCAATATCATTCATTCATTCAGCAAGCATTTATTAAGCAGATTTGTGCTAGGCACCAGGAGCAACCAAAATGAATAATGTAGTTCTGGCTTTCAAGAGGTTCACAAGAATCTGCATGTTATGTGCTTGTCTTTAAATGGTTCAGCAGTCATTTCAATGAGAGGCTTATGGTAAGAGCTAATTATCTCCTTGAGTAATGACATTTTTTTTTTTCTGTCCAATGCTTTAAATAATATCAAGCCTTACATTCTGAGCAGAAACTGCTCTTCATGGATAGTGCCAAGGGCTAGAATTCGGCTGTTTCCTTCTGCCCTGGTTCTTTAGTTAGGACTTAGTTGTTCAGAGTGGGGTCTGCAGGTCAGCAGCACCGGTATCTCCTGGGAGCTGGTTAGACATGCAGCCTCCAAGGCCCCAACCAAACCTGCTGTCTCAGGGCCTGCAGTGGAGCCAGATCCCCAGGCGATTGATTTGCACGTTGAAGTTTGAGCAGTGCTGGTCTCATACGGTATTTCTCAAGCTCTAGTTTGCACGTGTAGAATATCTCAGCATCTTATTACAATACTGATTTCTGGGCTCTGCCCTCAACTTGTATACTCTGTGCTTGTCTTAGGGCCTGAGAATTTGCATTTCTACTAAGCTCTTTGGAGATACTGGTGCTGCCTGTTTGAGAACCACACTTTTGAGTAGCACTGATCTAGTTTGCTTGGGAAGCTGAAGTGACATTTGGTAGTGGGGTGGAGTGGGGGGACATGAACCCCAGTGAGGCAGTCAGGTTGGTTTTTTTTCCTTACACTGGACCCATGAACATGCCAGAGAAACTGTTCCCTGGAACATATATATTCTCCAGTGTTTTACCAGGTCTCCCTGCTCCCTGACATATGCCTGTCATGGGGGACAGATTTTCATATAATTAAGTGGTCAGGCAAGTCCGTGATGGCCACTGGGAGACAACACAAAAGGGAACAATTCTGTGCAGCGGGCCAGCCCTCTGAGTTGGGCCCTACAAGATAATAGGATGTGGGCAGGTTTGGCCTATTTCTGGGATTCACGTGAAGCAATAATAGTTAATCCACTCTTGCTAAACTGTAGGCTATTGAGCCTTAGGAACGAAGAGGAGTGGAGATCAGGGAAGGACTGTTAGGAAATGGGTCTGGAAAAAGTTTGGGGACAAGATCCTGAAGTCTGAAATGTTTTTGTTCAGGAGTTTGGATTCTGTTTTGTAACTTTTTGCTACAATGCTGTCTGTTTTGAAACGTTTTCCTGTCTAACTGTACTTACTATTTGTGTGTCTATTTTTTTTTTTTCAGGATTAAGCATGAAAATATTGTTGCCCTGGAAGACATTTATGAAAGCCCAAATCACTTGTACTTGGTCATGCAGCTGTAAGTACCTTGTTTGACTGATGAGTTTTGAACCAATTTGCAAACTCCAATGTCTAAAGGGATCAGGTGGGAAAAGAAATGACTGAAGTGGGCCAGGTAAGGTAGTAGGGAGCAGGGAGGCCTGTGGGGTACTAGAGAGGCCTGTATCCAACTAAAGACGGTGGGCTGCCCGCAGGAGTCTACAGGCCTCCCTTGAACCGGCCTGCAGCTGCTGGGCTGGACTAATAACCTAGAGCCTCAGCAGTGAATGTGATGTTCCTGCTGCAGGATGTTTGTATTGCCTTCTAATATGTCAGGGCCAAATGTGGCTGCCTGAAGACACTTCAGTGGGCCCACTGTAAGGTACACTTTGCTCCTATCTCTAGGAGAAACTCCCACCCTTGTCATCCTTTCCAGGGATGCCGGGGGAGGGAAGCAGATGGTAACTGTGTATACCCGTTTCTTCCCTTGTACTCTTCCTTTGACAGATAAGAGCACATGTGATTGAAAAGGGAATTTGCGCCAGACGTAAGAGAAGTATTGGCGTCAGACCATGACATTATCCCCCTCATTAGGTTATTTTTGCATTCCATTAACACTGGAGATTACTCAAAGAGCGAAGAAATCAGAAAGCCAGATACTCGAATAGAGACTTTACTTGAACATGTATTTTTAAAAATTTAAGCTGAAATTAGCCTCCCTGCCTGCATAAGTGCTTTACTCTAAGCAATATGGTTCCTATGAATATCCCAGGGCTGCATTGAGTAGACTTAACTGATAGAAACTGTGTCAGAATATTATGCTTTAACCATTACCTGAATGAATAAATGCTGGAACATCATATGATTAAGTTTACCGACTGAGGAGATTTTTGTTGAAGATTAGAATATAGACTTAATTTCATGATTTATTAATGATTTTCAGACTTGGGATTGTCAAGGGTGTGTAGAATTGATGATTAGGCTCACAATTTATTTTCCATAGATTCTTATTTTCCTTATGAATGTTTAAACAACACATTAACTTGGGATCATGTTAGGATGCAAATAAGTGTTCATCGGTGCATTTAGTTAACCTTTCATGATCTTCAAAATATTTTTGTAGGTTATGATATTTTTGTATAAATATTTTAAAGCTGTCTATGCCAGAAGCATATGTATGATTGCTGTCTGTCAAATGGCAATTCTAGGTGGTGACTAGCAGTTTTAGAGATTTATACGTTATAGTCAGCCATGATATAAGTCCAAGAAGTTTTTGACTACTGGGTTCCATGTTAACTCGAGTTACCTAAGTGTCATCTTTTTTAGTTCCTTGTTCTTCTCTTTGCTTTATAATTTGCCGTATTTCTGGTTTTTCCTAGAGAGCACTAGTTCTCCCCAAATTTGGGAGCACGCCCTAGAAGTTCTTGTGACTTTGCTTTATGCGAAGTCTGCTCTATAAAGATGCAGTTGCATCACTTTCTCATCAAATATTATTGCATAATTGGAAGATTATGAGATTTCAGCGGCGACCAAATGCCCCGCAAAATGTTAGCTATGTATTTAAATGTGTGTTTTTTCACTGGTAATGCAAAAACTACTAATACTCAAATCCAAAGCTATATGGATCTACTTGTTTAAGTTTTGTGTTTATGGAACTATAACCAAATATAAGTTAAAGCACCTCAAATGTGTCCACCTTGGCTCTGCCTCTTATTAGCCGGGTGAACTGGGGCAAATAACTGGGCTTCTCTGAGTATCAGTTTCCATAATGGGAAAATGGGGATAATATTTTCGTTAGAGGATTATAGTGGGTAGTGAAGGAGAAAAGTGTAGTAAGTAATCTCACAATAATAGGTCTTCAGTACACGTGGTTTCTCTATGGATATCTATATCATTTCATCACTGTGTCTCTACAGATGGTCTTTAATTTTATGAGGTAACGTTCAAGCTGATTTAGAATTTGCCTTTCTAAGCAACTTGGGGTTGTATACTACCAACAAAAGTTATTGTAAATATGGGTTGACATAAAAACATAAAAATGTCTGGAACAAAACCAACCTTAGAACAAAGCCTGGAAGTCATATGAGGACACCGCTATCCCTGCCCCTCCCTGAGCTTTTCTGTCAAGGAATTCTTCCCTCTTTTGTGTTATAAAACAAAAAAAAACCTCATTGGCCCAGCATGGTAGCTCACACCTGTAATCCCTGCACTTTGGGAGGCAGAGGCAGGCGGATCATTTGAAGTCAGGAGTTCAAGACCAGCTTGGCCAACATGGTGAAACCCAATGTCTACTAAAAATATAAAAATTAGCTATGCGTGGTGTCAGGCACCAGTAGTCGTAGCTACTCAGGAGACTGAGGCAGGAAAATCGTTTGAGCCCGAAAGGCAGAGGTTGCAATGAGCTGAGGTCGTGCCACTGCACTCCAGCCTGGGTGACAAGGCGCAAGACTCTGTCTTGAAACAAAAAACAAAACACCCCATTTACGTGGACCACACGCCTTAAGAATTTTTAGTAATTCAGAGAGGAATTAGGGTGGGATTAACTGTTGGGGGACATTGTATGAGATTTGTCAGGCAAATTCATCACAAAATCCAGTTTAGAGGCAATGAATGTTTGAATTACCTAAGTAAAAAAACTATGCACAGTAGTAAGCAGTTCAAAAGCTCTGTTGACACAAAAAAATTAGGTATGCTAATTTTTTAAATGTTACATTGTATTCTTTTTTCATTGGTTCTCATTACTTTATAAAAATCAACTTTTGGGAGGTATCATTTACGTACAAGTTACTGTATCCATTTAAATGGACAATTCAAATGAACATGACAGAATTATACCCATGAAGCCACCACCACAGTGAAGAGACAGAAAATTTCCATGCCACTCAAGACTCCTAGGGCCCCTTTCAAGTCTTCTCTTCCTCATTCATGACCCTAGTCAACCAGTGACGTACTTTACTTACTAGAAATTATTTTATATTTTATAAAATATCGTATAAATTAACTTATATAGTATATACTCTTTTGCGTCTGGCTTATTTCATTCATCATTATTTTGACATTCATCCACGTAGCATGTCTCAGTGGTTCATCCCTTTTTATTACTGAGTAGTATTCCATTGTTATGAATATTACACGTTTTAAACTTTTGTATTTATCGACACTTGGGTGGTTTTCAGTTTGGGAACTCTAATGAGTGAAGTTGCTGTGGACATTCATGGACAGGTCTTTAAGTGCGTGCATGTTTGAGTAAAGACCTAGGAGTGGAATGAGTGCGTCATATGGTAGATGTTGTGTTCAACTTTTTAATAAGCTGCCTGACACTTTTCCAAAGTGGTTGTGCTATCTTGCATTCTTTTTTTGGCCAGCAGTATATGTCAGTTCCTGTTGCTCTACATTCTTGCTAGTCCTTGAGATTTTCACTTTTAGCCATTCTAATGGGGTGTAGTGATATCGCAGGGTGGTTTTAGTTTGCATTTCTCGATGATGAATCATGTTGATCATCTTTTTATGCCCTGATTGGCCACTTGTATATCTTCTTTTATAAAGTGTCTGTTCAGATCTTTCGCTCAGTCTTTACTGGATTATCATCACATTATTGGGTTGAAAGTGTTCTTTATGTAGTCCATAGTTTGTCAGATACATGTAATATGAATATTTTCTTCCATTTTGTATCTTGCTTTGCTGTTTTTTTTTAATGGTGCCTTTTAAAAAATTCATTGAAATATAATTTACATACTACACAATTCACCCATAAGGTGTACAATGAAATTTTTTTTTTTTTTTTTTTGAGACGGATTCTTGCCCTTTTGCCCAGGCGTAGTGCAGTGGCATGATCTTGGCTCACTGCAACCTCTGCCTCCCGGGTTCAAGCAATTCTCCTAGCTCAGCCTCCAGAGTAGCTGGGATTATGGGCACCCGCCACCATGCCCAGCTATTTTTTGTATTTTTTGGTAGAGATGGGGTTTCACCATGTTGGTCAGGCTGGTCTTGAACTCCTGACCTCAGTTGATCCACCCACCTTAGCTTCCTAAGTGCTGGGATTATAGGCGTGAGCCACCTCGCCCGGCCCGAAATGTTTTCTAGTATAGTCACAGGGTTATGCAACCATCACTGCAACCTAATTTTAGGGACATTTTTGTCCCTCTAAAAGAAACCCTATACTCATTAGCAATCACTCTCAATTCCTCCCTCCCTCAGTCTCTTGTGACTACTTATTTTTGGTCCCTATGGATTTGCCTGTTTTAGACTTTTCATATGAATGGAATTATACAATACGTGATCTTTCGTGACTGGATTCTCTCTCTCAGCTCATTGATTGCAAGATTAATCCATATTGTGTCGTGTGTATCAGTACTTCATTCCTTTTTATTACCAAATAATATTTTATTATCTGGATATATCACATTTTGTTTCTCTCTTTTGCAGTTGATGGACATTTAGGTTGTCTCACTTTTTGGCTAATATGGATAATGATGCAGGCATTTTCATGTACAGGTTTTTTTCTGGACCTGCTTTCATTTCCCTTGGGTATATACCTAGTAGTGAAATTGCCGGGTCGAATGACAGCTCTTGTTTTAACATTCTGAGGAGTCGTCAAACTATTTTCCAAAATGACTGTACCATTTTACAATCCCATGAGCAACGTATGGGGATTCCAACTTCTCTACATCCTTATTAACACTTACTCTCTGTCTTTTTGATGATAGCCATCCTGTGGGTGTGAAGTGGCATCTTGAGATTTCAGTTTGTATTTTCCTGATAACTAACGATTTTGAACATCTTTTCCCATGTTAACCACTTACATATCTTCTTTGGAGATATATATATATTCAAATCCTTTATCCTTTGTAAATTGCTTTGTCTTTTATTGTTGTGTTGTAAGACTGCCTTATATCTTTTATGTACAAATCTCTTACCAGACATATGATTTGCAAATGTGTTCCCCTATTCTGTAGATTGTCTTTGTGCTTTCTTGATAGTATCATTTACAGCACAAAAGTTTTTTAACTTTGAGGTGGTCTTGTTTATTTTTTCTTTCGTTGCTTACGTTTCTAGTGTTATACTAAGAAGCTATCACCTAATTCTTTTTATCTTTCTTTTTTTTTTTTTTTTTTTTTGAGATGGAGTCTCGCTCTGTCGCCAGGCTGGAGTGCAGTGGTGCGATCTTGGCTCACTGCAAGCTCCGCCTCCCCGGTTCACGCCATTCTCCTGCCTCAGCCTCCTGAGTAACTGGGACTTCAGGGGCCCGCCACCATGCCTGGCTAATTTTTTGTACTTTTAGTAGAGACGGGTTTCACCATGTTGGCCAGGATGGTCTCGATCTCCTGACCTCGTGATCCACCCACCTCGGCCTCCCAAAGTGCTGGGATTACAGGTGTGAGCTACCACACCTGACCACTATCACCTAATTCGTAATGGTACCTTTTGAAAAGGAAAGTTTTAGTGATGATAATGTTCTTTTTTTTTTTTTTTGGTGGTGATAATGTTCATTTTTTTAATGGCTTGTGCTTTTTGTGTCTTGTGTTAAAAGTCTTTGCCTTTGCAAATAATTTTTTCCTCTGGACATTACATAATTTTGGCTTTTCTTTTCTTTTTCTGAGATGGAGTCTTGCTCTGTTGCCCATGCCTGAGTACAGTGGCGCAATCTCGGCTCGCTGCAACCTCTGCCTTCCGGGTTCAAGTGATTCTCCTGCCTCAGCTTCCCAAGTAGCTGGGATTACAGGCGTGCACCACCATGCCCAGCTAATTTTTTTTTTGTATTTTTAGTAGAGATGGGGTTTCACCGTGTTGGCCAGGCTGGTCCTGAACTCCTGACCTCAAGTGATCTGCCCACCTTGGCCTCCCAAAGTGCTGGGATTACAGACCTGAGCCACTGTGCCTGGTCAACTTTTCTACCTAGGTATATTTCATGATCAATTTCAGGTTAATTTATATATATAGTATGAAGTAATGACAGTATTCGTTTTTGTCATAGGGCTATCCAATTTTCAGCATCATTTGTTGTAAGTTCTTCAACTTTTTATTTATTTTTTCCTTAAAATTGCTTTGGCTATTCTAGAGTATTTGTATTTTCATGTAGGTTTTAGAATAGACTTGCCTTTTTTTTTTTTTCTTAGAGTTTAGCTTTATTGTCCAGGCTCTGATGCAGTGGCACAATATTGGCTCACTGCAACTTCTGCCTCCCGGGTTCACGCAATTCTCATGCCTCAGTCACCTGAGTAGCTGAGATTACAGGCGCCCACAACCACGCCCAGGTGATTTTCTGTATTTTAGTAGAGATTTGGTTTCACCATCTTGCCCAGGCTCGTCTCGAACTCCTGAGCTCAGGCAATCCACCTGTCTTGGCCTCCCAAAGTGCTAAGATTATAGGTGTGAGCCACCATGCCCAGCTGCCTTTTTTAATGCTTGTGGGAATTTTGTTTGGGCTTACATTGAATCTGTATATCAATTTGAGAACAGTTGACAGCTTAAAACACATAGCCTTTTGATTAATAAACCTAAGTGTTTTCATTTTATTTAGGTTTTTCATTGCTCTCAGTGACATTTTATAGTTTTCAGGATGTAGGTCTTCATATACTTGTTCAATTTATTCTGAGCTATTTTTTATTCTATTGTAAATGGATCTTTATTTCATTTTTCCGGTTGCTTGCTACTAGCATATAAAAATATAATTGATTTTTGTGCATTAGTCTCTGACCTTGCTGAATTCACTTACTAGTTCTAGTGTTGTTTTGTAGATTTCTTACCATTTTCTATCTCAATAATCATGTCATCTGAAATTTACATTAATTGTAGTTGTTCCCTAAAGGAATCCTATTTGGTAAAACTTTGATAGTTTAGTTCTAAATATTAAGTGTATTTTAATGGCGTAATAATATGTCTTTAAAATATTTTATGTTAGATATTTTGAAAATTCAGATGAGCCTCTCTTATTCTCTTTTTGCCTCCATTAGTTATCTAAATGAGTATAAAAAGAAAAAAGCAATGACAGAAAGCCCTGGATATATCAGAATATAACACTACTACGAAAAGTCTTTGGTTTGGTTTGAGGATTGTGTATCCTGTATTATTTTTGGTGGTTGTATTTTTTGGTTTTGTTTGGCAAGGCTCAGTGGTTTATGCTACTGATAATCCATCTGTTTTTCTTTTTTTATTAAAAATTTTTTTTCAGTAGTTGGGGTCTCACTCTGTCACCCAGGCTGGAAGGCACTGGCATTACCATGTATCACTGTAGCCTCCAACTCCTGGGCTCAAGCAATTCTCCCACCTTAGCATCCTGAGTAGCTGGGACTGCAGGCATGTGCCACCATGCCTGGCTAATTACTTTTACTTTTGTAGAGATGAGTCTTGCTGTGTTGTCCAGGCTGATCTCAAACCCCTGACCTCAAGCAGTCCTCCCAGTCTCCCAAAGTGTTGGGATTACACACGTGAGCCACTGCCCCTGGCCCCCATCTTTTCTGTCTGGGTCAGTGAGAAAGTGGAAAGAGTTTTTGTTTTTATTTTGTTTTTGTTTGACTAAAGAGCTTAGAAAGTCTTTAGCTTCTAAATATATGGGGAGGATCTAAAACACAACATTTTGGAGGACGTTATTTTACAATGTTTGTGCCTCGGAAAGTTTTAGTTTCCTAGGAAACAGCATCGTGGGCACTGAGAGACAACAGGGGATGCGCTAGCACCTTAATATTATTACCTGCCTAATTGCTATTTCAGCTCTGAGTATTGCAGTAGATTTGTTCCCGTACTGCTGCAGCAAGGGACTTCATTGTTTCCAGAAGTCTATATTTAAATTTTATTTGGGTTTTTGGAAAAATGCTCTTTTTTTTTTTCCAGAATTCTGTTTTTGGAACATTCTGCTTTAGATAGGAGGAAGTCATTATGACATTGGGAGAAGTGATAGATGGAAAGTCAGTTCGTTTGGAATTTCTCATCTGACTTGACTTATAGAATATTAATCCAGGGCGAGGCGCTGTGGCTCACTCCTGTAATCCTAGCATTTTGGGAGGCCAAAGCGGGTAGATCAAGAGGTCAGGAGTTCAAGACCAGCCTGGTCAAGATGGTGAAACTCCGTCTCTACTAAAAATACAAAAATTAGCTAGGCGTGGTGGCAGGTGCCTGTAATCCCAGCTACTCAGGAGGCTGAGGTAGGGAACTGCTTGAACCTGGGAGGTGGAAGTTGCAGTGAGCCGAGATCACGCCACTGCACTCCAGCCTGGGCGACACAGTCAGACTCTGTCTCAAAAAAAAAGAAAAAAGAATATTAGTCCATACATTTGGAGATGAGAAAGGCCACTGCCTCAACTCCTCCCCTTCACAACTGTAACAATTTAAGAAATAAAATAAACTTCAGGCTGATACAATGCAAAGGATAGATCAGAAATACTTTTTAAAAGAAATAGATGATATTGCTGTGGAATTAGAACATATTTCCAATAAGACTTATATTTCCATATGTGGGTAACTCCTCAATTTGTATCTCCAGCCTGGAGCCCTGTCCAGAACTCTAAGCTTGTATATCCAACTGTCTTCTCAGCAGTTCCACTTGGCCAGGTAATAAGCATCACTCACATACCAGATCCAAAATAAACTCTTGAATTTTCCACAAAATCTGCTTCTCCTGCTGTCTATCTCATCTTAGCAAATGGCAACTCCATTTTTCCAGTTGTCCAGGCCAAAAATCTGGAGTCATCCTTGACTTATCCTTTTCTCTTATACCCAACAATCCCATCCCTTGGCAAATCCTGTGGCCACCAGCTTCAGAATATACAACAAATGCAACCACTTCTCCTCATCTCTATACCTACCGCCCTGCTCCAAACCGCCATATAAAGCATCTTTCTTCCCCCAGTCCTACACCACTGTGCTGTTCCTTTTTAGCGTGTTAGCCAGATCTTATCATGCCTTTGTTGAAAAACTCCCATTGGCTTGTCATCTTCGAACGAAAGACAAAGTCATTATGGTGGCCTCCAGGGCCCTATGTGTCCTGGCTTCTGGAAACCTCTCTGACTTCCTGTCCCACCTTTCTCTCTCTCTTTCATTTGGCTGCAGCCTCTCTGGCTTCCTTGCAATTCCTTAAACATGCCAGAACTACATTGCCATGGGGCCCTTGTTTCTGATATTCTTTCTGCTGGAATCACTTATTTTTTTTTATGTTTTTTGTCTGTTTGTTTGTTTGTTTGTTTTGAAATGGAGTTTTGCTCTTGTTGCCCAGGCTGGAGTGCAGTGATGCAATCTCAGCTCACTGCAACCTCTGCCTCCCGGGTTCAAGCGATTCTCCTGTCTCAGCCTCCTGAGTAGCTGGGATGACAGGCGCCTGCCACTACGCCCGGCTAATTTGTGGTATTTTTAGTAGAGACAGGGTTTCACCATGTTGGCCAAGCTGGTCTCTAATTCCTGACCTCAAGTGATCCTCTCACCTCAGCCTCCCAAAGTGCCGGGTTTATAGGTGTGAGCCACCACACCCAGCCAGAATCATTTATCTTAATGCCATCATGGAATAATGGGAATACGAGAATTTCTGCCAAGTGTCACCTGTTCATTGAGATATACCCCAAGCTCCCCTGTATAAAATCGCAACTCCCACCACCACCTCGTGCCACACATACATTCATTCCTTATCCCCCTCCCCACCTTTCTCTCTGTAGCACTTGTCACCATCAGAAAAGTTGTCTCTGCTTTCTTGTCTGCTGGAACAGTGCTTTCACGTTATGCTAGGCGCTTGAAAAATGCTTAATTGATATGATCACATAGGAATGTAATAATGGTTAACATAGTTCTTTACTCATTTAGTCCTTACAATAAACTCAGGAGTTACTGTAATCCCAATTTTCAATGAGGAACCTGAGCAGAGAGGTTGGATCATTTACCCAAATCAGTGAGCAACCCAGTGTGTGCCCTTGACCAGCCTAATACAATACACTGATAGCATTTTCTAGGAAAAAAAGAACCTTGTAGGCACCATTAATGTGAATAGTTCAGTTTACCTGGAAAATGTTATTTGTTATGATTCAGGAAGTATTTTAAAAGCAGAGCTAACTAGAAAATATCTTATATTTTGTGGTGATTTGTGAGGGGAAAAAAGTTTACTCAGCAATATCGTAGGAATTCACTAGAATAATCTCGTTCCATTTACAATAATCATTATGTTTATGTCTTACATAATTTTTTACCAATGTTGTGAGTTTTTTACTAGTGTTGTGATTTTTTGCCAGTGTCGTGATTCCCTGCTGAGCTTGAAAAGCTAAGGACGAAACAGACATTCTTTAAAGAATATTAATTTGGTTCCTGGTACCCCCAAGGCATGAAAATAGATCAGCTTCCAAGAGAAAATATGGTTTCTCTACTCTGTTGGCTTGTGCAGTAAGCTGTTTGCACAGTTCCCTGTTTGTGGGGGTCACTGCTGTTAGCTGTCGTGTGGATATTGTATTCATAATTCATACTCTGTGTTCCCAGAAACAGTTTTAATTAGAACACAAACTATTGCTCCCAATAAAAAGCCTTCTATGAGTAGCCAAGCATAATAATGAAGAAAAAAAATGTTTCTGAATATGACACCTTAATATATTTACATATAAATTACCAAAATCTTATCTTTGTTCACAGCAGATACTAATTGAACACCTAACAGGCCTGTGGTTTCTGTTCAGCATTGTGGGGGTGGGAAGGGGCTTGGGGGATACAGACAAGACACAGCCCATGCTCCTCAGTAGCGGTCCTTGTAAAGAAGGGATTATAAACCTCGGAGATTGCTTTCCTTGAGGACGGTGCAGGGCACTCTGGGAGGAGACACCTTAAATGGAGGGTGATTAAGAGTCAGCCAGATGGAGGTGCAGCCACGAGATGGGTAGCTGGGCTCCAGACGGAAGGGCAGGTACTACCAGAAAGATTAGGGAGCCTGGGAGGGAGGAAGAGTCTGTGAGGGGCTAGTCTATGGGGGTTTTGTCTGAGAGGAGGGCTGAGTCTGTGAGGGGCTTTGTGAGGAGGGCTCAGTCTGTGAGGGTTTGGTCTGTGAGGAATTTAATCTATGAGGGGTTTTGTCTTATAGGAGTTCAGTCTGGCTGGGGTCGGGGGGTAATGTGACATCTTGGTGGGAGTTATGGCTGGAGATGCCAGCAGAGGCTAACTCAGTACCTCTGGCTGCTATTGCTCCTGCTTTGTCCTTTTCCAGACTAACGATTGAATATGCTTTGTTATTTACTTTTTCTGCCACTGGAAAACCCGCTGATACAGAAAAGATTTAAAGAGTTAAGCAGATCAAGGGAAAAAAGAGACATATTCTGGAGCCAATCTTACTAGGTTCAACTGTATGAAATTGCCGATGCATAATCATGTTTTTTGAGGTCTTCTTTTTTAATGTAAGCATTTATAGCTATAAATATTCCTCTTAGCACTGCTTTTGTAGGATTCCATACATTTTGGTATGTTGTGTTTCTATTTGAATTTATCTTAAGATATTTTCCCTTGTGATTTCTTCTTTGAATCACAGTGGTTGTATAATAGCGTGTTCATTTCTGTGTGTCCATGAATTGTTTAGTTTTCTTTGTACGGTTGATTTCTAGTTTCCTTTTATTGTGCTTGGAAAGACACTTTGTGTGATTTCAGTCTCTTAAATTTTATTGACACTTATTTTGTGGCCTAGCATATTGTCTACCCTGGAGAATGTTCCACATGACCTTGAGAACAATGTGTATTCTGCTGTTGTTGGATGAAGTGCTTTGCATATATCTGTTAGGTCCAATTGTTCTCTGGTGTCGTGCAGGTCTTCTGTTCCCTCATTGGTCTTATGTTTGGTTGTTTCATCCATTATTGAAAGTGGGGTACTGAAGTCTTGTAGAGCTATTTCTCCCTTCAATTCTGTCAATGTTTGCTTCATGTATTTTGGAGCTCCGATGTTTGGTGCATGTATGGTTATATTTGTTACGTCTACTTGGTGAATTAACAATTTTATCAGTATATAATATCTTTCCTTGTCTCTTATCACAGTTTTTGACTTTTTATAATCATGTTTTTAATCCAGTGATTTTTTTGTTGTTGTTGTTGACAAAGTCTCACACTGTCACCCAGGCTGGAGTGCAGTGGTGTGATCTTGGCTTGCTGCAACCTCCACGTTCCAGGTTCAAGTGATTCTCCTGCCTCAGACTTTCGAGTAGCTGGGATTACAGGCTTGCACCACCATGCACAGCTAATTTTTGTATTTTTAGTAGAGACAGGGTTTCACTATGTTGGCCAGGTTGGTCTTGAACTGCTGACCTCGTCATCTGCTTACCTCAGCCTCCTAAAATGCTGGGATTACAGGTGTGAGCCACCGCATCTGGCCCAATAATTTTTGACTTAAACATTTTCACACACTTTTCTAAATACCATCTTACCCATTTTAGCCAATACAAGTGACAGTCAGCATCTTTCATCAAACATCTAATAAGCTCTTAAAGTATGTACAGTTTAAAAAATCCATACATTATAGGAACAATTGTAACCTTTTTGAAAAGTTAGATCTGGTCACTAATATTCAAATTTAAGAAGTCATAGAAAGTACATTAAGAGTCTGTTCATCCTTAGAATATAAAGCATCAATTTCTGAAACTATCCGTTTATTTACTTATATGTTATATAGATATTTATTTGATTTAAGGATATATGTAAATGTCACAAAGTCAGTAAGATGGGGCTAGTAAAATAAAAAAAATACAGATGGTATCACCATGGACCTCATTGCTTCTGACTCCCTAGTAGATAAAAACTTGGGCTTATAAAAAGTGCACCGACGCACTAATAAATTTCAGAATATATCAGATTAGGCATTCGAGTTTGGGAGGCGCTTGAGTTGCATTTCTGTTTGATGAGTTATTAAAGAAACAGCACTCTGCCCCAGCCAAACTAATTTCCTCTTGCCCTGCAAATGCAATGTATCCATTCCTGCTTTGGGTTTTCTCTCATGTCTCCCAATTTCCATAATGCTCCTTCTACTCCTTTCAGTCATCTAGAACCTCTCTTTTCTTTTACAGCACCACAACAGAATAAATCCTTCATAATCCGACCCAGGCTTCTGAGTACCCATCTGCCGGAGCACAGCCCCGCCCAGCACCCCAGCATATCCCCCTGGCTAATTCTTCATCATGCTCTCCTCAAGGGTGTCTGTTCCACCAGGGCTTTCCCTGTAATACCAAAGCATGCTGCATAATCCCCAAGGAAAGCAATCATTGTGAGTTACATGGCTCCTCTCTAAAATGTAAGCTACGTGTCCTCTCTCATCCGAGGAGCCCCAGCCACAGAAATTTTCTCTTTCCTAAAATTCTGTAACATCTTAAATCTATACTAATCATTATGCATCATCATATTCATTCATTCGCTTAACAAGTATTTATGGAGCCCCCACCATGGGACAGTTGAGGCTAGAGGTATAAATTTCCTGGTGTTTCCGTTTGGAAGATTTTTGCCGGACATCTGGAAAGAGATTTGGGGGAGATCTTGCAGAGTTTATATAGGAAATTAATTTAGGAATGTTGTTAATAGGTAAGAGCATTGAATGGATTGGAATAGAGAGAGCCACAGAGTCTGGGCTTCCATCTGCCTCTCATGAGGTCTATGATGGCTCAGCACCTGGCCTCTCTTGGTCTTCTTATAAAGTAGAGGGTTTTTAGTTGTTTGTTTGTTTGTTTGTTTTAAATAGGTTTAAACGGTTTAAAAAGGTTTCAGGTCTAAAATTCCGTGGTCTCATGTTGTCGTCCCCATTTTCTCAGTGTAAATCTCCATGAAATAAGCACAGATGTTAGAAATCCAGTTGTTGGGTTTGCTAGCAAAGTCTGTTTCCTGAGATGGTATTTCTAAAACCAGTCTCATCTCTTTGAATCCTAGGAGGTTTATGAATAATGCATGTTGGTGATGATGCTGGCGTGGCAGCCCCAATGAATGTGCGAAATTTGATGTTTCCCATGAGGAAGAAGGGGAGTGACTGGGATTATTGAAAGGCTCTCTGGTTCTGGGTTTGAAGGAGGCATTTAGAATTCTGCTAGATCCCCTTTTGCTACATCCAGATGATTAATTTTACATCTTAAATCCTTGCTTGTGATCAGTTGCACCCAGGAATTACAGTGAGCTATGATGGCACCACTGCACTCCAGCCTGGGTGACAGAGTGAGACCCTGTCTCAAAAAAAAAAAAAAAAAAAAATTTTTTTTTCACTCTACTGTGGCTCAGGCCTCATGCTCTGTTCCTGGCCTGCCTGCTTTGTTTCTGCCCCTCCTGACCTCTGACTACTCATTTTCTTACATTGAGGGCTTTGGTGATCGACTGATAGATTTCAACTCCTTCCCCAGCTGTGCAACCAGGAGGATCAAGTGTCCATAGGACAACCCACATCATAACCTCTGTGTCCTTAACCATTTTCTCTCCTAAAACTCCATGTTTAAGCAGCACACCCCCATGGCCACGCACTAGAGTGGCGTTCCCCAGAGCTGCTACGGGTCTATCATCCTGATCACCACCACTCCGTGTCTGCCTTCAGCCTAGTTGACAACAACCCCTTCATTTCTTATTTTGATGCCTGTTCTCTGATGCTTTGAGAACTCCTAGTGCCTCCCCCAACCCTGGGCTTCCCTATCTAGCCAAACCCCTTGCAGCCTCCCCATGATCACTCTCCTGCCGGCATCTTTCCTTCTTTGCCTACTGCACTCACTCTGCAGATTCAACACCTGACCGTGGTGCAGCTGCCTGCATCCCCCATTCCTGCAGCAGGGCTGCTGGGTCCTGTGGAGGAAACCACATCGTCGGATGAGTGGCAGCTGCTGAAAACTGAATGAAATGAAATCTCAGCCCATTCCTCAGCACCATTGTGCTCTCTTCTGCCGTGATTCTAGTTAGATGTTCTTCCTTTCTCTTTTATTTCATTTATTCCAGATATTTATCATTCATTCTAAGCTAGCTGCCCCATAGTCTTTCAAGAAGTACAATGGAAATCAGTTTAGGCAGACTAACATGGTATCAAACTTATTTGTGAAAAATTCCCCCATATTTTGGTATGTTGGTTAAAAAACAGTTGGAAATCTTTAATCAAAGTATTCAACAAATTAAATGCTCCAGAAAGTAGGTTTTGAAGTTTGTAGTGAATAGTAATTATTGAAAACAAAACTTGAAATACATTCCTACAAAAGAAAGAAAGAAAATAAATTAGTTGATGAGAGCTTAAATGATGTATAAGAGCTAGTTTTGACATTCTGTAATTGTGCCTTGTGGAAAGTGTCTTTGTGGTGCCCCTGTTTTTAATTGGATAATTTTATATCTGTACAGCAATGGAAGGAGATTGAGAAAGCTGATTGTTTTGCAGTATCCAAATTTGGGGAAACATTAAATCATTAATTGGAGAAAGTTTATGTTTTAAAATTATTTACTTGTCAAAAGGTAGCAATATAGGAGTACCTATAAAAATATTTTGAAGGCTGAACTACTTATATACTTGGATTAAAAATTTGCAATTTAGAATTTGCTCATTTAGCAAGATTTGCTGTGAATATAGATATTGCAGCAGTTGTAGAGAGAGTATTTTCCAAGTTAAAAATATTATGATCAGTAGAGAAGAATGAATTGAAGAAGGTATGAACAATTTAAAGCTTAGTAATTATCAAATGCAAGTTTGAAGAAGATTAAAGAAAGTTTTATGAAAAAATGAAAATAATACATGTTAAAAAAATGAATTTCCCAGATACGGGTTTAGAAACATAGAAATTAAAAATCTGATTAAAATATGTGGGGGGTATGTGCCAAATCTAATTATTCTGCTTATATTATTTTCTGATATTTACTTAGTCTACACAAAGAAGTTAAAAAATTTTTTTGATTTAATGGAAAGTTATTTTAATTTTTGGAAATTTTCTATTTTTAAAAATAATGATTAAGTAAAATTCGTTTTTGTTTTTGTTTTTGTTTTCTGGAGACGGAGTCTCTCTGTCCCCTAGACTGGAGTACAGTGGTGCGATCTCGGCTCACTGCAACCTCTGCCTGCCAGGTTCAAGCGATTTTCCAGCCTCAGCCTCCCGAGTAGCTGGGATTACAAGTGCATGCCACCACACCCAGCTAATTTCTGGTTTCGTTTTTTGTTTTTTGTTTTTCTTTGGAGATGGAGTCTTGCTTTGTTGCCCAGGCTGGAGTGCAGTGGTATGATCTCGGCTCACCATAACCTCTGCCTCCCGAGTTGAAGCGTTACTCTTGCCCCAGCCTCCCGAGTAGCTGGGATTACAGGTGCGCACCACCACGCCCAGCTAATTTTTGTATTTTTAGTAGAGATGGGGTTTCACCATATTGGCCAGGCTGATCTCAAACTCCTGACTTAGGTGATTCGCCCTCCTCAGCCTCCTAAAGTGCTAGGTTTACAGGGGTAAGCCACCACACCTGGTCATAAAATTATTTTTATAAGCCTACCAATATGATAAAAACCAATTTATCAATTCATAAATTAAAATTTCAGATATATGGTGGTGGTAACTTCAGTGGCACGTTTTACTGTCAAGATGGACTGATGGATAACGTTACACTGTTGTTCTGTGACAGCCCTTCCTGTCTGTTTCCACTGTGCTCCTTATGTGGTTTTATCATGATTTATTTTGCTCTCATTTAGTCTGTCTCTTCTGACTATGAGCTTCTTGAAAACAGGATCATTGTTTTAGTATTTTTGCATCCTTAAGGTCCAAGATGCACAATGCCTGGTATGTAATAGGTTCATAATAAATTATTACGAAGTAAATTAATTTAGGAATCCAGGTGTGTGTGTGTCACATGAACTAATCTATCAGTACAGTTTTTAAATTCAACATTATACCTTTCTTTTCATCAACCCCTCCAATAACCACTTATTCAGACCCCTGGTGACTAAGCAAATGAGACTGAAAACATTTCAGGGCAACTAGACGTGATATTTTTCATTCATCATAGATGCATGAGTGCGCTCTGAAAATGGTGAGGTTTCACTGCATGCAAATGTGACATTTAATGCCGTGAAAACAAACAAATTAGGCGATAAGGAATAGCAAAAATTCAGGGACAGGGAGTTTCTTGTCTTTGAGAGTAGTGATGTGTACAGGCATCACTAGTACACACTTGCTGCAGAGCCCCGCGACCAGTTTGTGCTGCTTAAGACAAGTAAGAGAGGGCTGCGTGCAGGGACCCGGTGGCAGCAGTGTTTTCTAACATCTTAGTATTTTAAGAAACTTACATTCTCCCTGGAAGAGGGGAGAACTTTGAGTTTTGTGACATTGAGAACTTTGACGTTTTTGGTGGATGGATCAGTGATGTCCAGCGGCATCTCTATAGGGTCAGAGGTGCTAAGAAAGGAGAGAAACTGTGTTAGGTCAGAGAAGGGGGTATCTCGGAAGTAGCCACAACCAGGATATTTTCTGCTGAATGATGCCAAGTCCTTTGGAAGAAAAGGCTCCAGGTATTTTAGGTTATAAACCCTTGGTAAGGCTCCTCAAAGAAGATAACTAATTTTTTAAAAAATATTCCTCAGTATAGAAGAAGATGATTGATTCGTGGTCTAAATACTAAAAGACATCCAAATCATGGGACTATTTTAACATAATTTTTAAGTGATCTCTTATTTTTAAAAATCACAACACGGAATGAACTGAACAAGTTCCTATAGCTGCGGTTGGTAAAGACGATGTGATTGGTCAGCTTCTTGTGTAAATATATATTATACATCCCTAGTTATAATTCTTGTAATGAAAATAAAAAACTAAGAGAATATATTCAGAAATATTGGGAGTTTGGCCAATTTTTTTTTTTTTTTAAAATCATCGTGCTATTTATTTAGTGTCAAGATCTTTAAACTCTACAAAGTTTACTGTATAAAACAGGCAAACATTTATCCAGGGTGGTTCATATGTAATGCTCCAACTAGAATCGGAGGAGAGTAACTGCCTCCCGAGAGTTCAACAAGGTCTGTAAGTAAATAATGTTTTTCAAAGGTTCCTAAAGAGTATTAAGCGGGGTCAAAGATACGCCTTCCTAAGAAGTACGACTTGCTTAACCAGTAGGAAATTGACCCCAGCCCTTTATAAAGAGCCTGGGCTGTTCACCATCTGTTTCCAGGAATAGTTCTCCAGCCACTGAATTATGCATATTTTTATTCAGAAAAGTCACCCCAGGCCTTCTCGTTGGTGATTCACTGTCTCCCTGTTCTCAATCATCCTGGGCTGGAGAGATTGAGAGAGAAAGGATGGCATTTTCGAGCGGAAACAAGTCATGGAAGATTAAGGACTGGCAAGCGCCTGGAGACAGATAGACTCTCACTTTCAGAACAGATGAGTGGGCAGTAATGGGAATTTTCGGCTCTTCAGGAAAGTTGTGCAGGAGATTATGAGGATTAGGTGGGACTTCTCTGCCTTTTCTGCTCTGCCCTTCAAGTACATCTTATTTTGTTCCAGCACTTCCAGACTACAGCTGCCCCCTCTGCTATGGCCCAGAGAGCTGATACGTTCACTGGGTAGATCAAGACACACAGTTTTCTGGCTACAGTGAGAGCCTTGAAATGTACAACTACCAGCTGGAACAGCAGTAGTTACAGGGGTTCAGGATGTTTCTAAGGCTCTTTGCTGCTCACTTTAGCCTGTTTGGAAGTTAACATTGTTCACACATGGACAGTCACATCATCTGTGCCATATACATATTTGGGAATATGCCCTGGATGAGGTTACTTTGTACATGTTGATACGGAATGATTGTGAAGATGTGATGTTAATGAATAAGTGCTGTGCATGATATTGTAGCAGTATATACTTTTTTTTTTTTTTTTTTGAGATGGAGTTTCGCTCCTGTTACCCAGACTAGAGTGCAATGGTGTGATCTTGGCTCACTGCAACCTCCGCCTCCCAGGTTCAAGCGATTCTTTTACCTCAGTGTCCCAAGTAGCTGGGATTACAGGCGTGCGCCACCACGTCCAGCTAATTTTTTATTTTTAATAGAGACAGGGTTTTACCATGTTGGTCAGGCTAGTCTCAAACTCCTGACCTCAAATGATCCACCCACCTGGGCCTCCCAAAGTGCTGGGATTACAGGCATTAGCCACCGCACCTGGCCATATATACTTTCATTTATGGCTTAAAACAGAGTTACATAGAAACATACTGCTTATTTGTACAGGAAGTGTCTGGAGGAGTAGATAGAAAACTGCTAAGGCTTAATTATCAGAGGGAAGGGTGGGTGTTTGGAGTGGGAAGCAAACATTTTTTACCGTATACACTTGTACTATTTGAATTTTGTACCATGTTAAAAAAATTAAACAGGCTCTATTTGTACTTCTTCCCATGGCTTTAAGGCTTAATTGTAAAAATCACTTCCCAGATCCATAAAAACCTTTGGTTCCTTCCAGCAGACTGGATCTTTTACTACCAACCTCAAATAGTAATTATTTTCCTACCACTGATAATTCTCACAGCAGTGAGAGTCACTTATCAATATGACAAAAAAATTCATTTTGCTGGCACAATCGTAGCCTAAAATCTTCATCTGTAGAGAGATGTGATTGAGAGAAGGAGGTAGCTACAGGGATGTGTAATATACTTGAAATAGGAAGAGACCTGAAGTGGTCCACTCTCAGAGCACATTCATTTTTTTTTTTTTTTTTTTTTTTGAGGCGGAGTCTCGCTCTGTCGCCCGTACTGGAGTGCAGTGGCCAGATCTCAGCTCACTGCAAGCTCCGCCTCCCGGGTTTACGCCATTCTCCTGCCTCAGCCTCCCGAGTAGCTGGGACGACAGGTGCCCGCCACCTCGCCTGGCTAGTTTTTGTATTTTTAGTAGAGACGGGGTTTCACCGTGTTAGCCAGGATGGTCTCGATCTCCTGACCTTGTGATCCGCCCGTCTCGGCCTCCCAAAGTGCTGGGATTACAGGCTTGAGCCACCGCGCCCGGCCCACATTCATTTTTAATATCAGCCTTCGTACTGAGCCCTTAATGGCTTGGGTCTTTAATTATCTCACTGAACAATTTATATTGATTCAGGACCAGCCGTTCTCTTTGATTTATTGATACTATGCTCAGGAGAAAAAAAAAAAAATACACAGCTTGTTTTGACAAAGCGCCTTTCAACACAATGCCTCCTGCGCTGTGCCCCAAAACCATGTGCCAGAAATGTTTTACATCTGTTTTCTCCCTACTGGGTTTTACATTTGTAGTAGATGAAAAGATGCAGTTTGATTCCCGTTATGACTTTAATATATGACTGTGGAATCTCTGTGAGTTGATGAGCTCCTAATTTTGTTGTAATGTGAGGTGGCTGATGGATGGTCGTGATTGGTGTCTAAATTCTAACTAAATTATATTATCACATGATCAGATCTTGAAACCGAAGGCACACGATCAAATCATTAAACCAGAGGAATATGTACAGCTCAGAAGTATCCGAGACAAAGGTGGAAGGCATCACACTAGGACAGGAGGCTCCATTTGCCCCAGTGCAGACAAGAGAACCATGACTGAAAGCAAAGCCACATCTCTTAATTCCGGAGACAAATCAAAAAGAAGGGATGCTGAAGTTCACAGCTGCTACAGGCTACAGTGTCAGGAATTTTCCTTCCCATTGATGAGCTCTAAGGCTGTCATAGATTGTGCTTTCTTGCCAGTATACCTCCTGTTCCTTCCTCCCGAGGTTCTCAAGGTCTCAGGAACATCTTCACTCTTAAGTCTAAGAACAACATGTTTCAGTGATCAATAGACTTGGGTATCGCCAGAAATACAGCTGATTAATGACCTATATCTCTGATGTAGGTGTTAAAGTGAGTTGAAAACAATCCCTGCCCACTGAAAATGGGCATGACACAAAACAGGAGGGAATTAAGGTGAATGAAGTATCCATTTAATGCAGGCTCTGCTAACAAAGTATTTCATGTTCTAATTTGTTTGTAAGGTTAGGCAATATCCTTGTGACATCTGTCATTACATTTTCCAGTCTACCCTTTAAGGACCTGTTTAGTTCTTTCTTAGCGTAAAATCTCTCCTGGGTACTGGGTGAATACGTGGCTTATAGTTACACCTGTGTGGCTCGGTTGGCAAAGCTCTGCTTAGCGTGAATGACTGAATCTTAGTGTAATGGCATCTGGAACCTAGTTCTGCTTTCATCCCCAAAAAACTAAATCATTTATTGAAATATGAATAAATACAAACCAATCTAATTACTAACTTCTATTTAGCCTCTAGAAAAAAGGTACATATAGAAGAGAAAGATTTAAAGAATTACAAACAGCTCAATAGAATTTGGGGCCTTAATTTTACCAGTTTTTTCTTGCCATGTTTGCGGAGAAAACTCCTTCTGAACCCTAAGGTCCCCAAAGGAGGTGGTGACATTGTGCAGATCCTTCAGGGGCCATGAATTCCTTTAATTTCCAAAAACTGGCAGCATTAGTTTAGCCTCCGATGTCTCTGAAATGAGTTACATTATTTTAGTTTTAGTTTTTTGTTTTTTTTTTTTTTGAGAGAGAGTTTCACTCTTGTCACCCCAGGCTGGAGTGCAATGGCATGATCTCGGCTCATCGCAACCTCTGCCTCCTGAGTTCAAGAGATTCTGCTGCCTTAGCCTCCTGAGTGGTTGAGATTACAGGTGCCCACCACCACGCCTGACTCATTTTTGTATTTTAGTAGAGACAGGGTTTCACCATGTTGGTCAGGCTGATCTCGAATTCCTGACCTCAGGGGACCCACCTGCCTCGGCCTCCCAAAGTGCCGGGATTACAGGCGTGAGGCACCACACCCGGCCCATTCTTTCAGATTTTTGAGATGGCAATTCAGGCTTCTGAGGGAGAAAATACTAGGTTCCCTTCTCTTCAGTTCCATAGAATGCTTAGCAGCGGGAGGATGGCGTTCTACCCATTGCCTTCCTGCTTCATACAACTTGGACTAAACTGAAAGGAGGGAGATGATGCTCTTTCTTGGGGTGAGTCTCTGTTGTCTTAGGAGGTTTCCCTAAGCAACTAGCTTAGGGAACCAGCTTTAGTCACTTACTCAGTTCTCTCCTCCTGCCCACCCCTGCTCTTTCAAACACAGCTGAATCGCTATTAATTGGTTAAGTGTATGTAATATCTACACTAAGTATACTCTTTAGTAACCTGTTTCTCCTTTTAGTAGTTCGACTACCTGCTTCATAAAGAAGTTGTATTTCTCTCTCACCCTCATCCCACATTTAAAAGCATTTGAACAAAAAACTCAGGTAAAAGTACCCATAAAGTGATTTTCTCCCAAGAGTAGATATTAAGAATTGGTTTGAACTGTCCGGGCGCGGTGGTGACACCTGTAATCTCAGCACTCTGGGAGGCCGAGGCGGGTAGATCCAAGGTTGGGAGTTTGAGACTAGCCTGACCAACATGGTGAAACACCGTCTCTATTAAAAATACAAAATTAGCCAGGCCTGGTGGTGCACACCTGTAATCCCAGATACTTGGGAGGCTGAGGCAGGAGAATTGCTTGAACCCAGGAGGTGGAGGTTGCGGTGAGCCGAGATCGCGCCATTGCGCTCCAGCCTGGGCGACAAGGCAAGACTCCGTCTCAAAAAAAAAAAATAAGGAAATAAAGAAAAAGAATTGGTTTGAACTGAGCCTGCTGTTTATAATTTAAAACGTCTTTATATTCAGCTTATTCTTAAGTGGGGGGAAAAATGAGGTCTATGTTGGGTGAATTCATTTTTATGGTTCATTCTGGTTTGGAGTTCAACTTTTGATTGAAAGGTTTATACAAAGTAAACAAGACATTAACATACGGAGGGCTGTCATGTACAGAGATCGTCGGTGCTGGCAGATATTTATATTGTTTTGTGACTTGGTGTTGACAGTAGCAGTGTCCTGTGACCTGAGTACGGCCTTGTGCTCTGTGGCTGGTCATTTCTCTTCCGTCTCCATGTGGACCTGAAAGCTTCACTCGGGCCTTGTGTTGAATACCTATCTCACGTGACTGTAGACTTGATGACCCGGAGAACTGCCAAAAATATGCGTAACCGCCATTTATGGAGCACTTCCTGTGCCAGCCATTGTTCTGTACACTGTGTCTTGACTCATTTCATATTTCAGTATCTATTATGGAGGTTGTTAATAAAAGACTTTGAGATTTATGGAGGAAAAGAGTTATTTTCTATAAGAAACAATCTATAGGCTGGTTGCGGTGGCTCACGCCTGTAATGCCAGCACTTTGGGAGGCCAAGGTGGGCGAATCACGAGGTCAGGAGTTCGAGACCGTCCTGGCTAACACGGTGAAACCCCGTCTCTACTAAAAATACAAAAAATTAGCTGGGAGTGGTGGTGGGAGCCTGTAGTTCCAGCTACTCAGGAGGCTGAGGCAGGAGAATGGCTTGAACCCGGGAGGCAGAGGTTGCAGTGAGCCGAGATCGTGCCATTGCACTCCAGCCTGGGTGACAGAGCCAGACTGTGTCTCAAAAAAAAAAAAAAAAAGGTATCTGTAGATTGGAGAGATGCAGCCTCCAATGTAAAACGGAAGCACAGCCTATAGAAGGGAGGGCAGAGCTGGTGTTTATGCCTTACGAGACCTGTCTTATATACGTAGTTAGTAGATTTGGGAGAAATCTATGAATATTTATGAGGAAGGTCCAGTGTCCGTGTAGTAGATAAATGTGTATGTAACATGCATCTCATGTTCACTTTGAGGCTGGATTTTAGCATCACCATGAGGTAGAATTTGGCTCCTATGTCAAAAGATGAACTGCAGACACACAGTTTGTGTGCAGTCTCTCTAAGCTGGCTGACACTGGCTTAAGGTCTGCGGCTGTTTATGAGGAAAGATTGTTTGTAAAACCATGAGGCCAGTCCTCTGAGTTGTTGCAGGACTGTGCAGTGGGGATTGGGGGAGCTGGTGTCAGGCAGTCTGTTGGGGTCAGTTGGAAAAATTTTCGCTGTGCTTGTTTTGACGATGTTTTTTAGTAGCTGGTTTCTGTTTAATGACAGGAAAGAAAGCCTTGTGGCACGCAGTAACACAGGATTCGTGGCCACCCGCTCACCCTGTTATGGCCACTAGGTGTTGTTTTTCATGTGTCATTTTAGCCACAGGGAGCCCTTTCTGTCTGTTGGCTGGGGACATTGTTTCACAAAGTCAAGTCAGAGATGACAGGTCAACACCATAGTTTCCTAATGCAAACCATCACACCTGCGTGACTGAACCATGAATCCCTGAAACAACAAAGAATGTATCTGGAAACTTGGCCTTTCTTTTCCTCAACTTACTGAAGACTAATTGTAAAGGGATGCTTGAAACAGAAGAAAGGCTGGGGTAGGTGGGCTTTCTAGAAATTGGACTGCTACATGAAATAGTAGGAAATAGGAAGGCAGCCTCCAATGACGGTATGAACTGGCACTTGTTCATGGAGAGGGAGACTCTATGGACAAGAGAGGCTGGATAGCTGCCACAGGGCTGAAGTTTTCTCTCTTTCTCTCTCTGTATATATATATTTCTTTTTTTTTTTTTTTGAGTCAGAGTCTTGCTCTGTTGCCCAGGCTGGAGTGCAGTGGTGGGATCTCGGTTCACTGCAACCTCCGCCTCCGGGATTCAAGCAATTTTACTGCGTCAGCCTCCCAAGTAGCTGACATTACAGCTGTCTGCCAGCACGTCCGGCTAATATTTTTTGTGTTGTTAGTAGAGACGGGGTTTTACCATATTGGCTAGGCTCGTCTCTTGGCTAGGCTGGTCTCAAACTCCTGACCTTGTGACCCGCCCGCCTCGGCCTCCCAAAGTGCTGGGATTACAGGCATGAGCCACTGTGCCCACCCCTCTATATTTTAATATGCAATATTTTTGGTGCATCCCCTCTGTGAATAAAGTGAAGAGGAGGAGGGGGAGAAAGCCTTGAATAGCCAACATTTACGTGTAAATTTATGTGTATTTGCATTACATTTATGCACATGTTATTACATGTAAATTACATCCTATGGCATAAATGTTGAGGTAGCCAGCAACAATGAAGGCAAGTGATACTGATTCTTCTGCAGCTGTGAGACCACCTCTGACCTTCCTGTCTAGCCCACTTTGGCTTTTATGACTGACAGAGTTTAATGATGTCAGGTTTGATTCCAAAGAGAGACGGGTACAAACCTGGCAGCTTCTGTTTTGCTCATGATGTTTTTTTAAAGGTAAAATTATTTAAGCCAAATGGTTGAATTGTTTTTCTCTGTCACAAAGGGCTCTATTAAGAGCACCTGTTTGATTTCACACAGCGGGCATTGGATGGCCCCTTCATAGTTGATTTCAGCTGAAAAATTAGCCTATTGAATAATCTGGTCATAGAATGTCACCTGCTTCTTCTGTTGTGCTCTTGATGTAAGACAAATAAGACAAAGGAAAGAGTTCAGAAATAGATGCCCCTTCTCAATTACACAAGAATACACACATATACACAATTTGGTATATGCTAATGAAAATATTTCAGGCCAGTAGGAAAGGTAGATGTTTAATAAATAGTGCAAGTAATTTAGGAAAAACAGATGTTTACCTTGCTTTTTCATACAAAAAGATGTACCTAAGATTTAACTATAAAATAATAAAATATGAAATGTCATAACATTGTTTATTATATGGAGTTGCAAAACCCTTTCTAAGCATGACATTAACTCAGAAGCCATAAACAACAATATTGATAACCTTGACTTCATAAAAATAAAAGAAAAAACTTCTTCATAGCCGAAGCAGTTTAAAAATAAGGGGAAACAAGAAATATGTTGCAAAAACATTTAACTGACCAAGTGTTACTTTTTATTTTAATTAAAGTGTTCTTTACAAATCAGTAAGGAAAGTATAAGCTATTTAAGTAGGAAAGTCAGACAAAGAACATAAACAGTTCCCAGGAAGGAAATTCATTTATTCTCTGACGACACAAAGATGGAGCATCTTCTAATGTTGTAGGTAATAGGAATTAGCAATGAATAAGGCAGGCAGGGGTCCTGCTTGAAGGACCTGTGATGGCAAATTTTATGTGAAAATGTGGCTGAGGTATGGTGCCCACTTGTTGGGTCAGACATTAGGCTAGATACTGCTGTAGTTAACATTTCAATCAGTAGACTCTGAGTAAAGCAGGTCATCCTCTGTAATATGCATGGACCTAATCCTGTCAGTTGAGGCCTTGAGAGCAAAGACTGGACAGGCTTGGTGGCTCATACCTGTAATCCCAGCACTTTGGGAGGCCGAGGCAGGCAGGTCACTTGAGGTCAGGAGTTCAAGACAAGCCTGGCCCACATGGTGAAACCCCATCTTTATTAAAAATACAAAAGATTAGCCAGGCATGGTGGCATGTGCCTGTAGTCTAAGCTACTTGGGAGGCTGAAACAGGAGAATTGCTTGAACACGGTAGGCAGAGGTTGCACTGAGCTGAGATTGCACCACTGTACTCCAGCCTGGGCAACAGAGTGAGATTCCATCTCTGAAAAAAAAACAAAGACTGAAGTTTTCCCAAAGAAGACAGAATTTGGCCTCCAGCCTGGGCAATGTGGCGAAACTCCATCTCTACAAAAAAAAAAAAATACCAAAAAACAAACAAACAAAAAAAACCCCAAATAACAAAAAACAAGCAAGCAAAAAAAACCCTAGGTGGACATGCTGATGCCCCCTCAGGAGGCTGAGGTGGGAGGATCACCTGAGCATGGGCGTCGAGGCTGCCGTGAGCTATGATTGTACCACTGCACTCCAGGCAGTGACAAGGGGTGAGACCCTGTCCCCCTCTAAAAAAGAAACTCTGCCTGAGTTTCCAGCCTACCTGGCCCACTCTGTTGATTTCATACACAAAACTGTAATATTTCCAGCCTGCTGGCTTATCCTGGAGGTCTTGGACTTGACAGCCCTTACAATTATGCAAGCCAATTCCTTAAAATAAATGCTCGATTGAGTGGACCAGTTCCTTAAAATAAATTTCTAGATAGATAGATAGATGATAGATAGATAGATAGATCCTATTGGTTCTGTTTTCTGGAGTCTGGAGAACCCTAATATAGGAGCTTATATTGTAGTACAGATGATAAAGCAGGACGTGATACATTAACAAGAAAAGATCCCATTAAAATACATAGGCTGGTAGGACAGATAGAGAATGACTTGGAGTTTCTTTTAGGATTGTTGATCAGAAAGGCTTCTCTGAAAAGGTGACCGTCACGTAGAGGGGGAACATAAGTCCCCACCCCTCCAATATGGGCTGCACGTTGTGACTTCCCAAAGACCATGTCCTGCCTCCACAGCCTCTGTCCCCAAGGCCTGCCCTTCACAGGCCGGCTCCTTGAGCTTCAGCACTGCCCACTCCCAGCTTGACTTCCTCCCTTCTCCTCCCTGGCCTTGTAGCCACCGCATTATAACAAGCACATGATGGTGGAATAAAGTCTGACATGGTTAAGTATTTTAAGTAAAAGATACTATTTCACATCACGTAAAAGTGTGTGGTGCTGTAGTCACTGTGGGATGCAGTGCCATGAAAAAGTGCCCGCAGACCTCCTGAGAGGTCCTTTGGGCTGTCTCCTTTTTGTTACTAATGACTGTGTTTTGGTTACCCTGGATTGAGGTGTTAAAGTCCCACCCAGCTTTTAAATTTAATGGTTCTGTGATACACTCCATGCATAATGTAGTCAGTTAAAAAATGAAGGAATATTGGCTGGGCGTGGTGGCTCACACCTGTAATCCCAGCACTTTGGGAGGCTGAGGTGGGTGGATCACGAGGTCAGGAGTTCAAGACCAGCCAGGCCAACATAGTGAAACCCCGTCTCTACTAAAAATACAAAAAATTAGACGGGCGTGGTGGTGGGCACCTGTAGTCCCAGCTACTTGGGAGGCTGAGGCAGGAGAATCGCTTGAACCCGGGAGGCAGAGGTTGCAGTGAGTTGAGATCTCGCCACTGCACTCCAGCCTGGGCACCAAGAGTTAAACTCCACCTCAAAAACAAAATAAAATAAAAAAACCGAATATTATTTGACCTCTTTGGAAATCTTGCCATACTTTTGTCTTGTAAGTAGACATATGAGCCTGAGTATTCACCAGATTTTTCAATAATTGTCCTGAGGTGAAAAAACTCAAAAATCACTGCTTTAAAATTATTTCAATTGGCTGAGCCTGGTGGCTCATGCCCGTAATCCCAGCAATTTGAGAGGCTGAGGTGGAAGGATCTCTTGAGTTCAGGAGTTTGAGATCAGCCTGGCCAATAAAGCAAAACCCCATCTCTACTAAAAACACAAAACTTATCCGGGCGTGGTGGCGTGCACCCGTCAAGGCTGAGACGGGGTAATTGCTTGGACCCAGGGGCCGGAGGTTGCGGGGAGCCTATATCCAGCCTGGGCGACAGAGCAAGACTCAATCTCCAAAAAAGAAAAAATTATCCCAAGACTCAGAATGCTTTCACAAATAGCCATCTCCTTCAGTTGTATATTCATATTCATGTTCAACAGTAATTGTATTAATAGATGAAAATATCATTCTCTAATAGCTGCCATTACTGGCAGAATTCTACCTGTCATTCTTGAGGTTCTTCTTCTTTGTATTTGGAAGGCTCAGAATTTTCTACTCAATAAAATAAGTCGTTCTAGTAATACATTTCAAATTCTTGCTTTCATAGGAAAATGGGGCCGTCGAAGAAAGTAGCTCGTGAAGATATGTCAGTTTTCTGTAAATACACACAGTTCATGCTTAGAAACTTCTCCATCTTGGCAGTCTGCTTTAATCTTCTAGGATATTTATCTGCCTGGATCCTTTCAAAGTGGATCCGAGAGTTCCCAGCTAAGCAGTGTTTGCTGTCACACTTGTATGACTTCTCACTGAACTTAGAAAGGAGAAAAAAATGACACTAAATTCCATACGAATTGCATTAAAAGAATAGCTTGCCTTAGGGGCAATCCCTGGAAGGTATGGGTCACAGTAGGGTATATTTATAATAAACAGATTCACCCAGAACTTAGAGGGAAATGTGGAGTCAAATTTGAGTTAAGTAGTCCTACAATCTCTCAACATTATTCAGCCTTTCATATGTCCAAGAACCAGAGCTAGACACAAACTAGAATTTGTCTATGGAGTCTCTAGGGACCAGAAAATGTTTCTACACTTTTAACCTCCTGGCTTATTACTTCATTGCTGAACGTAAAGCAGCAAAGATTGAAAATAGGAGACTTGGTTCAACTTCAGCAGCAGAGTTGCTAAGTATTTTGAAAATGCAATTTTTTTTTCTTTGGCAATGGAGTCTCTCTCTGTCACCCAGGCTGGAGTGCAATGACTTGATCTCAGCTCACTGCAACCTCCGCCTTCCCAGTTCAAGCGATTCTGCTGCCTCAGCCTCCAGAGTAGCTAGGATTACAGGCACCCACCGTCATGCCCGGCTAATTTTTGTATTTTTAGTAGAGACAGGGTTTTACCATGTTGGCCAGGATGGTCTCCAACTCCTGGCCCCAGGTGATCCGCCCGCCTTGGCCTCCTCCCAAAGTGCTGGGATTACAGGCGTGAGCCGCTGCACCCAGTCAAATGCAAAGATGTGTTTTTAAAATCAAGGACAAGTGGAAGACCCTTGACACAGGCACTTTTCCTGCATTTCACCCAAGTTCCCGTACCTCTGCCATGAGTCTGGATTTTGGCCAGGCGTTGCTGAGGGTCTGGAGTAGAGGCTGTGGGCTGTGTGCATTTCATAGCCATGGGGTGTGAAAGGTCAGTAGGCTTTGCGGGCAGTGGAAGGCGGCCTGCTGCAGGAAATGGCTCTTGTAATTTTCGGCAGTTGGTTACTAAATCCTACGAAGTCCATTCAGTTTACTTGGCAAGAATTGTTGGTTTAACAGGAAAGCTGTGTGGCCTTGGAATGGCTGCCGTTTACTGAAATAGTGATACTGGCTGGGCCAAGTTTTCTAAAAGTGGTGGCATTATAAATACTACTCTGTTGTCAGGCTTAATGCAGTTTTTCAGTGTGCCTAAACTGCAGAAACATCATACTTGCCCGAGAGTTTTACATGGTGTTATTTGATGCATAAACTCGTGATGTCATCTGATGCATAATAGTTGTTCATGAAATTTAAAAATAGTCTCATCCTCTGGAGTGTTTAAGATATTTAAAGTTACCTGGTATACTGGATTAGTGAATACTGAACCGTCGCTTCTAGGGGAAATACAGGGTTAGTTCCCTTCCAGCCTCTGGGAACACACTTTTATAACCTTAGTGTTTTATATATGTCAGTACATAACCTGTTTTGTGTGTGTTTCTGTTTAAAGACACCTCATTTAATATATAAGGAGACTTCACAAAGTTCATGGGAAAATGGAATTAACGGGTGAAAAATTTAAATACGAGCTTTATTTCTCAACATAAGCTCCATCAAGGTCAAGAGACTTGTAAATGCTGATAGCAACCATTTAGTTCATCCCTAAAGAACTAAGCGTCCTGGGAACTTAATCATGTCAGTGTGGTGTTTTTTACATTATTAGCTGAAGAAAAATGATGCCCTTTAAAGATTTTTTTTTTTTTTTTTTGAGACGGAGTCTTGCTTTGTCACCAGAGTGAGGAGTCCAGTGGCGCCATCTCAGCTCACTGCAACCTCCGCCTCCCGGGTTCGAGCAATTCTCCTGCCTCAGGCTCCCTAGTAGCTGGGACTACAGGCGCCCGCCACCACGCCCAGCTAAGTTTTGTATTTTTAGTAGAGACAGAGTTTCACCATGTTGGCAGGATAGTCTCGATCTCTTGACCTTGTGATCCGCCCTCCTCAGCCTCCCAAAATGCTGGGATTACAGACGTGAGCCACCGCACCCAGCCTAGAGATTTTTTTTTTTTTCAGATAAGGAAGTAAAAAGAAATCCGAAGGAGCCAAATCAGAGCTGTAAGGGGGATGCCTAATGATTTGCTACTGAAATTCTCCTGAAATTGCCCTTGTGGGATGAGAGGAATGCGCAGGAGCCTTGTTGTGTTGGCGAAGGACTGTCTGGTGACCCTATCTCAGGCATTTTTCTCCTAAGGCTTTGGTTAACTTTCTCAAAACACTTTCATAATAAGCAGATGTTCTTATTTGGCCTTCCAGAAAGTCAACAAGCAAAATGCCTTGAGTGTCCCAAAAAACTGTGATCGTGACTTGTGCTGTTGGCCGGTCCGCTTTTGCTATAACTGGACCTCCTCTTCCACTTCTTGGTAGCCATTGCTCTGATTGTGTGTTTTCTGGGAAAAAGCATTGTATTAGGAAAGCCGTGTTTTGTTTCCTGTTACAATTCTTCAAGGAAATGCTTCAGGATCTTGATCCTACTTGTTGAAAATTTTCACTGAGATCTCTGCTCTTGTCCGAAGCTGAGCTGAGCTCTGTGATTTTGGCACCCATAGAGTGGAAAGTTCACTCCACTTTTATTTTTCGGTCAGAATTGTGTAAGCTGAACCAGTTGAGATGTCTGTGGTGTTGGTTGTTGCTTTTGCTGTTAATCATCAGTCCTCTACAGTTAGGGCACAAACAAGATGATTTTTCTTCCTTGCAAATTGATGTGGATGGTCTGCCGCTGTGAACTTCATCTTCCACATCAACTTCTTACAAGTTATTCATTTGGAAACTGCTGATTTCTTTGGGGCATTGTCCACATAAACTTTTCATAAGGCATCCATGATTTCACCATCCTTCCACCCAAGTGTCACCATCAATTTGCAGTTTGTTCTTGCTTCAGTTGTAGCAGAATTCATGTTGCTCTGAGAGTGGTTCTTTTCAAAATGATGTCTTTCCCTTCTTACTGTCTCAAACTAGATCCTGTCTAAACATGTTGTAACAAGCTAGTACACATTTATTTTGGTGCAAAAAAAAAGGAAATTCATGCATAGTTTTTTCGTAATACTCATTTTCCGCAAGCTTTTGAAGTCCCTTCGTATATTATTGATTCATTTAGCATCGAGTTCACAGCCAACAGCACTACAGAACACACATGTAAACAAAGTTTACATAACACACATATTTTCTCTGTAAGGCATCGTATCTTAGTCCATTCTCCTGCTGCTAATAAAGACATACCAAAGACTAGTTAATTTATAAAGGAAAGAGGTTTAATTGACTCCCAGTTCCGCAGGGCCCGGGGAGGCCTCAGGAAACTTAGAATTATGGGAAAGGGGGAAGCAAACATGTTCTTCTTCACATGGTGGCAGGAAGGAGAAGTGCTGTGCAAAAGAGGGAGAAGCTCCTTATAAAAACCATCAGATCTTGTGACAACTCAGTATCATGAGAACAGCAGCATGGGGGTAACCGCCCCATGGGATTTGGGTGGGGACACAGCCAACCAATATTACCCAGCCTTTCTGAGCTTAGGCAATGTGCATGTCCAGTAACTCGAATTTTCTCCCCTCTGCTCCCATGTCCAGGAATGACCACAGAATTGCCACAAGTGTTGATTTCTAAGTTTCAAAGAACTTTTAGCCAGCAGGTAAATTTGTATATACAGATCGGTGAATAATGAGGACTGACCATACTAACATTCTAATTTTCTTTACTGAATATCTTTCTCCACATATGTATAAAGCATAAAATTTTCTCCTTTCCAGTCTGAAGGTCAGTGTCTAAAGGAGTGAAATGGTGAGAAGGGGCTGGATCCAAGCTGTTACTGGGTGTGATTGAAAATTTACTGCTATTGAGAAGTGCGTATTTCCACTTTTAAGTTGCCCATAGATTTTTTTTTTTTTTTGAGATGGAGTTTCACTCTTGTCACCCAGGCTGGAGTGCAATGGTGTGATCTCAGCTCACTGCAGCCTCCACCTCCCGGGTTCAAGCGATTCTCCTGCCTCAGTCTCCTGAGTAGCTGGGATCTCATAGATTTTTCTTTAGTGGCCAAAGGGTTTTTACTTCCAATGGCTTATTTGCGGAATTTATAAATGGAAATGATTTGCAAACAGACAACAAAAAGCACACCAAAATAACCTGCACAAAGATTACAAAGACTTTAATAAATTAATTACAATTACTTGTCATCATTTCTCTGTTTTAAGTACACCCCTGAACAGGCCTCAGGTTTCTTCCAGTATGGGCTGGGCTGGGGATGGGGAGGACGAAGGTCTACCCCAGCCCTCTCTAGCCAGAGAGGCTGCATTGCCGCCTCTCTTTCAGTTCAATTTTGTTTAAGGCAGTGTGGCTTCTTAAGTGACATGTCTGTGATGATCACCCCAGGCTTTCCACTTACAAATGTTTAAGTATCTATCTTCCGATGACCTTCCTGTCATTTCCCAGTATTCTTTTTAGGAGAGTGCCATAAATTCAGGCAGTTTGAGCATTCTCCAAGCATACTCATTTGCTCCTAGAAAGGAAATCTATGGTTCTTTTCTCCGAGAGTGGATACATTCCAGATCTTAGGGGCTGAACGTGACAGAAGCGGATTTCTTATCCATGTGCTATTGGAAGCTTGGCTGGGGGCCAGTGGTTCTTCTCCAGTCATGCATTCGGAGCCCCAGGCAGGTGAGATCCTGCCATATTCCACACATAGGTATAGCTATCTCTAGCCAGCAGAAAGGAAAAGGAAATGAGTAGAATCAGGTGTGGGGGGGGGGCGCTGTTATGAAGACCCTGGAAGCAATGTACGTCACTTCTCCCCACATTCCTTGGCCAGAGCTCATTTGTGTGGCTTCCCATTGGACGCACAGGGCAGGGAGTGGGGGTGCTGGAAATGTATGCCCAGGCTGGGAACGCACTTTCTAGAAGCAGCATTCTGTTCCATCATAAGAGAGCAGGAATCGTGCAGGGACAGCTGGCCGTCCCTGGCACACAACGGAAGACAGTGGAGGATGCTGCTTTTGGTGCTGAGGAAGTGAAATTTGTCTAAGCTCTGAGGTCAACATTGAGGAGGTGAGGTTGTTGGAAACACTTCTGTCAAATCATTCTCATATTCTGTCTAAGCCCCTATTAAATATGCCACACCTCGAAGATTTAGAAGCCTTTAAAGTTTCAGGCAAACACAGTACAGGGTGTGGGATCTGTTTCTGACACTCTTGGGAGCTACTTGAAGACGGGCTCCATCTGTGCCTCTTGCAACAAAGACACTCGATAAAGGCACGTTGAACAAGCAATAATGCAAAAATGCACGTTCCTAGGAATAGCAGTAGCTAACTTTTCCCATGAAAGCAGTGTGGGCCACAACTGCGCCTAGCACGTTATGTGTGTATCTCATTTTATCTCTTAAATCCCCGATACAAGGTAGGTTCAGGTATGATGATCCCAGTTTTATAAGAGAGGGAACCATGTGCACAGAGGCACGTATGTTGCGTATAGCCTCGTGGCCGTGAGCAGCAGAGCTGGTTTTTAAGTCCAGGCCATCTGCGAGCTGGGGAGAGAGAGGTAAAGAAGATGGGTAGCACTGGGGATGACAGGGGCACATAGTCCCGTTTTGGTATTTCCTGAAGATTCCACAGTGTGTTTCCCAGTGGCTGAAGGTCATCAGGAGTACACGTGATCTGAGATTCTTGCCAGAGAGCAATGTTCCTCTCAGATTATAATGCCAGTAACTGGGGCCAATGGGGATTTTATAATCATACAGTCCCCATTACAGAGAAACTGAATCTTAGTATGTAAAATCAATGCCCAGTGTTACATTACAGTAGGTCAGAGTTGTTTCCAAAAAAGTTCATCTGATTTTTCTTTTTTTGTTTTTTGGTTCCATCCAAGCAATAGCTGGTCACTATTAAGAAGATAGCTAACTAACTAGTTCTCAAATATACCTGAGGTTTTTCTAAAGTTTAACCATTTAAAAAATAAATCTGTCATTTGTCACATATTTGTATAATGAGCAGCTTTAGTCAATATCATAACCTGTCTCTCTAGAAGTTAACACAACTGTGGTGCCATTCCTATTGGACCGCCACACTCCACCACAGAGTGGAGTCGGGTGAAAGATTGGGTGACTGGATTGGCCATTTCACCGAGTTCTATGAATGGGTCTTACTCACAGGGCTCAGAACAGAAGCCACCAGACCCACAGGCCATGAGAATCTAGTCCCGCAGCTGTCTTGGCTCCTGGTGAGTTAGGTCAACTGCTCATACCTTAGCAATAGACACTGCCATTGCACAGATCAGGCTCTGTCAAACAGCAGCAGCACCTTTCATACGTTGCCCAGATACTTTTAAAGACAAATTTGAGTGGGCCGGGTGTGGTGGCTCATGCCTGTGAACCCAGAACTTTGGGAGGCCGAGGCGGGTGGATCACCTGAAGTCAGGAGTTTGAGACCAGCCTGGCCAATATGGTGAAACTCCGTCTTCACTGAAAATACAAAAATTACCCAAGCATGGTGGCATGTGCCTGTAGTCCCAGCTACTCAGGAGGCTGAGAGAGGAGAACTGCTTAAACCTGGGAGGCGGAGGTTGCAGTGAGCCGAGATCATGCCACTGCACTCCAGCCTGGGTGACAGAGTGAGACTCCATCCCCCCAAAAAAGAGACAAATTTGAGTTCAATAAAGGAGAAACGAGAAGCTGTCACAAAGTAAACTTTCGTATTTATTCAAACGTTTGCATTCCATAGATGAATCATGCAGGGTTGGATCGTTGAGTCACTCTTCTTGGTGAGCCAAAAGTCACCCAATACTGGGAATAATTTCCCAGCTTTTTGAAACGCATGTGTGTGTGTAAATGGGCAAAGGGTAAGTTATTCAAAAGACCCAATTAGTGAAGTTTATTAACTCTTACTGCAGGTATGTCCACAGCTGTGCTATATTCATCGTCTTTTTTCCAGCCTTTTAAATACAATTTTAAGGAGAAGCCTCATTAGGGCAAGGTTAAAAAGTAGAATATTGTTTATGTAAAACCCTCGGCATTTCATATGAATGTACTTAATTACAGTCAGCAGGCTGCCATCATTGCTGGAATAGAAGGACGACTTCATTGTAATCATGATCATTATTATCTTAGTTTTGTAGGAGACATTGAGTGAAAATGGCTAGGGACCAGTAACAGTGTGGGCATTTTGAGACGTTTATCTGCTATAGCTGGTCCTCCCAGATGATGCCCTGTTTTCAAGAGTTTTCCACCTCTAAGGTGATAACATTCAAAAAGAAGAGATTGATGTTATTGTGTTATATTTTTTAAAAAGAGGGAAAAAAAGAAGAGAAATTACCCCAAGAATGATTCATCAAGTTTTAAAACTCAAGGGAAGTGGATATTATGGATGATTGACAGCTTATAAAATGACAACTGGAAATAAAATGGGTTTTGTCAAGCTTTGTGAGTGGAGCGTGGAGTGGTGCATTGCGATCTGCGATGGCAAGCATTGTGGCTTCTGTCATTCTTTTAAATGTTTTGAGAACAACCATTTAATGCATCTCCCATGGAAAGTCTATTTCTTATTGTATGAGTATAATGCAAGTTAAATATCACTTATTTTTCTTTTTGTTCTATTAAAGGATTCCCCTGCTGTGGTGGTATTGACAATAATATTGGTTCTAGGAACATGAAATAAAACCTGGTAACTATCATTGGACAGAATCAAAATATAGAGGCAGTGGCTAGGCTCTCTCTCATAGTCTAGCGTTCCTTCTCCGTATTGATCAGGGATCAGTTAAGTTAGTTGACATACACATTGTTTATTTAATGGGTTTTACACTATAGGTTTCTTCATGCCTGAATCTTGACCCCTCATTGGATACTGAAATCAATTTGATGAGTTATGACTGGCTTAAAAAGAAAATAGAACAGAATAGAAAATAATAGGCTGGGCCCAGTGGCTCACCCCTATAATCCCAGCATGCTGGGAGGCTGAGGCAGGCGGATCACCTGAGGTCAGGAGTTTGAGACCATCCTGCCAACGTGATGAAACCTCGTCTCTATTAAAAATACAAAAAATTAGCTGGGCGTGATGGTGAACGCCTGTAATCCCAGCTACTCAGGAGGCTGAGGCAGGAGAATCACTAGAATCCGGGAGGCAGAGGTTGCAGTGAGCTGAGACTATACCACTGCACTCCAACCTGGGTGACAGAGCGAGACTCCATCTCAAAAAAAAAAAAAGAAATAAAAAGAAAATAATAGAATAATAGTGTACCATGCATCATAACGATAATAAAATCTTGTTTTATGCACCTCTTATTTCACTTCCATGAACGATGTGTTTGTATAAAGTATGCTGGTTTAGGGAGACCAGCCTGGTCTTCAGTTGTGAGTATGGCTCCGTATGGACAATGCTACTCAAAGTAAATGCAACCAGCAATGAAGGACATTGTTCCTAACAAGGCCTTGAGCCAGAATTCTCTTGTTCAGGCTTCTTGCCAAGGGCTTAGACATGCATTCTGCCAGTGTCATCAAAGTATGATGGATGGTTCGTGCTAGTCTAAAAGTAGCGATATCTCACGTCGCTGGAGTGTCTAGGGACAAGAATGCTTTTATTAATCAAGCAGCCGCATTAACTAAAAGTGATGCTCACTGTTAACCACCGGTTTCATGATGCCAGGCAGTACTTGAACATCTTCATGGGATATATCATAATAACTTAGCATCCTTATTTACCACTCAGTTATACTGAATTCATTTCATCTTTATCCATTTAGATAATTACAGTGCAGTAGTCCTCCCTTATCTGAGGGGGGTGTGTCCCAAGACCCCAGTGGATGTAGAAATGGCAGATAGTAGATATACACTAAAGGTTTTTAATCTGATCACTGAGATGGCTTCTAAGTGACTAACTGGCAGGTAGTATAGACAGCGTGTGGATGGTTGGGCTGGACAAAGGGATGTTTCATGTCCTGGGTGAGACAGAGTGGGATGGCACAAGATTTCATAGCTGCTTGGAATGGCTCACAATTTAAAATGTGTTAATTGTTTTTATGTGGAATTTTCCATTTAATATTTTCAGACCACAGTTGACGGCAGGTAACTGAAACTGAGGCTAAGGGGGCTACCGTATCCTTCTGAAATTCAGCCCCACAGCACAGCAGTGTAGATGGAGATAGAATGTGGAAAGGGCTGGGCGTGGTGGCTCATACCTACAATCCCAGCACTTTGGGAGGTCAAGGCATAAAGATCGTTTGAGCCCAAGAGTTCAAGACCAGCCTGGGCAATATAGTGAGACATCATCTCTATAAAAAATTTTTCAAACCCTTAGCCGAGTATAGTGGCGTGCGCCTGTAGTCCCAGCTACTTGGGAGGCTGAGGTGGGAGGATTATAATCATGTGTTTTTGTTTTAAATAGCTTAAGTCTGGGAGGCAGAGGTTATAGGGACCCAAGATTGTGCCACCGCACTCCAGCTTGGGCAACAGAGTGAGACCCTGTCTCAAAAAAAAAAACAAAGTGTAGAAAAGATCTCTGTTTTCTATTCATTCTCTCAATTATTCTTTGAAACAAGCAATCTTTAAGCACCTGCTTTGTGCTGTGCTCTTAGAATACAAAAGTAGGTGATACCTTGGCCGTTGGCCCAGAGGAAGAAACAGATATATGCGCATCATGGCCATTTAGGGTGGGATGCACTAGAATAGAGGCAGATACATGTGAAGGTATCTGGGATTTTAAAGGAAGATGGACAAACTGCGTGGTTTGGGAAGACATTACCCATCACAGAGATATTTAAAATACAACTTAACAGGCACATAAAAGAGTTTTCCAGCTGGAGAGAGATAGGGGTTACAGAAGGAGTGGGGGACAGTTCCCAGCCCCAGGACATAGCCTGGAATTTGCTCCTTTCATCCAGCAGTGGATGTACTTTAGCTGTCTGTTGCTTCTTTTGCTTAAAAATAGAATTCAGAAAAAAATTAATTCCGGTTATTCAGCCTGCCAATTAGTGGAGGCCTGGCTAATTAAGGTTTCACTGTAAGTTTGGCGTATCAGAAGCAGTATCACAATCACGTGTTTTTGTTTTAAATATGTTAAGTTTTTGTTACTCTATTTGTGTTGACTGGGGTAGAATGTGTCTGTGTCATTTTGATTTTGAGTTCTCACTAATCCATATCCTTTTGGCATCCCATATCCTCTTCCCAACAAGAATTTAAAGTGTTTATTAAAAAGGAGAGGAGAGGTAGAGGGTCAAATAAAACATCTGCAGCAAGGCAGGTGGCCAAAGCCTGTGGAGGAAGGACAGGAAATGTCTGCTGGAGCTTGTTATAGAGCAGACGCAGAGTGAGCACAGTCAGAAAATAGATAGGGAAGGGAAGACTTGCTCGGCTCTGGGGAATTCCAGAACGTAGAGGGCAGAGGCCAATTTATTCAACATGATCGTTTCTTGTCTCTAATCTCTCTTGGATTCTTTGAGTATGAGGAGGACAAGTGAAGGTTTTGAGGAAGCATGGCATAGCAAGAACACCAGGGGCCTCGCATACCTGCCTTTGAAGTTCATCACGTTAGGCAAGACCCTCTCAGAGCCTACGTTCATAGCTGTAAAATTAGCCATAAACATGCTCCCTCCAAGGCCTTCTGTTGGGAGGATTTATAAGGATTTATGCTTAGCACAGAGTGCAGGCCATAGGAGATGCTCAGTAAATGGGTTCCCCTCCGGCCCGACCTCTAACCCCACGTGGAATCCTGTGTTAGACGTTGACTAAGAGTGACCCACGCGGCATTGTCATTGCCACGGCTAGAGCCCCCGTTGTATTTAGTTTAACCTTCGCTCTCTAAAGGTCAGAATACATTTCTACAACACAGTACATTTTAGTGCTGCGCACACGGTACAGTCATTTTTCTGAGGGCCTTGACAGTCCCTCCAGAGGTTCCTATGTGCCCCTTGCACTCCGCCACCTGTGCTATGGGGCTAGTATCCCGCAGTGACAGTGCACTCCCAGCTTACGCCTGGGAGACATTCTTAAAGTCCCAGTGGTGACTGATATGTTTACATGCTGTTTATGAGAGAGATGGAGTTTGAGTGGTGATGGGAGGGAGGGAAGGAGAAGAAGGAAGCGTCGTAACTCCATCTGACGGGCACAGAAGCAGAGGAAGAGTAACACGTGTGCTGTGCGTACCCCCTTCCCTTCTTGCCACCCAATCCCTGATCCCAGTTGGATCTCAATGTAGAATAATAAAACTGTGATCAAGATCACGTAAACACAATTTAGTTTTTTGTTAAGCTCCATAATATACTTCTGCGCTTGTTTCTATAAAGCTTCAGATGACCTCAGCAAAAGAGTTGACGCTTTGCCTGTAATATAATTTGCATGTCCCCATCCTCTTTAAAAGTGCCAGTTTCCTTGAATCATTTTACAGATATTAACTCCCAAGACAGTGTAAGCATCATGGCCTTTTGAACAGGTGGGCTGTTGTCTTCTATCCATTTTGAGGTTGTTAGGGACTCTCTGGGTAATAGACTCTTTCTAATCTACACTATTATTGGTTATTAAATATGGATGACTTGTTTGATGTAGTGGGGCTTGTTTTAAATGACCCCGTTAGGCCAGGCATGGTGGTTCACACCTGTATTCCCAGCACTTTGAGAGGCCAAGGCGGGAGGATCACCTGAAGTCAGTGAGCCACTGTGCCTGACCCGGAGTTGCACCTCTTAACAGCATCCCAGTTCGAGTCTCAGCCATGGAGCAGGCATCCATGCCCTGGGGACTGAACTGTGGCATGGGAGTGGGGGGCACAGATCTTTTGGCAAAAGGTGGCCGCCCAGATCCAAGCCTCAGACATCTTTCTTCCTTGTTAGACCTTCCTCCTGGATGAGTCATCTGTGTGGGGGGCGGGTGAGAACCTCCTTGTGGAGGCTTTGGGAAAGCCGACGTGGAGCTTGGAGCCTCCACAGTTATATAAATGGAAAGTTAGAAAAAAACAAAAAGGCCTTGTGGGCTTGTAAAGATGGAATACCTTGTAGCTGAGAAAATTCTTGGCTGAGAAAATGTGAGGAGTGCTAAGGCGGTGGTTGGAGGATTTTTTTTTTTTTTCTTGGTAAAGGGAGACAGTGGCTACAGAAGGCACCAGCTGTCCCCACCTCTTTCCCGTTGTTGAAACAAACATGAAAATGGAAAGGACTTTGCAATGCAGAGTCTAAGGAGGGAAAATGAAAATATGACAGATAGAACTGAATGCATTCTGAAATCTTAGGGGAATAAAAATATGTAGTATCGAGATAGCCCAAAGCTAAGAGTCTGGAAACTCAGAAACAGCAAGAAGCTTTTTCACAAGAAAAGGAAACTCAGTGCTCTAGGTACATAGAGGTGGAGAGGAGGGCCTGTGTATTTTAATCTGTCACCCAATGTCTTGCATAGCTGTAAGATTATCGAGTGATTCAGTTTCCTCTCTGTAGCAACATCCATGAAAATATCTGTTTACTTAATGCCTCGGGAAAACATTCAGATTTATAATTTAATCAGTTTCAAAGTATTTCTGCCAGGTTTTGTTACTTTAATTTAACTTTTCTATTATGTGGGTAGCTGGTGGATTGCAGGCATATTTAGCGATTGGGAAGTGTCTAAGGAAAGATTACCTTTGATAAAAAGCCAGTAGGAAGGGAACTGAAGGACGCAGAGTGGATGCCTGCAATTTCTTGTTTTCATTTCCCCGGCCCTGGAGTCGGACTGCATAGGTTTGCATCCTGACTCTTCAATTTACCATGTGACTTTGAGCAAACTTCTTAACTTCTCTGTGCCTCAGTGTCCTCTAAAAAGTGATCATAATAGTATTTACCTCATAGATTGTTACGAGGATTAAATTAAATACTGTATAAATGCTTAGAGCAGTATACCATCTTTCAAAAGAAAATTAAATGTTACCATTTGTAACTACAACTTCAAAGACACTTAATTTCTTCTTTGGTTTTCCCACTTACAACCCAAAGTATATTTCTGTAAATGGGCACAATACCTGGATCCAGATGTAATGACGTTGATCTACATTGTAAGTAACACGCTACTGCCACCAGAGTATTTCTGGACCATGTCTTGATAACTTTCAGTAATTTGGCTGTACCCTGTCCTTCATTCCATACATGTTTATGGAGCATATATTATATGCTAGAAATGACATGAACTATGGAAAATATAAACATGAAAAATAAAGAGCCCACAGATTAGTGACAAAGACAGAGAAGAAACAAATGCCTTTGATACAGTATTTTGTACATCAAAGTTTTTAGCCCTCTTGACAGTGGCTTGAGAGACCGGATGCACAGACTTCTTTTGGGCTCCGGTCCTGCAAGTTGTGGGATGGGGGCCGGGATAATTTGCCACCAGCAAGCTTGGGTTAAGCCACCTGCTGCTGCCCAGAATGTGATCCAACCTTTCCCAGTGAAAATGCAACTTTAGGAGTCAGGACCCAGGCAAGAGGGGGAGTGTGTAAAGAACTACAGTGTATTCCACTAAAATCAAATAACTAATCACAAGCAAAACCTCTAGTATATAAACAGAGGCATCCGGGCTGAACACAACCCCACCAGTGACATGTACTTCCGAGTGTACACCAGGGTATAAAAAGTCATACAAATATCTGTTGTGTTTGACATTTGATCAATCACTATTGGAGTTTTCATCAACTTGTTCAGACTGTAACATGGGTCTTTGCTGGGTGGATTAAGGCTTTGAATGTATTGCTTGTTTATGGCATCATGCAGTCAAAATCCATCTTCCACGTAAGCCTGCTGTTGGATAGAGCTCCCAGTCATGAAAGTCTGTCCTCTTTTTCTCCCCTTCTATTTCTTGGTATTAATTTCAGCTTAATCAAGCCTTCTGGCCCTGTGATTCCAGGAACAGTTGGGTTCTGGCTAAAAGCAAAAGAGAAAACCGCCTGTTTTAGTCGCATAAGGTGATGTGGCAAAAGAACTTGTTTCTGAAGAATCCAAGATCTAGCCATTTTCAGCAGCGGCCATAGCGGACTGGAACAGGGGCGCCACCTGCAGGCTAAGGGGAAAAACACAGAGCGAGAAGCACCCTTGCTTTACAGGGCAGGCATTTAAAGGCAAAGGAAATTCAGTCCCTCTGTGAGAGACAGTAAAGAACTCAGCAGGCTCTCTTGTAGATAAATATGCATGAGAATGCATCGTTGGAAGAGCTCTCACGTATTCACTTCATTCCTGCCTTTGGAGTTTCAGAATGTTTTACATTTTATGTTCATTTATATTTTTGTCAGAGTATGGAGATCCTAAAATCATCTCCCAGGGAACTTGCTGCTTCTTGGTACTGCTTGCTGCTCTTTTCAGAGAGAGCAGTGCCACGCAAAGTATTCTGCACTCTCATAAGAAGAGGTGAATGTCATTGTGTTCCCTGTGAATATGAGGCAGGGAAGGACACTCTGGCCCGGAGCCAGAGTCCTCACACCACTTTGGTGTCTGGCCTTTCCAGCAGGTCTAAATATCTGCTCCATCTACACCCTATTTTTACAGAAACAACAGTGCTAATCTAGAATGAAGAGAATATTGACAGCAATGGTGATCAAACGTTCGTTTTTCAGTATGCCGTGAAAAATGGCTTGGTCCAAAATAAAATTCTGTCCCTATATTTCTATCTAGATGCATACCTCCCATAAAGGTAAAATGTTTTTCTCGGACGTAATTTCAGATTCTCTGTGTGCCCTACCAACAGATCAGATTTCTCCTAAGTTTTTCAGTGGAAAATGTGATCGGCAAATGGATCAGCTGTTCCTCTGTTAGCTTTGTTGATTGATGCTTTTGAGGGACAGAGTAGGTTTATGTGCTGATTTGTGCCTTTTATCAGGCAAAAGGGACATGGCAGATGTGGAAGATGCTTTTAAGAACTTCACCAAGAAGCTTGAGGGCCACCCTAAGGGAAGCTCTGCTCTCCTTCCGCTGAAGCTCTCCAGGGACAGTAGGAGCTGATGTTTTCGGAAGCATCGCGCTGCATGGGGTCCGTGTCACAGGTTTAGGAATGTCAGGATGCAGCCCTGTGTCTAGAGTGCTTACAGCTAGGACAGGCGCACACGTAACTATAATAACAAGCCAGCCTGGAGCAGCGCCGTGGAGGGGCACACAGGATGAAGAAGGGTGTCTTAGCTGGAGTTGCTACAACAGAACACTGTAAACTGGGCAGCTTAAATGCGGATGTATGTTTCTCACAGTTCTGGAGGCTGGAAGTCCAAGACCAAGGCAGCGGCTGATTCAGTTCCTGGTGAGGGCTCTCCTCCTGGTTTGCAGACGGCCTCCTTCTCACTGTGTTCTGGCACAGTGGACAAGAAGACGGCTCTAGCGTCTCTTCTTATAGGGACACTAATCGCATCATGGGGGCCCCACTTGTTTGACATCATCTAATCTGATCATCTCCCAAAGGGCCCACCTCCTAATACCATCACACTGGGGGTTAGGGTTTCAATATGTGAATTTGGGGGTAGGGGAGACTAACATTCAATCCATAACAGAGGGGAAGATTCAGCTGTAGGATTATCAGGCTGAGAGAATTAGACTCTATTACCTCCCCCACCTACACACACCCCCCTGTACTGATGAGAAAAGTAAAGCAGCAAAGGGGAGGGTACTGAGCTTAGCAGCAGCCGGCTTCATTGTCAGTTCCATACCTGGGAGAGCCTCAGAGCCCACCCTCTGTGAAAGGAGGAAAGCATGAGCATGTAAAAAATATATACTTCTCCATGGAAAAGATGGTTTTGACATTCCTGGAGGCATGGTACCTATTTCAGATCTCCTTAGAGCTTCTGTTAAATGGGTGCCTCTCTCTTTTTTTGAGACGGAGTTTCGCTCTTGTTGCCCAAGCTGGAGTGCAGTGGCACCATCTCAGCTCACTGCAACCTCTGCCTCCCAGGTTCAAGCAATTCTCTTGCCTCAGCCTCTGAGTAGCTGGGAGTACAAGTGCACACCACCATGCCTGGCTAATTTTTTGTATTTTTAGTAGAAACAGGGTTTCACCAAGTGAGTGCCGCTTTTAAGTCAAACAATAGGCAACGTGTGGACAATGCCTTTAGTTTATCTAAGACCTGTTTTGGCTTTGGGGTTTCCATGAGATGCATTTTATCCTGAGGTTGGCGAAGTGCAGCACTAGGTTAACTTTGCTCCCACGAATTCCAAGGGTGTCCCTTGCTAACTGGCTTCTCACAGCAATGACATTTGAGGCCGGAATGGTCTGTCTGTCAGCACAGTACACAGTTGTGCACTGGTGGCTTATTGGTTAAAACAAAAACCAAAAAGAAATAGGGAGGGAATGCAGACTTGGATCCATGTTTGTAGAAATCTGAGCAGGGAGAAAGGAAGAAAGGAGGGTTGGAGCACCCCTACGTGTCCTCCCTTGAGTTGCGGATGGATGCCCAGCAGCCCAGCGTCTAGACCTCAGCTGGTTTGTCAACACACCAAGCGTGGATCCTTTTGTCAGAACAGAATCCCTCAACAGAGACAGAATGCCAGTATGATTGATTCATAATAAAATGTGTAATTATCCAGTGGGCTCATGTTGACTAAGTAGCATCATCTTTCCCCTTTAGGCAAAAATACTTAGAAAGGCAAACTATAATCAGAAGATCGCTTGGATGGATGGGATCAGAGCAGGAGGAGGCAATGGGGTTATGTTGACAGCTGGTGCCATCAGGCTATGATAGATGGTCTGGAACCCTCACCTCCACTGTGAGGACATCCCTGCCACAGCCCATGGTCACGGCGTGTAGCCAGGACTCTGCTTTCCCCGTGTGGTCCTGTGGAGCAGCTGCTGACTGGGAAGGGGGTGGGCTTCTCTAAGTCTCTTATCTATGATCCCCCTGCTGACCAACCCCACTGTCAACCCCCCACCCCCGTAGGCATAGGCATGTTATATCTTTAGAATATGAATCCAGACAACTGTCTACCTTCATACATGGCATAGTCCCCAAAACATGCACCCCTGTGCAAAATGGAACAGTACACTTACATGCTCCCAGCCCAGAGAGGTTTAAAAGTATATTTATATTTTTAATTATAATTTTAAAATAGAAAATATATTTATATATCTATAAGTAGGTGCATTAAGGCGAGGTGCAGTGGCTCACGCCTGTAATCCCCGCACTTTGGGAGGCCAAGGCAGGTGGATCACGAGGTCAAGAGTTAGAAACCAGTCTGGCCAACAAGGCGATAACCCTGTCTCACTAAAAATACAAACAACTAGCTGGGCTTGGTGGCAGGTGCCTGTAATCCCGTCTACTCAGGAGGCTGGCAAGAGAATCGCTTTAACCCAGGAGGCAGTGGTTGCAGTGAGCCGAGATCACACCACTGCACTCCAGCCTGGGCAACACAGCAAGACTCCATCTCAAAAAAAAGAATAAATAAATAAATAAATACATAAAAATAGATAGGTACATTAAATTACACACACACACAGTGTCTAATTATCCCTAGCTTTTTAGTTACCGGTTTTTATTGATACATAATGCTTGTACCTATTTGTGGGGTGTACATGATGTGTTACTCACATTACTTCAGATATTTGTCTCTTCTATGTTGGGAACACCTCAAGTCCTCTCTTCTAGCTATTTTGGAATAGACAATGCAGTGCTGTTAATTAAAGTCCCCCTACTCTGCTGTGGAACATTAGAACTATTCCTTCTATCTAACTGTACGTTTGTATCCATTCACCAACCCTCCTCAGAGGCCCCCAGCACCCTTCCAGCCTCTGGTATCTATCATTCTACTCTCCACCTCCATGAGATCCACTTTCTCAGCTACCACATAAGAGTCAGTCATCACAGTTCTTGATGATGTATTTCCCTATGCCTATAGCTTTTTGCTTTTCATTCTTTTATAACTAAATCTGAACATTGGCCTACCTAGAGTCCAGTGACCGTCCAGTTGGTCACTTCTGTTCTATGTGATCAGTTCCATCTTTGTCTCTTCTCAGATGCATGACTACTGCGATATCTTCGTTTCTTATCACTAGCTACTTCAGATGCATTTTATCATTTTCTTCTTTTAAAATAAATAGTAGGAAAATGCCCCAAATATTCAACAGACAGTTGAACAAATACTGCTCTGTAGATGGATACAGCGATTCTGTGCAAACTTAACTTTTAGCTTGAAGTGGTTGGCACAATACAAGGCGCAAATTATTGGTGGGAAAGTCTAGCTTTTGCATAGAAAAGGTGATGTCACCATGTGATATAACATAGTATGCTGTGTTTTCAAAAATTAAATATACAAAAGTTAGGGAAGCTGCTAAGCACAGTCAGATTATACTTGGATCTCAGGCGGAGAAGCGTGGGATGGCATTTGGCTTTTTTTTTTTTCTTTTTTTTTTTTGAGATGAAGTCTTTCTGTCACCGAGGCTGAGTGAGAGTGGTGCAGTCTCAGCTCATTGCAGTCTCCACCTCCTGGGTTCAAGCCTCAGCCTCCCAAGTAGCGGGAATTACAGGTGCGCACCATGACACCCAACTAATTTTTGTATTTTTAGTAGAGACAGGGTTTCACCATGTTGTCTAGGCTGGTCTCGAACTCCTAACCTGAAGTGATCCACCCGCCCCAGCCTCCCAAAGTGCTAGGATTACAGGTGTGAGCCACTGCGCCCGGCCCATTTTGCCTACTTTAATAAATTTAGTAAATAGTTATTGAATGCCTGCTGTGTCAGACACAGTCCTAAGCATCTATCGCCAAGTTCTAACAAGGGGGAGCATGAGGGGACACCTTCCTGGTGCCTTCATGATACCGCCTTGCACTTTATCTCTCTGAAGTCGTTTTGAAATCCCTTAGACCAGGGACTCTCAGCCTTGGTGCAGTTGACATTTGGGGCTGGAGAATTCTTTGCTGCAGAGGATTTCTTGTGTATTGTAGGATGTTTAGCAGCACTCCTGGCTTCCACCCACTAGATGCCAATAGTATCCCCAGTCTCCAGACATTGTCATATGTCCCCTGCGGGGCAGAATCACCCCAACTTGAGAACCATTGCATCAGACCCTCCAGCTTTCTTGACTTTGCCAGAAAAATTTGCACTGGGCCTGCCTACTGTTCCATCTCAGTGCTGTACGTGTTGAGCTAATTTGTTCAAAAGCCTCAGAGTGGTGCATGGGAGACAGGCTCTGGGAGTGAAAATGCGGTTGGTTCATAGCAATAAGTATGTGCCGTGTCATGAGAACTTGTCACACTTAGTGTTTTGCACACCCAGCACCCTGCACCTTCTTTGCCCCATTCCTTCCCCCGAGATGAAGGCTGCGACTGCGTCATGTGAACTGGAACACTTCAACTAAATTAACAGTATGGCATCATGCAGAGAGTGGGCCTGGAACATTGGCTGAATTTTTTTAAACTATATTTCTGGAATTGAACTAGTATCTTGACCCAGTGTGCACACTTAGCATGGTGTTCACTGCAATTCAAGACGAGAGTAGAGGCCAGGCTGCTACCATCAACCACGGCCCAGCTGTCAGGACTGTCTCATTAGAGCAAGGAGGGTAGCAAGGGAGTGGACTGGCAACACCAGATCCCGTCCGTGAGCAATGCTTCTACCCAGATAAATCAGGGTATATGTATTCACTGGGGATACGCCGTGATATTTTCTCATTTTAAATGTATTGGTCAGTGTTAAAAACAGAATGCCGGCCGGGCGCGGTGGCTCAAGCCTGTAATCCCAGCACTTTGGGAGGCCGAGACGGGCGGATCGCGAGGTCAGGTGATCGAGACCATCCTGGCTAACACGGTGAAACCCCGTCTCTACTAAAAAATACAAAAAACTAGCCGGGCGAGGTGGCGGGCGCCTGTAGTCCCAGCTACTTGGGAGGCTGAGGCAGGAGAATGGCGTAAACCCGGGAGGCGGAGCTTGCAGTGAGCTGAGATCCGGCCACTACACTCCAGCCCGGGCGACAGAGCGAGACTCCGTCTCAAAAAAATAAAACAAAAAACAAAAAAACAGAATGCCATTACCTGAGAAATAGTCCAGTGATAATGTACATTTCGTAGTCTTTTATTACATTTGGTTTAAAGTATTATTCAGCAGACATAACATCTTTTTAAAAAGCAGTCTTTCTATTGGTTTTGTAAGTAATTTTAAAAATTACATTTTGACTTTCAACATTTACTCCAATTTTTTGGTACAATTTTATAGCCAAGTTATGCTTTCACAGTGAACTATAAGGGAAATAATGAGGAACTCTTAACTGATTGTTCCTCGTGGTTGCCAGGAGAATCAGTATAATTAGGCTTGCGTGAAAACCACTGGATATTCCTCATAAAAAATAATCACCAGTATTCCCAGTAATATATTCAGTGCCGGGCAGCTTGGAGTAATGGAGACATCAGAAGAAAAATTGGTGATTATTGTTAGCAGAACCACCTCTTACTCAAGGCAACTGTCTGAAGTTTTGAAGTGGTCTTTTCTCCTTCCTAATGAGAATAATACATGTACATTTTTCTCCATAAAAAAAAGATTTTGACCAGCCCAGGCAACATAGACCCCATCACTCCAAAAGTAAAAAAAATTAGCCAGGTTTACTGGTACATGCCTGTGGTCTTAGCTACTCGGGAGGCTGAAGTGAGAGGATCACTTAAGGCCAGGAGTTCAAGACCAACCTGGACAACATAGAGAGGCTTCATCTCTACTAAAAATTAAAAAAAAAAAAAAATAGCTGAATGTGGTGGTGCACACCTGTGGTCCCAGCTACTTGGGAGACTGAGGTGGGAGGATCGCTTGAGCCCAGGAGTTCAAGGCTGCAGTGAGCCATGATTGCATCACTGCACTCCAGCCTGGGCAACAGGGTGAGACTCTGTAAAAAAAAAAAAAAAAAAAAGATTGCAAAGAAAGAATTTCAGCATTGAAAGATATAGATACTATACTGAAATTATTAACAAGTGCAGTGTATCATTATAGACCTGAAAGAAAGGGTGTATTTCATACTAAATTATCTGTATTCACAATGCTGAGGAGTTGAAAATTTCTTTTTCCCAGTGGGAGCTTCTCTTCTCCCATTCTCTACTGACCCCTTACAAAGTAAAAGCAGGATCCAAAGCTCATCCAACCCGTGTTTCATTTCAGCAAGCTGTTGACTCATGTTTTTTTGGTTCGATTTCTAGTTTTGTAGTGATTGAGCTGTCTCCTATTATATTAAAACATACAGTCTTGAAATAGGGTTCGAAAGACAACTTTTAATGATTCACAGACATTATTTGGTTTCTTTTAAGCAGGTAGAAAAAATACCAGCATTACCACTCACCTTGAATTTTGGCTTGATTTTGTCTAAATGGCAATATTTGATTTTTATACAGCATAAGAAAGTTTCTCGTCAGCTCTGGTTTATCTTACGCCTTTGCTTCAGTGACGGTACCCACAGGGTGGGAATCTTATGCCGGAAAGAGGGATTTTAATGAGTAGACACTCAAGCCACCAGGTGGCTCCCTTTGGTTTAAAAATCTCCACTTGGGGGAAATAAACGGACTTTTCCCAAGTAAATTTAGAATAATGCCCTAAAGTTATAATGTGAGCAGGTCTTTAGAGTTTCGAGCTGAAGTTACAGGTTTAGGGTTGTCCGTTGGAGGTTTTGGTTTCTTAGTTGAATGATTTGAAAACAGGTTATGATACAAGATCTTCACGACGGTTTTACCACACGCATCATGACTTGGAATCTTCGTTGGCTCGTCTTGTTTTTTTCATTCAAAGTTGAAATGCCTCACCTCTTCTTTCTTTTTCTCTCTACTAACCATTTTCTGCTGAGCACACCGTACCTTATCAGTCTCATAACTGGGCCGCCTAACTCTCCCTGAGACAGCACCGGGAGTTGACAGCCAGAGCATTTGTGAGTCGTGTGCTGCTCATCTGACTAACAGTCCCTGCTAGCCTTGCCTGCTTCTTTTGTATAGACCCCACTCTTGGGCACTTTCACATCTGCTAAGTCCACTGAAACCCGGTGGGGTAGATTCATCTCATCGAAAAGAAATAGAGATAAGGTGTGACAGTTACAAGGTATGAACTTCCCAAAGGTTCTCAAGGGAAGTTCCCCATTAAAATTGTTGAAGATGCACTGCTCCCGTCTGTAATCCCAGCACTTTGGGAGGCCAAGGCGGGTGGATCACCTGAGGTCAGGAGTTCAAGACCAGCCTGGTCAACATGATGAAACCCTGTCTCTACTAAAAATACAAAAATTAGCCAGGCGTGGTGGTGCATGCCTGTAATCCCAGCTACTTGGGAGGCTAAGGCAGGAGGATCACTTGAACCTGGGAAGTGGAGGTTGCAGTGAGCCGAGATCACACCACTGCACTCCAGCCTGGGTGACAGAGTGAGACTGTGCCAAAAAAAAAAAAAAAAAGAAAGAAAAGAAAAAGAAAACTGTAAAAGAATTTCCCTGATTTCATGAATGCACCACACTAGGTCTCTTGTGCAGGCTCTCCTTGTATCAAAAGAAATCTGGGAGGAAACAGTCCCCTGGCTCCTGTGGGCAGGGGTGAGGCAGAAAGGAGTAAGTAGGCTGGATTCAGCAGCCTTCAACAGAATCCTTTTTTGTTTTTTAGGGTTAGAGCCACTTTGCACTAACCTTTCCACTGACAGAACCACTCACCAGGAAACTAAAGGAAGTCAAGAATAACCCAGTGCCAGCACTGAACCACTGCGTCCCTGCCAGTCTTACTCCTCCTTCTTCAGGGAGCACTTTGTACCTGGAAAGGCTGTTTTCACAGTTATCCGAGGGTGAAACCTATGGATAACCCTCTTTTAGCAGGTGTAGGGGCTAGAAAATAATTGCTCATCGCATCCCAGCCTTTGGATTCCAGTCCTCTGGGAAGTGTGGCTGAGAAGTCAATATGGGGGGTCAGTTGCAAGCAATCCAGCTCAAGTTTTAGCACACAGAGGAATCGCCTGAGGATATCACTGAAACAAAGGATGCTGGGCCCTGCCTTCAGAGATGCTGATTCAGTGGGTCTGGGTGGGAAAGGGGGCGTGAATTTGCATCTAGAACAAGCTCCCAGGTGATACCAAGGACTGGTCCAAGGACAACCCTTTGAGTAGCAAGACCTTTAAGAACTTGCTCCTAATCCCCAGCTGTTGTCACTGGGAAGGAGGGATGCCTTTGGAGGTGAACAACAGAGCCACTCAAACCATTTTCCATCTGAACCACAGAGGACTGGATGTCACTCGGGACTCATGACTTGAATTAGGGTATAAAATAACCCAGCCTGGTCCGTCTGCAGAATTCCTAGTGAAGAGTCACTCTGGGGGTATCAATGAGAGAAGAGGCTGTGCATTGGAGCAGCATGGAGACAATGCACCTCTGGTTTTAGGCCTTCATTTATGGATGATTTTAGACAGTCCCGTTAAAGACACAGTTCCCTTGAACTTCACAGAAATGCTGAGTGATGACAAACCTTGGCAGGTCTGTGACCAGTCTCTTCCAGCAAGTTACTTCCAGGCATTCCTACTAATCTTTCAACCCACCCATTGCTTAAGGGTAATAAGATCTAGAGGTGACATGATAGATAAGACTGTTGACACATTCTTTAATCTCAACTAAGCAAACAGAGACTCATTGTCCCAAGCCAGTGACTGGCCCAATGCCCTGAATGTCTTAACAGAGTTTGACAGGGAAATAGGAGCCCTTCAACCCTTTTTTGAGAATGAAGCTACAATAGTAAGAAGATTATTCTTGCCTCTCAAATGACCCCGAAGAATCAATAAAGATTCAAAGGTTTTCCTCTCCACGGTAAGGAGGTCGTTCTTGGCAAGTTACTCTGAGAAGCCTGATGTATGCCTTGTCCTCCCTCAAGTCATTTCAGCCTTAGAACTGAATTAACTGCAGGCCAAGGACATACATGAACCACGTGAGTCATTTTTCAAAAGCAAATGACAGGGCACCTGTCTTCTGGAATTGGTGAATCCATTCAGCGGAGACTCTTGGCAAGGCTTAGTGTGAGATGATATAAATAGGCCCTGACCTGTGGGGCTTGTTGTCCTTGGGTGAGGTAGAGGCATTTGTACACAAAAAATCACAAACTGGCTAAACTGTGCCACGTGATTAGCAAACATGCTCATGCCCAATCAGCAAGATCTTCATCGTCAAGGGACTAATGTCTGGAGAAGCTTGGCTGTATGGAATAGCATGGCCATTAGTCTCATAGCCTGTTGTGGTTCCCCGCACATTTCAATTACTCGGTAAGTAATTCGAGACCAGTCACAGGCTTTTTTCTCATATAATGGACAGCCTTGATGAGGACTAGCAATTTCTTCGCTTCTTGTTCCAAATACATCCAACTTATAAAAACACCTTCTGGAACTCCACACAGGGAAGAATAGGATTTAATCACAGGAAATGTATCGGCAGGCTGTGCATTACTCAATTTAGCACTGTTGGGAGCAGGTTAAAATCTGGGATCCATGGTATTAGATGGCTCCAAGCTTCAAAATTTTGTGTTGCTTTCACTGGCTACCATCCACCATCCATCCATCCATCCATCCATCCATCCATCCAAAAATGTTTACTGAGCATCTACTAGGTGCCAGGGCCTTTGTAGGCATCAGGAATATAGTAGTGAACAAAATAGACCAGGACCCTGTGCTCACATAGCTTGTTACCTAGCGGAGGGTAACCCGTAGTAACAGGTGCACACATGCATGAACTAGGTGCCTCCAGATAGTAATCATTAGGCCACGTGGCTCAATGGGAAATGACTGCGGGGAGATGAGGGTCGCATGGACCAGTGCCTCCTTTGATAGACAAGCACTGGTTACGGACATGGCCCTAGACTCCAGGTGTCAGAATTGCCACTGTAGACCTAATATCTATAACAGAGGATTTTTGTAGGAGTTACTGAAACCCCTCACTGCCTTCTAAGTGCAGCAGGCTCTATAGCTAGAGGGGGCTCTGTTTCCCTGAGTGAGGTAGCTTTCTGAGGTCTCTTTTATAAGGGCATTAATCCCATTCACGATGGCTCCACTCTCATGACCTAATCACCTCCACAGGCCCCCGCTCCTAGCACCATCACCTTGGGTGTTAGAATTTTAGTACATGCATTTTGGGAGACAGTCCATGGTAGACTTTTTAAGATAACTCTAGGCCAGGCGCAGTGGCTCACACCTGTAATCCCAGCACTTTGGGAGGCCGAGGTGGGTGGATCACAAGGTCAGGAGTTCGAGACCATCCTGGCAACACAGTGAAACCCCGTCTCTACTAAAAATACAAAACAATGAGCTGGGCGAGGTGCCGGGCGCCTGTAGTCCCAGCTACTCGGGAGGCTGAGGCAGGAGAATGGTGTGAACCCGGGAGGCGGAGCTTGCAGTGAGCCGAGATCGCGCCACTCACTCCAGCCTGGGCGACAGAGCGAGACTCCATCTCACAAAAAAAAACAAAAAACAAAAAAAAAAACGTAACTCTGAATAATTTGAAAAGGAGTATAAGTTTTAAAGTTATCCCCAGAAGTTATAGAAATTTGCCCTTCAGCATCCTCATCTGTAAATGGAGAACATGATACTTCATAGAGAAGTTACGAGGAATTCTTAGCCAAGCACTGGGCACACAATAACCATCTGGCAAATGTTGGTTTCTTTCCCCCCCGCCTACCAAAGGATTTGGACCAGGTCAGGTCAAAGGTCCTTACCATTTACACTTGAAGCTGTAGGATTAAAATCCCTGTCCTAACAGAGTTTCTAACGTTAAGGCAGAAACAAAAGAAATGTGAGGCATGGATGGCCCTGATCACTAAAAGGGATGTGATCTGTTGGGAACTACTTGGAACAAGAGTGAGAAGTAGAAAAGAGTAAACAGTCAGGAAATGTGGTTTAATAAGTATGTGACAGAATATTGAAAGTGATAATTAGTATATCTCTAATGGAAGTATAATCGGTGCTCTTGGGGCATGTGGAAAATGGTGTGGGCTGGAATTTGAGTGTAGATGGGAAAAGGTAGAAAGGAGGGTGTTTCCAGTTCCACATGGGAGGAAGAACTGTATGAACACAGCATGGGGAAAAGAAGAAATGGACATGAAAAGGCTAAAGTCCCAGGTGTCAGGTGGTGTGTTTGTGTATTGCAGGCCCACAGGTCTTAAAGCAATCTCATTGAGTCACACTTAATTAATTTAGAATTTATCATTATTTAGAAGGAGACAAACTACAGTTTGGGAGAAGTGAGATTTATTAGGTGTTTGAACAGTCTGAACGGGAGAATTGTAGAATTTTTGCTTTAAAAGGGAAAGATGTTCGACCTCTTCCACGTAACAGATGAGGCGTCAGCAGCTGACAACGTTAGGTAGCTTCCCTGACCTCACACAGCTGGTTAATGACAGAACCCAAACTAATTAAATCCTGCATTTATTTCCCTGCATCATTTTCAGGGCATCTCATCTCAGAAAAGGAGAGGAAGATTATCTACTTAAGGAAATAAACTATTGAAAATACCACAGTAGTATTGATTACATAAAGGCATACAGGAATTGCAACACGGTACACGTGAACCTGCATCTTTTGCTACTGTGTAAGCTCATCACTAATGAATGAAAGCAAGACCTCCAAGAGGCAGAATAGTTACTATGTAAATTGAAAGGAATTTTTTTCTATTAAAATATGTCATTAATAATTGTGTTTATATCCTTGCAGTAGTTTAAAACTCCATTAGCAGATGTTTTTTATTTTTTTATATTTATTTTTGTTGTTGTTGTTGTTTTGACACTCTGTCACTCAGGCTAGACTCCAGTGGCATGATCTCAGCTCACTGCTACCTGCGCCTCCCAAGTTCAAGCAATTCTCATGCCTCAGCCTCCTGAGTAGCTGGGATTAGAGGTGCAGGCCACCATGCCCAGCTAATTTTTGTATTTATAGTAGAGACGAGGTTTCACCATGTTGGCCAGGTTGATCTCAAACTTTGACCTCGAGTGATCCACCCACCACGTCCTCCCAAAGTGCTGGGATTACAGGCGTGAGCCACCGCACCCGGCCTCCATTAGCAGGTTTTTAAATGTATTTCTATCTGTTTGTCTGGGCTGCCTTCTGTTTTAACAGAGTGAGGAAAAGGGCATCCCTGTGCATGGAGAAAGGTTTGTGTTCTGGGGCTTTCCAAGTCCTTGAGTGGGTTCTGGAGTCACTAAGGATAGGAGTCACCACACTTAGAGGAGTTTTGCTTGTGCACAGGTCTCATCTGCTTTGGATTTACTACACCCATCACTGTGTCCTCTGGTATAAGAATGGAATGTGATTGCTGGACAGAAGCAAAACCTTGTAAATCCACTTTAAAAAAAGCAAATGAATATATCCCTGTGGCCCTAGACACTGAGAAGTCCTCACATTTAAATGGCTGTTTGGGAAAATATTCATACTTTGAAGAACTAGACACGAGGCAGCCGCTGTCTGAGCTTCATAGGAAGGAGATGCTTCTTCTGTGTGAATGAAATAAAATCCAGCTCAGGGCAGCCTGACTTCTGTGGGCCTTCACTTGGGTCTAGGCAGCCGACAGAATGTGATCCGTCTGAGTTGGAGGCTGCAGTGAGCTATGGTCACACTGTTGCACTCTAGCCTGGGGGACAGAGCCAGACCTCATCTCTTAAAAAAACAAACAAAAATGTAATCCATCTATGTCCCAGTGTCTGCCACCTGAGATGTTTGATATAATTGTGAAAAAAAAAAAAGGCACGTTGCTTTCAACCACATCTCTTTCAACAATCTAAACTCCACAAATGGTAACAAATGGTAACCAGGCACATCCGTCTAGTATTTTGCAGCAGAAGCAATGCTCCCACTGTGTTTCTGCTTAGCCGTGTGGACTGGGGACAGCTGGAGAACCCTCAGATTCGCAGTCCTCTGTAGGCTCAGCTTGCAGATCCCTGCCTGGTACCCGGCCACATTGCCGCAGGAGCCAGTAAGAAAATAACAGCAGGGGCACGTTGTCTGCCATGGAAATCGGCACCCATGGAGTGCATTCATATTAGGCTGGTGCAAAAGTAATCATGGTTTTGCCATTACTTTTAATGGCAAAAATTAAAAGTAATGGCAAAGACTGCAATTACTTTTGCACCAGCCTAATATATTCTTACGTGTGAAAGTATTTGTAGCTTCTTTCCATTAAACTCAAAAGTAGGGGGTTTTCTACCTCAACAATAAAGGACATCAAAGAGGTAATTTTCAAGAGAAAGTGCAATGTCAACTCAAATATATGAATCCAAACATCATTTTTTAAAAGATGATTTAGCCAGAACAGCTAGTAATCTAACAAACTTTGACAGCTTTCTTAAAAAGTCATAAGTACGGTGAAACCCCGTCTCTACTAAAAATACAGAAAAATTAGCCAAGTGTGGTGGCGGGTGCCTGTAGTACCAGCTACTTAGGAGGCTGAGGCAGGAGAATGGTGTGAACCTGGGAGGGGGAGCTTACAGTGAACCAAGATCGCGCCACTGCACTCCAGCCTGGGTGACAGAGTGAGACTCCGTCTCAAAAAATAAAATAAATAAATAAATATTAAAATTTAAAAATAAAAAATAAAAATAATGTTAGCTATGCAGGATTCCCACAATCCCATTTTGTTCCACAGCCATTGGCCATACAATGAAATTTTGGTATCAAATGTTGCACATATTTAAAACTGATATTCCCCCAGAAAGAATGTTTTTCATTTGTTTTTCTTTAAATCTCATAGTTTTCTTAATGGATTTACAGGCAGCACTTGAAGTTTTTAAAATATAATGAATACTAACTATTCTACTCTCCCCACACATCCTAAACACATTGAGAAGAAATTCTCATAGGCAGGCCTTTCAGTATTTTAGCCTTAGCCATGTGTCATACGCCTTTTTTTTTTTTTTTTTCTAGCCAATAAATAGTTAATCAAGATTTTCACTTAGCCGGCCAGGCGCAGTGGCTCATTTCTGTAATCCCAGCACTTTGGGAGGCTGAGGTGAGTGGATCACCTGAGGTCAGGAGTTCGAGACCACCATGGCCAACATGGTGAAACCCCATCTCTGCTGAAAATATAAAAATTAGCCAGGCGTGGTGGCACACCCCTATAATCCTAGCTACTTGGGAGGCTGAGGCAGGAGAATTGCTTGAATCTGGGAGGTGGAGGTCGCCGTGAGCCAAGATCGTGCCACTGCACTCCAGCCTGGGCGACAAAGCGAGACTCCATCTCAACAACAACAACGAAAAAAAAAAAGTTTTACTTAACCTATAAAATGGAACTGATGACGTGGTAATGTTACGAAGGGAATACTGTAGTTAAGCGGAAAGCTGAGTTACATATTGTCAGCTTTAATCAGACCTAGTTCAGCAGTAGAATTAGAAGAGACGTGTCTCAGAAAATAATTCTACAGAAGTCATGACCAGGAAGGACATGATATCACTGTTACTAGTAATTATTTTTATACCTGCTGTATATAGTGCAAGGCTGTGCTGAACGCTTGTATAATTCATTAAATTCTAACACTAGTTCCATGATGGTTGAAGAAACTGAGACTTGGAGACACGGTGACTTGCCTCAGTGACGGAGCTTGGATTTGCTCGAATGTCTTCCAGATTCTTCAGCCCACGACATTACCTACTACGACTGTGATTTTCAAACATGGGTCAGAGATTTGAGTTCTCACTTTCATTTAAACCAGAACAGCTCATTTAAAAAATGCTTTGTGGCTGGGCACAGTGGCTCACGCCTGTAATCCCAGCACTTTGGGAGGCCGAGGCAGGTGGATCACAAAGTCAGGAGATCGAGACCATCCTGGCTAACGCAGTGAAACCCCGTCTCTACTAAAAATACAAAAAATTAGCCAGGCGTGGTGGTGCACTCCTGTAGTCCCAGCTGCTCCGGAGGCTGAGGCAGGAGAATGGCATGAACGCAGGAGGTGGAGCTTGCAGTGAGCCGAGATCGAGCCGCTGCACTCCAGCCTGGGTGACAGAACAAAAACAAAACAAATGCTTTGCACGTGTTTGCGCATCCAGGTGATAATTCATTTGAACCCAGCACCCTCAGCCCCCTGTGCTCCAGCTGCCCAGGGCCATGGTGAGGAGTGGCTGTGTTCAATCCAGGCCTACGGCAAGCCATGCCCATGGTCACACCCAGACTCCCCTTCCTCATCGTCCTCAGCCTGCTCAGCCCAGGGGCTCTGTAGCGTGCATGGCACATGTGCTGATGGAGGCTTGTGGCTCATGGAGGCCAAATAGCCAGGAGCTGGGGCTTTATCGTTTTGTAAAAACTCATCACCTGAGCAAGGGAAGCAAAACTAAGCCTCGTTTTGATGATGCTAGGCTACAACTTAAAGGCTTCTGAAGACTTTAAAACAATCTCTTTCAAGTCCAGAAATGTTAAGAAGGTTATGACTCAAAAACATCAAAGCAGAATGGATTTGTGGATCTGAGGTTAAGTAATCATTCAGGGCAAAGCGGGCATCACTGGTCTGTGCTTATATAACAATATTTCTTACTAGTTTGCTTCAAGAAGCCTTTTTACTGATAGCATGTGACTGCCTAAGGAATTTGTGTTTTGACAGCGTCTGTACTGTGATTGTTAATAATATGCACTGGCCTACTATGTTTTATGGAACAAGCACCATTGTTGGGTTGATAAGACATTCGGAGATATAAGTTGCAACAGACAAGAGTGTCTTGTGGGCACAGTCTTTCGTATCACGGAGGTTCCTGGAAAAACACCACAGCTTGAAACACAACCCCAAAAGTGGAAGGAGACACAAGTGGAAACCCCTGGTAAACCCATCAGATCTTGTGAGACTTATTCACCATCACAAGAATAGCACAGGAAAGACGGGCACCCATTATTCAATTACCTGCCCCCCACCCGAGTCCCTCCCACAACACATGAGAATTCTGGGAAATACACTTCGAGTTGAGATTTGGGTGGGGACATAGCCAAAGCCTTTAATCAGCTTTAATCAGACCTAGTTCAGCAGTAGAATTAGATCTGGTTCACAGCAACAGTGAGGGGCAGTGGGACTAGCATCCGATAGGTTCATCTAGAGCCTATGATTACAGTGCAGGCGATGGAGGGCCCTCATTTGGGATCTTCACTCCAATACTTACATCTGACAAGCCACTAAGCCCCCTCCTTCTCAGTTTCCTCGTCTGTTGAATGGAGACAATAGTTCATGCCTCAAAGATGGAGCAGTTCTGAGGGTTAAATGAGATAATGTACAAAAAAATGTTAAGCATGCTTCCTGGCATATAGCGATTACGATATACATGATGTCACTCCCTGGTCCAAATATTTGTGTGAGACCCTGTGCCTCCAGTCTGGAGCAAAGTGGCAGTTTACCTTTCTATTCTTATATGGCATGATTTGTTTTCTAAATAAGGTTTATTTGCCACCTTTTTTGAGCCTTTGTTCCATAGTAGTATGTAGGTAAATTGGAGGAGGATGAGTCATTCAGGGTGAAGCTAGACAGATATTCTAACAGCTGAGAGACCAAGAAGACATCTTCCTTAGTAGCAGTGAAGATGGAGGTAGAAGGAGAGAATAGTAATATTTTAAGAGAGGAACTGCAGAATGAAAAATGTGAGTTAATGTTGGGTGGGGAGTCATAGACAATCTCCTAGGTTTCTGGCTTTGCTGACCAGGTGGGTGACACTGAAAGCACAGCAGGAAGTTTTCAACACTTCCTGGCATAGAGCAACTTCTTTAATTAATTGGATTTCCATCAGACTTGGCAATAATCAGATCATGGGCTCATTTCATCAGTCCTCAGTGTTACTCAGGATTAACCATTCCACAGCGTGTACAGCCACAGAAGAATTATAACTCCAGGTAATGTTCTAGAAACATCAGAATTAAAATGCCAGCCAGTGGCTCTTCATTCAGTAAATTTCATTTATGTTATGCCATACACCCGAATCCAATTTGTTTTGAATGGGCGTGCGTGTTAGCATTTCTTTGAGCTATTTGGCTCAAATGCTTCAATGGTTCCTGAATTGAATTTGCTTTTTTTGGCCAAAGAATTGAAAATGTTCATTTTATTGTAAATTTCAAAACCGTACTTATCTATTATATATACAGTCATTGTATGTACACTCATTTTCTAAATTATTTAGCAGTTCTTGAAAGACCAGAGATTTCAAGGCGAGATGATCACATCATAAGCATCTCCAAGACTGTGGATGAAGGCCCCTCTGGTGGGCTAAATCCTAGATCTCTTGCGCTTTCCCTGAGCAGTGGTTTGTGTTAAATTATAGACACAGGCCGGGTGCAGGGGCTCCTACCTGTAATCCCAGCACGTGTGGAGGCTGAGGCAGGTGGATCACTTAAGGTCAGGAGTTCAAGACCACTTTGGCCAACATGGTGAAACTCTATCTCTACTAAAAATACAAAAAAAGTAGCCTGGTGCATGCCTGTAATCCCAGCTACTTGGAAGGCTGAGGCGGGAGAATCACTTGAACCCAGGAGCTGGAGGTTGCAGTGATCCGAGATCACGCAACTACACTCCAGCCTGGGTGACAGAGCGAGACTCCATCTCAAGAAAATAAAATAAGATTAGACACAAACCTCTTTGACTTGGCTGTATCCCTCTTTGACTCTGATACTAGAAAAATCTCAGAACTGTGTTTGTGACCCGCTTCCACCAAGTCCAGAGAACTTCATGGCCTGACTTTGGGCACCAACCTCTCCCTACTTCTCATCTTAGATTTAATCCTCTCCTTAGCCCAATTTTTCTTACTTGTATCAAATTTGCTTTCTCTTTCTGTGTTGTCTGCATCCTTTCAAGCTGCCTTTCAGGCCTGCTCTTTGGAACAGAGTTGGGCAGAAAAAGTAGCTCATTATTGGTGGATTTGGGCATTTGGACAGGTCTCTCCTGACACCTCGAAGAGTCGCTGCCACAGAATAAACAGTCAGTAAGCATTTGTTAAAATGGTAAACATTTGCTTGTTTCCATCTGTGCAATGGAGATGTGATTCCAAGCATTTGCCTCGCCTGAAGGACCTTAGAATGACAGGATATGAATAGGAATAATAATGGCTAGCCTTTGTCGAGTCCTTTCCCCATGTCCGCTTTTCATAGGTCTTATTCAGTCCCCTGGTGATCCTGAGAGATAAGCACAATAATTGTGACCATTTTACAGATGTGAGTTTAAGAAAGGAAAGTATGTTTTTTTCAATTCGGGCAGCAAGAAGCGAAGGAGCGAACCTTCAGTCTCTTCACCCCTGCCCTGCGATGCCGTGTCCAAGGGGCAGTGATGGCAGAAACCTAACTCTCCAAAAGGAGCTGGTCACTCTCACCTCTAGTGGTACCAACCCTCTCTCTGTACCAGACCCGATGCTGAATGTCCTGCCGTGACCTTGACGTAAGGAACAGCATGCTGAGATGTGGAGCTGGCAGCCTGGCAGGTCCTAATCCACAAAGAGCTATGGGGTGGCACAGTCAGCATCTTTTTTTTTTTTAAGAAATAAGAAATTAAGAAGCTATAACCCCTCCTCGCCCTCCAGATATTCCATTGCTGTGGGGTTGAGAGATGGCTGGCACCACACCCAGATGGCAAAGGAAAGGGAAGGATAAGCTGATTTTGATTGAAATTCCACTGTAGGCACATGGAGGAATTTGAACATAGCACTGAGCCAGTGGATACTGTGGCTTCCTCTGGTTGAGACTTGGCACTGGCTGCAAGGCCCTGCTGGCAGAGGGAGCTCATGCAGGGGACAGCCAGATCTGCAGCAAGTTTTGAAATGTGGCCTTTCTTCATCCAGAAATTGCCATCATGGCGCCAAACGCCAGGACTTCCAGAGAGCCTCTGATGGTTGCTCCAAGCAGTCTATGAGTTTCTTCCCCAGGGAGGAAGACCACACTCACTTTCTTCCTCTCTCACCTCCCCTCAACGTCTCCTCTTCTCTCTTATGGCACGGCCCTGCCCATGTGCCCTGTCTCCTGACACCACCTTCCCCTCGGCGTCCCCAAGGAGCGGTCATAAGAGCAACATGTACCGCCAAGTGGCCTTGCCCCAGAGGCGCGGGTCTCTGGCTGTTGACTAGAGAAGCATCGTAATTGCGTTCAGCTGGGTAATTCTATTCGGCGAGTTCTAGTAAGAGTAATGTTGAGAATTTATTGATTTTTTTAAAAGCAATTTATTTCTAGAAGTGCAAAACAAAGTATAATATCATTAAAAGTTTTCTGGCACTTCTTAAATACAATTTGTGTTTCACAATTTTGGAAAATATTTTGATACAAAACCCAACAGAGAATACATGAAAAATGAATTTAAAAATCAAGTTCATATGCTTAGGTAGAAGTGCCTGCTGTATGCATTTACTGGGATATGATGACACGATGTACCTCCAAACTTTTTTTCTTCCTCCAAAACATTTTCTTGCGCCTGTATTGCTTCTCTTGATGGATAGCACCATCATCTCCCTGGCCGCTCTCGCCAGAGCCAGCGTGGTATTTAATTTAGTCAAGACTTCTTTGGTTGCCAGTGAGAGAAAACCCATCAGGAACTGGCAGAACTGAACATCTGTGTCAGGGACAAACAGCTCTTGTGTTTCTCTCTCCCCATCACTCTCTGGATCTCTGGTCTTCTCTTCTCTGCCTGTTAGTTCCTTCTCTGCTCCCTTGGAGGAGCTGGACCGCGGCCACGAGTTACTTCAAGGTTGATTCATTCTAGCTTAGGGACCCCACAGTGAGCGTCCCTTGACCTCAGTGTGAGCAGCTGCAGGGGAGGGCGCGAGGGTGTGTAGCCTGAGTCCCAGGGGCCGGGGGCTGGACAGACACACATCAGCCTCTCTAACACTGCCCCTGGGCCTTCCTCCTACCCTTGCCCCCATCCATCAGCTACTGCCTCTGACCTCTCTCTCCTCAGGGTCTTCGCTTTCTTTCCCTCCCTGTTCTTCCTGTCCTGGACTGGCTCTTTCCGCTGGCTGGGGGCAGCAGCCTCTTGACGATTTCCATACCCCCATTATTTCCCCTAACCTATGCTTCACATCAGAAGGATCATCCTAGACAGAAATTGCACATGGGATATTTCTGCCCAAAGTGCTGTGTCTCTGTCATCATTAGAATGAAGTTCTGAGTCAGGCGCCCTCCTGACCACCTCAGGCTGCACTGCCCAGTGACACAGACTATCTGGTACTCCCTAGACCCCTGCCCTCTTTCCTCCGAGCTTTGGAGTCTGCTGTCCTCTCAGCTTGCAAAGCCACACCACACTTTCCCCAGGTCCCGGCTGAAACCTTCCTTGGCCTGGCCTCTTACTTCTGCCTGTGACCTTACCACCCTACCCACTGCTCTGCTATCCCATCCCTTTAACACTTCTGTTCTTGGCATTGTGTATTGGAAATGTTCGTTTGTATCATTGTTGATAATTATCAATAATTGTGATATGACTAAATCCTAGATTCTACAGTCTCTAGTCACTTTGGGGCAAAGGGAACATAAGCTACAAGATAAACACAAGTAAATATAAAATACTCTTAAGAATGCCTGCTGTAGCACCTAAAACAAACACGAGTCTATTGAACTCATATTCCAGATGTATAACATGAGACTACTATACCATACATCAAAGTAAATTCTAGATGGATTAAAGAATAACTAGTCATAAATTCACAAAATGTGTAATAAGTTAATAAAATTGTAAAATAAAATAATATACTAGTTAGTGTAAAATCAAAGATTAAATCACAAAGTCTTTGGGAAAATATTTGTAAGGTCTTTGAAACAAAGACCATCAAGAAAATAAACAGTGAAGGAATGTGTGGGCAAATCTAAAAACCCAATAAAATCAAAAGCCTCTGTAGGTGACAATGCGTGGAAAATATAATTAAAAGATAAATATCGAACTATGAAAAATATTTCAGAAGTTATGATAGACCCCAGGATTAATATCCTTATACCATAGTAAGAGCTCATAAGAATTTCTGTCAGTAAGAGGACATTTTAACCTTGTGTAACTAGTGAATAAGAGATGCAGAGAGTCTCATAGATTAATCAGAAATGAAGACTAAAATAAAGCAAATGGATTCTCTGTTGGACTGTTGGTGGGAGTGAAGGGCACGCAAGCTCTTTCCTATCAGTCATTTGTCCAGTGCTAGAATTCTTTTTCTAGGAATGGCATCATCCAAAATGTAAATAAAGATATTTATGCCAACTTGATCTGTTCATTTTTATTTATAATAACAAATATCCACAGGGAATATATCATTAAAAATAAATTATTCTGGCCGGGCACGGTGGCTCACACCCATAATCCCAGCACTTTGGGAGGCTGCGGCGGGTGTATCCCGAGGTCAGGAGATCGAGACCATCCTGGCCAACACAGTGAAACCCCATCTCTACTAAAAATGCAAAAAATTAGCCAGGCGTGTTGGCTCACACCTGTAGTCCCGGCTACTCGGGAGGCTGAGGCAGGAGAATCGCTTGAAGCCAGGAAGCAGAGGCTGCAGTGAGCCGAGATCGCACCCCTGCACTCCAGCCTGGGCAACAGAGTGAGATGCCGTCTCTAAATAAATTAATTAATTAATAAAAATAAATTATTCTAACCACACGTAAGATTATGCAAACTTTAAAATTACCTTAAGAGATATCTATGAATGTTGGGAAACATTTGTAATATGACATTACTTGAAAAGTTTGGCTGGGTGCGGTGGTTCACGCCTGTAATCCCAGCTACTCGGGAGGCTGAGACAGGAGAAGTGTTTGAATCTGGGAGGTGGAGATTCCAGTGAACTGAGATCGTGCCACTGCACTCCAGCCTGGACAACAGAAGGAGAATCCATCTCAAAAAGAAAAGAAAAGAAAAGAAACTGGGAGATGGAACCAGAAAGGTGGTAGGATGGACCAATGAGGCTAGAGAAGCTGAGGGTTTGAACAAGTCACAAATAGCTGAGCCAAGGCAGTTCAAGATTTTGGGAGACAGTGCCTCTTTTGGAGATATCTCTGGTTTTTTGTTTGTTTGTTTGTTTGTTTTGGTTTGGTTTTTTGTTTTTTGTGTTTTATGTTTTTTTTTTTGCATAGGACAACACGTTCCCTAGTACTGGGTACTGAGTTGAACCTAGCATAACAGAAGTGGTCACTTACATCCCTTTGGTTAAGAACTTTTGAGTGCACTACCAATATTCACCTCGTGTGCCAGTGGGAGTTAATACTCATGAGCTAACCTGAAATTTCTAATGAGATTTGGAATTTTCTTAAGCAAGGCAATTTCAGATCATTGGTGGTTCCTGAACTGCCGAAAGGAAGGGGATTTTCCACATCATCCTTTTGATGGAAGAGACTGAAAATGTTGAATGCACTCAAATTTTCCTCTATCTGTGACTTTCAATCATTTAATCACCAAAATCTTACTATCCTCCTGCCTCCAGGCTTCCTAGCAGAGGGTGCAAGTGTATTAAATGAAGGAAACACATGGATTCTAAATTCAAATGTGGGTGCAGACTTTCTGGCTTCTCATTACCTCTCTGAGAGCCTGGGTACTCCCAGATTTTCCCATATTCCTTTTCTTCATGCTTAGCAGAGACCACGTGCTCTTGGACCAGTTACGAACCACCAGGTTAGACCTAAGTTCAACAAATCCCTCCACACAGGTGGGTAAATACATCTCACAGCCCTTACAGGACAGCCAGGAAGGCACTGATCACGCTGAACCAGGCTCCTGGCCCTGAGATTCAGGGGCAGTGAGGGCCACCGTCTTGGCTTGCCTTGCTCTGTTTCTTTCTACCATGGACAACAAATTTTGTATTGGCTACAGGCTGTGAAACATCAGATATGTTTTCCTTAGAGTTTGTGGTGCTTCTGTTCAGGGAACTTTTTGGTTTTCTTATTTCTTTTGAAAAATGTTCAGCATTTACAAATGTAAAGAGAATATGTCACGAGCCTCTGTCTTAAGTCGGTTTCCCTGGAAACAGCCTCTGAAGCAGAGGTTTGGGAGCAGGTGGTTTTCTGCGGAGAGTCGCCATCTGCTGGGAAGGGAGGGAAGCAGGAGAGGGCTGGGGAAGGAATTGGGCCACAGAGCAGGCTGAGCAAGGCCTCAGCCATCCCAGAATTTCGGAACTGAGATGGCCCTGCAGGGATTTCTCCTGCTTTGGGACAAGGAGAGAAGATGGACGTTTACATCCTCTCATTGTCTGGATGTGAGCTGCCCCTAGAGAGGGATCTTTAGCTGTCATATGCTAAAGGTGAGGGATTCAGCTAAGAGCTGGCCTCAGCCAACAGTGCCAGCATCTGGGGTGTCCTTACGGGGAGAGCCAGGCCACACCCGGCAGCATCCTCTCCACTGAGGAGACAATGTGCACACAAGGCCCATCTTGCCCCCTCTCTGCCTACACCCACTGCTCCCCTTTGTTTTTGTGTTTTAACACGTTTTTGAAGTGTGTATATATTTTTAGACAGGGTCTCACTCTGTTGCCCAGGCTGGAGTGCAGTGATGCAATCATAGCTCACCACAACCTCGAACTCCTGGACTCAAACCATCCTTCCACCTCAGCCCTCAAGTAGCTGGGACTGCAGGCATGCGCCACCAAGCCCAGCTAATTTTTAAATTTTTAGTAGAGATGGGGTCTCACCGTGTTGTCCAGGCTGATTTCCAATTCCTGGGCTCAGGCAATCCACCTGTCTTGGCCTCCCGAAGTGCTGGGATTACAGGCATGAGCCACCGCGCACAGCAGAAGTGTAATTTATGTACCATAAAATCCACTCATTTCGAATGTACAATCGAAAGATTTTCAGTAAATTGGCCGAGTTGTGCAGCCATCACCTGAATCCAGTTTTAGAACATTTTCATCACCCTAGTGGCACACACTCTTTTTAAAATTACGTCTGGTAGATTTTGAAGCAAATCACGTTTAGTGAGGTTTCAGCTCAGTGAAGTTCTTAGCTTGAAGAGCTCTTTAGGTGGGAATAATATGAGCGAGTGAGGTGCCATTGAGCAGTTATTTGAGGTCACATCATAGAAGATCTTGGCAGAAGTAACGAACTAAAAGCTATTTCCAAAGAGAATGACTCCAGCTCCCTGTGTTAAGTGGTTTATTCCCTGAGGTCGTCTAAGAATACCACATCTGACAAAGGGCTCCATGCTTTAGAGTTCTTCCACTTTATTCTTCAAGAGAACCCGTGTCAGAGACGGGGACTGTTTAAACAGATATGGATGTGCGCGAGACAGCAGGTGTTAAAAGAGGAAGGGTGTGTGGAAAAGGAGGCATGGCCCTGATGAGAGGTCATCTTGGTATGTCACCAGAAAATAGGAAGAGTAAAGGCAAAGATTGAACAAGTAACCAAGACAAGACTGGGCATGGTGGCTCACGCCTATAATCCCAGCACTTTGGGAGGCCGCGGCAGGCAGATCGCTTGAGGTCAGGAGTTTGAGACCAGCCTGGTTGGCCAGCATGATGAAACCCCATCTCTACTAGAAATACAAAAATTAGCCAGGCATGGTGGCAGGCACCTGTAATCTTAGCTACTTGGGAGGCTGAGGCAGGAGAATCACTCGAACCCAGGAGGCAGAGGTTGCAGTGAGCCAAGATCGTGCCATTGTCCTCCAGCCTGGGTGACAGGGTGAGACCCTGTCTCAAAAAATAAAAAAAGAAAGAAAGAAAAAGGAAAAGAAACAAACAAAGACAAGGGAAAACTAGGCTATTTCTAAGGTTGTGTAAAAATCTGCCTTCGTTTGGCACATTTCTGCTCCTGTTGATGAAATAATGGGCTATAAAAAAAGAGAGGAATGCACTTAAAAAATAGGTATAAATCACATACCATAAAATTCATCCTTTCAAGTTGTACAACTCAGTGGTTTTTAGTATGTTCACAGAGTTGGACAACCATCACCACTACAGAACTTCAGAACATTCCTATCACCCCCAAAACGACCTCTAAACTCACTAGCAGTCCCTATTCCTCTTTCCTTCCCAGCATCTGGCAGCCGTGAATCTACATTCTCTCTAAAGATTTGCCTGTTCTGGGCGGGGCACGGTGGCTCACGCCTGTAATCTCAGCACTTTGGGAGGCCAAGGCAGGCAGATCACCTGAGGTCAGGAGTTCAAGACCAGACTGGTCACCATGGTGAAACCCCGTCTCTACTAAAAATATAAAAATTAGCTAGGTGTGTTAGCGCGCGCCTGTAATCTTAGCTACTCCGGAGGCTGAGACAGGAGAATGGCTTGAACCTGGGAGGCGGAGGTTGCAGTGAGCTGAGATCGCACCACTGCACTCCAGCCTGGGTGACAGAGTGAGACTCCGTTTAAAAAAAAAAAAAATTTTGCCTGTTCTGGATATTTCATATAAATGGGGTCATATAATATGTGGCCTTTTGTGTCTGATTCCTTCCCTTAGCATAATGTTTTCAATGTGTTTCTCATGTTGTCGTTTGTATCAGTACTGCATTTCTTTTTATGGCTAAAATATTCCATATATGGATGATATAAATATACCACATTTTGTTTTTCCATTCATCAATTGATAGACATTTGGGTTGTTTCCACTTTTGGGCTATTATGAACAATTCTGCTATGAACATTGAGGTTTGTATGAATGTGTGTTTTCAGATCTCACAGGTGTATACCTAAGGAATGAAATTGCTAGGCCATCCCATAATGCTGTAGTTTCACTTCTTGAGAAATTGCTAAACTGTTTCCCATCGTGGCTGCCCCATTTTACATTTCCACCAGCAGTGGGTGAGGTTCCACTTTCTCTACATTCTTATTGCCAACACTCGTTATTTTCCTTTTTGCTGTTTTGGTTTTAAATTGTAGCCATATTAGTGTATGTGAGGCAGAAAGGCATATTTTTAAAAACACACTGACAACGAAGAAAGGCGAAGCTTAAAAACAAAAGTCAGGGTACAGTGGCTCACACCTGTAATCCCAGCACTTTGGGAGGCTGAAGTGGGAGGATCACTTGAGGCCAGGAATTCAAGAGCAGCCTGGGCAACATTGTGAGAGCTGGTCTCTACAAAAATAAAAATTAAAAAAATTAGCCAGGCATGGCAGCTCATGCCTGTAATCCCAGCTACTCATGAGGATTAAGGGAGAAGGATCACTTGAACCCAGGAGTTCAAGGCTGTGATTAGCTGTGGTCATGCCACTGTACTCCAGCCTGGGCAACACAGTGAGTGAGTCCCTGTCTCTAAAAACAACAAAACAGGCCTGGCACGGTGGCTCACGCCTGTAATCCCAGCACTTTGGGAGGCCGAGGTGGGCGGATCACGAGGTCAGGAGATCGAGACCATCCTGGCTAACACGGTGAAACCCCATCTCTACTAAAAATACAAAAAATTAGCTGGGTGAGGTAGCAGGTGCCTGTAGTCCCAGCTACTTGGGAGGCTGAGGCAGGAGAATGGCGTGAACCCGGGAGGCGGAGCTTGCAGTGAGCCAAGATGGCGCCACTACACTCCAGCCTGGGAGACAGAGCGAGACTCTGCCTCAAAAAAAAAAAAAACAAAAAAAAACAAGTCAGGTTCTTGCTTGAGACTCTCAGTTCCGTGCCCACAAAACTTCATTATTTGTGCTCAGGAATCAGGTGTAGTGGTCGTGGCTGCTGAGAGCCACTGTCATTCATAGAACCATGGGAATGTCCATTCTGGACTCATTGAACAGGCTCTGCTGTATTTTTTAAGACCCAGATTGACCAAAGCTTATAGTTATTTTCAAATAACATAAACACATGCGCGCATGAACATGTGTGCACGTGCGCGCACACGCACACACACAAACTGGAATACTAGAAACAGAATGTGCTGAAGGGAATCAGACAGGTCAACAATTCTGGTAGCACTGAAGAAAGCATCTCTATCTGAGGTCACTTTCGTGAGTTTTTCAAGTGTTGCTACATATGGATTCTTGTTGTAGTTTTGTTTTTCCAAATGCAAGAAACTCTTGAGAATTTTCTTTTTTTCTTTTTTGAGATGGAGTTTCACTCTTGTTGACCAGGGTGGAGTGCAATGATATGCTCTCAGCTCACCACAACCTCCGCCACCGGCTTCAAGTGATTCTCCTGCCTCACCCTCCCAAGTAACTGGGGTTACAGGTGCCTGCCACCACGCCCGGCTAATTTTTGGTATTTTTAGTAGAGATGGGGTTTCACCATGTTGGCCAGGCTGGTCTCGAACTCCTGACCTCAGTTGATCCACGCACTTCGGCCTCCCAAAGTGCTGGGATCACAGGCGTGAGCTACCGTGCCTGGCCAATGAAATCTGACAACTTTCTTCCAGAATACCACAACTCAAGAACAGTCACTTAGTTGAAAGTATGTCCCAGGACCCCTTTGGTACTTAGACAACATCTTAGGTTTCTAATTGGTTTTGCGTCAAAGTGTTTTCGTCATCAAAGATACATTTAATATTTGTCCTGATGCCGACTGTATTTGTCCCGATGCCAATGTTACCTGTAAAGCTATTAAAAAGTTACTGAATCTCAAATCTGTCCTCTTGAGGCTAACATGTTTTAGAAAAGCTTGCCAGAAAGTGGGGGAGCATTGAAACGTTAGGCTTATTGTTTAGAAATGTGAGTTTTCGGCCAGGCGCGGTGACTCAAGCCTGTCATCCCAGCACTTTGGGAGGCCGAGACGGGCAGATCACGAGGTCAGGAGATCGAGACCATCCTGGCTAACACGGTGAAACCCCGTCTCTACTAAAAATACAAAAAACTAGCCGGGCGAGGTGGCGGGCGCCTGTAGTCCCAGCTACTCGGGAGGCTGAGGCAGGAGAATGGTGTAAACGTGGGAGGCGGAGCTTGCAGTGAGCCATGATCCAGCCACTGCACTCCAGTCTGGGCAACAGAACGAGACTCTATCTCAAAAAAAAAAAAAAAAAGAAAGAAAAAGAAATGTGAGTTTTCTATGCTGTACATCTCCATCCACATTGCAGGAAAATGTTTCGGGGCCTCTGAGCAGAGGCTGCTCCTCAGACACCTTCTCCTTCTTGCTCCCCTGACTTTGCCATCTCTCCTGTTCTACTTCTCGTTCCTGTTCTCTTTCCACATTATTTTTTCTGCCATCTGCTTTCCCTTCTATAATCGTGACCAGAGCTACTAAGGAAAGGAGCATTTCACAGGAAACAGCATGAGGCCATGTCCTTGTGCCACATGGAACTGTGTGACGGGGGCGGGGGGTGAGCCACACCACAGCTGAAGGCATCGCCTTCCTCACCTTGAAATGAGGGGTTTAACTAAAAGGCATCTGAGGTTCCTACATTTTAGAGACCAGATCAGTTTATCCTTCTGATACTACAACGATGTCATTAGTTGGGGTTAAAGGAACCCTAGAAGCAGAAAGTCCCTGTTTTATGGTTCTCCAAAGAAACAGCCAATAGGATATATATAGATAGACAAATAGATGGAGAAAGAGTTTTTTATTTTTATTTCATTCTTTTTGTTAGTTAGTTAGTTAGTTTGTTTTTTTGAGATGGAGTCTCACTCTGTTGCCCAGGCTGGAGTGAAGTGGCCCGATCTCGGCTCACTGCAACCTCTGCCTCCTGGGTTCAAGCGATTCTCCTGCCTCAGCCTCCTGAGTAGCTGGGACTACAGGCGCGCACCACCACTCCCAGCTAATTTTTGTATTTTTAGTAGAGATGGGGTTTCACCATGTTGGCCAGGATGGTCTTGATCTCCTGACCTCGTGTTCCAAACCTGCCTCCGCCTCCCAAAGTGCTGGGATTACAGGCGTTTGTTTTTTTAAGAGACAAGGTCTCACTCTGTCACCCAGGCTGGAATGCAGTGGTGTAATCATAGCTCATTGCAGCCTTGAACTCCTGGGTGCAAACAATCCTCCTGTCTCAGTCTCTTGAAGAGCTGGGACTACAGGTGTGCACCACCATGTCTGGCTGATTATTTTTATTTTTTGAAGAGACGGGTGGAGGGGAGCAGGGGCTGGTCTTGCTACGTTGCCCAGGCTGGTCTTGAACTCCTGGCTTCAAGCGATCCTCCTGCCTTGGCTTCCCAGAGTGCTAGGATTATAGGCATGCGCCACTGCACCTAGCCAGAAAGAGATTTATTGATATAAACAATTAATGGTGACAGAGGATGGTGGGTCCCGAGATCTGCAGTTGGCAAGCTGGAGACCCCAGAGAACTGATGGTGTGAGTTTCAGTCGAAAGCCAGCGGGCTTGAGTCCTGGGAAGAGCGCTTATTTCAGTTCAAGTCTAAAGGCAGGAAGAAACCAGTGTCCCAGCTTTAAAGCAGTCAAGCAGGAGGGGTCCCCTCGTATTTGGGGGTGGGGGGGACACCCTTTTATGTTCTGTCCAGATCTTTGAATGAGGCCCACTCTCATTAGGGAATTTAAATCTGCTATACTTTGTCTACCGATTTAAATGTTAATCTCATCCAAAAAGCAGACACACTCATCCAGAATAATGTTTGACCAAATATTTGACCACTGTGGCCTATTCAAGTTTCATAAAATTAACGCTCACGGCCCCAGCCAGGATGCAGCGAAGGGATGCTAAGAAGCCATTCTGGAATTTGGTCTGGCCAGAACAATGCAATTTTATTCCTCTCTTCACCCTCCACAGCTCATGGTGTTTAAATTCTTCCTGTTCTTTGTGTTAAAAATTGTTCAAAAGCAAGCATGCTTAGTGTCTTTCAGAATAGTCTCAATCGGAAATAAATTTGTCAAGGTTCTCTTGTAAAACCTCAGTGGCAGGGAGCCATCATGTGCTAAGACATTGAGAATAAAGAAGAGGAAGAATGCATGAAACTCATGCGGTTGCAGGCATGAACCAGGGACTTGGACTCTGGCTGGAGGGATGCTGAGGGTCGGGAGGAGCCCACGGATAGGGATGGGGGCACTGGCGTATGACTCAGAGTTTTCCTTGAGCACCGTTGAAAAACTTGAAAAGACAAGAGTTCCTAGAAAAGGCTTGCTTTGTGGAACCAGAAAAAAACACTGGTAGCTGCTGTAAGCTTTAGGTTTTGGGGTCCTCAGTTGACCAGAGTAACTCATCTGTTGAGAAGGACAGTAGCTAGTCCCACATCTCACCCAGAAGATGCTTTTTACTGTGTCCTGCCTGGAAAGCTCCTGCTGACAGTGTACATAGCAGGGAGAGCCCCCGAAATGTCCATCAGTCCATCAGTGAGGACTGACAATAAGCAAAGCAAAATTAGCCAGTCGTGGTGGTGCACACCTGTAGTCCCAGCTATGCGAGAGGCTGAGACAGGAGGATTGCTCGAGCCTAGGAGTTCAGGGCTGCAGTGAGCTATGATTGTACACTGCATGGCAGCCTGAGTGACAGAGTGTTTGGATGAAAACAGAGGAAGAAATCTTAAGGGGTTGAGGAGGCTGCAAATTCTTTCTGTGGCTTCTGTTTCTCTGTTCAATTTGATTGTAATGAATGAGTGTTTCTACAATTACTTTAATTAGTGATTGGTTTTTATAGAGAGACAGTTGCAAGTATAAAAGCATGAACTTTAGGTCTAACCATGCTCCACACCTTGACTGACCGTCTTTGCTGGAGGGCAGCTCCTAAATTTTGGGCGTCATGCCTGGGAGCTATTCAAAATTACAACCTAAATTTCAGGACAGCAACATGGTTGCTGTTCATTCCTTGGGAACAGTGGTATCCATCCTTAGTAAACCTTATAAATATTGGGGGGAAAAACTTTCTTTGTCATTTTTTTAACATTAAGGCTAGTGCATACTATTAATTATTACAAACATAATGTGGTTTTATAGATTGTTAAAAATGTTGTCTTTGAGCATGTTGCAGTGTTCTCATTTGGTGTCACGTCGTGTCTTATTTTCCTCTATACTAAATGTGGAGGATGAATGTGTAGGTGCTAGAAAGTTAAAAAAAAAAAATCCATTGTAAGAATGGCTTTTGTCCAATAAGGGGACTGGAACACATGGAAAGTGTGGTTTGTTTTTTTCATGGAATCTCGCTCTGTCGCGCAGGCTGGAGCGCAGTGGCACAGTCTCTGCTCACTGCACCTTCCACCTCCTGGGCTCAAGCAATTCTCCTGCCTCAGCCTCCCGAGTAGCTGGGATTACACGTGCCCACCACCACACTAAATTTTGTATTACAGGTGCCCACCAACATGTGGCTAATTTTTGTGTTTTCATTAGAAAATACAAAAAAAAAAAAAGTTTCACCGTGTTGGCCAGGCTGTTCTCAAACTCCTGACCGCAAATGATCCACCTGCTTCGGCCTCCCAAAGTGCTGGGATGACAAGTGTAAGCCACTGCACCTGTCCAGAAAGTATGTTTTAAAAGCTGCCTACACCATAGCCATGAGTAGAGGTTTTGTTCTATTCTCAGGTTGCAGCCATTTGAGCTGAGTGAGAAGGAGCCAAGGACAGTGGATGCTTACCTGGAATGTCTGGCAGCTGGTCTGTTTCCTCATCTTAATTCTAAAAGAGCATGTCAATTGACAAAGCCATTTCAGCACATACTGTACATTTGTGCAATAACAAGGGAAGGCTTTAGAACTGTTAGCTGTCAAAATCCACAACTGACAAATTGCCATGATTTAATTGCTTTTATTTCCCCAGGCACTGATTATGTGTGTTTTGATTACCTCACCCTGTCCATGTGGCACAGATTGGGCTATGCCATTGCCAGCCAGTTGTCCCCACCCAGGGGTCACCCCATGCCCACATGCTGTGCCATATCACTCACTCACTTACCCTTTAGCAGACCATTCTAAATGGTTTTCTGGCATGATTTTTGAAATAGGTGATTATTAAAATGTGCTGAAGGGTTCTTTTGTTTAGATGTGACCTTTGATTGCAGAGGGAAGTCACCGAGTCTTGTCTGCTCGGGGTCCCTGCACAAAGCCAGGACCAGCCAGGTGGGACAGCTGTTCCCTGGATGGGCTGGGGGCTCTAGAATATTCTTCTGAGTGTGGGGCACGCACTCCAAGCTAAAAGGCCAAACTCAGAGCAGAAGAGGCCGGGAGGAGAGACCATTGGTGAAATAAGGGTACAAGGTGCAAACCACTATCAAGGTTAAGGGGTGGGGAAAGTCAAGAATGAATGAATGAATGAATGAATGAATGATGAATGAAGTAGAAGTTGAGGGAGGATTGCCTCAGCAGCCAGTCAACTAAAGGAAGTAGGCAGGCCAGATGCCATGGCTCACGCCTGTAATCCCAACACTTTGGGAGTCCGAGGTGGGCAAATCACCTGAGGTCAGAAATTTGAGACCAGCCTGGCCAACATGACAAAACCCCGTCTCTACGAAAAATACAAAAGCTGGCTGGGCATGGTGGCACATGCCTGTAATTCCAGCTACTCAGGATGCTGAGGCTGGAGAATTGCCAGAGCCCGGGAAGTGGAGGTAGTAGTGAGCCGAGAGATCATGCCACTGCATTCCATCCTGGGTGATGGAGTGAGACTCTGTCTCCTCCAATAAAATAAAATAAAGGAGGTAGGCTTCAGAAGGCTTCTGTCGTGAGCTTCATGCTGCATGCTTTGAGAATTTACATGGCTGCTTAAGGTCACTATACCCAGCTAGACCACACCGCACTCACTATGCAGTTTTGTGCAAGATATTTATTCATTTGTTTATTATTCTAGAGACAAAGCCTTGCTCTGTCACCCACGCTGGAGTGAGTGGCACGATCATAGCTCACTGCAGCCTCCAACTCCTACCTCAAATGATCCTTCCATCTCAGACTCCCAAAGTGCTAGGATTATAGGAACACCACCCTGCTCAGCCATCATCTTTCTTTAGTCAGCAAATATTTAGTTCACTTATTCTCTGTGTAAGGACCATGTCAGGCTCTGGGTAAACAGAGGTAAATGAGGCAGGCATGGCCCTGCCTTCCTGGAGTTCACAGTCTGGGATAGGGTGGGACAGGAGGAGGAGCCTGACCCAAGTAACTCTGCTAACACCTAAGTATAACTGGTGTGTGCTGTGCAGAAAGACAGGTGCTAAAAGCGAATGTGTTGAGGGGTCTGATCTGGTCTAGGGGTCAGGAAAGGCATCTCTGTACTAGCGACCTTCAAGCTAGGACCTAAGCAATGAGTAGGAGTAGAAAGACAAAAATGTGTGAGGGCTCTGCAGGTCCCAGCCTCGGCAGCCGGCACGGAGCCGGGGAGCCATGCAGTGGGCGGCTGGGGCCATGCGCCTTTGTCAATGCTACTGAGACTTCACCAACAAAGGCAGTGAGTCAAGTTTTGCAAGGCTGAGCCATAGACAGGCAATCTTGGTTTCGTCTTTGCTCTTTCAAAGGCATTGTTAGGTCTTTCTTGGATTATCTTTTTTTTTTTTTTTTTCTTTTTTGAGATGAAGTCTTGCTGTGTCACCTAGGCTGGAGTGCAGTGGCACAATCACGGCTCACCGCAATCACTGCCTTCCAGGTTTTCAAGCGATTCTCCCACCTCAGCCTCCCGAGTAGCTGGGATTACAGGCACCCACCGTCATGCCTGGCTAACTTTTGTATTTTTGCAGAGACGGAGTTTCACCATATTGGCCAGTCTGGTCTCGAACTCGTGACTTCAGGTGATCTGTCCACCTCGGCCTCCCAGAGTGGTGGGATTACAGGCGTGAGGCACCGCACTGGCCAGATTATCTAAATGCATGTGCCTAACCACACTTGTGCTAGAAGAGTTTCAGTAGAGATCCCCATTGGCTGAGAAACACTAGAACAAATGTAAATACTATAAATAATGTGTACACATGGACCTAGCGTGTGGAATTGTAGTCATTGGAGACTCGGGAGGGTAGAAGGGGGACGAAGGATGAGAAATTACCTAATGGGGATAAGGCACACTCTTTGAGTGATGGTTACACTAAAAGTCAGACTTCACCACTACAGTATTTCCATGTAACGAGCTGCACTTCTCCCCCTTATATTTGTCCAAATAAAAAAATATATACACATGCTAAACATCCACATGATAAACTCCCATTAAAACTGAACAAAGGAATTAAAGGCATCTTTTAGGCTTGTCATAGAATCGGGGTCCTATCCATCTGTCCTCACATTCTGAATCTCTCGAGCATATGTAATTGCATAATTGTCCTCCGTAAGTTTTTAGTAGAGTCACTGACGCAAGAGAGACCAGGACGTGCCGACAGCCACTGGCAGTTCCCTGCCCAGGAGCCACTGGTCTTATGAACTGTCTGTAACCAAGTCATATTCCGAGGCCTATGACAGAGCCATCTCCTGTCTCTTCCACTTGTCATCTACTCAAGGAATATCCAATGACTTTAGTATCAAGAAAAGTATAATTGAAAAACAATTGGCCGGGCATGGTGGCTGATGCCTGTGATCCTAGCACTTTGGGAGGCTGAGGCGGGCAGATCACAAGGTCAAGAGATCGAGATCATCCTGGCCAACATGGTGAAACCAACCCCATCTTGACTAAAAATACAAACATTAGCTGGGCGTGGTGGTGCGCGCGTGTAGTCCCAGATACTCGGGAGACTGAGGCTGGAGAATCACTTGAACCTGGGAGGCGGAGGTTGCAGTGAGCAGAGGTGGCGCCATACCGCATGCCAAGTACAATCTTCCTAACTGGACTAATTGTAGAACGGCCAATATGTGACCATCAAAGAGCTAATTACAAAATATTTTCAAAAATTCATACATTCAAGAACATCTGTTAGTATAAAGCTCATGCTGGCTGTGTTCTACCAGAAGGTCACTAGCTGGGGCTATGCCATGTCAGTGACTGGTTCATTAACTTAGGACACCTCATGGAATACATCATGCTAGGTTGATAGCTCTGACCCTCATCTTACAAGTCCTCATTAAACTAAAAGGTTATAGAGATCGATCTAATTAATGCAGACGTCACAATACTCAGTTGTGAGATTTTTTCCAAATACTATCCCACCTGTGTAGTCCTCAGGATCTTAGAACCGGCTGCCTCACCCTTCTCTCTGGAATGCTCTTCCCCCGACCACACGTGGCTGCCTCGTTCCTGTCGCTCAGAGGGGCCATTACTGAGTGCACTACACAGTGGCTGTACCAGCCGCCCACTAGACTGTTTCACCTCTCCGCCCAGCATTTCTAACCCTCTGGCACTTTCAAATCTATCTATTTGTTCATTAATCTACTTATTTTCTTTCTCTCCCTCTCCTACTGGAATAGAAAAGTTGTATGTGTTGGTGATTCAACGTGAATAAATGTGGTTTACCCTCTTGGAATACAAAAAATTAAAATGACTTGTCATTAACTTACCATCTTTGGAATGTGAACAGGTGCTTTGAGTTAGATGAGATTAGCTATTTTCTGTTGAAATCTTGATGACGCTAATAATTTCTTAACAAATCCTTTAACTCTTTTTTTATAAATAATGCAAAAGTAGAATTTCTTTATCAGTTTTGACAAACAAGTCTCCCAAGAAAAATTAAAGTGTCTTTAGTGCTTTCTTATGTACTGTTTTGGTTTTGTTTGAGACTGAGTTTTGCTCCGTCACCCAGGCTGGAGTGCAGTGGCATGATCTGGGCTCACTGCAACCTCTGTCTCCCGGGTTCAGGTGATTCTCGTGCCTCAGCCTCCTGAGTAGCTGGGATTACAGGCAAACACCACCACACCCAGCTGATTTTTTTATATTTTGTAGAGATGGGGTTTCGCCATGTTGCCCAGGCCGGTCTCAAACTCCTGACCTCAGGCGATTCTCCCGCCTCGGCCTCCCAAAGTGCTGGGATTGCAGGTGTGAGCCACCGTGCCCAGCCTGTGCACTGTTTTGGACATAACCATACTCTTCCTGGCCAGCCTTGAAGGGCGGCCGGCTGGAAACTGAGAGGGTAGAGTTAGAAGCAGGTGATAGTAATGAGTCACTGAGGTCCCATCCAGGGCAACTCAAGCTTCTTCCTGGATGGCTAGAAAATCAGTGTCCACCACAGAGCTGGCTGATGTGGATTTGTTGTTTGGAGCAAACCTGAGAGAAGAAAACAGAGAGGAACACAGCAGGGGGCTTGTGACAGCAGCTGCAGACCTCTGTTGAAAGACAGTGGACATCGAGGAAAGGGCCCTTATTCCATGATGCCTCCACCCCAGACCCACTCCATAGACCACAACCCCTCTTTCGGAAATGGTAAACTTTAGGACGCAAGCAGCTTAGCACTGACCGTTATCTGAGGCAGCACATCCAGCCTCCACTGCTTGAGTTTCAAAACTCTTCCTGACTCGACTTCATCCTCAACCAGTTGCATTTTCTAGATACATCAGGCCTCTTCCCGTATCTGCTTCCTTCCTGCCTCTCATGCTCTTCTCCCTAACTCCTGTCTCTCTGAGCCTCCTCTTGCTTTGAGAATCAGCTGAAATGTCTGCAGTTCAACAAGTGCTCTGCTGGACTCCAGAGACACATGGGTAGTGGAGACACCTCCTCCAGGAAACCTTTCCTTACCCTTCAGTTTCTCCCTTCTGTCATGTCCAGCCCTGCATCCTGCTAGGGTCACAGGTGGCAAGTCATTTGTCACTGGTGTCTTGACTGTAAACTAGAGCAGCTTCTGTAGCTCCCCAGACAGAACAGTCCTGCACCTCAGTTGGCAGGGTTCTACCGTGTGTGCATTTATCCCTTCTCTCATGGCCTGTGTTCTCCAAAAGAATGAGTTCTGGCTGCTTTCACTGGTTCCCCTTTTTCAGTATAATTCCCTTTACTGGGCCTTGGAGGGCTTCTCTTCACTTAACTAAATACTGCTCCTCCTTTTTAGCTTTATTTCTTATTTTTTTGAGACGGAGTTTCGCTCTTGTTGCCCAGGCTGGAGTGCAGTGGTGTGATCTTGGCTCACCGCATCCTCCATCTCCCTGGCTCTAGTGATTCTCCTGCCTCAGCCTCCCGAGTAGCTGGGATTACAGGAGTGCGCCACCACACCTGGCTGGTTTTTGTATTTTTAGTAGAGATAGGGTTTCACCGTGTTGTCCAGGCTGGTCTTGAACTCCTGAGCTCAGGTGATTCACCCACCTCAGCTGCCCAAAATGCTGGGATTCCAGGTGTGAGCCACCATGCCCAGACTGCTCCTCCTTTTAAGACAGCTCAGATTGCCCCCTTCTGCCTCTTCCCAGGGGTCCCTTCTGGGTGCTCTTTTGAAGTCTTCCAAAGCACCTTCACCACTCTGCCTCCCTCCACCCTCAAAGCCATTCATACCCTGGTTTACTTGGCTGTGTGTGTCAGTCTCCCGCACTGGACTATGCACCCATTGGAAACAGAGACAGCATACTGTCTGGCTCCGTACAGGATCATTCCATGATGTGGTGAAGAAACAAAGCACAGTAAGTAGCGAACATGGTGGGTGGGTTTCCCCCAATAAACCTGAAAAAAATGTATGAAGAGAATGTATATTCAAAGACACTTCGCGTGAGTATGGAAGACCCTTTACGTTGCCTGGTGTGTTTGTTTGGGCTAATGGAACAGTATACCACAGACTGGGTGGCTTAAACAACAGGCATGTATTTTCTCACAGTTCTGGAGGTTGGAAGTGTAAGATGAGGGTGTCAGCAGGGTTGATTTCTCTTGAGGCCTCTTTCCTTGGCTTGCAGACAGCTGTCTCCTTGCTGAGTCCTGACGTGGTCATCCTTGAGTGCATGGAATTCCCAGTGTCTCTTCCTCTTTGTGTAAGGACACAGGTCCTATTGGATTAGGGCCCATCCATCCAACCTCGTTAAACCTCAGTTACCTCTTCAAAGGCCCTATCTCCAAACACAGTCTGATTCTGAGGTGTACTGGGGGGTCAAAACTTCACCATATGGATTTTAGGGGTACTCAGTTCAGTCCATAACACCCAGATATGGAGAAGGCAAAACGCCCAGAATCAGAGTGTAACCAAATACAGGTGGTTAAATATAGCCAGTCTATTAGATGGAAAGGCGTGTGTTTGTATTTTGGAAATTTCTGAACAGATTGAGGCCTGGAAGATACTGTGAAATGGAATTCCAAGAATAAAGATTTTAAAAAATTATTAAAGTAGGATTTGTTGAAGGAAGAAAATATTGAGGGGAGAGTTGCATGAAATGAAACCTTAATCTCCCAGAATTGGGTGAGGGAGTCCCCCCAGGAGCAGGGAGTGTGTATGGGTGGGCACCAAACCTAATGAAGTTATGACGATTATAGGCACCAGTGTGGGACGATGGACAGCTGCCTTTAGTGGAAAGAGGGAAATCTCAGGTTCAGCCAAGGTGGATCTTGATTGAGGAAAGATCCAGAAGATGGAAACTGACTTTTTCCAAGCCAGGTTAAAAATGTAAATATCTGCCTTCCGGACCTTGGGGTTTCTCAGTTGAGAAATGCTTTGTTTGTTTGTAGCCTTTCTTCATCACGGCCTACAGATTTCAAGAGTATCTCCCCCATAGGACTAAATATAAGGAAGAGAAATGCTGCTTAGAAAACACATTTATAACCAGCCTTGCTCTGGGGCCCGTTGAGACCGCACAGTCCTTGCAGCATGCACCTGTGTCTTCTCCACTCCACACATGGGGCAGACTTTGTGTATTTCAAAGGTATTTCGAAGGTGAATTTCAAATATTTGATGTGCCACTACTTTCTATTACGCTAGCATCATGGCTAGTATTTCTCAGACTGCTCTCACAGCATTGTACTATTTGGCCTTCTTCATATTATTTTATTACATCCAGCTTCCATACTAGAGTAGAACGGATTGTTGGAGGCTGCTTCCAGCAGTAGCAGAAGTGCTCCCTTTTAATGAATGTGTGGTTGATATTGTTCGAAGACATAAAATACTTTAAATTACAATTAGCAGTAAATTGTAAGATAACAGGATATCTACCAAAATCAGATGGAGAAGTTTTGAATGCATGTAAACAACAGCATGGTTGGCCAAGGACTAACAAGGGATACATTGCATACTGACTCGATTAGACTGCATTGCAGTATACCACTGTGTCATCAGAGCTGCGTTTACTCGGTCCAGCAACTTCAAAATGATGTTATGTTTTTTGACAATTACTTCTTAATTTGAAAGGATTTGGATCATGTAAAATTTGGCAAACATACTGAAATTTTACTGAGATTATTATATCAGACGATTTCATATTTGCGTATTTAAAATTTGCACACAATACAATAGCATTATTCTGTCTTAGCCAAGGAAGATTAGAGACTGAACAAACCCTGCCGGGCGCAGTGGCTCACGCCTGTAATCCCAGCACTTTGGGAGGCCAAGGCAGGTGGATCACGAGGTCAGAAGATCGAGACCATCCTGGCTAACACGGTGAAACCCCATCTCTACTAAAAATACAAAAAATTAGCTGGGCGTGGTGGCGGGCGCCTGTAGTCCCAGCTACTTGGGAGGCTGAGGCTGGAGAATGGCGTGAACCCGGGAGGCGGAGCTTACAGTGAGCCGAGATCGCACCACTGCACTCCAGCCTGGGCGACAGAGCGAGACTCCGTCTCAAAAAAAAAAAGAAACTGAACAAACCCAAGTTCAGTGCAGAGGCAGGTTATTCTAAATAAATTTCAAAGTTGGAATTCAGAAGAGTAGAGAATTTTCGACTATCTCTTCTGTCTTCTGCTTCCTTAATCTTTGCCAGCCTGTTTACCTTTCCAGATCTGCATCTTAAATGAAGCTGAGCCTCTCTCCTAATAGCTATTATGCCATTGATTCACTTTATTTTTTTTTTTTTGAGACAGGGTCTTGGTCCTTCACCCAGACAGGAGTGCAGTGTTGCGATCATAGCTCACTGCAGTCTCAACCACCCTGGCCTCCCGAAGTGCTGGGATTACAGGTGTGAGCCACTATGCCCGGCCTCATTTATTCATTTTAATGTATTGATATATTACTATGGTTCTACTCCTTTTCCCCAATCACCTGACCCCTGTCCCTTCTAACTTCATTCTGATGCTTTGCATGTTTGAATTGGGGAACTTCATTTCTGATGTGGAGCTTTCAAACATGCACACAGGAGGCTTGAGATAGAAGGTGTCTGACTCAAAAAAAATCTCTCAGTCAATCAGCTCAGCAATCAAACAGCCAACCTAAGCATGGTCTGCAAGCCTGAAAATGAGACGTGCAGCTTGCCATAATGCCAAACTTATTTCGCCAGCAGTGATTCTGGGACAGTGTCTATCTCACAGCTAGTTTTGTGAATAAGTCAGTGCTGGCTGCCACAACAAAATACCATATATATTGGGTTAAACAACAGACATTTATTTTCTCACCGTTCTGGAGGCTGGAAGTCTGAGATCAAGGTGCCAGCATGGGAAGATTATAGCGAGGGCTCCATTCCTGCCTTGGAGGCAGCTGCCTTCTCCTTGTGTCCTCACATGGTAAAGAGAGAGTTCTGGTCTCCTTCTTCTTACAGGGACACTGATCCCAGCATGGGGCCCCACCCTCTTTTTTTTTTTTTTTTTTTTTTTTTTTTTTGAGCTGGAGTCTTGCTCTGTTGCCCAGGCTAGAGTGCAATGGCATGATCTCGGCTCACTGCAACCTCTGCCTCCCGGTTCAAGCACTTCTCCTGCTTCAGCCTCCCGAGCAGCTAGGATTACCGGCACCCGCCATCATGCTTAGCTAATTTTTGTATTTTTGTAGAGATGGATTTTCACCATGTTGGCCAGGCTGGTCTTGAACTCCTGACCTCAGGTGATCCGCCCTCCTCAGCCTCCCAAAGTGCTGGGATTACAGGCATGAGCCACGGCACCCGGCTGCATCCTCTTGACTTCATCTAAACCTAATCATCTCCCAAAGACCCCAGCTCCAAAGGCCATCATCACATTGGGAATTAAGTCTTCAGTATATAAATTCGGGGGACATAGACATTCAGTCCATAACAGTACCATAGGTTTTTGAAATGCAGGCTTAAGGAGAATTTTGAAAAGTACAAAGAGATTTGCAGATTGAAGATTTTTTATTAGTCATAAAAATATAGGACAATATCATATTATCGTATTTCTTTATTGGCAAGATTCTAAACTGTCCCCTTGTGCCTTGGTTTCTAAGGAAACCAAATTCTTTCCAAGCAATATTCAGAAAAATAGAGCCCTGGTGCAATTTGAAATGTAAGAAGCAGAATATTAAATGTGCAGCGCATTGAGACTCTGCAACAGTACATAGTACCCTTTGATGCTTCGGTTTTCACTGCATTGCTGACCTGTGGCACTGCTGTAAGACAGAAAATATATGCAGATATTTTTATTCAGTAGAATTTGTCCATACCTTATATATCACATAATGGGGAAAAAGAGGACCTTGATAGAATGGGAAGCAAGACAGGTAGGTTTTGAGGAAGGCAGAGGGTCGGGCAAGGTTTGGATCATGGGGTCCTAAGGGCAGGAGGTGGTGGGAGCAGTGGAAGGGGTAAGCATTGTTGCCACAGGTCCTCCAGCAGCTGCAGAGGAGAGGAGACAGTAGTGGGCAGAACAGTGAGAAGTGAGCCCTGGAGACAGCAGTTAGGGAGTCCGCTAATGGAAGGGGGCCTATGTGGAAGGGCACAATCAAAACAGACATCCCTCCCTCATAGCGAAAACTGCTTCAATTGCCTCCCACTGGGCATGCTCGCTGGCATGTAATAGGCACCCAGGAAATGTTGAGTGGGTGGCTGAATAAATAATTAAGTGAATGCACACCGGGTGCAGTGGCTCACGCCTGTAATCCCAGCACTTTGGGAGGCCAAGGCGGGAGGATCTCTTCAGCCCAGGAATTTGAGACCAGCCTGGGCAATGTGGTGAAACTCCGTCTCTACTAAAAATACAAAAATTAGCCGGGCGTGGTGGCACATACCTGTGATCCCAGCTCCTCAGGAAGCTGAGCTAGGTGGGAGGATCGCTTAAGCCCTGTAGGTCAAGGCTGCAGAGAGCTGTGATCATGCCACTGTATTCCAGCCTGGGCTGCAGAATGAGACCCTGTCTCAGAAAAAAATAAGAAGAGGTGAGCCGGGCGCGGTGGCTCAAGTCTGTAATCCCAGCACTTTGGGAGGCCGAGACGGGCGGATCACGAGGTCAGGAGATCGAGACCCTCCTGGCTAACATGGTGAAACCCCGTCTCTACCAAAAAATACAAAAAACTAGCTGGGCGAGGTGGCGGGCACCTGAGGCAGGAGAATGGCATGAACCCGGTAGGCAGAGCTTGCAGTGAGCTGAGATCCTGGGCGACAGAGCGAGACTCCGTCTCAAAAAAAAAAAAGAAGAAGTGAAGAAGTGAATGCCTCCAGGGCACCCAGACTCACTTTGTCCCTAGCAGCAGTCTACCTCTTGTACTTCCTCGAGCTCTGCAAAGTTTCAGATGTTGAAACTTGTTGGGGGAAGGTTCTGAAAAATGACAAGTGGAGAGAAGTTGGTGTCAGGGGGAATATCTTGGGCTCTTGGCTTACCTAAGCATGGATCATTTAGACAATGTGGTCGTCAAAATGTAGTTTCTCCCAGTCATTTCCATTTCTTTTCACTCTTTGAATTGCTTTTTTATTTCTCCTGAGCACCTTTTCTTTCTTATCTAGATTGTCAGTTTGCGTTGGAAATGAAACAGTATCCAAGCACAATATTGCCTGCTATGACTCTAGGTAATGGAAGAGACTAGCGCATAGGCCTTTCACAGCTGCAGTGGTTGTTTGATTAGTTTTTTTAGAAGAAGGTTTCAGTGGATCAGTTATTGCACGTAAATTGTTGTGCCTTATGGAAAATGAATCCTATCTTTGTGTGTGTGTGTATGAGTGTGTGTTACCATAGGGCTTGTCTTTTGTTGTATCTATGAAAGCTTTAAGGTTGTTTTTTAAGCTGCTTTTTGATTTTAGTATTTCAAATCCATCTCATCTTGTTTTTGAGAAATGTTTCTGTTTTTTTTTCAGTAGTGTTAATAAATCCCTTGAAATTTATTTCCAAGATGGCTTACTGATTTGAGATAATGTGGAGAACACTAGTTGAGTTTGTATTCTAGCTCGTACACTTCCATTATTTTGCTGAACTCAGAGCAGCATAAAATATCAGAGCTGAAAGGTGCCAGAGAGGTTGCCCCCCGAGGGCTTCTTGACCCTTGCCAACCTAGTCCCATTTTGAAAAATGTTTAAAAATGTTAAATGCAATCCGAAATGCAAAGCAAATAAAAAGATACAGCATCACTAAAATCAAAGCAAAGTGATGAAATATCGTGTTGATTTTTTGCCTGCTTTTTCGTAAATCAGAAGTGGCTTTGAGGTTCTGATCATTCCGAGGGCATGGTCCCACTCACTGCTGAAAATGTTGACCAGATTCATCCCCTAATTTTACACACGAAAACGTCAAGGTCCAGGGATTCAGGGAGTGTTCATAGCTCAGTATATTAGGAGCAGAACTTGGTCAAAAACCCAGACATCCCGTTGGCAGGCCAGTGTTTTGCCTACAACACTCTCGGTCATTTAAGGATACTGTCTCATGCAAAGGAGACATCGTATTCAGGGTCATCTCCCTGTACCTGAGGATGCTGGTATTCAGGAAGGGTTTTTTTTTTAAACTTTTTACATCATCACAGCAGAACAGAAGCAAAGGCCTGGACAGACCCCAGGTGTGGCGGGTCCATGGACCCTGTTTTTTAAAATTTCCTTTACTTTGTTCCAAACATTTGCACTGCTGTGACATGGAAACATTTCCTGGCTATAGCCTCTGAGGAATAAGGGGACAACATCTCAGTCTGAAAATGGATTCATTTTTGCAGTAAAGTTTGGGTCTTTTATTACGTTGGAAGCTTTCCCTTCACAATTCAACAGATCCTGTCAAACTTCTAATATGTTCTTTTTTGCCAGGGTGTCTGGTGGAGAGCTGTTTGACCGGATAGTGGAGAAGGGATTTTATACGGAGAAGGATGCCAGCACTCTGATCCGCCAAGTCTTGGATGCCGTGTACTATCTCCACAGAATGGGCATCGTCCACAGAGACCTCAAGGTGAGGCCACTGCTGAACAGCGTCCTGCAGCCACTCTGCAGCCCACGATGCACCTGTCCAAGAGGGCTGATGCCAGTGGGGGCCTGCGGCTGCTCTGATGTACAGTGGGCGCAACAGATGGTGGGCATTTGTGTACTTTCATTTGTCAGGGCCTTTGGGATCCAGACCCAGAAGTATCTTGAAAGAAGATGAAGATTCACATGGCTGGCCACTGTTCATGAGATTTTTACAACTATTATGTAGCCAAAGGGTTACAGGGAGGTGGGTTATATATGGCTTCAAGCCCATCTAAGAGATGATTTTGCTCAAGACATGTAGGCTGCAGAAACCCTTCTCTTGGTGCAGTTCCGCAGTACCTTTGCCAATTCCAGTCCCATTTCAGCACAACACACCGTATAAAAGAAAGAGAGCAGTGGTCAGACACCGTGAGAGGAAAGTGAAAGGAAACAGAAGGTAAGCAGATACAGAAGAGGGAGAAGAGAAATAGAAGAGAAAAAGACAGGTTAAAAGAGCTATGACTGGCCAGGCGCGGTGACTCTTGCCTGTAATCCCAGCACTTTGGGAGGCCGAGGCAGGCAGATCACAAGGTCAAGAGATCGGGACCATCCTGGCCAACATGGTGAAACCCCATCTCTGCAAAAATACAATTAGCTGGGTGTGATGGTGTGTGCCTATAGTCCCAGCTACTCAGGAGGCCGAGGCAGGAGAATCACTTGAACCTGGGAGGTGAAGGTTGCAGTAAGCCGAGATCACGCCACTGCACTCCAGCCTGGGCGACAGAGCAAAACTCTGTCTCAAAATAAATAAATAAATAAAAATAGTGTCCTGCAGGTTCTTTTCTTACAATTTCTTAATGAGGTTTTGGTATATTGACCCTTTACCCCTTGGCACAGAAGGATCTGGGCCTTATATGGGCATATATGCCCCTCCCTAGCAGGTCTATGTAGACACTGGAGAACAGATGTCAAACATACAGTTCTGAAGGGTGGGTGTCACACATACGGTACCAAAGGTAGGTATCAGACGTATTAACTTGAGAAACAGTGGAAAGCAGTGCGGTTGACCCAAAGCTGCAGTGTGGCATCATTCTAGGATATTTACAGGTCCTGCCCCCAGAGCTTACTGCACCAGTCAAGACAAAAATTCCACCCCAGCACACATACCCACCACTCATTATAAATAAACACGAAGATCATATTATCTGGAAGCTGTGCTATACACAACTGTGGGAAATCAAAATCAATTTAAAGAACCAGTCATAAACATTTGTATAAACAGAGTTTCCACACCTGGCCATTATCTGCTATTGGGAACCAAGGAATAAAGTGGTGTAGCTTTTTCTTTCATAAAGACTCACTACCATGGTTTTTCTGCATGTTGTCATGTTCCATTGACCCAGTCAGTGTTTCCCAAACGTTCGCCCATATCAGAATTGTCTGGAGGGCTATGAAAATAGAGACTGCTGCCCCATCCCCAGTGGTCTGATTCTGTAGGTCTCCAGTGGGGCCTGAAAAGTTGGGTTTCTAATAGGTCTGCCCGTGATGAGGATGCTGTTCTGGGAGCTACTCTTGGAAAACCACTGGGCGAGGGTATTTGGGAATCTTAGTGGATCCCTTTGAGCCTTCACCGTCTGCAGGCTTCTTGACATCTGAAATGGCTGTGGGCATGGTCAGCACATGTTCAGGGCCTGGAGATACTTCAGAGGGCTAGGTAGGGGCTAGCTCAGCCGACCTGGCACCTCTGCGCCAGGCCTCCAGGCCTTCTCTGATCTCTTGTGCCCCCCCACAAATGCCAGTTCTGTGCTTCCAGAACACCACAGGCAGCTCTCTCTGAACACGTGCGTGTGGTGACCACAGGGATGTGCTGTGATGGGCTAGCTGACTGTACTTACTAGAAAAATAATTTCTAAGCAAATAAGGCATATCCAGGAGGGGCAATGTTTATCTCTCCCTTAGAAAGGCTGACTGGCTATATGGGAGTTAATGTTTTTAGTTAACCCACGTAATGCTTTTGGAGAAGTACTTGCAGCTTCCATCCTGTGGAGCCTTGAGATCACCGGGCCTGTCGTTATGTAAACACTGCCAGCCATTTAAGGACCTTTCTGTGATCTCTTTTCAGAGGCACAAAGGAGTTTGATCTATGAGGAGGAAGTTGAAATTGGACTACTAAATTTGCATAAACAGCTAAGAAAATTGAAATTAAAATCACCTATATAACCAAGCCCAGAGCAATAGAGAGAGGATGATCGTGTTAATTTAAGCTTAGTGCAGCAATTGGAATACTGCCCCAGTCTACCTGCAAATGTACCTCCTTCTCCTTGTGGAAAGCTATGTGATGTCTTATTGCCCCGGGAAGCTATTAGAGACAGTTGCTCTTTTTGCAAAATGAAGTGACTGAGACTGGAAGTGCCTGCTCCTGCCTCAGTGGATTAGGATCGTGTTTCTCAGCCCCTGCACTTGGGCACTGTGGGATTTAGAGCCGCATCCTTGGCTTCTGCTCATGGATACCAGTACCACGTCTGGAATTGTTAACAGCTACAAATGTCCCTAGGCATTACCAGATATCCATCCCCTGGGGGGCAAAATTGCCCCTAGTTGAGAATCACTGGAGTGGGAATGTGATTATGGATAACATTAACGTTACCAGAAGTGTGTTGATTCCGATCTTTTTAAAGCTTATTATGTAGATTATTATAAAGGGTTGGAGTTGATATTCCAACTCAGGTATTGGCCACCAGTTGTCTTTCTAAGATGCCATCAAATGCAGAAAAGTTTATTTTTGCTGTGAGTCCCAGACCTCTTTGGACACCAGGAGGAATTGGGATGCAATGTGGGCCAGACCCCTCTCCCTGTGGCCACCACCCCCACAGCCCTCCTGCTGGGGACCGGGGCCTCCCACCCAGATGATACCTGAGCCTGCCTCTCCCCCCACGGTCTTCGCTCCCCCACTCCCATCCCCCAGGAAAAGCCCTGCTGTCCTTACTAAGTCTTGGGCCAATTAAAAGTATTGATCAGCCTCACATGGGGGCTCACGCCTGTAATCCCAGCACTTTGGGAGGCCGAGGAGGGTGGATTGCCTGAGGTCAGGAGTTCGAGACCAGCCTGACCAACATGGTGAAACCCCATCTCTACTAAAAATACAAAAATTAGCCGGGTGTGGTGGCAGGCCCCTGTAATCCCAGCTACTCAGGAGGCTGAGGCAGGAGAATCGCTTGAACCGGGGAGGCAGAAGTTGCAGTGAGCCGAGATCGTGCCATTGCACTCCAGCCTGGGCAACAAGAGTGACGCTTCATCTCAAAAAGAAAAAAAAAAGTATTGATCTAAACTGTGAATGACCAGTTGATTTAACCCTCCTTGGGTAGAATTGGTCTTCAAAAGAGCATTTTACTGACCCAGATGAATCTTTTATAGGAAGAATGTGTGGATGCTCTGGGCCCTTTGGCCACCCCTTGCCTGGATTATGCCTTGTTTAGCAGTGTGAAATCACTTATTCTCCGCTCCTTATCACCTCCTGGGACAAGGAAGATAAAAAGTCAGAAATAACAGCATTGTCTTCTCTCAGCACCCATGATTGGATCCTTATCGTTTAGTAAAGGATAATCCCTAAACATCCACAGAAAACAGGAAGCACGTGGACTTTATGATTCGAGCATACCCACCCCTTTTCTAAGCGTGAGAGTATTCTTGTTTCAACTGATTGACCACTTTATTTTCTTTTAAAACTCGTTGGGGCCAGCGCGGTGGGCTCACACATGTAATCCCAATACTTTGGGAGGCCAAGGTGGATGGATCGCCTAAGGTTAGGAGTTCGAGACCAGCCTGGTCAACATGATGAATCCCTGTCTCTACTAAAAATACAAAGTTAGCCAGCTGTGGTGGCACACGCCTGTGATCCCCGCTATGCGGGAGGCTGAGGCAGGAGAATTGCTTGAACCCAAGAGGTGGATGTTGCAGTGAGCTGAGATTGCACCACTGCACTTTAGCCTGGGTGACAGAGCGAGACTCCATCTCCAAAAGAATAAATAAATAAATAAAATCTCATTGGAAGCATCCTTCAGCGCACAGTTGATTTTCTTCTAATCTCCTGCTTCATCCACAAAATTAATGTCACAGTGACTCTTTTTTTTTTTTTTTTTTTTTTTGAGACGGAGTCTCGCTCTCCCGGGCTGGAGTGCAGTGGCCGGATCTCAGCTCACTGCAAGCTCCGCCTCCCGGGTTTACACCATTCTCCTGCCTCAGCCTCCCGAGTAGCTGGGACTACAGGCGCCCCCTCGCCCGGCTAGATTTTTGTATTTTTTTTAGTAGAGACGGGGTTTCACCGTGTTAGCCAGGATGGTCTCGATCTCCTGACCTCGTGATCCGCCCGTCTCGGCCTCCCAAAGTGCTGGGATTACAGGCTTGAGCCACCGCGCCCGGCCCACAGTGACTCTTAACTGCCATCCCTTTGTGTATTATTTGGGGTGAAGGATAGTATTTATTCTTTAGGTTCTGTTAAAGAACAAAATTCTTTAGACGCTACTTGAAACGGTAAGGAAGGCTTTATTCAAGACCATTGCAATGTCATTGAGCTCAACTTGGAATACAGCAAGATGAGCAGGGATTGATAGCCAAAGAAGAGAGGGGATGGGGTAGTAGTTGGGAAATCGGGGGATTTTTGCTAACCTGACCTGGCAGGATTCCTGCTAAAGGCAGGCGGAGGACTTAGACGTTGACAAAGGCCCCTTTGAGTCCTCTTTCTGACTAGGACCTGCTCTCTGGCTGTCCAGTAGGTCCAGTGTTTAGCAAGAATCCTGCTGAATCAGTTGAGCTGAAATCTTCCACCCTTGTTATCTCATCAGATCCCTAATGCCCCTGAAGTGGCCTCATTGTCTGGGGTGATACCCGAGATTCATTCTCTCACAAGGAAATCAAGGATGCAGACACACAAGGAGTGAGCTTAAGAGCAGAAATTTAATAGGTGAAAGAAAGAGAAGAGCTCTTTCCTGCAGAGAGAGGGGTCCCAGCAGGTTTCCAGTCTGCCGTGAAGTGCAGGGGGTTTTATAGCTGAGCTTGAGGAGGTGGTGTCTGACTTACATAGGGCACAAAAGATTGGTTGGACCAGGTGTGCCATTTGTATAGCACACAAAAAACTAGTTAGGGCTAGGTGTGCCATTTCCATAGGGCATGAAAAGCTGGCCGCCCCAAATCTCGTCTTTTTTTTTGAGACAGAGTTTCGCTTTTGTTGCCCAGGCTAGAGTGCAATGGTGCGATCTCGGCTCACCACAACCTCGGCCTCCCAGGTTCAAGTGATTCTCCTGCCTCAGCCTCCCTAGTAGCTGGGATTACAGGCATGTGCCACCACGCCTGGCTAATTTTGTTTTTAGTAGAAATGGGGTTTCTCCATGTAGGCCAAGCTGGTCTCAAACTCCCGACCTCAGGTGATCCACCCGCCTTGGCCTCCGAAAGTGCTGGGGTTAAACGTGTGAGCCACCGCACCCAGCCATCCCCACCCTAATCTTTTATGATGCAGATGGGTTCTCTGCCTGGCCAGCCCCATGTTGCCTGTTTCTTTTGTTTGTTTGTTTGTTTGTTTTGAGTGTTGCCTCTGTCCCCAGGCTGGAGTGCAGTGGCATACACATGGCTGACAAAGAAAAGGGAAGATAGAGCCTCCATGTGGGACATGCCTGGCCCCCAGGTGGCCCTTTTCTACTGGCACAGCTGTCACACTTCACCGGTGAAAGCTTCCAGCTTGTTGTTTATGTTTGCAGCTTGATTTTTCAGGCTGTTCTTTGTTAGAAAAAAAACTAAGAAGAATTTATTGGGCTGCTTTTTGTTAGAAGGGAAGCCTTGCTGAGGACTTTTTTTTTTTTGAGACGGAGTCTCGCTCTGCCGCCCAGGCTGGAGTGCAGTGGCGCCATCTCAGCTCACTGCAAGCTCCGCCTCCTGGGTTCACGCCATTCTCCTGCCTCAGCCTCCCGAGTAGCTGGGACTACAGGCGCCCGCCACCTCGCCCGGCTAGTTTTTTGTATTTTTTAGTAGAGACGGGGTTTCACCGGGTTAGCCAGGAGCCGAGGACTCTTTTACCCTCACTATCTGCCTAAATGATTTGTTTCTAGCTCCTGTATCACCCCAATCTCAATAGCGAATCACCTTGGCCTGCCTTCAGCGGGAGTCCTGTCAGTGGGGGTGGGGTGGGTGAAGAACTTGATCAGATACCCGTGGTGGGGAATTCTCCGACCTGGGAGACTCTCGCTAAGAGAGGGCTGTGCAGGCCTGGCAGGGGCAGGATAGACAAGGCCAAGGTCAAGGCCGAGGAGAGGAGGGGACTTAGAGGAGCCTGCCTCAAGTTTGGCCAAGGAGGGAGTCTTGGTGAGTTCTGAAAATTTCTTCACTGCAATGGTGACATATCCGAATGCTGCTTGTGGAGCTCGAAATCCAGAGCCCTGGGCCCCATCTCAGACCCACTGAAGGGCAAGATCTCCAGCCAGTGAATACCCTCACAGGTGCCTCTGCCACACAACAGGCCGAGAACCACTTTTCTAAATAAGTCTGGTCACTCTTGTGAACCCAAACATATCCGAGACAGGCCTCAGTCAATTTATTTTTATTTTTTTATTTATTTTTGAGGCAGAGTTTTGCTCTTTTTGCCCAGGCTGGAGTGCAGTGGTGCAATATCGGCTCACTGCAACCTGCGCCTCCCAGGTTCAAGTGATTCTCCTGCCTCAGCCCCCTAAGTAGCTGGGATTATAGGCCCCTGCCACCATGCCTGGGTAATTTTGTATTTTTAGTAGAGATGAGGTTTCACCATGTTGGCCAGGCTGGTCTCTTGACCTCAGGTGATCCATTCGCCTCAGTCTCCCAAAGTGCTGGGATTACAGACATGAGCCACTGTGCCCGGCCAGGTCTCAGTCAATTTAGGAAGTTTATTTTGCCAAGGTTAAGGATGTGCCCCTGATACAGCCTCAAGAGGTCCTAATGACATGTGCCCAAGGTGGTCAGGGCGCAGCTTGGTTTTATACGTTGCAGGGAGACATGAGATAGCAATCAATATGTGTACGATGTACATTGGCTCGGTCTAGACACCAGTCAATATGTGTAAGATGTACATTGGCTAGGTCTGAAAAGGCGGGACAACTCGAAGCAGAAGCTTCCAGGTCTTAGGTAGATAAGAGACAAAGGGTTGCTTTCTTTTGAGTCTCTGATCAGCTCTTCACTGAATACATAATTTACAGGAATAGTCACTCACGCCTTAGTCTGGCTCAGTGAAGCAGTAGGAGCAGAGGAAGCAGTCAGGTATGCTTTTGTCTCCTGTGAGCAGAGGGAGGACTTTGAGTTAGTTAGTTAGTTATTTTGAGACGAAGTTTCACTCTCATTGTCCAGGCTGGAGTGCAATGGCGCGATCTTGGCTCACTGCAACCTCCGCCTCCTGGGTTCAAGCAATTCTCCTGCCTCAGCCTCCCAAATAGCCGGGATTACAGGCATGTGCCACCACGCCCGGCTAATTTTTGTATTTTTAGTAGAGATGGGGTTTCGCCATGTTGGTCAGGCTGGTCTTGAACTCCTGACCTCAGGTGATCCACCTGCCTCGGCCTCCCAAAGTGCTGGGATTACAGGTGTGAACCACCATGCCTGGCCATACTTTGAGTTTTGTCTGTCTTTTGCCCACAAGGAATTTCCTTATCGGCGAATCACGAGGGAGGAATGTGGCTTTTTATCTTTGTAGTTTCGTTATTTAGAAATAAAATGGGCCGGGCGTGGTGGCTCAAGCCTGTAATCCCAGCACTTTGGGAGGCTGAGACGGGCGGATCATGAGGTCAGGAGATGGAGACCATCCTGGCTAACCCGGTGAAACCCCATCTCTACTAAAAAATACAAAAAACTAGCCGGGTGCCTGTAGTCCCAGCTACTTGAGAGGGTGGGGCAGGAGAATGGCGTAAACCCGGGAGGCGGAGCTTGCAGTGAGCTGAGATCTGGCCACTGCACTCCAACCTGGGCGACAGAGCGAGACTCCATCTCAAAAGAAAAGAAAAGAAAGAAAATGGGAGGCAGGTTTGCGTAGTTCCCAGCTTGACTTTTCCCTCCGGCTTAGTGATTTTGGGGTCCTGAGATTTATTTTCCTTTCACACTCTACATAAGAATAGTTTCTAAAGTCCAACCCTTAGGAACCCAAGATTCACCACAAACCCCTGAGAGAGAGAATGTGGGTCGCCGCTGGGACTGGGGAGGAGAGCTGGATGGGAAATGCTGTGGGGAAATGCCTTTCCCACGTCAGATTCTTCATGCTGTGCTCCATTTAAGGTTTGGTGTAAATGACGGAAATGATTCCTCATTCACTGGGTGAGGATTATCCTGAAGGGTGGACATTCCTGGACAACAGCAGAGATGACAGTCCTTGACATTGTGTGCCCCAGTGATAAATTGTCACCATGATGATGAATCCAGGAGTCATCAAGTCCAGCAACTCTTGAGAAAAAAAAATACAAGCTCCTCTCTGTGTTCAAGGTCCACCCAGCAGTGCAGGGACAAGCTCCCAGGCTGTAGCTTCTCAGCCTCCGTAAGCCCCACCTCCCTTCCTTGCTAGGAACAATGAGATTCCCCAGTTCTGCATAAAACACTATGCAAATGATACTTCATTGGCTCCCATGCCAACCCCAGGACTGCCACTCTCAGCCCCTCCTGTATGTTGCAGAACTGTAGTGAAGACGGGAACACGGGGGCCATAAGAAATGGAAGAAGGCCTTTGCTGTGCATTCCTGCTGCCCGAGCACTGTTCAGAGGAGCAGACAAAGGATGAAATCAACGCATGCTTCACAGAAAGGCAAACAGAAGTGCGAACCCCTTATGGGTACATGGCTGGAAAGTGCTACATCTTCAATTCCAGATTCATTTATTCCGGGATGGCATCCCTCTGCTTCCCTGGCAGAGGAACGAGCAGGGGTCAGCTGGCCTTCGTGAAGGGCGCAGTGCAGCACATCTCCCAGAACTGCAGAGCACCAGGACATGTTACTGAGGGCAGAAACAGAGACCCTTGGATTCAAGAAAAATCACTCTATAAAAAGGAGCAGAGAAGCACCAGCAAGAGTGATTTCATTTCCTGGAATCTCCCTTCCCTAACCCCAGACCTGAATCCACAAGTCTGCACGGCAGTCAGCTTTCTAGATTGTCTCAGAATATGGTGAGCTTTTCTAAAGTAGACAAAATATTAGTAAAGGAAAGAGACTAACGTAGATTGAAAGCCCGTCTGTGCCAGAATAGGTTTTGCAGTTGAATGGGTCTTCCACAATTAACCCAACTTTACATGTAGTTTGTAATGTTTTTTTCTTATTTTCTTTCTAGCCTGAAAATCTCTTGTACTACAGTCAAGATGAGGAGTCCAAAATCATGATCAGTGACTTTGGATTGTCAAAAATGGAGGGCAAAGGAGACGTGATGTCCACTGCCTGTGGAACTCCAGGCTATGTTGGTAAGGACAGTGCGTGTGCACACACGTGCCCGTGCATGTGTGATGTTCTCATATGTGGTGTCACCACATGTCAACTCATCAGTTGTCTGAAGCATATGAGCTTGGCATGTAATCACAGCTGCCTTCACTTCCCTTGGGGGAAAGAATAAAAATATTGAGGGACACTGGAATGAATAATTCATAGCAGGGAAGTGATTTCCCCTGAAAACTTTTGCTCAGTTGGGTAGAAATCCCATTTGATTTGGTTGTGGGCCTGACGGGAGGCTGGGAGTTAATTTGGGTGAATCCCAGATTCCATTTCCAGAGATCCTGCCTGCATCTGTTTCTGAGTGATTTACAGTGAGACACTGAGATAACAGTAAGTTGCACACACAAGAAAACATTCCAATTGCTGAGATAGGAACATTGATGGAGGAACCTGGTTCAGACCTTGACCAAGTCACTCTCATCTATCAGTCAACCCTGATCTATACTATGATGCTAGGCATTCAAGTTTTTCCCTAAATCCCAACCCCCAGTTCTTTGTACTAAACATCCAAAATGCAGAGAAAACTACTGACAGATCTGAACACTTGGATTCTGATGTTCATCTTTTGACTTCTGGGGTCCTGGAGAAATGCCATTAGAATACTTGTGACTGTTCTGAGACCTTCACTGACATCAGTGTATTCATTCATTCATTCATTCATTCAGCAAATGTATGTAAAGTTGCTACTATGTACCTGATGCCGTACCAGGCACCGGGGTTAAGGCAGTGAATGACACAGACACAGTGCCTGCCCTCATGGAGCTTACGTTTTAGTTGGAACAAATAAGCAAACGGGGCCATTTCAGATCATAAGTGCTATGAAGAAACTAAGCCTGGGGGCCTGCCATGGAGTGACAAGGAATCAGGACTGGGCTGAGAGGACAGGGAGGAGACTTGGGCCTTGGTCTCAGTGGCAAGAAGAAGCCAGCCATGTGGGAGTTACAGGATAGCATCCCAGGAAGAGTAACCAGTTTGTGTGAAAGCCCAAAGGCTGGGAGAGGGTACGAGCCAGGGACGTCTGAGAGCAAGAAAAAAGATGAGGTTGGAAAAGAGTTATGGAAAATGGAATCTGAGGCTGAATTTTTGTTGTTGTTGTTTGTTTGTTTGTTTGAGACGGGGTGTGGTAGGGTACTGAATCTAGCTCTGTCACAAGGTTGGAGTGCATTGGCGCAATGTCGACTCACTGCAACCTCCGCTTCCTGGGTTCAAGTGAGTCTCCTGCCTCAGCCTCCCGAGTAGCTGGGATTACAGGCGCCTGCCACCATATCCGGCTAATTTTTGTATTTTTAGTAGAGACAGGGTTTTGCCATGTTGGCCAGGCTGATCTCAAACTCCTGACCTCAGGTGATCCGCCCGCCTCAGCTTCCCAAAGTGCTAGGATTACAGGCATGAGCCACCGCACCTGGCTGAAGCTAAGTTCTTGTCGTGCAAAGTGCAGTGACCTTTCTTCGTGAGAACAGCCAGTGAACCCACCTGAGAGAGGAGGTATGTTATGTGACCAGCATCATCCCTGTGGGTCTTTGGAGACATCCACAGAACCTTTGCAGGCAGGCCCAGGAGAGCTGGCCTGAAACTAAAGGGGTTACAAGGGACATTGTGGGAAACTCCAGATGACCTTGGGGCCAGTTTGTGGCCTTTCAAGTTCTTGCATATAATTACAGAGCCATGTCAAGCTCGAGTGTCATAGCTTTTCATTTTCAGAGTAACTCAGAGGAGGAAAGACAAGAGCAGCCTGAGGTGAGTAGATAACCAAGTAAGGGGCAGGGAAAGAAGCAGCAGGGTTTAGAAGCAGGAGATGCAGGTGGTGGGAACGTGGCTGGGGAGGAGCTGTGTGGATAACGTCGCAGCGGGGCTCAATACCCTAGATCGTGTGTATGCAGAAGGCACAGAAGAAGAAGCTGCTCTGCTCATTTTTGAAAGGTCCAGTGCACGGCCGGGTGCAGTGGCTCACACCTGTAATCCCAGCACTTTGGGAGGCCAAGGCGGGTGGGTCAGTAGAGTCCAGGAGTTCAAGATCAGTCTGGCCAACATGGCAAAACCCCATCTCTACTAAAAATACAAAAATTAGCCGGGCATGATGGCACACGCCTGTAGTCCCAGCTACCTGGGAGGCTGAGGCAAGAGAATCGCTTGAACCTAGGGGGCGGAAGTTGCAGTGGGGCTGAGATTGTGCCACTGCACTCCAGCCTGGGTGACAGAGCGAGACCCTGTCTCAAAAAACAAACAAACAAACAAACAAAAGCCTGTGCAGGCTTTGATAGAGATTAACAGCATGGTCAGCAATCGTCTCTTTTAGGATAGTGTGATAATGGTTGCAGGAATAGCCTGGTCCCTGGGGGGGGACATGTGCCTGGGGTAGCAACGGGAGGAAAGAGTGTGTGTGCTATACACATGGAATTTCTCCAGCTCAGTCTGAGCCATCAGGGAAGCCATGAATACATGAGGCGAGACAAGCTGAGTGGGGACAGCCTGTTCCAACTACCCAGAATCCCAGACATTAGATAATGAAAAGGTCTGTTAGGTCTTGGTGCTGGTCCTCTTTTCAGCTGTCTCCCCGGGTGAGAAGGTGCTGTTACTGTGACCTGCCCAGCTGTTCCCTTCAGGAAGTTGACTCTTGGGCTGTGATTTAAATGCTCTGACAACCAGTGAAGGCCCCTAGCTACGTATGCATCATGTGCTTCTCATGTTTGGCTGGAAAACTCCAGCACTTTCTAAATTGAGTTTTACTTCTCTGTGTTTTGGCAAAGCCCACGGAATGGCAGTTTTTCTGGTTTCTAAGTGGCTGCCGTCTGCGGGGTCTCGGTCTGTTGATTGCTGTGTCTGGCACTGATGAGTCAGGAATGGTGTTGAGAAGAGTCTGTTGCTCTTGCTGCTCTAAATGACAGCCAGTGGGAGCCATTGGCTATTGATGTTGTGAGATACCAGGTTGTCCTGGAGGAGGCTGGGGGAGGAGGACTGTAGCAGTGGCGCTCTTCTGTTGGTTTGTGTTGACTGAGCACTGAAACTCTACCAAGAGAGTGCCTCTGGAGTGAGTCTTGTGGAGGGGACACAACTTCAGAGGAGGGAAGGGGCTGCTTTGAAGAGCTTGTGTCTAGAGGACATCCTTTAGGCAGTTACCAGCTGAACTTGGGCTGTTTCCTCCCTTGTCTGTGTGGCAAGCTCCTATTCAGCTGCCAAAGCCTAATTTAAATGTTACCTCCCTTGACTGCTTTCATATCACCTTGTCCTGTCCTTTGACATCCTGGTTCTTTCTATGACCCTTTTCTTGTCATGGTCTGATCACATTCGCATTAGGGTTCGTATCAATCTGTGTCTCTCATTGCACTGTGAGTCTCATTAAATCTTTGTGCAGACACTACTGCATTTAGTAACAACACAGCTCATGAATCTTAGCCATGTTTTCTTTCTCTCTTCCCGTTCCGTTCACTCAGCATGCATTTATTGAGTTCCTGCTGTGTACTGTGTGCAGTCGTCCCATGGTATTCACGGGGGCTGGGTTCCAAGATACTCCACACCCTGCAGATACCAGCATCCTCAGATGGTCGAGTTCCTCATGTGAAATGGCGTAGTATTTGCATATAACCTAGGCGTGGCCTCTGTGTACTGTCGTCGCTAGATTACTTATAATACCTGATGCAATGTAAATGCTGTGGAAATAGCTGTCATAGGTATTATTTTTATTTGTATTACCTTTATTGTTTTTTCAAATATTTTTGATCTGTGGATCCACACATTTTGAATCCATGGATATGAGGGCCAAGTGTACAGTGTTTGGTCTGAGAATACAAATATGGGTCGGGCACGGCGGCTCACGCCTGTAATCCCAGCTCCTTGGGAGGCCACGGCAGGCTGATCACCTGAGGTCAGGAGTTCCAGACCAGCCTGGCCAATATGGTGAAACCCTGTCTCTACTAAAAATACAAAAAATTAGCCAGGCAAGGTGGCACGCGCCTGTAATCCCAGCTACTCAGGAGGCTGAGGCAGGAGAATTGCTTAAACCTGGGAGGCAGAGGTTGTAGTGAGCCGAGATTGCGCCATTGCACTCCAGTCTGGGCCACAGAGCGAGACTCCATCTCAAAAAACAAAAAAAGAATACAAATGTGAATAAGGTACAAACTCTGACCTCAAAACATTCGGCAGTATTGTGAGAGAGAAAACAAACAGGTCAGCTTAATGTATGCTCAGGGCTACATCATTCAGCCCTTCAAGAATTATTTATTTATGGTCTACCTTCTGTTCTGGGCACTGGGTGGGTACATCAATAGAAATAGAAGAAAAAAAGATAAAAATCCCCTCCCTAGTGGCACTTACATCTGAGTGGGAGAGACATGGATATAAAGCAAATATTGATAGCTAAGTTCATTCATGTGTTAAGTGGCCTTAATACTATGGAGAAAAGTGAAGCAGAAAAGATGATAAGAAGTGCATGTGTTCAGAGGGTGGTGGCAATTTTAACTACAGTGTGCAGGCAGTCCTCCCTAAGAGGGTGGCCGTGGGTCAAGATTTGACAGGAGCGAGAGAACTGACCATACAAGTATCTGGAGGGCTGTATATTCCAGCCGCAGTGCAGAGGCCTGAAGGCAGGAGAATGTGGGCAAGCGGCAGGGAGCAGAGGGAGCAGGAAGGAGAGGAATAGGAGAGGCAGCCGGAGAAGTCCTGAGCAGGAATATGTGGACCAGGACTTGGAAATCGTTGTATAGACTTTAGCTTTTACTCGGTGATAGGACGCCGTCCAGAGGCTTCTGTGTTAAGGCAGTGACACATTGTTTTTAACGGATCCCTCTAGGACAGGGGTTCCTAACCCCCGGGTCTTGGACCGATACTGATTCAGGGCTTGTTAGGAACCGAGCTGCGCAGCAGGAAGTGAGAGTCTGGCTGGCGAACATTCCTGCCTGAGCTCCACCTCCTATCAGATCAGCGGCAGTAGCTTCTCAGGAGCTCGAACCCTGTCGTCAGCTGGGCCTGCAAGGGATCTAGGGTGCGCACTCCTTTTGAGACCTCTAATGCCTGATGATCTGAGGTGGAACAATTTCATCCTGAAACCATCCCCAGTCCCATATCGATGAAACAATTGTCTTCCATGAAACTGGTCCTTGGTGCCAAAAAAGTTGGGGATTGCTGCTCTAGGACACAAGCTGGGATCAGGATAGATGGCGGGGGTCGGGTGGAGGAAGGAGGCCGTGGGAAGACTCTGGCATTGATCAGGTGAGAGCGTGAGAAGCTTTAGGCATTGATCAGCAAGGCTTTAGTCCAGATTGGTTGCAGCAGAAGTGACAAGAAGCTATCAGATGTCAGGTATATTTCAAAGGCACTGTCCTCAAGGTTTTGTGAAAGGTTGAAAGTAGGGTTTGAGAGAAAGAGAGAAGGCATGGATAATTCAGAGGTTTTTGGGCCTGAGTGCCCAAGGAGGATGCAGTTGTCTTTACTGGAGGTGGAAGAGCCTGTGGGATGAATAGATTGCAGAGGCCTTAGGAGGAGCTTGGTTTCAGTTTGTTAAAGTTGACTAGGCCAGGAGGGCAGTTGGAACGTGACCGTGGAACTATGCGCAGTTGATTCTCGCTATTCACAGTCCTCATGTTCTATTATAGAAAATAGCTGAAAGCACTGAATTAATCAATACTGAACCATTGCTCCTAAGGGAAACACAGGCTGGGTTCCTGTGAGCCTCTGGTCACATTTGCATCAACCGATCAGTATAACCTTTTCAGAGTGTGTGTTTCTGTTTAAAGACACCTTATTGAATATGTGTTGTTGGATCATTAACTTTGATTTGCAGCCCACAGCACCGTAACTCCTGCCTGAAGGAAGCTTCTCTAACCCACCGATTTTCTCTGAAAGGCACGTCACAGCCTCTTTGCTGTTAGGAAAGCTAGACAGACTTCAGCACTATGCTTGGGGCTGTTGTAAACAGGGAGATCTCCAACAAAACCCAAAAATGTGAAAAACATGACACCAAATAGAGGGTGAGAAAAGACCCTTGTTTACAGTCTGAGCTGAAACATGGAGGAGGAACACGGCCTCATTCCGCCTCAGCTTGAAACTTGCGCATCAGGCAACTCAAGTCTTCGGTCACTCTACACATGTCCACAAACGACCACGAAGTATTGACTTGGGGGTTGCAAATAACTTTTAGCCAATAGGCACATTTGCACATACAGAATCCTTGAGTAATGAGGATCAACTAGATTTGGGAGATGTTAATTTATGGCTGCGTTTTCAAGCCGTGAACCAGGATAGGCAATGAAGGAGAGGAAAGGTCCCAGAGCCAAGTCCTGGGGACGTCAGGGTGGAGAGGTCAGGAGGACAAGCTGGAGCCCGCAGAGGAGACCAAGACAGAGAAGGGGCAGTGGGTGAAGTAGAAAGAGCGCTGGCAGAGAGTGGCGTGCTCCCCGTCACCACGTGGAGAAAGTGCTCCATGCAGAAAGTATCACATGTCAATTGCTGCTACTGAGTCAAGTAAGATGAGGATTCGGTTGACCTTTTTTTTTTTTTTTTTTTTTTGAGATGGAGTCTTGCTCTTGTTGCCCAGGCTGGAGTGCAATGGCGCGATCTCAGTTCACTGCAACCTCTGCCTCCCGGGTTCAAGCAATTGTCCTGCCTCAGCCTCCAAGTAGCTAAGATTACAGGCATGTGCCACCATGCCTGACTAATTTTGTATTTTTATTGGAGATGGGTTTTCTCCCATATTGGTCAGGCTGGTCTCGAACTCCCAACCTCAGGTAATCCACCCACCTCGGCCTTCCAAAGTGCTGGGATTACAGGCATGAGCCACCATTCCTGACCCTGGTTGAACTATTAATTAAGTGTGGTAGCACTGTGGTCAGAGGAATGGCAGGAAGAAGGCAAAACGGGTCTTGGTAAGTACACCAGCGTGGTGTCCACCATGGGGCTCACCCCAGCCACTCACCTCCTTCACCAGCCATGACTTCTCCCTGCAAGGCTCTTGGGGCACCATTTTGAATCTTGAGCAAAGAAACTGCAGCTTCATTCCTGCTGGAAAGTTTTCCATTTGAACAGAGCAGAGCCCAGCCCCATTTGGCAGCTGCGAGGGAGGAGGGAGAGAGAGCTGCCACTTCTGATTCAGGGACCACATTATCCCCTGGGCCCAAGCCAGGGGCAGTGGGTTGCTGTCTGCTCCCAGCCTAGCATGGTGTCTTTGTATTTTGAAAGAAATATGGGAATACAGATGAGGAAAATCCTCCATGCCCCCAGGGCAATCTGTAGGTTTATAGCTTGAGTTCAGATGTTTGATAGGTAGAAGTGTTGGTTTCAATTTGTGAATCACCGTTTTATTGTTATCTAATAATAAATATTCCGCTGAACAGTTCATTCTGCCAACATGAGGCTGTTACTTCAATTTACATGAGCTCTCTAACAATGAAACCGAAAATGGTGCCTTTTCCCCAAGTATCCCAATGCACAGGGTGCCTTAGGAGGAGGCAGGAGGACTAGAAGCACTTTGAACTTCACCCTTTTACATGTGGCGGCTGCCTGGATCATACACACCCTTCGCAAGGACCGTGGCCTGTGGAGGCGGCGCATCACTTCACTGGTGGCAGGAGATGGTGGGCACCCCCATCCGTATCACTGGGTTGTGGGCAGCTCATAGGGCTGGCTCTGCCAACACCCACAGGTTCTCCAGTAGACTGTGGCAGATGGGCCATACAGATTCATGTGAGGCAGTGTATTTCAGAAGCAACATTAAAATACAGGTATGAAAGCTGGGCACATTGGCTCATGCCTGTAATCCCAGCTCCTTGGGAGGCCAGGGTGAGAGGATCAACTGAGTCCAGAAGTTTAAGACCAGCCTGGGCAACATAGTAAGACCCCTATCTCTTTTAAAAAATAGTGGCTGGGTGTGGTGGCACACACTTGTAGTCCCAGCTATTCAGGAGGCTGACGCAGGAGGATTCCTCGAGCCCAGGACTCTGAGGCCACAGCAAACTATGAGCACACCGCTGCACTCCAGCCTGGGCAACAGAGTGAGACCCCATCTCTAAAAAATACAGGAATGAGAGGGATCATTAAGGGTTGCAATGGCCAGGGGAAAACTCCTGGAGGACGTGGATTTGAAGGAAGGGTAGGACTTGAGCAAAAGCAAGGAGAGTCACAGGTGCAGCGCAGGCAGGGGGAGCAGAGGCTCAGAGTCACGGGCTGCTTCTTGGAGGATCTGGGAGAAATGAACAGACTCACTGGGCTTGGAGAGAGGGCTGGTGGAATTGTACTTGGTGATGATTAAGGAGAAATGATGGGCCCATCTGGTAGAAAGTGGCTTCTTGGGAGACCGTGGTGGCTGTCAGTATGATATTGACCGGAATTGGGAGTCCACTTAATTAAGTGTAACATTCCCCTTGGTCTCGGCAATAAAAGTCAGAGCTAAGGAAGTTAGTAAAATTATGTATATTGCCTGCTCAGCTGTGTTAATTAAAATACCTGAATCACCGAACATCAGTAGTAAGTGACAGAAAACATCCATATCAATCACGTAATTGACGAGACAGATGATAAACTTCTATTTGGTGGAGGATGGCCTGTTTTCCATCTTTATCTTCTCTTTTTTTTAAGAGACAGGGTCTTGCTGTGTCCCCCAGGCTGGAGTGCAGTGGTATGATCATAGCTCACTGCAGCCTCGATCCCCCTGGCTCAGCTGATCCTCCCACCTCAGCCTCCTGCAGAGCTGGGACTACACGTGTACACCACCACACCTGGCTAATTTAAAATTGTTTTTGTAGAGACAGGGTCTCACTTTGTTGCTCAGGCTGGTCTTGAACTCCTGGGCTCAAGTGATCCTCCAGCCTCATCCTCCCAAAGTGCTGAGATTACAGATATTAGCCACTGTGCCTAGTTGAGATTTTTTTTTGGAGCCTTATTCAGTGACAGTTCACCACCTAGCAATATTTTATGTGGAGTGCACAACCACAGCCACACTATTCCATTACGCATGTCACTCAGAAATAAGAAGGAACTTTTACAGCTGGTCCATTGTTCTGTCTAGAAGCAGAACTGCACCTTGATGCTTTAGATGATGGCTGACTGTTACGTTCCTGAGGCTGTCGGGGAAGAAATCATTCATTTCCTTCTGGAACTTAGTTGCAGTGTTGGCTGCAAGGCCACGATAGACATCTTTGGTCTAGCTCGGTCTTAACTTGCCTAAAATAGTTTAAACATGTTTTGTCTTGTTCTTCTCTAAAAAGAGATGGAGAACAGTTGGTCAACATTCTCGATGTATTTTTTCACTGAGTTAGAGGATTGGTGTTAATTCAGGGATCACTGCACTTCTAGAAGTTGATGTGGGGCTGGGAATTATGATGAGCTCTTGGAAACCAGGGGTTCCAGCCAGCACAGTGTTGGGGCGAGGACCTCTGTCCTCAAAGCCGCCCAGCCTATAGCTGGTGGCAGTCACAGCAGAGGACTTGAATGTAAGCGTCTTCCTTTGTCTACCATTGGTTAGATATGAAGGAGGCCTGTGCCTTTCACTTAAACTTGGGGATTCTCAGTTTCTTGTATATAAAATGTGCTGGGCTAAACATCTCCTGTGTTTTTTGTTTTTTTTTTTTTTTTTCTGGTTTGAACATTGTACGTTTCTATAGACTTGTGATTTGGTATCCTTTAAGTATGTAAATATCTACGTGTCGAGGATACTGGCCATCATTTTTCCCATCTTCACTCCCAACAGCCAAGAAGAAGGATTCAGCCGACCGACCTCCCCACCTTCTGTCTTCTGAGTGGTCTCGATTCTTATCGTCTTTCCCCACAGCGCCTCTGTTCCCAGTCCTTTCATCTCCACTCCTCTACGTGGCTGCTCCCCAGCAGAGCTTGCTTTTTATTTGTTTCTCACTTAAATACCATATTTTGGTCCGTGACTGTAAGCATTACATCATTGTTCCCATCCTTTCCGACTGTTAGTGTCGAAACAGGGTTTTATGTAACTGAGAAATTGTCACACAGGGTACAGATGAGTAGGCGGAACATCCAGATGAGAATTTTCTCTCTTTCTCAACAGCTACTCGGTGACAGCCCGCAGTGAACATTTTATCACACCGTGGGTTGCAGCCAGACCCCCTGTGTCGGAGAGGACAGGGCCCCCTAAGTGGGGAGACTTGTAGGGCCTGCTCGTCTTCGTGGACCTGACTCATTGCATGTGGGCAACGTAAACCCAGCCCAGCTTTGAGGAGCCCCATCCCACACATGGCAGCCCCACAGAGTCACTCTGAACACGGTGTTTTTAAGGCACTTGTCTTCCATCTGGAATTGCTTCTTTAGCTACTTGATGTGGGATGGAGGTCACGTTTTGTCGTGGTGGGAAAGGGGGATGGCAGCATTGTGTAGCTCCATTTTTTTCTTTGTCTTGATTAAAAACCAAAACCCTGGAATGACTATAGCAGTCTTCTTAATCAGATTTCACAAGAAAGGCTTGACTTCAGTACAGAGTCGGCGTCGTGTCGTGATCACACACCAGGTGGGCCCCCATGGGAGGCCCTAGAAGGGCCGCACAGCAGTGCCATTTGTGGCCACTTTGCTTTGAAATGCCTTCCTTGGCACAGTTGACTTCCTCCATCCCGCGGAGTTCCAAGGCCCTCCCACATTTCAAAAGCCCAGCGGCCCCAGCTTCTACTCCCTCCCCATTCCTTAGCCTCACTCCTCCGTGATTGGCTTTGGGAGCTTTTGAACAGCAGCCCTTGCTCGATGAGAATGGTAATTACATACCAGTATGGTGCTTTCATGGGGACTGCTCATGCCTGTGGTGAAACTCGAGGCTACTGGAAAAATCAGGGTAAGCTGCTCTTTGGCAATACTTTTTTTTTTTTTTTTGAAACGGAGTCTTGCTGTGTTGCCCAGGCTGGCATGCGGTAGCACGATCTCAGCTCACTGCAACCTCTGCCTCCCAGGTCCAAGCGATTCTCCTGCCTCATCCTCCCGAGAACCTGGGATTACAGGCATGCACCACTGCACCTGGCTTTTACATTTTTAGTAGAGACAGAGTTTCACCCTGTTGGCCAGGCTGGTCTCAAACTCCTGACCTCAGGTGATCTGCCGGCCTCGGCTTCCCAAAGTGCTGGGATTACAGGCATGAGCCACCATACCTGGCCTGGTGAGATGATATTTATTTATTTATTTATTTATTTATTTTTTGCCATCCTGATCTGTTGCTAGAGGCAATACATTCCTCATGAATGACAGCTCTAGGTGAAGGATAATAGGGACTAGAGGAGGAGGCTATACCAACAGAAAGATCAGAGCTGTCCCAAAAGCCTTCCGCTCATCTTCCGTGACTTTGGGCAGAAGACAAACTTTAGGCAGAGAACGATCCTGTGTTTCAACCTGATTTTTACTTGCCAACAGTCTGGATTGCAATACTAGAAATCCGGGTGAAGCAACAGCTGTTTATTAAGATGCTCCTGGTAAAAGTCCCTCATCGTCCAATTTTTTTCTTTTGTCATACCCCTGCTGCTGCAAATTCTGCTACTGACAGGAAGCCAACCTGACCAAGCACATTCAGTATTACCTCCTTGTCTTGATGTCATTCTTACTGAGGCCAAATCCTCCCCTGAAATGTATGCCTGGGGTTCTAACAACACGAAGCTTAATTTTATTTTTCCTGATCTTTAAGTTCCATTTAGCATCTCTGGAAAGGCCACTGCTGGGTAGAAATGTCATCTTTCTCTCTCACTGCTTGAAAGAAATCTTCTCACCTCTTCTCTGATACACAGTATCACAAACTCTTAGAAACTGGATTGCAGTTTGATTTAGTAGCCGGTGTTCCCTCCCCCACCAGCAGGGGAGCATTGCTTCTTCCCACTTCCTGGTGGAAGTTCCTCAAAGACTGGAAGACCAGCTGTGATCCGAGCATCTAGCCCTGGACACAGATACCTCCTGGAGTTGTTTACAATAAGGGGCCACATGCAACTCTTCCAAGTTGAGCTCCAGTTCATTTCCTTGCAGGCGTAACCCTAGGACAGAGTGGCAGGTGCCCATCAAGACAGGAAACTGAGGCATAGATGAGATAATGAATCCTGTAGTTACCATGGCACAGAGCCGAGTCTATAATCCTGTCCTCTGATTCCATGCTGGATCTGAAATAACATTCTTGTATTTAGAGTAAATTCAGTATTTTCAGTTTTTTGGGGTTTTTTTTTTTTTTTTTTTTTGGTTTTTTTTTTGAGACATAGTCTTGCTCTGTCACACAGGCTAGGGTGAAGTGGCGCAATCTTGGCTCACTGCAGCCTCCACCTCCTCAGTCCAAGCAATTCTCCTGCCTCAGCCTCCCAAGTAGCTGGGGCTACAGGTATGCGCCACCACACCTGCCTAATTTTGTATTTTTAGTAGAGACGGGATTTCACCATGTTGGCCAGGCTGGTCTCGAACTCCTGACCTCAAGTGATCTGCCCACCTCAGCCTCCCAAGTGCTGGGATTACAGGCATGAGCCACCATACCTGGCCTGGTGAGATGATATTTATTTATTTATTTATTTATTTATTTTTTGCCATCCTGATCTGTTGCTAGAGGCAATACATTCCTCATGAATGACAGCTCTAGGTGAAGGATAATAGGGACTAGAGGAGGAGGCTATACCAACAGAAAGATCAGAGCTGTCCCAAAAGCCTTCCGCTCATCTTCCGTGACTTTGGGCAGAAGACAAACTTTAGGCAGAGAACGATCCTGTGTTTCAACCTGATTTTTACTTGCCAACAGTCTGGATTGCAATACTAGAAATCCGGGTGAAGCAACAGCTGTTTATTAAGATGCTCCTGGTAAAAGTCCCTCATCGTCCAATTTTTTTCTTTTGTCATACCCCTGCTGCTGCAAATTCTGCTACTGACAGGAAGCCAACCTGACCAAGCACATTCAGTATTACCTCCTTGTCTTGATGTCATTCTTACTGAGGCCAAATCCTCCCCTGAAATGTATGCCTGGGGTTCTAACAACACGAAGCTTAATTTTATTTTTCCTGATCTTTAAGTTCCATTTAGCATCTCTGGAAAGGCCACTGCTGGGTAGAAATGTCATCTTTCTCTCTCACTGCTTGAAAGAAATCTTCTCACCTCTTCTCTGATACACAGTATCACAAACTCTTAGAAACTGGATTGCAGTTTGATTTAGTAGCCGGTGTTCCCTCCCCCACCAGCAGGGGAGCATTGCTTCTTCCCACTTCCTGGTGGAAGTTCCTCAAAGACTGGAAGACCAGCTGTGATCCGAGCATCTAGCCCTGGACACAGATACCTCCTGGAGTTGTTTACAATAAGGGGCCACATGCAACTCTTCCAAGTTGAGCTCCAGTTCATTTCCTTGCAGGCGTAACCCTAGGACAGAGTGGCAGGTGCCCATCAAGACAGGAAACTGAGGCATAGATGAGATAATGAATCCTGTAGTTTACCATGGCACAGAGCCGAGTCTATAATCCTGTCCTCTGATTCCATGCTGGATCTGAAATAACATTCTTGTATTTAGAGTAAATTCAGTATTTTCAGTTTTTTGGGGTTTTTTTTTTTTTTTTTTTTTTTTTTTTTTTTTTTTTTGAGACATAGTCTTGCTCTGTCACACAGGCTAGGGTGAAGTGGCGCAATCTTGGCTCACTGCAGCCTCCACCTCCTCAGTCCAAGCAATTCTCCTGCCTCAGCCTCCCAAGTAGCTGGGGCTACAGGTATGCGCCACCACACCTGCCTAATTTTTGTATTTTTAGTAGAGACGGGATTTCACCATGTTGGCCAGGCTGGTCTCGAACTCCTGACCTCAAGTGATCTGCCCACCTCAGCCTCCCAAAGTGCTGGGATTGCAGGCATGAGCCACCGTGCGCCCAGCCTGGTTCTAGACTGTTGGCTTTTAACTTCTGGCATCGAGGAGTGCCCCTGTCCCCCACAGGCTGCTCCCTCCTGATGTGTCACCATCCTCTGCCCACTGGAGGGGTCGTGTGTGAAGGACAGAGAGGAGAGGCCACACAGACATCCCTGGATGTGAACAAAGCACCCTGAACGTGGGTGTCCTGGAAGGGTGAGGGCTTCACCGTTTCCTCCACCCTCTCAGCAGAAACTGCTTCTTGGCACGTCCTCGGGGCTTGGGAAAGGGAAAATTCTTCTCTACTTCAGAAGAGCATGAAGATTGATTACGGCGAACCCCACACCCACAAGACAACTGCTGTCTTAGTTTTCAGTCCACTTGGTTACGCCTTGTTCTTCTCTCTCCTTTGGTAAGGAAAATGGGCAATTTAATTGTTTTAAAAACAAGCTGAAAGGTTTCTGAAACTCTTTTTTTGTTTTTTTGAAGTCTCTCGAGTCTTTCCGTTTGCCAGGAATAATTGCTCTAAATCAATATAAAGTAGCTTGGTTTATAGAAGACGTTTCCCGCAAAGTGGAATTTTCCGTAAGTGGGCTGGTGGTGGATCTCACAGTAGTAAATCCAATTATTTTTATTTCTCAACCTAGTTTTATAAAGAGCATGAGTTAATCGTGGTCTCTGCGAAGGACCACATCTGTCCACAGAGGTCTCTGATGGCTCCTGGGACACTCTAGTGAGGCTGAGTGGTTTGCATGGAGCTTAATTTTTATTTATTTTATTTTATTTTATTTTATTTTTTTTTTTGAGACGGAGTCTTGCTCTTTCGCCCGGGCTGGAGTGCAGTGGCTGGATCTCAGCTCACTGCAAGCTCCGCCTCCCAGGTTTACGCCATTCTCCTGCCTCAGCCTCCGGAGTAGCTGGGACTACAGGCGCCCGCCACCTCGCCCGGCTAGTTTTTTGTATTTTTAGTAGAGACGGGGTTTCACCGTGTTAGCCAGGATGGTCTCGATCTCCTGACCTCGTGATCCGCCCGTCTCGGCCTCCCAAAGTGCTGGGATTACAGGCTTGAGCCACCACGCCCGGCCTTAATTTTTATTTACTAGTGTAAACTTAATAAGCCGATGGGATACTCTTGTCAGGAATAGCAAAGAAAGCTGAGTTAATAGCACCCAAGATCTGACCAGGAGGAGGTTCTGAGAGATAGTGTAACAAAGTATTTCTTTCTGCCCTTTACCCCTAAACCTGGTGGTCCCGAACTTCCTTGGAGAAAAGTTGTTTTTTTTTTTTTTGAAATGGAGTTTCACTCTTGTCGCCCAGGCTGGAGTGCAGTGGCAGTCTTGGCTCACCGCAACCTCCGCCTCCCAGGTTCAAGCGATTTTCATGCCTCAGCCTCCAGAGTAGCTGGAATTACAGGCACCCTCCATCACGTCCAGCTAGTTTTTGTATTTTTAGTAGAGACGGGATTTCATCATGTTGGTCAGGCTGGTCTCGAACTCCTGACCTCAGGTGATTCACCCTCCTCGGCCTCCCAAAGTCCTGGGATTACAGGCGTGAGCCACAGCGCCTGGCAGAGAAAAGGTCTTAAAGGGAGAGTAACGTGAGGTACAAACACATTCACACACTGAGAGTTAGGGTGAATTCTGCCTCTTTTCTCCTCAAAGGTCCTGCATGAAATCATGTGTTCGTCGAAAGGTATTTGGCAACTGCTCTTGCTTTTACCTAATACAGGTACTTGCCAGTTGGCAGTAGCTTCTATTCTCAAATTCATTTGTTCCCCGCCCCCGCCCATCCTGTGTTATTTTTTCTTGTACCTACTCACCAAAAATATTTCAGGCAGCAAAGTTGACTTGTAGCCCAGTTGGGTGGAATTTGGAAGACATTTTTCCGTAGAAATAATGGTGTGTGGCAACTCAGTTGGGTTCAGTTGAATCAGGATGTACAGAGACGAGAGCTCTGCCCTGCCCTGCAGCAGCGTGAAGTCTGATTTGACAGTGGGATTTATGCAGCAGTAAAGGGACATTGGAGGTACAGAGGGAGTCACAGGAGGCCATTGTGTTACAGGATTGTGGTGAATGCACCCGGGAACCCACCCATTGTGCCCAATGTGTATCCACTGAGTACAGCCGCCCCCATGCTAACCCCACTCTCTGCAGCTCCAAAATGCTGGCTTTGGCCAAGCCTAAGGGATATCCTGAAGGCTGGACCTGCCAACTGGCTTGTGTAGGTCCCTTTCAATACCTCCGGGGAAGTGGGTTTCCCTACAGCCACTGACAGAGCCCCCAGGGACTTTGCCATGTCATTTGAGAGGATGTCCCTTCTGTCATGGCTGGGCCAGGAGAATAGGCCCTTTCCTGCTTTTTATGGAGGCTGGGGACCATCTTACACAAGCCATGGAGCCTTTCAGTGACTGCCTGTCTTTGTCAGTAGCTCTAAATAAGCAAGAACTCAAAGCATCCCTCTTGCAGGAGACATGGGAGCACCAAGGAGTCATTATCAGGTTCCCGCATCACACTTGAATTCTGGTGCTTATGATTAGAAAAGAATACTATTTTTCCTTGACTACGAAGCTGTCGGGTGTCTCCAGGCAGCATTGGCTAGGAGATGGAACTGTGGCTGCATAGTTCAGAGCCCTCATCACTTTCCGAGGCCCCAGAGGGACTGTGCTCAGCACCTCCTGGGTGTGGAAGCTCGTTGGTCTTCTGCAAGTGTGTAAATTGAAAGCTGTGATTTTTTGGAATTACAACAGAGTTCTTGCCACGCAGCGTAAGTCTGGTAACATAATACTGGACGGTTCGGCTGGTTCTCAGGCAGGAAAACTGGCTCTGAAAAGATCAGAGTGAGAAGTGGTCTCTCTCAGGGCTATGTGCCTCACCACAGCTGAAACAGGAAAATGGGTGGGTGGGGGCCTATGCCAGAAAGGCCAGGTGAATTCAGCAGGTTGGTGAAACAGTGCAGCCGACTGCCAATCACAGGAGGCGAGCAGGAGAGAAAACATCCTCTAGGATCTCCACAGTTTGGCCGCCATATCAAATTGTCAGGAGGGTTTTGAAATTTGCCTGAGAATGTTATCTTTTCCACGAATTTCTGTGAAATGAAAAATAGCTATTTGAAGTGGTCTTGGTGGGCTTTTTCAAACAATGTTTCAAAGGACCCTTGATTCCAGCATTCACAAGTGAAATTAGAATTTAGGCTATGGGTGTTTGTGCCATTATGCAATTTTAAAAATATTTCTTGTTGGTGGAAATGTTATTTCCAAATCAATTTGCTTTGTCTTGTTTGCTGGGTGACATGACACTTCTATGTTCACCCCCGGGTTTGTTTCCAAGTGCAGTGGAGACGGTCACCAGAAGACAAATAGTTTACCCTCCTCTCTTTGGCTAAAAAATATTTGTATTTTGTTGGTCGATATAACACAGATAAGACACAACACCAAAAAGTGCAAGAAATGTATGTTCTTGTTCAAATTCTTGACACAAATATGTACATTTCCATCACCAGTATTGTCATCCTGATATTTACTTGTTTATAATTTAGAACTTTTCCCCCGTAACAACCATGGTGTTATCCAAAACAGAAATCTTATTTATTTATTTATTTATTTATTTATTTATTTATTTTAGAGACAGGATCTCACTCTGTTACCCAGGCTGGAGTGCAATGGTGCAATCATAGCTCACTGCAACCTCCAACTCTGGGTTCAAGTGATCCTCCTGCCTTAGCCTCCCAGAATGCTGGATTATAGACATGAGCCACTACATGTGGCCCAGGAATCTTTTCTTAACCATATGCTTTATGTCATAAACTTTACCATTTAAGCAGAGTCTCATGTTCTAAAAATGTTTTAAGTGTAGTTAGTCTGTGGTTTCAAGAATCTAAACATCTCTGCTGGGCATGGTGGCTCACGCCTGTAATCCCAGTACTTTGGGAGGCCAAGGCAGGTGGATCACCTGAGGTCAGGAGTTAGAGACCAGCTTGGCCAACATGACCAAACCCCTTCTCTACTAAAAATACAAAAAGTCATCAGGCATGGTGGCACACACCTGTAATCCCAGCTGCTCGGGAGACTGAGGTAGGAGAATTGCTGGGACCTGGGAGGCAGAGGTTGCAGTGAGTTGAGATCGTGCCATTGCAGTCCAGCCTGGGTGTCAGAATGAGATTCCTGCTCAAAGAAAAGAAGAAGAAGAAGGAGAAGGAGAAGGAAGAAGGAAGAAGGAAGAAGGAAGAAGGAAAGAAGAAGGAGAATCTAAACATCTCAAGTAACCTCCAAGCATAAAAATTAGCCCCTTGCTTTTCCAGCCTGTACATGCCTTGCACAACGGCCCAGTATGTTGACAGATTTGCCAGATTGAGGGTAAAATGTGTCCTGTGCCAGTTTCCCTTGATGTGTGGATTTCTAGAAAAAAACCATGTTCTTTATTCTTTCTTTTTCTGAACAATGGATCATGGCCAGTATGTTCCTCATTCTAACAGATGATGAAGACGAGGAGGAGATTGTTCTTTTAAAGAATCCTGCCTCCCACCATCCACGATGCTGGAGAACTGTGAGCATAGGGCACTCAGGAGAACACAGAGTCCGCACTTCCTAGGCGGGAAGCCTGCTCTGCGGTGGCTGTGGCCTCGTATTCCTGCTGTCTTCCTTGGCTAGGGCATCGGCCGGGTCTTTGCTCAGAGGCTGTGTAAGCAATCTGTTGGAGGCACCACAGCTTCCTTGTGTGTGCTCCTTTCTCATATATCTGTTGCTTTGGGCTTCTTTCTTTACCCCCTGTGTTTGTTTCCAAGCGCAATTAAGGTCACCAGAAGACAAATAGTTTACCCATCTCTGGTTGGTGCATTGGCTCACTCCTGTAATCCCAGCACTTTGGGAAGCCAAGGCGGATGGATCACCAGGTCAGGAGTTCAAGACCACCCTGACCAACATGGTGAAACCCCTGTCTCTACTAAAAATACAAAAATTAGCTGGGTGTGGTGGTGCATGCCTGTAATCCCAGCTACTTGGAAGGCTGAGGCAGGAGAATGGCTTGAACCCGGGAGGTGGAGGTTGCAGTGAGCTGAGATCACGTCACTGCACTCCAGCCTGAATGGCAGAGTGAGACTCCATCTCAAAAAAATAATAATAATAATAATGTGTTTTGTTGGTTGATGTGACACAGATAAGAGACAACACCAAAAAGAACAAGAAATATACATTCTTGTTCAAATTCTTGACACAAATATGTAAATCTCCATCCCCAATATTGTCATCCTGACATTTACTTGTTAATAATTTAAAACTTTTCCCCCATAACAACCACGCTGTTATCTAAAGCAGAAACCTTTTATTTTCATTTATGTATTTATTTTAGAGATGAGGCCTCACTGTGTTGCCCAGACTGGAGTGCAATGGCGTGATCATAGCTCACTGCAGCCTCCAACTCTGGGCACCTGGCACGGGGCATGAGGTTGTACCCTGAAGTTTGCCCTGAGCTCCCAGCACCTCTGTGCTGTTTGACATCTGGTTCTGTGGAGTGGCCAGGCCAGGCTGCTGCGCCATCTCGCTGAAGAGGTTTGCAGATTCTTGTGAGCTGGAACCCAGTGCCTCCACCCCCAGCTTGGCTCTGCCCTCCCGGCACCCGCTGTCAGTTGTGCAGGAGGGGAAGCTGGTCCAGCGTCGCTCTAGGAACCTTCTCTGCCTCATGGACACTTTCCATCAGGCCGCGAGGCCGGCCCTGGAGGGTCCTTGCAGATGTTGTTGCTTCTCACGCCTTCTGTGCTCGTTTGGCCACTGGGACCAGAGTGCCCGCTTGGGGAGAACATGCCTCCTACATCAGAAAGACGTTAACTGTGGTAAAACTGTGGTAAATGGCATCCTTTTGTCAGTTCCCATAAGACAAGAGTCTTGAGAAACATGCTCTTAGCAGTCACGGCAGAGTCCGCTATCGCCCAGCCATCCAAGGGCGGCCCCTCCCAGATGTGAGTTCCCTCTGTAGTTCTGTCTCTCATTTTGCTGCCGCGTTGAGGGTGAACAGAGTGAAGAAAGGATGTGCAGATTTATTTATTTTGCTCTTGTTTTGAAAAATAAAAATCTGACAGGAAGTCTGGGGGAGTTGGAGACTAAAGCCAGTGTGGAGGATTATCTGTGGAGTGCATCTCGCGCTGCCGTAAGCAGAGGCACTCGGCAGTGGTTTGTCGGCCTTCCTGATCTTGCTCAGGAATATGTTTATTGTCAACAGGATGAAAGAGAGGATTTCCCTGTTCATTTTTCTACAAAAGAACTTTTCCTTTCCAAGCGTGTCCAACCCCCAGAGGACAGCTTTGAATGCGACCCAACACAAATTTGTAAATCTTCTTGAAACATTATGAGATTTTTTTGGCAATTTTTGTTTTTTAGCTCATCAGCTATTATTAGTGTTAGTGTATTTTATGTGTGGCCCAAGACAATTCTTCTTCCATTGCGGCCCAGGGAAACGAAAAGATTGGACACCCATGTAAATCTCAACTGAAGATGCTCTCACCTTAGCAAACAGTATGTTTGAGTGAAAAGAGCTGGAACAAGGATCAGATTGAGCTGGTTTCAAATCTCAGCTCTTTCCTATCTAGCTGTGTGATGTGGGACAAGTTACTTAACCTCTCTGAGGCTCATTTTTCTGACCTATCAGGTACACATCATGATAGTTGTCAGAGTTCAAAGGATTGCAGTAGAAAACGTTTGTGAATGACTCGCCCAAGACACTTAATGTAAGTGAAGTCTGTTCTGAAAGGAAGTTTGTGTAGATGCCACATTCCCACTGGGTAACATTGGCCAACTTAACTGACCTCTCATACCTCTGTATCCTCCCCTGTAATTTGGAAATAATAGTGATCATGCTACTAGCACTTCCCTTCAAGGATTGTTGGGGTGAGTGAGTTAATACATCATAAAAGAAGACCTAACTCAGCATCTAACAGGCACCTTCTCAGCTCTAGCTATTTTTCTCTATCCTTAAAAATTTTCAGGAAAGTCTGTGCTAAAGACACTGCCATCAGATGTGTTTGGGGGCAAAGGATATTTTACTCAGATTCATTGCTTCTTCTTGTATTTATCTACTCTTTGCACTAACATATACTGAGTGCCAGCTATGCCAGATGCAGCTTGTTGCCAGAATGGGTGGACAGCCAATGCTGGGCGATGGCCATAGGCCAGGAACAGGGAGTCAGAATCAGTATAGAACAAGCCCCATGGCCAGGAACAGGGAGTCAGGATCAGTATAGAACAAGCCCCAAGGCCAGAAAAAGAGAGGATCAGTATAGAACAAGCCCCAAGGCCAGGAACAGGGAGTCAGGATCAGTATAGAACAAGCCCCAAGGCCAGGAACAGGGAGTCAGGATCAGTATAGAACAAGCCCCAAGGCCAGGAACAGGGAGTCAGGATCAGTATAGAACAAGCCCCAAGGCCAGGAACAGGGAGTTAGGATCAGTACAGAGCAAGTCCAAGCCCCCAGCATGGATAACTCTTGATGAAGAGTGTTTTAGAACCAAGAATGCAAGGTTGAATTGCGGTTTTCCTGTTTCACAGATGAGATGGGAAAATGCAATGAGCATGCTGACACCCTCCCCAAACCCTGGAGAAGGAATTAGGAGCAGGCCTGAAGCAGGATTTTCGGAGGGTTGGCCTCAACTCTGAGCTCCATGGCACTGTCAGCTCCAGGAAGGCCCAGGGAGGGGCTTCATCTTTGCAACCCCACAGAACCCAGCAAGGCCCTACACAGAGGCCAGAAATGTTGCCTTGAGGTGACTTGAGGTGACGTCACAGACTCCAGACCCCAAAATGAGTATTTCTTTCTACATCAGGCTGATCTGAGTTACAGTGCTTAGTACAGCACTGCCATAAAATAGCCATGTATTATGTGTTTGTTGACTGACTGAGTTCCATCAGTAATCTCGCATCACACACACACACACACACACACACACACACACCTCTTCATTATGTTTTTATTTACATTCTTTAGATACTGTAGTGTCTTCGTATTTCTTCTGTTGAGTGCAGAGACTCATTCCTATAATCCCAGCATTTCGGGAGGCTAATGTGGGAGGATTGCTTGAGGCCAGGAGTTCAAGACCAGGCTAGGCAATATCACGAGACTTCATCTCTTAAAAGACAAAAATTAGCCGGGCATGGTGGCATGCACCTGTGGTCCCAACTACTTAGGAGGCTGAGGTGGGAGATTTACTTGAGCCCAGGAAGGAGGTCAAGACTGCAGGGAGCCATGATTGTGCCACTGTACCCCAGCCTGGGCAACAGAGCAAGACCCTATCTTCCTTCCTTTAAAAAAAAAAAGAGCAAATAAAATGGGTCATGTCTCTCTACTTAGTTTTTATACTCACTGAAAGTTCAGGCCAAATAGCAGACCCCCAAAAACTGTCTTCAGTCTGAGGCATGTAAATTGTCAGGCTGTGTCTTTTCTTTGTCTTTCCGCAGCTCCTGAAGTCCTCGCCCAGAAACCTTACAGCAAAGCTGTTGACTGCTGGTCCATCGGGGTGATTGCCTATATCTTGTAAGTACCGCCTGCTGCCTTGGGTTCTTCCTCTACTGGCCATTTTTTGTTTATCTGGCAAAATATACATGAAACAGAATTTACCATTTTTAAGGGTACAGTTTAAGGGTACAGTTCAGGGCCATGTTTAAGGGTACAGTTCAGTGGCATTAAGTCCATTCACAGTGTTGCACAACAAACATTTCTGTTCACTTCCAGAACTTTTCCATCACCCCAAACTGAAACTGCACCCCTGACATAAAAACTTTTCCCTTCTCCCCTAGCCCCCGGGAACTTCTGCACTACTTTCTGTCTCTGTGAACTCGACTCTTCTGGGGACCTCACATAAGTGGAATCACACAGTATCTGTCCTTTGATGTCAGGCATATTTCACATAGCAAAACATCTTCGAGGCCCATCCATAGTGTAGCACGGGTCAGAATTTCCTCTCATTTGAAAAGCTGAGTAATATTCCGTTGTGTGGTTAGACCATGTTTTGTTTATCCCCTTGGTCCATTGATAGACATTTGGATTGTTTCCACCTTTTGGCGTCATGAATAATGCTGCTGTGAACACAGGTGTAGAAATATCTGTTTGAATCCCTGCTTTCACTTCTTTGGGGTTTCTGTCTAGAAGTGGATTTGCTGGGCCATGTGGTAGTTCTACACTGAATTTTTGAGGAGCCACCGTACAGTTTTCTGTAGCAACAGCACCAGCAATTTACATTCCCAGCAGCCAACACAAGGGTTCCAGTTTTGCCACATCTGCACCAACGGTTGCCATTTTCCTTTTTTTCGGTTATAGCCCCCTAATGGGTGTGACGTGGTGTCTCATTGGGGGTTTCCATTTGCATATTTCTAATAGCTAATTCAGCCTCTTTTCATGTGCCACTTTGGCTTTTTAGTGGACACAAACCACTATGGAAATAGTACATCTCCCAAAGACATCATGAGGAAAAAAATGCCATGAAAATCTCAATTTAGCCTTTAGATTTTTCATTTCTTCTCAGACGTCTTGTCTCCATCACCCAGGAAATGCAATTCTAGGCCATAGGCTTGTTGCAGTTACTTCAGGATCATCAGTTTTGTTGCTTATTTGTTTTGCTGAAGTCTACTGTAAAGTTATTTTTAAATTCCAATTTCTTTTAGAAGTTATCCTTTCAAACACTTATTATGGAACATACTTTTAGGGTAGGCTTAGGCCAACTTGTTTCTGCAATTGCTAGGAAATGAATTTCCCCATTTCATCATCCCCAAGGAGGGAACATTTCCTTGCAGAAAGAGCCCCCTGCACACAGTGAAAGACTGCAGGGGATGGTGATTGGAGAAAGTTCTGGCAGTGTGTGGCATCCTCTTCTCCTCCAGGAATGCTGGAAACGTCCCTCCACCGCCACCACGTTGGCTCTGGTGCAGTATCTGAGCAGCAGATGGCCTTTCTCCAGCATTCACGTGGGCTGCATTTGTAGTTTAGTGTGAGTTTAGGTAACAGTGCCTATAGATTCTTGCCATTATCACAGGAGAATTTCATCCATTGTGATATACCTGGCCTAAAGGACTCGCCTTTATGGAAATTGGCAAAGGGCCAATTCATCTGAGCTTTAAAACTAACATATTGCACTTACAGAATGCTTTCCCTTTCAAAGGACATTGATCACCTTTTGCAGTTTTATCCTTTTGAGGTGTGTTTCACACCCTTTTGAGAATCTAATGAAAGTTGTGGATCCTATCCCCTAATAAGATCACATGTGCACGCACACACACGCACACACCACACACACACCACATGTTTAAATATGTGGTTTAAACAACAGATATTTATTTCTCGCAGTCTGGAGGCTGGAAGTCCAAGATCAAGGTATCAACCAATTCATTTCCTGGTGAGGACTCTTTTCCTGACTTGCAGACAGCCACCTTCTTGCTGTGGCCTCACATGCTATAGAGAAAGTACAGAAGAGCAAGCTCTCTGGTATCTTTCCTAAACCAGTCACTGGCAAAGAAAACAGGATCATGATGGTTGGCCAAGTGGAGCAGTTGACAGTGGGGAGAAGCCTTGAGTGAAAGCAGCGTTCTTCTAGGCAACTAACCATGTCTGCCATGGACCATAGGTAGGATGACATTGGAAAGAGGGCCAGCATGGCTAAAGATAGTATCAAGACAGGACATCAGAAGGTGACATGCAAGAAGTAACCTAGTGCCAGAACAAAGAGAGACTGGGTAAAAGTTTGTATTTTAACCCAAGGGCATTGGGAAGGGTTTTGAGCAGTGTTGTGATCCAGTCTGATTCACATTCAAGTATTATTCCAGCCACTCTGAAGAAAGCACTGGAAGGAAAATGTGGAAGGTGGAGATTGAGTGGGAAGCTCTGGGCAGAGGAGTGGTGAGAGGTACTTCTCCTGGGGAGGCAGTGATTATGGAGAGAGTGGTGGAGAGATCTCAGGTTTATTTTGGATGTGGAGGATGAAGGAGAGGGAGTCTTTAAGTCTCAATCCAAGGAGTTGGCTTAAATAACTGTGTTGATGGTTAAGAAAAAAGAGAGAGGAATGGAAGAGGAGCCGATTTAGGAGGGTGGGTGAGATCAGTAGTTTGGTTTTGGATATGTTAAGCTTGAGACCCTTGGGAGATACCCACTGAGTAGTGTATGCACGTGTGGTGTTCAGGAAAGGTCTGGGATAGAGATACTGGTACGTACTTCTGAGTATAATTTGACAAGTGTTACACCCAAACCCTTATGATTTCCATATACATTGCAGTATTTGCCAGGGTTCAAGTGTAGTATTAAGCAAACACATGCCATATTTCTTTGAGTATAAATTTGGTAAGTTTCCACTTGATGGTTTCCTGGTCACACTAGCTTTCCCGCAGAGACTCGTCCTAGGTCAGTTTCATGACTGTGTCAGATTTCAAGGTGGCAGCCTGGGCTTCTGTTTTTCCAGGTGCCTTCCAGAGCTCTGTGAGTCCCAAGGAGAGAATGAATGGACTCTTGGCATCTCAGTTGTGTTCTGTAAGATGTTCAGACTCATATGGGGGATAGGTCAAATCCTGGGTATGATTGAGAACGTAACATGGCTGCACTTGGAGAACCACCAGCCTCAACTTTATTATCAGTAGATTAATCTCCTTACAAATTCATCTTTTCTCACCATACAGATGGTTGGTACTCTGTTGAGAGGCATCAGGTCTGTATCATCTTTCCATGTTTTACCCTTTGCACGGTGCCTGGAATAGAGAAGGCAATCAATATATGCTGGTTGTTGACACTAAGAATGATAAGTTTGAGGCTGGGGGTCTGATGTACAGGGAGGCCCATGCACAGCTATGGTAGGTCACAGAATGCAGTGGTCAGTGAGGACAGGGAAAAGCACCATCAAGGTGGGTCTAGAAGGTTGGATAAGCAGAGAGATAAGAACATCAGACAGGACGGGGAGGGAGGCGAGGACTGGAGCAAAGTGCTGCGGCCTGCATGAGGGCTCATGAAGCTATCCTCTGACCATTCTGTAGCCTGAGTTTGTGTCGATGTCAGAGGTAGGCACTGGATTTAAGCAGCGTTAGACATCAGAACTCGTGTGTCCCATTCTCAGACTTTCTCCTTCCCGTGGGTCCACCATGCCTGGTCTCCCATTCCCATCTAAAGACTTATGCACCAGGCCACTGAGCGGTCCATGACCAACAGGCAGCATGCCAGGGAGGCCGCCTCCCCCGGGGAAGGCACGGAGCACCTCATTCTTCCCAGCTGCTGTAATGGAAAAGAGGTCAGCCCCTGCAGTGTTTTGGAGTGTAACACTCTTATTTTTGTTTGATAAACCTGTCACGCTGAGATATCAGACTGCAGCCAAAGTGGCCGTGACAGGCCACGGCACCAAGTTTTCTCCTCTTGCACCCTATGTAAACATTCGTCCTTTTTGCTGGTGTGTGCACTTGATAAATTGGCCTTCTTTTGGTCTCCATTTATCTACTATTCATCATTTGGAAGGAGAAATATTTTTTCCTACCAAGAACACTCAGTTTTAAAAACCCATGTGATGGGTTCTTATCCTGCCAGGAATCTTGCTTTGGGGATTAGGACTTGCAAAAAGCATCTTTGCTCCAATAGCTTATGTTGCTGGGAAGGACTGAGGATGGCGTGGGTTGGGCTTTGTGATAAGCGTGTTGGGGTCCAGTGTGATGGGCTTGGCTCAGCCAAGATAGCATAAGGTCCAAGGCACAAATTCCCTCAATCAAGATGAACCTCAGCATCCACAGGTCAATCTTGATTTTGTGATAACATGCAGCCCGCCTTTCTTCTCAGAACTTGAAGAATACTCATTTTCTAATGATTATTTAATGATCACTTGCCTGAATTATGCTCAAGGATGCTGCGTATTGTGAGGGGACACCGTGAATGTGGGCTGACAGCGGAGAAGGATCCTAAAGAGATTCCCACTCCCAAATTGGAACAGGCTTTTCAGAGGCACAGGAGCAGGCTGGACAGGTGGGCTGAACTTGGCCATGGGTGGGGAGACCTCAGACCTCTCTGCCTAGAAGATACTCTAGGCAAAACCCTGATGGTACCCTGCTTTCTTTAGTGGGCCTCTACATCATTCACTTTTTAAAATTTGCTCACATAAATGTCGATTTGCCTGTACATGCAGCTGAATTAGCTTTGGAAGAATGGAACAGGGAAGGCCTAGTCTGCATGCTTATATGCTTGTATCCGTGTTCTGAAACAAAAGATGATCCTTGCCAACGCAGTTCCCATCCCTTTGAGCAATTGACAGCTGACTCTTGATGGAATACATATGTTCCAAGGAGAACTTGAACCCAAGCATCCCCCGAAGAGAATGCAGCGTGGTCATCGAGCGCCAGCCCCAAGCCCTGGGGGGTCATGATGGCTGTTACTCCTATCAGTATGAGGAGTGCTGACTTTAGTAGGGACTGTTCACTGACGTGGCCAGCGGGCAACAGTCACCTGGTTATATTCATGAGCTTTGTGAGGTGGGGCACGGTGCCTCATTCCGGCCACTGTGGGCCCACGGTCTGGATTTTGGCTTTAGAAATTTGGAAACTCAGTTTGATCTGTTTGTTCATCTTGTTCAGACATCTTTGTGAATTGATTCACAATAACTAGACTCAGGAAAAAAAAAAAAAACGACTGGACTGTCCACTGACTAAATCATAATGCAGTTTGTGCTTCACAAGGTAATTGGATATGCGTGTCAACAAACAAACATGTTCTCTCCCCTATAGGAAACGTTCCATGAAAAATCAAATGAAAAGCAGAAGTTTTCTTTCTTTTGGAACAGGGTATCAGAGCAGTGGAGGCGGGTGGCCTTAGATATGTTCATGACGCCTGTGCTGGTCTCCAGGCCACTTTCTCCACAGAAGGATGATTCTGCTGAGAAGCTCTTTCTATTGGCTGGTTGGCACAGCTGACCAGTTCCTGTTTTTTTTTTTTTTTTTTCCTTTTAGAGACAGGGTCTTGCTTTGTCACCCAGGCTGGAGTGCAGTGGCGCAATCATAGCTCACTGCAGCCTTGACCTCCTGGGCTCAAGTCATGTTCCCACCTCAGCCTCCGAGAAGCTGGGACCATAGGAGTGTGCCATTAAGCCCAGCTAATTAAAAACAAAACAGAGAGACAGGGTCTCACTATGTTGCCCAGGCTAGTCTTGAACTCCTGGCCTCAAGTAATCCTCCCAAAGTGCTGGCATTACAGGTATGAGCCACCGTGCCCAGCCCCTACTGACCAGTTCTTCTGACCCCTCCTTTCTTCTGCTTTAAAGACCAGCCACTGGCCACCCACCCTTTCCCATGATCACTCCCCCATCGTTGTTTGATTTCAGCAGGCATCGATTGTTTGTTATGATTCCCAGTTGACTGATTTTAGTTCATGGATTGCATTTCGGTTTGGCTGCTTTCCAAGGATTTTCAGAAAGGACCTCGTCTCCCCATCATGTTCTCTGCCAAGTATATCCTGGGGATGGCTAAATGCCACCTGTGGGTTGTGAGTCCCTGCAGCTTTAGTTGGAGACAGAAGTTGGGCATATTTCAGCTTTGTTAAGCTGAGGCAAGGGACTTGAGTCATTGTCTGCAATAATTGGTTTACTCTACCTCTAACCCCTCAAAATACTCTGGTGTCAAAGAGCAGGTGCAGGAGGCTCACAACAGTGATGGGGGAAACTTCACAAGCAGTGCAGTTGAGGGGAATCAGGCTTTTAGATGGTGAGGAGAGCAGCTCCCTGCCAGTGACCTCAGGCTGTGTGCAATGCACCAACTTCTGTGGTTTTGCCTTCAAAGGCCGTGAGGTAGAGAGGACACCACAGAGTGAGAGGTCGGAAGGTCGTGACTCATGGCCATCACTTTTGTGCCCTGAATGGCGTGGCTTCACGCCAGATGGAGAAACATTTTACTTCCTGTGCTCTCTTGTTTTCATCTTAGCCCCATCTCCTAGAAGCCATCATTTACATAGCAGCTAAATGCTTTGGGATATTTAGCCTGAAGAATGGAAGGCAGGAGATTGACATCCATTCACTTAACTCACATTTATCGAGCCGAAAATGTGTCAGGCAGGGTGATGGGGATGCGGAGATGGATTTATCACCGGCCTGGCCTAGGAGGCACTTACTGTCTGCTGGAGGTGATAGACAGTAAACAGATAAATTACAGTCTAGTCTTACCAGCTGTCTGAAATGGGAGGGAGGTGGTGGGCAGCTCCCAGAACAGAGCCGGGACTCTGCTCTGGCCTGAGGAAGCCTTCCCAGGACAGGTGACAGCGACCTGGGTTTGGAAAGATGGGCGAGAATCTGCCAGGAGAGAGGTAGTCCAGGCCGAGGGAAGGGCTCTGTCTTGAGTATCTGCCTAGAGAGATTGATGGTTCTATCCTCTCGAGACCCAGTTATCTGAAAATAAAAAGTGCTGTTTGTGTATGAGAAAAGAGGTGCCATTCAGTTAGAAACATAGTGTTTAAAATAGAGTTTGAAGGAGTTGATCGAGCTTTGAAATTTTAATATCTCAAACTTGGGGATGGGGAAATATAATCTCTGAATTATCAGGATTTTTCATTCCCCTAGCAAGACACTGTGCACACAGATGAATTGGGGGCTCTTTATTATGGTTTTAAGTATGTGATGCATTTGCACAGCAGCAGCACTCAGCAGGACGGGGCAGGGCATAAAGAACAAAGAACACGGTGGAAAGAACAAAGAACATGCACAGGGGAAAATGCCCAGCTCCACAGCGAGTGGCACCATAGCAAGCAGGTGGTTTCAGGCCCCATTTGTGACGAAGAGAGCAGGAATGGAGGCCGGGAGGGGAGGGATTCCACCGCACACCAGTAAGTCAGGGAAACCCTGGAGGACACGGGTGGGAGGATCCTTGGAAGAGTTGATCAGAAGCCCAAGACTCAATGCAACACCATGTAATGTGGTGCACGGTACCACCTTCCTGCTTCTGGTCTCCTTGCCATCCATGTTCCTAGGGCTTGTTTTCTAGTCCATCTCAGAAGTGCATTGTGAGAAGTCAGCAAAGAGGACACCCCGAAAGTGCAGTGCAAGGCCTCAGCCAGTGGGATGGAGGGAGCAAGACATTGCCCAGGTGCCATTGTCAGCCTACGCAGATGCGTAACTGCTTACCCATCCAGACTGGGAGGCGGGGAGGGAAAGAGGGAGAAAAAGAAGGAGAGAAGGAAGGAAGCCAGGGAGGGAGGAAGGAAGAGCCTAACCACCAAGTAAGCAAAGTCAAGCTGCAGAAATCAAACTTGGAAATCCTCCATGGGTTCCGCATCATTGGTTAGCACTTGGTGCTAATCGCCTCCAAATTGGATGTCTGCACTCTTCATGCTTTGGTGTGAAATCCACCCCTCATGAGAACTAACTCATGTGCTTTGTCCCCGGTGTACACTCAGTTTCACTGTCACCATGAGCTGCGCTGAAAGTGGCTTTTTCCCAACTTCCTGCAGATGTGTTTTGCCCTTTAGGAGGAGGCTTGGTGCTCTGCACAGATGCCCCGGGCTTTCTTGAGGTGGTGTTCATTTGGCTAATGCAGGAATCAAAACGTGGATTTTACTGCTCGCTAGTCATGCTTGGAGATATATTTTGTTCTCCCTCCCCTCCTCCCCGCCAGCGTTCAATTTCAGTCGTGCGTAAACTTTCTAAGGAATGGGTTTCCTTTTTCCTCTCCAGTATTCCCTTTCCTTTTTCCACTAAATTTTTCCTAATCTGCTTACTCCTTCTCAGTTTGCAAGGCATTATCTAAACCTCAGGGGGTGCAGCAGGCATTTATCCCCCTTGCGTTTTTATCACCAGTACTTTGCTGGAGTCACCCTCTGCATCGTTTAATATGTGAACCATTCCTAGTTTCCCCGGCCTGCTCTCTTGTACGTTTGCAAGGAGAAAGCTCTGGAAATGCACACAGTCAAATATACGGTTACTGAAATAATTGGATTACATTTTTATAACGATTCAGGTCTCATTGGCCATTAAATGCTATAAATCCAAATAATATGCTGAAACCTGTTTTGATTACTAAGTCGGCCTTGCAAATAAGTACAAAAGATTTATCAGCTTTTAAAAGCTTTGCTTTATTTTATTATTTCTTAAAGTCTGTCATATTATACAGAGTAAGATTAATACAGTTCAGATTTCTTCCTACAGACTGCATTCATTCATTCAATAAATATTTGTTAAATATTGACCGAGTGCCAAGGCAGAGGACAGTGGCTACCCAGTGGTTGCTACATGTGGACACACTCTGATGTCCAAAGGAGCGATGCCCAGAGTGGATTGATTTTGCTTGTGTTTTTCAGACCCCTGTTGGACCTGTGTTGGCCTTGAAGCTTTCTTAGTGTGTAATATGCCTGGGGATTTGTTGTTTTCGGTCATTTTTATGGCAGCTTGGCCTCACTGTCTAAAAAATATTCCTTAACAAATATGCCTTTGAGCAAGCGTTCTCAGGAAAGCTGGAGCTGTTCTTAGAATTGAGGGTTCCTTGGCTGAGTGTTCAGAAATACTGGCACACAAAGATCAGACTTCTAAAGCAGGTTGAGTGCATTCTGTCATCAGGTTAATAATACAGCACTCAGAATAATGACCAGAGGCAGTGTCTCCCTCTGTCCCTTCCGTAACAGCTTAGAAGGTTCTGTCAGGGTGTACGGTTGTTAGTGGGTGGTTCTGAGATGTTGCCCAAAATTTTAAAATATATTGCTTCGTTTTGATGGGTAGAGTGTGGGACATTGGGGTAAGTCTTCAGGGCTCATCTGCTCCTCTCTCCACCTCAACATTGCTCTTCCCGATGCTGTGCGGCTGCCCTTGCACTTCAGCATCTTTCAGCTGGAGGAACCTGAGAAGGAGGAGATGGAGTTGGGATGAAAAGGAGAAGAGGGGGATAAGGGTGTGGGAACCAGCATTTAATGATCACTGTGTCACTGGAACTTTCAGATGTTACATCTCTAGTATCGATCCATCCATCCATCCATCCATCCATCCATCCATCCATCCATCCTTCTCATCCATCTGTCCATTCATCTTTCTATCTGTCATCTATCTGTCCATCCATCCATCCATCCATCCATCCATCCATCCATCCATCCATCCATCTATCCATCCATCCATCTATCCATACATCCATCTCATCCATCCATCCATCCATCCATCCATCCATCGCATCCATCTATCCATCCATCCATCTCATCCATCCATCCATCCATCCATCCATCTCATCCATCTGTCCATCCATCCATCCATCCCATCCATCTATCCATCCATCCATCCTTCTCATCCATCCATCTCATCCATCCATCCATCCATCCATCCATCGCATCCATCTATCCATCCATCCATCCTTCTCATCCATCCATCCATCCATCCATCCATCCTTCTCATCCATCTGTCCATTCATCTTTCTATCTGTCATCTATCTGTCTGTCCATTCATCCATCCATCCATCCTTCCATCCATCCATCTTCTGTTCATCCATCCACCCATCCATCCATTCATTCATCAATCCATTCATTCATCTTTCTGTCTGTCATCTGTCTATCCATTCATCCATCCTTCCATCTATCTATCCATCCATCTCATCTATCTTCCTATCTATATCTATCTTCATTATCATTATCTATCATCTGTCTCTATCAATCTGTCATCTATCTATATCTGTCCATCACCTGTCTGTATATTTGTGTGTTTTATGTATCATACATATTAGCATATGGAATACATGACATATGTTCCAATATTTATATAAGGTGGGTGTTGTTATCCCCATTCACAGAATAAATTGGACTCAATGAGAGTGACTTTTTTTCCCGGTGTCACTCACATAGTTCCTGATGGAGCCAGGCTCCACACCTGTGTTTCCTTTCCTCTGACTTGCTGGCTGAGGAAAACTTTCCACACAAGGAAAAAGTCGCCCTTTTTCCTTGAAAAAATCGCTTCTATTGTCCTTCATGGCCTTTTCTCCCAGTTGGACTAAAACACAGAGTCCTGGGTTGCCATTAACTGATGATGATTCAGTTATCAGTGTGAACTGTTGCGTTCAAATATTTTTTCATAAAATAGTTTAAAATAAGTCTCAGCACTTTCACAGGTGTTTAGAAAATTCACTTATATCTGTTAACTTTATTTCCCAATTTCTTCCAGTCAGCGAGGCACTCCTGTGCCCTGGCCAGCCTCACAGAGCCCTGCAAGGTCTCGCCAGAGGGAACACTTTGCTTTTGCATCCTCTTGCAGCTTTGCATGGGAGCGTAGCGCTGGAAAAAGGCTTCTCCGTTCTGTTGGGATTTGCTCAGTATAGACGCACCCTCATTTTTCTCCAGGCCCTCTCTTCACAGACAGGGCCATCATGATCCTGGCCATTCTCCTCCCATCTGTCTTCAGGAACACAGACTGGGTAGAACATTCCACATTGATTTTGGAACTGCAACACCTCTGGGCTGTTCTTCATTTCTTTCTCTTTTTTTGAGACACAGTCTTGCTGTGTCACCCAGGCTGGAGTGCAGTGGCACGATCTCAGTTCATTGCAACCTCTGCCTCCTGGGTTCAAGCAATTCTCCTGCCTCTCCTGAGTAGCTGGGATTACAGCCACGCACCACCACGCCCAGCCAGTTTTTTGTATTTTTAGTAGAGACAGGGTTTCACCATGTTGGCCAGGCTGGTCTTGAACTCCTGACCTCATGATCCATCCACCGCGACCTCCCAAAGTGCTGGGATTACAGGCGTGAGCCACCGCGCCCGGCCTGTTCTTCATTTCTTTGGCAGGTCACATGACCTTGCCTCTGGCTCTGTTTCCAAAAGTATAGTATAGAGAAATCATGGCAGTCTAATTGCAGAGGCAAGTTCTGAAAGAGAACATGCAGGTATGGTGTTTCCCCAGCTTTGCAGTGGCACATCTGGATGGAGGTCCCAAAGGTTAATATGACCTAGCTCTGGAGTTGCACAAATAGAGGAAAATTCTTAGATGTAAGCAAGTGGTCTAATCTTTCATGCATTTACTTCCTCATCTGGAAATTGAAGATTGAAAAAGTTAGCTTAGAACTGCATTAAATGAGACAATAATATATGTAAATTTCATAGCCCAGTGTCTGGCATGATGACAGCTCCGTACATGGTAGCTATGGTTATTAACGTTTACAGGACACATTCTCTAGAAGTGATTTCTCTATTGTAGAAAAGTAAACGTTCCACTGTCCCATTTAAATAAGGCTGGACTATGGAACTCTGAGGGGCAAGACCTGGGTCTGTCTTACTGTTCCATGATTAGCATTTCACACAACACCAGTGCTCTATCAGGATCTGTAGAATTGGCCAAGCATGGGTGTGGCTCACACCTGTAATCCCAGCACTTTGGGAGGCTGAGGCGGGTAGGTCACTTGAGGTCAGGAGTTCAAGACCAGCCTGGCCAACACAGTGAAACCCCATCTCTACTAAAAATATAAAAATTAGCCCAGCTACTCGGGAGGCTGAGGCAGGAGAATCACTTGAACCTGGGAGGTGGAGGTTGCAGTGAGTCGAGATCACACCACTGCACTACAGCCTGGGCAACAGAGGGAGACTCCATCTCAAAAAAAATAATTATATATGTATATACACAGATATATATATTATAGATAGGTAGGTAGGTAGGTAGATAGATAGATAGATAGATAGATAGATAGATAGATAGAAAGAAAGAATATTATCTATAGAATTGGCTTGAAGTAGCCTTTGCTTTTCTAGACTAGAGCTCTGGGCAGATACCCAGATCTCTTCTTCAGCTCCCTGGGACTCACTTTCCCTGTCTCCTAAACAAGGGGTTGGACCAGGTGATAGCTTCTGGCTCCCAGAATAAAATCTTTGACGCTGTGAGTCCCCCTACTGTGAAAAGTACTTCTTCAAACACACTTTTCAGCTTCTGGTTTAAGGACTCAGGCTGGGAGCAGGAGGCGCCACCTGTCAGCTCTCTCATGGGATGGGCAGTTGCTGGTGGGAGGAGCTCCGCGTCAGGGAAGTCACTGGAGGCAGTGGTTGAGGCCCTGGACCAGGGTGGGCCCAGGGCATGTCTGTTGAAGTTGCCTTGTGTTCATTCCAGTCTGCCTTGAGGGGTGTCATTTACAGTGGATGCCATTGGCCATCAGGAGGCTTTACTGCAAAAATAACTGAGAAAGGACTACACGGGAAAATTTGGTTCGATTTTCATTTTTCAGGGTAAACACCTATTTTGGAATGTTCAATACAACTTCTTAAGTAAGTACACACACACAAGCATAAATATTTCACACAAAGTATTTCTTGTTCATCAAAGAATAATCAATCAACAAATATTCATTAAGTAGTATTGAGGCCAGGTGTGGTGGCTCACACATGTAATCCCAGCACTTTGGGAGGCAGAGGTGGGTGGATTACCCAAGGTCAGGAGTTCGAGACCAGCCTGGTTAACATGGTGAAACCCCATCTCTACTAGAAATACAAAAATTAGCCAGGCGTGGTGTTGGGTGCCTGTAATCCCAGGTACTTGGGAAGATGAGGTGGGAGAATCACTTGAACCCGTAAGGTGGAGGTTGCCGTGAGCCAAGATTGTACCATTGCACTCCAGCCTGGGTGACAGAGCAAGACTCTGTCTCAAAAAAATAAAAAAATACTATTGAGTGCTAATGAGAGATACAGGCTGAGTATGATGGCTCATGCCTGCAATCCCAGGATTTTGGGAGGCCAAGGTGGGAGGATCTCTTGAGCCTAGGAGTTCAAGACCAGTCCGGCAACACAGCAAGACCCTATCTGTACCAAAAAAAAAAAAAATTAGCCCAGTATGTTGGTGCACACCTGTGGTTCCCACTACTCAGGAAGTTGAGGCAGGAGAATTGTATGAGCCTGGGAGTTCGAGGCTGCAGTGAGCTATGATCATGCCACTGCACTCCAGCCTGGATGATAAAGCTAGACCTTGTCTCAAAAAAAACGATAGAAAAAGATAGATAGACAAGAAATACTAGGCCAGGCACGGTGGCTCACGCCTGTAATCCCAGCACTTTGGGAGGCCAAGACGGGCAGATCATGAGGTCAGAGGATCAAGACCATCCTGGTCAACATGGTGAAACCCCATCTCTACTAAAAATACAAAAATTAGCTGGGTGCAGTGGCGTGTGCCTATAGTCCCAGCTACTCAGGAGGCTGAGGCAGGAGAATTGCTTGAACCCGGGAGGCAGAGGTTGCAGTGAGCCGAGATTGCACCACTGCACTCCAGCCTGGCAACAGAGTGAGACTCTGTCTCAAAAAAAAAACAAAGAAATACTAGATACGGCACAGGCTTTGTCCTTCAGGGACTCATTATCAAGGTGTGAAGGTAAACAGTCATGATAATAAGCCATAATATCTTTACATTTCTTTCTTTTTTTTTTTTTTTTTTTTTGAGACGGATCTCGCTCTGTCGCCCAGGCTGGAGTGCAGTGGCCGGATCTCAGCTCACTGCAAGCTCCGCCTCCCGGGTTCCCGCCATTCTCTCGCCTCAGCCTCCCGAGTAGCTGGGACTACAGGCGCCCGCCATCTCGCCCGGCTAATTTTTTGTATATTTTAGTAGAGACGGGGTTTCACCGTGTTAGCCAGGATGGTCTCGATCTGCTGACCTCGTGATCCGCCCGTCTCGGCCTCCCAAAGTGCTGGGATTACAGGCTTGAGCCACCGCGCCGGCCCTCTTTTTTTGAGATGGAATCTCGCTGTCTCCCAGGCCGGAGTGCAGTGGCGCAACCTCGGCTCACTGCAAGCTCCGCCCCCCAGGTTCACACCATTCTCCTGCCTCAGCCTCCTGAGTAGCTGGGACTACAGGCGCCTGCCACCATGGCCGGCTAATTTTTTTGTATTTTTAGTGGAGACGGGGTTTCACCGTGTTCGCCAGGATGGTCTCAATCTCCTGACCTCTTGATCCGCCCACCTCGGCCTCTCAAAGTGCTGGAATTACAGGCATGTGCCACCGCACCTGGCCGCTAATTTTTTATTTTTAGTAGAGACGGTGTTTTACCATGTTGGTCAGGCCAGTCTCAAACTCACTCCTGATCTCAAGCGATCCACCCACCTCAGCCTCCCAAAGTGTTAGGATTACAGGCATGAACCACTGTGCCTGGCCGATAGGCCGATATCTTTACATTTCTTAAGAGAACCCTAGGCCGGGCATGGTGGCTCAAGCCTGTAATACCAGCACTTTGGGAGGCCGAGACAGGCGGATCACGAGGTCAGGAGATTGAGACCATCCTGGCTAACCCGGTGAAACCCCGTCTGTACTAAAAAAATACAAAAAAACTAGCCGGGCGACGTGGCGGGCGCCTGTAGTCCCAGCTACTCAGGGGGCTGAGGCAGGAGAATGGCGTAAACCCGGGAGGCAGAGCTTGCAGTGAGCTGAGATCACGCCACTGCACTCCAGCCTGGGCGACAGAGTGAGATTCCATCTCAAAAAAAAAAAGAGAACCTTAGAGGGAGGTGGGCTGGACTGTGAAGAATGAGAACTGTTTGGAGAGGGACGGAGTGGGGTGGGGGTGGCAATCCTTGAAACACAGGCATTTAACGACTCGTGCATCCTGCCACCTTTTGCTGAACGCATGCTATGTACTGGTCTAGGACCAGGGTTGCAAAAAGGAATGAGGAACACCACCGTTGGGGGGTTCAGACTCTATCAGAGAAGACCATGGGACATAGACAGATAGAAACCAACATGCATGCCTTGATGATGGTGCCTGGGAAACCTGGAGAACATCAAGCTGGGGGCCTGCCCTGGCCGGGTGGGATCAAGAAAGACTTGACTGAGCATAGACCCATGCACGGGGCTTTGGGGGAGAGCAAGTCACATCTGCGCACAGCAGGAGAAGCAGGGAAGAGGGCAGAGCATGGGCCAGGAGGAGAGACCTCTACTCAGTGGTGAGGCTGTGAGAGGAACCCATGCTCACGGTCGCATCAGTGCTCGGCCTTCCAGTTTATTCCACACGAAGCTGTGCAGCAAATCCCTCTTCCTTAAGGCAACTGGAGAGAATCTGTTCCATGCAACCAGAGCTGCCACCATCCCACAAAGGATAAAGATGTGATTCCTTTCAGACCGGGGAGAGCTGGACCAGGGATTCAGGTGAGGGCAGAGAACCCTGGCACAGAGAACGGTGCATAGAAAGGAATTTTCTCGATTGAGGACACAAGGCTTCCCCTGACCAGCTCCAAGTCACCTTTCCTGGGTATCTTTTACACTTCCTGTTTATTTTGAAGATTAGTGTTGGGTACCTGTCCTGCTGACCCCCAACTAGAATGTAAATGGCATGAGAATAGGGACTCTGACCATCTGTTCCATGCCTGGGACCTGGTCAGTGCTCAATCAGTCTTTGGTGACAGCCAGAGGACTCCCTGACAGGCAGTTCTACTAATATAAGCTTCCCAGCCTGAATCACTGCTGTAGATGCAGGTCACACCTGCTCCCGGGAGCCTTCCCTGATTACCTGTCAGACTGCTCACTCTCCCCTGCCTTCCTGCAGCAGCTGTGGAGGAGGAATCCACCTGTTCCGTAGCGTCCAGCCTCTGGGCCCTGGCCGGCAGGGCCCACACCTTTTACATCACTTTTGCAGCTCTGCAGCCCAGCAGGACCTCACAGTGTTGAGGCTCCTCCCCTCTTTCAAAGTGGCCTTCTCCCAAGCTCCACCCTTGACTCAAAGTCACCAGCTGAGCAGGTGGAAGGCCAGGGAGATGACCTAATGTGTGATCAGCTGGGTGATTTTTGTCCATGCCAGGGACTTGCTGCACATACAAAGAAGCAGATAAACTAGCTGTGCTTACCCAGCCAGCCAGCCATGCCAGGCTTCCAGGGAATTTGAGTCTGGTCGCCATCCACATACATGCATGCTTGAATACGCCAAGACCGTGGGGACTTTGGGGGCTGTGGCAATCTGGCTAGATCAGCGCCTGTCTCTGGTCACTCAAAGTCATATCTGTTTGGAATCGCTGCTGGCCAGACACATCATGGGCCAGATCGGGTCCGTGGCGGGTCTGTGTGCGACCCCTGAGCTGAGTGATCTTACCTGTTCTGAGTGATCACATCTCCTATCCCGGTTTTCACGCATGTGCTGATGGCTCTCTCCCAGCACCCCTATGATCCACCAGTCCCTGGCATCAGGCCTCTAACTCCAGCTGCCTGCTGGCTGCCTTCACCCGAATCCCTCACACGTACCTGTTCCAGCTCTCCCCGGTCTGAAAGGAATCACATCTTTATCCTTTGTGGGATGTTGGCAGCTCTGGTTGCGTGGAACAGATTCTCTCCAGTTGCCTTAAGGAAGAGGGATTTGCTGCACAGCTTCATATGGAATGAACTGGAAGGCCGAGCACTGATGCGACCGCGAGCATGAGTTCCTCTCACAGCCTCACCACTGAGTGGAGGTCTCTCCTCCTGGCCCATGCCCTGCCCTCTTCCCTGCTTTCTTTTATTATTCAGTCCACACCTAGGCAAGATCCAGTGTAATTATCAGAGCTAATTACCAGGGATGGGGCTCCCTCGGGGAGTTGACTCCGCTGCCTTCTCTCCTACTCACTCTGCCTACAAAGAACTGGCTGGAGCCACCTCTCTGAGCAGGCAGCATCCACGAAAGAGGGAGCTGGAATTACCAGGTGCTGTGGTTGACACAGCCAGGCCACCCCGGCCACCTGCTCCTTGTCCTGCATTCTTCTGGCAGTGGGTGTCATCTCTAGTCCATGCTGGGGACCTTTGAGGCATCCTGGCCTTCGCTGTTTACACCATCCTACGCCAGATCTGCCCGGTTGTGTCTGAACTGTCTGTTCCTCCATCCAGCTCCACTGCAGGCCACCCTGTCTCCTCTGGCTGCAGCAAGTTGGCGATTTGTCTTCTTGCCTCAAATGTCTCTGCTGCAAAGTCCATTGTCCCTCTTGGCCCTCTGTCTATACCTCTCAGGGGCTGCCTTCTACCTGCAAGATAGACCACCCACCTGAGGGTGGGGGACACAGCCCTCCCAGGCGTCACCTCAGCTCTCACTGCGCATCGGCTTACATGCCGCACCACAGCAGCAAGCCGCTCTTCTGTGCTCAAATCAACTGCTGTTTTATGCCCCATGCTCTTATACCAGGGCAGCCACTCCTGCCAGCAGCCCCCCTGTTTCTCCCATAAAATTCCTGCTCATCCCCGAGACGGGGCATAGGCGTCTACCTCCTCCCCTCCCACCAGGCAGCTTGGCTTGCAGGCCCTTGTCTACCCAGAATAGCCTCTGTAGATTTGTTACTGTCACCTATGTCATTATTATCTCTTTATGTGCCTCTCTCACCCACTCTGAACTCTTGAAGGCAGAAACTGGTTCTTAACTTAGCATTGTATTTCCAGTATCAAACTCAGTATCTGGTATGTAGTAGGTGCAAAACAAATACTTGACAAATGCATGAGTGCTCAGTATACCTCCTCCTGGCCTACGTAGGCCAGGAGGTACTAAGTGACTATGTGTATGTTGGCCAATTAAAAATGAAGACAGTGGCTGAGCTCAGTGGCTCACACCAGCACTTCAGGAGGCTAAGGCAGGTGGGTCACCTGAGGTCAGGAGTTTGAGACCAGCCTGACCAACATGGTGAAACCTCATCTTTACTAAAAATACAAAAAATGCTGGGTGTGTGGTGGCAAGGCGCCTGGAATCCCAGCTACTCTGGAGGCTGATGCGGGAGAATCCCTTGAACCCAGGAGGCGGAGGTTTCAGTGAGCCGAGATCGCACTACTGCACTCCAATCTGGGCAACAAGAGCAAAACTCCATCTCAAAAAACAAACAGACAAACAAAAACGAAAACTGTGAAATACTATAAGATCCATGCGGGGCTGAGTGTGGTGGCTCATGCCTGTAATCCCAGCACTTTCGGAGCTTGAGGTGGGTGAATTGCTTGAGGCCAGGAGTTTCAGACCACCCTGGCCAACATGGTGAAACCCTGTCTCTACTAAAAACACAAAAATTAGCCGAGTGTGGTGGTGCACACCTGTAATCCCAGCTACACAGGAGGCTGAGGCAGGAGAATTGCTTGAACCCAGCAGGCAGAGGTTGCAGTGAGCCAAGATTGAGCCACTGCACTCCAACCTGGGCAATGGAGTGAGACTGTCTCCAAAAAAAAAAAAAAAATCCATACAGAAATACTTTTTAAAAATCACTGCCTCATAATAGCCATCCCAACAGGTAGGAAGTGGCATCTCCTTGTGGTTTTGATTTGCATTTCCCTGATGATTAGTGATAGTGAGCATTTTTTCACATGCCTGTTGGCCATTTGTTTGTCATTGACAGATCAAAAAGGCAAGGTTTGGGGAGGATTTGCAGGTGCAGACTCTATGGAAAACAGTGTGGCAATTCCTCAGAAGATTAAAAATAGAACTACCATATAATCTAGCAATTCCAAAAAAATGGAAATCAAGATATTGAAGAGAGATTAACACTCCCATGTTCATAGCAGCCTTATTCACAATAGCTGAATAGGTGGAAAAAGCTAAGTGCCCATGAACATGAGTGGATAAAGAAAACACAGTAGGTGCATACAATGGAATACTATTCAGCCTTTAAAAAGGAGAGAGTTCTGCAACATGTGACAACATGGGTGAACCTGGAGGACATTGACACAGTGCTAAGTGAAATAAGCTAGGCATAGGAAGACAGATACTGCATGATCCCACTTGTACAAAGTATCTAAAATAGTCAAACTCATAGAATGAAAGAGTGGAAATGGTGGCTGCCAGGGACTGGAGGGAGGGGCATGGGGAGTTACTAATCACTGGGCATATACAGTTTCAGTGAAGCAAGATAAATGTGTTTGAGAGACCTCCCGTGCTACACTGCACCTATAGTCAGCAGTAGTGTAGTGTACACTTAAAGATGTGTTGGCCGGGCATGGTGGCTCACGCCTGTAATCCCAGCACTTTGGAAGGCCGAGGCAGCTGGATCACAAGGGCAGGAGATCGAGACCATCCTGACTAACAAGGTGAAACCCCATCTCCACTAAACACACACACACACACACACACACACACAAATTAGCTGGGCATGGTGGCGAGCACCTGTAGTCCCAGCCACTCAGCTGAGGCAGGAGAATGGCGTGAACCTGGGAGGTGGAGCTTGTAGTGAGCTGAGAGCCGAGATGGCACCACTGCACTCCAGCCTGGGTGAAGAGTGAGACACCGTCTCAAAAAAAAAAAAAAAAAATGTGTTAAGATGCCAGGCACAGTGGCTCACGCCTGTAATCTCAGCACTTTGGGAGGCAGAGACAGGTGGACTGTTTGAGCCCAGGAGTTCGAGACCAGCCTAGGCAACATGGCGAAATCCTGTCTCTACAAAAATAAAAAAATTAGCTGGGCATGGTGGCGTGCACCTGTAGTCCTAGCTACTTGGGAGGCTGAGGCAGGAGGATCTCTTGAGTCTGGGAGATGGGAGGGTGCAGTGAGCCAAGATTGCACCTCTGCACTCCAGTCTGGGTGACAGAGAGAGACCCTATCTCATTAAAAAAAAAAAAAAAAAAAAAAAGTGTTAAGAGGGAAGATCACATGTTGAGTGTCCTTACCACAAAATAAAATATAACAGTCACCGCCTGGTGTCCCACGTGGCTGTGGCTGGTACTCCCCTAGCACCACTTTTTTTTTTTATGGGAGTCTCATTTTGTTGCCCGGGCTGGAGTGCCGTGGTTTGATCTCAGCTCACTGCAACCTCCGCTTCCCGGATTGAAGCAATTCTCCTGCCTCAGCCTCCCATATGTAGCTGGGATTATAGGCACCCACCACCACGCCCAGCTAATTTTGGTATTTTTAGTACAGACCGAGTTTCACCATGTTGGCCAGACTGGTCTCAAACTCCTGACCTCAGGTGATCTGCTCACCTTGGCCTCCCAAAGTGCTGGGATTACAGGCATGAGCCACTGCGCCTGGCCCAAGTAGCATCTTACTTGTTAGACCCTGCCTGTGGGAGCTGGGGGTGGAGATAGGGTCCCATCAGAGGGTTCCAGTTGCAGGTGCAGGGGCAGGTAGGGCAAACCAAATGCCCCACAGAGAGAATGCAAAGTCAGATTGAAGCCCAGAGTTCAGTTCTCGAGCCCCCTCCGTTTAGTGCATGAGCAAAATAGTTAAGAACACAGGCCTAAAATCCGACAGAAGAGGCTCAGGCCCTGATTTTTGCTGCTTGTTGGTTTCTTCGCCTTTAAAATGAGGGATGTGCGAGGACTGTATATGGAAAGGGAGGTCTGGGAACCACAAGGAATAGCACCCGTGACCCTGGGCTTCATTGCAGCTGAGCTGTGAGCGCCTCTAGACCCAAGGGGCTGAGGGGAGGGGAAAAAAAGGCAGCAGGAAAGATAGTAAGGTGTAAGAATTCTTCCTGGAAGATAGACCCGAGGCTGGGATGGAGGCACTGAAGAGTGCTTTGAAGTTGAATTGCCTTGATTGGGTGTGACAGTTGCAAATGCCAGTGTTATTCTGAATCAGGAACTTTGAAGCCTAGAAAAATTGGGAAAGGCATTATTGCCTTTGAGGACCCTTGGTGATATAATTTGTAGATTATTTAAAGGGTTGGATATGTAAAAGAATCCACATTTCTGGAACATTCGTAAATAACCCTGGGATTACCAGTGTGAGTGGGCAGCCCCATGGTCACAGAAGTCCTCTGTGTATCAAGTAAAATAGCCCAAGGCTGTTACTTCTCCTCTTAGATCACCTCCACGCAAACCTGCTAATGACATAGCTTGACCAGGGAGCTCTCTGAAATTTCTAGATCTAAGGAAGATTCTGTTTGTCCTTCTGTTATTTTACAATCCTTATTTTTAAATCTTTTTTCTTAATTTTAACTTACTTAGGCTCCAAGCTCAATCCATTTCCTTTTCCTGTGTCCTCAGTATAGCTGCACAAACACAATATCCTATAATACGAAAATTTGGAAACAAAAAAGAGCTAAGGCCAGAAGAAACTGGAATATACATTTAAAAAATTGGCACCCGGAGAATAAATCTTTCTCGGAATTTTCTTAAAGAATTTTTTCCTTGCAAAGAAAGCCAAACCCTAAAGAAAAACACACGCGGTTGTAAATAAACAAAAACCTCACATATCTAGAATTTAGGTTTTTTTCCAAGATGAACTAACGTTTTGCTCTGTCTGCGTTTCCTAATATGCACATTTCATTTTGCCCGAATCCTCATCGTGGGAGAAATGGACAGACCCATCTCAGAGCTCCAGGATTTCCGTGGGCAGTGAACTATATGCCTGGTGGTTTCGGAGCTCCAGGACTTCCGTGGGCAGTGAGCTATATGCCTGGTGGTTTCAGAGCTCCAGGACTTCCGTGGGCAGTGAACTATATGCCTGGTGGTCTCGGAGCTCCAGGATTTCCGTGGGCAGTGAACTATATGCCTGGTGGTCTCGGAGCTCCAGGATTTCCGTGGGCAGTGAACTATATGCCTGGTGGTCTCGGAGCTCCAGGATTTCCGTGGGCAGTGAACTATATGCCTGGTGGTCTCGGAGCTCCAGGACTTCCGTGGGCAGTGAAATATATGCCTGGTGGTTTCGGAGCTCCAGGGTTTCCGTGGGCAGTGAACTATATGCCTGGTGGTTTCGGAGCTCCAGGGTTTCCGTGGGCAGTGAACTATATGCCTGGTGGTTTCGGAAGCCCCTGGCTCTTGCTCATTTCACCAAAAGCAGCACATCTTTAGAAATGAAATTTTCCAGGCTCTTAGCCCCTAAAGCAACCTTGTGGGGAGAGATTATTTTGATTCTTATGGGCCCATAGAATGTCTCACAGCCTTTAAAAATGTCATCAGGCACACTCCTGCGCAGTGGTGGCTGGTGATGTGCGTCCCACGGGAGGAACAGCTGAGGAATGGCGGTACCAAGGTGGTGTTTCTAACCTGTATTGCATTTCTTATGTGCTGACAGTCTAATCCCTCGCAGTCCTGCAGTCTGTTGATTCTTGTTAATTTGTTCTCATTAGACTAGTCCCTAGGCTGTGGCTGTGTTGATCTATGTGGTACAATTCAGGGCTTGTCTGGGTCAGAACTCCCACCATGGGACAAGCGTGGTGGCTCACACCTGTAATCCCAGCACTTGGGAGGCCGAGCAGGGTGGATCACCTGAGGTCAGGAATTCGAGACCAGCCTGACCAACATAGAGAGACTCCATCTCTACTAAAAATACAAAAACTGGCCTGGCACGGTGGCTCACGCCTGTAATCCCAGCACTTTGAGAGGCCGAGGTGGGTGGATCACAAGGTCAGGAGATGGAGACCATCCTGGCTAACACGGTGAAACCCCGTCTCTACTAAAAATACAAAAAATTAGCCGGGCGTGGTGGCAGGTGCCTGTAGTCCCAGCTACTTGGGAGGCTGAGGCAGGAGAATGGTGTGAACCTGGGTGGTGGAGCTTGCAGTGAGCCAAGACCACGCCACTGTACTCCAGCCTGGGTGACAGAGCGAGACTCCGTCTCACAAAAAAAAAAAAAAAAAAAAAAAAGAAAAAAAAATAGCACAACGTGCTGGCAGGCACCTGTAATCTGCTACTCGGGAGGCTGAGGCAGAATTGCTGGAACCCAGGAGGTGGAGATTGCAGTGAGCTGTGATCATGCCGTTGCACTCCAGCTGGGTGACAGAGGGAGACTCCCATCTCAAGAAAGAAAAAATGAATAAATAAACTCCACCGTGGCTGCCACCCTCTGGGTTGTCACAGCCCGAGAAGCAAGTTCTGCACGACGCAGCATTGCCCCGGCCTTCTGGAATCAAGCACCATCTTCCTGCAGCCTCAGGCCCACCTCTTCCTGGCCGTCCAGTGCCAACCAAGGCCAGCCCCTGCCTCCACATGGGCCCCAAGCATGTGCTAGGTCTTTTCCTGAGTGTTTTAGCCAGCCAAACTGAGCCATAGAGCCACAGTATCTTGAAGCTGGAAAAAATATTAGGAATTTTCTAGGCCAGCCCTTCGTGTTTTCAGGGAAGGAAATTTTGGTCCAAAAAAATGCATCAGTGGTAAAAGTAGCATTGAAACTGATTTCAGAACTGGAATGAGAATCCATGATTTTATGGAACAAATTGTAGTGGGTCTAATTAATGAGAATTTCCACTCCCATTATGTGTGTCAGATGACCGTTGTCCCACCGGAACTCTAAATTAGAAGTCACTTGCACTAGCATCAATATGATCCGTTAAAAATCAACCTTGAAATGGTTCCATGGAAAAATGGGTAGTATTATGCTGTTGCAGTCTTACAACGTGTGTCAGCCCTGCTAATACTTACTGCATGTTAGTGGGCAGAACCACAACCCTCCACGTACCCAGTTTAGGCATGGCAGCGTGTTCATGTGCAGGTTATGTGTGTGACAATGTGCAGGTTATGGTGTCTTGTGGCAACCTGATCCTCAAGGTCATAAAATTTCATTTTCTTCCTCTGATGATTTCTGAAATAAAATGAAACTGAAAGGGCCCTGAAATGGATATTAAACATGTATTTTGGCCGGGCGCGGTGGCTCAAGCCTGTAATCCCAGCACTTTGGGAGGCCGAGACGGGCGGATCACGAGGTCAGGAGATCGAGACCATCCTGGCTAACATGGTGAAACCCCGTCTCTACTAAAAATACAAAAAACTAGCCGGGCGAGGTGGCGGGCGCCTGTAGTCCCAGCTACTCGGGAGGCTGAGGCAGGAGAATGGCGTGAACCCGGGAGGCGGAGCTTGCAGTGAGCTGAGATCCGGCCACTGCACTCCAGCCTGGGTGACAGAGCGAGACTCCGTCTCAAAAAAAAAAAAAAAAAAAAAAAACATGTATTTTGTTGGTTTTCTCCATCAGCTCATCCTCTGTTAGGGACAGTATTACAGACAGTAAGATCAATAACGTTTATGTGAAGAAGGCTGTCCAGTAGGTTTTTAGGGTGTGTGGGACTCTGTGGTTAACTCTGTGCAGAGTTAAGGGGGGACTTTGATGGTTATATTTACCTTTGGTCAGGACCTGAGTTGAGCCTTTTAGCTATTCATTACATCGCAGTTTTACGCCTGTGCTGCCTATGCCTGTGGGATGTGTGCTCTTTTGAGACAGAGTCTCACTGTGTCGCCAAGGCTAGAGTGCAGTGGTGCAGTCTTGGCTCATTGCTCAGCTCCCACCTCAGCCTCCCAAGTAGCTGGGATTACAGGCGCCAGCCACCACAGCCAGCTAATTTTTTTTTTTTTGTATTTTTTAGTAGAGACGAGGTTTCGCCATGTTGGTCAGGCTGGTCTCAAACTCCTGGCCTCAAGTGATCTGCCCGCCTTGGCCTCCCAAAGTGCTGGGATTACCAGTGTGAGCCACGGTGCTTTGCCAGATTTTCTTAACTCAGTTGGTAATGTCTCTTCCTTCCAGGCAAAGTGTCAAATCACCACATTGGATATGCAGATGTTCCAGCTTTTACTCCATTTTGTCTTCCAGGCTCTGCGGCTACCCTCCTTTTTATGATGAAAATGACTCCAAGCTCTTTGAGCAGATCCTCAAGGCAGAATATGAGTTTGACTCTCCCTACTGGGATGACATCTCTGACTCTGGTAGGTCTCCCACAGGCAGCTCCCAGTGGGCGGCCCCTGCGACACACCCAGACCACATGACCCTGACAGGCCCAGGGGACCGTGGGCGGCTCAGAACAGTCCTGAAGGTCCTGTCTTGGTTGACTGCTGTAACAAGATACCATAGAATGGGTGGCTCAAACAGCAAACATTTATTCCTCACAGCTCTGGAGGCTGGGAAGTCCAAGATCAAGTCGCCAGCACATTGAGTATCTGGTGAGGGCCCACTTTCTGGTTCATAGACTGCTGTCTTCTCACTGTGTCCTTCTCACCATGTCCTCACATGGCAAAAGGATCAAGAGAACTCTCTCAAGTCTCTTTGATAAGGGCACTAATCTCATTCATGAGGGCTGCATCCTCGTGACCTAATTACCCCCAAAAGGTCCTGTCTCCAAATACCATCACATAGGTTGGGATTTCAGCCTATGAACTGTGGGGGATTAACACACTCACAGCACACAGTGCATAACGGCTCTCAGGAAGCTTCATGAGCTACATATTTGGGTTTGACCTGCAAAGAAAGAGGACAAGCTTGGGACATCTGACTCAAGCCACGCTGAGAGATGGGGACCCACTCATCCACTTCTCCTAGCCACGCCCTGTTCTGGGTGGTGCTCCTGGAGTGAACCAATAGTAGCTAAGATTTATTGGCCGGGCGCGGTGGCTCAAGCCTGTAATCCCAGCACTTTGGGAGGCCGAGACGGGCGGATCACGAGGTCAGGAGATCGAGACCATCCTGGCGAACACTGTGAAACTGCGTCTCTACTAAAAAATACAAAAAACTAGCCGGCGAGGTGGCGGGCGTCTGTAGTCCCAGCTACTCGGGAGGCTGAGGCAGGAGAATGGCGTGAACCCGGGAGGCGGAGCTTGCAGTGAGCTGAGATCCGGCCACTGCACTCCAGCCCCGGCGACAGAGCAAGACTCCGTCTCAAAAAAAAAAAAAAAAAAAAAAAAAGATTTATTGAGCGCTGACTGTATGCTGAGCACAAGACGCTCTGTATGTGTGCTGCCTCACTCAGTCCTCAGGACAGCCTGTCAGGCGGGTATTACTATTATCCCCATTTGACAGATGAGGAAACCGAGGCTCCAGAAGGTGAAATAACTTGACCAAAATCATACAACTAGTAACTGGCAGAGCTGGGATTCGAAATGCCACACTGAAACTTTCCTGGGGAAGTTCATTGTTCTTCCTCAGGGATAAAGATCAAAACCAAGGCCTGTGTAGATTAATGAAATCTCTCTGAGCCTCAGTTTCCTCGCTGGTAAGATGAAGCTGGTAACAATATTCCATCTACCGTAGAGCATAGCAGAAGGATGAAATGAGATCATGAGTGGGACAATGTGTTATGGTCTCTGTGGGCTATTCAAAGAGAGCATTTTATTATTTGTGTTACTTCCTCCTGAGTGGAAATGCCTTGGTTTCATCTTCAATCATCCAAAACCTAGGCCCGGAGTATAGTTGTACAAGGCTTACAGGAAAGAGCCACATAGGAAATATTTTCCTTCTGACCTCAGAAGAGCACAGCCTTCCCGCAGAAGCCCAGTCCTGTGGGCATTGAGGGGCCACACCTTGCAGTGCAGCAGGTTTTGGACCTGACCTATGAGGTCATCAGTTCTGCCACCCGGCCCCTCACTTTCCCAGGGTCCTGCTTCTGGGCCATCCTTTCTCCTGGGCTGCCAGGTATTCCCCACTTGCCCCAGCAGGGCGCAGCTCACTGCATTGCAGTTTCCTGCTCCAGGGTTTGTAATAGCCCAGGTAGGCCACACGTGGTGCTTTCTGGGGACTTGGTATCCACAGCACCTAGCTCAGGACCTGGTGGGCTAAGCAGGCACTCAGCAGGTTTCGTTGAATCAGCCACATCTAACATATGGAGATGATGTCACCAAAACAGTTCTCTAAGGCAGTGATGGCCTAATTAGAGGCACGTGATTACAAAGATACTTCTCTCCTCTCAACCAAAGGTATCACTAGCCACTAGAAGTAAGGGCCTTGGAGCTGGAAGTCAGGGTCCCAGGCGGCCTCCTCACTACTGGGCCACCCTAGAGTGCCAAGCCCTGGCTTTCCTTTTCCCCACTTGCTGGTGCCTTTGTGTCCAAGGTACAGTAGTCTCTGTGGAGGGCTGGTCTCCTGTTTTTCATGCTACACACGCTCCTCCTGAAGACCTGGTGGGATGATATTGTCACATCTCAAGTCGCAAAGTGACTCCTTCCCTTGTGCCTTCTTTTTGAACAGCAAAAGACTTCATTCGGAACCTGATGGAGAAGGACCCAAATAAAAGATACACGTGTGAGCAGGCAGCTCGGCACCCATGGTAAGGAAAAGCACCTGCTCGGCAGACCGTGCCATTTAATGCCACCCAGAGGGGCATGAAACTTCCTGTTGGCTATTGTCATTTATGAAATCCACACAGGATTATTACAAATTTCATTTCATTCTGGCCGGTGACTTTCCTCCTCTCCCCAGGCCAGCATTTGAACTCTTGTGCCCCCAGGACACAGCTTCTGGGAGCACCATGAGAAGTTAGTATGTGCATTTGTCCATTTTCGCACGGCTGATAAAGACATACCTGAGGCCGGGCGCGGTGGCTCACGCCTGTAATCCCAGCACTTTGGGAGGCCGAGGTGGGCGGATCACCTGAGGTCAGGAGTTTGAGACCAGCCTGGCTAACATGGTGAAACCACATTTCTACTAAAAACACAAAAAAATTAGCCGGGCATGGTGGCGTGCACCTGTAATCCCAGCTACTTGCGAGGCTGAGGCAGGCAAATCGCTTGAACTCAGGAGGCAAAGGTTGCAGTGAGCCAAGATCGCGCCATTGCACTCCAGCTTGGGCAGCAAGAGCGAAACCCTGTCTCAGAAAAAAAAAAGACATACCCAAGACTGGGCAATTTACAAAAGAAGGAGGTTTCATTGGACTCCCAGTTCCACATGGCTGGGGAGGCCTCACAATCATGGTGGAAGGCAAGGAGTAGCAAGTCGTATCCTACATGGATGGGAGCAGGCAAAAAGAGAGAGCTTGTGCAGGCGAACACTCCTCTCTCTGAAATCGTCAGATCTTGTGAGAGACTCACTCACTATCACGAGAATAGCACAGGAAAGACTTGTCTCCATGATTCGATTACCTCCCACCAAGTCCCTCCCACAACACGTGGGAATTCAAGATGAGATTTGGGTGGGAACACAGTCAGACTGTATCAGTATGCAAAAGATAGCGACTTTTGCGCTTCACAGAAAATCTTTAGAGATATTGAAGGTAATCGTCCAATGAGGCGTTATGAACAGAGTTTTATTCCTTGAGTTTATTATTAGGTAGTTAAATGAGGTTACATATTTTTTACCTTTTAAGATGCATTTCAAATTTGTGTTTCTTCAGCTCGAGAGGGACTAATTGATAGTTGATGGTATTCTACACATTTTCAGCAGTGGGCGTGAGGCTACCTTGCTTTTGTGCCACTAATTTAGAAACCAGCTTCACTATCAGCTAGCTGCAATGCTAGGTTTACACTTTTGTGAGCCTCTGTTTCCTTGTTATTAAAATGAGAATAACAATACCTAATTCGCAGGGCTGACATAAGAAATACCAAAGATGATGCATGTACAGGGTTTAGCACAGAAACTCTGGTCCATCAGAAATGCTTAATTTTAGCAATTGTTTTCTTTTGTTTTGTTTTTGAGATGGAGTCTCTGTCACCCAGGCTGGAGTGCAGTGGTGCAATCTCGGCTCACTGCTGCCTCCGCCTCCCAGATTCAAGGGATTCTCGTGCCTCAGCCTCCCAAGTAGCTGTGATTAACAGGCATCACCATGTCCAGCCAACTTTTTGTATTTTTAGTAGAGACAGGTTTCGCCATGTTGGCCGGGGTGGTCTCAAACTCCTGACCTCAGGTGATCTACCTGCCTCGGCCTTCCAAAGTGCTGGGATTACAGGTGTGAGCCACTGCGCCAGCCTGTAGTGATTGTTATGTAAGCACCACAAGCATCCATTGTGAAACAAATGCCGAGAGTCGTAAAATACCAAAGATAATGAAAATAAATAGAGAAAACCTTGAGATCAGGAGAAAATCCCCCTAAAAATCACTCCAGAAAACCATCCCCCTGTGAACCCCGCCATCCTCTGTAGCATTTCCCCTGGGGTCTTGTGTGCTGGTCAGCCTTCTAAAAGGGACCTGCTCACAGGCAGTGTCCCGACCCCATTTCACAGTATTTCAGTGTATAGCACCTGTCATTTATTGACTGTCTATTATATTCCAGCACTGGGCTAATTGCTCTAATGTGTTATCTTCTTTTTTTCTTTTATAATAACCCTGTGACGTTGTATTCTCGTTTCCGAGATAAAGAAATAGAGAGATGGCCGGGAGTGGTGGCTCACGCCTATAGTCCCAGCACTTTGGGAGGCCAAGGCGGGTAGGCGGCTTGAGGTTAAGAGTTCGAGACCAACCTGGCCAACATGGTAAAACCCCTGTCTACTAAAAATACAAAAATTAGCCGGACATGGTGGTGTGTGCCTGTAATCCCAGCTACTGGGGAGGCTGAGGCCTGGAAATCACTGGAACCTGGGAGGCAGAGCTTGCAGTGAGCGAAGATGGTGCCACTGCACTCCAGCCTGGGCCGCAGAGGGCGACTCCGTCTCAAAAAAAAAAGATAAATTAACTTAGCCAAGACTACACAGCTAGCTAATAGCAAAGCCAGGATTCCAGTCAAAACTATCTGATTCCAAAATGAATTCTCTTCACCATCACACTGGAAGGAGAAGAAAAGGGGAAGAAAGGAAAGGCTTAGGGGAGAAAGAAAGAATGTTCTGAAGAAGTGGACAGTTGTGATTGTGTATCGTCTTGATTTTGTTTAAGTCACTTTGGGCAGTAGTCAAAGTATGCGACGAGAAAGGTAATAATGGTTTTCTTACTTTATAAACATTAGACCTTTAAAGCTGAAAGACTTTTGAGATTTGTCTTATAAAGAATAAAAATGACCTCAATAAAAAAGGGAAGGTTATGAGCCTAGTGCTTGTTGATAATCCATACTTGCTCTGTAGAAGGTAGGAAGAAGGCCAGTTAACACCTGCTCTCTCCTTCACCACACATTTTGGAAAAATCCAAGAAGGGAGAGGTCAGTTTTCCTGAGGAGGCTGGGAGAGGAGCACAGAGGGCCCGGCAGGAGGCGGTGCCCGTGCTGAGTGCCGCACCATGAGAAGGCTTCCCCCAGGCCAGCGGGAAGAGGAGTGGATTCCAGGCAGATGAGCATCTGGGCCTACAACATGGGAGCTGAAAACTGCACGTGCATTCATGGTACCGTGAACATGTGGTATTCCAGAGCAGGAGAGGATGGAGGAGGCAGGAAATGAGACTGGGAAGGAAGGCAGGAACTTGCAGGCAGGGCAGGGGCCTGGCCTGGCCTGCTTGGCTCTAAGTCCTGGCTTCACCACTCACTACCCGTGTGGACGAGCTCCTAAGCCCTTTGGGCTGCTCCTGTAGAATCGGATCTTCAGTAACAATAATACAGACCCCGCAGGACTTTTCAAGGGGTTATGTGAGATAATACGTGTGACAAAAAAGAAGCGTTGCACCAGACACGTCTGTGATACCTACAGGCTGCCATTAATTGATGACTCTTCCAAGGAATTTGTACCTTTTCCTTTGGGCAGTGGGGTCCCTGACATCTCTTAGGCAGGGTGCTCGGGTTTGATTTTAGAAAACCCAATCTGGTGGGAGATGGGGTGCGGGAGGGTGGCTGGAAGGTGCGGCCTAGAGGCGGAAAGGGGGATGGCCCAGAGGAGGCTGACCGTGGCCTGCGCGGGGCAGCATGGCAGGGATGGGGCGGGGCGGGGAGGACTGTGAGTGACTCTCAGGGACGGAGAAGCCACAGGGTTTGGGCAGAGCAGTGGCAGGGTGAGGTGAGGAAGAGAAGGGTCTAGGATGATTCCCACGTTTCCAGCTTAAGGGACTGGGGGATGATTGTGCTAGGAGGAGGGTAGACTTGGAGGAGTGAGCTCAGCCTGGGCCACACTGGACCAGAGGTGCTGGGAGCCGTCTCAATCGAGACCCATGGTGGGCGCTCCGCTGACTGAGTCAGGAGTCCAGGAAAGAGGTCAAGCTAGAGACAAAGACTTCCGAGTCATCAGCCTGTGTCACATCACAAGACGTCACAGCATGTGAGCCTGTCAGTGCTTTATCGTTTTTACCATACAGTTTCTATTTTTTTTTTTTTTTTTCTTTTGAGACAGAGTCTTACTCTGTCACCAGGCTGGAGTGCAGTGGTGTGATCTCGGCTCACTGCAACCTCTGCCTCCCAGGTTCAAGTGATTCTCCTGCCTCAGCCTCCCAAATAGCTGGGATTACAGGTGCCCACCACCACGCCCAGCTAATTTTTTGTGTTTTTAGTACAGACAGGGTTTCACCATGTTGGCCAGGATGGTCTCAGTCTCCTGACCTCGTGATCCACCCGCCTCAGCCTCTCAAAGTGCTGGTATTACAGACGTGAGCCACCGTGCCCCGCCTACAGTACATTTTAAACCTCCCAAGAAGTCAAACCCTGGAAAATGATGAAAACTAATGCACTTGACCTAAGCATTGCTGAAACTCTCGCTTGCCTGCATTTATGATAGACTTGTCTCCTTTCTGTAAAATTGCCAGGGCAAAGGAGAACACAGATTCAGGTGAGAGCTGGCAGAATGTGGAGTCGTCCCTACAGGGGCCCCGCCTCACCAGCGGCGTCATTCTGGAAGCTTTGGTCTCTGCACATCCCTGACACCCTGAGAGCATCATCTCTTATTCCACATTTGCTCTTCCAATGTCATCAGGGCCACCAAGGGCAGGGGAGGCCTTGGCAATCACGGAGACCTTCCTTAGCACCCAGACCACTCCAGACAGGAGAGGGCTCTTTGCAAAGCTCCCCCTTGGAAGGCAGCCGGCCTCTTAGCAGATGGTTCCCACCCCTTTCACTGAGGATGGCCATTCTCTCTGTGGTGTGTGCTCAGGTCCCAACAGGCTGCTGACTGATGGCCACAGTGTAGGGAATGGCCAGGACCAGGATGGGAACCCAGGCCCCATTACAGGGCAGCCCTGGCCAGAGCTCATTCCACCAGCTCAGTGGTTCTGAGCATTCAGCTCTAGGCTCATTGATAAGCAAACTGAAGTGATAAGAAAGAGACACTGAGAGCAAGAGATTAATTTATTTTAAGGATTTAAGCCTGTTTCATGCAGTTGTGGGGACCAGCAAATCAAACATTTGCAGGACAGGGCAGCAGGCTGGAGACCCAGGGAAGAGCTGATGTTGCAGCTCAAGTCTGAAGGCAGCCTGGAGACAGCAGTTCCTCTTCCTGTTTTCAATGAGGGCCGTCAACTGATTGAACGAGGTCCACGCATGGCATGGACTCTAGTCGGTTTGACCCAAAGTCTACCAATTGAAATGTTCGTGTCATCTCAAAAATACTTTCCCAGCAACATCAGGCTAGTATTTGGCCAAATATCTGGGTACTGTGGCCTAGCCAAGTAGCCAAGTTCACGTTCCTGAATGTTCACCGAACCTCCGCTCCTGTCTTCTGGGCTCCAGCCACCTGAGCTCCGGTTGGCTGTAGGAATTAGGAGGTAGCCCAGGACTGGCAAGTGCTGTCTTGGATATATGCCAGGCACCACCGAGCCCATCTTGAGCAGGTGGCTGGAAAAGCACAGACTCAGAGCCAGGAAGGTAGAAGAGACCACACACAAAACACAAAAGCATGAAAGGCGAGGGAGACTATGCTATGAGCTGTGAGCAGTGGATAGTGAGATAGGCTGTAAAAGGTGTGATTATGTAAATGCCATCTGCATTGTTCTTGTAGGTGTTAAAACCAGAAAACTGACCAGGTGTGGTGGCTCATGCCTGTAATCCCAGCACTTTGGGAGGCCAAGGCAGGCGCGGATCACTGGAGGTCGGGAGTTCGAGACCAGCCTGGCCAATATGGTGAAACCCTGTCTCTACTGAAAACACAAAAATGAGCCTGGCATGGTGGCACATGCCTATAATCCTAGCTACTCGAGAGGCTGAGGCAGGAGAATCACCTGAACCCAGAGGCAGAGGTTGCAGTGAGCCAAGATTGCACCACTGCCCTCCAGCCTGGGCGACAGAGCGAGACTCTTTATATCAAAAAAAACAAAAACAAAAACAAAAAACAAAAAAAAACAAGAAAACAGAAAAGCAAGGGAGACATTAATGAAGTATGTTCAGCCATAGCGTTGCCTAAGTGTGTGTATACAGATTTATAAAGCAATCCTGCTGTATCAGAAGCATTGATCACTAGGATCCCTTCCAGTGTTTAGACTCCATGCCTCCGGTTTTGTTGGCAAAGCGTGCTGAAGTTAGTGACAGTGAGTATCAGTGCTGTCCTGATGTTACTATTGCAAGTTTCCCAGCTTATCATGAGCAGGGATCACCGTTGTCACTGCAGCTTGTACTTGAGGAGGGCCACCGTGTGCTGTTGTGGCCTGAGGTGGCTGCACTGCTGCAGGAAGACAGTGTGACACAGAGCCTGGGGGCCACCTTCTGCCCAGCTGGACTCCCCACTGCTACACAGCCCAGGACTGTGGGAAATAAGCATGAAGCATTTCTGAAATAATTAGAAGCTCCTGTTTTCTTACATCTGGGCCCCTGTGAACCCACAGTTAGAGCATGGGACACAGAGTACAGGCAGCAGGCCGCAGTCCATGGTGTCTGAGACCGCACTGCAGACAGACAGGTGGACCCCGAGGCCCAGAGTCTCCCCGACCCCAGCACCAGCCTGTTTGCTTTGGAGCGTAGCTCTGCCCTGCAGCAGTGCTCAGCCTGAGGAATTCCAGACTCCCCACCGCTTTGGCCTTGTCGTTTCTGAGAAAGAGCTGGCCACTGCAAGCTTGGACTGGCATCCTTGTCTCAGGATGCAGCTTTTCAATAGGGTCCAGGAGGAATCACTCCCTTGGCCTCTCCAGGAGAAAAAGCTTAATCAAGATGTCTCCCATTCTCTCATCCTCCTTGTTACTCTTGTTTCAGATGTAGTTGCCCGTTCAAATACACTATTTCTGTTTCAGGAGTATGTGTCTGGGAAGGAAGGCAGTTGACAGTTGTTGGAAATGGAAACTGGTTCGCTGAAGATATTTCCTGCATGTCCTCTTGGCTGTGTGTTTGCAGCCCTGCTGGGAAAAGGTGGTGGGGGAGAGTTGTTTTGAGCTGGGAACATCAGCCTGGATTCTAAACTTAGGCCAGCCTGGCACCGATTTTATATCAACTCTGTCCACCCTGTTTGCAGTCCTGACGGGAAAGAAAGTCTGGCTGGGATGCTCTCTTGTCTGAATATGCCTGAGCTATGTTCCTTTCATCTCCTGAAGTAGTTGGAAGTGACGGTTGCCGTGTCTGGGCTGTTTTGTGTCCAGGGCAGTCAGTGTCGGGGGGGTGAGAGGTTTCCTCCCTTTACCAGTTACCTTCCAGCCTGTAAAATTGGTCCCTGACGCTGATCCCCTTAACTTCTGCAAGATTCATGAAATTCTTTCTTAGGTGTCAGATGCTACTAACCCAGAATTGAATAGTTTGATGCTTAGAGGGAAGGGAAGAGGGAAGGATCAAAGTCCAGGAAAGACTGGGAGCAGAGCACAGCGGCCCTGGGGGAAAGGCCAAGTGGCTGCCTGTAGGGAGAGGAGGAGGCTGTGATGGAGAAGGGTGTGCGTGAGGGAAGGAAGAGCTGGGAGACTGCCAGGTAATTCTCAGCCTGGAGATTGTGAGCCGAGAGAGAGGGGGAGGCTGTAAGACCCAAGAAAGAGACAGCAGAGGGAGGAAAGAGTGGGATGGAGGGTACTGTCAGGAGAGAACGCCAGGAGCAAACCTAAGTTCTTCCCTGCTCGTGGCAGGCTCAGGAATCAGCTAGAGTTAAATCAAAGCTAACCCGGGGCTGCCAGGGCTCAGGTGAATGCAGGGTGGATGCCGTCCTTGAAGTTCCGAGAATTTCTAGGAGATGCAGGGGTGGAGGATGCTCCAGGAGGGGTTGAGTGGAGCTGGGAATCCTGTCACCCAGTGTGGAGCAGATGTGGGGCATGGCCTCGCAGGTGTTGCCGAGCAGAATATGGCAGGGCTCAGCTCTGCTGAGATGAAGCTGAGAGCCCACGGGTGTGAGTGGTGCCCTGGGATCTGAGCCCCTGGGGAAGGCAGAGAGGAGGGACCTCGGGTCCGAGGAAGCTGGGAAGCCAGGCTAGGAAGGGGTCTGGTGATGAGACCAGTTGGGGAACAAGTGTGAGACTTTGGAGGCGGTGCATGGTGGCTCAAAAGCTTGTGTGGAGGCACAGGGGGTGAGGGGTAGGGAGAAGGATGGAAAACATTGTCACTGTGGATTCTGATGTTGCAGGAATTGGGGCCAAAGAAAGAAAAAGGGAGAGCCAGGGAGTGGTCAACCAGGAGGGTGCTGGCAGGTCTGGGGAGGGTGCAGAGTGTAGAAGCTGGGATAGGACTTTGTGGTGCGGGATAAGAATGGGTGGGTTTAGGGGATGGCCAGGTGATGACATCAGCAGCCTGGAAGGGCAGTGACCAGCCACCCTGTCCCCGACTAGGCCTTGGCTCTCCTGAGGCTAAGGTGAGAGTCCCCTTTATGGGACCCAGTGTCAGGGCCCAGAAGAAGCACTTCAGAGAAGCGCCTTTGCCTCTGTTTCAGGATCGCTGGTGACACGGCCCTCAACAAAAACATCCACGAGTCCGTCAGCGCCCAGATCCGGAAGAACTTCGCCAAGAGCAAATGGAGAGTAAGTGTGGAGTGTATGAAATTCCCCGTGGATTAACCCGCTCATGACACTGGCCCTGCAGTCCGAGCATTTCTGAAATCCCCAGAACCTCACCTGAGTAATTTTGCTAATTTTAAACACAAGTAGTAAAGACTTGGACTGTTACAGTGTAAGAGGGATGGAGTGTGCAATTAAACACTTCCCTGTGTGATCAAAAACAGCCGTAGTGCCAGCTCTTCCTCATCTGCTGTTTCTTAAGCAACATCATCCTTGTCTTCCCATCGCCCTTGTCTGTCTTCATCTTGCTAGAACTTTGAATAGTTGACTTTTATTAAAGCGATATGGAGGGAGAAAAAACAGGAAATCTGAGTTCAGCTCATCAATGTTTGCTGATAAAGGTTTGACAGATTTAAACCATAGAGGTCTTGTGATCATCTGTTGATTACCTAGCTTCCTAATCTCTTGATCACCTAACCTCCCCTCCGTGTTCCAATCAGCATGGGCAATTCAGAGCTAGCTATTTTGCCATTAGGGCCAATGGTGAAAGATGGGAGGGAAACAAAACGAATTTTGCTGGCCTGCTTTATTCATAGGAAATGCTATTATTAGCTTGGCGCAAAAGTAATGGCGGTTTCTTCCATTAAAATTGCCATTACTTTTACTCCAACCTAAATCAGACAAAAGTATCAATACTAGGAAAATAAAAACCATTTTCAAATCTCACATTTTTAAGGTATTATAATATGCCTTTTATTCTAAAGGTCACATCTCTTAAATTACAGAGAGAATTGGTTTACATTTGTTCTATGTATTTATGATGTCAGAAGAAAACTATGTTAAGTCTCTAAAATATGTAGTTGGGGGAAGGGTTTCATAAATCAGTGTACTTTTGGAAGAAGGGACGACACAAGCTCGCTTTCTTGAGTAGCATGAGCATGATGTAAGGAGTTTGAAATGCTTAGGCTAACGTGATAAACAAGAGAACACAGTTGGAGGCTTCTCTGATGAGCTGAAATACTTGTCTGCCTTTTTCCTTTCTGAAATTTCAGCAAGCGTTTAACGCCACGGCCGTCGTGAGACATATGAGAAAACTACACCTCGGCAGCAGCCTGGACAGTTCCAATGCAAGTGTTTCGAGCAGCCTCAGTTTGGCCAGCCAAAAAGACTGTGCGTATGTAGCAAAACCAGAATCCCTCAGCTGACACTGAAGACGAGCCTGGGGTGGAGAGGAGGCAGCCGGCATCTGCCGAGCACCTCCTGTTTGCCAGGCGCTTTCTATACTTAATCCCATGTCGTGCGATCCTAGGACTTTTTTTTTTTTTTTTTTTTTTTTGAGAGCGGAGTCTCGCTGTGTCGCCCAGGCTGGAGTGCAGTGGCGCGATCTTGGCTCACTGCAAGCTCCGCCTCCCGGGTTCCCGCCATTCTGCTGCCTCAGCCTCCCGAGTAGCTGGGACTACAGGCGCCCGCCACCGCGCCCGGCTAGTTTTTTTTTGTATTTTTTTAGTAGAGACGGGGTTTCACCGTGTTAGCCAGGAGGGTCTCGATCTCCTGACCTCGTGATCCACCCGCCTCGGCCTCCCAAAGTGCTGGGATTACAGGCTTGAGCCACCGCGCCCGGCCGAGGACTTTTTTTTAACATGGAATCATTGGGCCGGGTGAGGTGGCTCACGCCTGTAATCCCAACACTTTGGGAGGCCGAGGCAGGAGGCCCATTTGAGTTCAGGAGTTTAAGACCAGCCTGACCAACATGGTGAAACCCCATCTCTACTCAAATACAAAAATTAGCCAGGACATGGTGGCGGGCGCCTGTAATCTCAGTTACTCGGGAGGCTGAGGCAGGAGAATCGCTTGAACCCAGGAAGGGGAGGTTGCAGTGAGCCGAGATCGCACCATGGCACTCCAGCCTGGGTGACAGAGTGAGACTCCCTCTCCAAAAATAAATAAATAGATCATTGAACACTTGTGGAACCCTAGGTATTGCATTTCCATTTACAGTTGAGGAATCCAGGGCTCAAGTCCTCGCAGCCTTGTCTGTCTGGATAAAGGCCTGGACTCCTTCCCGTCTCCGTCCTTCCCTCTGATTTACCTCTCATCATGCAGTCACTCTTGCAGATTGAGGAAAGGACAGCAGAGCCTCAGGACAGCCTCCTATCCCTGACTTCCATAATGTATGGAATATTTTGGATGCAGACAATGATAATTTGAGCTCGTTTGCTTGAAGGGCATCGACTTTGCAATAAAAGTAATAGTATTTCATTGTCCTTCATTTTTGCATGCACTATTCCATCATCGAAGGCACACTTACACTCTCCTTCTTTCTCTCCCCAACTCCTCCTCTCTCTGTGGAAATAACCTCCTGTTTGGCCCTTCCCGTGGGTCCTCTCCACGCCAGAGCAGTGGCCCTGATCTCCCTAACCATGGAGCAGCCCTGTCTCACCCTGGGCGTGATCACGCTCCTTCCCCTTTGGCTCAGAAAAGGATTCCCTTCCTCTCTAAGGAATCTCCCATCTCTTTTGGGACCATCCAGCCCTTAAATTTTCCCAAGAAATCTCTGTGAGCGCCCCCTGACATACCGTAGATCCACGCTCCCCTGTCACTCGGAATCTTTTCCACCCTCTGGTCAAAGGGAACCCCACGATGGATCCTTTCTCTGCAGATTCATACAGTGGCATTGGCAGCGAAGCCCATCGGGTGCATGCCTTGTATGGCTGTCCCCATGTCTGAGCACACAGACTCCCTGGGGGCCTGCACCAAGAAGCTCAGTGGCAGCTGAGGCCCCTCATGTCAAGGCTTTTGATGCCTGCACGTCCTCTGGGGGAGGGCTTCAGGGCAGCCTCTGAGGAACACCACTAGGCCAGGGACTGCTGAGCTCGCACAGAAATAGGTGAACATCCCTATTCTTGCTCTTCTTTCTTTTCTTTTTACTTTCCTTTCTTTTGTTTTCCTTCTTTCTTTCCCTCCTTCCTCTCTCTTCTCTTCTTTTTCCTTCTTTCCTTCCTTCTTTTCTTTCTTCCTCTTCCTTCTCTCCCTCCTTCCCTCCCCTCTTCCTTCCTTCCTTCCCTTCCTTCCCTCCCTCCCTTCCCTTTCCTCTTTCTTTTCTTTTCTTTCTTTTCTTTTCTTTTCTTTTCTTTCTTCTTTCTTTCTTTTCTTTCTCTCTCTCTCTCTCTTTCTTTCTTCTCTTCCTCTCTTTCTTTCTCTTTCTGTCTTTCCCTCCCTCCCTCCCTTCCTTCCTTCCTTTCTTTCTTTCTTCTCCTCTCCTCTTCTCCCCTGCCCTGCCCTGCCCTGCCTTCCCCTCCCTCCCCTCCTCTCTCCTCCTCTCCCCCTCCCCTCTCCTCTCTCCTTTCTCCTCTCTCCTCTCTCCTTTTCTCTCTTTCGCTCACTCTTTGTCACCCAGACTGGAGTTAGTGGCACAATCATGGCTCACTGCAACCTCAACCTCCTGAGTTCAAGTGATCCTCCTGCCTCAGCCTCCCGAGTAGCTGAGACCACAGGCATGTACCACTGTGCCCGGCTAAATTTTGTATTTTTTGTAGACCCAGGGTTGCCCCAGCTGGTCTGGAACTCCTGAGACTCAAGCGATCTGCCTACCTTGGCCTCCCAAAGTGTTGAGATTACAGACGTGAGCCACCATACCCTTATTTCAAAGTGCTCTGCGTCACAAAATGCTTTCTAGCCAAGAGTACACACAACACACCAATCAAGGGTAGGAAGGTAGTATCATTATTTATTCCTTCTTAAAATACGTACTTTACAGAACTATTGTAAGAAGTGAACAATTCGTATGATGACAGTATATAGTCAACACTAGCCTGGCACCTGCTACATATTAAGTTCTCAGTATATGGAACCTGTTGTACCACAGTGTTGAAACCATGTCATTTTCAAATACAAAGCAGTTAAAATTATACCAAGAAAAGGAGAGGAGAGGTCTAAGAATAAAGCATTTTGAACACATCACAAAGGCTTTCCCACAGGTAGGTAAAAATAAAGAGTCACGTGGGTAAAAATTTGGTTCCCCGCAAGTTGGGTGTGGTGGCTGACACCTGGAATCCAAGTACTTTGGGAGGTCGAGGTGGGTGGATCACCTGAGGTCAGAAGTTCGAGATCAACCTGGCCAACATGGTGAAACCCCATCTCTACTAAAAGTACCAAAATTAGCCCAGCGTGCTAGTGAGCCCCTGTAATCCCAGCTACTTGGGAGGCTGAAGCAGGAGAATCACTTGAACCTAGGAGGCAGAGTTTGCAGTGACCCGAGATCATGCCACTGCACTCTAGCCTGGGCAACAAGAGTGAAACTCCATCTCAAGAAAAAAAAAATGAGTCCCCCCACCTACACCCAGCCCCTGTCATGCCTGGCCGTGGGAAGCGGGGTGAGAATTGACCTCTGAAACTCTGAAGCCCGCTTCTGCTGTTCCCTGCAGGTCTGGCACCTTCCACGCTCTGTAGTTTCATTTCTTCTTCATCGGGGGTCTCAGGAGTTGGAGCCGAGCGGAGACCCAGGCCCACCACTGTGACGGCAGTGCACTCTGGAAGCAAGTGACTGGCCCTGGAGGTGGGGCCCAGGGGCGGGGCCGGGGATGGGGAGCCCCAGGGTCGCCAGTGCCGCGAGCCACTCCAGCAAGACCCCACCTTGCATGGTGCACCTTCCTGCATAGGACTGGAAGACCGAAGTTTTTTTATGGCCATATTTTCTACTGCAATTCTGAAGTGTTCATTTCTCACAAACTGTACTGACTCGAGGGGCGCTGATTTCATAGGATCTGGTGCTGTATATACGAATCTTGCAAAGCTCTAACTGAACGGACCTTCTTATTCCTCTCCCCCAACGCCATCGTTTCCACTCTTCTCAGTGTAGGTAACCGTCTATGGTGTGTTTTTTCGTTAATGACAAAAAAAAAAGGTTTCAACTGGATTATTTAAATATTGGTAAATATTGTGCATTACGGTTTGTTTTTCCTTTTAAGAAATATGTCCTTTGACTGTATCTCTCAGTTACATGACCTGTATCTTTTCCTCTTTAATAGTAGTTTTATGTTAACCTTTACGAGATTTGTTTTTCCTCCAAGGAGAATTTAAAGGTATTTTTAAAAATTCTAATAAGAGGATCGGCCGGGCGCAATGGCTCATGCCTGTAATCCCAGCACTTTGGGAGGCCAGGTCGGGCGGATTATGAGGTCAGGAGATCAAGGCCATCCTGGCCAACATGGTAAAACCCCATGTCTACTAAAAATACAAAACATTAGCCAGGCATGGTGGCACACGCCTGTAGTCCCAGCTACTCGGGAGGCTGAGGCAGGAGAATTGCTTGAACCCAGGAGGCGGAGCTTGCAGTGAGCCGAGATCGCACCACTGCACTCCAGCCTGGGCGACAGAGCAAGACTCTGTCTCAAAAGACAAAAAATGTAATAAGAGGATCAAGAATCTCTCCGAGGCTAAGAGTGCACTTCACCTATACTCCTTCTCTTTCTCTCCCCTTCCCCGGGAGGAGGGGCCCCTCAGTTCCACAAGACTCTCTTCTCTGCAGGGGGCTTTGGTGGATCGTCTGCACTGAGCCTTTGCTGGCAACCCATCCAGCAGAACCCACACCTACCAGAGACCCCAGAGGCCTCTTGCCATCAGCAGTCAGAAATAAAGAAACCTGCTCCCCTGAGACACAGGGCTCAGCTTCACAGGGCAAACTTGCTGTAAGTGAGATGCCCACACTGCAGAGATGCAGAAGCCTCCCTTCCAAAAGGAACCAGCTGCCATGCTGTTGAAAATGGGCCCACACAAAACCCTCATTTCTCACGAGAGGTAGCAGATGAAAGCTCAGCTATGCAGTTTTAAAATTCATCTCTTTCTCTGTGGTTTTTTAAAAAATGCATTTCTAATCTTACACTTCACATGGCCTCCAACACAAAGTTCTTTCTCCACATTTTTACCCTCTTCTCACATGAATGTTTTCCAAGGGAAGGAAGGGAGGGAAGCAGCCTTGGGAAAGGATCCATTTCTGGTGGTAAGGAGAAGAGGCCCTGCCAGGCTAATAGGACTCCGGCCACCACAGAGATGGCCAGAGACCACCTCCGCCAGGCCCAGCCAGTGCTTGCAGCCCTCCCACTGATGAGGGGAGTCTAGAATCAAAGGCACATGGTGGTAGGGTCACCAAATGCCCCATTTGCCCGAGACTGAAGGATTTCTCAGGCTGTGGACATTTAATGCCAAAACCAGGAGTATCCAGGGCAAACCAGGCTGTGTTGCTCACCCTTGTGGAGCCAGGCAGTGTGTGGCCCAGGGAAAGCTGCATTTCATGGAGGCTTCCAGGAGGCTGCCCTGTAGAGCCAGGCAGGTGGCTTCAAGTGCCGGTCCTGCAAGTGTCTCTGCTTCAGCTCTCAGGCCCATCCAATGCCTCGAGTCCACCAGGGTGTCCCAGCAGGTCTGCCTCATCACGACCCAGCGACACTGCTGGCTGTGTCCTCAAGCCCTCCTCCTGTGGCTGGCCAGTCATGGGAAGTCCTGTTGGTTGAGTCATCTTTGTCACTTCTACACCTTTGACTGTGTACAGGCTGAATGTTGAGTGATACCCCCCTCCACCCTCCCAGTAAACACACACACACACACACACACATACACACACACACACGCACACAATGTTACTAGGCGCAGCAGCTCCATCCTGCTCCCTGAGAACAGCAGTGCAGGCACAGAGAAGAGCAGTTGGGAAGACAGGCAGCTGGTCTACCCTGTCCCCGCACACTTCACAGGCGCCCCACTGCTTGGCAGGAGTTCTGCATGGCATCTGCCACACATGCTCACAGGGTGAAAAACCAAGCTGTCACTCTGCAAAACCTAAAAACCCTGGAAAGGTCTATAAGATGACATTAGACCCAGTTACGCAGGTGTCACCTGAGTTGGCCATGCAGTGAATGAATATCATAAGCAGTATTGGAGAGCTAGGCGGTTGCTTACTAACAAGTGTCTTGGAAACGTTCGAGTTCATACAGTGCATGACGAAGTAATAGAAGGCTGCAGGCGCTGAAAATGCACCTGAATCTGGTACCTAGGATGAGTGCATGAATAGTGATGAATCGCCCTTTGTGCTGTGTGCTTTGTACAACTATTTGCTTTCAGAAAGCAGCATTTGAAGCTGAGTTCCATTACTGGTGATTGAAGTATTTTCAGGAGCAGGTATATGTGGTGCGTGTTCTATGCACTTAGTTTTAAAGTATCCCTCACCCGAAAAGTGCAGAACCTCTGAAAGGTGAGCCGTGGTGCAGGTGTCCCGCTCGCTGTCCGGGTCAGTTCTTGGCGGTGCTTGGCCTGTCACACGCCAGGTCTCAACAACATCATGCGAGGAGGCAGTGACTGGTGTCAGCCCAATAGTCGACTGTCGAGCATGATGTCAGGAAACCCGGACTGTCCCGAGGCCACCAGGCGTGAGTTAATTTCCTATTGTTTTAGAAAGAGAAGAGCTCTTGTGCTTTTGAGAGAGCCTCATGGTAAAAAGACAGACGTTGTCTTTGCCCTGCACTTGGTGTGATTTATTGTAAAACAAGAAGGAAACCTAGAATGTGCCTTTCGTGAAGGTCTGACAAATGGGGTCGCAGAGTCCTAAGACCCGCGCCGAGGTCAGATTCCACCCACAGCAGCTGAGCATTTCTACGTGCACCCAGGGTGCTGGGCTGAGGCTAAGGGTGGACACATGGACCCCACCACAGGCTTCCTTACTAAGCCCAAGTCCCCCAATGTGGTCACTATCCCTTCTCAGAGCACATGGATTCTCTTTTCTTTACTTGAAATATTCAGTGTTGTAGTGGCCTGTAGTGGCCTTCCCCTCAGCTGCCTGTCTGGGCTCCCTGGCTTCCCGGATCTTCATCTCATACATGAGGCAATAGGAATTTCATTCATTGAGACAAATAGTGAGCAGGCACCAACAGGCCGGCAGGTTGGCTCTCTTCACAGAGGTGGCCTTGGCGTCTGCAGTCTGGGCAGCTCTCTGCCTCCCTACGGCTCTGCTTCCCAGCGGGCACACAGGTCCAGAGCCTCAGAATGAAGTGGTGCAAAGGCACAGGGCACACCCAGGGGAAGTGCAACGACCACCAAAAGCCCTTGAGGAGAGACGAGGTTGCTGTGTTAGAGAAACGGCAACCCCCAGGACCATGCATGGTGCTGGCAGTGCGCGGTGGCTGATTTTCACCAGGACCGTGCATGGCGCTGGCAGTGCGCAGTGGCTGATTTTCACCAGTTCCTCCTGCCCCTGCCTCGTCGGATACTAGAAAACATCATTCTCCCACTTCAGGTCTCCTTTTGAAAGAATAGAACTATGGCAAAGCATGCCATATAAAATCAAAAAAAGGAAGAGTGGCTTTGTGTTCTTGACCGTGGCCACAATTCTGGTCACTTCTAGCGTCTGACCTTGAGAATGGGGTAGGGCGTCTGAGCCACCGCTGGCCTTTGAGAGGGTCTCACTCTCCAGCTAGCTCTTTGTGTAGTGTCCAGGGCCCCGGCAGTCAGGATAGAGCAAAAGAAGATGGGCAGGGCGCAGTGGCTCACGCCTGTAATTCCAGCACTTAGGGAGACTGAGGCAGGCAGATCACAAGGTCAAGAGATCAAGACCATTCTGGCTAACATGGTGAAACCCCGTCTCTACTAAAAATACAAAAAATAGCTGGACGTGGTGGCGTGTGCCTGTCATCCCAGCTACTCGGGAGGCCGAGGCAGGAGAATCGCTTGAACCTGGGAGGTGGAGGTTGCAGTGAGCCGAGATCACGCCACTGCACTCCAGCCTGGGCGACAGAGCAAAACTCCATCTCAGAAAAAGATGGCCATGCTGGTCAAGGCTGTGCTCATAGGAAACATCTATAGTTGGATGAAAGGAATCTGGCCTAGGGAGCCCTGGACTCGGTTTACCTACCTCCTGTTCATCCCAGTCATCTGTCTACCCTAGTGTCCAGCACGCCCCAGATGAATTGTAGGTGGGAGGGACACAAGCCAAGAACACCAGGCACACGGGGTGGAGGGAATGGAGGGAGCCCAGGGGATCCCCTTTGGAAGGCAGCCTGATCCTCTCCCCTATGGAATGACAGCTTAACCCGATTAACCCACTGGGGCTTGCTGTTTTGTGAGCATTTTTAAACAGAAAGATGATATCCCAGTGCAGGGAGACTTTAGCTTGGAAAGCATCATGGCCCGTGGCCCCTCCCTCTGCCCCAGAGCCTTGGCCGGCCAGAAATGAGTCTTCGCATTGGGGAGGCCACAGTGGAACCATTGCTCTAGGGCTGAAGGTAGAAGTAGGGCCACTGCCTCAGCTTCAGCCAGAGCACTCGCTGCTTTGCAGAATTTCACACGCGCATGACTGGGATTCCTTTGTATATGAGAAAGGAAGGCAAGCGCCGGCAAAGGGAAGCTCCTCCCGTTTTTCATAAACAGAAATAAGACGTCCTGTTTCCCAGGTTTGCACAATCACTTCTGGCAAATGAATTCCGGCACTTGAATTCAGCCAGTGCACGAAACCTTTGCATGTTCCTCTGAAACTGTACTTCTTCCCCATCCTGTCTACCCACACTCTGCGAACTTTGCCTTTTCCTTAAACACATTCCAGACCAAACACTGTTCAGTTTGTTTCAAAAAAAAAAGATGTATATACTGTATGTGATCCACCACCCTTTTGAGGGGCACCTGGTCCTAGGTTGGGGCTGCAGGTGTGCCTGACATTTGCAAAAGGTATTCCAGTCTTTCTATGTTCAGAATTGAAAATGTGGAGATAGAAAAGCTCAAACAGACTCCTAAAAGGAGGGTTTCTTTCCTGAAGACTCCAAGAAAATGAGTGTGCAGATGAGTTAGCTTGACAGCCTCAACTGCGGGGAGCAGGCAGGCGGTCTGAGGAAGAGAAGGACCCACACCCCACTCCCGGGCACCTGCTTGGTGGTCCCAGGGCATCACGGTCTGCAGCCTGGGCCCCCAGCCCCACTGTGAAGTCAGTCCTGCATGCTGGCCGAGGCCCGGCCACCTCCCGATGCCTCCAGAGTCAGTGGGAAGGAGTCAGCCCTTCCCGGACTTCCCCGCCACCTCCAGCAGGAGCAGCTCAGTTTGTGGCTCTGGGAGCTCCGCTTTTGCAAACCCAAAAAGGCTGTGCATTTGGAAGCCAAACGCTCAGCATGCGGCTGCCGAGTCTGGTTTTGTGGACAAAGCAAACTGTGGAATGGCTTCTCGGTGTCTGTATAAAGGGACAAACGATTGCATTCACCCTTTGTACTAACACCGCTTCTGCATTCGCCATATCCGTTTTTTAACCTTTTTGTCTCCGGGGAACTTCTCATACGATTATTATGTCTTCTGATGATTTGCCATGTTATTTTACTTAACGGTGATTTTATTTTCTTATGGACAGGAAAAAAGAACATGAGGAGGAGTTGGTTTTAGTCTTAGAGATAAGTCTTCAGCAGGGGCTCAGAAACCCCAAACTCTAGTTAAATTGCTTCTCGGAGGAAAATCTTAGTCTAGACAGACTGAGCTTCCCAGGCTCTCCTGGAAGCCCTGCACTTTGGGGCACAGGGGCACTGGGACGTGGTTGGCAGCCAGGCTGCGAGAGAGCTAAAAAATAACACGAACATCAGCGCGGATGTTTATCTCTCGGCCCTGACGCCTGCCACTCTCCTTCCCGGGGCACTTGGCCCTATCAGAGGGACATGAAATGCTGTCCAGATGGTGGGAGAAATGCAGTGACACTGCAGCAGAGTCTTTGCTTTGGGAGATGGGGTGCCATGTTTCAGAGAACATTTATCTTAGTCCCACGTTCAGGTGAGAAGACCTCAAAGGTACTCTCTGTCCAGAATAAACATTGGAACAGTTTCTCAATTGGCTTTCGTCACTACACATAATGTAATCTCCCTTCTTTCAGCTCCCCCAACAGTGAGCATGCTTCCCAAAAAATTACAACGTCAAAACCAGGAATGTCCCCGCATCTACTATTACCAGGCTTGCAATTGGTTCAATTTTCCCATAAAAACATGTTCGTTCAAAAGAAGGGAAACTGTGAATTGATTCCATGCATGTAATAAACTCTGCAAGAAGTTTAACCCCCGTAGGTTTGCGGCACTGCAAAATTGTTCATGGGTCTATGTAGCAAATGATTCTCTGCCTTGACAATCATGTATACATATCAAGATTTCTATCATAATGATAATGAGATTGATGACTTCTTGTTTTCCTCCAATAAAGACAATTAATCACCTTCAGATGTTCATTTTGTCTGTCACGAGAAGGGTGTGGAGCTTCAATGTCTCTTATCTTTCCTCTGCTTCCTGAAGTTTGGATTTGAAGGAAGGAGTTTGAATGGAGACCCCCAAAACTCATGGAGTCCCCCTTAAATATTTCAGGTCACCTCCCCCGTGAGCAGGGAGTGGCAGGGATGGGTGAAGGGGCGGCACATCGTGCCTTTGGGGTTGGGGACAGGTGCCCAGGTTCCATGATCACTGGACAGGAAAGCTTCCCCTTTTCCCTGCTGCTACAGAAGGGGGCTGGAGATGAGCCTGGGAACTCAAATCGCAGGAACTCGATACTCCTAAGTCATGTGGAGGAGAAGCCAATGCTGATTCCCAGGAAGCGCCTCTGAGTCATGGGTGGCTTGGCAGCCTCAGGCTTCAGCAATACACACCCACTTTCTTCCATTTCCTCGTAAGCCGGTATGCTCAGTGCCCAGAGGAAGATTTTTTTCCCAGGCAGAAGGCTGGCTGCCGTGTTTTGTGGGGGTTTGGGGAAGATGCAGGAGGAGGAACTACAGTTCATAACTCATCACATGTATTGTGGGGCTCGGATCTGATGACCAGACAATTCTTCCAATCCAAATAGGGATTGTGTAGGGAGAAAAAACATGAATTGGACACGTATTATAGAAATGTAAAATTAAAACTGTCCCACACAGCCAGCATCAGATGAAAACAGCATGGGTGGGCCTTATTGAAAAAAGACTATGAGGCCAAAAGAAACACAGTGCCCACTGTCTGAGGTCTAGTTCTTTTGTGGTTGATTCTTGTTTCTGTAGCCCAGACCCTAATGGTGAGTCCTATCAATACAAAGCTATCATTCAGTGGGTGAATACGCGATGTCGTTATTGCAGGTTTTATGGAACATAACGATGGCAAAAAGGAGGTACAAATCGTGTGCACCCAAATCCCCCTGACCCTCTCTGCCCCCAAGGAGGGTGACTATGCCATCAAAGTAGGCTGGGCGGGGTGGCTCACGCCTGTAATCCCAGCACTTTGAGAGGCCGAGGAGGGTGGATCACAAGGTCAGGAGTTTGAGACGAACCTAGCCAACATGATGAAACCCCATCTGTACTAAAAATACAAAAATTAGCAGGGCATGGTGGTGGGTGCCCATAATCCCAGCTACTCGGGATGCTGAGGCAGGAGAATTGCTTGAATCCAGGAAGTGAAGATAGCAGTGAGCTGAGATTGCACCACTGCACTCCAGCCTGAGTGACAGAGTAAGACTCTCAAAAAAAAAAAAAAAAAATCAGTTTCATAGAGAAAGATTCTGATGATGGAATTCTGAAAGTTCATCTGCGTGTTGAGTAATTTGGCTGGGCTGGATGTGGTCTTAGATATATGTATGCACTTGGCTTGGACCACTGCTGTTTAGATCAAGAAAGACTGAGCAAGAGGAACTGTGCCCAGCCTCATATTTTACATACTTGGTTGCAACACCTGTGCTGAGCCCCCAGAATGTGTAATTCCCAAAAGAGCACCCCAATTACACATTCTCTTCCTAACACAGAGTATGTGTGTATGTACCATGTAAGGGCTTCAAGCTAAGGGAAGTGGTAAGCTCTGATTTCCAGTCCACATCCTGCATGCCAAGCCATGCACCCTGGCTCAGGGGAAAAGATGGTTTTTTTCCCTCATCCAATTCATACAAAGGCACTGTATGGGGGCCTGCTGGCTTGGCGGGCCCAGCAGGCCTTGAACATTAGGCTGTGAGCTGTGGGCCAATGGGAACTTTTTAGCAGGTTTTCAAGCTGGAGAAAGCTTCAGCTAGGAGCTCAGGATCGAGCAGGCTCTGAAGGAGTTCATCTGGCCTCTTGGGTAGGGATGTGCGAGTTGAAGAGTATATTAGCCTTCAAGAAACTATCACTAGAGGGCTGGTGCCTATAAAAGCATTTTACAGAGCTCATTAGACATCACACTGCAGAAAACGGGTTGGCCTCCCCATCTCACTTTAGCAAGAAACCCAGGAAGTCTTGCATTTCACTCAGGACGATTGGCAGCAATGACATGAGACCTCAGTGCCCTTGGAACCCATGATCCTCCCTGATCTATTCCCCCTACAGGCTCCCATCAGTGCCCTTCCACCAAACACAGTCATAAGCTTTCATTCATTCATTCATTCATTCCTTCATTCCTTCATTCACTCAACATTTGTGAGCACCCCTTATTTCCAAGCGTTTTCGTTTGTGCTGAAAAAAACTGAAGTCAATCTGACATGAATCCTACCAACGAACACTGCATGAAACAGGACGCACTTGAGTTAAGCCTGGGAGGAAGGGGGAGTTTAGACAGGAAGGACTGAATAGGAGCAATGTGAGGGAGAGCTTGGAGGCTGGGAATGCAGCATTCAGCAGGGCTAGTCCAGAGTTCATTGGGCCAGAAGAGAGGGTGGGAGCAAACCTTGGGAGGAGAGAGAAAGGTGGGCTGGAGGGGCACTGGAGTCATTGTCATCAACAATCACTTCTGGAGCTAACGCTGTCACATATTGACTGTGTCCTGGACACTGTGCCCTGTGCATTCCTTTCAATGTCTCATTTCACCACCAGCCCTCAAGAGGGAAGGTGCCCTGATTATCCAGGTGGCTTCAGAAAGGTTTGATATTTATCCACCTGTAGCTGTGAGTATTGCAAATTCCTCCCTGATTGATTGACACCAAAGGCCATTCTGCTGTCTTGTGTCTCATGGCTTTGTGCAGGTCACCGAATTCCAAACTATGACATTTGGACTTTAGTAAGTGACTGGGAGCCATTGAAGGTTATTGAGCTGAGGAGTGACATGATCACATCAGCTAACGTTTGGAGCAGCACCATTATTAGGGACCATTGTATTATCTCCAAGAGAAATTTATCTCCTGTAGTAGCTCCATGTGGTCTTACATGAAGCCGAGTAACCCAGGGCCTGCCAAGAACATATTCATTACCGAGGAACCGGCCCATTTATTTTCTGACGTCTGGTTCCATTTCTCAGGAGAAATATCACAGAAGCTGGATTTGACTTAGAGTCAGAGATGCAGACCATAATGATAACACTGCTGGGTTTTGGCTTTTTTATTTTATTTATTTATTTATTTATTTGAGACGGAGTCTCACTCTGTCGCCAAGCTGGAGTGCGGTGGCACAATCTCAGCTTACTGCAACCTCTGCCTCCCGGGTTAAAGCGATTCTCCTGCCTCAGCCCCCTGAGTATCTGGGACTACAGGCGCCTGCCACCATGCCTGGCTAATTTTTTTGCATTTTTAGTAGGAACGGGGTTTCACCATATTGGCCAGGATGGTTTCTGTCTCTTGACTTCATGATCCGCCCGCCTCAGCCTCCCAAAGTGCTGTGATTACAGATGTGAGCCACTGCGCCCGGCCTGGCTGTTATATTTTTAAAGTTAGTCTAGCCCCTCATCCTGATGAATAACTCCAGGAAGTTCGGTGCGTGTACACGGAGGTTCATCGCTGACTCGCAGCCTGCCTGGCATCTGCTTTTCTCCTCCAGATTACCCTCAGAGCTACTGATTTATTTTTAAGAAAGTGTCTCAGATCTCTTGTGTTCTTCCAGCCTCGCCTGAGAGGAACTGTATTTAGCATGAGCTCATCTTCCTGACTCTCCAGAAACGCTTGGTGGGCTAGGAAAAGGCAGTTGTTGGTCCACCTGTGAACCATTTTTCTCTTGTCCACCTGTAGGTCCTCTCTCTCTAACGCTTCTTTATCTTCAACATTATATCTTCTTTCTGGAGCACATCGGATTTAAATCTTTCTGGGGTGGTCTCACTGAGTCAGGCTGTTTATATTGGCAAGTGGAGAAAAGCTCACGAGATACTGAGCTGCCAGTACCTCAACCCTAACCCAACCTGGCTCTAATCACCCATAAGAGGGCAGTGACCAGCTGGGTGCAGTGGCTCACACCTGTAATCCCAGCACTATGGGAGGACCAGGCAGGCGGATCAGGAGTTCAAAGTCAGGAGTTTGAGGCCAGCCTGGTCAACATGGTGAAACCCTGTCTCTACTAAAAACACAAAAATTAGCTGGGTGTGGCGTGTGCGCCTACAATCCCAGCTACTCGGGAGGCTGAGACAGGAAAATCGCTTGAACTCAGAAGGCGGAGGTTGCAGTGAGCCAAGATCGTGCCACTGCACTCCAGCCTGGGCGACAGAGCAGGACTCCATCTCGGGGTAAAAAAAAGAAAAGAGAGAGTACAGTGAGCGACTCCTCTAATGAGGGCCAGCTGGGCCCCAGCACGGACATGGGAAGATAGCTGACTGTTGCGTTCACCTAGCCCAAGGGGCTTGTCACCTGGCGCCCTCAGGAAGAAAATGCTTACTCCAGAGCTGACAAAGGCATTAAATCACCCTGCAGGTGGGAAGGACTTCACATCCCTCCGGCTGCCCCTGGGCAGAGCCCCACTTCCTCACCTGTGCTCCCAGCAGGAGCCCTCCAAGCTGCCCCTGCTTCAAGAGCTGGAGCCCAGGGCTTCTAACACTTCAGCCCCGCAGGGATCTTGCTAGACTGCAGATTCTGATTCAGCAGCTCTGGCCTGGGACCAGAGTATTTCTAAGCAGCTCCCAGCGGGTGCTGTGGCTGCTGGTCCCTGCACCACACTTTGAGTGGCGAGGGACTCTTTCTGTGGTTCCCATTTCTGACTGCATATTCCACTCATCTTGGGAGCATTTTACAAATGCTCAGGCCTGGGCCAATCGAATGAGGATCTCTGTGATGCTAACCATGGTAGCCTGGTTATCACACAGCCTTGAGCTGAAAGACAGAGCAGCTGCCTGGAAACCCTGTAACTTCCAGCTAAACAAATCTCAACTGCGACTATAAGTGATAACCAGCCTCCCTCTAAGACAGTCCAGAGTGAATTCTAGGCCTCCCAGGCTTTGTCTCAGCCAGAATATGGAACATCCTCTGGTCTGAACTAATCTTCTGCCCTTCCCAACCTTCCGGAGCCCTCCCGCTGTGCCTGCCTTCCAGAACTCATTGACTGTCCTCAGCAAAGCCCCCTAAAGTCTATGTAGATGGAAAGGGACAGAGAGAAGTGCCCCCCAAAAGCAAGGGAGGACCCACAGACCTGGCTACTGATGGGATCATCATAAACAAGCCTGCCCCTGGCCCATAATGTATGTCAATTACCACATGTTAGAACCACTGCTCACAGGTGCATTATAGAAGACTGACTGATTAACAGACACTTAGTGCCATGTGCCAGCCACTGTTTTAAACACTCTTCTAGTATTAACCCCTTCAATCTTTTTAACAACTCCATCAGATAAGTACAATTAGGCTGGGCACAGTGGCTCACGCCTGTAATCCCAGCACCTTCAGAGGCCAAGGTGGGAGGATTGCTTGAGCCCAGGAGTTCAAGACCAGCCTGGGCAACATGGTAAAACCCTGTCTTTACAATATTAATAATAATAATAATAATCCAAAAAGTCACCAGGTGTGTTGGCATACACCAGTAGTACCAGCTGCTTGGGAGGTTGAGATAGGAGGATAGCTTGAGCCTGGGAGGTAGAGGCTTCAGTGAACCGAGATTATACAACTGCACTCCAGCCTGGGTGACAGAGCAAGACTCTGTTTTTTTAAAAAAAGAAAGAAAAAGAAAAGAATGTATGATTATATCCCAGTTTTATAGATGAAGAAACTGAGGAACACAGAGGTAAAATGACTTGTCCCAGGCACCACCACTTAGTGGCTGTTGTGGGTTAAATTGTGTCCTCTGTCATCCTGAAATTCACATATTGGAGTACTAACCCCTAATACCTCGAAATGTGACCTTATTTGCAAAGACGGTATTTTGGGTGGGCCTTAATCCAATATGAATGGTATCCTTATAAAAAATGGGGGTGGGAGCCGGGTGCAGTGGCTCAAGCCTATAATCCCAGCACACTGGAAGGCCAAGGTGGGCAGATCACGAGGTCAGGAGATGGAGACCATCCTGGCTAACACCGTGAAACCCCGTCTCTACCAAAAATACAAAAAAATTAGCCAGGCATGGTGGCGGGCGCCTGTAGTCCTAGCTACTCGGGAGGCTGAGGCAGGAGAATGGCATGAACCCGGGAGGCGGAGCTTGCAGTGAGCCAAGATCGCGCCACTGCACTCCAGCCTGGGCGACAGAGTGAGACTCCGTCTCAAAAAAAAAAAAAAAAAAAAATGGGGGTAGGGTGGGGAATTTGACCCAGAGACAGAAAACCACCAGGGACTGGGGAGAGGCCTGGACAGGGACTCCCACAGACATCAGAAAAAGGCACCCTCACCAACACTGGCGCAGACTTTAGTGTTCCACACCTTGAGGCAATGCATTCTGGGGGGGTTGTCAGACCCACCTCGTCTGTGGCCCTGGCAAACTAGCGCAGCAGCAGAGCCAGGACTCAGACCCCGGCCATCTCAGGCCAGAGCAGGGGCCGTCGCCACGCCATGGCAGCAGGCAGTAGCTTCGGGTCCTGCTCACAGGGGCCTACTCCATCCTTCTGCTTTCCGTCCCCTCACTCTTTTCACTTCATTTTCTCCAATTTCACCATTTCTCTGTTTCCTCGTTTCTTTCCATCCACATTAATTATCTATTGGATGTGTAACAAAATACTTGAAATGACTTCAAGCTACAAACACGATCTCGCAGCTTCTATGGGTCAAAAATCGGTGCACTTGGCTGAGTGCCTCTGGCTCCAGGATGCTCCAAGGTTAAGGTCAAGCTGCTGTCACTGGGGTTGCAACATCCCAGGACTTGGCTAGAACCGAAGGCTCTGCTTGCAAGCTCACTGTATGTCTGGGGACAGCTGTAGGTCCTCCTGACTGTGGGATCAAGGGCCTTGGTCTTTTGTTCTCACTACTGTGTGGGCCTCTTCGTAGGGCTGGTCCCTACAGCCCGAGTGATGCAAAAGGCCGGAGGCAGGCAGCGGTGGGAGGGAGAGAGAGAGAGAGGTACCCAGGATGCCAGCCAGTCTTTTTAAAACCTGATCTTGGAAATGATACCCCCATGGCTTCTGCTGTACTCTTTGTTAGAACAAAGCCATTATGTTCAGCCCACACTCAAGGGAAGGAGTTACCCAGGGCGGAAATACCAGGAATGTGGGGCCCACCAGCGGCCTCTAAAAGGCTGCCAACCACACCATCCTCCCTGTGTCTATGTGCTTGTGGCTGACCCTTGCTGATGGCAGGGGTAGAGGAGCCTGGACTGTGGATCTGTGGTCTGTGTGTGCATGGTGAGGCCCAAACCACCCTGGGATAAAGCTTCGTGATGCCAGAGAGAGCCAAGCTGCTCTCAAAGCTACATCTATCTCATGTCTTTAAAGTCTTTCATTTGCTGTAAGAATACAGCACAAAACACCAAAGCATTAGCAAACTTCCCTGAGGACACTTCAAACTTCAAGAAACAACATTTCCTATGTATCCTGAGAAGGAGCTTTTAACTCATCAGAGAAAAAATAAGCTTCGGCCAAAGGCCTGCAATCCACAGGCACACCCCACCCACCAAAGGGTGTCAACACATGCTTATTTATTTATTTTGAGATGGAGTCTCACTCTGTCTCCCAAACTAGAGTGCAGTGGTGTGATCTCAGCTCACTGCAACCTCTGCCTCCCGGGTTCCAGCAATTCTCATGCTTCAGCCTCCCGAGTAGCTGGGACTACAGGTGCACACCACCACACTAGCTACTTTTTTTTTGTATTTTTAGCAGAGACAGGGTTTCAGCTTGTTGGTTAGGCTGGTCTTGAACTCCTGACCTTAGGTGATCTTTCCACCTCGGCCTCCCAAAGTGCTGGGATTACAGGCATGAGTCATGGCACCTGGCCTGAGTGCCTTTTTAAAGACCGTGATGCTCCACGGGGAGGTGGGAATTGAGTCCTGCCCCGCAGTGAATGATTCTGAGAACTGGGGATGAAACCCAGGCACAGAGGCTGCTTGGAAAACAACCAGTTATGCTGAATTTCCCTGAAGAAGGGCAGGGAAGCGCCAGACAGAACGTGCAGCTGGACCCAATAGAGGTGACCGCACCCTCCCATGCACACGTGCAAAGGGGTTTGCAGCACCTGTAGCCCCTCCCCAGGAGTCATCATCCAGCCCCATGGCAGCCTGGGAGGTGCATGGGAATGGCCTGGCCCCTCATCTCTGCCTGCATTCGGGAAGATGGGGCTCAGAGAGAGGAAGCCACTGGTGTAAGGGCCCCTCCGGCCCAAGCCAGTGGCCTTGCCACCCAACAAGACAAGAATTGGCAGCAGAAACCTGGCCAAGCAGAGGGCTGGAAGGAAAACTGGAAGAAAAATATAAAGTGAGCATTCACTGAGGCCTCCTGGGCCTATCGTGGATATAACGCAGCCTGCAGCAGGTCAGCACAAAGAGAGACGGGGGCAGACTGGGCTGTCTCTTCCTTACTATGCTCATGGCCAGGTATCTAGCTCCCAACCGTCTGGCTACCCTCAAACCTGGCCTGAGCAGGTGAAAAACTCGGGCCTCTCCACTTGTCTCTCCCCAGCCTTCTCAGGTGAGGCCTTTTTTATTCAACAAAAATTTCTGGGCCAGGCACAGTGGCTCAGGCCTGTAATCCCAGCACTTTGGGAGGCCAAAGTGGGAGGATCGCTTGAACCCAGGAGTTCAAGACCAGCCTGGATAACATAGTGAGACCCTGTCTCTTTTTTTTTTTTTTGAGACGGAGTCTCGCTCTGTCGCCCGGCTGGACTGCAGTGGCCGGATCTCAGCTCACTGCAAGCTCCGCCTCCCGGGTTTACGCCATTCTCCTGCCTCAGCCTCCCGAGTAGCTGGGACTACAGGCGCCAGCCACCTCGCCTGGCTAGCTTTTTGTATTTTTTTTTTAGTAGAGACGGGGTTTCACCGTGTTAGCCAGGATAGTCTCGAACTCCTGACCTCGTGATCCGCCCGTCTCGGCCTCCCAAAGTGCTGGGATTACAGGCTTGAGCCACCGCGCCCGGCCGAGACCCTGTCTCTACAAAAAAAAAATTTAAAAATTAGCCAGGTGTAGTAGTGTGTGCTGTAGTCCCAGCTATTCAGGAGTCTGAGGTAGGGGAATCTCTTGAGCCCAGGAGGTTGAGGCTGCAGTGAGCCACGATCACACCACTGTACTCCAGCCTGAGCACAACAATGAGATCCTGTCTCTTTAAAAACAAACAAACAAACAAAAAACAAAAACAAAAAACTGGCTGGGTGTGGTGGCTCATGCCTATAATCCTGACACTTTGGGAGGCCAAGGTGGGTGGATCACTTGAGGCCAGGAGTTCAAGACCAGCCTGGTCAGCATGGTGAAACCCCGACTCCACTAAAAATACAAAAACTCGCCAGGTGTGGTGTTGGGTGTCTACAGTCCCAGCTGCTCCGGAGACTGAGGCACGAGAATTGCTGGAACCCAGGAGGCGGAGCTTGCAGTGATCCGGGATCACGCCACTGCACTTCAGCCTGGGTGAGCAAGCAAGACTCTGTCTCAAAAAAAGAAAAAAAATCTGAGGACCTCCTACACGTCAGGCCCTGTCCTAGGCACTGAGGGTAGATACGGCAGTAGGTGTGAGGTGTGTGGAGGATACACCCCCATCCACCTCCTCACTTCAGGTCTTCCAGACCTTTTCTATATGTTGGAGCTGTAGACACCATTAGAAGAGCTGGACTTTTGCGTCCACCATCCTGTGCAAAGATTATTTCCAGGTTGAAGAAGCTGCAAATGAGCTTTCTGCTTTCCAGAGGCAGGCAGTACCAAACAGCCTTTCCCAGATGGGGGACTCCATGAATCTCTCTCACCAGAGAGCCCACACAGGCACCAGGGTTAGAGTGCACCGAAGAGTTCTGTCGAAACGCTCTCTGGGATATAACAACACCAGACATTATCCAACAGTGTCTCATCACAAGCCAGAAACTCCCACTGCTCCTCAAGCTGTCCCTCCCCGACATTAGCCACAGAGGGGGAGACTGGGTAGTGGTCCTGGATGGGCCACTAGCATGCTATATGATCTTGCATAGTTCATTCCAACCCTGTCCTTTTTTTTGAGACGGAGTCTCGCTTTGTCACCCAGGCTGGAGTGCAGTGGCATGATCTCCACTCGCTGCAAGCTCCACTGCCTCCCGGGTTCACACCATTCTTTTGCCTCAGCCTTCCAAGAAGCTGGGACTACAGGCGCCCGCCACCACACCCGGTGAACTTTTTTTGTATTTTTAGTAGAGACGGGGTTTCACCGTATTTTCCAGGATGGTCTCTATCTCCCAACCTCGTCGTGATCTGCCTGCCTCGGCCTCCCAAAGTGCTGGGATTACAGATGTGAGCGACCGCGCCTGGCCCCAACCCCATCCTTCTGTGTCCCACTCATATATTAATGAGGGGTTTGACAAGAAGATCCCTGAGGTACCTGCTTGCTCTTTAAAACTCTCTGGCACCCAGACACAGCCCAAGTTCCAGTGAACATCTTCACTGAGGTCCAAACCCCTGCTGCATTTTGCTCTTTGCCTGGAAAAGGGTGTTGCCATGTCAGCCATACCCTGTTTGCTTCCTGAGAAACATGGAGAAAAGTCTCCGTTGAATCTGTGAATTTCAGGTTTTTTCGGAGTTGGATCCCAGCCCGGAGCAGGGAAGAACATGAGGTAAAATTGTTCGAGTCGTCCAGAAATGCACATATCCTGCAGTTTCTTTCCAAGTCTGGTGTTAAATGAACAAGCTCAAATGTGAACATGAACAAGGATGACTCAGGCTTAGAGAATGTTGGTAGCACAATACTGGCTGTAAATAATGGTAATGAAGGGACTTTTCTGACCCGTTTGTGGACGAAAGATGGTAAGAGGTATTAATCTAGTTCAGGGATTTCTAAACAGTTTTTGTGGTGCATCCTTATGATAAAATATTTTTGAACATGTGTGTGCTCTGAATATATGAATATATTTCTAGAAATTATAGGCATATACTATACCTACTTATGAACATATAAAACATACACAAAGAAAGAAAATTAGAAGGACAAGACCAAGATAAAAGAAACTGTTCAATAGAACAAACTGTTTATCTTCGTTACGTTAATGTCATCTTGGGTTTTGTTATTTTTATGTTTTTTGTTTTTTGTTTTTTTGAGAAAGTCTCACTGTCGCCCAGGCTGGAGTGCAGTGGCATGATCTTGGCTCACTGCAACCTCTGCCTTCTGGGTTCAAGTGATTCTCCTACCTCAGCCTCCTGAGTAGTTGGAATTATAGGCCAATTTTGTTATTTTTTAAATCATGATTTAAGAGTTTGTAACACAGCAATTTGAAAACCTGATTTCAAGTCTAGTTTACTTAATTTTTTTTTTTTTTTTTTTTTAAAGAGATGGGGTTTCTATGTCACCCAGGCTGGAGTGTTGTGGTGCAATCATAGATCACTGTAGCCTCAAAATCCTGGGCTCAAGTGATTCTCCCATCTCAACCTCCCGAGTAACTGAGAATACAGTTATACATCGTCACACCAGCTACCTTCTTGGGTTTTGTGCTGTTGTAATGGAAAAAGTCATAATGCAAAAATACATAGATCTAAATGAAAGAAGTCAATTTTGGAGGTGCTTTTCATTAGGGACATGAGCAAATGCAAATTGGAAACTGACAAGGTTGAAGGTAGGGATTTCACAGGTGCTTCCTTCCTTCTCTCCCGTCTCCTCCATCTCCTCCTCCTACCCTTCCTACCGAGGATCTTTGTACCCCTCTAAATCGTGTTATGTAAACAAGTAACTATGACCCGTGTTCAAATAGTTCCTCCAAAGACCCGATTTCTCTCTAATACAATGAGTTAATGTTTATATTTAACTCTTAATAAAGACATAAATTTTTTAAATTTTAATGTAAGTTTTTTTAAAACTCACAAGTGAATGGAAAGTACATACCAATGTCTTGTCTCTTTTGATTCTTAGGAGCTTGGAGCTTCGGGCCACTAGAGCCGTGGCTCCCAAATTCTTGATGAATATGGCCCCTTTTCATGGAACACAGCATCCTAGTGATTGGCTCTAAGAAAAGACACTGCAAAAAGTTTTCAAAATGAATTATTTTATTAAAGTGCATCTGTATCTCTGTAATAATTGAGTAATAATAATACATATATGTGATATATTTCTTTGTTTCCATTTTTTTTAGAGATGGGGTCTTGCTATGTTACCCAGGCTCATCTTGAACTTCTGGACTCAAGCTATCTTCCTGCCTCTGCCTCCCAATAGGCTGGGATTACAGGCACATGCCACTATGTCTGGCTTGTATGTGATGTATTTCATCAATCCTCAGACAAGGCTTGGGATGCTTAGGGATTAGGCAACCCTGGTAGCCACTCTACAACCCTAGACCATAACGGAGATGCCTTGAAGACACTTCCCTAGTGGAAGGGAAAGGACTCAGGAAGGAATATCCAGACCTCTTAGTGAGTGTTTTGAAAACTCGAACCTATTACTTGGTGACCAATCTTATACTAACCTAAGAGCCATATGCTAAGACAGGCATGGTGAAATTGTCAATCTTTTCCTAGCTCCAGTCTGCATGACAGTTGATGCTTGTGACCTCGTAAGGCAAAAAAGTGAAACGAGGAGAGAAAATGAAGAGATGCAGATAAAATGCTTGCACAGTAAGAGACCCATCTGTGGGGTAACTGAGGTGCAAGGATGTCCGCTAGTGTGGTGCTTCTAAACTTCAACCTGCATGGGAAACACCTGTATATCCTGATAAAATGCAGATTATGACTCAACAGATCTGGGCTGGGACCTGACGTTCTGCATCTTTTGAAGCTCCCAGGAGACGCAGACGCGGTTAGTCCAAGGCCATATGCCCTGAATAAGGAGGCCCAAGCCCGTGTGCATTCTACACTGGGAGTCCAGTCTTGCTTGAGCCTGTCTCCTTTTTGCTGACAGCAGCCAAAGGGTGTGAGATCTAAGCAGAGGCTGGCTTTGGCGAGTTACAGGGAGTAGCTAATGATCAGGAGATTGGCTGCCCAGCCAACTAGCAGCACCTCAGTGTCCCTTCCAGCCTAAGGGCACCTTTGAGTGAAGTTTTCTTTCCGTCCTGTCCTCTCTGGGGAACAGAAAGAGCAGTCAAGCCAATGAAGAGCAGTGCTCGTGAGTCCCACAGCGTCCCCCGCTGGCAGGAGGACACTCCAACGGGAGACCAGTTGCTCTTGAGGGGAGAGGCGCAACTGAGTCTCTGAAGATGAGGGCTGGAAGCAGGTGAAGCCAGGGAAGCAGCCCCTCTGCACGGGCTGTTGGCACCCAGCACGCCCACTGAGGCTCCTCATGGAAAGGAAAGTCCCTCTGCAACTGGAGCTACCAGTGTCACAGCTGTAGCAGGGACAAGTGTCTCAGGAGTGCCAGGCAGGGCTGGTTCCAGCAGCATCTGCACCTGGAAGGTAAGACCGGGTGGCCATTTCTTTCAGGGCCACCATGGCTTCTCCCCGTCATCTTGTTTGAGGAAATCTAATTTCTGTGATTCCAAGGTGATCTCCTGGCCCCTACTAACTTCTGTTGTCTTAAAAAGACAGAAAGGCGCAGTGGCTCACGCCTGTAATCCCAGCACTTTGGGAGGCTGAGGTGGGCAGATCACTTGAGGTCAGGAGTTCGAGACCAGCCTGGCCAACATGGCAAAACCCCATTTCTACAAAAAATACAAAAATTAGCTGGGCGTGGTGGCGGGCATCTGTAATCCCAGCTACTTAGGAGGCTGAGGCAGGAGGATTGCTTGAACCCAGGAGGTGGAGATTACCGTGAGCCAGACCACGCTGCTGCACTCCAGCCTGGGCAACAGAGCAAGACTCTGTCTCAAAAAAAAAAAAAAAAAAAGAAGAGTCTATTCTCTGGCAGGGCCTCCTTTAGTAGTGATCCCCCCTCCACTGCAGGGTGGAAGACCGTGGACATTAACCTTGGTTAGAGAAGAGCAGGACCCCCCACACCCCAGAGACAAAGGGGGTGTGAACCAGTCTTTCTTAGAGGAAATGAGATGGTTTTGAAAGTTCCCTAAAGTAGCTGTGAATTAGCTTGTGATGCTCTTAAAAGCGTCCTCCCACAGATTCCCAGGTGGAGCGAACCTGCTAGGGAATCATTTCGGGTTAATTTCCCTGTTCAGGAAGAACAGGTAGGTGTTCTCTTGTCTCCTTCTCACCCTGGCTCTTTGGCTACAAATCTAAATAGTGGAGCGGGAATGGGAGGGGCACGGCAGCAGGGACCGTGATGATTTTGCCCACCATCATCTTGTCCCCCATGTATAGGTCAGCACTGGGTAACTATTTCTTGGATGAATTACCTAGTCAGTGAATGGAATGGTGGCAGCAGCTCTTAACCCAGCCAGCCTCTGCCAGTCCCAGATCATGGATAAAGACAGCTGATCCCCGACAGTGCCGCTCACCTCTGGGCATTTCTTCCCAAAGCCCAGGCATGTAGGTGCTGGCTGTCCCAGCTGCAGCTCCTGTTCCCTTTGTCCAAGCTCTGCTCTGCTGCTGACCATTCAAGGCCTTAAACTTGAAAAGGTCTTGGTTCTGAACTGAGCCTCCCATCCTAGCTTTCAAGAGCCACAGCGGCTTCTGGGAAACGGCTGGAACCCACTTAGCACCACTGGGGACAGGATTCTGCCAGCCTGTCCTGGACCCCGCCTGAGCATCAGTGAAGCCCACCCCACACCGGGACACACCAGTCTTCAGGTTTGGCCAGGCCTGGCCACTAGCAATCTTTATAACTGCTTCAAGGGGCAGAGTTCCAAGTCGATTTAATCAGAAAGACTTCCAGATGTTTCCTTTCAGCCAGCTGATTGTGTACACTCAGGATGCCTAGCAGAACGTTGGGGGCTTTGGGGACCCAATTAAGAACAGGCAAGGTTTGGGGGGATCAGGTGTCTTCATCCGGGATCTGGCACTGGCAGAGGCCGCTGGTTAAGAGCCGCAGCCACTGTTCCATACACTGACCCAGTAATTCCTCCAAGAAACAGTTACCTTGTGCTGACCTGCACACCGGGGACATGATGGTGGTGAGCAAGGGGGAAGGTGAGCTGGAACAGAGGCTGTGTGGGCAGGGAGAGGCATGGGAGAGGAGCCTCTTCCTCCCTGCCAACCCTTGGAGACTTGGTGATTTTGAGGCCCTGAGGAGGGTCTATTCCTGAGAATGAAACGCAGTAATGAAAAGCTGTGAATCAGGACATGGCTCCAGGAGGGATGTGTTCTGGCAGATCTCTCAGGTCTGAGCAGCGGGCTGGTGAGAGCAGAAAGAGAGGCTGTTCTTGGTTATCACAGAAAGCCATCTAGCACACATTCTCCCCACCCTGCCTCACCCATCCCTCCCTCCTTCCCCCCGAGCTTCCTGGTGGGAATTCATCTTTGCTCTGGAACCATGTGCTGAGCTAAGCTCAAGGAAAGAAATTCACATTCAACCTGCCAGATGCTGTGTTTATTCTGGCACCAACCATGAGCTTGAGGAGCCTCCTTGTCGGCTTTTCTGTGGCCCAAACACCTGCCAGCTACACGGCCATGAGAAGGCAAACCTGAAGCTGAGACCCACAGCCCTGTGGCAGGGCCAGCAAGGTGGCTCAGCAGCCGGCCTACCCGTGTGCTACTTCCTCCGAGGGATAGCTCAGTTCGGGAGGGAGGAGAGGCGGTGAGGGGAGGACCCTTCTCATTTCTTGTTTTAACTCCTCCAATTTGACTGACTCTTCTCAAGTGCTTAGCTCAGTGGTATCAGCCTTGGCTGCACAATTGGAATCGCCTGTGTGGTCCTTTGGTTCTGATTGTATCTGTCTGGGTGTGCTGTGGACACTGGAATGTCTAAGCGCCTGCAGGTGATTCTAATGTACAGCAAAAATGGATACCATTGGTCACTGAAGCATTTATACGTCTGATGAGGACTAAAGAACCTGACCCTGGAGCGCCCACCTTCCTCATCTGGTTTATTCAAAGCAGGAATGACCTGGAGAAGAAAGATTTAATTAGGATATTTCTCTCTATGGCTCTGTAGAAACTGTCTTTGTTTTTTCTCCATGTTCTTTAAGGGCAAATCCACCTGCTGATTGATCACTTCTGAGCAGGGAATTTTATTTTAAATTATAAAACAAAATTTATTTTAATTGACTTTAAAATATAGAATGATAGAATTGAGAATATGTTGAAAAACTAGCCACTCCTGATTTCTTTCTTTTTTAAATTGTTATTTTTATTTTAGATTCAAGGGTGTACACGTGTAGGTTTGTTACAAGGGTAAATTGTGTGATTACTGAGGTGCTATTGATCCCATCACCCAGGTGAAAAACACTGTGCCCAGTAGGAAATTTTTCAGCCCTGGCCTCCCTCCCTCCTTTTGGAGTCCCTAGTATCTGCTGTTCCCATCCTTATGTCCACATGTACCCAAGATTTAGCTCCTACTTAAAAGTGAGAACATGCGGTATTTGGTTTTCTGTTCCTGTGTTAATTTGTTTAGGATAATGGCCTTCAGTTGCATCCATGTTGCTGCAAAGGGCATGATTTCATTTATGGCTGTGTAGTATTCCATGGTGTATATATACACCACACTTCCTTTATCCAGTCTACCATTGATGGACACCTAGGTTGATTCGATATCTTTGTTGCTATTGTTGAGCAGGGAATTTTAAAATACTGTTGACAGAAATTATGTATCCCAGATAGGGTTGTCAGATAAAATACAAGATGCCTAGTTAAATATTAATTGAAAATAATCAATGAAATTTTTTAGTATAAGTAGATCCCATGCAATATGTGGGATATACTTATACTAAAAATTATTTAAATTTAACTAGGCAGTCTATATTTTTACTTGATAAATCTGGTGTCTAATAGATATGTTAATCAGAATAATACTATTTTGTTACGTATGACAAAAACCCTACTCAAACTCAAAGTGGTGAAAAGAAATGTATTGGTTTCCATCACTGAAAAGTCCATGCATTTAGGCTGTATTTAGATGTATCCAGGGATCTCTCTTCATCTGTTAGTTCTTTTCTTCATCCAGGTGTTTCCAAATATAGGGCAAGAAGGCCCCTGGTGGCTCAGGCCACGTAGCTTTAGGGGTTTATGACCCCAGTAGAAGAGAGGAAATCTCTCCTACAAAAACAGGGAAGACTGGTTTTTCTGGCTTGAGTCACATGTCTACTCCTGAACCACTGTGCCCAAGGAAATTGGGTACAGTAGATCGCCCATATCCATGGATTCCGCATCCCTGAATTCAACCAACTGCAAATTGAAAATATTTGGGGCAGGGCCAGGCGCGATGGCTCACACCTGTAATCCCAGCACTTTGGGAGGCCGAGGAGAGTGGATCACCTGAGGTCAGGAGTTCAAGACCAGCCTGGCTAACATGGTGAAACCCCACTTCTACTAAAAATACGAAAAATTAGGCGGGCATGGCAGTTTATGCCTGTAATCCCAGCTACTCGGGAGGCTGAGGCAGGAGAATGGCTTGAACCCAGGAGGCGTAGGTTACAGTGAGTCATGATCACGCCATTGCACTCTACCTTGGGCAACAAGAGCGAAACTCCATCTCAGAAAAAAAAAAAAAGAGAAAGAAAATATTTGGAGGGAAGGAATTCCACAAAGTTCCAAAAAGCAAAACTTGAATTTGTACACACTGAGTACTACATTGAATTCATGTGAATGAAGAGATGTGTAGGCATTGTATTAGGTATTGTAAGTAATCTAGAGATGATTTCAAGTATACAGGAGTATGTGTGTATGTTATATGCAAATACTACTTCATCTTACATCAGATACTTGAGTATCCTTGAAGTTTGGTGTCTGTGGTAGGGAGGGGGTGGGTCCTGGAACTAATCCCCAGATCACATAGTCAGCATTGTAATAGGCCAAGGTGTGGGTGGTTTTCTAAGGGGAAGAATTTTGAGCAAACATATGTCTACTACATCCTACAGAAGAAGAGGAGATGCTCTTCTTACTTGTCTCAAACATGTGCACAAGTATTGCCTAAGAAAAGGAAAATCTAAATTAGGAACATCTGTGAGATCAGAGTGTGTGGCTCCCCAGGGGCCTCTAAATGGACCTGCATCGTTTCTCCGTGGTTCTAGCAGGACAGGACCCAACACCTCACCCAGCTGTTGCCCCCAGCAAAGTCGTCTGCATGTAGAAGTCTTTTTTTGAGACGGAGTTTTGCTCTTGTTGCCCTGGCTGGAGTGCAATGGTGCCATCTCAGTTCACTGCAACCTCCGACTCCTAGGTTCAAGCAGTTCTTTTGCCTCAGCCTCCCAAGTAGCTGGGATCACAGGCACCCATCACCACACCAGGCTGATTTTGTATTTTTAGCAGACAGAGGTGCACCATGTTGGCGAGGCTGGTCTTGAACCCTTGACCTCAGATGATCTGCCCACCTCAGTCTCCCAAAGTGCTATGATTACAGGCATGAGCCACCACACCTGGCCCCGACTTTATTTATTTATTTATTTATTTTTTATGGAGTCTTGCTCTGTCGCCCAGGCTGGAGTGCAGTGGTGCAATCTCGGCTCACTGCAAGCTCCACCTCCCGGGTTCACGCCATTCTCCTGCCTCAGCCTCCCGAGTAGCTGGGACTATAGGCACCTGCCACCACGCCCAGCTAACTTTTTGTATTTTTAGTAGAGACGGGGTTTCACCGTGTTAGCCAGGATGGTCTTGATCTCCTGACCTCGTGATCTGCCCGTCTCGGCCTCCCAAAGTGCTGGGATTACAGGTGTGAGCCACCATGCCCGCCTTTTTTTTTTTTTTTTTTTTAAAGAGAGACAGGAAGCTAGGCATGGTGGCACTTGCCTGTAATCCCAGCTACTTGGGAGGCTGAAGCACGAGAATCAGTTGAACCCGGGAGGCGGAGGTTGCAATGAACAGAGATTGTGCCACTGCACTCCAACCTGGGGGACAGAGTGAGACTCTGTCAAAAAACAATAATAATAAAAAAGAAAATAAAGAGACACAGGGTCTCACTCTGTCCCCTAGGCTGAGTGCAGTGGCACAGTCACAGCTCACTGCAGCCTTGAACTCCTGGGCTCAAGTGATCCTCCTGCCTCAGCCTCTTGAGTAGTTGGGACTACAGGTGGGTGCCACCCTGCCCAGCTAGTTTTTGTATTTTATTGTTGAGATGGGCTCTCCCTATGTTGCCCAGGCTAGTCTCCAGCTCCTCAAACACTCCTCCCATTTTGGCTTCCCAAAGCACTGGGGTTTCAGGTGTGAGCCACTGCACCTGGCAGCTTTGTTGACTGTTCTAAGTTGCTGAAAGGATGAGGGAGACATCTCCATTACCCTTTAATCTCCAGTTAAATAAGTCAGCATTCCTACTTAACACACATCTCAATCAGGGGTATATAGCACACTCAACTTTTTCAGAACAAAGTTGCCTGTCTTATACTTCAAGACATTCTGATTGAGAAGGTAGAGATGGAGGGCTTGATTGGAACATATATATTTTGGTTTTTAAAGAACCCCACAAATACTTCTGATAAATTGCTATCTACTTCCCACAGTTATTTCAGAAATTAGTTCTGAAATACTTCTCTCCTATTGCTTAGAATATCAGAATGAATTCTGCAGCAACAATACCTGTGGTCTGATGTCAATGCCTCCTCACACCATGGCATACCACAATTGTATTGTGAATAATTTAGTACAAATATCAGCCAATCTAATGTTGCCGGCTGCTAACCAATTTTAATCTCATATTTAGAAGTACCTTTGTGTGTGCACAAAAAGACTTTGAAAAGGAGGTTTCTTAATTAAAAGAGGTGGTCCCCTTCTTCAGATGGCTTAGGTTTGGTTCTGGCAGAGGTTGGGGATGGATGCAAGAGAAACACACCGTTCTCTCTCTTCTAACTCCTGGAAACAAGCCATGACAGTCATCCCAGGAATATCTTGGGGGTGGAACTGCTGTTGGTGACATAAATATTAAATGTGGTGATGGATGAATGCTTTGCTTATTTTGCCTTATGTTTCAACGGATATAAATCGAATCCTGCCTGACACTGTCAAAAAGCACTGAGATCCTGGAAGCCCGGGGCCAAACAACAACCATGGGGTGGCTTCAGTAGGGAGTTGCCAGGCTGGTAGGATAGCAAAGTGGGGGTGAGAGCTTGGAGAGCAGAGACAGCCGCCACCTGGGGCTCTGATTCCCCTGAAATGTAGATTCGTACCCGTCCACTCTGAACTCATTTCAACATTCTAATTATTAGCAATTATAAAATAGCTTTTTCACACATTAGTCTCTTTTTTTTTTTTTTTTTTTTTTTTTTTGAGACGGAGTCTCGCTCTGCCGCCCAGGCTGGAGTGCAGTGGCCGGATCTCAGCTCACTGCAAGCTCCGCCTCCTGGGTTTACGCCATTCTCCTGCCTCAGCCTCCCAAGCAGCTGGGACTACAGGCGCCCGCCACGTCGCCCGGCTAGTTTTTTGTATTTTTTAGTAGAGATGGGGTTTCACCGTGTTAGCCAGGATGGTCTCGATCTCCTGACCTCGTGATCCGCCCGTCTTGGCCTCCCAAAGTGCTGGGATTACAGGCTTGAGCCACCGCGCCCGGCCCACATTAGTCTCTTTCAGTCCTCCTCCTCTTTCACTGTCAATTCAAGGTAAACTACTCCACTTGTATTAATCAGGGTTCTCCAGCGAGATAGAGTCAACAGAATGTAGAGATATAAACAGAGAGCTATGAGAGGGGGATTATTAGGGGAATTGGCTCACATGATTGTAGAGGTTGAGATGTCTCACAACAGGTCACCTGCAAACTGGAGACCCTGGGATGCTGGTATCGTGGCTGAATCCAAGTTGAAAGTCTCAGCACCAGGGGAGCCGCCATTCAAAAGTTAAATGGCCTCTCCCACCCCACCCCTTATCCACCCACCACCACCAAATGAAAGCAATATTTTCCAGTTAAGTTTCCACACTACAAGATTATACATAAAAATATTAACATTCAGCCAAATCCATAATTTTCAGATTCATATTTTAGCTGAAATGATTTCATATATATATATATGTATATATTTACATTGGATTCCTTTTCTAGCAGTGGAGACCTCCGCACTGAAATACCACTAAAGACGTGAGGGGCTGGGCGTGGTGGCTCACACCTGCAATCCCAACATTCGGGAGGTCGAGACGGGCAGATCACTTGAGTTCAGAAGTTCGAGACCAGCCTGGCCAACATGGCGAAACCCCGTCTCTATTTAAAATACAAAAAATTAGCTGGGCGTGATGGCGGGTGCCTATAATCCCAGCTACTCAGAGGCTGAAGCAGGAGAATAGCTTGAACCCAGAAGGTAGAGGTTGTAGTGAACTGCGATTGTGCCACTGCACTCCAGCCTGGGTGACAGAGTGAAACTGTCTCAAAAAAAAAAAAAAAAAAAAGATTATGTTCCAAGATGGCTGAATAGGGACAGCTCCGGTCTGCAGCTCCCAGCGTGATCGACGCAGATGACAGTGATTTCTGATTTCCCACTGAGCCTCTGCTGGTGATACCCAGGTAAACAGGGTCTGGAGTGGACCTCCAGCAAACTCCAACAGACCTGCAGCTGAGGGACCTGACTGTTAGAAGGAAAACTAACAAACGGAAAGGAATAGCATCAACATCAACAGAAAGGACATCCTCACCAAAACCCCATCTGTACATCACCAGTATCAAAGACCAAAGGGAGATAAAACCACAAAGATGGGGAGAAACCAAGAAGAAAAACTGAAAATTCTAAAAACCAGAGTGCCTCTTCTCCTCCAGAGGATTGCAGCTCCTCACCAGCAGCGGAACAAAGCTGGATGGAGAATGAATTTGATGAGCTGACAGAAGTAGGCTTCAGAAAGTCGGTAATAATAAACTTCAGCAAGCTAAAGAAGGATGTTCGAACCCATCTCAAGGAAGCTAAAAACCTTGAAAAAAGATTAGATGAGTGGCTAACTAGAATAAACAGTGTAGAGAAGACCTTAAATGACACAAAAACTATGTGACGCATGCACAAGCTTCAGTAGTCAATTCGATCAAGTGGAAGAAAGGGTATCAGTGATTGAAGATCAAATTAGTGAAATAAATCAAGAAGAGAAGTTTAGAGATAAAAGAGTAAAAAGAAACAAAGCCTCCAAGAAACATGGGACTATGTGAAAAGAACAAATCTACATTGATTGGTGTACCTGAAAGTGACAGGGAAAATGGAACCAAGTTGGAAAACACTCTTCAGCATATTATCCAGGAGAACTTCCCCAACCTAGCAAGGCAGGCCAACATTCAAATTCAGGAAATACAGGGAACACCACAAAGATACTCCTTGAGAAGGACAACCCCAAGACACATAATTGTCAGATTCACCAAGTTTGAAATGAAGGGAAAAATGTTAAGGGCAGCCAGAGAGAAAGGTCGGGTTACCCACAAAGGGAAGCCCATCAGACTAACAGCAGATCTCTTGGCAGAAGCTCTACAAGCCAGAAGAGAGTGGGGGTCAATATTCAACATTCTTAAAGAAAACAATTTTCAACCCAAAATTTCATATCCAGCCAAACTATGCTTCATAAATGAAGGAGAAATAAAATCCTTTACAGACAAGCAAATGCTGAGAGATTTTGTCACCACCAGGCCTGTCTTATGAGTCATCCTGAAGGAAGCACTAAACATGGAAAGGAACAACCAGTGCCAGCCACTGCAAAAACATGCCAAATTGTAAAGACCATGAATGCTAGGAAGAAACTGCATCAACTAATGAGCAAAATAACCAACTAATATCATGACAGGATCAAATTCACACATAACAATATTAACCTTAAATGTAAATGGGCTAAATGCCCCAATTAAAAGACACAGACTGGCAAATTGGATAGAGTCAAGACCCATCAGTGTGCTGTATTCAGGAGACCCATCTCACATGCAGAGACACATGTAGGCTCAAAATAAAGGAGAAAGATCTACCAAAAAAGTGGAAAGAAAAAAAAAAAAAAAAAACAGGGGTTGCAATCCTAGTCTCTGATAAAACAGACTTTAAACCAACAAAGATCAAAAGAAACAAGGCCATTACATAATGGTAAAGGGATCAATTCATCAGGAAGAGCTAACTATCCTAAATATATATGCACCCAATACAGGAGAACCCAGATTCATAAAGCAAGTCCTTAGAGACCTACAAAGAGATTTAGACTCCCACCCAATAATAATGGGATACTTTAACACCCCACTGTCAACATTAGACAGATCAACGAGACAAAGTTAACAAGGATATCCAGGACTTGAACTCAGCTCTGCACCAAGCAGACCTAATAGACATCTACAGAACTCTCCACCCCAAATCAACAGAATATACGTTCTTCTCAGCACCACATCGCACTTATTCCAAAATTGACCACATAGTTGGAAGTAAAGCACTCCTCAGCAAATGTAAAAGAACAGAAATCACAACAAACTGTCTCTCAGACCACAATGCTATCAAATTATAACTTAGTATTAAAAACTCACTCAAAACCACACAACTACATGGAAACTGAACAACCTGCTCCTGAATGACTACTGCATAAATAACAAAATGAAGGCAGAAATAAAGATGTTCTTTGAAATCAGTGAGAACAAAGACACAGTGTACCAGAATCTCTGGGACACATTTAAAGCAGTGTGCAGAGGGAAATTTATAGCACTAAATGCCCACAAAAGAAAGCAGGAAAGATCTAAAATCAACATCCTAACATCACAATTAAAAGAACTAGAGAAGCAAGAGCAAATACATTCAAAAGCTAGCAGAAGGCAAGAAATAACTAAGAGCAGAACTGAAGGAGATAGAGACGCAAAACAAACTTCAAAAACATCAATGAATTCAGGAGCTGCTTTTTTGAAAAGATCAACAAAATTGATAGACCACTAGTAAGACTAATAAAAGAGAGAAGAATCAAGTAGATGCAATAAAAAATAATAAAGGGGATATGACTACCGATCCCACAGAAATACAAACTACCATCAGAGAATACTATGAACACCTCTATGCAAATAAACTAGAAAATCTAGAAGAAATGGATAAATTCCTGGACACATACACCCTCCCAAGACTAAATCAGGAAGAAGTTGAATCTCTGAATAGACCAATAACAGGCTCTGAAATTGAGGGAATAATTAATAGCCTACCAACCAAAAAAAGTCCAGGACCAGAATTCACAGCCGAATTCTACCAGAGGTACAAAGAGGAGCTGGTACCATTCCTTCTGAAACTATTCCAATCAATAGAAAAAGAGGGAATCTTCCCTAACTCATTTTATGAGGCCAGCATCATCTGATACCAAAACCTGGCAGAGACACAACAACAAAAGAGAATTTTAGACCAATATCCCTGATGAACATCGATGTGAAAATCCTCAATAAAATACTGGCAAACCAAATCCAGCAGCACATCAAAAAGTTTATCAACCACGATCAAGTTGGCTTCATCCCTGGGATGCAAGCTGGTTCAACATATGCAAATCAATAAGTGTAATCTATCACATAAACAGAACCAACGACAGAAACCACATGATTATCTCAATAGATGCAGAAAAGGGCTTCAACAAAATTCAATAGCCCTTCATGCTAAAACTCTCAATAAACTATGTATTGATGGAACGTATCTCAAAATAATAAGAACTATTTTTGACAAACCCACAGCCAGTATCATACTGAATGGGCAAAAACTGGAAGCATTCCCTTAGAAAACTGGCACAAGACAGGGATGCCCTCTCTCACCACTCCTATTCAACATAGTGTTGGAAGTTCTGGTCAGGGCAATCGGGCAAGAGAAAGAAATAAAGGGTATTCAATCAAGAAAAGAGGAAGTCAAATCGTCCCTGTTTGTAGATGATATGATTGTGTATTTAGAAAACCCCATTGTCTCAGCCCAAAATCTCCTTAAGCTGACAAGCAACTTCAGCAAAGTCTCAGGATACAAAATCAATGTGGAAAAATCACAAGCATTCCTATACACCAATAACAGACAAACAGAGCCAAATTATGAGTGAACTCCCATTCACAATTGCTACAAAGAGAATAAAATACCTAGGAATTCAACTTACAAGGGATGTGAAGGACCTCTTCAAGGAGAACTACAAACCACTGCTCAACGAAATAAAAGAGGACACAAACAAATGGAAGAACATTCCATGCTCACGCATAGGAAGAATCAATATTGTGAAAATGGCCATACTGCCCAAGGTAATTTATAGATTCAGTGCCATCCCCATCAAGCTACCAATGACTTTCTTCACAGAATGGGAAAAAACTAAAGTTCATATGGAACCAGAAAAGAGCCCACATTGCCAAGACAACCCTAAGCAAAAAGAACAAAGCTGGAGGCATCATGCCACCTGACTTCCAACTATACTACAAGGCTACAGTAACCAAAACAGCATGGTACTGATACAAAAACAGAGATATAGACCAATGGAACAGAACAGAGGCCTCAGAAATAACACCACACATCTACAACCATCTGATCTTTGACAAACCTGACAAAAACAAGCAATGGGGAAAGGATTCCCTATTTAATAAATGGTGCTGGGAAAACTGGCTAGCCATACATAGAAAGCTGAAACTGCATCCCTTCCTTACACCTTATACAAAAATTAATCCAAGATGGATTAAAGACTTAAATGTTAGACCTCAAACCATAAAAACCCTAGAAGAAAACCTTGGCAATACCATTCAGGATATAGGCATGGACAAGGTCTTCATGACTAAAATGCCAAAAGCAATGGCAACAAAAGCCAAAATAGACAAATGGGATCTAATTAAACTAAAGGGCTTCTACATGGCAAAAGAAACTACCATCAGACTGAACAGGCAACCTACAGAATGGGAGAAAATTTTTGCAATCTACCCATCTGACAAAGGGCTAATATCCATAATCTACAAAGAACTTAAACAAATTTACAAGAAAAAAAACTCCATCAAAAAGTGGGCAAAGGATATGAACAGACTCTTCTCAAAAGAAGACATTTATGCAGCCAACAGACACATGAAAAAATGCTCATCATCACTGGTCATCAGAGAAATGCAAATCAAAACCACAGTGAGATACCATCTCACGCCAGTTAAAATGGCGATTATTAAAAAGTCAGGAAACAACAGGTGCTGGAGAGGATGTGGAGAAACAGGAACACTTTTACACTGTTTTTGGGAGTGTAAACTAGTTCAACCATTGTGGAAGACAGTGTGTCGATTCCGCAAGGATCTAAAACTAGAAATACCATTTGACCCAGCTATCCCATTACTGGGTATATACCCAAAGGATTATAAATCATGCTACTATAAAGACACATGCACACATATGTTTACTGTGGCACTATTCACAATAGCAAAGACTTGGAACCCACTCAAATGTCCATCAATGATAGACTGGATTAAGAAAATGTGGCACATATATACCATAGAATACTATGCAGTCAGAAAAAAAGATGAGTTCATGTCCTTTCGTAGGGACATGGATGAAGCTGGAAAACACCATTCTGAGCAAACTATCACAAGGACAGAAAACCAAACATCGCATGTTCCCACTCATAGGTGGGCATTGAATGATGAGAGCCCTTGGACACAGGGCGGGGAATATCACACATTGGGGCCTGTCATGGGGTTGGGGGCAGGGAGAGGGAAAGCATTAGGAGAAATACCTAATGTAAATGACGAGTTAATGGGTGCAGCAAACCAACGTGGCACATGTATACCTATGTAACCTGCATGTTGTGTACATGTAGCATAGAACTTAAAATATAAATAAATAAATAAATAACCTATAAGGGAGTGGGCTATGCACTCCCTCAGGGTCTGAAGGCAGGATCTGAAGAAGGCATGTACCAGTCCCACATTTCCCTGCAGGCTGATGGTTCACCTTGGAAATTAATGACTTTTTAAAATTTATAAAATATGATTTTAAATTATTTACCATCAGGAAAGCTGAAATGAACAAAAGTTGACATCATATAACCCTGGCTTAAGGTCACCAAATTTTAAGAATGTAGACTCATATAAATATATAATTTATATACATAACAAGTAATTTTTTCACTGCTTCACAAATTATTACAGGTAATCAGTAAGGAGAGTTGACCAGAATACTGCCAGTGTTGCTACAGAATAAGATTTGGGGCCACGTTTGGTGAAAATTTATGGAGGCAGTTGAGTTGAATGGTAGACTGAGAAGTTTCTCATCCACTATGTCTTTTATCATCTTGCAAAGTATTCATCAAAAACGTTTCCCATAAGAAAAATGACTAGATAGCATCCTTAATTTTACCATCAAGGTAATGATTTTTTATTACACATCAAACAATGAAGAATATCAAACCCTTCAGATTTCTCACAACTAATTCTCTTTCTCAAGGCTTTTTCATTGCAGGGATTTTGTCATGTTTAGTGTTTTTAAAATACAGTTTTCCCTTGAAATTGTTGACAGCATGAAGCTGTGAAAACATATCTGCTTCAATAAGCGAATTTTGTGAGTCATATTTTTAAAAAATACTTTGTTAAATTTAACCAGTGATGTGTTGTTAAACCCACTCTCCAGAAAGAAAAAAGAAAAGAGAGAAAAAAACAGAAAGTCCTGATTTGTTGTGTTTGCCAGTTTCTGTGGTGTAAATCCTCCCACTGTGGCTGATTTCAAGTGACCAAAGTAGCGTCACTAAATGCAGAGTTGGGAAGAAATGTGCATGGTTGATTCTCACAAGTTGGTATGAGCCAGGAAGAGCAGGATTCAGGACACCATGGATTTTAACTACACACGAAAAGATGCATGCAGTCTATATGTGAGGTCTCACAAATATGTAAAAAAGAACACCCATGTTACTCCATCAAAGTCAAGAAACAGAACATTACCTGCACCCCAGTAGTCCACTGCATGCCCCTTATAATCTTCTTCCCTGTTAACCACTTTTGTCACTTTTCTGCTATTCTTTTTATACTTTTTTTTCTTTTTTATCCTGTAAGTATGCATCCCTAAATGTTCTGATTTAATTTTGCCTGTCTTGAACTTTATACAAATGAAATCGGCCAGGTGTGGTGGCTCACACCTGTAATCCCAGCACTTCAGGAGGCCGAGGCAGGTGGATCACCTGAGGGCAGGAGTTCAAGAACGGCCTGGTCAACATAGTGAAATCCCATCGCTACTAAAAACAGAAAAATTAACTGAGTGTGGTGATGGATGCCTGTAATCCCAGCTACTCGGGAGGCTGAGTCAGGAGAATCGCTTGCACCCGGCAGGTGGAGGTCGCAGTGAGCCGAGATTGTGCCATTGCACTCCAGCCTGGGCAACAAGAGTGAAACTCTATCTCAAAAAAACAAAAAAAACAAAACAAAAAAAAAGAAATCACACTGTAAGTATTCTTTTTGGTGATTTTTTTTCCTTTTTTGAGATAGGATCTCACTCTGTCACCCAGGTTAGAGTACAGTGGTATGACCTTGGCTCACTGCAACCTCTTCCTCCTGGGCTCAGGCCATCCTCCCACCTCAGCCTCCCCAGAAGCTGGGACTATAGGCACACACCACCACATCTGGCTAGTTTTTTATTTTTAGTGGAGATGGAGTTTCACCATGTTGCCCAGACTAGTTTCAAACTCCTGAGTTCAAGCAATGTACCCACCTCGGCCTTCCAACGTGCTGAGATTATAGGCATGAGCCTGTTTTGTGTTTTATTTTGTTCAACATTATATTTGTAAGATGTATCCACACTGTTGCATCTAGCTAGAGTTCATTATTATTTCTTTCTTTTTTGAGACAGGGTCTCACTCTGTTGCCCAGGCTGGAGTTCAGTGACACAATCATGGCTCACTGCGGCCTCGGCCTCCTCAGTTCAAGCAATCCTCCTGCCTCAGCCTCCCAAATAGCTGGGACTACAGGCACATGCCACCACGTACAGCTAATGTTTTTGTATCTTTTGTAGAGGTGGGATTTTGCCATGTTGCCCAGGTTGGTCTTGAACTCTTGGGCTCAAGCGATCTGCTTGCCTTGGTCTCTCAAAGTGCTGGGATTATAGGTATGAGGGGCTGCGCCTGGCCTAGCGCATTCATTTGTATTGCCACACAGTATTACAACACAAAAATATCCTCAGGGATGTGCTGGAGGCAGCTTATACAGACTCATGAGCATTTATTGTCAAATGTTCACAAATTTTGTAAGCTAGTTAATGTCATGTTGGCAGCTTGAAATTGGCCATGATGAGTGTATTTGCATCATGGAAATTAGCAAATGCTACAAATCAGGGCTTTTTCTCCCTGTTGTTAAACATCTGCCAGCATGCCACTGAATATACAATAATATATTTATCCATTCTACAGTAAATGGGCATTTGGTTTGTTTCCAGTTTTTGACTCTGAATATTCTCTTCCATGTATACTGGTACATGTGTGCTCACATTTTTAAAGGAGAGAATATAGCCCAGAAGTGAAATTGTTAGGTCATATGGTATGCCATGTTCAATTTTAGTTGATAATGTCAAAGAATTTTCCAAAGTGTTGGTACCAATTTACATAGAGTCCTGGTTTTGTTTGAGAATTCTTACTACTCCTGTTATTCCTATTACACCCATGATATTGCTAGAGTTTCAAACTTGAGCCAGACCAATGGCTGTATACTTAGATATGATTATGGCTTTAAGTTGCATTTTCCTTTTTTTTTTTTTTTAATTGAGATGGAGTCTCCCTCTGTCTCCTAGGCCAGGGTACAGTGGCACAATCTCGGATCACTGCAACCTCCGCCTCCCAGGTTCAGGCGATTCTCCTGCCTCAGTCTCCCGACTAGCTGGGATTACAGGCGTGCGTTACCACACCCAGCTAATTTTTGTTTTTTTAGTAGAGACAGGGGTTTCACCATGTTGGCCAGGCTGGTTTTGAACTCCTGACCTCAGGTGATCTGCCCGCCTCAGCTTCCCAAAGTGCTGGGATTACAGGCGTGAGCCACCGCACCCAGCTGCATTTTCCTGGTTTCTAATGAGGTTGAGCACCTTCCCTTATGTTGTTTGGCTCATTTGAATTTTTTCTTGTGTAAAGTACTTGTTCAAGTTTTTGCTGATTTTTTTTTTACTGTATTTTTCTTACTGGTTTTTCAGCGTTCTTTGTATATTCCAGATATTCTAATATAAGTGTCTGCTGTTATACATTTCCCTCTATTTCTTTTTATCTCTTCCCTGAACACAAAAATATGGTCTATGTTTAACGTGGGTACAATTGTACAGACTCTAGGTTTATTATGATCTTGTGTGTATGACTTTTGCTTGGCCCCATTTCACCTTCTCTGGAACCACTTTGTTTCTCTGATCCAGAGTTACAATTTTAATATGAAGTGTAGAGATTCCTCCATTTCTCTGAGAGTCAAAGGGGCATGGAGAAGAAGGGAAATTCGGCTTGGATTATGCATGGAGTCCTGTGCTCCGGTCCTTGTCCTGGCTCAGATTCATTCATTCATTTATTGAGACAGAGTCTTGCTCTGTTACCCAGGCTGGAGTGCAATGGCATCATCTCGGCTCACTGCAACCTCCGCCTCTCGGGTTCAAGTGAATCTCCTGCCTCAGCCTCCTGAGTAGCTGAGATTACAGGCGCATGCCACTACGCCTGGCTAATTTTTCTATTTTTAGTAGAGGCAGGGTTTCACCATGTTGGTCAGGCTGGTCTCAAACTCCTGACCTCGTGATCTACCCAGCTCAGCCCCCCAAAGTGCTAGGATTACAGATATGAGTCACAGTGCCCAGCCAGCTCAGATACTTTTAAATGCCCTAGGCCTGCTTTCTCTAGCCAGTCTACTTCGTTCTATTGGATTCTGGAAACTTTCTGAACACCCAGCCCAGTGCCCTGGAAGACAGCAATCCTTATTGTACTTTCTGCAGATGGCTCATTACAGGGTAATGGTAAAAGGAAAGAAGCAAGAGGTTGTTATACGATCAAAAGACATACCTCTGCCCTAAAGCTTTCATTTATTAACGAAATGGTACCACATTGCACCTACAGGAGAGGTTGCTCTTCATCGGACATACCTGAAAGGTATCCTTGTCTGTAGAAACACACAAAATGAACAAAACAGGAAGACAGTATCTATGTAAAGCTTCTATAAAAAGAAAACAGAGGCCAGGCATAGTGGCTCATGCGTATAATCCCAGCGCTTTGGGAGACCGAGGTGGGTGGATCGCCTGAGGTCAGGAGTTCCAGACCAGCCTGGCCAACATGGTGAACCCCAGCTCTACTAAAAATACAAAAATTAGCCGGGCATGGTGTTGGGTGCCTATAATCTCAGCTACTCGGGAGGCTGAGGCAGGAGAATCACTTGAACCCGGCAGGTGGAGGTTGCAGTGAACCAAGTTCGCGCCATTGCACTCCAGCCTAGGCAATAGAGCAAGACTCTATCTCAAAAAAAAAAAAAAAAAAAAAGAAAGAAAGAAAAGAAAAAAGAAAAAAGAAAAAGCCACTCTGATTTATGGCTAGTAGGAATCCAAAATGCAGAGTTGCTATGGAGCAGAATTTGGCAATATCTAGCAAGAGTACAGGTAGACTGCCCTTAACCCGGCAATTCCACCTCCCAAACAAAGTTCATACCAGGACTTTTGCATAAGGCAGCACTGTTTGTTGAAAGATTGGAAAAAACAGGCTGGGCACAGTGGCTCACACCTGTAATCCCAGCACTTTGGGAGGCCAAAGCAGGTGGATCTTGAGATCAGGAGATCGAGACCATCCTGGCTAACACAGTGAAACCCCTTCTCCACTAAGAAATACAAAAAAATAGCTGGGCCTGGTGGCAGGCGCCTGTAGTCCCAGCTACTTGGGAGGCTAAGGCAGGAGAATGGTGTGAACCTGGGAGGCGGAGCTTGCAGTGAGCCAATATCGCACCACTGTACTCCAGCCTGGGCAGGAGAGCAAGACTCCATCTCAAAAAAAAAAAAAAAAAGACTGGAAATAACCCAAATGCCCATCTAGATAGAAGACTGGTTGAATACATTTTGGTTCAGAGTATTTTGCACTGATAAAACAAAAAAAGAACAAGGAATATCCACATTTTTGTGGAGTGACCTCCAGGATATATAGTTAAGTTAAAAAGTAAGGTGGTTACAAGTGTATGTACATTTTGGAGGAAGAGAATACAAATACATGCTGTCTTACATTACAAAAAAGCAAAGATAAACCAGAAGCAACAGAAAAGTTAACCTACAGAGGAAGGAGGAAAGGAGGGGAAAAGTCATGAACAAAAGCTGGACTTCTCTGAATATATCTAATTTTATAGATTTGACATAATTATAAAAACCAGATTTAAAAATTTTAAAGCCATCTCTCAAAACCTGAAAACAAAAAACCTACAAATGAATTGGTGGTATAAAAACACAAAGAGGAATTATTCTATTCCAAGGTACTGTAAACAGTTGACTGTTGTCCCTATTGGGATATACCATGAAGACAAAAAATACTGCAAAATAAATCTTAAACATTTCTCAACGATCATATTTTTGATGATAGTGTTGATATCAGAGACTGTTACATATGTACTGTGGGGGAAAGCAAATTCTTGTGTCATTGGGAACTGGGATTTTTACTAGCTGAGAAAGAATCAAAGAGGTTAAGTAAAAGATGGTTTGAATTTGAACTGGAAGTATTAATGCAAATTTAAGATGCATGTCATTTTCAAAAATTTGTGTATTTCCTACTCTTTCTTCAGACAAAGTCTATAAACAATAATATAGCCAGTAGCAGTGAACACCACCAGTGCTGAGACTATGGTATCTAAATGCTGTTTCTGAGTATGAAAAAACATAGTGTCTTGTACATAGGAATTGTACTAAATGAGCCCAAATGTCTCCTCATAGAAGTTATCGATAACTACTTGGGTTTTGTCAAAGGACTTGGAAGCTAAATTACCTCAAGGTAGATAAATAATTTATGGAGTTGGAGGTGCTTCTTTATAGAACTATTCTAGTAGAATTAGCATATTAATATTTGAAGCCCTAATTAAGGGACCTGAGCAATAATCATCAATGGCTGCTAACATCATAGAAAAGGAGATAAGCAGATGTTCTATCCTACCTGATAAAAAACACAAATATGAAGTAATCTTATTTAAACATATGTCTGAATAAGCCGTTAGCTGCAAGAACCAATTTATATGAAATAAAGTGTCAGAGGGCTAGGATAAATTTTAATCTCTCCTAAGTAGTGAATTTGGATATGGAGCAGGAGTCTATCTGGTCTTTCTGGAGAGAAGGGAAAGAGGAGAGAAGAAATTTAGGAGCTTAGCACAGGAGCTCTCTTTGCCAGTCTGTCTCTCACCTTCACCTCAGTCTTGTTACCATCAGAAGAGACATGAAAAGGGAGAAAATGGTAGTTGTGGTCAACTCTGTGGTCAGCAGTGTTTACAGTGGCAGGCTGTTTACAGGAGTGAAGAGGGATGCCTTCCCTTCTCCCTTTGCAGAGGCCAAGTGGGAAAGATTGAACTCTCAACAAAGAAGAGTGTTCTTACTGCCAGAATGTGTTTTGCTGGCACAGCTAGGCCTGATAACCACTTACTCAGCTTATCCCATGACAGGCCTACCTAGTTGCTGGCTGCAGACTTCCCTTAGTCAAATCCTGCCTTCCATGGGCCTATGGATAGCAAAATCCCCCAGAACCAAGGACAAAATATCATTCCCACTGTCAGGATTTTTCTTTCTTTCTTTCTTTCTTTCTTTCTTTCTTTTTTTTTGAGATGGAGTTTCACTCTTGTTGTCCAAGCTGGAGTACAGTGGCGCCATCTTGGCTCACCGCAACTTCCGCCTCCCTGCCTTAGTCTCCTGAGTAGCTGGGACTACAGGCATGTGCCACCATGCCCAGCTAATTTTGTATTTTTAGTGGAAACGGGTTTTCACTGTGTTGCCCAGGCTGGTCTCAAATTCCTGACCTCAGGTGATCCGCCTGCCTCCGCCTCCCAAAGTGCTGGGATTACAGGCGTGAGTCACCTCGTCCAGTCCCCACTGTCAGATTTTTAATATTTCTCAGTGTTTTGCCTTTTCATTTTATTTAATGAATGTATTAGTCCATTCTCGTACTGCTATAAAGAAATATCTGAGACTGGGTAACTTACATGAAAAGAAGTTTCATTGGCTCGCAGTTCTGCAGGCTATACAGGAAGTGTGGCAGCATCTGCTTCTGGGGAGGCCTCAGGAAACTTACAATCATGGCGGAAGGCAAAGTGGGAGCAGGCATTTTACAGGGCAAGAGCAGGAAAAAGAGAGAGAGAGAGCAGGCAGGTGCTACAAACTTTTAAACAACCAGATCTCATGAGCACTCACTATTATGAGAATGGCACCAAGGGGATGGTGCTAAACCATTCATGAGAACCGCCCCCCCACCATGATCCACTCACCTCCCACCAGGCCCCATCTCCAGCATCGGGGATTATAATTTGACATGAGATTTGGGTAGAGACACAGATCTAAACCATAGCAACTAATTTATTTATTTGAGACAGGGTCTTGCTCTGTCATCCAGGCTGGAGTGCAGTGGTGCGATCATAGCTCACGACAGCCTCCAACTCCTTAGCTCAAGCGATCCTCCCACCTTGGCTTCCCAAAGTGCTGGGATTATAAGTGTGAGTCACTGTGCTCAGCCCACACAACTGTTTTCAGTGCTGGTGGTTGTTAGGACATTGACTTGGCTGCTTTTTTCTTCCTAGAAATGAAAATAACAGTGTCTTGAATAAGGTAAAAGTTTATTCTTCTTTTATAGGAAAATCCAACTGCTGAAAGGAGTCCAGAAAGATAGGACAGCTCCCTTTTAGGAAGTCTTCTGAGGACCTAGGTTCTTCCTATTGTGTTGTTCCGCCGTCCCGATAATGATGCCCTCTCTACCTGCATGTTCAAGAAGAGCTCAACACCATCACCTCCAGCCAGTGAGAAGGGAAAATAAGTGACAGACAAACAGCTCCCATTTAAGCATCCTGCCAGAAACACAGGCATCACTTGCACTCATCCCATTGGACAGAACTTAGCGTGCAGTCACTCCTAGGTACAAGAAAGGCTGGCAATTGTAATCTACAGCTAGAGAGCTGAAATTTAAGGGGTTGTAAAAGTACATGAAAGAAGGGGCTGGGTGTAGTGGTTCATGCCTGTATTCTCAGCTCTTTGGGAGGCCGAGGTGGGCAGATCACTCGAGGTCAGAAGTTTGAGACCAGCCTGGTCAACATAGTGAAACTCCATCTCTACTAAAAATACAAAAATTAGCCGGGTGTGGTGGCATGTACCTGTAGTCCCAGCTATTCAGGAGTCTGAGAAGGGAGAATTGCTTGAATCCAGGAGGCCGAGGTTGCAGTGAGCTGAGATCATGCCACTGCACTTCAGCCTGGGCCACAGAGTGAGACTTTGTCTCAAAAATAAATCAATAAATAAAATAAATGGGAAAAGGCAATAAGGTCTGTTGGGTGCTAACAGTCTTTTCTGTAGCTCATCAGCCGAGTTGCCTGGGGACAACATTTGGAGATGATCAGGGAAGTAGACTGACTTCATCCTAACTCTCTCATTTTCTCCCCTAAGTTTTCTCTCCTTTTCCTATATCTGATCTTATCTGCTTCTCGGTTGCTGATGCTCCTTTGGGATAGCAGGTCTTTAGAGGTAGCTAGGGTCACTGTAAATATATACTTTTTTTTTTTTTTTGTGTGAGATGGAGTCTCACCTGTCGCCAGGCTGGAGTGCAATGGCACTATCTCAGCTCACTGCAACCTCCGCCTCCCAGGTTCAAGCAATTCTCCTGCATCAGCCTCCCAAGTAGCTGGGACTACAGGCACATGCCACCATGCCGAGCTAATTTTTAATATATACAATTTGTATTTGTCAACTCTACCTTAATTTTAAAAAGAAAGAAGGGAGAGAAGAAGGGAAGGAAGAGAGAAACATATAGCCAAGGTACATTTTCTCAGAGCTCCCAGGTGAAGCATTCATCTTATAAAGTAGGAACCACGGAAAATCCAAGGATGTTCTGGAGGCAAATTCTAGCCCACTGTGTTTTGTGACCTTAGTCCTTTGGTTGCATGGTGAGCATGGAGGAATCTTGTTTTTATTTTCCTGATATTTGGGTTTTGAACTTGGAAGATGAGACAGGAAGAAGGAAGAGAGGTTAGTGAATGAGACTGGCCCATCTTCTGTTAAAATCACCCAGGGAGCTTCAAGGTACCGCCATGGTTGAGAACCACTGGTGGAGCTTGCCAAGGAGACACTCTACATTTTGCATACCCAACTGCACATGCTAGTAGACAAGAAAGGCAAGAACCACCACAACCCATCAACCCATGGTGTCTCAGCTCAGGCAGCTCAGATGTACCTCACCCAGGCCCAGGAACCACCTATAAATGCTCACACATGCTAAAGACCATTGAGGATATGAGACAGAAACCAGAATCCGGTGAGGTAATTCAGCCACCTGGGAAGGAAATGAGTGCAGCGAATGGGATTCCTGTTTCAGTGCTACATCTGGCCAGGATGTCTCTGTTCTCTCTTTTGAGCAGTTCTCACGTCCCTAGGGCCACCTCTCATGCCCATGTATCATCACCAATGGAAAGGGAAGAGACGTGGAGAGTTGGAGCTGGTTTACTGAGAGGCACCCGTGTCTGCATCATCTGTCACCTCTCTCGGGTGCCTGGCTCATTGCTAGCGGTGTCCCTCATCTTATAAAATAAATGGGGGAAGGACAGAACGTTGCTGTTTTAGGGCTCACTACAGTTTGGGCTGGTTGCTGTGACCGAACAGCTGAGCTCCTGTGAGGAAGAGGAAGGGCTGGTTGGGGGCTCTCAGAGCTCAGAGGACAGCGCAGGACACTTCATTACATCCCCACCATACAGCCTTCCAGAATGCGCAGTGTCCACTTACATGGGCTCCAGGGAACCATTGCTTCCTTGTTTTCTTTCTCCTTCCTTTACACCCTTGCACCTTCCTGGCTGATCCTGGGTCTAGTCGGCCTTCATTCTTATGTCTGAGTCTGGGCCACCCATGCCTGGCTGTACCCTGGAAGGGCCATGGCTGGACCTAAGGCAGGACCACCTCTCAGGACCCAGCCCCTCGGTTTCCAAGACTTTCTTTATGCTGCATGATGTCGGGGATCACTGTGCCCATGGGATGGACGGGGCAGGACGGAGCGAGGAAGGGACATGGCGGAGACAGGAAGTAAAGGAGTAGAACATCATCTTGCCTCACACCCTCCCTGTGTGACAAAGGAGAGGGCCTGGGTGACAGCAGGGGGTGACATGCACCAGAGAGCCAGAGCCACCTGTAAGAGCATCACCGAGCACCCCAGGTGGAGCTGCAGGGGAGGGCTGCAGGCAGAGCACAGTCCTCTTCTGGGAATTCTTAGGAAAGTGGGTGCAATTCATGGACTTTCACAGAATTTTCCATTCTGGGAGATTCGTGGAAGAGAAGCGTATGTTATTTCCATTAAAGAACATCTCTGGGGGACTTCAAGGTATTCAAATTATAGATCCATTCTTCCATGAATAAAGCCACATTTTAAAAATGTGCAGTAGGAGACACACATCTCTAAGGGAACCATTTTATAGAGTGAGTAACCCTGCGTGAAGGCAGTCCCCTTGGGGCAGTGAAGGGCGTGTTGAGAAGCGCAAACCTCTACAGATCCCACATCTGCCAAATAGCACGCTCCCAGTACAGAGCTTTCTCCCTTTCATGTCTGAGCAGTTTCCATTTGTTTGTTTGTTTTGAGATGAAGTCTCGCTCTGTTGCCCATGCTGGAGCGCAGTGGTGTGATCTCAGCTCACTGTAACCTCTGACTCCCAGGTTCAAACTACTCTCATGCCTCAGTCTCTCTAGTAGCTGGGATTATAGGTACCTGCCACCACATCCAACTAATTTTTGTATTTTTAGTAGAGACGGGGCTTCACCGTGTTGACCAGGCTGGTCTCGGACTCCTGACCTCAAGTGATCCACCTACCTCAGCCTCCCAAAGTGCTGGGATTACAGGCGTGAGCCACCACACCCGGCTGGTTTCCATTTGTTACGTCCATGCCCACTGCATATCTCATTTCAGTAAGCGTCAGCTCTGGTTTTGCACCGGTGACCATTCGTTCTTCTTCTCTTATTCTGAAAATGACCTTCTGTCTCTTTCTGGTTGCTTCCCTCCCAGGAGCCCAGGGCAGATCTCTGCTCATGTGGCTCTTCTCCCAGTTACAATCTCCACTAAGGGGAGATTTTGTCTCTCTTTGACATAAAAATCTCCTCAAATCTACGACATGGGCAGCCTTCCGTGCTGCTCAGAGTGTGGTCTGTGCCAAGAGACAAACACGGAAATCGAAGGTAAACATCTAGAAAGTTTTTAGCAATTGGACATTGCCACAACACCCAAGGGGGCGATTCTGAACATGACATGATATTGCCAGACACCAGTCCTGCTTCTGTAGTAAGGGGCCTTAGAGCTGCTAAGGCACTGTGGTGGTGACAATGGCTCCCGTAACATGCAGGTGACTGCACCGTAGCTCGAGATGTAGGAGGTAGAACAGCCTTATGTCTTGGTTTGCCTGGGACGGTCCTCTTCATCACTACAGTCTCAGCATAATTGGATGATGATGCCTCCTTTCCACTCTTAGAAGTATCCCAGCTTGGCCAGGCGCGGTGGCTCACACCTGTAATCCCAGTACTTTGGGAGGCGGAGGCGGGCGGATCACCTGAGGTCAGGAGTTCGAGACCAGCCTGGCCAACATGGTAAAACCCTCTCTCTACTAAAAATACAAAAATTAACTGGATGTGGTGGTGCATGCCTGTAATCCCAGCTATTTGGGAGGCTGAGACAGGAGAATCGCTTGAACCCAGGAGGCAGGTTGCAGTGAGATGAGATTGAGCCATTGCACTCCAGTTTGGGCGACAAGAATCAAACTCTGTCTCAAAAAACAAACAAACCAACAAAACCATAATTCAGTCCACCAATGGCCTCAGGTTACTGTGGATACAAGGTGTTTGTGGAATAGTCCTGGTCTCCCACAATTTCAACTGATGTCCAGAGTTAAAGGGCTCTAAGTAAGTACCTGACCTTCTATAAAGTGTTGCTAAGCAAAGCCCCCAATGCTGAGGCTTTGATACAAAGTACCATTCCTCCACCTTCCCCTCAATCCTTTTGTTTTGTTTTGTTTTTGAGATGGAGTCTCGCTCTGTCGCCAGGTTGGAATACAGTGGCGCGATCTTGGCTCACTGCAACCTGTGCCTCCTGGATTCAAGTGATTCTCCTGCCTCAGCCTCCCGAGTAGCTGGGATTACAGGCGTGCACCACCACGTCCAGCTAATTTCTGTATTTTTAGTAGATATGGAGTTTCACCATGTTGGCCAGGCTGGTCAAGATCCCCTGACCTCATAATCCGCCCACCTCAGTCTCCCAAAGTGCCGGGATTGCAGGTGTGAGCCACCACATCTGGCTCCTCTCCATTTTTTTTTACATCAGAAGAGACATGAAAAGGGAGAAAATGGTAGTTGTGGTCAACTCCATGGTCAGCAGTGTTGACAGTGGCAGACTGCAGAGTTGAAGAGAGGGGTGCCTTCCCTTCTCCTTTTGCAGAGGCCAAGTGGGAAAGGCTGAGGAGCAAGAGAGGGAGACCAACATTTCTGTTTCTCAGTTGGGTTCCAGTTTGGGCACCTGCCTGTCGGTCATCTGCTCAGGAGGAAGCACTTCCTCGATAACCGTGCAGCAGTGCCTGACCCCAGTTCATGCGACTCAACTGTGGATTTCTCTCTTTAGTATGAGGGGTACTTAGCAGAGTATTTTTTTTTTTCAGATTTGACCTTTAACTGGCAAATTCTGGGTCAGGAAGAGCGCCCCCCAACATTTTTTGATGCTAATCCTTTCCCCCCAAATCTGCCACTGGTTACAGTAACTCAACTTGGGAATCAAGGCTTTCCCACTTGAGCAATTTGAGGGATGCAGGGTCTGACAGGAGCCCAGAGGCCATTCAGAGGATGGGCAGCAACAGTGCCCTGGCTCCAAACAGGGCAGCCAGGTGCAAGGTGGGCACAGAGCTTAGCAGGGAAGGTGGGTCGGCAAGGCCAGGCGCATGGCAGCAGTGGTGGGGAGCCTGGTGGGCTGTGGGGAGTAGAGGTAGTTCATGGCCAGCCTGGAGCTGAGAACATGGAGAAAGAACCGCAAACTCTTAATTTTTCTGTAGAACTAGGCTGGTGCTCAGAGCTGCTGGCAGCCTCAGCTGGAAATCTGTTTACCCAGAGAACGAAGCATCAGATAAGCTTTGTGGTGGAAGACAGCCATGATTCTCAGTCTAAATGTTGCAATTAGAGGGAGAGGCAACGGGAATCCAATGGAACTTGTGTCCAGTGAAGCTCTAGTCAGCCTGAGGCAGTGACTTGGGTCTAAGGTGAAGCCTTATTTATGGAGAAGTGATCCCAGGCAAAAACAGCTGTTGGCCAGAGTTTTGGAGAAACATGAGTTGACTCAGAATTAGGCCATGAACTTAGGTTATTATTTGCCTTTTTTTCCCCCTTGATTTTTTGTTTTGGGTTTTATTTAAATTATGTTTGGTAGAAAGAGACTTACAAATAGGCGGATTCTTATTTTTCTTAACTTTATCGTATGAGTTCCATTAGGAGATATAGATGACTAAGTGGTATTGTGGTTTTTATGAACATATTAGGGTTCTCCAGAGAAACAGAACCAATAGCATCTATTTTATATATATTCACACACACGTATATATGTGCACATATACACATGCATTTATATTGATTTTTTTTTTTTTTTTTTTTTTTGAGACAGGGTCTCATTCTGTTGCCCAGGCTGGAGTGTAGTGGCACCATCACAGCTCACTGCAACCTCGACCTCCCAGGCTCAAGTGAGTCTCCCACTTCAGACTCCTGAGTAGCTGGGACCACAGGCATGTGCCATCATGCCCAGCTAATTTTTCTATTTTTTTGTAGAGACGGAGGTCTCCCTGTGTTGTCCAGGCTGGTCTCAAACTCCTGAGCTCAAGCCATCCTCCTGCCTTGCCCTCCCAACATGTTGAGATTCCAGGCATGAGCTACCATGCCTGGCCTATTTATATGTATTTCTATGTGTATATAATATGTAGAGCTTTACTGTGAAGTATTGACCCATGCAATTATGAAAGCTAAGAGGGCCCACAATCTGCCTTCTGCAAGTGGAGAGCCAGGAAAGTCAGTGGCATAGCTCAGAGGCCTGAGAGCTGGAGACCTAGTGGTATAGATTCAAATCCAGGTCTGAAAGTCTGAGAACGAGGAGCACCGAGGGAAGGAGATGATCCACCCTCCAGCTTCAGCAGCCAGGTAGAGAGCAGATTCCTTCTTCCTCTGCCTTTTTGTTCTGTTCAGGCCCTCCGTGGATTGGGTGATGCCCAGCCACGCTGGAGATCTGCTTTATGAGTCCACCAAGCCAAAGGCAAGTCTCTTCCAGGAACATCCTCCCAGACACAACCAGAAGTAGTGTCTAACCAGCTCTCTGGGCACCCCGTGGCCAGCTGGACTCATACAGTTCCCCATCACCGCGAATCATGGATTGGGAGCTGTGCTTTGCTGGCGAAGCAGCTCTCCGTGGGGAACAGTAAGCCCTGATTTGTAGCATTGGCTGGTCTTTGTGGCATAAATGCTCCCACTTCAACTCATTTCAAGCTCTCCCACGAAGTCACTGAGTGGAGAATGGGATGAGATACACACGATCAACTTTCCCAAGCCAGTACGAGCTGGTTCCAGCACTCCCCAGTGGGGACCAGGCGTCTGAGACCAAACAAAACGTTTAGGCTCACAGTTGTCACTACTGTCTTAGAGTCGGGTGGAAGGACAAATTCTGGGATTCTGTATTTTTGTGGTAGGTTTTTTTTTTAGTTTTTCTTTATTTTTTGCTTTTTGGGTTTTGTTTGTTTTGAGATGTAGTCTCACTCTGTTGCCCAGAGTGGAATGCAGTGGCGCAATCTCAGCTCACTGTAACCTCCACCTCCCAAGTTCAAGCAATTCTCCTGCCTCAGCCTCCCAAGTAACTGGGATTACAAGCGTGCATCACCACGCTTGGCTAATTTTTGTAATATTTTTAGTAGAGACGGGGTTTCGCCATGTTGGCCAGACTGGTCTTGAAATCCTGACCTCAGGTGATCCACCCACCTCAGCCTCCCAAAGTGCTGGGATTACAGGCGTGAGCCACCGTGCCTGGCCATATTTATTTATTTGGAGACAAAGTTTTGCTGGTTCACCCAGGCTGGAGTGCAGTAGTCTGATCGTGGCTCATTGTGAGGCAGGAGAATAAGGCCTGCAGGCAGGGAACTTAAGGGCAGCTAACCCATGCTGACTTCCTAGAACAAAATCAAAATGAAAGCACTTCAGCAACAACAGGAATGTGAATGGCTTTGTAACTTCACTTCATCCTCTCCATTTACACAGACCACACACACCAAGTAACATCCTCTCCATTTACACAGACCACACACACCAAGTAACATCCTCTCCATTTACACAGACCACACACACCAAGTAACATCCTCTCCATTTACACAGACCACACACACCAAGTAACATCCTCTCCATTTACACAGACCACACACACCAAGTAACATCCTCTCCATTTACACAGACCACACACACCAAGTAACATCCTCTCCATTTACACAGACCACACACACCAAGTAACATCCTCTCCATTTACACAGACCACACACCAAGTAACATCCTCTCCATTTACACAGACCACACACACCAAGTAACATCCTCTCATTTACACAGACCACACACACCAAGTAACATCCTCTCCATTTACACAGACCACACACACCAAGTAACATCCTCTCCATTTACACAGACCACACACACCAGTAACATCCTCTCCATTTACAATAGGGTGCATTCTGAGTAAATGAGTCTGTAACTTCACTTCTTTCTTGGTTATATGCCAGGTAACCAGTGGGAAGCCTCTAGAGTGTTGAAACTCCAACAAGATCTGTAACCAGGGCTCTGGAGCCCCTATACTTGGGCCACACCCGTTCTATGGAATGTACTTTAATTCTCAATAAATCCATGTGTGTTTTGTCCAATTTTTTGTCAAAGATGCCGAGTACCTGGACACCTTCTACCGGTTACAACTGCAGCCTCCGCCTCCTGGGTTCAAGCGATTCTCCTGCCCCTGCCTTTTGAGTAGCTGGGATTACAGGTGCGTGCTACCACGCCCAGCTAATTTTTGTAATTTTAGTAGAGCCAAGGTTTCACCATGTTGCCCAGGCTGGTCTTGAACTCCTGACCTCAAGAGAGCTGCCTGCCTTGGCTTCCCAAAGTGCTGGGATGACAGGTGTGAGTCACTGTGCCCGGCCAGTGTTTAGAAGTTTTTTTTTTAACAACTACCTACTATCTCTCTCTGGTTCTAAAAGTAATTTCTTTCCCAATCGTCTAGGGAGTTAGAGAATTCAATCCAATCTCTCATGGAAATTTACATCAATCTAACATTCCTCAATCTGGAAAAGATCTTATGAGTTTTCTACTTCAAACCATTCATTTCAAGATGTGGAAACTAAGGCTCAAAGAGATAAAGTGACTTGTCCAAGATCCCAGGTAAAGTTTCCAAAGAAATCAGAACTAACATCTAGTTCTCCTGGTAAGTGTGTGTGTGTGTATGTTTCTACTACAATTTGCTGCTCCTCAAAGATGTAGAAACAGGGGCCCTGCCTCTGAACAATGCATGAGAGGGAGCCCATATATTGTTCTGGATGGGTTAGAAGTTGACATCAGCCAGCAATGTACAGTATTACCCCTCTTTACTTTTGCTATGGTAAAGGGACAAGGAGTAGCAACCTGGGAGGAAGAGAAATTAGCTTTTGACCATAAACCTATAGCATTTGCCTCGAAATCAGTTTGAAGAAACCCTGACAGAACTCAACTCTGGAGCCCCAAGTATGCATTCCTTGGATCCAAGGAAAATCATGCCTTCCACCAAGCTCTGTAAGAGGCAGAATTGCATGGCACTCTATAAATTGATAGGGGATTTTTGTTTGCTTGCTTGTTTGTTTGTTTGTTTCTTGGGAGCCAGAGGTGGTAGCAGAGTCAGCTGCAACAAGATGGGGGTGAAAAATAGCGGGTACATGGGAAAAAAAGGAAACTGCACATTTCCTCCCAAAATGCAAAGGGTGCCTTGGCCTTAGAGTCACCAGAGGCAGAGAGAACACCTCTCCCTGGCAGTTGATTTTGAGTCAAAGTACAAAACAACTGAAAGACAAGAGGCAACAACCGGCCATTGTTTGAATCTACAGACATTCAAGTGAAGTTTTGTCTCCTCTGTATTTTTACATAATGCTAAGAAAGGCTAGGATTATCAAAGATGGAAACTAAATGGTCTCAGGATAGCCTCCTCACTGTTCTTTACAACACTAGCAGCATTCTTGCCCCTCAGTAGTGCTTACCCTGAGAAGCAACCATTTTCCATCCTTGATACTCAGCTCAGTGTAGCCCTGACAGGCTCTGACGGCAGGGATCGATTTTGTTGGACCTTCTTGAGAACTATTAGCTGAGGAGTATGGGAGCCTCTGTGGACTGTGTGGGGTTCGTGTTAACTTCTACAGTTGCTTATAATGGAGTCAGACTAGTTTTTTCATATCTAAATTGATTTCATTATTTTATATTCTCAAGTGGAGAATGAAGTTTGGGTAAAAGCAAGTCCTGGCTACATGTCGAACTCAATCATCAGCCTTTCTTCTCTCTGAGGCTCCTTTCTTTCCCACGCATATGGTGAAGATGCATAGGTTAGTTTCAGCCTTTCCCAAGTGGCCTCACAGCTGTGCTCCTGGAGTCTGTGGGCTCTCCCATCCCTCCGGGATCCCACTTTACTGCCAGCTAGGTGCTAACACACCCTTTGATAGGATGGCATTCCCTGTCCCTGGTTCCAATGGGGAGATGGGACTGCATTAGTAATTAAAAACTTAATTTGAATTAAAGTCTCCTTTATAGTTTAAAGTAGTTTGAATTAGGTTTTCTAACATTTGGAACCAAAGAATCTTCACTGAGTTCCTTCACTGCTCTATATATATTTAGCTTGTTTCTATCAGCCTGGCAGGTATCTATTTCTCACATGTGGCACACTCAATGTAATTTATTTCTTTTCACCCCCTAAGTGAGCTCTATGTGGATTTTTCCATGTTTCCACCTGTTCCGTAGTGGCTACTACTAAAGGGTATGGATAATTAAATGAAATTTCATTGTAGGGAGTGAGATGGATTTTATAGTAATGTGCTAAATATGACTTTACTCAGTGTCCAAGAGAAAAATCATTTAAGAAGTGAAGCCTTCCCAGTAGATCCACTCAGTGGCATATTCCAGTTCCTACCCATTTTCCAAAGTGCTTCATCTCTACAATCTTCCAACACCATGTGAACTCTCTACCCACCTAAAGTGTATCCTGCAGTGCCTCAGCCCCTAGAGACAGCTCCCCAAATAGTTGCTGTTATTAATATTCTACTCTGCAATTAGCTTGATGGCTTTGGAAGCAGACAGTCCAAGTTTCACAAACCTAACTCTATCACTTACTAGTTATATGAATGAGGAGGAAGTTAGCCTTTCTGACCTTTATTTTCCTCATCTGTAAAATGGGGCTCCATTTTTATTGTAAAATATTTGCTCCAGGCCAGTTGTGAAGATTCAATAGGATAATAAAGGAGAAAAAAAGAAATCCCAGAACCTGGTGCAGACTAAATTATAACCCAGGGCCTCACACTGGGGGGGCCCCCTCCACATGGGTCAAAGCCATTATGTATAGTACTGTATTCATTTGATTGTTGTTAGCCAGTCAGAGTGCACCTTGTCAGTGATGCTGAACATCTTTTTAATAGCATTGGATTTAAACCATGCTGACCTTATGCCAGCCTTCAGTTTCTTCACTCACAGTACCCTTTTAAGGAAAGAACAACTTGGCAGTATCAAATAAGACCAGCTGCCCTAAATTAAGATTTTAAACATTTAGTTTAGTTCTAGTTTGAAAAGGACCAAATGTCTCCCAAAAGCTCTCTGATGTCTGGAGAAGTATTTTTGTTTGGAAAGGGCACCATTTTGTTCTCTAAATGCCTTGAGGTTGGCTATTCATAAGACATTGCATTTTTAAATTAAATAGTTAAAATCTAAGCTCTATTCCAATTGCTCCTGATATGGTTTGGCTCTGTGTTCCCACCCAGATCTCATCTTGAACTGTACTCCCATAATTCCCACATGTTGTGGTAGTGACCTGGTGAGAGATAATTTGAATCATGGGGGTGGTTCCCCCATACTGTTCTTGTGGTAGTGAATAAGTCTCACGAGATCTGATGGTTTTATCAGGGGTTTGTGCTTTTGTATCTTCCTCATTTTTCTCTGGCCGCCACCGTGTAAGAAGTGCTTTTCACCTCCCAGTATGATTCTGAGGTGTCCCCAGCCACGTGGAACTGTAAGTCCAATTAAACCTCTTTTTCTTCCCAGTCTCAGGTATATCTTTATCAGCAGCAAGAAAAGAGACAAATACAGCTCCCTACAATTCCTTTTTAAGATGTGGTTTTCCCTGGGATGTCAAGCTCAGTTCTACTGAGGAAAACACATCTCCTGGGAGAAGAAATGGGTTTTTAGGGATATGCTCTTTCCACTTCTGCTATATTGTCTTTGCTTTTAGGGATAATTAAATTAATAAAAGACATTGCTAGCTGGGTGTGATGGCTCATGCCTGTAACCCCAGCACTTTAGAAGGTCAAGGTAGGATTGCTTTGCGTCCAGGAGTTCTAGACCAGTCTGGGCAATATAGTGAGACCCTGTCTCTACCAAAAAAAAAAAAAAATAGCCAGGTGTGATGTTGCGTGCCCATAGTCCCAGCTACTTGAGAGGCTGAGGCAGGAGGATCACTTGAACCTGGGAGGTCTAGGCTGCAGTGAACTATGATTGTACCACTGATACCCCATCCTGAATGACAGAGACCCTATCTCAAAACAAAACAAACAAAAGAAAAACATATTGCTTTTGATTCTTGGGCGAAGGCCTATAAGTTAGAAACTTCTGTCCATCTAGGTTCATTGGAATTGTCGTGCAGAAATGATAGCTTGTAGAGAGGATGAAGAGGAGTGAAGGAGATCGATGAGTTTGGAATCAGCAAATGAGGCTCAAGTGACCTGAAGACCCTTACTGGGAGGGTCCCCGTATGAAATCAATGCCAGACACCATGGGCCGATCACCCACTAATGATCAAGCATGTGGGATGTTCTTACCATTCATGACCTCATGGACCCTGATGCTTTTAGTCCCATTTCACAGATCCATTCCAGGGCTGTCTGACCCGAAAGCCTGGCCCTTTCTATTGTTCTAGCCAACCTTTCTAGGACCGAGATGAGACAACTACAGTGCAGGTCTACTTGGAAAGTCACCACTTCTGCAAAAAAAGATCTCACATCTTCGCATATCACTCTGTCCATCATTCTGATGGCTTTGGTAAACAGGGAGGAAGCTTTGGGTAATGGAATGAGCAAACCCTCAAGGCCCTGGGGGCAAGTCTCAGCTCTGTAATTTACTAGTTGCATGACCTTGTGATGACAATAGCTGAATGAACTGAACTGTGTACTCCCAAAATTTGTATTTTGAAGCCCTACCCGCAACGTGATGATATGGCAGGTAATTAGAGTCAAACGAGATATAAAGGTAGATGCTAATATAATGGCATTGGTGTCGTTCTAAGAGGAGAAGATACCAGAGAGCTTGCTCTCTCTGCCCAGGCAGAGGGAAATGCCACGTGGATGCATAAGGAGAAGGTGGCTGTCTACAAGCCAGGAAGAGAGCCCTCACCAGAATTCGAATCTTCCAGCACGTTGATCTGGACTTCCAGGCTCCAGGACTGTGAGAAAATGAATTTCTGTTGTTTAAGCCACCCAGTCTGTGGTATTTTGTAATAGCAGCTCAAGTAGACTCATACAATGGTGAATACCATTCTAAGCACTTTAGAGACATCAACTATCCTAATGTATAACTACGAGGAAGATATTATCACCTGTATGTTACAAATGAGAAGCCAAAAGCTTAGAGAGGCCATATGCCTTAGGGGTGAAAAATAGTTTAGGTAATACACAAAAAATACCAGCACCAGCAGAAAGAGATCAGGAGTTGCCCAGTGCCAAGGATGACAGAGATTGAATGCAAAGGGGAACAAGGAAAGTTTTGGGAGTGATGGAAATATTCTGTATCTCCTTTTATGTCTTGGAGGTAGTCACATGGGTGTATATATTTGTCAAAACTTATTGAGCTATAGAGTTAAAATGGGTATATTTTACTGTACATAATTTATGACCCAAAGATGATTGAAAAATTTTTAAAAAGTAGTTGTAACCAAAAAGAAAGATAGGAACTAGAGTTAGAACATTTGTGTCTGAATTGAATTCCAGCTCCACCACATATTATTTATGTGCTTTTGATCAAGTTATTAATCTCTCTGGGTCTCTCAGCCTTCAGTTTTTCATCTCTTAAATGGTAGTAGTGTTTTCTCAATATATATTTTAAGACTGTTATGAAAGTATTTCATACTATATTTTATTCATTTGTGCATTCATCCGACAAGCATATAAAGAACACATACTGTGAGTCAGGCACTGTTGTTGGTAGGCAGGACAGATGCACCATTCTGGGAAGTAGAGCAGGAAACCACACAGAAAGGGACAGGAGACCAAGGTAGGGGGATTGCTTGAGTCCAGGAGTTCGAGACCAGCCTGGGCAACAAAGTGAGACCCTGTCTCTATTAAAACACATACACACACACAGACACACACACACACACACACACACATCCTATGTGTGTGTATGCATAAAACTGACAAGGACTCTGTGCCCAAGGAGCTAATTTTCTTTTTTCTAAATAAGGGATTTATTAGCTTTTTTAAAAAATAAAAATAAAAACAACCTTTTATTTTAGGTTCAGGGGTACGTGTGTAGGTTTGTTGTATTGGTAAACTCTGTCACAAGGGTTTGTTGAACATATTATTTCATCACCCGGGTACTAAGCCTTGTACCGAATAGTTATTTTTTGTATTTCTCTCCTTCCTCCCACCTCCACCCTTTGGTAGGCCCCTGTCTCTGTTGTTCACCTCGTGTATCCATGTGTTTTCATTATTTAGCTTCTACTTATAAGTGAGAACAAGCAGTACTGGGTTTTCTGTTTCTGTGTTAGTTTGCTAAAGATCATGGCCTCCAGCTGTACCCGTGTTCCTGCAAAGGACATGATATTGTTCCTTTTATGGCTGCATAGTATTCCATGGAGCTAATTTTCTAAAAAAGAGGAAAGACCACCACAGACAAGTAAAATCACAATTGCAGGTAGAAATACATTCTATGAATGAAATTAAACAAAGCCATGTTATTACCTAGGGAATATATTGGAGAGAATGCACAGGGAAAGGCTTCCTGAACCTTGAGGGGGTGCCTGAACCAAGTTTTAAGGAAGGAGGAGGAGATCATGCAAGGATCTGAAGGAATGGGTCTCCAGGCAGAAGGAATAAGAAGTGCAAAGGCTGGAATGAGCTTGGGCAGTCAAGGAATAGAAAGCCCAGTATGACTGGAGAGGAGTGAGCGAGGCCGAGGGTTAAGGAACAGGAAGAATAGTTCGAAGTGGGTTCGTGGTGAGCATGGATCAAAGGCTATGTTGTGGAAAATTCTTCATGGTGGGGACAACGATGGAAGCCAGCCAACTTGTAGGATGTCATGACAGTAGCGCAGGCACTAGGGCTTGGGCCAGGCTGGTGGTCGTAGAGAAGGAGCAAAGCACGTGGACTCTGGATACACGCTGGCGATTGGGTCAGCTGGGCATGCTGCTGTATTGAGGGAGGGGAATAAGAAAGAAAAGACTCAATAATGGCTCTGAGTGGTTTTAACTTCTACAACCGGGTAGATGTTGGTGCCCTCTGCCGAGGGAAGGAAGTGTGGAGCAGGAAGCCCGGAGCTCTGGTTTTGACTAGCTAAATTAGACACGCCTGTTAGACAACCGCGTGGAGATGGCAGGTCTGCAACTGGATATGAATCTGGAGCTCAGGGGCAAGTTCAAGGCTAGAGATGCAAGGAAATGCCTAGAGCAACGTACAGCATTTTGTTGTTACCTCTCCTTGCATTCACTGCAAGAACCACCACTTCCTCCTGTCACCTTCTAAAGAATATTTTATTCTCCCTAGATGCGTACAGGGGTGGGAGCTCAAGTGTGGGGGCAGGAAAGTGAGGTGAGCACAGAGGTGGTTCTCATGGTTCTCAGTAGACACGAGACACGATAGCCAGTCACTGCACTCCAATGAGTAGTCTCTTTCCTGAGGGATCATATATATATATTTGCAGGCTCCTTATAAGGAGACAAGGTCTAGCTCTGTCACCCAGGCTCGAGTGCAATGGTGCAATCACAACTCACTGCAGGCTTGACCTTCTGGACTCAAGTGATTCCCCCGCCTCAGCCTCCCAAGTAGCTGGGACCAAGTCGCATGGTGCATGCCACCATGCCTGGCTAATTTTTGTGTTTTTTGAATTAACAGAGTCTTGCTATGTTGTCCAGGCTGGTCCTGACCTCTTGGGCTCAAGCAATCTGCCCACCTTGGCCTCTCAAAGTGCTGGGATTACAGGTATGAGCCACCACTCCTGGCCAGTCCTTCTCATTTTAAAGACTACCTTCTGGCTGGGCACAGTGGCTCGTCTGTAATCCCAGCACTTTGGGAGGCCAAGGCGGGCAGATCACTTGAGGTCAAGAGATTGAGACCATTCTGGCCAACATGTGAAACCCCATCTCTACTAAAAATACAAAAAATTGACTGGGCACAATGGCTCACGCCTGTAATCCCAGCACTTTGGGAGGCCGAGGTGGGCAGATCACAAGGTCAGGAGTTTGAGACCAGCCTGGCCAACATGGTGAAACCCTGTCTCTACTAAAAATACAAAAATTAGCCAAGTGTGGTGGTGGGTGCCTGTAATCCCAGCTACTCAGGAGGCTGAGGCAGGAGAATTGCTTGAAATCAGAAGGCAGAGGTTACAGTGAGCCGAGATGGTGCTACTGCACTTCAGCCTAGGCAACAAAGCGAGACTCCATCTCAAAAAAAAAAAAAACAAAGAAGAAAAATCAAAAATCAGTCAGGTGTGGTGGTGCATGCCTGTAGTCATAGCTACTCAGGAGGCTGAGGCAGGAGGATCACTTGAACCTGGGAGGCGGAGGTTGCAGTGAGCTGAGATTGCGCCGTCCCACTCCAGCCTGGCAACAGAGTGAGACTCCTTCTCAGAAGGCAAACAAACAAACAAACAAACAAACAAACAAAAAGACTACCTTCTAAGAAGCACCTTCTTGACCATCCTATCTAAAATGGGTCTTCTCCCTTAGCTTCCACTCCCATAGTGGCATTTCCTCACCCAGCACAATGTTGGTTTCATTGAAAGCAGTCATTTGTAATGATAATGACTAGTTCAAGTTCATTGTCTCTCTCCACCTTTGGAGAGAGAGTTTGACTCTATGTTGGAAGGAAATGTGCCTGTTGTGGCAATCCTTGTGAGCCAGAGCTACCATAGTGCCTGCCACACCCTAGGTGCTCAATAAATATCTGTTGAAGAACTTAATGAGCTATATCTGAGATATCATGGTTCAGAGTGCATTAATTGAAGCTCCAAGCATGGGCTGAAGCAGCCTTATTCCAGATCACCAGTCCCTTAGCCCAAGGCCAGAAATGGGTTTTTAAAGATGGCACAGGGAACAATTATCGGGGCATGTGGAGACGAACAACATGGCAAATCTCCAAGCCCTGCCAGGCACTGGGCGCCATTTGCATTCATCACTGAGCACCACGGCATATGCAAGCTTGTTAGCAGGATCATGGGCCAGAGATGGATGGATCCACTCCAGCCTCCTGCTAAGCTCCTGAAACGAAAGATTTTTGTAAGTGTTTTGAATTGTTCTCATGAGATGTCATGGCCGGCAAGCTGGAAAACTGTGTGGCTCTTTGCCAGTTGCCTGGTTTTAAATCTAGTCTTCCATGGAAAATGAAATTGAGAAAGAATTTGAGATTTCTAATTGGGATCTGTCCCCTGGAGGGGAGAAGGCTATTTTTATGTTCCAACCCAACACACTGGAGAGATCTGGGAATGCAGCCTGTATCCAACTTCTTTTTTCTTTTTTTTTCTTTTTTGAGACAGAGTCTCTATTGCCCAGGCTGGAGTGCAGTGGCACAATCTCGGCTCACTGCAACCTCCGCCTCCTGGGTTCAGGCGATTCTCATGTCTCAGCCTCCTGGGTAGCTGGGATTGCAGGCGTGCTTTACCACACCCAGCTAGTTTTTGTATTTTTAGTACAGAGGGGGTTTCTCCATGTTGGCCAGGCTAGTCTGAAACTCCTGACCTCAAGTGATTCACCAGCTTAGGCCTCCCAAAGTGCTGGGATTACAGGCATGAACCACTGTGAGAGAGACTGGAATGAGAAGCTAAGCACTAGCTGTCCTCCAAAGAGGAAGCCAGAAACATCACCCAGGTCTCAGCTTCTCAGCAAGGTTTATCGTCCAAATCTGTTCAGAGATAGGAAGAGAGGATTCAGTAGGTCCAGATAAGGAAGTAGGGCTGGGCATGGTGGCTCACACCTGTAATCCCAGCACTTGGGAGGCCAAGGCAGGAGGGCCACTTGAACCCAGGAGTTCAAAATCAGCCGGGGCAACAAAGTGAGACCCCATCTGTACAAAAAAGTAAAAAAATTAGCTGGGCCTGGTGGCCCATTGCTGTGGTCCCAGTCACTCATGTGGAAGATGTGGGAGAATCACTTGAACTCGGGAGGTCGAGGCTGCAGTGAGCTGAGATCGTGCCACTGCACTCCAGCCTGCACAACACAGTGAGATCCTGTCAAAGGGAGGGGTGGGGAGGGGAGGATTCAGACATTTGTTATCTTGAAATAAGAGCCTCTTTCTATGCTGAAGAGTACTAATTTATGCATGTGAATTACCCAATAGGAAGGCATGAAGGCAAAGGAAAACCCTACACGATTTCCATTACTGGAGAAGAGGGCAGAGTTCATGAGTTAAGAGAAATCGTGATGAATGCAGGGAGATGCTAGAATTTGTGTCTCTTCTGAAACATTGTATATGCCTCTTAGTGAGGGAAACACCTGTCTCTCCCTCACTAAATAGTGTGATAACATGCTAGAAGGATCTGCTTGTATCAATCACAGTATTTTGGGAGAAAAGGGAGGGGTTAAATGTTTGCAACCCAAGGAAACAGAAAACAGGAACTAGTGGCTCCCCAAGCCCAAAACCTCAATGGTATTTGATTATTTAAGAGCTGGAAAACGATGTGTATGACACATCACTCAGGCTTGTTGGCATTTGGTATCTGACACCAACACGGTCAGGATGAGTTGAGGATCGGGTCCCTTCCTCAGAGATGTAGAACAGTTCTTTGTGAAATGCTGTCTGGTTACTTTCTGGGTGCCCTGATTTGTGGCTGATAATGTTCCCTTTTCCCACCACCATCCAATCCTTGAAAGTCCCACTATAAAAGGAAAACGAAAAAGAGACCGATGGCATGGGTTGAAAAAGTGCAGCCACAACCGACAGGATTTTAAAAGCAGAAACAGGTTCTGTGCGATGCGAGTGAGCACTGTAGGAGAATCCTACCGTTCTTTCATAGGCCTCCTGAGCCGGAAGCTTTCCCACTCTTCATGTTCCCCACCCCAATCTGGGTCCCTGCTCCGTGCCAGGGGGGCCATCGGCCACAGTGTGGAGGTGAAGAAGGACTGCGGGAGCCCAGGCCCTTGCTTGCTGGGGTTCAGGGTGGGATGGAAATTCTACAGTGATGCCAGGACACATATTCTACTCATCATCACTGATGCTCATGGTCAAAACAAGAATAAGTTGTGGAAACAAAAATCATTTCTCTCAACATGATGTGTTGCTTTCCTCTCTGAAGTCCCCCCGGTGAATAGTTCTTGGCATCAGGCAGGCTGGGTGGATCTGAAAGGTCTGTGCCTCGGGGACACAGACAGGGCTACCTGGATGGACGCCGGGAGGCCAGGCCAGCCCCTCCTTCCAGCTGATGCTTAGAAAAACTTTCCACGTGGCCTCGGGCTGGGTAACCCAGAGATCTGCGGCAGCCTGCCTCTTCCAAACTAAACACTCTGGTCTGCGTTGTTAACTCCAACTAAAGTAATGACCTTGGGGAACCCAAAGCAAAATCAAACTTATAAAGAAAACTGGTTTTAAACACAGGCCACAAACAACAGTGGGGCATTTAGGCAAAGCTATCCCTTGGAAGAGATCCACGCACTTGAGTAAGTATGAAAAAATGGGTGCCCTCCACCTATTTTTAGGGGCCATATTGGAAAGCAAGATAGATGTGAAGATGGATGGGTGGGTGGGTAGGTGAACGGACGGATGGATGGACGGATTGATTGATTGATTGATTTTAAATTTACTCATGGGGAAACGAGTGCAGAGAAGCTAAGTCATTTCTAGGCATCACAGCGAAAGCACTTCTGAGGCAGAAGAATTAAAGTCAGCACTGTCCTTTAGCCTCTCACAGCAATGGCCCTTCTCCTTATGAAACATGTCACTGTAAATTTCCCCAGTGAGCCCAGGTAGCCAGCAGAGAGGGTGCTAGGACCTGCCTATTTGTGTCCCCCTAAAATACTCATGTTGAAGCTCTACCCTGCAATGTGATGGTATTGAAGGTAATTAGGGAGGCAATTGAGTCATGAGAGTGGAGCCTCACGTTGGGGTTAGTTCCCTTAGCAGAGGAGACAGGAGGCCGGGCACAGTGGCTCACGCCTGTATTCCCAGCACTTTGGGAGGCCAAGGTGGGCAGATCATGAGGTCAAGAGATCAAGACCATCCTGGCCAACACGATGAAACCCCATCTCTACTAAAAATACAAAAAAATTAGCTGGGCTTGGTGGTGGGTGCCTGTAGTCCCAGCTACTCGAGAGGCTGAGGCAGGAGAATTGCTTGAACCCAGGAGGCAGAGGTTGCAGTGAGCCGAGATTACACCACTGCACTCCAGCCTGGCAACAGAGCGAGACTCTGCTCAAAAAAAAAAAAAAAAAAAGAAAAAAAGAAAGAAACTGGTTCTTCTCTCTCTGCTCTCTGTCATGTGAAGACACAATGAGAAGATGCCATCTGCAAACCAAATCTTGGACTTCTAGGCTCCAGAACTAAGAGAAATCAGTATTAGTTATTTAAGCCACCCAGTCTATGGTTATAGGCAGCCTGAACTAACTAAAACAGAGGGCTATTTAAAGAAGGGATTTGAGTTTGGATTGGAGTTGGCCTGCAGAGCCCTTAGAATTCCTTTTTATCCTGGATTTCTCTGTGCTTTAATTGAGTCTTATACACTCTTGTTGGATGTTGGACTACATCAGGGAGACTGTGGATGACTTACCAGTGCTTCTGTGATTCCCAGATACCTTGGGGGTTGCCAATTGCCCCTCATAAAAATACCAAGCCCCTAGTGGTGGTGGAATAGAAATAGTGGAGACTGATAAAACTATGTTTGTGGGTATGTACTTGCCTCACCATAGGCTGTGCTTTTATAAGGTTAAGTTGAATTATGAAAGCCCAGGTGTGGCAGGCCAACTAAGCCAGCTCCCCTAGGTCCTCAGCTCCTGGTATTCATGTCCCTGTGACTTTCCTGCCCATTGGGCATGCATGGGACCTGTGACTTGCTTCTGGTCAGCAGAATATTGCAAAAGTGACGGCACGTCACTTCCTCAATGAGGTTACCTAAGATTGTGACTTACATCTTGTTGTAGACTTTCTCTTTTGCCCTTTTATTCTGCACACTTTGATGAAGCAAGCAGCCATGCTGGGGAGGCCCACTTAGCAAGGAACTGAAGGCAGCCAGCAGCCAGGGAGGAATTGAGGGCTTCGTTCAACAACCTGAAAGAAACCAAATCCTGCCAACCATCATGTGAGCATAGAAATGGATCCTTCTCAGTCGAGCCTTCAGATAAGACCCTACCCCGGCCTGATATCTTGATTGCAGGCTCATGACAGACCCTGATGCAGAGAACCCAGCTATGCCATGCCTAGATTCCTGAACCATAGAAACTGTGAGATAATAAATGTGTGTTGGTTTGAGCCACTAAGTTTGTAGTAACTTGATAAACAGCAATAGATCATTAACATGTCAGTCTAGAGGGTTTGTATCAGTTTACTGATATTCAGAGCTACTCCAAGGGTCTTAACTTGTATCTTCTTATCAAGGGGACTCCCCAAATAATTTTTCCCAGAATAAAGTGTTTATTCCAAAGGGAAAGAACCTCTTTTACCCTTAGAGCAGTGATTTTTCAATCCTGGCTGCATAGTATCTTTATGCAGAAGGCAGTTTGTTTTGTAGTGCTTTGCTTCATTTTGTTTTTAATGTCTATGCTGGAGGCCCATTCAGGTAGGAAGGGGGAAGCTGGCAGGTACCCTTTCATTTACAGCTCCCAGTTGTTCCTGTTGGGCAGCCAGGGTTGAGAACCATTAGTTTAGAGTCACATTATGTAATTGTCTGGCACTTTTATAGCGGCAGTTTTGTCCCTGTTTCCAGCATCTAAAGGTCCAGAAATATTGAAGTCTACTCCCAGCATACCCAGCTACACAATAAAGACATGTTTTTAATAAAAGGATACTTCTGTGTCTGGTTTAAATATTCTCATTTTATTGGACAGGAAGAAATGAAATGCCAGGCCATTTAGTTCATGCCCAAGCATCTGGCAACTGGAGATTCATCTCGTAGGGGCAGAATAATGCAGCCAACTTGTGATCTTTCAAGGGAAGCAGGATTAATTGGAAAAAACAGATAACAAAAATGTTTCACTTTAGTTCTCTTTTTCAGCCTCCTTTCTGAGCCCTTAGCAAAAGCGGAAGAAAGCTGCAGACAAGCTAATTATAGTTTTACCCCTTCACTATGTGCAGCCTCTAGGGCCAAAGCCAATATGATCTGGAGACACCCAGGGAGTGGCAGTAGGAGGGCAAAGGGGGGAGAAAAGCAAGGGGCTCTCTAAAATAAAGAAAAAAGAAAAGTGTTTCTCCCTCCCTGGAGAGACACTTACTGGGACACCAAGAAGTGAGTTTGCCATGTAGCCATCTTATTATATAGTCAGTCATTCAAGGTGGGGAGCCAATGCTGCTATTGGAGAATGTTTTACATGATCCTATAGTCCAGGAGAGTTGGAAGCCAGAAAGAATTGGAAGCTAAAAAAATCTTTAGATATAGAACAAACAGTTTTGAATCATAGCAGTTCAACAGCTAGAGGAGTTAGCCATGAAACTATTCTGGTGTAGGAGTTTTCTTGAGGCCAGACACTGACGAGACCCTAGAACCCAAGGAGTGATTGTCATGGCCCCTGCTTTTGGCCAGGGCTGAGGCAAGATGTGAGGCCAGGATGCAGGGGAAGAGGAGGAAACCTGAGTGGTGAAGAGTCCTTCTTTGTCCCCTTCTCTCCACACCTCCCGTTCTTACGATGCTGGCAGTCTCAGTACCTGATGCTACCATCTTCAGCCCTTCATTCTTTCCTCGATGAGCATTTAGTTTGTGTCACAGTGTGCAGGCCATGAAGATCAGAAGTGAGTCAGCCACAAGCCCTGTCCTCACGGAGCTCAAAAATTAGTGAGAGGAACAGACATGAGCTAACTGGAAAGAAATGTGGTCTAGAACAGAAGCGTGCCCCAAATGCTATAGAATTACAGAGGGAGGAGTCATTGATTCCAATTAGGGGGTTAGGGAAGACTTCACCAATCAAGGTTTCAGTGATACTCAGTTGTTGCACAATGGTATCAATATGTTTAACACTATTGAACTGCACTCTTCAAAATGGTTAAGATGGTAGTTTTATAGTGTGTGTTTTTTTAAATCGCAATTTAACAAATTGATACTTACCAAAACTTTCCAGTTGGGCTTAGACTGGATAGCCCCCATCTTCTCAATAGCTATCCACTTCTAAACTATAATATTTTAAAGAATTGGCCTGGCGCGGTGGCTCACGCCTGTAATCCCAGCACTTTGGGAGGCCGAGACGGGCGGATCACGAGGTCAGGAGATCGAGACCATCCTGGCTAACACGGGGAAACCCCGTCTCTACTAAAAATACAAAAAACTAGCCGGGCGAGGTGGCAGGCGCCTGTAGTCCCAGCTACGTGGGAGGCTGAGGCAGGAGAATGGCGTAAACCCAGGAGGCAGAGCTTGCAGTGAGCTGAGATCCGGCCACTGCACTCCAGCCTGGGCGGCAGAGCGAGACTCCGGCTCAAAAAAAAAAAAAAAAAATATTTTAAAGAATTACAAAAATTGCTTTGAGGAATGAGAACCATGGTAGCATCTGGGCAAGATTTTTAAACTTAAGTAGGATTTTCTCAGCTAGAGGTGGACAAAGAGAGGCCAAGGCAAAAGGTAAAGGAAATGGTACAAGTAAAGACATTGGTGCTGGGTAAGTTGCATCCAGTGAGGGTTTATACTGATGAAGGGAAGGCAGGAAGAACTGAGACAACAATTTCATTTTATTAAGATAAAATTTGCATTAAAAATTCACCATTTTAACCGTTTTTAGGTGTATAATTAAGTGGTTTTCAGTATATTCACAGTGTTGTAAAATACTACTGCTATCTAATTCTAGAACATTTTATCACTCCAAAAGAGACCCTATACCCACTCCCATTCATGTCCAGCACCTGGGAATTCCTAATCTACTCTCTGTCCCTTTCTTTTTCTACTCTCCTTCTGGGACTCTCAATATGTGTATGTTGGTCCACTTGATAGCACCCTATACATCTCTTAGGCTCTGTTCATTTTTCTTCATTCCTTTTTATTTATCTTTCTCAGCCTTGTTAATCTATAAGTTCACTGATTATTCTGCTTGTTTGAATCTGCTGTTGAACCCCTTGAGTGAATTTTTCAGTTATTTGTACTTTTCAACTCCAGATTTTCCACTGGATTCCTTTTTATAATTTCTATCTTTTTGCTACTATTCTCCATTTGGTAAAATATTATTCTCCTGGTTTATATTTTATTTACTCTTCATCTACTTTAGCATTACTAACAAATTGAAGTTCCAGGGTTTTCTCTTGACCTTCCCTGACACAATAACCTTAACCCCATGGTTCAGAGAGCCAGTGTGGGCATCTGCCCAATGCCAAGAATGTCTATTCTGACTACTTACTCTGGAGCTGGGGAAAAGAGCCACAGAATGGGTTTACAGACTCGTGAGGCTTAATGTGAGGTGGATTTGTGCCTGAGCACCATTTACTCTCTGACCCCCATAATCATCCCCTCTAACTGTTGTCTCAGTAAGAGCTCAGCACCAATATCAATAATCTCTCAAAGGTTTTAGGATTTCCTTTGCTGTGGTGCACAGTTACACTGGTGAGCATCTGAAGCTCCCTTTCTAGTAAGTATAGGAAGATCTATAGCATCCTGTAATGTTACCACAATGCCTTTCTTCAAGGGTTCCTGACCTCCCTTTGATCAAGGGGCTCTATGAACTCTTAGGTCTTGGAACTGGTTGAAGGGCCATGACTTTCCCATACATGTAGGCTCAAGTCAGGCTTCTGTCTGCCAGATCTAGATTTCTCTTTTTTTGAGAGTCTTGCTTTGTCACCCAGGCAGGAGTGCAGTGGCGCAATCTTGGCTCACTGCAACCTCTGCCTCCCAGGTTCAAGTGATTCTCTTTTCTCAGCCTCCCAAGTAGCTGGGATTGCGGGCACCCACCACCACGCCTGGATAATTTTTTGTACTTTTTTTTAGTAGAGATGGAGTTTCACCATGTTGGCCAGGCTGGTCTCAAACTCCTGACCTCAGATGATCTAACTGCTTCAGCTTCCCAAAGTGCTGGGATTACAGGCGTGAGCCACCATGCCTGGCCTAGATCTCCCTCCTTCTTTCCCACCCTCCCTCCCTCCCTTCCTTCCTTCTTTCCTTCCTTCCTTCCCTCCCTCCCTCCTCCCTCCCTCCCTCCCTCCTTCCTTCCTTCCTTTCCTTCCTTCCTTCATTTTCCCTCCTTCCTTACCTTCTGTCCTTTTCTTGCCTTTCTTTCCTTCCTGCCTTTCTTTCTTTCCTTCCTTCTTTCCTTTCCTTTCCTTTCTTTTCCTTTCCTTTCTTCTTTCCTTCTTTCTCTCTTCTCTTTATTTTCTTTCTTCCTTCTTTCTCTCTTTCTCTCTCCTTCCTTCCTTCTTTCTTTCATCTTCCTTTCCTTCTTCCTTTCCTTTCCTTTCTTTCTCTTCCTTCTTTTCTTCTTTATTTCCCTCCCTCATTTGCTCACTCTCTTTTGCTCTCTCTCTCTCTCTTCTTTCTTCTGTCTTTCTTTCTGGTATACAAATCCGTCCAGCGTTTCCTAGGAGGTCCATCTGTTTTTCAGTCCTAGGAACTCTATGATCAACCATGTAGATGACTTCCTTGGCCCTGCTTCCTATTCCAATGACCACATCCACTTTGTCTCTGGAAGTTGAGCATGGCTACATGGTGTTTGTACCCTAGGACCCCATAATCCACACTGAGCTCAGGGATCCAAGTTAATGGCAGCATCTCCCACATTCATCTCTAAGCTTCCAAGTATGACTGTCTCTGTGCTTTTCAAGGATGCCAACACATGATACTTTCTAAAGTGAATGTGTTCCAGGTCTTCTCAGGTGTCAAGTTAGGAACTAGCTGACTGAGTTGCAACTTGAACCTTCCTGTCTCCCTAATCCTTTGGATTGTTTTGTCTAAATTATACCTAGCAACTTCTGGCATCTCATTTTCATTCAGCATAGGTTACCATTGAGTCCATAGTTCAAGTAACTGAGGAAGAACCACCTCCAGCTGCCTGAGTGAGCTAGTACATTGAATCCTGACACTATCAAACACACCCATACAAATAAATTCTGCACACTCTAAATTTAGGGACTGCACACCCCTTTGCTAATGTAGGAAAGACACTAAGTATCCATTCCCACCGTATAACCCTTAGGCTTTAACCACTATAAATTAGCAAAATCTAGAAATTACTTTGGTGTGTAAGCAGTTTTCTGAGTGTGACTTGGTGAATTTCCCTTTGTCCGATTAATCTGATTATATATCTAGAGGTAAAGATGGAATGGTATCATGGGCAGGGCCAGTTTCACGGGCCTTTGACCATGCAGTCACACGGAGCATTGTGCTTCAGAGGGTCCCACACTTGGTTTAATGCTTTGCTGCTGCTTCCTTGAAATTCTCAATTTTTTTAATAACAGGCTCTGAATTGTCATTTTGCACTGGGGTCCTGCAAATCATGTAGCTGGTCCCGAGAGTGCAGCGTGAAGACAATTGGGCTCTTTACACACAGTAAGTATCTCAGGAAAGGCCATGTGCAGTCCTTAAGCAAGGTAAGGACAGCTTCATCAGACAGGGAGGGAGCTGCTGTTTCTGCTAGCAGGAAAGCCCAGTAGGGTTTATGAGTTGAGGGGAATTGGACTGAATGTATCTATTAAGATTTTTGAGGTCCCCCTCATTTCCAATGAGTTACTGAGATTTTTCTATGAGTTCTGGTAAGGCTATGACTTCAACCTAAGTTGCCCTACATCTGATGTTTGCCTATGTTGCCTTTGTGGTTAAATAAATGGACTTTCTGGGGGTTTTGGCCATGGCTTAGGTCAAGAATTTCTTGTTTGTTTTGTTTTGTTTTGAGATGGAGTCTCACTCTGTTGCCCAGGCTGGAGTGCAGTGGTACAATCTCGGCTCACTGCAACCTCTGCCTCCCAGATTCAAGTGATTCTTCTGCCTTGGCCTCCTGAGTAGCTGGGACTACCTACCACCATGCCCTGTTAATTTCTGTATTTTTAACAGAGACAGGGTTTCACCATGTTGGCCAGGCTGGTCTCAAACTCCTGTTGGTCAAGAATTTAAACCCATGCTAGCTATGGCCCACATGCTGCTATTTTGATTTCCGGAAACTGCAGTTTGAAGATTCTAGACTCTACCTGGCTCTTGTTATGTGAGTTTAGAAGTCTCCTGGGCTCCTCGTACCACAAAGGGAAAGTAAATAATGGCCTGGATCTCAGAGATAGTGTCCGGACAGGCTGGCTACAGTGAGTCAAGGTCTGAGTAATTATTAGAGTGTGAAGCATAATATATTCCTACAATTAACAGATGACAAGGGCAGCAGATGACAGTGCAGCAGATAACAGGGGTCTGGGGAGTCCCCTTTGGGAGCAGATCTCAGTGTGCTTTTCTGAAGACATCGATTAATGTCGCTGCTTGTCCCTTGTGAGGAGCCAGGCAGGAGAACACTGCTTTTCTGCAGGTGTGTTGAGAAACGGAAACCTCAGGGTGAGATGGGGTGAGGCCACATCCAGACAGGGACAGCAGAGCAGGCTTGAATTCAGGCTCCTCAATGCCCCAGGTGTTACTAACAGGCATTTCCCCAGAGGATCTAAATCACTTTTCCAGGCCAAAGCTGGAAATCCTGAAATCTCCCTGACCCAAAAGAAACACTCATCATCTCACTGTTGTGGTTGAAATCGCCGCTTGTATTTATTGCAAAAGCAGAACAGAATGCACCTGTAGGGGTGCAGCTTCCACGGTTCTCCAAGCACGGGCTGTACATCACCCTTAGGCTGACCATTCCCTTGCAGGGGAGCAAAACTGCTTTGAGGAAATGTCCCCAGTAGGAATACACTAGAAGACGCACCTGCTATTACACCACGCTATGGAGAATACAGCTAATGAAGTGGTGGCAGAAGCTTGGCTGTGTGAGTGCCCTGGGGTAAAAGTCTCTCTTCTGTCCAGTCCAGAGCAGAGCAGAGACTTCTCCCCCTTGGATAGCAGCCTGCCACCAAGACTCAAGTGGCATAAGACTCATCTCGCCAGACTGGCTGTCAGAACAAAAAGCACCCAGCTTTCCTACAGGCGGAAGAGTGGAAATCTGACAGTGCCTGTCATTTCTGGTGCAGAGGACAGCATCACCAGGCCCTGCAGTGTCTGGGTGGTCTCTGGGTGGTCTCTGGTCCTGATGAAGGGCCAGGAGCCTTTATCAGTGGAACAGCAGGGAAGGGCCCTTGTTGGGTGGAAAGGCCATGATCAGAAGATAACCCAGAAAAGGCCACTCAGTTGACTTCTTAATCACACAACTGGGACCTGCTCAAATGTGCCTGAGCAATAAGTATAGTGAATACTCTCATGTTTACTTATAGTACTGTCTTAAAAGTGTTCTTTCTGGAAAGGCAGAGAAGTGCTTTGGTGGTGGTGTAAGGAACGGGCATAAGGAGAAGTGCCCTGATGTACAAGTATTCCTATCGGAACAAACAAGATTTGTTGGGGGAAAGTGTTTGTATAAAGAAGAGATTGGAATGGCTGGAAGGAGCCCTTTGGGAGCCTGGCTGGGAGTGAGGTCACGTCACCCGATCCCAAGAGGCAAGGAGGTGTCTTTGCAGAAGTTCACAGCGTCTTAGGGCACCTCACTTTGAATTCAGAGACATTAGAAAACAATTACTGAGCAAACAAGAAGTTAGACGATAGCAGTGGCTGAGAGATTGCTCAGGTTCTTTCAATTTAGGAAGCAGTTTGATGACCCATGGCAGGCCGATCAAGGCAGTTGCCCCCGTGTTAACACGACCCATGGGTATCATCTTCAACTTGTCCTAGCTGGTGTTGGAAATCAGGTATCATTTATCTTGTTGAATTACCTGCTGCCCTGCTCCTAATTCAATTCCCTCTCCTGTGATGAGCTTATTAAGTCTTCACCTGCCTCCGCTGGAAGGCAAATGCTGGCTGGATAGGGAGGCCCTGCACGTGCTGATTTTCAGGCATCTCGGGTGCAAGGCCACCATCCCCTTCCAAAGATGTACAGTAAGGTGCCAGCAGGTTCGAGCACTAGCGTCAGCTCACTCATCAGGACTAGTGGTTGTCCTGGACTGGGGAGCTCAGAACCACCCTGATTTTCTTCTGAAAGAAAGGCTAAGCACGTTGATTCTAAAGTGTTCTCTCCCCAGCCAGGGTTCTTTCTAGGCCGCTCTGCAGGCGAGCGCACAGCACTCAGGGATCCCGCTGCTTCTGGACTGCCAGGCACTGTGTCTGGGATCAGGCCAGGAAGGGGCAGCACCCAAGGGGAAAGCAAGCCTTGCATTTTATCCATTTAGACTCTACCAAATGCGTGATTAAAAACAAAAACTCCTACAACGTTGGAAACAGCTGCATGTACAAAACCTCACTCATTCTCAATGACCGCCAGGATTGGCCCTGCACACCCGGCAGCCCCGGGCCCGTCACCCGCGCAGGTAGGGGGCGCGCACGGGCCCCCGGGCGTTGATGTGCGGCAGCGCGCCCGCCGCCAGCTTCTCACTGAGTTTCTGGTTCGCCAGCTCCAGGTGGCGGCCCTTCTTACGTGCCTGCCGCAAGGACCTCTTGACCTTTTTCACCCGCTCCCGGAGCTGCCGGTTGCGCTTCTCCAGGGTGGCCACTTTCTGCTGCAGTTTCTTGACGTGGTCCTCCTCCTCAAACAGGGCCTTCTGCACCGAGGAGCACATGAGCTGGAGGCAGAGACAGCAGGCAGGGAGAGGAGGTGAGTCCCAGAAATTGTGCTGGGGGCAGGGGAGTCCCAGAAGCTTCTCCAAGTGCTGACAGCAACACAGACCCCGATTCCCCGCCCCAGGATGGGGATAAACCCCCGGATGTCCTTGACGGTGACATTCCCTGCCTTCCACCCTGTGAATCCCGCCCTAGCCTCAAATATAGAGCCTCCATTTTGCTTTCCATACTTGGCTTCCTTGGAAGATGTCGTTTTCAAAGGATATTCTGAATTTTTGTCATGCATAGCAAAAAGGAAAGAGCCCCGCTTTGGTAAAAGACCAAAACCAGAAATGCACAGAGAAGGTGGACAGTCCCGGGGATGGGGGGGAATCAGGTGACCTAATCCACAAAGGCTCTGATCAATGCTGGCCTGTCCGACTGAAGGGAGGGGTTCCCTTCAACAAAAGGGATTCTGTTTGCTCCCTTCAGGTGGGCTGGCCAGCACACAGAAGGTGGATAGTTCGCAGGAAAGAAAACGTCAACATCTCTTAAACGTATTAAAAGATGCTTAGCCCCACTCATAATAACATTAAAAAAAATGAAAGCCACAGTGAATTACTACTTCTCACATATTGGCAAAATTTCAGAGTCAGGATTTGGGAAAACAGGTGCTATCATACTGGGAGGAGAGTGTTGACTTCTATAAAGACCAATTTGGCTCTGTCAAAATAACTGCATGTACCCTCTGATCTGGTAATTCTGGGACTCTCTCATATAAATACTCTCATATGTGCAAGTTGCCACATGTGCAAACATTATGGCATTACTAAAAGATTGGGAACAAAAATATCCATCAAGAGAGGTCTGGTTCATTAAATTATAGTGAATCTATACAATGCAAAGGTCTGCCGTTTTTAAAGGAACAAGACAGCTCCGTGTGAATGGTGGTGTCGCAATGTCTAAGTGGTGTTCATATTGAAAAGCTGTGCAGAACAGTGTGTATAGTGTGATACCAAGAGTGTGAAATATGGCACCCGTCTGTGTCTGTTTAAATACGCATACGCTAGCTCTGGAAGCATGTGCAAGAAACGGGTAAGGATGGCCGTATCCAGGGAGCACAGAGGACAGGAGTAAGAAGATTCATTTTCACTTTTTTACGTTTTGAATTTTGTATTTCATAGGTTTGGCTGTGTCCCCACCCAAATCTCATCCTGAATTGTAGCTCTTATAATCTCCATGTGTCATGGGAGGGACCCAGTGGGAAGTAATGAAATCGTGAAAGTGGGTTTTTCCTGTGCTGTTCTCGTGACAGTGAATAAGTCTCACGAGATCGGATGGTTTTAGAAAGGGCAGTTCCCCTGAACGCTCTATTGGCTGCCATCATGTCAGACATGACTTTGAGCCTATTCACCTTCCACCATGATTGTGAGACCTCCCTAGGCGTGTGGAACTGTGAGTCCATTAAACCTTTAGAAGTTACCCAGTCTCAGGTAGGTCTTTATTAGCAGTGTGAGAACGGGTTAATACAGTAATAAGGCTGGCATTTCCTTTATATGTGTGTGAACCTATTTATAAAAAGAGGTATTCTCATCTCCAGTCCTTCTCCTCCCACCCATTTTACCTCATCAAAAGCTACATTCCCAAAGACAGACTTGAGCCTCAACTTTCCTCTTGCTTAGAAATCTCCATCAAGTCGGGCCGGGTGCGGTGGCCCACACCTGTAATCCCAGCACTTTAGGAGGCTGAGGTGGGCAGATCATGAGGTCGGGAGATCAAGACTATCCTGGCTAACATGGTGAAACCCTGTCTCTACTAAAAATACCAAAAAAAACCACCAAAAAACAAAAAACAGCTGGGTGTGGTGGCAGATGCCTGTAGTCCCAGCTACTTGGGAGACTGAGGCAGCAGAATGGCGTGAACCCGGGAGGCAGAGCTTACAGTGAACCGAGATTGCACCACTGCACTCCAGCCTGGGTGACAGAGACTCTGTCTCAAATAAATAAATAAATTAAATAATCTCCATCGAGCCCCACTATCTACACTGCAGTATGGTGGTGATTGGTGAAGAGCTCAGACCCTGAGGCCAGGCTGCTTTGGTTTCCAGTCCTGCCTCTTGCACTGACGAGTGACCTGAGACCTTGGGCAAGCTTCCTAGGCTCACAGTAGTGGACTCTGGGCTGCATTAGCCAGAACCCACTTCAGTACTAAAGGATTGATTTCCCCAGCTTCTTGGAGTGCTGCAGACTGATAGCCCTAAGCTGAGTCTCTCTCCGGAAACTGACCCTAGCCTAAGAGACATTCACAAGACTTGACATTCACAAGTCACAAGCTCCTGAAGGCCTAGTTCACATTGATTTTTGCATCCTTGTCCAAGGGGCCCAAGGTCACGCCCCCTTCTTTGGAGCACCTGTGTCCAATGACTGGTTGATACCAGTGTATGAAGACCAAGACCCCTCATCCCAACTTGGAAGATCTCTGAAGGGCAGTCCCCACTGCTACGTGTCCTGGGGTAGGCTACAGCCTTTGTTGAGACTGGATCACAGGTCGATGTCTGCCTCTACCTGTTCTTGCTCTTTTCCTCCCCAGGTATTAATCCCAGGAGCATTCTTGAAAACACCACCTATACTTTTTTTTTTTTTTTGAGACAGAGTCTTGCTCTGTCACCAGGCTGGAGTGCAGTGGTGCGATCTTGGCTCATTGCAACCTCCACTTCACGGGTTCAAGCAATTCTCCTGCCTCAGCCTCCCAAGTACCCAAGTAGTAGCTGGGACTATAGGCATAAGCCATCAGGCCCGGCTCATTTTTTAGTATTTTTGGTAGAGACGGGGTTTCACCATGTTGGCCAGGATGGTCTCGATCTCCTAACCTCGTGATCTGCCTGCCTCAGCCTCCCAAAGTGCTGAGATTACAGGCGTGAGCCACTGCACCCGGCCCACCTGCACCTCTTATTCCAAAGCCTCCATCTCAGGGAACCTGGCCACTCACAATGGGATGATCATGGTTGTTGCATTTCATGAGTTAACTTGAAAAATGTTTAGAACCATGCCCTGGTGCACAGTAAACATTCACTAACTGTTAGCTGTGATGATAGGATAGAGTCAAATCTAAAGCCTTTACCTTTTGTGATTGGACCCGGCCAACAACTCCAGTCTTACTGTTCTTCCTTCTATTCCCACATTTTATACCCAAGACACGCTGGGTCCCACCCAGCTCTTCCTCCAACACATCAGTGCTTTCTCATCCCAGAGGCTCTTCCTTCTGTCTGGAGCGCTGTTCTCCCCAGCTCCGCCTGGCCATCTTGGAAGCCCTCTGTGGTCCCCTCTCACGATGCTTTCCACCGGGTTTCCATGTGTATGTAATGTGTCCCCCTCTCCAGTCTGTAAGGCACGCTGTAGCTATTCACACCCACACACCAAGCACCTGGTGGCACTAGGAGAATGTGACTCAAGGGCCTTGACATTCACAAGTCACAAGCTCCTGAAGGCCTAGTTCACATTGATTTTTGCATCCTTGTTGCCCTGGCCATTTTAGGCCTACAGCTAAGAAAAAGGTGCCAAGTGGAATGTTCCAGTAATACCTGTCATTTAATAAGAAACTCTGGGCTCCCGGGGAAGCCGCTGTTACAGGGGAGACCGTATGTGCAACACTGCCCTCTTCTGGCCAAAATGAGACCCCCCCCCCCCACCCCCAAAAAGATGGAAGGTGGGCATGAGAAATTCCTGGGAGAACTGACAGTATTTCTATTGTCTTGTGGATAGATATTAGCTATATAACTTAGGCTTTAATATGGCTAAGTACCAGGCTGAGCACTGTATATTGACACTCCCTCATTAAGTCATGAGTTTTCTACAAGTTATAGTAGATTCTTCAACCAAGAACAAGACAAAAAAGTCCAGACAAAGTCCATGAGAGCAAGAGTATTGGGGTTTTGGAAGGTTGCCTGCTCAAATTTTCAAAGAATAGAACCCAATAGTGGCTGTAACATAACATCAAAGAGGAGTTGAAGGCAGGCTCGATGACGGTCTTCCGAAGCTGCATTTAAAAATCATGAAAAAGGCCGGGCGCGGTGGCTCAAGCCTGTAATCCCAGCACTTTGGGAGGCCAAGACGGGCGGATCATGAGGTCAGGAGATCGAGACCATCCTGGCTAACATGGTGAAACCCCGTCTCTACTAAAAAATACAAAAAACTAGCCGGGCGAGGTGGCGGGCGCCTGTAGTCCCAGCTACTCAGGAGGCTGAGGCAGGAGAATGGCGTGAATCCGGGAGGCGGAGCTTGCAATGAGCTGAGATCCGGCCACTGCACTCCAGCCCCGGCGACAGAGCGAGACTCCGTCTCAAAAAAAAATAAATAAATAAAAATAAAAAAAAGATAAAATAAAAATCATGAAAAATAGAGGGGGATGCTGGGACTTGAGTGATCACGTGTTAAGAGTTCTAAGACACAACATTCTTCATAGTCAGCCCTCGACTATGGACACAGCTGTTCTCCAGGGGAGCAAGAGGATGAATTTCACCTCCAGCAAGACTTAGAGCCCAGACGAAGGGATGACCTTGACCCAGGCTGTAAAAACCAAGATGGAACAGAGGGACACCTTCACATGCATCTGTGTGTGTATCTGGAGGGAGAGGATCACTGAGATGGGAATGATAAATTCCCAAGCAAAGGTGAATGTGCAAAGAGCAGATGGGATGAGTGGAGTTCCTTGGTGAACACGCCATTCTTTGGTCCTCATGGCCTCTAACATGGGTAGGGTTTGAGTAGGAGCAAAAGACATCAAAGGACTCTAGTAAGGTATCCGACATGACTGACATAGCACAGCCATGACCCAGGACAGCAGGCAGGTCTGTATCTCTGCAGCAAAGTGGGCCATGCCTCTGAGTAGAGGGAGCCGGTGTCATGTGAATTGAGGCTAACGCAAACCAAGCCATGGAGCGGATGAAGCTGGTGGAGCCCTCTAGCATCCCAACTATCGCCTCAAAAGAAAATCCTGTGTTTAAGAAAGCAAGAATTTCTAGAGGAGAGCTGTGCTTTCCAAAATGTGTGTTTCTTTAAGAAACGCTCCTTCCTTTGGAATGCTTTCCGAATGAAATCCATCTCCTTTTAAAACTGATTTAAAAAGAAAAAAAGGTCCAGACATGCTATTTGCTCATTTTACTTTGTGGTATTTTTTGGTAAACTGAGAAGAGCAGGGAACGGCCAGGCCAAGCTGAAACAGGTACTGCCATATTTTCTTTGAAGAAGAACCAAAGAGAAAGTCCTACAGGGCAGCCGGAAGCAACAGACTCCTCACAGGCAGGCCCCGCTCAGGGCTGCAGCACTCAGCACCTCCCAGGTGCTTGGGTACCTTCGGCATTCGCCTGTCCAGAGCTTTTCTCTGGAAGTTTCCATGTGGCCAACAGGATGCCTGCCTCAGGACAGATGGGAAGATTGCCCTGTGAGCCTGCTCTCTTATTTTCAAAAAGACAAAAGTTAGGCTGGGATATCCATTCTTCCTTATCTGTCTAAAATAACACTTTTTAAACCATCAAAGCACACACTGATTGTAGAAAAACATTTTTTAAAAATATGAGAGTAACAAAAGGAAAATCAAAATCAATGATTCTATGGTACAGAGATCATCACTGTGGACACTGTAATCTATTTCTTCCTAGTATTGTTTCTATGGGTGTAAACAGGTAACTTTCAAAGAAAACTGGAGTCCTGCTGTTATTCGGTTTTCTGTTCGAATTTTTTTTTCCCTTTTCATTTTATCATGTTTTCCAGTCATTGGTCTGTACACTTCCCATGAGTATCTCATGGGAGCTGGAGGGAGCATCTGGTGGTTTCACCTGGCCACGAGAACTAAATCACTAGGCAAGACTGGTTCACTAGGCCGGGCGCGGCAGCTCATGCCTGTAATCCCAGCGCTTTGGGAGGCTGAGGTGGGAGGACTGCTTGAGCCCAGGAGTTTGAGACCAGCCTGGGAAACACAGGGAGACTCCCATCTCTAAAAAATAAAAATAAAAAATGGCCCAGCATAGTGGTACTCACCTGTGGTCCCAGCTACTTGGGAGGCTGAAGCTAAAGGATCACTTGAGCCTGGGAGGTCAAGGCTGCTATGAGCCATGATTGCACCACTACACTCCAGCCTAAGTTACAGAGCAAAACCCAGTCTTAAAAAAAAAAAAAAAAAAAAGACTGACTCAGGCTCACTAGTTATTAATCCCCCTCTATCCTTAGGACCACAGGCCAACGGGGAGGGATGGCAAGATAGGTGCTTATGCATCCATGAGACTGAGTGGCCTTAACACGGCCTTTTTTGGTCACCTGTCTCCAGTTACGGGACAAATCCGCGGAGAGCTCTTCACCCGGGTCTCTATCTGAAGTCTTTGTATAAGTTTTCTGGTTTCCCCGGGAAGCTCAGGTGTGACAAAGTTTCACAATCAACATCTTGAGCAGTTAAGGAATTATATCCATGATACCATCTAGAATCACCTCTGTCATTTCCAAACGGTTTGGCTTCCATGTATTCATTCATTCTGGCAAGAAGCATTTATTCTGTGCCTGGTGCTGTATGATGCAGAAAGTCTTCCCCAGTTATTCTACAATATAGCAAGTTTGTATGAAGCTAAACAAAAAGACAGTACGTTTTTTAAAAAACTATCTCATGGCACCAGACAGACCAAAGAGTCACCAAGAGGATTCTTGCCTTTCACAGCTGCTTTTAATTTAAATAACCACCTATAAAGACAAGACAAAGTGTACTTCCTGAAATGTAAAAATATAAGGGAAGAACAGTCCAAAAGCAACAACACAGACAAATAGCTTGCCTTTTTAACACTTTGTTCCTGTTCTCGGGATTCAAAAATGAGAAGGAAGAAAAAAGAAAACCCAGAGCAGTGATCAGGAAACGCTGGCCTATGGGCCACATCTGGGCCCCCTGCCTGTTTTTGTGAATAAAGTTTTATTAGAACATAGCTATACTCATCAGTTTGTTTTGTTTGTGGCAGCTGTTGTGCTACAATGGCAGAATTGAGTAGCTGCAATAGCTGATTCCACAAAACCTAAAATCTGGCCCTTTACAAGGAAGAGATGCTGAATCTTAATCTCAAGAGGGGCTCAAGGCAAACGGAGGTGGGAATTGGATGGGTTTGGGGGGCAGCTGGTCTATAGGCAAAGAATGGACGAAGGACAAAGGTACTGAAAAAAACACCAGGTGCTAGAGACTCCCAAGAACCTCACTGCCCACATCTCACCCCTTTCCCACCACGTTCAGACGCTGGTTTGTGATGATGGCTTTGGCTGCCAGGTCATGGTTCAAGGTCTCCATGATCCTTGTCAAAGGTCCCATTGACTCCATCTCAATGTACTGCAGCCAATGTTTGCAACTGGCTCCAGGTGGAAATGAACAAACCAGCTCTTCCCAACACGACTGACCAACTGTTTCTAAAATGCATCCCTTGACATGGGACAGATGTGCCTAGAGCCTGCCCCGTGCCCTGCTTGGGAACATCAACTCAGTGTGGAGAAGGGTCTGTAGGGGATTGCTCTGGTCCTGCAGTTGGTTGGTTAATTCTGAAAAGTTTACATGGCGCTGTGTTTTCTGACCCAGTGGAGGGCACAGGCCAAGATTCCTTCATCATCTGCATGATTCAGGGACTCTGGGGAGCTTGGTGGGAAGCCACTGGGCCTCCACCCACGTCCTCCACAGTGTCTTTTGGCCTTTTCCATAAACAGGTTGGAAATGCAGCTTTGTTCCTCCATCCTGTAAAACCCTTTAGAGACAGAGATCTGTGAGGAGGTGGGTGGAGAGCCACGTCCACGTGGAACAGTTTCCTGAATGACTTGACAGGACCAGGCTGAAGGATGCCCAGAGCTGCTGAGACAACCCCCAAGGCTGGGAAGTGGCAGCAGGGCAGTTCTTCCGAGGACTGTCTGGAGGGACAACCTGAGATGCCTCTGGCTGCATGTGGCTTGGCAGCTCATTCTCTGCTCCACCCAAAGTCAAAAGAGCTGCCTCCCCAATGCCAAGAGCCCAAACCAAGGGAACGCTCATGCCCAGGCTGTGGCTGGAGGGGAGGCAAATGAAGAGGAGGGTGGAGATGGATCAGGGAAGAGGTTGGGGCAGGAATTCTCTTTCCATGAGGCAGCACCCGGCCTAGCTGGGTTGGGCCACAGCAGCCTCTCTTGCGTCCGTTTCCTGATGCTGCTCGGGTAGGAGGCAGCCAGGCAGCTCCCCTGGTAGGAAGGGGTTTTGGAGTTAGGCAACTCTGGGACTGAATTCTGCCTTAAAGGATCCCACTCTCCACGTACCCAGATACCTGTTAGAATCCATGGTTCAGGGAGCCCACTCAACCCCACCATCGGGCAGTGAGGTCTCCCTTAAGTCAAAGAACCTGTCTTGGCTCAAGTCACCTCATGTGTACAATGGGCCTAATAATGCCTCTTCCCTAGAACTGCTCTGAAGATGAAATCAGATGATAAGGGTAAAGCATCTAATGTGGCACCTGGTGTAGGGTGAAGAACACACGAAGCTTTTGTGATTGTTGTTCGCCTGAGCTTGACCTTTGCTGCTGGAACTGCTCTCTCACCATACTAGGTCCTCTTGAGTGTCTTATGATTTTTTGCATCTAATTCCTTCCACTAATCTCTGCTCATCCACTGCTCACACCTTAACCAAATGATGACATTCTTCTTCTCCAAGTCTTGGTTCGAGAGTCACCTCCTCTGTGATGCCTTCCTGGTTCCTTCTGAAGTCTTCCTATAAGGAAGAGACCTGTCATCTTTTCCTGGTTCCATTGTCAAGTTTATCGCATAGGGCTCTAACTGTTGGCTAGCCTGACTCTCTCCCAGACTGAGTCCCTTGAACACAACGGCTCCATCTTTTCATTCTTGCATCTACACTTAGCATGCAGTAAGCACTTTTAATAAATGGATGAAGGGATGCAGGTTGAAATAGAAGCAAGTCATTTTCAGTGACTCAAAAATGGACAACCAGTGAAGAAGCTGGAGCTACCTTTTAATGCTGGGGCTGGATTCACCATCATCCCTGTGAAGCTCCATTTCCCAGGAATAAAGTTAGTTTTGCTGGGTGCAGTGGTTCACACCTGTAATCCCAGCACTTTGGGAGGCTGAGGCAGGAGGATCACTTGAGGTCAGGAGTTTGAGACCAGCCTGGCCAACAAGGGCAAAACCCCATCTCTACTAAAAATATAAAAATTAGCCAGGTATGGTGGTGGGCACCTGTACTCCCAGCTATTCAGGAGGCTGAGGCAGGAGAATCACTTGACTCGGGAGGAGGAGTTTGCAGTGAGCCGAGATCATACCACTGCACTCCAGCCTGGGTGACAGAGCAAGACTGTCTCAAAGAAAAAAAGAAGAAAGTTAGTTTTGACCATTTGTTCTGGTAAGATCTGGGAGCTGGATTCAAGGAGCCCTAAACTTGGTGTATTTTCCTTACTTTCTTTTCTGCCTGCCCCCACCTGCCCATCCCCTGCTGACTGGGTTATTTTGTACATCCCCATACGAAATCCCTTAAGAATTGCGGGACATGACACAGATGAGAAAAGAAAATCCATCTCGGGAGGGGAGATGCTAGATGATGGAAAACCTGGGTAAATGCAGAAGGGATCACATTTCAGAAGCTGGGGGCAGGGCCAGCCCTGCTGAGAGTTGGATTGCAGTAGCAGCTGGATGTGGGAAGGGGGGGGGGGCGACAAAATCTTAAATGGCCAGGGGTTAAGTCCTGTTGATGGCCCATGATTAAAACCAGGAAACACTGAGCTGTCTTGGGTGAATTGCCTGCCACCAGAGGAAAGGGGGGTTTATTAGCTAAGTTCCACTACAGAGATCATAAAGCCATGTCTTGAGATAAATCTACTACAAAGGTTTCCCAAAGTGGAGTCTCCAGGACACTCATTTCATGAGATGTTTACATGGGGACCAAAAGGGTGGTTCTAGTTAAAAAAGGTTCGGGAATGCTGCATATTATGGCTTCCTCTCTAATGTAATGCTTAGGATCAGCTGTGCACATTGGTCCAGCATTAAACCTCTCTTTGTTTTACCCCAAATCTCATCGGCCTCTGGTGGAGATCTCCAACACACAGCAAGAATAGACAACAAGAGTGAGTGTCTAGGCTGCTCACTTATGAGCAGCCTCCTGTGTTTCTCCCAGGGAGTTTTGCAAACATTTTCTCTTGTCTGTAATACAAAGAAGCCTGGGAAACACTAGGTCATGGAATACTGATTTCAACTCTCAATCCTTTTTCTAGAACTACTAAGGGCTAGAAGGGTGCTGAAATCACCCTTGGCTAAGAACTGTGATTTTTTTGTTTTTGTTTTAGAGGCGGAGTTTCAGTCTTGCCCAGACTGGAGTGCAGTGGTGCGATCTCAGCTCCCAGGTTCAAGCAATTCTCCTGCCTCAGCCTCCCAAGTAGCTGGGACTACAGGAGCCCGCCACCACACTCGGCTAATTTTTGTATTTTTAGTAGAGATGGCATTTCACTATGTTGGCCAGGCTGGTCTCAAACTCCCGACCTCGTGATCTGTCTGCCGTGGCTTCCCAAAGTGCTGGGATTACAGGTGTGAGCCACTACGCCCGGCCAGAACTGTGATTTCTTAATGCTGACCACTGTCCATGGTGAGTGCAGAGAAGGCGTCCAGGTGAAGTGGGAAGGAAGATGTTCTACCTTTTTTTTTAGGTTCCCAGAAAATCCACATCACAGTGGACAGGGCACTGGTCTAGGTGCAAGGCTCCATCTACCTGGTGTCCTTGGACACTCATGGTCCTGTGAGTTACAGCATCTGAAAGACATCTTCCAACCTTGGATGCCTCTGCTTGTGTAGTCAAAGCCTCCTTGGGGGCACCTCAGTCCTTAGCCAGTCACGGCCAGTTAATTCTTTCCCATGAAAATAGCAGGAGGGCTATGAGGGCACTACAGCCTGGCTGATGCAGGCATTCCCTTGGGAAGGAAGAGTGCCATTCATGGTCTCTGGAATCTCAGGTTTCTGTAAAGATAAAGAGGTGACCATCGGCCCTCTGATGTGTGCTTAGCTTCCGTAGCATCCCAGGCTACAGGGGAGGAAGGGCAAAAGGACCTGATGATGTTGTTTTCTCCTCACCATCCCCAGCAGTTGGCCGGTGGCTGCCAGTGGGGTGCCTGGGGGCCATGCTTTTTCCTGCCCCGACCACGGAGTGTGGGTGTGCCAACCCTGGCTGAGGTACACTGAGCCCCTCATCAGTGCTCTAAGTTCAATGTCTTGGGTATTTGCTATTGCCCAAGGGAAGAATAGGTCATTGGTCCAGTCAAAGCGTACCCCTTGCTCTGTGGACCCCTGTGCTTGGTCCTGGAAGGGCTCTGAAGTCAGGCTCTCCCTTCCGACATCAGGGCAAAGCAATGAGGCTGTGGAGAGTGGAAGGCTGAACCGCGGACTGAGGCTGTGGAGAGTGGAAGGCTGAACCACGGACTGAGGCTGTGGAGAGTGGAAGGCTGAACCACAGACTGAGGCTGTGGAGAGTGGAAGGCTGAACCACGGACTGAGGCTGTGGAGAGTGGAAGGCTGAACCGCGGACTGAGGCTGTGGAGAGTGGAAGGCTGAAGTTGAACCATGGACTAACAGTGCAGGGTATCAGGTCCCCCAGGGAGGGGGATCCTAGACAGGCACTGACCCAGAGCCAAAGCTGTCCTGCTCCCTACCCACTGGTGCTGTCTGCCTGACCCATCTCTAATCTAGTGCTGGTTTCCATAGGGTACTTTTCAGGGTCTAGGCTATTGGGTAATTAGGGGCCAGTCTCCAGCTGTTCAACTGAAAAAGGCAGTGAAAGGCCAGGCTCCACCTTCTTCCTGAGGGCTGGGGCATGTGCCTGGTATCCTCAGTACTGGCTGAAAACCCCAAGGGCTCCTGGCCATCTGCCCTCCTGGGGAATGCGATGGGAATTTATGAGCTGTGATCGTGTTCGTGTTTACTTCTCAGAGACTGATGACTTGTCCACACAGCCACATCCAGGGCCTGCTTCAGCTAAGAGTCTGTTTATTTGGGAGAATTTATCAAACCCAGACACAGGCTTTTTTCTGCTACTGAACCAAGACAGGTGGCCCTAGAGCTGACTCTCCTTGGATTGGAAAGAGCCGTGGGTGCAATTTAGTAAGACCTTGCTTCAAATGTGGTTGTGCCGCTTGCTGGCTATGTAGCTGTTTTCCTTTTTAAAGCAGATATACTGATAAGGAGAAAAAGTATGGTGTATTTGGTATGCCTTAAAGCCATTCAATGTTGACTGCAGTTGTTGCTACATATTGCCAGACTCAGTCAATAACCATATGTCCCCAAATAAATTCTCAGTTAATATTTTATTTGGTAAAAATATTATTGGAAAACCTATACACAACAGATGACAAGCACAATGATATGTGTTTCTGTCAATTCAAGGATTGTCCTTCCTGGCTTGGTTTCTGGCACAAGTCCTTGCAAACTTGCAAGTTTCAATAACTTGCAATATAATAATAGAGCAAAAAAAAAAATTTTTTTTTGACATAGAGTCTTGCTCTGTTGCCCAGTCTAAAATATAGTGGCGTGATCTTGGCTCACTGCAACCTCCACCTCCCAGGTTCAAGCGATTCTCCTGCCTCAGCCTCCTGAGTAGCTGGGACTACAGGCACCCTAATTATTGTATTTTTAGTAGAGGCGAGGTTTCACCATGTTGGCCAAGCTGGTCTCAAACTCCTGACCTCCAGTGATCCACCCACCTTGGCCTCCCAAAGTGCTGGGGTTATGGGTGTGAGCTGCAGAGCCTGGCCAAGGGCAAAATTTATATGTGGAAGGCAGCATATTACAGAATCCTCCCTAGTGCATAGTTGCAGCCAGCCCCTGTGACATGAATATTATCTGTGAAAATTTTAAATATGTCTGAATTACTGTTCCATTCTATAAATGACCACAATTATTCTCAGCGATTTCTTCAACAGTTTGCTGTTCCGTCTTTCTGGAAGGCCATTCCATGACTCTGCAAGGCAGGTTCATTCTCATCCTGGTTCCTGTGTCACCTCCGCAGATATGTTCCCTTGTCACCCCATAAGTCGCCTCTCCTAGTGAGGCCGTTTCACAACCCTGCTTCTCTTCAGTGGCTTATGACATTGTTGGGTTTCCTTATTAATGGCTAATTTGTTCTTTCTTCCACTAGACTAAAAATCTCTCATTTTTACTGCCATAGCCCTAGTGTCTAATACCGTGCCTGACACACAGTAAGTACTCAACAGAGTCACTGCTGACTGAAATAACACATTCTAAAACTAATATATGCTAATGGTTTTTTGAAAATTATAAACTAATGAGAAAAAACTCACCTGTAATCTCATCACTCAAAACTTGCATTTCTATTTTACTGGCATGATTTCTTAAACCTCGTTATAAACACTATATTTAACATTTTAAAAATATTTAAATTGACAAAATTTATATATATATTGAATGTGTACAACATGATCTGAAATATGTATACACTGAACTGGCTAATTAACAGATGTATTACCTTACCGGTTTTTTGTGTGTGTGTGTGTGTGTGTGGTGAGAACACTTAAAATCTACTTTTAACAATTTTCAAATACACATTGTATCATTATTAACTGTAGCCACCATGATGTCCTTGTAACATTTTCTTTTTTTTTTTTTTTTTTTTTTTTTTTGGAGACGGAGTCTTGCTCTGTCGCCCAGGCGCGAGTGCAGTGGCCGGATCTCAGAGTGCATAGTATTCCATTGAGTATATACACATCATGTTCTTTATCGATTCCTTCATTGACAGACACTTAGTTTGACTCCCTGTCTCAACTATTGTAAATAATGCTTCAGTGAACATGGGAGTGTAGATATCTCTTTGACATACTGACTTTGGATGTATACCCAGTAGTGAGACTGCTGGATCATATAGTAGTTCTGTTCTTAATTTTTTGAGGAACCTCCATACAGTTTTCCATAATTACTAATTTACATTCCCACCAAGTGCACAGGGGTTCCCTTTACTCCACATCCTCACCAACACTTATCTTTTGTCTTTTTGATAATAGCCATTCTAACGGTTGTGAGATGATATCTCATATTCATTTTAATTTGCATGTCCCTGATTAGTGGTGTTGAACATGTCTAAATATACCTGTTGGTCATTTGTATGTCGTCTTTTTAGAGGTCTATTTAGGTCCTTTGCCCATTTTTTAATCGGGTTATTCGCTTTCTTGCTGTTGGGTGTTTGGTTTCTTTTGGTTATTAACCCCTTATCAGATGTGTGGTGTGTAAGTATTTTCTTCCATCTGTTGATCATTTCCTCTGCTGGACAGGAGCTTTTTACTTTGATGTGATCCCATTTGCATCTTTTCCCTTTAGTCGCTTATGCTTTTGTGGCCATACCCAAAAAATGATTGCCCAGACCAGTGTCATGAAGCTCTGCCCCTGTGTGTTTTTCTGGTAGGTTTACAGTTTCAGGTCTACGTTTAAGTCTTTAAACATTGAGTTGATTTTTGTATATGGTGTGAGATGAGGGCCTAATTTCATTCTCTGCACGTGGATACTCAGTTTTTCCAGCACCATTTACTGAAGAGACCGCCCTTTGCCCGTTGCCTGTCTTGGCATCTCTGTTGAAAAACCGTTGACCGTACACATGGATTTATTTCTTGGCACTCGATTCTGTTCCATTGGTAGATTTCTGTTTTTAGGCCAGTGCCATCCCACTTTGATTACTATTGCTGTATAGTATATTTTGAAATCAGATAGTACAATGCTTCTTTTTTTTCCCCCCTCAAGATTGCCTGGCTATTCAAGGCCTTTTGTGGCTCCATATGAATTTTATGATTCTATTTCTGTGAAAAATTCCATTGAGATTTTGATGGGGATTGTATTGAATCTGTAGATCACTCTGGTAGTATAGACACTTTAATAATATTCTTCTAATCTATGAGCAGGGGATATCTTCCCATTTATTTGTATCTTCAGTTTTTTCCATCAATGTCTTATAGTTTTCAATGTACAGAGGTTTCACCATTTTGGTTAAGTTTATTCCTGAGTGTGTTATTATTTTGTAACTATTGTAAATAGGATTGTTTTATTGATTTCTTTTCCAGATAATTCATTGTTAGTACATATAAATACTACTGATTTTTGTGTGTTGATTTTGTATCCTCAGACTTTACTGAATTTATTAGCTCTAACAGTTTTGGGTGGACTCTTTGGGTTCTCTTTGTGTGTAAGAGCATGCCATTACAAACAGGGACAATTTGACTTCTTCCTTTCCAATTTGGATGCCCTTTATTTCCTTCTCTTGCCTAGCTGCTCTGGATAGGACTTCCAGTACTATGTTGAACAGAAGTGGTAAGAGTGAACATCTTTGTCTTATTCCTGATCTTAGAAGAAAAGCTTTCAACCATTCACTATTGAGTATGATGTTAGCTGTGGGTCTGTCTTACGTGGCCTTTATTGTGTTGAGACACATTCTTTCTATACCGAATTTGTTGAAAGTTTATCATTAAAGGAAATCGAATTTTGTCAAATGGTTTCTCTGCATCTATTGAAATAAGAAGGTTTTTGTCCTTCATTCCATTAATGTGATGTATCTCATTTATAGATTAGTGTATGTTGAACTATGCTTGTATCCCTGGGATAAATGTCATTTGATCATGGCAAATGATCCTTTTAATGTGCTGTTGGATTCAGTTTACTAGTATTTTCTTGAGAACTTTTGCATCTATGTTCATCAGAGATTTTTGGCTTGTAACAGGCTTTTTATAGTGTTTTGGTCTGCATTTAGTACCAGAGTGATGCCACGTACAGTGAGTTTGGAAGTATTCCTTCTTCAGTGTTTTGGAAGAACTTGAGAAGAATCAGTATACTTCTTTAAATGTTTGGTAGAATTTAGTAGCAAAGCCATCAGATCCTGGGATTTTCTTTGATGAGAGACTTTTTACTACCAGTTCAATCCTCTTACTCATTATTGTTCTGTTCAAATTTTCTGTTTATTCATGATTTAATCATGGTAGGTTGTATGTGTCTAGGAATTTATCCATTTCTTGTAGGTTATCTAAATTATTGGCATATGATTGTCTGTGGTAGTCTTTTTTAGTCATTTGTATTTCTGTGGTATCAGTGTAATTTCTCCTCTTTCATTTCTGATTTTATCTGAATTTTTTTGTTGTTGTTGTTTTTGTTTTGCCTTTGAGACAGTCTTGCTCTGTCACCCAGGCTGAAGTGCAGTGGCGTGACCTTGGCTCACTGCAACCTCTGCCTCCTGAGTTAAGTGATTCTCCTGCCTCAGCCTCCCAAGCAGTTGGGACTACAGGCATACACCACCATGCCTGGCTAATTTTTTGTATTTTGTAGAGCTGGGGTTTTGCCATGTGGACCAGGCTGGTTTCAAACTCCTGGCCTCAAGTGATCCATCCACCTTGCCCTCCCAAAGTGCTGGGATTACAGGTGTGCATGAGCCACCACAGCTGGCCTGAGTCGTCTTTGTTTTTTACTTAGTCTAGCTAAAGGTTTGTCAATTTTGCCTTTTCAAAAAACCAACTCTTTATTTTGTTGATCTTCTGTATTATTTTTCTACTCTCATTTATTATTATTTCCTTCCTTCTAACTTTGGGCTTAGTTTGTTCTTCTTTTTGTAGTTCCTTGAGACAACATTAGGTGTTTACTTTTTTGATGCAGGCATTCATTGCTATAAACTTCCCTCTTAGAACTGCTTTTGCTGCATCCCATAAGTTTTGGTATGTTGTGTTTCCATTTTCATTTGTCTCATGATACTTTAAACATATTTTAATTTTTTTCTTTGACCCATTGGTGTTTAGGAACATGTTGCTTAATTTCTACATATTTGGGGATTTCCCAGAATTCTTCCTGTTGTTGATTTCTGGTTTCAAACGATTGTGGTTGAAAAGGATACTCGGTAGGATTTCAGAATTTTTAAATTTATTATCTATCCTGGAGAATTCTCTGTGTGCACCTGAGAAGAATGTGCATTTTGCTGCTGTTGGATGGAATGTTCTATGTATGTCTAGTGGTCCATTCATTAAATGTCTTGTTTGGGTCATTTATTTTCCTGATTTGTTCAGTTGTTTTTCTGTATTTTGCAGGGTGGGGTGGGGTCACTGACCTTCCTTGAAACAATTATTTTGAATTCTTTGTCAGGTAGCTCATAAATCTCCGTATCTTTTGAGTCAGTTACTGTTGCTTTATTTTGTTCCTTTGGTGAAGTCATTTTTCCATGATTGTTCTTGTGGGTATAAGTTGGTGTTTGCACATTTGAGGAAGTAGAGATTTATTTCAGTCTTTGTTTCAGAAAGCCCTTCACCAATAGCCTGTGCAGAGATTCTGGGCAGGCTGTCTTTGTGTGGTCATGGGTGGGTTTGCTACTGGAGTCTTTGGGTAGGCTGGCCTGGTGCCTAGATCCACTAAGGTGAACCTGTTAATTGGGACTGTGGAAGCCAGCCTGAAGCCTAGGTCCACAGAAACTGACAAGGTATTGTAAGGGACTTTGACCCTGGATCTGTAGCGGCTGGCCACGCCCTGGGACAGGATTGGAGCCTCAGTCCATGAAGGCATCCCTTGCTCTTGGGACCATGGGTGCTGATCTGGCACCAGGGTCTGCTGGGTGGACCTGGGGGAGGTATGGAACCTGGGTCCATGAGTGCTGAACTGGTACCTAGAACCATGGGGGCTGGTTTGGAACCTGGGTTCACAGTGGGTGGTCCTGGAGCCTGGGTCCTCAAGGACAGGCCTAGCACTCGAGTGTCCTGGGACAGGCCTAAACCCCTGGTCTGCTGGAGAATAGCACTGCAGGGGCTGCCCTGGCACTGGGCAGGCTTGGAGACTGTCTTAAGATGCCAACCTGGGCCAGGCGCAGTGGCTCACGCTTGAAAGCCCAGCACTTTGGGAGGCCAAGGTGGGCAGATCACGAGGTCAGGCGACCGAGACCAGCCTGGCCAACATGGTGAAACCCCATCTCTACTACAAATACAAAAAATTAGCTGGGCATGTTGGCGCATGCCTGTAATCCCAGCTACTCAGGAGACTGAGGCGGGAGAATCGCTTGAAACTGGGAGGCGGAGGTTGCCGTGAGCTGAGATCATGCCACTGCACACCAGCCTGGGTGACAGAGAGAGACTCCATCTTAAAAAAAAAAAAAATTGCCAGGCTGGGGCCAGGGGTGCCAAGCTGGTACCATGGTAGACTCAAAGCCTAGAGCCATGTGGACCAACCTGAGGCAGGAGAATCGCTCGAACCTGGGTGGCAGAAGTTGCGGTGAGCTGAGATTGTGCCACTGCACTCCAGCCTTCGTGAGAGAGACTCCATCTCAAAAAAAAAAAAATAAACTGCCAACCTGGGACCAGGGGTGCCAACCTGGTACTATGGTGGGCTCAAATCCTGGAGCTAAGTGGACCAACCTGGCTCAGATCTGGTCTGGAACCTGAAGTAAGCCTGAAGTCTGGGGCCATGAAGACTGGCCTAGCACAAGGCTGGCCTGGAGGCTGGGTCTATGGCTGCTGGCTTGCTGAGTAAGACTACAGGGGCCTGTCTGGTGCTGGGGTGGACCTGAAGTCTGGAGCTATGAAAGCCATCTAAGTGCTGGAAGCAGTCCAGAGCTTGGGGCTACTGGGTTGGGCCCAGAGACCAAGTCCATTGGGCAGGTCAGGTGCCAGAGCAGGCCTTTATGCCCAGTGCAAGGGTACCAGTCTGGAGTCTGGGGCTGTGAGGCCCTTGCATGGCACTGGTTTTTTCTGGGACAGGCCCAGTGTAGGTCTGGGGCAAAGTCCAGAGCTCACTTCCCTTACCTTCCCCCAAGTGGAGAGGATCTCTCTCCATACTGTGCTGCTTGAGGTTGGGGAAGAGGTGATGGTGGAAATGTCCTTATTTCCATGCCACACTCAGATGCTGTAATCTCTCACCTGGTTTCTCTAGCTCTTGGGAAGGTGTTTTCATGTAGGGATAGTTGTGCAAACTGATTTTCTGCATGGGAGATGAGTGGTGAAGAGTCCTCTTGTGTCATCTTGCTGACATCCTATTTCTTGAAACACAGTGTCTTGTAGTGTGAATTTTGCTTTCTAAAATGTACATGGTATAAAAACATTGCAACCCAAGTTTCATTATTCTAATGGCTGTAATGATTTCAGATGACTCTTTACGTTACCACAGTCCTTTTGTTGAGTCTGTGGGCTGTTACTGAAGTTTGTACTTTTCTAAAGGATTTGACGTGCCATGTTTTTCTTGATCAGGATTACTTCTTTAGGATTGACACTCAAAAGTGAAATTACTAGAACTTACGAACACTTCTTTGAATTATGGCTTTACGTTGCCAAATTGTTTTTTAAAAACGTCATACTGACTGAAGGTTTCATGTTTCAAATTTCTGAGTTTATCTAGGATCTAGTTGGGTATATGGTATGAAGGGAGTGTATAAAGCTTTTCCAAGTAACAAATCAATTATTCTCCCATATTTTATTAAATACGGCTCCCTTCCCTACCCACCTGTATTATTAGGATTCTTATGTATGCTAAGGTCTGATCGGACCCACCTTGTCCTGTTTAGCAATGGGTTAATAAGTACTCCAATGCCATGACTTTTGTTAAATTAGTTTTACAATACATGATGTGATAGGATATTCTTTTTTCAAAAATTTCTTGGCCAACATTTTTTAAATACAGAAGGATTCTATAAAGATCTTCAAATATAGTATGAAAGCTTTGCAGTTCCACACATGCTTTGAATGGATCAAACACTACAAACTTTATTAGGCTTATTGCAAAGTTATACTTTAGTTCTCTGATCAGTTTCTATGCCCATTATTTTTCCTTAAAGACACTCTTGATTCCTTCTCTAATTCCTAATCAGAGAACAAAGCCATAAAATTTTATGCTTCATTCTGGATTTAACCTATAAAAGTTGCATTTTCCCTTCTTCTCATTACCTATCTAGAAAAATATGCACAGATGTTCATAACAGGATGATCACTGAAAAAGTAGGAATGACTTTAAGGCCCATTCATAAGAGTACAGTTACATAAACTGCAGCCCATCTACCCTATGTAACACTATGTGCGATTAAAAAGATGGAAGGGGGAAGGCTTCCAACATATATTATCGAGTAGAAAAAAAAGACACCAAGTTGGCCGAACACTGTGGCTCAAGCCTGTAATCCCAGCACTTTGGGAGGCCGAGGCAGGCAGATCATGAGGTCAGGAGATCGAGACCATCCTGGCTAACACGGTGAAACCCCTTCTCTACTAAAAAATACAAAAAGTTAGCCGGGTGTGGTGGCGGGCGCCTGTAGTCCCACCTACTTGGGAGACTGAGGCAGGAGAATGGCGTGAACCCGGGAGGCAGAGCTTGCAGTGAGCTGAGGTCGTGCCACTGCACTCCAGCCTGGGCGACAGAGCAAGACCCATCTCAAAAAAAAAAAAAAAAAAAAGACACCAAGTTCTAGCACTATTCCTATAGTCTGATACCATACAGTTTTTAAAATGCCCACATAATTATTTTTTAAGGGTCTATGTATATGTGTGTAAAGGCCTAGGCTGGAGGGGTCTTTACTGTTAGAGTGAAAAGGAAGCTGTGTTTTTACTTGCAATGCTTACATTTTTACACAGATCATGTATTTGTACATGCTTTGCTTATGTAACTAGAAATGAGTACTATTAACCAGGCGCAGTGGCTCAGGCCTGTAATCCCAGCACTTTGGGAGGCTGAGGCAGGTGGATCACTTGATGTCGGGAGTTTGCAACCAGCCTGGCCAACGTGGTGAAACCCTGTCTTTACTAAAAATACAGAAATCAGCTGGGTATGGTGTTTTGTGCCTGTAGTCCTGGCTACTTGGGAGGCTGAGGCAGGAGGATTTCTTGAACCAGGGAGGCAGGGTTTGCAGTGAGCTGAGATCATGCCACTGCACTTTCAGCCTGGGTGACAGAGTGAGACTCTATCTGAAATAAAATAAAGAAAAAAAAATGAGTACTATTTTAAGAGTCACGCTCTTTGAAGGGATGATTGGCTCCTGGGCTATATTCCTCTTGCAGTCGCCTTGATGCCTTTGCACCTTGCAGCTCCGTCCATGCTCAGCCAGACTTGTAGCCCCACAGAGTGCCCGGCGTGGGTGGCGGGCTGGGCGTTAGCCCGAGATGGCACGCAGCTCCCAGGGAGATGTGCTATGACTAAATCCTTGCCCTGCAGGGATCACAAAACTTGGCAGTTGCCATTTTAGGTAAGAAAAGCTATGCTCAGAAAAGAGAGAGGGGGTTTGACCAGGGACTTGGAGCCTGATCATGAGTGGCATTGACGCTTCCCAGCCACCAGTCTCAAAATCCATCTAGTGGGCCCAGAAGGGTTCTCAGCAGAAGGTTGTGTCCCATAAAAAAGGAGAAGCTGCTAAACATGCTAAGTGCATTGGTCTGTTTTCATGCTGTGGATAAAGACATACCTGAAACTGGGTAGTTTATAAAGAAAAAGAGGTTTAACGGACTCTCAGTTCCACGTGACTGGGGAGGCCTCACAGTCATGGTGGAAGGTGAAAGGCACGTCTTACGTGGTGGCAGACAAGACAGAATGAGAGCCAAATCAAAGGGGAAACACCTTATAAAGCCATTGGATCTCATGAGACTTATTCACTACCAGGAGAACAGTATGGGGGAAACCGCCCCATGATTCAATTATCTCCCACAACTCATGGGAATGATGGTAGCTACAATTTGAGATGAGCTTTGGGTGGGGACACAGCCAAACCATATCACTAAGGCTTTGGACATCAAATGTGGACAGTTCAGGGCTGGTTCATGGCTGTGGCAGGGAGCAGTTATTTACCCAGGACAGAAAGTTTCCTTGACTGAGGACTTTATCTTCACTACATTCTGGTACGGGAGAAACCATTCTTTGAGAATTTACTCTGTATTAGGTTGGCTCAAAAGTAATCGTGGGCCGGGTGCGGTGGCTCAAGCCTGTAATCTCAGCACTTTGGGAGGCTGAGACGGGTGGATCACGAGGTCAGGAGATCGAGACCATCCTGGCTAACACAGTGAAACCCCGTCTCTACTAAAAAAAAAAAATACAAAAAGCTAGCCGGGCGTGGTGGCGGGCGCCTGTAGTCCCAGCTACTTGGGAGGCTGAGGCAGGAGAATGGCAAAAACCTGGGAGGCGGAGCTTGCAGTGAGCTGAGATCCGGCCACTGCACTCCAGCCTGGGCGACAGAGCGAGACTCCGTCTCAAAAAAAAAAAAAAAGTAATCGTGGTTTTTGCCATTACTTTTAATGGCAAACTCTAAAAGTTTTAAAAACTTTAAAATGTTACTAATACCAGGCACTGTGTTAGAAGTTTTGAACACATACCTTATTAGATTCTGACATTCCACCCATACGGGAGGTTGTACCATTCTCCCTGTTTCGTGGATTATAAAAGTGAAGCTCAGAGCACTGACGTCACTTGCCTAAGTCCCCATGGTAAGTGATGGAGCTTGAATTGGAAATCAGAAGGTCTGTCTCAAAAGGTAGCACTCCCATGCTCATAACCTCCATGGTAGACTGACTACCTCTAGGAAAACTTGAGGTCTTCAAATAAGAAGATTTATTTTGCAAACCAGGGGCTCAGGGAGGAGGGCAGGCTTCAGCAGCCTTGGCTCCCCCTAACCCTCAGCAGCATATGAGAACATTCTCTTTGCAGAACAACTACCTTCCAACTACTCTCAAGAAAAACATGGGCAAGCTACATATTATGATATTTGACTGGGACATCGTGGTTTTAGTTACCAAAATATAAAACAACCTTTCCAGCTGACTGCCTTCTCATCTTCTTCCATAATCCCTCTTTTGCGAGCAGTCTGGGTATTCAATTTAAAATGAGTTACGGAGGCAATTGAGGAAGGACGTCAGTCCGAGCTTTTAAAAACTCACAGTTAATGAACATCAAATTCCATTCTAGTCTGCAAGAAGGCAACCTTTTGACTTGTAAACTTTATCCTCTGTGCTGTCATCTGTCCCCAAGGCTGGCTGTGTACGTCTGTGGGGAAGGTCAGCCCGGGGCCCAGAGCCGGCCTGTGCAACTTCAGCAGCCAACTGCCTCCCCAACTCGTCCCAATGGTGCCCTCTGATGAACTTCAACCTGGAAGCTCTGTCTCACTGTCAGACTTCTCTGACCAGTGGAAAAGCCAGGCCTTATCTTTTTCAACTTTTTCAAAGGATTTCTTAAAAATGGTAGCAAAATATACATAACATAAAATTTACCATGTTAACCATTTTAAGTGTACACTTCAGTAGTGTTAAGTACAATTCCATTGTTGTGCAACCAATCTCTAGAACTATTTATTTTGCACAACAATTTTTTTTTTGCATTGTAGTTTAGACCATAAAACTTATTGTAGCCTTTTTTTTTTTTTAGATAGGGTCTAACTCTGTCACCCAGCTGGAGTGCAATGGCCCAATCGTGGCTCACTATAGTCTTGAAACTTCTGGGTTCAAGTGATCCTCCTGCCTCAGCCTTCCGAGTAGCTGGGACTACAGGTGCGGACCACCATGCCTAGCTAATTTTATGTAGAGATGGGTCTTGCCATGTTGCCTGGGCTGGTCTTGAACTCCTGTTCTTAACTCTCCTACCTCAGCCTTCCAGAGTGCTGGGATTACAGTCATGAGCCATTGTGCCTGACCCTATCTTAACTATTTCTAAGTGTACAATTCAGTAGCATTAAGGACATTCACATTATACAAACATTACCACCATGTATAGTCCAAGGTTTATCTCTGACTCTAATTCCTCTTATCATCTGTTCAGCTTCTGCCTTTACAGACTGGCTTCCACTTCTCCAGATGGTTCTTTGCTCTCTTACATGAGTGCTGTGTTTGTGAATCCAGTCTACAGCGTAACCTGCCCATGGAGCACAGGCTCCCGAGTCACCCGCACTCGGATGGGCTTCTGCAGACCGGGGTGGGAGCTCCCATCTGTGCCAGTTCCCAAAAACTCCTCCTAGCCCAGGCCCTGTGTCCCACCCTCCCATCTGTGTCAGAAGATGCTTTGGAACCACATGCATGAGTTAGAGTTGGCCCAGCACCTCCCTCGGCAGTTGACCCAACCCCCAGAAACCTATTCTGTCCTCCACAAAATGGGGCCACTGCTGTTAGGGTGGCTGTAAGAATTTAAGAAGAGGCTTATAAGGTCCCAGCACCTGGAAAGCCATCTTGGACATTAGCTGTCACATTCTATTCTAGACGACAACCTCCCCATCCTTCCTCACTCCCTTCCTTCCCAGCCCTTCTTTCTGCAACATGCTCTTCCCCTTCCTGGACCCCTTCCCGCACTGCAGGAACCCAGGATGCTTATGTTATTCCCGGATATGGTACACTATAGGAATCTGGCTGTTTTTGGAACCTAACGAACATCAATTTCTCACCTCTTTCCTTTGACTGAGTCTGGCAGAAAATGCCCACTTAGATGTTGCATCTGATAGTATGGGATGTGCAGAAAGAGATGCTTCCCCAAATGCCAATTTATAGCCTAGAAGAGGAGCCCGGGGCCTTTCAGACTCAGGAAAACATACTCTTGTTCTGACGCTTGCCAAATGTTCAGTATATAAACTATAACATCCTTTCCTTCCCTCTCCCTTTGTGAGTGAGATAGAAGGCAATCCTTTGATGAATTGGAATACATCACTTATTTTTAAAAGTCATTTGGGGGAAGAAGACCATCTGGATGCTTAGAAAGCCTCACAACACAGGAAAGAAACTGGGTAGACAAAACCAGTTGGGCTTCCAGAGACTCCCCATGGACCCACCATCGGTAAGTTTAATCTTCTAGAAGGGAAAGGAATCTCTGGGTGCTGTTCACCTGTTTGGGGAACACAGGTCAGTACACTTGGAGCATGTCATGTCTACGCTCAGAAACTTCAAAGGCAACTGGAGGTCGCCATGAGATAGACGGTCATTATGTTTTCACAAATACCTGATTTACAGCCACCCTGAAATACTCGTTATTCCCTGAACATACCGCAAACATTACTTCTGAGTCTTTATTGCTGCTGCTTCCTCCTGGCATGCCCTCCTCACCAGTTCACGTAGCACCCTTGCATGGCCAATCTGATGCTACCTTCAAAAGCCACTCCTGGATCCCCTGACGGCCTGGAACCCCCCACCTCTGGCCTCCTGTGGCTCTTGGAACCTCCCTTTTTGCATTAATCCTGCAGCAGTTAGAATGGAAGCAATGATGTGACATTTTGTGATATGATACCTCGATGGGTTTTCCTTTGGCATATGTGTCACAGTCATTTATATCCTTTTTTTGTCCTCCATGCACCAGAATGAGCTCCGTGAAGGCAGCATCTGTGTTTGACTCTGGTCTGTGTCCCTCCCTACCCTATCTCCATACCTGGAACTGGGCAGGGACTCAGTACATTTTAATCACCTACACTTCGCAAGTCAATAATGCTATTCTGAGCATAAAGGTTTCAGACAACGTCCTCTATCATGTGTATCTTTGCAAATATCGATAAGGACATCTGAACTTGGCACTCCAACCCTGCGCCTCCACCCACTCAGAAAATGGCCACACTTTGCAATGAAGCCAGGAGTGAATGGAACTTCCCCTTTGGTGGATGAATGAAACACGAAGTTTGGTGTGAATTTGTGAGCCCAGTTTTGTACCTTAAAGGAGACTGGCTTCAAATGCTATAGAATTGCCATGGCCTCAGTTTCTGCTTTAAGCACCTAGTATCATTAAAATAGTTTATGCAACCTTCTAAAGGAAGCTGAGTTTGGGGGGACCCTTCCCAATTTCCCTGAAGTCTGTAAAGACTAAGAGCTGGACATTCTATAGTGGCAACTCTGTCTCTAAACCACTGAAACTTCTTGAGCTGCGTATGTCGAGGCCGTCTGCATAAGGCCCTTTGCTGTACACAGTGTGGTTGAAGATGGAGAGCACGGCACTGGTAGGTTGTAACCGCTTTTGAGCAGAAATGGCTCATTATGTTTTAGGAAATTGTGTGCTTGTGGGTTGAAGGAGAAATCCTAGAATGCTTTCTGAAGCAAATATTCGTTGCCAAAACAATTTATAACTGTGTTGCCATGGAAGCCAATATGTCACGTTTCACTCAGCCTAAGAATATCTAAACTCTAATGATTCTGAGAATAGCCGAAGTGGAACAGCCAGGTGCGATCTCTACATGAGGCCCCCGGTTAACATCCATTTTCTAGTTCCTAATCCACTGTCTACGAATCTCTCAAAATCCACGACTTCTTCCTCTGAATGTCATTTGGGGAACATGGGCTTTCCAACTAGAGCATCTGTGAGGCAACTCCTCCTCTTCTCCCATCCAGGTAGTCACCAGGCCTGACCCTGCCTAGCTTCCAAGATCGGACGAGATCAGGCACATTCAGGGTGACACAGCCGTGAGTGACTCCTTTTCTTGTGTCATGTTCTGTGTGTACATAAATGCTTGTGAGACTCTCCAAATATGTGGTCAACTTGGGCCTCCTGAGTTTGAGAGACAGTGAAAAAAGAATGGAAGAAAATAAAGTAAGAGCAGTTAGAGATTTTCTATGAAGACTTACAGCTGTGTGAAGTGAAATGGATGTGGCAGTGGCGAGCAACCCGTGGGGAACAGGTGGAGACAGTGCATTTAACCTCCAGTTCCAGAAGCTCTGTGTGTGGAAGGAGAGGGGGGCCACCAATACCCTACAGGGTAAAGGCACATTTCAGAGGCAGAGGTGTTCTGAATGAAGCACATGGTCAATTCAAGGAGAGCCCAATTGGGGAGCAAAACCTGTGGGTCAGACTGGTGGGCCTCCCTCAGGAAGTAAGCACGTGGGGAGTGGGGTCTGCAGACAGGAATATGAAGGAGGGGTGCTGAGAAATCCAGCCAGTGGGAGAGCTGTTAAGGTCCTCAGACTGGGCTTTACTCTTGGCCTCTTTGGCTTATATTCAATAGGTAACCAAACTTAGTCAAAAAAAAAAAAAAATCAGGATCTCCTTTCCCTCTTTAAAGTCCTTTGTGGGCCAATAATTTCAAAACTGACATCTCTTGAGTTGCATATTTCGAGGCCCTCTAAGGAACTTCTCCCCCAGTGAAGGCAAACCCTCCGCAACTCCCAACAAGTGGCCAGTCTGCCTGAATGCCCCTGTGGCGAGACACTCTGACCCTGCCTAGCATCCAAGCCACTTTTAAAAAAATGCACAACTGTCTATTCCAAAGATAAACCCTCTGTGTATCTTAAAATATAACATACATGGTTTTAACTCTTGCCTCTGGAGTCACACAGAATAAATCCATCTCATTTCCAAGATGGCATGTCAAAGTTGTGCACACAGCCATTGTGTCTTCTCTAAGTCCTCTGTCCCCATGTAGTCATCCCTGGATCACTTCTCACATTACATTTTACCCAAAACATCTAACTTCACATCTCACAAAATTCTCCAGTTCATCCTACTGTGATACCCAACGCTGAACCCTGTGCTTAAGGGATGATCTAACCAGGATTATTATAGCTCAAACTTTATGTATGAGGCAGAAAAGAACAGGCAGAGCAAAAGCTGGGGTTTGCCACAAGCCCTGGGAGGCTTTATTGGGCCACAAAGGCAGAATCTGTAGGGGCAGTTGGGTACTTGAGATGCTATGCCCAAGAGGAGAGGCTGGGTAGGAGCAGAGGGACTGCTGGCTGTCTGCTGACCCAGCTGGCAGGAGTGCAGGACAGTGCTCAGTCCTGGGTCGGGACTAGAATACTGGGAAGAGTGAAAACAAGTGGATAGTCGGGAGCAGAAACCAAAGGATCCATGGAGGATGCTGGAGGACACAAGTAGAGTGTGAAGACAGCTGGGATTTGGTGATAAAAAGCTGCTCTCTACTCCATGGACTGAGTTGTATGTACCTGCTTGTGATCATCAACTCAGCTTAAGAAACTGACATGACCCAATTATATATATCTCATACAGGCCAAGAACTGTGGTTGAGCTGAACTTAAGAATGGCAGGCAGCCGGGCGCGGTGGCTCAAGCCTATAATCCCAGCACTTTGGGAGGCCGAGATGGGCGGATCACGAGGTCAGGAGATCGAGACCATCCTGGCTAACACGGTGAAACCCCGTCTCTACTAAAAAAATACAAAAAACTAGCCGGGCGAGGTGGCGGGTGCCTGTAGTCCCAGCTACTCGGGAGGCTGAGGCAGGAGAATGGCATAAACCCGGGGAGCAGAGCTTGCAGTGAGCTGAGATCCGGCCACTGCACTCCAGCCCAGGTGACAGAGCGAGACTCCGTCTCAAAAAAAAAAAAACAAAAAAAGAATGGCAGACAATAGGGACCTTAGCTATGAGGGCCAGAGACAAACAGGGCTGGCATAGCGCCCACTCTAGGGTGCCTTATTATTTATGATGTATTAGATTTCTGCCCCAGGGAGCACAAAGAATGGCATTTCCTAGATTTCTATATCTGTCCATATGGAGAGGGCCTGCTTTCCTTGCTGTGTATCCTGTTGTTCTACTGGGCAGGAAAAAAGGTCAAATAAGAGATGGGACAAATACAAAATATTAAGGTGGTGGACTAAACTAAATATAAATGGACTAAACACTAATAAGTGTACAGAGATTAAAGCAAGACTCAACAACATGCCATTTACATATACAGGCACAAATAGGTTGAAAGCAAAAGGATAGAAAAAGTTATATAGGTATATCATGCAAACACTAAGCATAAGAAAGCTTGTACGGCTATATTGATATCAAGCAAAGTAGACTTCAGAACAACATTAAGTATTACTAGAGAAAACAGGATATTTCATTGGAGGTCAACTCATGAAGACATTATAATCATAAATGTGTATACCCCTAAAAGCAGAAATACATAAACTCAGAGCATTTAGCACTGTGGGCATTAGAAAGATGAATAATATATAGTTATTACTCAAACGATTTCTATCTTGCAAAAAAAAAAAGGGGATGTTAACACTTTTAGAGTAGTATATTAGCAACCAAGAAAGAGGTCCCAAGATCCTGATATTTACCAGCTCCTGTTTTCCATCTCCCCCCGCAGAAAGAAATTATTTTTAAAATGGAAATTTCCAAACACACATAAAAGTTGAGAGATGAGTGTAGTGAACCACTCATCAAGCCATTACTACAAGAATTCCTAGCATTTTTGCCTCTCATTTCATCTGTCTGCTGGCCCTTCCCCAACTATTTTTTGCTATAGCATTTTTAAGGAAATGTCAGATACCACCTGTAAATACTTTAGCATGCATCTCTCTAGCTAACATTTTTAAAAGCATAACCATAATACCATTACCTCACTTAAAATTAATAATTGCTCAATACTAGCTAATACTCAGTACAACTGCCTCAGATTTCTTTTTTATAGTTTGTTCACATCATGATTCATATAAGGTCCATATATTACACTGATTGTTAAAGCTCCAGTGTCTCTTTTATAATATTTTTTGTTGTTTACTTAAAGCCACTGATTTCTTATGAGAAACTGGGTCATTTATGCCACAAATGGCAAAAAAAAAAAAAAATTCTTTTGACTAAGCGTCTCTTCTCGAAATGATTATGACCAACGTGAAAATAAAAAGCAATAATGTAGATGCTGAGGAGTGAATTATCTAATACACACTCTGTCCCAAAACACTCCAAACGGATTGCATCTCATTTCCCAACAAATACACTGGACCTATTGGGGTTAATTTGAACCCTATGAGAAGTCTGCGAATCGCATTAGAATCATCTGGGGCAGAACTTGTTTCAATTCAAAGTGAAATTCAGTCTACATTTGAAAAGTCCTAACAAGATGTATAAATTCTATCAATCTCAAACTACATACACAGTCCAGAAACGGAATTGCAATGGACAAGGACTTCAGAGGCCCCCTGGGTAACAGATGAACATTGCCAAGTCATAAGCAATTATCCAATTTTCTTCTAACCTCAAGGCATGCTGGGGCATATGGGAGTTGTCAGGGAATGCAGGTGTGCACACCCAGGGCCTCAGCGTGTTACAACACAGCCAAGGAAATGGCAAAGCAATGCTGTTCACATAAAACTTAATGTAGACAGGCCCAGAGTTTAGAGGAGGTGATTATACCAACTGTGGCTGAAGGCATCTGAGGTTAGTCAGCCAGTACTACAGGGAACCGTTTCCCTCCAACTCTCACCCCCACCACATTCAAACTTCATTCTTTCTTAAGCTTGGAAAGCCAGTATCTTGGGAAGAAAGGGTTCAAAAAGTCCCAGGCACAAGAGAGAAGAAATACAATAAACAATACAACAAAAGGAAAGAGAAAGCGTGGGATGATTTCTTTTTCCCAGTAGTTTTCTGTTAAATTTCCCTCCAGCCTTTTTAGGAATTATAATACTTAACACCCTCAATAGAATCCATCAGCAGTTGGAGAAGTGAACCAATACCAGCTCATGATCAGTGATCCATTTTCTTGTCTCTTGGCAGGGCTGCACTGAGCCACCAGAGTTGTCTCTTCAACAAGAGAGGTTTGATCATCTCAGTAACCTTCTTCTGGGACTCCTGTTAGACGTGTATATTTAATACTATCAGCTGAGTTGTAACATTCATCCAAGTCAACTGACCTCCCAGCCTGCCCACATTGCCTCCCTGCAGGAAGTGATTTTGCACACAGAAGCCCCTGGTGGGATACAGTGGAGTGTGAAGTGTCTGTTCTCGGACCACAGTTCCATCCCTGGAGCAGCGATTGTAAAGCATCATTCTCCTGTTCCAGCATCTCTCCAAAGACACTCAGGTCTCCGTCACAGGATCACCATCGTTAAAGGTATCTGTTGCTCTGTCTGGAAAGGTGTCTTTCCAGGGGAGGAAAGGGCCAGCTTTGGAGGCACCTGGTTGACTTCAACTAGAGGTAAGGATCTGGGCAACTGGGCCCACCAGACTGAAGGGATGAATTGAAAGTTCAGCAGGTGGCTCACGCCTGTAATCCCAGCACTTTGGGAGGCTGAGGCGGGTGGATCACGAGGTCAGGAGATCGAGACCATCCTGACCAAGACGGTGAAACCCCTCCTCTACTAAAAATACAAAAATTAGCTGGGTGTGATGGCGGGCATCTGTAATCCCAGCTACTCGGGAGGCTAAGGCAGGAGAATTGCTTGAACCCAGGGGGCGGAGGTTGCAGTGAGCCGAGATCGTGCCACTGCATTCCAGTCTGCATGACAGAGTGAGATTCCATCTCAAAAAAAAAAAAAATTTCAGAATAGACCGTCCTGCCTTCCCCTATTTTTGTGCCCTGTCATGTTAGAATCTCTGCCTTCTCTTTAAGTCACCAAAACAAGGTGCCAGGGCTGCATTCTCTCAGAGGCTGCAGGGACTCTGATGAGGGCCTTTCACAGAAGCAGCTTGTGAGCACTTAGCGAGATGGCGACCTCTGCCTCAATGGCTCTATCACTCACCCTGTGCAGCGCAACTCCTCCTTTTGATAGACGACACCCCGCAAACCCAGATACGGGTTAGAGTCCACAGGAAATGGAGCTCACTCTGCCCCCTCTCTGCCACAGATTTTCTTTCTCACTCTCTACCACATGCCACTGGCCTCTCCAGTCACCCCTCACCCTCCCTGCTTCCCCAGGCCCTTCCCCACAGGTCCAGCAGGTCCAACATGCCCCAAAGCCAAGCCCATTGAAGACAATTCAATACCACTTGATTCTAAGCTGGTCACCTTTACTTCTTGAGACTATTTAAAAGGGGAGCTATGATGCCAGTTTAATGCACTAGGTGGGGTGGATGACCAAACAAATGGAAATGAGAGGTGTTTGAAAATGGTAAGATGCTGTACCAAAGCAAGCTAAGAAATCGAAGTGCGAGTGGGATAAGGTACTATTAATATAACAGAAGGCACAATCCGAGAAGAGTTAGAACTGGAAAAAATTTGCTGTTTTTGATCTGGCCATTGAAATTTCTTTTTTTTATGAGTAGATGAAAGTAAACAACATCAAGAAAAAGTCTGCAAACAGAAAAATGATAGTTGTATTTTAAAATAACATTGCAGTTCATGCATCTATATATGATAATGGGAGATGCTGGTTGGGGGTTTCCTCTGTTTTCCATAATTGCAGGGTTGAAGCAGAAGATCCCAATGTTCTCCAGCTCATGGTCTAGGCACAATTTCAGCCAAATTATTTTCATCAAATAGGTTTCTAATCTTTATAAAAAGCTGTGCAGGACAAGAAATTGTACAGTTTCTCTAGGAAATGATGTAATATTTTTACATTTCTATTTTGTGATAACAGGTCACTGACTTGCATTGTGCCCTTAAAAACATGTGTCAGAAAAGCATTTAGCAGACATTTAATAGTGATGAATATAATCAGGTATTATTTTGAGGGGCAGTGTCACCTAATTTCTGTTGACTCATATTCTGCACAATGGAAACCATTCTTTTCCCATGCTTGGAATGAGAGTTTCCCTTGATTTACAAATGTTTCTCCATGTTATTAGTAAGAGGTTTACATGACTTAAGAATATGGGATGTCATTTTGAAACATATGGGGCACAATAGTTGTCTTTGTGCAACTAACAACTATGCTAGCAAATAGTGGCTGCTTCCATTGGGTTAACAGCGGATACTACATTCTAGAGCACTGATTCTCAACCAGTGGCAATTCCATTGCCTTGGGGACAGGTGGCAGTGTTTGGAAATACCTTTGGTTGTGATGACTTGGGGAGCTATGCTACTGGGTCAGTGGGCAGAGACCAAGGATGCTACTAAACATCCCACAATGCATAGGACAGTCTCCTACGACAAAGAATCGCCCATTCCCAAACGTCAATGGTGCTGAGGTCAAGAAGCCCCGTTCTAGGCTAGGGTACCTGGAGCATAGAGCACAGGAGGGGTTTGGGAGATGTCTGTCCCAGGCTCTGGTCCAAATCTCACTTTTCACAGTGATGGTCACAAATTTACTTGGCCGGCTGTGGTGGCTCACAACTGTAATCCCAGCACTTTGGGAGGCCGAGACGGGAGGATCACCTGAGGTCAGGACTTTGAGACCAGCCTGGCCAACGTGGCGAAACCCTGTGTCTACTAAAAATACAAAAATTAGCTGGACATGGTGGCCTTTGTCTGTAATCCCAGCTACCTGGGAAGCTAAAGCAGGAGAATCACTTGAACCCAGGAGGCAGAGGTTACAGTGAGCCGAGATCATGCCACTGCACTCCAGCCTGGGCCACAGAGTGAGACCCTGTCAAAGGGGGAAAAAAAAAAAAAACTCTGACAAGTTTACTGTATTCACAAGACTTCAGGAATGGTGTCCACTCAAAATACAGCAATAAACTGTTTTACTTTCTAATCAACTATTTACAATGTACAGCAGATGGGAGGGAATGGGACTCAACCTGCTTCTGGGGTTACTTCCTCTACAACAGAGACTGGAAAGCTAAAAACTACATTTCCCAGACTTCCTTGTGTTGACCCTTCTGAATGAATTTAGAGTCCATCCATCAGATGCTGAAGATCTGAAAGGTGCAAGTGGAGACCAGCTTTCTGCTGCACCAGCTATTGCCCCTCTGTTGTAGAAGCATTGGGTTTTTCTATAGCTGCTTTTGGCAGAGGCCGTGGCTCACCTAAAGGGCTGTGAATCAGTGGTGTTCTGAGAGTCATTCCTGCAGGTCACTTAAAGTTTTTTTCCTCTTGCCCTTCTGACAAGTTTGACCAAACTTCTCTAATATTTTCTGCTGAAAATACGCAGACTCATTACTGTTTTCTGTAACAGAACTGTGGTAGATACAGCCAGGATAGCCAGAGATTCTAAACTGTCCACATTTCAAGAATTACGTCTTGTGTGTTTCTTCCATGCACGGGTTCTGAATCTGAGGTCTCTACTACCCAAAGGACCTGTAAGTAAAATTCAGAGGATTTGTGGATTTGGGTGGGAAAATACTATCTATCTATCTTTCTATCTATATAAACTGTTTTAGGTTCACAGCAAAACTGAATGGAAAATACAGATTTCTTATGTACCTCCTATTCCCATATATGTGCAACCTCCCCTACTATGGATGTCCTGACACTATTGCGTCTTCCTATCCAGAAACACAGGCCGTATCTCCATTCATTTAGTTCTTTAAAATCTTTCTTCAGAGTGTTGTGGTTTTCCTCATGGAGATCCTGTAAATATTGTTAGATTATTCTTAAATATTTCATTCTGGGGAGGTGTTAGTATAAATAATGTGTTTTTAACTTCAAATTCAAATTGTTCCTTGCTAGTAATGTTTCTTGACCTATGATGGAGTTACAGTTTATGATGGTTTTATCAGGACATAAGTAAAAAATGCATTTAATATTCCTAACATAGCATCATAGCTTAGCTGACCTTAAACGTGTTCAGAACACTTACACTGGTCTGCAATTGGACAAGATCATCTAACATAAAGCCTATTTTATTAAAAAGTATAGACTATCTCACATAATTTATTGAATATTGGAGTACGGTTTCTGTTGAATGTGTATTGTTTCAACATCATAAAGTTGAACCATCCTAAGTTGGGGACCACCCACAGGAAAGCAATTGACTTTCGTCTGTTACCTGCGTATGCATGTAATCTTGCTACAATTGCTTATTAGTGTCAGGAGTCCTTTTGCTATTTGGGTGATAACAACCATGTTATCTACAAAGTTTTATGTCTTCCTCCTCAATCTGTATTCCTTTGATTTCTTTGTCTTGTATTAGCTACAATAGAACTTCCAATATGATGTTGAAAAGCAATTCTGACAGAGACATCCTTGCCTTGTTCCTGATCTTAGTGGGAAAGCTTTGGGCTTCTCACTATTAATTATAATGTTAGCTTTAGGGTTTTTTTGTAGGTGTTCTTTATTAAGTTGAGACAGTTCCCCTCAGAGTTTGCTGAGAGTTTTCTCATTATGAACAGGTGTTAGATTTTGCTGAATGCTTTTTCTGCATCTGTTGATATGATCATGTGATTTTTCTTCTGTAGCTTATCATGATGGATTACACTAATTGATTTTTGAATGTTGAACCAGCTTTGCATACCCAGTTTAAATATCACTTGGCCATGATGCACCATTCTTTTTATGTACTGTGGATTTGATTTGCAAACAGCATCATGTTGATTTTTTTTCATCTAGGTTCATGAGATACGAGTCTATTGTTTTCTTGTAATGTCTTTGTCTGGTTTAGGTATTAGGGGAGTGCTGGCTTGTAGAATGAGTTAGGAGATATTCCCTCTACTTCTACCTTCTAGGAATTGTAGGGAACTGGTACAATTTCTTTCTTGCATGTTCAGTAGCATTTACTAGTGAATCTATCTGGGTCTGGGGCTTTGAGTCTGGAAGGTTTTAATTATTGTTTCAATGTCTTTAATAGATATAGGTCTATTCAGATTCTCTTTCTTTTTACATGAGTTTTAACAAATTGTGCCTTTTAAAGAATTGGTCCATTTCGTTGAGGTTATGAGATTTGTGGGCATAGAGTTGTTCATAATATTCCTTTTCTTTTCTTTTTTGAGATAGAATCTTGCTCTGTTGCCCAGAGTGCAGTGGCATGATTTCGGCTCACTGCAATCTCTGCCTTCTGGGTTCAAGAGATTCTTGTGCCTCAACCACCAAAGCAGCTGGACTACAGACATGCACGACCATGTCAGGCTAATATTTTGTATTTTTAATAGAGACGGGGTTTCATCACGTTAGCCAGGCTGGTCTCAAACTCCCAGCCTCAAGTGATCCACCCAACTCATCCTCCCAAAGTGCTGGGATTACAGGCGTGAGCCACCGTGCCCAGCCGTAATATTCTTTTATTATCCTTTCAATGTCCACGGGATCTGTAATGATGGCCCCTCTTTCATGTTATTTGATAGTAAATAACATGTCTTTTTTTCTACAATTAACCTGGATAGAGGCTGATTTTATTGATCTTTTCAAAGAACCAGCTTTTTTATTTTCTGTTTTCAGTTTCATTGATTTCTGCTCTAATTTTTATTATTGCTTTTCTTTTGCTTACTTTGAATTTAATTTGCTCTTTTTGTTAGTTTCCAAAAGTGGAAGTTCAGGCCACTGATATTAGATCTTTCTTCCTTCCTAATATATGCCTTTCATGCTATACCTTTTCTGTTAAGTTTTATTATTTTCACATCCCACAAATTCATAAGTTATATCTTCATTTTCCTTTAACTGAAAATGTTTTGAAATTTTTCATTTTTTTCCTTGACCTATGTATTATTTAGAAATGTCTTGTACAGTCTCCAAGTATTTGGGACTTTTCAGATATATCTGTTATTGATTTCTAGTTTAATTCCATTGTCGTCTGAGAGCAGATATTACGTGATCTCTATTTTGATTTGTTAAGATATGTTTTATGACCCAGAATGTGATCTATCTTGGTAAATGCTACATGTGAGCTTGAGAAGAATATGTAGCCTGTTGTTGGTGGATGAAGGAGTATGTAGGTGGCAACTATATCCAATTGACTGATGGTGCTTTTGGGTTCAAGTATGTCTGACTGATTTTCTGCCTACTGGATCTGTGAATTACTGATAGAGAGGTTTTGATGTCTCCAACTATGACAGTAAACGCATCTCTTTTTCCTTGCAGTTGTCAGTTTTTGCCTCGTATTTTGATGATCTGTTGATAGGCACATAACATTAAGAATCATTACGCCTTCTTGGAGTAGTAACCGCATTATTATGTAATGCTGCTCTTCATATCTGATACCTTTTCTTGCTCTGAAGTCTGCTCTACCTAAAATTAATATAGCTACTCCTGCTTTCTTTTGATTGGTATTGACATGGTATAGTTTTGTGCATCCCTTTATCTATTTGAGACAGGGCCTTGCTCTGTTGCCCAGGCTGGTGTCAAACTCCTAGGCTCAATCTTCCCACCTCAGCCTCCCAAAGTGTTGGGATTACAGGCATCAGCCACCCTGCCCAGTCTCATTTTATTATGTTACCCACACTGGAGTGCATTGGTGCAGTCATGGCTCACTGTACCATTATGTGACAAACGCCTAGCTCAAGCAGTCCTCCTGAGTAGCTGGGACTACAGATGTGCACCACCACACCTGGCTTTTTTCTTTAAGAGACAGGGTCTTGCTATGTGGCCCTTGCTGGTCTCAAGCAATCCTTCCACATCAGCCTCCCAAAGTGTTGGGATTATAAGTGTGAGCCACCATGCCTGGCCTGTGTCTTTGTATTTAAAGTGAGCTTTTTATAGACAACATATATTTGGGTCTTGTTTGAGACAGAGTTTTGCTTCACCCAGGCTGGACTGCAGTGGCACAATTTCAGCTCACTGCCACCTCCATCTCCTGGGTCCAAACGATTCCCCTGTCTCGGCCTCCCAAGTAACTGGGACTACAGGCATGAGCCACTATGCTTGGCCTTGTTTTTTGATCCATTTTGGCAATCTGTCTTTTAATTGGTGGAGGTAGATGACTGAAATTTCAAAGTGACTATTGGTATAGTTGGATTAGTATTTCATATCGGTTACTGTTTTCTATTCATTACCCCTGTTCTCTGTTCCTATTATTTACTTCCTTCTGTGGTTTTAATTTAATTGAACACTTTATATGATTTCATTTTCTATTTCTTAGCATGTCAATTATACGTCAACTCTTTTTTATTGGTTGTCCTAGAGTTTGCAGTATACACATACAACCAATCCAAGTACGCTTTCAAATAACACTCTACTGCTTCACAGGTGGTACAAGTACCTTGTAATAAGAAGACATTCTAATTCCCCTGCTGTCCCTTGTATCATTGCTGTGATCCATTTCATAAGCATCTACATTGTCGCTATTCTTGTGAACAAACTTGTCTTGAGTTACTCATTCTCAGATGCCCATTTTTGTATGCAGATCCAAGTTTCTGACCTGTATAATTTTCCCCTCTCTGAACAACTTTAAACATTTCTTGCAATGCAGGTTTACGGGCCGATGGTAACCTCGGTTTTTGTTTATCTCTCCTTCATTTTTGAAGGATAATTTCACAGCGTACAGAACTGTAGGGTTGTTTTTTTCTCTCAGCACTTTAAATATTTTCCTCTCCTCTCTTCTTGCTTGGTGTCTGAGGAGTCGGATACACTTCTTATATTTTTGCCTCTATATGTAAGCTGTTTTCTTTCAAGAATTTTTTTTTTTTTTTTTTTTTTTGAGACAGGATCTCGCTCTGTTGCCCAGGTTGGAGTGCAGTGGGTGTGATTATGGCTCACTGCAGCCTCAACCTCCCTGTCCCACTTCAGCCTCCCAAAGTGCTGGGATTACAGGGTGTTGAGCCACTGTGCCTGGCCACTTTCAAGATTTTATCTTTGATTTTCTGAAGTTTGAACATGATATGCCTAGGTATAGGTTTTTGGCATTTAACTCCAGCAGGTTAGATTCTGGTTAAACAGTTTCTCCTAAGGTCTTCTAAGACCAGGCGCACAGAGGCTCATGACTGTAATCCCAGTGCTTTGGGAGAATCTCTTTAGGCAGAGTTTGAAACTAACCTGGGCAACATACTGAGGCCCTCATCTGTACAAAAAAATTTTTAAAACTATTAGTCAGATATGGTGACGCATACCTGTAGTCCCAGCTACTCAGGAGGCTGAGGTAGGATGGCATGAGCCCAGGAGTTTGAGGCCACAGTGAGCTGTGATTGCACCTGTGAATAACTACTGCACTCCAGCCTGGGTGACCTAGTGAGATCCTGTCTCAACGAACTAAAGAAATAAAACTCAGAAAGCTAGGGCATGTGTCAAAATGGTTCCGTTTCCCTCCTCCTGGCAGCACAAGGGGACCTGTTTGTGACATTCACTTGTAAGACCTGGTAGAGCTTCTGGAGGTAAAACTCACAAAAGCCTAAGTCTGGGGGCTGGCCAATGGCTTGGACGTTTTTTGGGTTTTTTTTTACCCTCAGACTCATTCACTCTGAGCCTCCCACAGTTCTGCCTTTCCTACCCTGATACTGGTTCCCACAGGCGTTTCTGCTCAGGGAAGTTATGACCCTGTATCCTCCTGCTTGATTGATCTAAGAGGAGCTGATTTCTCAGCTTGCTCAGCCTATTTATTGTTAGGACAAAGTTGTGACTTCTAAGCCCCTTACAGGCTGCACTGGAAACTGGTGGTCTCTCATCTCCAACTTAGAGCATTTCCTTTTAGTAGGTGTGTGGCTATCAAACCACCAAAGTACTGAGATGTTGTCACCAGAAGACATCAGATATCATCATGTCACATTCTATCTCAATATATTGTGTTTTTTTGCTTTTTTTTGGTGAGACAGGGTCTCACTCTGTTACCCAAGCTAGAGCATGGGGGCGTGATCATAGCTCATTGCAGCCTCGACCTCCTGGGCTCAATCCATCCTCCCATCTCAGTCTCCTGAAGTGCTGGGATTGAAAAATATTCTGAAAAACAGCCCATAAGCTTCCTCAGACTATCAAAGAGCTCTATGGCACAGAAAAGTTTAGTTGCATAGGGACAGTGTGTGTGACTCAGAATAAGCTCATCATAGCTTGTTGGCCTGGCTAAGAGAAAGCTGATGTCTTGTGGAAAACATGTTCATTGTCCTGGCTCAGATGGAAGGCCACCACGGTCCCCTTACAAGAGTACTTTTCCAATGTCTGCCATCATTAAGCCACTATTTGGCACCGCATGGAAACTCGGAGGCAGTCTCCCTGTGTCTCAGTCATCACCCAAGATGTTGGTCCCTTTGGTCTTCCATCCTTGGCCCTTGTCCAATTTTCTGTGTTCATTCTTACGCCTTCAACCCAGCATCCTCCAAATTCCCCTCCCTCCGAAATCCCTGGAACTCTGCAGTATGGAAAAGAAGTCCCCCAAACATCTTCAACCCACATGGAATTCTCTCCATCTGCCTGCTTCATTGAAACCTGGCTCCTTCCCAAAGACACAACTTCCTTGGCCCCCAGCCTTTAGGGTTGGAAGGAGGGGTTAGCATTTTCCTCCCTGAGCAATGTTCCAAACCAACTTCCATCCACAGAGAGGAACGCTTCAGTTTTTGAAATCAAGCCACCTAATTGCACCACCATCTAGACCTCTTCATTCGGTCACTGCTGGCTTTCTGATCACCAGCCCACATGTTCAATCCTTTTAGCCCCCAGTCCTCTTGTCATTGTAGCAATGACATCATTAACCACATGGATAATGCAGCTGGCACTGGCTGCCACACTTGGCTTTAGCTTTCTCCTGTGGCTATCCCCACTGCTATGTCATCAGCTGGAACTATTCCACCTTTAAACTTCTGCATGCCCTTTGGACCACAACCTTCTAGAGGCAGTGCAGTGTAGCATGAAAAACTTTGGCTTTGATGCCTGGGTTCGAATCCCAGCTTTGCCATGTACCTGCTAAGAGACCTTAGACAAGTTATTCAATCATTCCATGCTTATAAGATATGAATAAAAGTAGTCCTATCACAGAGAGTCAATTGAGTTAATGTGCAAAATACAGACTAGTGCTTGGCACACAGGCTTCCATTACTACCCTTCCTGATTGCTCATGCCTTTACTTCTTTGGTTCCTTGAACTCCTCCCACCCTCTCTTTTTCCCTCCAAAAGTACCTGTTTACTCCTGTCTTGGGCCTCCTTCCCTATCCAGTCACACTGTCTCCTATATAATGCCTGCTTAATAGATATTTGTATCATGGGTGAATGAATCAAGGAACCATAATTTCACCTGCATTCTGGTCCATAGCCTCAATCCCCTTGCCGCCTTATCTTTTAAATAAACACACCCAATAAATATGCCAACCCCAGCTCTAACTCTAGCTCTACTGTCTCTGACAGGCTGGCTGCATCCACTACAAATTCAGCATCTCCAACCTCAATTCTGCCCAGCCTTTATGTGCCTCAGGTCAGTTCTCTTTCCCAGTCCTTACAACAGTGACTTTTAGCCTTGAACGCTTTCCTATCACTTCTGTATTTGCCCTTATCAATGACCTTGCTTCCTACTTTAGTGTTTCCAGGCCAGTGGACAAGGTGTCCTTCTGAGTAAGGTAAATACCTACCTCTGTGTTCCAACTTCTGTCCAATCCATCCAACCTGAAGCTTTTAAGCTGCACGAGAAGAAATCTTTATATTTTATAATAAATGTTAGTAGAGGCTGGGTGCAGTGGCTTGCACCTGTAATCCCAGCACTTTGGGAAGACAAGGCAGACAGATCTCCAGAGTTTGAGACCAGCCTGGGCAACATGGTGCAACCCCATCTCTACTGAAAATATAAAAATTAGGCATAGTGGCATGCACCTGTAGTCCCAGCTACTTGGGAGGCTGAGGCAGGATGACTGTGCCACTGCACTCTGCTCTGGGTGACAGAGCTAGATGCTGTCTCAAAAAAAAAAAAAAATTAGTAGTATTTAACAAATGGTAAGAGTGGATCAATTCTGTCCAGATGAGATACCCTGGGAAGGCCAACCTCACATGGGGATTATGTAGAAAAATTATTGCCTGACATGACAGATTCTGATCAAATCATAGTAATTACCTAAAAGGGTGATGAAATCAAGGCCTGGTCAATCAGTTTAAGAGTAAGAGTAACAACAACAACAGCAAAACCTTCTTACAGCCAATGATTTAATACAAATTTCAACCATTTTGCTAATTCACTTGGCTAATTCTAAGAATGTTCTGAATTTCAAGATTGTTAGGTGTGGGAATAGTTCAAAGGTCGGAGGCCTTTAAAAATCGGACTGACCTGGTCAAGATGGATTAAATGCCCATTCTAGGACCTTAACCCATTCTAATTCAACTTCTGTGTTAACATATCTGACCTAAATGTCTAAAAAACATACTGTTTTTTTTTTTTCTGATAAAGTGCAGAACCCCATTGGTGGATGTTTTTACATAGAAAAGAAAACAGCTTAAAATATACTGGACTATTTTAGTTACAGAAGCAACAACCCCAAAAGAAAAATAAGGCATCTGGAAAAAGAATCATTGAAATTATTGTGTGTGTGTGTGTGTGTGTGTTTTTTTTTTTCCTGAACCAAACCCCAGTTTACTGTTTCTCCTGGGAATGTGATTTTATAGTTGGGAAGTGAAATGTGGGCATGGTGGCTGCATTTCAAGTGTATATTACTGGTGCACAAGAGAATACAATGAAAAGATCAGCAAGAACCTCAAAGTCTATGGCCTCTTGAGAGTTATATTAGTAGTGGATGAGCTTAGATGTCTGCAGAAGTCACTTTAAGGGTTAGGGTGGTTCCCTAGTCAAAGGAATAAAATTAGGGAGGTCTGAAGTATAGTAGAAATAACATAGGATCTGGGGTCAGATACCCACGTTTGAATCTTAACCACTAATTAGTTCCATGACTGTCCAATCACAACCTTGTAGAGCCTTACCTTCCAGAATAATATTTACTTCCTATACTGGTGGTATGGAAGCAGCTAAGCAATAAGTCAATTGTACATAAGAGATGGGCAATTTCCCCCTCTCCCTTGCCTTCTACGCATAAATTTAAATGAGGCAGAATTAAGTCAGAAAGAGCCTATAGCCTAACCCTCGGTGTTCCAAGTTCTGCAGAAGAAAACTGATCAACAGGGAAGAGCCTGACAAGATGCTGCGAAGGGGATCTGTGGACTTGACAAGGTTTACCCAGCACTGTCCAGGGACAACAGTCCAGGGACAGGAAAGGGAGGCACTGAATTTAGATCCCCGAGTAGGAATTGCTGATCTTTGAACTTGTGCTATTCTGTGGGTGTGTCAGACGTGTATGAACCAGAGTGACTCCATTTTGTGTAGAGGCTGGGTAAAATAAGGCTAAGACCTACTGGGTTGCATTCCCAGACAGTTCAGGCATTCTGAGTCACAAGATGAGCTAGGTCAGCCCAAAATACATGTCATAAAGACTTTTGCGGTAAAGAAGCTGGCCAAAACCAACATGGCGATGCGAGTGACCTCCGGTGGTCCCCACTGCTACACTCCCACCAGCGCCATGACAGTTTACAAATGCCAAGGCCACATCAGGACGTTACCGTATATAGTCTAAAAAGGGGAGGCATAAGTAATCCACCCCTTGTTTAGCATATTATCAAGAAGTAACCATAAAAATGGGCAACCAGCTGTCCCCAGGGCTGCTCTGCCAATGAACTAGCCATTCTTGTATTGCTTTACTTTCTTTCACTTTACTCTATGGCCTTGCCTTGAATTCTTTCTTGCAGAAGATCTAAGAACCCTCTCTTGGGGTCTGGATCAGGACCCCTTTCTGGTAACATGTGGGCTTCGGAGGGCTCTGTGTGCACATCTTGGCACTGAATACAAATGCTGCATGTATATTAATGCATTTATCTGGGAGTCTGCATTCATCAGCAGACTCTCCAAGGAGTCTGTGACCTAGAAAAGATTAAGATGACTGCACCAGACGCTGAAGGGAAGCTAAGACATACTAAATTACAAGAGCCCGTGAGTCTGAGGTTGAGTTCCTACATAACTTAGTATAAAAACAAACTGGGTTGGGAAACAACTGATCTAGCCAAGTTAGTCTCCAAAATATGCCTCTTTGGCATAAGGGTTATTTCTAGCTGGTTATTTTCAGACCCCTTTGTAACAGAAAATCCCATCTATTAAGGAAGGAGATCTCCATTTGTACGGGTGCCTTCCTCTCTGCACCAGGAAGAGAAGGAGGACTAAGTAACTCAAGAATGGAGACGGCACTGAATCATCTACTTCAAAAGCCTTACTTTTGTTGAAGGTGGTTTTCCTGACCATCTTCTTAAATGGGCCTTTACCTATACCCTTCTTTGTTTAGGTAAAGGATAGTAATTAAGCCAGAAGTCTATGCTCTATGCCTTTGAGATGTCCATTTTCTATCCTGTTTTCTCTAGAACCTTATAGCTAGCCCTTTGAAATGGAAATTTAAAGGAGATGACTCATCAGAAGAAAGACATTTGGGCAAATGAAAATTCTTGTCTTTTCCACAAATATTAGTAAAAAGCTTTGCTACCAGAGCAAGTAATCTTAACTTCTTCCATCTGCCAGAAACATAATTAGAATTCAGCTATTCTGTAACGTAGTAAATTTTGTGGGTTTTGTATCTGGTACCGATACAGGAGCTAAAAAGAAATTGAGGCAGTTGGTGAGGGTAAGAGTCCTCCGCAAAGTTTCCCTTTTAATAAAAAGTAGCCCCCAAATCATTTATTTTCTAACAAAGAGCAGCCTGAAAAATGAAGCTGCAGACATAGAAAAGCAAGCTGGAAGCTTGCACGGGTAAATGCCAGCAGCTGTGCCAATAGGAAGAGGCTACCTGGGGGTTAGGCATGTTCAACATGGATGCCCTAGCTTCCCTTTTATTCTGTCAACCACATGTACAGTAATGAAGCAGGCAACATGGCGCCGGCCAGGTAGAGACCCCATCTGCATAACAGATTCACGTGGGATGGCCAGCCTCTTCATGTACTATGTAAATGGCACACCTGGTTCAACCAATCTTCTGGGCCCTGTGTAAATCAGACACTGCCTCCCGAAGCTTGTCTATAAAACCCTATGCATTTCGCCACAGACGAGAAGACCCTCTCTGCAGGAAGAGAGTTTTTCTCTTTCTCTCTATTAAACCTCCACTCTTAAGCTCACTTCTTATGTGTCCACATCCTTGATTTCCTTGGCATGAGAAGACGAATCTTGGGTATTTACCCTAGACAATGGTGCTGCTTCAATGGGAATGGAGGGGTTTTACCCTCCTCCCTCAAGAGTTTACATACAACTGACCAGTGTTAACATTAAAACAGGGATCTTAAGACTGACAAAGCAGTGGTATCTTACTGCTAACAAAGTGACTCCAGTATAGTACCACATGACAGATAACAGGCCCTGGAGGAAATTATTTTACCCCAAAATATATTTATTTGACATATTCCAAAATGGCCCTACAAAGCTCTCTTATGGGGGAAACTTGTGTTCTATAGAGAATCTCCTTCCCTTACTAGAGTCTGATACCTTTAAGGTCCAATAAGATATTCACCATCTATTCTCTCTGACGCCTGCTACCTGGAGGCTTCACCTACATGACAAGAACCTTGGCTTCCACAACCCCCTTCTCTAAACACAAGCATTTTTTAATGCTGAATTCAATTCTTCAGGCAGAGCTTAACTCTTTCAACCAACTGCCAATCAGGAAATTTTTGAATCTGCCTCTGACCTGGAAGGCCCTGCTTTGAAATGTCCTGCCTTCCTGGGCCGAATGAATGTCTTCACTTCATGTATTGATTTATGTCTTTGCCTGCAATGTCTGTCTCCTAAAATGTATAAACCAAACTGTAAACCACCCACTTTGGGCACATGTTCTCAGGACTTCCTGGGGCCATATCATGGGCCATGGTTCTTAACTTTGGCAAAATAAACCTCTAACTGGATTGAAATCTGTCTCAGATACTTTCTGGTTTAGAAATATAATACAGACACATAACTTTTCCTACTTATGTTTACTAGTAAAATAAGCTCATATTACCTCTGTAGTACAAAATTTGTTAGCAAGAAAAATAAGGTGACATATTTAATGTCTCATTTTCATGAGCAATCCAAGTATAATTGTTAAAAACAATGAATTAAATAGATGTAGGAGAAATATTCCCACATGAAAGGGGTCTTCCTTATATTAGAAGGTTTTAATATTCTTACCAAGGATGGACGTTGAGGCTGAGGAAAATGTGTACAAACGACTATTTCATTCTCAGGCCTAGCCAAAAATTCTAATAAGGATAGAGATACAAGTTTTCCTTCTCTACAGCTTTTTATTAGACACTAAAGATAGCTGGATCTGTTAGTAAACATGTTCTGTGTCACAATGAAAAAAATTACTCTATGAGGAAGCGCATGCTTCTAGAAATTATGATTCACCAATTTGTCCATCTACAGACAGCTGGTGTAACAGGGTTCACAACTGCTTGCTTCCTTTCACTGGAAATTAAGGTGACTTAGGGTAAGAATTCTAATTAGTATATAAAATTACCAGAAATAATAAGGGAAACAACTGTATATGCAAGCATACAAAGAAGGGTAAGATGCATTTTTTTTTAAAGAAAATCTATGAGGTATGAGAATGTGTTTTGTTAAGGCAAAAAGAGAGTAATTTTTGACATTGTTCCACAGTGAGAAAAAAGTATACGGGGAAAAAAACCATGAATGGATATAAGAAAATTATAAGACGCTTGTAAAAGTAGAATCATGGGAAAGGAATTATATGTGTGATCAAGTTCCTAATATTTGAAAGGAATTAAGTTGTTTTTAAATTCTAACATGAATATCAAAAGTACGCTGATACAAAACTAGAATGTGGTAATCTGTGTTAAAACAGCAAGGTTTTCTTGGAGTTCTGCTCTGCTCTTAATAAGATCGGGCAAAAGTTTTTTCTTTATCTTTTAAGTAATTGGTTTAGGAAATAAAGACTATTTTATCAAGATAATCTCCTGTGCTTCATGTTGTCTTTGCCCTTCAATTAAGAAAATGGAATCCTTTCTAGTAAAAAGAACTAAGGTTGTTCTATAACTATGTTCAAGTTATTTAACAAGGTTGCCTTTGACTATCTGTTGGCTGAATGGGGGGCAGTGTGTGTGTGATAGCTGTCGCCTTCTGCTGCACTTAGATAACACACAGGCAACTTGGTTTAAACAAGTAGATTCTTCTGGCTAATTCTTTGGTTTGGTTGGTTCTAATTGGTTTGGTTCATGGGTACATTGGTTAAGGAGCATATTTCGGTCTGTTAGTACTATCCTCCTGATAAGTCATCATAGTAGTATCTCCAGGGCACTGTATTCTCTCAAGAGTCTTAAATGCAGCCACCCATTCTGCCTCAAATGGCCTCACTCCATTTATAGCAGCAAAACCACAAAGGGAACATAACAAGTCATTCAACTCACTTGATGTCATGGCTCGTGAATTCCATACTGAAACCAAACAAGTCCACTATGATAGTGACAGGGAATAGCATTGACCAAAAGGGGGAAATTGTTCAAGTAGCAGAGGCCATTCGCTTGAGGCTGTCTCTGTACTGTGAGTTTCTACGTAACAAACGGTACCTTAACTTAGTATGTAAACAAACTGAAAACTAACTTAGGAGTTTTTTTTTTTTGGTAACAAATAGCCAGGTCACAGCAAATCACAGCCAGCCAACTGATCCAATCATGCCCAACTGTGGCTAATCAGGTCATTTCTCTACTTTGCTTCCTGTTCAGCCTATAGCAGCTCATGGTTCACACTACTAAGCAGAGTACTCTGAACCTCTTCTGTTTCTGAGTGGTGCCCGATTCATGAATTGTTCTTTGCTCACATTCTGTTAAATTTAATTTCTCTATAGTTTTTCACAGGTATTATATTTCACAATGCCCCAAGACTCAAAAACTCCATTTGCTATTGTACCAGGAAAAGGTGTTCTTTCTTCATTCTGTCTTCTGCGTTTTCCCTCCTTTAATCAACATGCATTTTTTAATCAACATGCATTTTCCCCCCTATTTGGGAATTATTGTCTTATTTGGGGATGGATCAATTTGTACCATCTCATCCTATAATTTAGGAAAATTATACTTTCCTAAAGATCCTGTCACTACATTCAGCCCCCCTCCACCACTAGCATAAGGGAAGCCAAAAAGAAATAAAAAACCAAGCAGAAACAGAAAAGCTGTCTTATTGCTGGTTTTTTGTTTTTTTTCTATCTCCACAGTTTATTTTCGGTCAGCCAAAAATTCTGCCACCCACAGCTCTGTCTCCTTAGTTTTTTGGAGTGCCTGATGTAGCTTCAAAGCAATGTAACATTCCCATTCTCATCTTTTGCTCACTTTTTGAGACAGGGTCTCGCTTGGTAGCCCAGGCTGGAGTGTGGCAGCATGATCTTGGCTCACTGCAACCTCTGCCTCCCAGGTTCAAGTGATTCTCCTGCCTCAGCCTCCCGAGTAGCTGAGATTACAGGTGCCTGGCACCACGCCTGGCTAATTTTTGTATTTTCAGTAGAGACATGGTTTCACCATGTTGGCCAGGCTGGTCTTGAACTCCTGACCTCCAGTGATCTGCCTGCCTTGGCCTCCCAAAGTGCTGAGATTACAGGCGTGGGTCACCACATCTGGCTTGTTCACTTCTCTACAACAAATATTTCATGAGCTTCCACCATGTGCCAGAGTGTTGGGTGCTAAAAATACATGAGGCACTGATAACGACTTTATCACCTCAGCTACAGGCCACCCTATCTTACCCATGGTGTTTTGTATTTTCAAGTAGATTATATACTCCCTGTAGACAGGAATCTAGATCTTCTAATTATTTTGTGCCAGGCAGCAGGAGCTGGACAAACAGGAGATACTCAGCACCTGACTGAGTAGAATACATTGCTAAGAGTTGGGCTTAGCAGTAGCTCATACGTTGATAATTAAGTACCTCTTGTATCAAGAGATGAGTTAACGGATTTTCTTCCTTTACAGTCCCTACCAAGGGGTCAGGCATTGTGCTAAGCACAGCTTCCTGACAATCCTGTGCTGTGCCTGCTCTTATTAGCATCGTCCCCCAGCTCATAGATGGGGGAAACAGGCTCAGAAGACAGACCCAAGATGTCTCACCTGTAAAGTGAAATTGGAAGATCCCATCTGTGAACACATGCAGCCTGACTCCAGAGCCCAGCTCTTGGTCCGTGATACAGTTTGACTCTATGTCCCCACCCAAATCTTACCTTGAATTGTAATAATCCCCATGTGTTGTGGGAGCTAATTGAATCATGGGGTCAGGTTTTTTCCATGCAGTTCTTGTTATAGTAAGTCCCACGAGATCTGATGGTTTTATAAAGGGCAGTTCCCCTGCACACACTCTCTTGCCTGCCGCCACATAAGACGTGCCTTTGCTCTTCCTTTGTCTTCCACCATAATTGTGAGGCCTCCCCAGGCACGTGGAACTGTGAGTCCATTAAACCTCTTTCCTTTATAAATGACCCAGTCTTAGGTATGTCTTTATTAGCAGCATGAGAACAGACTAATACAGCCCATATACTAAACTGACTCTTAGGATATGGAGGAGACCAGGGCCTTTCTCTCAGGCATGTGTGATGTCATGGTGAAGAATTTGATGTGGCTCAACGCAGGCAGACAATGTGCACACACACAGGGGAGGGGCAACCTTTAGCTCCAGAACCCCATATGTTTTCTCTACCTTTGGGACTTTTCCTAGAGTTGAGAAAGTTGATCTCTTTCTTCAACTCTAATGTGAGAGTCACTGTCAAATAGGGTTTGCCCTTCTTTAGACCCCTGGTCCAACACCTTAAATTACTAAAAGCACAACATTTGGTGACCAACTGAAGACCAAAAGGGGTCAAAATTTAAGTCCTCATTTTTAAGGCAATTCTTTTATCTCATGACATTATGGGGATACCTACATAATGTCCTCAGTAACTGGGCCATGAAGGAACTGCAACATCAACATTTTGGGGGCTCCAGGGAGCAAAGACTGCTGGTTAGCTAAATAGGAGAAGAGCCGGACACCACTGCCAGTGTTCCCCTTGTTTCCTCATTAGTAAACAGCTGCTAAGAGAACTCTGTAACTGGGCACATGGCTGCCCAGAATAAAGGCCACATATCCCAGCCTGCCTTGAACCAGGTGTGGCCACATGGGTAAGTTTCGGCTATGGGATATAAGCAGAAGTGGTGTGCACAGCTTCAGTGAAGTGCTTCATAAAGGGAAAAGGCATGTCCTTCTCTTACTCTGTTTTCCTTCCTGCTGGCTGGCATGCAGACATGATGGCTGGAGCTGCCATCTTGGACCAGGAATTGAACTTAGCCACGGAGGCTATGCTCAGTGGAGCAACCAGATGGAGGGATCCGACACTGTGGAGTTCTGTTCCAGCCTGGACTTCACACAAGAGAAATAAACATCTACCTGAGCCAGTATTATTTGGGTTTTCCAATACTGAAGCTGAACTGAATCCTAAAGAATACACACTACTTTCCCCAACAAGATATATGACTGCCTAGCTTGCTCACCGAGAAACCATTTATAATCACAGCCTCACTTGCCTAAATCAATGTAAGTAATAGCCTGGCCTGGCTCTTTTCAGGAGATCCTATCAGATCCTGAAGCAAACGACTATTCCAGTCTTAATACCAGTATATCTGGGTTGTCTGCCCAGAGCAAAGTGCAATCATGACTTCTAAGGAAGCAAATGGTAATGGGTGCAGAGACTGTCAAGAAATTAGGTGGTGAAATTAGGCTGAGGTCATCTCATCTAATGTATATTTGGTGACCGTGTATAGACCCAGAGATATACACCTCAAAGCAGCAGGGAGAACAGATTAGGAGCTATGTGGTATTCATATCTGTGTGCTCCTTGAGTACACACACCTGTGTTCTCTCCTAGTTGGGGCCACCTGTCACGTCCAAGCCCCTCATTGCCTCCTGTGCTCATCTCTGCTGTCTCTTCTCCATGCCTTCACTCTGGCCATGCCCCCAACCTCCCCTTCCCTTTCCTACATCTACTGTTCTCTTTTCTGATACTTTCTCTAAGACAAAGGGGCCAACCCCATCTCCTTCTAAAAGCTTTCCTTGCCCAATCCAGACCACATGGGTCCTTTTCTTGTCCCATCTCCTATAGAAGCTGTTATCTGTGCCCTGACTAACCCAAGGCCTTCCTCTGCCAGTTGGAGCTTAATTATTGAATGCATGAATAACTACATAAGACCAATAAGGCCTCAGGTATAAGAGTTCAAGCTAACAGAAAACTCTCCAAAGCACCCTCCGGAAAGCAGTTTTAAGAGAAAGAGATTCAACCTAAATGGTCACCAGGATGCTCTTCCCAGGGGTTTGTTTCAATTGAAAATACAGGCACCACCCCGTTGGGATAAAAAAGCAAGAATCTGAAGAAAAGAATTCATCCACCGCCCCATCAGATTCTAGCCAGTGAGACAGATCAGTTCAGATGCAAACAGCAAAGCGAGGCAAATTGTTCTCTACTGAAACAACACGAAATGCTTTCATATGTTGGGGTTGGTGACCCCAAAAACCTTGCACTTGGTTATTTTTTTATCCTTATCCTGGACTTTGACTTAATCTCCTGTATACCATTAGAACAGAGAGGGCAAAGGCAAACATTTCTAAAGTTGCTGCCTCCTTGCCCATGTCAGAAACCCTTAGAAGCACCCACATACCACACAAGCTCAGACCTGTGGGCTTCTCTAGGGAAAGGGGTCGTGACACGATCACATATTCAGCACTGACAGACTCTGTGAGGAAGGTATGGGGGACCTGAGGGATGGCTGCTCCCCCACCACACCTGACTCCATTTAATGCCCAACTGGAGTAATCATGACAGATCAGCCTGGGTCTCCTTGAAGGGGGCTGAGTCTGCAGTAGGGTATGTCTGACTAGTCTTCCTTGATAAAACCAAGGTTGAGCTATCTCTGGCTGACTCTGTGCAAGGTAGCTTGAGTTAGAAAAGGCCAAGCAGGAGCTGAGGCAATCAATCAGCAAGTATTCAGTGAGCACTGTGAGAAATAAAAAGGTTAGGCCAGGCACAGTGGCTCATGTCATTCAAGCACTTTGGAAGGAACACTTGGGCAACAGAGAGAGACTCTCATCTCTACAAAAATAATTTTTTTTCAGTTAGCCAGGCGTGGTGGTGTGTACCTGTAGTCCCAGCTACTCGGGAGGCTGAAGCAGTAGGCCAAGGCTAGAGAGAGCTGTGATTGCACCACCGCACTCCAGCCTGGGTGACAAAGTGAAACCGTCTCAAAAAAAAAAGTTTAAAACCCATTTAAGGAATGTTTGACCTAATGCAATGGCTCCTAATCTACAGAGCACGATCCAGTAGCAGTGGGCTGTGAAATCCATCCAGGAGGTCTCTACCAGCATTTGTAAATAAGGCAGGGTGGATAGGAAATATCAGGCATCATTTATGCAATTTTGTGACACTCTGCGGCTCACGCCTGTAATCCCAGCACTTTGGGAGGCTGAGGCAGATGGATCACGAGATCAGGAGATGGAGACCATCCTGGCTAATACGGTGAAACCCTGTCTCTAACTTACATACAAAAAATTAGCTGGATGTGGTGACACGTGCCTGTAGTCCCAGTTACTCGGGAGGGTGAGGCAGGAGAATCACTTGAACCCGGGAGGCAGGGATTGCAGTGAGCTGAGATCACACCACAATACTCCAGCCTGGGCGACAGAATGAGACTTCATCTAAAAAAAAAAAAAAGTTGTTCTTTGTGTGTGCTACAGCCCAGAGCATCGGGAAGTCACTGATTTAATATACAGTGGAGACGGATAGCTGGTGTTCTTGTGAGAACTCCTCTTTTTGTGTCTCTTGTGCATTCACCTTCCAAGAAACTCAGTCCCTATCTGTACCATGTCTGGTTCAACCTTCTGGTATCTTCATCAAAGATGGCCACGAGTATACCTTTTGGACAGATAAGGAAATGAAGGTGCAGAAGAGAAATGACTTCTTGTAGCCACCTAGAGAACACAGCCAAACCGATTGTGCCCAAATCAGGTGAGACCAGGAAACAGGTTCTATGGTTCTCTCCAGACCACAAACATATTATCTAGCAGGCACCAGACAGAATGCGAGCTCAGCAGGGAGAAGGTTTTGTTTGTTCACTGCTCCACCCTCAGTGCTTAGGATAGTTCCCGGTACAAAGTAGGCCCTCAATAAATATTAGCTCAATGAATCATTATAAGTTGATGATAGAATGAATTAGGACAATCCCCAAACTCAAAAATAATATTTTACAATCATGGACCCTGTATTGAACCCAACAAAGAAATCATGTTTCAATGAGGTACAAATGAATCTACTCAGACTGAGAGAACTTGTTACAAATAGCACCCAGAATATATTTCTCTCCAGCTTGAAATGTTTTGATGGCATCCCATCTAGAATAACTCCCAGACTAGCCCTTGAAGTCTCTTCATAGCTGAGTTCCCCTCTTACTTTCCAGTGGCACCTTCCTCCTCCTTGCCCCATTTTGAACTTCATCCTTTGGCATTAGTGAACGAATCCGAATTCTCCAGGTGCATGTGGCTATTTTATGACGTGGTGATACTGCACATTCAGTGTTCTCTGCCTGAGATTCCAGTCATTTTGGGAGCCCAGCAATTTGTCACCATCCTCCTTTAAGCCCCAGGCCAGGTGTGACCTCCAAGCCTTCCCTCACGAGATGCCCTTAACCTCGACCTCTGCTGAGTAAATGAAGTTCTCATCCAGATTACCACTGTACCATGTGCACATCCATGGTTTTATTTCTACCATCATCTTGTAATTCATCTGGTTAGATGTTTTACTCTCTACCCTCCTTCAGATTTTGAGCTCCTTGAGGGCTACAGTTGATCGTATTCAGAAAATATCAAAAGAAGGAAAGAAGGAAAGAAGGGAGGGGTAATCCACTCAGTCCTGTTGGACCCTGTATTAGTCTGTTTTCACACTGCTGATGAAGACATACCTGAGACTGGGTAATGTACACAGAAAAAGAAAAAAAAACATTTAATGGACTTACAGTTCCACACAGCTGGGGAGGCCTCACAATCATGGTGGAAGGCAAGGGAGGAGCAAGTCATGTCTTACAAGGATGGCAGCAGACAAAGAGCGCTTGTGCAGGGAAACTCCCATTTTTAAAACCATCAGATCTCATGAGACTTATTCACTATCATGAGACCAGCACAGGAAAGACCTGCCCCCATGATTCAATCACTTCCCACCAGGTCCCTCCCACAACACCTGGGAATTCAAGATGAGATTTCAGTAGGGACACAGCCAAACCCTATTAGACCCCCTCCCCCTCCATTAGCTCATCTCTTTATATCTCCAATACTACATCTGTAGGGATATACTGAGGAAATTAAATTGGTTAAAACATACACAGAATACAAGTATGATTAGAGGCAAAAGGAAAACAGAAGATCCGTTGTTGTGTTTGTACAGGCATGCCACGGAGAAGTTATTAGCCTACTACTCAGGCACACACTGTTTAAACATGGGCAGAGAAAACTCTGCTGAGTCTTACTGCTGCCTTGCTAGGGGGCCACCAGCTGGGAGGACAGCTTGCTCAGCTGTACCCTGAGGACCTGTGACTTCGGAAGAGCCACAGGGCGCCTCGAGGCACTCGGCCCCAGAGAATGCTCAAAAGCCTTGATCACAAGAGAAAAAAACCTGTGTAGGGAGAGGAAGAGAACAACATAAGTCTTTGGAAGTATCTAGAACAGGCACTGGCAAACTTTTTCAGTAAAGGTCGGATAATAAATATTTCAGCTTTGTGGGCCATCCCATCTCTGTTGCAACTACTCAACCATGACTCTATAGCAAAAAGGCAGCCACAGACAAGGACAATTGCTAAACAACTGAGCATGGCTGTGATCCAACACCACCTTATTTAAAGCCACTAATTTGAATTTCATACATTTTAATGCACAAAATATTCATTGTAACTATTAAAACGAAAGCCCACTTAACTCAGAGGCCACACGAAAACAGGTACCAGGCCAGATTTAACTAGCTGATCAGATGTAGCCATGGGCTCTAGTTTGCTGGCCTCTGATCTAGTGTGGAGGAGTCATGCTATGCAATGTCTACAGGTTGCTCAGAAAATAATACTCTAGTAGTTTACCCAGAATGCCCATTGTCTGACCTAGCCCAAATTACTGGTTTGGATATATTAAATCCCAACACAGTGTTCATAAAAGACATTCACTCCAAACAGTTTTGACTTTGAATGATCCTGAATTTTCTTTCCATGATGTGGATTATGAAATTGCGTCTTTGTCCATTTGTGTTACTATAAAGGAACATCTGAGGCTGGGTGATTTAGAAAGAAAAGAGGTTTATTTGGCTCACAATTCTGCAGGCTGTACAAGAAGCATGGCACCAGCATCTACTTCTCGTAGGGCCTCAGGAAGCTTCCACTCATGGTGGAAAGTGAAGGGGAGCTGGCATCACATGGTGAGAGAGGAAGCAAGAGAGAAGGGAGGCAGCAGGTTCTTTTTAATAACCAGCTTTCATGAGCACTGATAGAGTGAGAACTCATTCATTCCCACGAAGATGGCACCAAGCCATTCGCAAGGGATCCACCCCCATGACCCAAACACCTCCCATTAGGCTGCACCTCCAACACTGGGGATCAAATTTCAACCTGTGATTTGGAGAGGACAAACCAAACTATGGCAAATGGGATATAATACATATTATATAAAATAAGCCCAGTTAGAATCCAATCATTCAAAATGACTTCTCCATGAAAACATAAGGAACTCAGACAGTCACGATAGTTGTGAAACCCACAGGACTGCCATAATAGCCTTGCAAATACCCATCACCATCTGCATCTCCATTTTTAGAATGTGGACTGTCCCACCTAGACATTACCAGTTGTCATTCACAGCCTAGCACTTCACACCATCATCACACACCACCCACAAGAGCAAACTGTTCAAGTTTTTTGTGATGAATAATCATTTATTTTTAAAATGCTTAGAACAATCTCATTGTTCAGATGTGTCTGGCATTTCGATTCCTTGGTATACCCAATGAAGTTATGAATCACACGAAATTGTTTACTTCCCTTTCCTTAAAGAAGTAAAGATCCCTTTAAATAGCAAGCTCCCCTGAGGCAAATGAAACATAGTGTAATTAACTTTTCAAGGACATATCTAAGTTGGGCAACCTGTAGTCTTTTGCTTAAGAAAACTCTACTCACTCTCCAATTAGGATTCCACTCCTGATCCTACTCCAACACTTCAGAGTCTCGTTCCTGTGTGAAAATACAACCTTTCTTAGACAAATTCATTTCCAGGCCTGCCCACCGTTATTACAGGGCAGGGTGTTGGGATAGAGGAGAGGGAGGCAAATTCCAACTGAGCCCCAGGGATCATCTAGTTTGTAGCCAAGCCCAGGATCAGTAACTTCATCATACTTTTTTTTTTCTTTGAGAGACAGGGTCTTGCTGAGTCACTCAGGCTGAAGTGTAGTGGCAAAATCACAGCTCACTGCAGCCTCAACCTCCTGTGCTCCAGTGATCCTCCCACCTCGACCTCCCAAGTGGCTGGTACTACAGGTGTGTGCCACCATGCCCAGCTAATGTTTGTGTTTTGTTGTTGTTGTTGTTGAATTTTTATTTATTTATTTTGAGACAAAGTCTCACTCTGTCACCCAAGCTGGAGTGCAGTGGTGCAATCTCGGCTCACTGCAACCTCAGCCCCCGAAGTAACTGGGATTACAAGTGTGTGCCACCCACCTGGCTAATTTTTATATTTTTCGTAGAGACGGGGTTTCACTATGCTGGCCAGGCTGGTCTCAAACGCCTGACCTCAAATGACCTGCCCACCTCAGCCTCCCAAAGTGCTGGCATTACAGACGTGAGCCACAGTGCCCAGCCCCAGCTAATTTTGTTTTTTTTTTAAATAGATAAGCTCTTGTTATGTTGCCCAGGCTGGTCTTGAACTCCTGGCTCAGGTGATCCTCCCACCTCGGCCTCCCAAAATGCTGGGATTACAGGCATGAGTCACTGCACCCACCCACTTCATTCTTGTTTCAGTGACTTGTGACCACTGGGTTGCAGTCTTGCCAAACCATCAACCCTGCCCCAGCACAAGAAGAAATGCAGTTTCTTATCCCACCATTCTATGCCTTTCAAAGTAGGCTGGACTGTCCCTGAGGAAACTAGGCTAATTACACTCTTCAGAACAGTCTTCCTCTACCTAGCATTCCTATGGAGTAGGAAAAATGGTGGGGACCAAGGTCAGAGTCCTCTCGCCATCATGGCTGCGGACACAGAGACCCAGCCGTAGACCTAATGGCTACTCCCTGCCCCCTTCCTCCTACCCATGGAACCTGGATTTTGTTCACCCGCCTCATGGTATTGTACCAAAAGAGGCCTTCCCCTTCTCCAGGGGATGAAGCTTAATGAGTCTAGACTATATGATAATTAGGGAAATTGCGTTTCTTTTGCCTGGAGCTTCTGTTGGCTAAGTTTATCCCAGGCAGGTAATGTAATCTGGCCAAGAGAATCACAAAGACGTTCTTCTAGATCAAACTTTAGTCAAGCTCCCCTGAGCCCTCTTCTTAGCTAGGTCTCAGCCTTGGCTTAGAACAGCTACAACTTGTAGCACAAAGGATGTCACCTACTGCCTCCACCCTGCCCCCACCAAACTCACACACAGAGACTTGAACACACTCTCCTTGCAGCCTCAGGTCATGTCCCTGGAATGATCCAACCTCCCTTAAGTTCCAGTCTGAAAAAACTTGAGGCTGCCAACAGAATTTACCATTTGTTCTAACCAACAACCCAACAGGCACCCGACCTCCCTTTTCACAGAGCATTTTTTTTTAAACAAAGCTCCTATAAATCCTTTCTCTGTCCCTTTGAGATGTATATGTATCTTTTACCATTTAGGAGTGTCTTTTTCAAAGACCTGAAAACTTCCTTGGAAATTAATCATCAGAAAGAGCAAGGGCTCTGTCTCTGAGTCTCCACGGAAGGGTGGGAGCCTAACCTCCGAAGGGTCGGTTAGCAGGCCCAGATGGCCTAAGCACACTGACCAGCCCCCTGGCCACTTTGTGTAACTTTGTAAATTTCCACTTCCTAACTCAGGTCCCTGCAGGTTCCCCCTCTTCCTCCTTTTAAGACACCCAGTCACCTGTACAGGGGTCGGGGCTGAGCTTAGCTCTATCCTGAAGCCTCTCCCGTCCTGCAGTAATACTGAACGAAATCTGTCTTGACCAACCGTAACTCATGTCTGTTTTTCTGTAACAGAAACAGAAAAGTCTGCTAAAGGTTGCTAAAGAACAAAACGAAACAAAGAAAGCGGATGATATAGTTTGGATCTGTGTTCCTGCTCACATCTCATGTGCAACTGTAATCCCCAGTTTTGGAGGTGAGACTGGATGGGAGGTGATAGGATCACGGGGTTGGATTTTTCACAAATGGTTTAGCACCATCCCCTTGGGTGCCATCCTCATGATAGTGAGAGAGTTCTCTCGAGATCTGATTAAGTGTGTGGCACCTCCCTCCTACCTCCCTCGTTCCTGCTCTGGCCATAGGATGATCCTGCACCCCTTTACCTTCTGCCATGGTTGTAAGCTTCCTGAGACCTCCCCAGAAGCCAAGCGGATGCCAGCACCATACTTACTGAATAGTTTGTTGAACTGTGAGCCAATTAAACAAACCTCTTTTTCTTTTCTTTTTTGTTAATTTTTTTTTTTTCAGAATGAGCCTCGCTCTGTTGCCCAGGCTGGAGTGCAGTGGCATGATCTTGGCTCACTGTAACCTCTGCCTCCTGGGTTCAAGTGATTTTCCTGCCTCAGCTTCCCAAGTAGCTGGAACTACAGACATACACCACCACGTCTGGCTAATTTTTGTATTTTTAGTAGAGACAGGGTTTCACCATGTTGGCCAGGCTCATCTCCAACTCCTGACCTCAGGTGATCCACCTACCTCAGCCTCCCAAAGTGCTGGGATTATGGGCTTGAACCACTGTGCCTGGCCTAAACCTCTTTTCTTTATAAATTACCCAGTCTCAGGTATTTCTTTATAGCAACGCAAGAAGCTACAAATTAGCAAGAAGCGAATATAAAAGTAAACAAACAAAAAAGAAACCCAACAACCCAAGACGACGAAGAAGTTTAGGGAGAAACTTCCATTTGGGATAAAGCAGTTGAGTGAGGTGGCAATTTCTTTTTTTGACAGAGTCTCGCTCTGTCGCCCAGGCTGGAGTGCAGTGGCCGGATCTCAGCTCACTGCAAGCTCCGCCTCCCGGGTTTATGCCATTCTCCTGCCTCAGCCTCCCGAGTAGCTGGGACTACAGGCGCCCGCCACCTCGCCCGGCTAGTTTTTTTGTATTTTTTAGTAGAGACTGGGTTTTGCTGTGTTAGCCAGGATGGTCTCCATCTCCTGACCTCGTGATCTGCCCGTCTCGGCCTCCCAAAGTGCTGGGATTACAGGCTTGAGCCACCGTTCCCGGCCGCGAGGTGGCAATTTCTAGAACTTAAACCTCACACCATGAGGGCACAGACCTAAAAGCCAAGCCAGCAGCTGCAGGTGTCAAAAACCACACAACCTGAGCCACTGATAATACCAAATGACTAATCCCAGACCCATGCCACCTGGGCTTCCTATTACAGCAGATGATAAAACCCCTCCTGCTTAAGCTGCTTTGGGTACCATCTTGAAGCCAAACACATCCTCCCTGATTCACCCCATAGGGTTAAGAGCAGCCCAGACGATGTGGCAAACAGCAGTAGCGCCTGAAGAGCAGAACTGGTCTTGACTCAATTGTACGGGCAGAAACTCAGCTCAAAACTTCCATAGATAAAAAGAGATCTATTGTTCTACATAGCTGACAGGACCAGACCCAATTCTGCCAGAGCTGGGGGGCAGGAGAGACCATGTGGCCACTGAAGCCCCTCTCCTCTCCTCTCATCTCTGCTTCCCCCAACTGACATCAGCCTCATCCTCGGCAGGTTCATCCTGCACCCCTCCAGCCTGCCAACCCCCATAGGAACAGCACGCCTCTTTCCCTATAGTTCCAGCAAAGGTCTCACTGCCTGGCTTAAGTCCCCACCTGTTCCTTGACCACTCACCGTGGCCAGGGGAGAGGAGCAGTTCTAACTGGCCAGTCCTAGGTCCTGGGGATGTGCTCAACCTAGTGGGAATGGGTAACCAAAGAACAGTCAAGGTCCGCCATTGCCAAAAGCCAGAGACTGACAAAAATAGCAGGTGTCGCCACATAGGGGGAATGAAGGATTAAATACTGGGCCCACGTCAGCAGATTCCTACCACTGCCCCAGTCCACTGCAGACCAGTGATGGCCTCCACTCCCAACTCACCCATCTTCATCATTTCACAAGCTACAGTGTTTTTTCTGTTTTCTGGAGATGGTGCCTCACTCTGTCCCCCAGGCGGGAGTGTAGTGGTGCGATCTCAGCTCACTGCAACCTCTGCCTCCTGGGTTCAAGTGATTCTCCTGCCTCAGCCTCCCAAGTAGCTGGGATTATAGGGGCCCACCACCATGCCCAGCTAATTTTTGTATTTTTAGTAGAGATGAGATTTCAACATGTTGGCCAGGCTGGTCCTGAACTCCTGGCCTCAGGTGATCCACCTGCCTCGGCCTCCCAAAGTGCTAAGATTACAGGCATGAGGCGCCATGCCCAACCTACGAGTTAAAAAGTTTAGAAATATACTTCATGATTCCTCAGCACCGTGCCTGGCTAATAGATACCCAACAAACACTAATTATCCAAATGCTCCTCTATTTGTGTAGTCGGGGTCAGGGTGAGCTAAGGAGCAGTGTGGGAAACCATAGTTACAGACACAGCATCTCCTCTGCCAGGACCGTCAGAGCTGGAAGGGGCCTTACAAACCATTCCCTCCAAATTCTTTCGTGTACAGCCGAACAATCAGAGGCCCAGGGAAGGTAAGTAGTGGGGCCTGGATCTCACGACTGGTCAAAGCCAGAGGCCTCTTCCCAGCCCAGCACTTACCATTGCGTCCCAGGGCACCCAGAACACTCACAAGTGAAGCCCAAGGAAAATAACAATTTTCTCTCCTTTGTAAAGGGTTTCCTGGCCAGGCACGGTGGCTCACACCTGTAATCCCAGCACTTTGGGAGGCTGAAGCAGGCGGATAATTTGAGGTCAAGAATTCAAGACCAGCCTGGCCAACATGGTGAAACCCCGTCTCTACTAAAAATACGAAAATTGGCCAGGCGTGGTGCCGCGTGCCTGTAATCCCAGCTACTTGGGAGGCCGAAGCAGGAGAATCACCTGAACTTGGGAGACAGAGGTCGCGGTGAGCCAAGATCGCGCCACTGCACTCCAGCCTGGGCCACAGAGTGAGACTCCATTTCACACACACAAAAAAAAAGAGGTTTTCTCAGCATAACTGTACTGTCCTTGAAAGCAAAAGCAATGAAAAGCATAGACAGACTTTTGAGTATCCTTTGTGTTTTTATCCTGCGGCTTTACAAAACTCTGGAGTCATTATTCCATCGTCTTTGAGTGTGTCATGTGTGTTTGGGAGAGAAGCCAGGACAGGGAAAGACAGAGGCGGGAGAGAGATGGTCTGAGCCCTGGTGCTCCCGAGGATGGAAATTCCCCAACCCTGGGTTCAAGGCTTATCTGCCTGTTGGCCACAGAAAGCAGCTGCCAGGCAGGGAGATTTATAAGGTGACATTCCAGCACTGAGCAGTGTTGGGTAAACAGACTGAAGCCCACGATGCTGGACGTGCCTCCAGTACTTTTGTACTGGGCTCTAGAAGCTTTCCCACCACAGTGACAAATGACGCAGAAACAAAACATGAGGTGGGGCAGGGTGCAGTCGGGAGAGGCGAGAAACGTGGAAGATGGCCAGAGAGCTCAAGGCTGCAGGACCCTCCCTTAGAGCCAAAGGTTGGGACAAGTCAACACAGCTTCAGAATCGCTCGGCTGCCTGAGCTCCGCCTGCCAGGTCACATGCTGGGGATTCTGCTCTGACACCCAGAATGGGCATTATCCCGACCGAACCAAGCAGGGTAACATGTGGGGAAGTGTCCCGTAGAATATAAAGCATTCTGCACAAACATAGGGATGTTGTGGTGACCCTGAAGCTTTCTTCCTCTCTGCAGTCTGGGTTGGGATTCCTAGAATAGGGTCTCTCCGTGGGAGATAAAGTGGGCAAGAGGTAGAAGACCAGTACCAACAACAGGGAAGAGACCAAGACATACGCCTTTCCCTTTGCAACTTGGATGGCCTCCGAGGTGTCGTCAGGGAGCACCACCTTCCAGAAACATCTCTGTGCGGTGCTGCCTGAGCACGGGCTGGGAATTCCACAGGCCTAAGTCCCAGCCCAGACTCTGCCAAGTTCAGTGGCTTGAGCAAGTGACTTCAGCCCACCAAGTCTGTTTCCTCATCTGTGAGATGAGAATCAGAACAGTATGCACATCACAGCATTACTGTGAAAATCTAGCTTCCCAAGAGCCTGCCAAGTGGCCGCTACCTACTAAATCCACTCTTGCCAAGAATGTGACAGGAAAGAAAAAGGCAGGTGGGTCAACTCATTGCTGAAAACCAACATCTCCTTTAAAGCCAAATAATAATGGGATCCAAATAGCATGTGGGGTGGAGGGAGAAAGCTTCCATTGGTCTTAAGTTGTCCTAGCCACAGTCTATGTCGCAAATCTATTTATAGACATGGTCATTGTGAGCCTTTGCAAAGGACTTTGGCATAAACAACTTTTCCTGGAGGCTCTGGGACCACTGCATGAAGCCACCTAGCTCCCTGTGGAAGTTTTTTCTCTTAAGCTTGAAGCAAATCAGCACAGCTGGTACAGTCTGTTAAATTGACTTTCAAAGGAAGGCTTTGCATGAAGAAGTTAATGGAGCTCAAGTGCATTTCATGGTGGGAACAGAGAGGGTCTCCCACCCCTAAGTAATTAGATGAAATCAGCACAATTTCCGTTTCAGCCCTTGGTTCCTGCTGATCAACCCCTCATGAAGCTTCCAAGTAGCCAGCTGCAGGCTGAACTTAAAATATTCCATAAATATGGAAAATACCCTCTCTGACCTGTTTCTGAAGGGCATGTATAGGAGGAAATGTAAACCTCTGATAAGGAATAAAGGATTACTTGGACCCGTATATGCTAAGTGCCAAGCCAGACAGATGGGCAAACATTTCATTTTATGAGACTGATTGATTGTAAATAATGGAACGTTGCTCTCTGAGAAGATTGAAAATAAATTTGATAAAAGGCCAAGAAGAATGAAAACAGAAACTGCTATCTTCATGCAGTATAAGAGCTCCCAAATTCCTCCAGGCCTTCTTCGGCTTCTCCGAAATTGAAGGATTTGATATGACAAATTCTCCTGTCACATAGACACCCTCCCTGAAAGTAATCTGCTTTGCATTCGAGAAAAATATGTAACGATCAGTAAACCTCCCAAGTCTCCTCAAGGCTGCAAGAATAAAACTTGATGCATTAATGAAGTGCCATTTTAAATTGGACTTCTGGCCAGGCACAGTGGCTCATGCCTGTAATCCTAGCACTTTGGGAGGCCGAGGCAGGCAGATCACGAGGTCAAGAGATCGAGACCATCTTGGCCAACATGGTGAAACCTCGTCTCTACTAAATATACAAAAATCAGCCGGGCGTGGTAGCGGGCGCCTATGCTTCCAGCTACTCAGGAGACTGAGGCAGGAGAATCGCTTGAAGCTGGAGGTTGCAGTAAGCCAAGATCGCACCACTGCACTCCAGCCTGGCGACAGAGTGAGACTCTGTCTCAAAAAGCAAAAATTAAAAAAAATAAAATAGGCTTTTACATTTCGAGCTGCTTACAACTGACACTGTTACATTTAAAATGACACATCAAGGGGTCAGAACAAAAAGCTAAGTCCTAAATGGTATAAAATGACATCAAATATTATAGGGATTTTTAAGTGTGAAAAACACTCAAAAATCATTCAGAATACACAACAGTAAAGTTTTTCCCCAGTAATGCATCAAACATAGACCAGGAAGGTTATTTTTAGTTATAGCTAAAAGCTTAGGAAGCCAATTTTCTTCTTTTCCTTCTTTTTGGCTAGGATTGATAGAGCTTTTATATGGTTTCTTCCAAGCTTTATGTGTGTGTTTTCATAAAAAGATTTAAATTTACATACTTATATACACTATTTTCCACCTCCATTCTTCCCTCATCAAAAGTAATGAGATCTGTGCTTTTTATTTGGTTAAGAGACCTTGGCTGTTTTAAAAATACGTCTGCAGTTAAACACCACTTTCAAGTAGCGAAAGAAAATAGCTGTGGGAAAGAGGAGGCAATTGAGACTGGGTTTCATTAACACGTTAGGCAATCGCATTTTTTCTTTATTTAGAAGGCTGCTTTACCTCTTCTCAAAATACAGACTATGACCAAACATAGGCCAACTACTCACTCCATCTCCTCTTTGCTTCTGAGACCTCTACCTTGTTGACCTTTAAGATCCATCTCTCTTCCTCTCTCTCTAATTAAACAGTGCCATTCATAGTGATCCTTTTCATTGGTATGGCACTGAGACTTATCAAATCCACATGCTAATCCCAGTAACAACAGCAAATACATACATAGCAATTCCCATGTCTTAAGCACTTTCTAAAGAGTTTCATATACACTAACTCATTAAATCATATGTTCTATCATCTATTCCTCACAATAATCATATAGGGTTAGTATGTAGGGTGCCTAAATCCTGCCTTCCTTCCTATTGAACTCCAGTTCTGTTTTCTGAGTTGTTTTTTTTGTTTTGTTTTTTTTTGAGATAGGGCCTCACTCTGTCACCCAGGCTGGAGTGCAATGGCATGATCTCGGCTCACTGCAACCTCCGCCTCCTGGGTTCAATTGATCCTCTGCCTCAGCCTCCGACGTAACTGGGAATACAGGCATGCACCACCCATGCCCAGAGAACTTTTTGTGTTTTTAGTAGAGATGGGGTTTCACCATGTTGTCCTGGCTGGTCTTGAACTCCTGATCTGAAAGTGATCCACCCAGCTCAGCCTCCCAGAGTGCTGGGATTACAGGCGTGAGCCACCAAGCCTGGCCTGAACTCCAGTTTTCTTCAAGTTGCACCATCTTTCACGTGGCTGTTACTTCAGGGCAGGATGTCCCAGGAGGCGAGTCATTGGTCTAAGCTAATTAAGCAGGCCTATAACGTACAAGTCAGTGATACAACTCTGGCCAATGACATGTGAGGTAAACCTTGCTGATTGTGGAGAGGAAGAAGCTGGCTCATGAGAATGACATTTTCTGGCCGGGCGTAGGGGCTCATGCCTGTAATTCCAACACTTTGGGAGGGCGAGGCAAGCAGATCACTTGAGGTTGGGAGTTTGAGACCAGCCTGACCAACATGGAGAAACCCTGTCTCTATTAAAAATACAAAATTAGCGGGGCATGGTGGTGCATGCCTGTAATCCAAGCTACTCAGGAGGCTGAGGTGGGAGAATCGCTTGAACCCAGGAGGCAGAGGTTGCAGTGAGCTGAGATCGCCCATTGCACTCCAGCCTGGACAATAAGAGTGAAAAAACAAAAAGAGAGAATGACGTTTTCTGTTGTTTATAAAAACCACACCAAAATAATCTCTCCCTCTTTCAGATCTTGTTGGGTCTGGAGTTGATGCCTGGAACTGCTGCAGCCTTTTTGCAACCATGAAGGAATCTAGCCTTAGAGCCATGGTATCACAAAAATGGAATGCCGAGCCAAGAGAATCACCAAGGGGGGACCCAGATCCCTGATTATCCTGTGCCTGGAGCTACGATCACCTCCGCTTTCTTGCCTCATGTGATAATACATTTCCTCACTGTTTGAAATTCGTTGAGTCCAGTTTTCTCTTACTTGTCGTGGAAGGCATCCTTAGTAATACAAGTGAGACTACTTTGCAGATGAAGAAAGAGACAAAGAGGGCAAATGACACCTACAGTCACACCACTGGTAAATGTATTAAGAACATGCAGACATTAGGGACTAAAGTTTATACACAATTAAAAGGAGTGTATAGGAGTTTAGGACATGCCACCCCAAAATACACTGCTTTGGTATATAGACTACTTTGAGCTGGAGGAACTTGAAAAACAGCACATGCAGAGAGTGGCTTTCTCTGGATTCCCTTTATCTGCCTAAAGACAGAACCTCCAAAAGGAGCTCAGTTGTCATCAGTACCCCCACCCCTGGGAGTTTCATCAACCAAGGAAAATTAACTCTTATCACAGGAGAGGAGACTGGAGGTGACATCACACCCCAGGTTTGTCACAAGCTCTCACTTATTCTAAGGGTCTGTTCATCTTTTCCCCAACATCATTTTCTTTCCCCTAAATTGCCTACATCCCCCCCCTGCTTTCCCCAAAAAGAGGGTACATAAACCTTCTAAATCTCACTGTTTTAAGCGGTATTCCTTTTTTTCCTATGATGTCCCTGTGCACTTAATAAATTTGTGTACCTTTTCTCCTGTTAATCTGCCTGTTGTCAGTTTATTTCATAGACCCAGTTACTAAACCTTGGAAGTCAGAGGGAAAGTCTTCTCCCTCCTCCCTCCCAAAGGACTTCCAAACACATTTTATAAATGATATGTACATATACTGTCATAGTCACATATATACACCGTGACTAAAATTATGGTTCAGTTCACCAACTAGAGTTCAATATAAATTTCTGATTCCTACTCCCGATGATCGTTAGATTTTCAGTGTAAGAGAGATGTCACTCACAGTGTCATGAGACACACAGAAAGGCAAATATATCTTTTTTTCTTACACACTAATTTTTGACTATAATAGTGCATCTTTAAAAACCAAATGATTAGCCATGACATTCAAAGTATAAACAACTTGTTATTAATTTTTAACACTTCTTTTCTCATGTAATCATGAACCATTAACTTCAGGATGCCAGCAGTTTGGAATTTTCTTTCTATAAGGAGACATCATGCAAGACAGAATGCCAACTTGGCTCAGCCCTAAAGAGAAGGCTTCATGACATACACACATTGTAAATGGCATGTGGAGAAAGCATCTGCACCAAAGTATGCAGAGAATAAGATTCAGAACACAGTTCACATTAGATGATAAATCATTGAGTCTTAGGAAAGTGAATAAGAAGTTCATTTTTGATGACCACAAATCATTAAGTATCTCCAGCACAGAGTGAATCCTCCATCCCATGCATTTTCTTAGCTTCCCTTTGCAAGCCTTTCCCGAGATGTTTCCAAGGCTGGGCCTCACTCTATCACCGTCTGTGGACAATAAACCCCTGGCAGTAGTGTAAATAGGCTGTGCTGAAGTCAAAGCCCACAGCCTCAGTTTCTAGTTTCTCGACCTTACTCAATTACCAGCCTTACTCATATTACCATATGAGTAAGGTCGAGAAACTAGAAACTGAGGGACTGTGGGCTTTGAATTCAGCAGAGCCCATTTACACTACTATCTATAGGAGGAATCTCCTTTCCGCAGCCTGCTAGTTTTTGTATAATGAGTCTTGCATTACAAGCATGCTCCTGGCTTCTCCCCAGACCCTCACACCCCTCTGGGAACAGGCAGGAATTCTGATTGCTGCATTTGCAAACAGGAACAAAGCATGCCTAGCTCTCCCCTTTTCCTCTTGGGAGCCAGCTGGCCACAGGGAGTTCCTGGTCACATCTGCTTCTTATCAAAGCAGAAAATTTTAGAGCATCAGACCCTCCAGACATGGGCTATGGTTTTCCAAAGTGACCTGTGCCTCCTAAGTCCATCTAACCCTGAGGTTGGGAATCATCCCTCTTGCCCACAGATGCAAGCCACATTGTATTATCTTCATCAGTTAAGAAAGGAAATCTTTGAATCAGTTAAGTCAGAAAGTGGGTGAGAAAACCAATATTTACTAGGCTCCTTCAAATTCCAACGTGTTCTAAAATAGAGAGATTTAACCATACCCTACTTTGTATAACACCTGACAGCGTTCAAAGCACTTTCCCATATGTTATCTCTTTGGGTCTCCTCAACGAACCTGGGAGGAAGGCAGGGTGTGGAAACGGAAACCCAGCTATTTTAAAGGAACTATCCAGTGTAACAGCCTGTATCATCTTCTGGATCTCTTTTGCTGGAGTCCCTTCATCTTCTGGGCTTCCTCCAGCTTTCTAAGGAGTGGAACAAGCTAAGTGATTTACCCAGGGTGAGGCACCTGTGAAACCATGCCCCTTCTCCACCTTCTCCCACAAAGAAGTTTTGCCTTTTTAAAGGCTGCTTCCATACGCAATGTGTTGACTTTTATGCCATTCACTAAATAGCAGAGGTCTTCCTATAGTGAAATGAGCCTACAGCAGCTCCAAGAGGCGACTTCTGCACTAAATGAACAGACATCAGCATAAAGTAACGAAGAAATAAAGAATATATCATATTCTTTGGGTGGTGGTATAATCTCCCAGTAACTAACCACGAAGAAATCAAGATATGTGAACTGCCTGACAAAGAATTCAAAATAATTATTTTACATTCAATGAACTTCAAAAAATACAGAGAAATATCCCAATGAGTCAGGAAAATAATAAATCATCAAAATTAGAAATGTAATAGATATTAAGATCATTTTTTAAAAATCAAATTCTGGAGCTGAAAAATACAATTAATACAAAATTCGATAGAAAATGTCAACAGCAAAGTTGATCAAGGAGAAAAAATCTGTGAACTGAAAGACAGGTTATTTGAAAATATGCAGCCAGCAAAGAAAGGAAAAAAGTGAAAAGGGATGAAGAAAGCTTCAGGATTTATGGGACAACATCAAAAGAACAAAAATATTTGAGTTATAGGAATTAAGGAAAAAGAAGAGGGGGCGAAGGGGTAGGCAAGCTTAAACAATAGCAGAAAACATGCCTATTCCAGGGAAAAACACCAATATCCATGTAAAAGAAAATCAAAGTTCTCCAATTAGATTCAATCCAAACAAGACTATCCCAAGACATATTATAATCACACTGTCAAATATAAAGATAGGCCGGTTGTGGTGGCTCACGCCTATAATCCCAGCACTTTGGGAGGCTGAGGCAGGCGAATCACAAGGTCAGGAGTTCAAGACCAGCCTGACCAACATGGTGAAACCCTGTCTCTACTAAAATTACAAAACTTAGCTGGGTGTGGTGGTGCATGCCTGTAATCCCGGATACTCAAGAGACTGAGGTAGGAGAATCACTTGAACCTGGGAGGCAGAGGTTGCAGTGAGCCAAGATCATACCACTGTACTCCAGCCTGGGTGAAAGAGCATATATTTGTATATATATGTATATACACACACACATACATATATACACATATATGCGCGCGCACACACACACACATACACATATATGCGCGCGCACACACACACACACACACACAGGATCCTAAAAGCAACAAGAGAAAACAGGAAAACAACATACAAAGGACTTCCAACAAGGCTAGTGGCAGATTTCTCAGTAGAAACCTTCTGCCGGGCGCGGTGGCTCAAGCCTGTAATCCCAGCACTTTGGGAGGCCGAGACGGGCGGATCACGAGGTCAGGAGATCGAGACCATCCTGGCTAACACGGTGAAACCCCATCTCTACTAAAAATACAAAAACTAGCCGGGCGAGGTGGCGGGCGCCTGTAGTCCCAGCTACTCGGGAGGCTGAGGCAGGAGAATGGCGTAAACCCGGGAGGCAGAGCTTGCAGTGAGCTGAGATCCGGCCACTGCACTCCAGTCCGGGCGACAGAGCGAGACTCCGCCTCAAAAAAAAAAAAAAAAAGAAACCTTCTAAGCCGTGAAAGAGTGGGATGATATATTCAAAGTATTGCAGGAAAAAACATGTCAGCCAAGAACACTGTACCTAACAAGGCTGTACTTTAGAAATGGAGAGAAAGACTTTTCCAAACAAACAAAAGTTTAGTAAGTTCATCACCAACAGACCTGTCTTACAAGAAAGGTTAAAGTGAGTTCTTCAAGCTGAAAGAAGATGCTAATGGGTAACAGGAAAATATATGAGAGTATAAAACTCATTTGTAAAAGTAAGTAGTCAAATTCAGAACAGTCTAATATTATAATGGTGGTATGTAAGTAACATTTATCTTTAGTATGAAGGTTAAAAGACAAAACTATTTAAAATAATAGCTATAATTTTTTAAGGGATATACAAGATGTAAACTGTGACATCAAAAACACAAAATGGGGAGGTGGATTAAAGGTATATAGAATATTATCATGCAATCAAGGTTAAGTTATTTACAGTTTAAAATAGCCCATTACAATATCTTTTATGTAAGCCTCAAGGTAATCACAAAGCAAAAATCTACGGTAGATACACAAAAGATAGAAAGTAAGGAATCAAAGCAAACCATGAGAGAAAATCATCTAATTATAAAGACAGCAAGAGAGGAAGAAAGGAACAAAGGAACAACCAAAAAACAATTAACAAAATGGCAATAATACATCCTTACCTATCAGTAATTACCTTGAGTGTAAACAGATTAAAATCTCCTATAAAAGACTAACTATACATCTGATAAGAAGTTAATATCCAAAACATATAGGGAACTCAAACTACTCAATAGCATGAAAACAAGTCAATTAAAAAATGGGCAAAGGACCCGAATAGACATTTATCTAAAGATTACATACAAATCGCCCAAAGGGAAATAAGAAAATGCTCAACATTATGAATCATCAGGGAAAAGCAGATTAAAACCACAATGAACTGTCACCTCATACCTGTTAGAATGGCTATTATAAAAGAGACAAGCAATAAATGATGATGAGGATGTGGAGAAAACAGAACCTTTGTACAGTTGGTGGGAATGTAAATTAGTACAGCCACTATAGAAAACAGCATAGAGTTTCCTCAGAAAATTAAAAATAGATTGGAAAGTATGTTCAATTATGGTAAATATAAAACAACACACACACACAAATTAAAAATAGAATTACCCAAGGTAACTTAGTACATAAGATTTAGAAGCTTATGTACCCAGTAGTAAACCCACTCCTGGGTACATATCCAAAGGATATGATAATGGTATGTCAAAGAAGCCAACCCAAGTGTTTATTGACAAATGAATGGATAAAGAAAGTGTTTTTATATATAATATATATGGTAGGATACTATTCAGCCTTTAAAAAAAAGAGGAAATCCTGTTATTTGTGACCACATGGATGAACCTGAAGGAAATTATGTTAAGTGAACTAAATCAGTCACAGAAAAGCAAATTACCACATGATCTCAGTGTATGTGGAATATAAAAAAGTCAAACTCATAGAAACAAAGAATAAGACAAAAATAAAATATAATACTTCAAAAGGACTCAATGTATGTCTATTTAATGAAGTCATTTTAATTTAAAACAGGATAGCCTGCAATGCTTTATCTCAAGTTAAATTAGTTTCTTGATATATTTTGGCAGTATTTTTTCTAATGTATAGGTTTTTAGGGTTTTTTCATCAATGGTGGTCTCCAAGGTGGTAAAAGTTACAGGAAGGGGTGAATCACAGTTTTTCCTGACAAAGGCTGAAGGATGAGGGGCTAGGGGAGATGTTGGTCACAGACACAAAGTTTCAGTTACACCGGAGGAACGAGTTTACAAAATCTACTGCATATCATGGCAACTACAGTTAATAACAATATTATGGTGGTTCCGTATACAATAGTTCAACTTTACAATGGGTTCCCTGGGGTAGTAAATGCGTTTTCAACTTCTGGTGGGTTTATTGGTATATGACCCATGGTAAGTTAAGGTACATCTGTAGTATATATTTGAAAATTGCTGAATTTTCAGCAAAGAGTAGATCTGAAGGTTCTCACCACAAAAAAATAACTTTGTGAGGTAGTATATATGTTAATTAGCTTGATGCAGTCATTCTACAACATATACATATATTAAAAATCATACTGTACACAGTAAACATATACAATGTCTACTTAATTAAATAAATTCAAAGTCAGTCTGGGCCGGGTGTGGTGGCTTACACCTATAATCCCACCACTTTGGGAGGCCGAGGCGAGGAGATCACCTGAGGCCAGGAGTTCAAGACTAACCTGGCCAACATGGTGAAACCCCGTCTTTACCAAAAATACAAAAATTAGCTGGGCATGGTGGCACACGCCTGTCATCCCAGCTACTCAGGAGGTTGAGTGAGGCAGGAGAATCGCTTGAACCTGGGTGGTGGAGTTTGCAGTGAGCTGAGATCGCATCACTGCATTCCAGCCTGGGCAACAGAGCAAGACTCTGTCTCAAAAAAAAAATAAATAATAGTCAGTCTGCAAACGAATAACTAAGCAACTATACAGCACTTTGCAAAGTCCAGCCTATCATTAAACCCTTCCACTTCTCAGCGTTCGTTTTTTAAATCTGGAATCTATCTACTTACAGATGAAACGTCAAGCCTTAACTATAAAGGTCTACAGAGTCACAGAACTTTGAAGGGAAGAAAAGCCTTTTACTGTTCATGTGAATCAGACCCCCAAGCTGCCCAGTGTCCACAGAGTGCTGCCTCCCTCCCTGTCCCCAGGGACTCACGCGCTGCATTTACACCACGAGTATTAACCCTGAGTAGCTGGAGTGAGCAGGAAAGGGGCCATCGTGGGCAGCTGAACCAATGCCTGGGCAGAACATGCATGTGGCTTCTATCCTTTCTGAAAGGAATGAGGACATGTGCTTGCCTTAACAGGTCCTGCAGATTGGCCAGAAGTTGGTCTAAGAGATCCTTAGATCTCCTACTCAGAGCATAGCTTCTCACTGTAGCCTACTGCAGATGGAGATGCGGAAAAGGAGGAACCCGCGCTCTAGGTCCTAAATGGCCTCCTTGCCAGATCCGGCGTCCTCCTGGCATCCTGAATGTCAGCTCCAGGCACTGCTGCCCTGTTGTCCCCAGCAGTCTCTGTGCCTGGGACCCGCCATGCCACAACCCCTGTTCTCCCGCCTGTGCTGTGACAGCGCCTTCGCTGTCTGCTGGGCTGTGTTCCCTCTTCTGCTCCCACCTGTGCCCAAACCCCAAAGTTTTTTGTTTGTTTTCGAGGCAGAGTCTCGTGCTGTTGCCCAGGCTGGAGCGCAGTGGTGCATCTCAGCTCACTGCAACCTCCGCCTCCCACGTTCAAGTGATTCTCCTTGCCTCAGCCTCCCAAGTAGCTGGAATTACAGGTGCCCGCCACCAGGCCCGGCTAATTTTTCTGTATTTTTAGTAGAGACAGGGTTTCACTATGTTGGCCAGGCTGGTCCCGAACTCCTGACCTCGTGATCTGCCTGCCTCGGCCTCCCGAAGTGCTGTGATTACAGGCGTGAGCCATTGTGCCCAGCCTGAAGTTTTTGTCTTTACCCTCTGCTATCTCCTGCCTCCCCCAATGCTCCCCAATGCTATCTCCTGCCTCCCCCAATGCTTCAACCATCACCTCCCGTGCTGGGAGCCTGGACTTCTCTCCACCTCGCACGCCGCTGCCTGCAGGACAGTAAGTCACTATCAAACCACCACCTCACGCCACACATAATCCAACCAAACTCACACAGCCACCCACGACCTCAAACTCAACCCCGCTCTCCAACCTCACTGGTTCCTGTGGGTTTCTTCATTTGTTTTCACTACAACATTTACAACCAAGCAGTCTCCAGCTTCCTCTTCCCCTCACCCTCAACTTCCAAAGCCACCTGGAGACAACTGCCTGTCCCTCATCCCTGCCATAGCCCCAGGCACATCCTTGGGCTTCTGCCTCAGTTTCCAGCCTGGCATGGATTACAGGGGAAAGGAGTCGCAATGAGACGTTCTCTAAAGGATGCAAGAACGAAATACTACAGCATAGCAAAAGGCACTGCACCCAGCCACGTGTCCCAGGTTCTGGGCCCAAAGACAGCAGGGGAGCCTACCAGTTAAATCACAGCTGAATGGAAGGGGAGGAGGCTAAGCAATGGGGGAAGGTCTGAGCAACGGAAACGGGTCGAGAGTCAGGCAACAGATGACCTCATCCCTGAATTCCTGAAGGAGCTCCTTTGGGGAATGCCACTGATCCTTGCCTGTCTGTTCAGGAAAGTGTAAGGGAAGTCAACCATGTTCTTCCAATGTGGAAGTCTCCCCCAAAACATCACACGCAGTGATTACTGGGTGGGTTCCCCGCACGACCCTGTCCGTGATAAGGTGTAAGTTTTCCTTTCACTCACTGCACTTGTTACCCATCTTCTACTGGACTTGGGCTTCCAGGTAAACCTGACCCAGGTTTTATATCCCTACGGTCTCCTGCATGACCCCGGATTTTCTTGCCACACAAGTAGTGTGATGTGGTTTTTTAAAAAAAAAAAATCATTTGAGCAGGCATTAGGAAACCTGGAATTTTTTTCTCATCACAATCTCTGACCTTGACGGGGTCACTGACTTCCCTATTCTCATCCATCAAATAGGGAGAATGGCACCTCTGGTTGTGAAGATCCAACAGCAAGAGAAGTATAAGCACTCCGAGAACCAGGTAGCGTTCCAGAAAGGCCCAGAGGTTCCAGAAAGGTCAAAGGTCACAGTCTACAGCCCCTTTCATGGTGGGAAATATGGGGTGATGGACCCAGCATTCCAAAATCTGCAATAACCTAGGCAACGTAATGAAATTTTCTGGATAGGAAAGGCCTGTTGGGTACAGTGAGAAAAACTCATCACAGGCAGAAGACAGAGCCAGATGTGCGAACTTCCTGTCTGGAGTTTCCATCTGGGAGGGGGCCGCTTTCTGACCTGGCCAAGTCATCATCAACAGAGCATAGGCACGGGGCAGCCCGGTGCAGGCCAGAGGTTTCCGCTGTCCTGCTGGCAGGGGCTGACCTTATCCCTGTCCTGTTTTGCTCTCACGCTGTTTTCACAGTTGTTATCTCCATGAGCAGAAGACGGGCTGACTGCGGGTTGATTGTGATATTTAAGTGATCTCAATTATATGGGGTTTTGAAATCATACATGTGGCTATTCTGTCCACCTAAACTCAGCCTTCTGACAGCCTTCTGAAGGCAGGGGATGTGTGGGGTAGTGTGGAATATGAGGTGCTGGGAAGCGGAGGTGTGGGACACAGGACTGATTGAGTTCAAGTTCTGAGTCACCATGGGGCCAAGGGCTGAGCCCACAGCCAGGAAGACCCAGGCTGGGCTGTAGCCTCCCTGGCCCACATGACACCCCCAGATCATTCATTCTTCCTTGGGTCTTCTTAGAGCACATGCACTGCCAAATTCTTCAATCCCAGCCTCAGACAAAGGTTTCATCACCAGATTGGGATCGCCTTTGGATTTCATGGCAGCACAGTCTCCCCAGTGATATATTCCTCCCGTTTCATCATTGAAAGGTACTAATATTTTTTGAGAACCCACTATGCATTAGAGACTGAACAGTGTCTGGTGTTTTCTACACATACACATTCCTAATTCCTTTGAGGTAGGTATGGTTATGCCCACCTCATATGTCACGTGACAAATGAAGACTCGGAAGCACTGAGGTTAGGAAACTTCCAGAGCCAAAACAGCTGGCAAAGCCAGGAGTCTCGTCCATGCCTCACTCACGCTGCTCTGGTCACTAGGTGGGGTTTTCTGGCTCGTTCCATCCTAGGTTTAAATTAGTGTTGTGGGCTCAGATCCTCCTTTACAACCTCTTCCCAAGCCCCTCACCCGGCTCCTTGCTCTAACAAATGCCCTCTGCGTAGGGCTCCGACGCCTCTGCCCATTTCACAACACTTAGCGAGAAAGGTGCTCACTCCTCCCTCCACCCAGGCATCCCCACTGCCCTCCCATGGAAACAAACCAAGGTTCATTTGGAGTTTTGAATAGGCAGGAACCTTCCAGAGTTCTGCTCAGCCCTAACTCCACCTGGTGGCCATTCATTCCACCTTAGAAAGGAATCAGAACATGACAAGTTTCAGCAGCCTCTTTAGAGGAAACAAATCCACCAACTCACCTTACCCCTGGCTGTTTATCAGTGAGAGGAAGGATGGGCAGATCAATGCCGAACCACCCCTGCTCCGCTTCCAGGACTTGCAAGCCTTCCTTTGTGCAGGTGGCCGAGGCTGCAGCAGGGACTCTGGACAGAAAGTGGCCCACCTGCTGAGAATTAGGTGGGCCAGTCGGGCTAACAGTCATTTTTCTGTTGCCAAGCACCCTGTGTCGCACGAAGAGGTAGCCCTGGCGTTTGACAGACAGAGGCACAGAGTGTTCAAATAATCGGCAACTTTCACAGAAAGGTCTCAAAGCATCTCACTCCGACTGTCCTTGAACCATGTCAGCAAGGGTGACAGAGTGATCCCAATCCCAAATCGCAGGTGTAAAATTTCATCTCCCCTGGTTTCATTGAGTTGAAATGAGCCAGGCTGCCAATTCAGGACACAACCCAGCCAAGACCCTAGCTCCAAGACACACTGTTCTATACTGCATTGTACTCTCTTAAAGGCAGGAGATGCAAATCCCTGCAGAGGTGGGCTTTCTGCTATTTGCCTCTAAGCCCCGTGTCTCTCCAGATCAGACCCACACATTGGAGTGATGCCATCTCTACCAGCTCACAGCCCTGCTCGCTCTTCCCAGAATGACAAGCCCAGGCGGGGCTGAGACACAACCTCTGTGTGTCTCTGGAGACCCAGCCTTGGCCCTCTTTCCCCTAAGATGGGTGGACAGAGATCTGGGCTTGGGCAGCAAGGAAGGGCAACCTGCGGTCAGGAAATGAGCATGTAGCTGAGTAAACAAAAGCATTTTAGGGCCTGGTGGTTGAGTGTTCATTCATTCATTCATTCACTCACACTCAGAGCATCTACTGAGCAATTACGACTGTGCTTTAGGCCCCAGGCTACAAAGATGAAGATGAAACGGTCCCTAATTTCTAAGAGCATCTGGTACAATGAAGAAAGGTGTGTGTTGGGGGTGTAGGCAGAGAGCTGAGGAGCTGGGTGGCCAGGAGTTCTCCAGCAGAGACCTCCATCACACAAAGCTGAATCATCCAGGTAAGAATCCACAGCAGCAAGGGAAGGTAGCTTAGAGAATTGACTTATCTGATCCATGAACCTACTTTCACACACGGAATCGTGACACAAATGGATAAAAACAGATGTGCAGGCCTCTAAATAGGCCCTGTCCAATATGCAGAATCATTTAATTCTCATTGAAAATCCAGTAAGACTTGGGGAGAGGAATAAATCCGCGAAGCACAGGGGATTCTTGGGGCAGTGATGTGACTCTGTCTGATACTCCAGTGTGGGTACCTGTCATTACACATTTGTCTAAACCCATCGAATGTACAACACCAAGAGTGAACCCTAAACTATGAACTCCAGGTGTTTTGTGTGTCATTGTAAATTTAAATCTATCTTTTATAAACCAAACAATAGCACTAGATTATGGTATTGACAGGAGCAGTGGGCTCCCCAGTCCAAAGCTCAGAATGGTGTCCCCGGCTCGAAAGTGTTTGTCAGGCCAAGTACAGTGGCTCATGCCTGTAATCCCAGCACTTTGGGAGGCCAAGGTGGGCAGATCACTTGAGGTCAGGAGTTTGAGACCAACCTCACCAACATGGTGAAACCCCATCTCTACCAAAAAACAGAAAAATAAGCTGGGCGTGGTGGCGAGCACCTGTAACCCCAGCTACTTGGGAGGCTGAGGCAGGAGAATCACTTGAACCTAGTAGGCGGAGGTTGCAGTGAGCTGAAATCATGCCACTGCATTCCAGCCTGGGCAACAGAGCGAGACCTTGTTAGAAAGAAAGAAACTAAATAAAGGAAAGAAAAGAAAAGGAAGGAAGGAAACAAATGAAAAGAAACCAATGAATGAAAAGAAAAGAAAGTGTCATGTCTTTAAGATAGTAAGTAGTGCCCTCTAAATTTTCTCTTGGTGTCCCTAAGTGCCTGTGGACACCACTGTCTATAAACTTCTCAAAAGAAGAGAGCAAATCCCCGACCCCATAAAGCTATTAACAGTAGCTGATTGCAAAGTTAACAACTGTGGCATCTAAAGTCAATTTCCTTGGACAGATCTCTCCAGAAGCACAAACCCCAGGCATGAGAGAAACATATTTGCAACGTGGAGTCGGGAGGGGCTAAAGAAATAACCTCACGGAGTGTTTCAATTACTGCTTCTTATAACACAAAATCCAAGCCTCACAGGACCTTTCCAATAGACTTTATAAGCAGTTTTTCAAACCATAGGAAAGATTTATTGCCAACTTCATCAACCATGTTAATGTTTTATCATTAACAGATGCATATCAAGTTCCTCTTGCTTGTGAAAAGAATTGCATTTAAAAGGTAAGATTTCAAGTTCATTAGCGGTTTCAGATAGATACTCATAAAAGACATCCCTGGGATCCGCATAGGTCGAATCTTCCTCCAGAACAACAGGAGAAAGGACCGGAACTCAGGCCCGGGCTTGCGCATGGATGGCGTACAGATGGTGTCAACGACGTGGTTTAAGGGACCACGTTCTGAGAGAGGACGGCAGTCAGAAAGAAAGTTGGACCACACCCAGGGAGCCAACCGAGTCTCCAGACACGATGACCACCATCTCCCTGAAAACTGGGGAGTCCACCCTTCTCTCCAGCCTCAGAATAAGGAATTTATCACTTGGGAAAGAAACGCTATTTTCCACACTCTTTTTTTTGAGACGGAATCTTGCTCTGTCATCCAGGCTGGAGTGCAGTGGCACAATCTTGGCTCACCACAACCTCCACCTCCTGGGTTCAAGCGATTCTCCTGCCTCAGCCTCCCAAGTAGCTGGGACTACAGGCACATGCCACCACATCTGGCTAATTTTTTGCATTTAGTAGAGAGGAGGTTTCACCATGTTGGTCAGGCTGGTCTTAAACTCCTAACCTCAGGTGATCCACACCCCTCGGCCTCCCAAAGTGCTGGGACTACAGGCATGGGCCACCATGCCTGGCCATATTTTCCACACTCTTGAAGTGCCTGTTCCAATCACATTTTCAGGTGAAGAGGTGAAAGCTTTCAAATGTCAATGTTCATGGAGAGAGAATGAATATGCTACTACTCTCCTTTCACACTTTAACTCGAATTATCCGATGGAATCAGCTTTGACTGTCTAGCAGAACCTTGGGGTTACGTGACATGGTCAGGGGAGTATTCAGGAAGCAGAAGAAATCTGTGGGGCCTGGAGAATGGACCCAGAGAGAAAGACAGAGAGAGAAGGCCAGAGAAAGCAGAAAGGCAGGAGGCCAAACAGGGGTCTGCAGGGAGACCCAGAGAGGACGGCAGTCAGAAAGCAAGTTGGACCGCACCCAGGGAGCCAGCCTAGTCTCCAGACACGATGACCACCATCTCCCTGAAAACTGGGGAGTCCACGCTTCCCTCCAGCCTCAGAATAAGGAAATGGAAAGAGGACCCTTTCCTTAGAGCAGGTAAGTAATTTAAAAGGACCTAACAAGTTACTATCTGGTACCATGTAAGAACGTTCTTCCTTCATTTTTTCATGTGCATGCTGTTTTGTGAAAGTAAATAGAATCTCCGGACCCCACACTCCTTATGCCAAAGGGAAAGGTCATCTTGGGAACTGAGTCACGCAACACTGCCTTCCTTTTGTTCCCAAATGAGAGTTGTCGTTTCACAACCTTGTGTCATCGCCTCATCCATAAGCCAGGCTCCCACAATGACAGAAGGTCACATATCTCCCCCGATGGCCTCCTCACAAATTGCTCACAAAGAGATTCCTCGTGAGTCCCTAACTCTTTCCAGATACATATCCTTCTCTATAAACTAGCCCTAAAACTGAGTTCTGTTGAATCTCACCCTGACAATGTCAATTACCAACTTATCTTCACAGGAACAGGACAAGGGCAAGACCGCAAATCATCCTTCCGCCTACACTCAGACAAATGCATCACTGACTTTTCACATGAAGGATGTAGATTTACTGAGTGTTAATCAGTAAGTGCTCGCTGTCTATCCTTTCTTTTTTTCCCCTCCTGCTTGTTCTTTCCCTTTCAAATACAGAAGTTCCCCAAACCCTCTCTTTTTGTTTTTGAGACAATGTGTCACTCTGTTGCCCAGGCTGGAGTACAGTGGCATGATCACAGCATACTGCAGCCTCGACCTCCTTGGCTCAAGCGATCCTCCCGCCTCAGCCTCCAAAGTGTCTGGGACCACAGGCACACACCACCAGGCCTGGCTAATTTTTATATTTTTAGTAGACACAGGGTCTTGCTGTGTTTCCCATGCTGGTCTCGAACTCCTGGGCTCAAGTGATCCTCCTACCTTGGCTTCCCAAAGTGCTAAAATTACAAGCATGAGTCACCACACCTGGCCCCCAAAACCCTCTTTGGAAAAGCACAGGTCAAACACACATGCTCTGGTGACTTGTGTTTTCCCTGGTGCATCCTCAAACTTTGGCTAAGTGAACCGCTATTGACTGAGACACCTGCCTCAGTTGCTTTCTGGTTAATGATATGGATCGATTTCTTCACTTCAGCTGACCTTCAGTAGGACAGTTTTGCTTTACTACAAATCTGTGGCAAAGTGCACAGGGCTGTGCATTTTTGAAGCCCTATGCTAGTTTCTACTGATAGCCTTAATAGTTTAATCATTGAAATGATGATTATTGAATTTAAGGTCAAAACAGCATCACTAGGCTATGTGCCAATAGTTGTAGCTATGGGTATGTCCTAATTTTCCTTGATTCTTTTGTGATGTTACATGAAGGGGTTGGACTAGACAACCTCCCGGGTCCCTTTCAGTCCTGACATTCTTCATCCTATGTATCTGCAAAGCAAACAGACTGGCCTCAAGTGCATCGGGTGATCTCTGGGGCCCCGAGTCCCTGGAAACTGCCAAAAGCATCTGGGTTTGCTTAGACCCCTGGGGGAAGCATGGCTCTGCCAGGTGTCACAGCTGATTTAACTACAAGAAAGATGAGAACCAGCCAGGGGAACTGAAGCTTGACAGCGTCCCTGAGGGTCTGTCCAGTGAGAGCCAAAACAGCATGGGGAAGACAGGAGGAAATCTTCTCCAGCCCAAGATTCACAGGCTGCGCTTATTCTAACTGCAGCCATCAGTCCCCAGAAATGTCCCCACGGATCTATAAAACCTCCGTGCAAGCTGAGAAAGGGGAAAGCTGAATCTGCTGGTGTCAGTGATGGATGGGACGAGGCAGAAACACAGGGCAGACAGGGAGGAGGGGGTGGGGGAAGAAAGGAGGTAAGCAAAGATACTGTCCTCTTCCCCGGAGAAGTCTGCATGAGCTAAGATGTCCACCCAGGGAGCTCAGATAGTAGCAATCTTTCTGCTTCCAAGACAGAGGGGAGATAAATGATCATTTCATACTTAAAACCACAGCTTTATGGCCAGATACCTATGAGCCTGTCATTCTTCTGTGCATAGACCCTATAAAGACAGTCGACATATTCAGACCCCACGTCTGCATGGGGACAAGACACTGAGAGAGGTTCAACGGAGCAAACAGCTGCAGGGGACTTTGGGAACAGAACTCAGAATCTTCCATCTCCGAGACTGCAAGACTCTAGAATGCTGTCTCTCAAGCTTTGCTTCTAGTACCGTGGCATATTTCTATAATAACGACCCTAGCATCGGCTACCTCATGAGGCCAGAGGAAGGCTGGCTTGAGGAGTCTCTCTTTGCAGGAGAGGAGACCCTTTATGGAAGATCAGACTTAAAAAAAAAAAAAAAAAGATAGGGCTTTGCTATGTTGCCCAGGCTGGTCTTGACCTCCTGGCCTCAAGCCATCCTCCTGCTTCGGCCTCCCAAAGTGCCAGGATTACAAGTGTGAGCCACTGCATCTGGCCCAGGATTTTTTTTTTTTTTTAAATGTATTCTCACAGTTGGCCAGACTGCAGTGCGGTGGCGGGATCTTGGTTCACGGCAACTGCCGCCTCCCAGGTTCAGGTGATTCTCCTGCCTCAGCCTCCCAAGTAGGTGGAATTACAGGCACGTGCCACCACACCCAGCTAATTTTTGTATTTTCAGTAGAGACAGGGTTTCACCACGTTGGCCAGGCTGGTCTCAGAACTCCTGACCTCAGGGGATCTGCCTGCCTCAGCCTCCGAAAGTGCTGAGATTACAGGCACGAGCCACGGTGCTCAGTCCAGGATCCTTTCGGATCCACCTGAGCATATCATGTACTGAGGCTCTCTGGAAAGGCTTGGGGGATTGAAGAATAAACTTAATTATACAAGAAAAGTGATAAAATTCAGGAAGAAATGAGGCCAGTGAAGCCTCTTCAACCAGGCAGGGTAAGAACTTTCTCCTGCTGACTTCTGACTTATCGGCACAGATGCTATTACTGAGGGCATCTATGAAGCAGTCCATGGGAAGAGTCCCAGTTATTTACAGAGCTCTGACTTTAGTTACTGCCAAATTCCATCCCCTATGACTTATGATGGAGAAAATGAGTTGTGGTGATATCACATGATTATCCATGAGTTAAAAATGAGAAGTGAGTGGCCAGGCATGGTGGCTCACGCCTGTAATCCCAGCATTTTGGGAGGCTGAGGTAGGCAGATCACAAGGTCAAGAGATCAAGACCATCTTGGCCAACATGGTGAAACCCTGTCTCTACTAAAAATACAAAAATTAGCCGGGCGTGGTATAGCACGTGCCTGTTGTCCCAGTTACACAGGAGGCTGAGGCAGGAGAACTCAGGAGGTGGAGGTTGCAGTGAGCCGAGATCGTGCCACTGCACTCCAGCCTAGCAACAGAGCGAGACTCCATCTAAATAAAAAAACAAAAAAACAAACAAAAAAGAAGAAGTGAGCTACCACCAATCAAAATTGACAGCCATGGTCACATGCTACAACATGGAGGACCCCTGAAGACATTAAGCTAAGTGAAATGAGCCAGTCATAGACACATACTGCATGATTCCACTTACATAAGGGATCTCAAGCAGTGAAACTCGCAGAAACAGACAGAATGGTGCTTGCCAGGGGCTGGAGAGGTGAGGACTCAGTTGGGGAAAGGGAAACAGAATAGAGTTTCAGTCATGCAAGATGAAAAAGTTCTAGAAATCTCAATACCACAGTGTACACACAGTTAACAATACTGTAGATTTTGTTAAGAGTAGGTTTCATATTACGTGTTTTTAACCATAATTAAAAAAAAAAAAATCGGTCAGGTGCAGTGGCTCATGCCAGTAATCCCAACACTTTGGGAGGCCAAGGCGAGTGGATCACGAGATCAGGAGTTCGAGACCAGCCTGATCAACATGTTGAAATCCCATCTCTACTAAAAATACAAAAATTAGCTGGACGTGGCGGCATGAGCCTGTAATCCCAGCTACTTAGGAGGCTGAGGCAGGAGAATCGCTTGAACCCAGGAGGCGGAGGTTGCAGTAAGCCAAGATCACGCCATTGCACTCCAGCGTGGGTGACAGAGCGAGATTTCTATCTCAAAAAAAAAAAAATTCTATACCTCTAGGTGGGGCACAATGGCTCACACCTGTAATCACCATACTTTGGGTGGCCGAGGTGGGTGGATCACTTGAGGTCAGGAGTTTGAGACCAGCCTGGCCAACATCATGAAACCCGTCTCCACTAAAAATACAAAAGTTAGCTGGGCATGGTGGTGGGTGCCTGTAATCCCAGCTACTCAGCAGGCTGAGGCACAAGAATTGCTTGAACCCAGAAGGTGGAGGTTTCAGTGAGCCAAGATTGTGCCACTGCACTCCACCCTCGGTGACTGCTGTCTCAAAAAATAAATAAATAAATTAGTGTGATATATATATCTCTCTCTCACACTAATATATATATTAATATATAATAATATCACACTAATATACATATATATCGCTCTAAAAGTTTTGGGGTAGAATTAAAAAGAATGTATAGCCATGAGTTGCTTAACAGTTGTGTCTCTAATCCATCTTAACACTGATGCAAAGAAGAGCTTGAAAATGGCAGGGAGTGGTGGCTCATGCCTGTAATCCTAAAACTTTTGGGAAGCTGAGGCAAGCAGATCACTTGAGGTTAGAAGTTCGAGAACAGCCTGGACAACATGGTGAAACCTCATCTCTACTAAACATACAAAAGTTAGCAGGGTGGTGACGTGCATCTGTAGCCCTAGTTACTCAGGAGGCTGAGGCAGGATCATTTGAGCCTGAGAAGTAGAGGTTGTAGTGAGCCAAGAGTGCACCACTGCACTCCCACCTGGCTTTTGGGTGTGAAACCCTGTCTCAAAAAAAAAAAAAAAAAAAAAAAAAAGACTTTGAAAACATTTAACATACTATAAAGGGAATGTTTATAGTCATAACTCTAATAAAAAGAAATGACAAAAAAAAAATTGGGCAAAAGATATGAACATTTTACCAAAGAGGCCAGAGAGATGGTAAATGTGCAGATGAAAAGATGATTGACATCATTTTAGCCATGTGGGAAATGCAAATTAAAACCACACTGAGGCTGGGTGCAGTGGCTCATGCTGTAATCCCAGCACTTTGGGAGGCTGAGGTGGGCAGATCACTTGAGGTCAGGAGTTGGAGACCAGCCTGGCCAACACGGTGAAACCTTGTCTCTACTAAAAACACAAAAATTAGCTGGGCATGGTGGTGCATGCCTGTAATCTCAGCTACTTGGGAGACTGAGGTGGGAGAATCACTTGACCCCGGGAGGCGGAGGCTGCAGTGAGCCAAGATCGCACCACTGCACTCTAGCCTCGGTGACAGAGCGAGACTCTGTCACAAAAAAAAAAAAAAAAAAAAAAAAAACTCACAAACCCACAGTGAAAATACAGCACAAAGAATGGGAGAAAATGTGTACAAATCATACATGTGATAAGGGTTTAGTATCTATAATAAATAGGGAACTATTACAACTCAACAATAAAAAGATAACCTCGTTAAAAAATGGGCAAAGGACTTAAATAGACATTTCTCTCAAGAGGACACTATACAAATGCCCAATAAGCACCGTAAAGACGCTCAACATCATTAGTTGTCAGGGAAATGCCAATCAAAACCACAATGTGATACTACTTGACTCCACTAGGATGACTAAAATCATTAATGTAGACAGTAACAACTACTAGTGAAGAAATTGCAACCCTCATACACTGCTGGTGGGCATGTAAAATGGTGCAGCTGCTTTGGAAAACAATCTGGCTGCTCCTGCAAAGGCTAAACATAGTTACCATCTGACCCAGCAATTCCACTCCTAGTTATACACCCATGAAAAATGAAAGCTTACATCCATACAAAAACCTGTTCATACCAGCATTATTTATAACAGGCAAGAGTGGAAACAAACCAAATGCCCAGCTGCTGAATGAATAAACAAAATGTGGTCGCACCATACCATGCAATATTATTCAGCCATAAAAAGAACAAAGTACTGATTCATACTACAGTATGAATGACGCTTGAAAACATTATGCTAAGTGAGACTAGCCTGAGACAGACAAATCTTACACAATAGTGTAAGATTTTATGTATATGAGATGTCCAGAGTAGGCAAAGTCATAGAGACAGAAAGAGACTAGCAATTGCGGACGGTTGGAAGAAGCAAAGAATTGAGATTGATCAGTAAAATGGATCTGGGGTTTCTTTCGGGGGTTATAAAATGTTCTGAAATTAAAAGTGGTGACGGTTACACATCTATGTGGATATACTGAAAACCAGTTAATTGTACAGTTAGAGACTCAACTGTTTAAGCTATTTGTGGCTACAGTTTTTTTACTCTACCCCAAAATTTTCAGAGCTATAGTTTTTTTTTAAATTATGGTAAAGAACAAATAATATGAAATCTACTCTCATCCAAGGTGAGTTTGTGGCATATAAATCATACCTGAATTTTTTCAAAAGCAAAACCTTAAAACCAGAATGAGATAGCACTATGCACCTATCAAAACAGCTAGAATAAGAAATAGTAATTACACCGAATGCTGGCAATGAGGCAGGGAACTGGATCCTTTATCCACGGCTGGTAGAAATGTAAATGGTACAGGACCTTTGGAAAATAAATTTCGGAGTTTCTTTGAAAACTAAAAATGGACTTACCATGCAACCCAGCAATGGGACTCTTGGGCATTTATCACAAACAAGTGAAAACTCATGCCCACACAACAATCTGTATGTCAATGTTCACCACAACTTTATTCATAATAGCTAAAAACTGGAAGTTACCGTAATGTCTTTCAGTGAGTGACTCATAAAGCAATCAGCGGTGCATCTACACCATGGAATATGACCCAGCAATGAAAGGGAATCCAGTAACTTGGATTAACCTCAAGGAAATTATGTTGATTGAAAAAAGACAATCTCCAAAGGCACATATAGTATGACTGTGTGTACATAACACCCAAAATAAAATTATAGATATGGAGAAAAGATAAAGGGTTGCCAGAGTTTAGGGATGGGTGAGGGGAAGGGTGGCTGAAAAGGGGTAGCAGGAAGAAGCCACTTGGTGATGGGACAGTTCTGCATTTTAATTGTGGTGGGGATTACAGGAAGATACACGTGATAAAATCGCATTGAGTTTTACACATATACATAAATGACTGCCTGTGTAACTATTCGGTTGGTGCAAAAGGTAATTGTGGCTTTTGCCATTAAAAGTAATTACTTTTGTACATTTTACAGTAAGATACACATAATAAACTTGCACAGAGTTTTACACATGTACACAAATGAGTGTCTGTGTAGCGATTTAATACTAACATCTGAATAAACTCTGCAGATTTCATCAATGTCATTGTCTGGTTTTGATACTGCACTACAGTTAAACAACATATTAACAGTAGGGGACAAGGGGTGAGGGGTGCCTGGGATCTGTCTGTACATTTCTTTGCAACTGCCTGTGAATTTGAGATTATTACAAAATAAAAAGAATTTTTTAAAAAAGTAATCCCTGTACCACAGGAAACTAAAAATGTAACAATAATATAGCATCTGTCCCTGTTTAAGAGTAATAACTGTGTTTCAACAAAACTTTCATTTGATGGCAAAAAAAAAAAAAAAAAGAGAAAGAAATACCGTACACAGTATAGTTACAAATCCTGACCCCTCCTTGCTGGAGGGCAATCTCTTCGAGTATGAGCTGCCTACACTCAAAAACAAGGCAGGAACTCCCAGTGTGGATCCACTGACCTGTGCACCCTCATCTGCCCTCCATTCCCTGGTATGCAGCTCTGTCCTCTGCTGTGTGCTGGCTCACCCCAGCGCCTGCACACATCCCTCCCCTGTCTAAATTCATCATCTCTCCCCTCCACCAACTCCTCGCATTTCCTGTGGCCCAGCAGGAGTACCCATCTTTCATGTGGGTTAATTGTATCTTGTCACTGGACTTCAGAGACCAGGTCTAATTCTTCCACAACATTCTCCATAACCCATGACACAGTGCTAAGCATGTAGGAAGGATTTTCCTTGTGGATGGAATAAACGCCTGTCTGCCTCGAGATCTTATGGGATATGCGGGGATATGAGAGCTGTAACATAACGCCTCACACATAACCAATACTCTGTCCTTATTAGTACGTTACCTTGTTTTTTTATTATTACAGGGCTATGGATAAACCAGAGTAGGTATATTAGGACCAATTTTACAGATAAACTAAGTTCAGAATAGTCAAGTGACACCCAGTTAGAACCCAGAACTCTATTTTAAAACCTATCAAGGACCTTTCTTGCATCTATCAAGATGCAAATTTCTGCCTTAAAACTATTTTCAACTAGGTATGTTATTAATTAATTCAGGTACAAATATGCCCAAAGGAAGTGTAATATTTTGCAGCACAAAGCATGACATTGGCCAATACCTGGGGGTGGTCGACGTGCTGGAGGAAGATGACACAGAGCAAATGTCTTTAAAAGTAGGGACAGCAGTGGTCTGTGATCAAGGACGAATTGGAAGAACACAGGAGAGCACCCCTTCCAGACATATCCCAGATCCAGCCATTTCTTCCCAGAGCCACTGCTACCCACTAGTCCCAGCCTCTGGTCTTGCCTAGACAGTTCCAGTCATTTCCCCAATTGCTCTGCCTGCTTCCGCCTTTGCCCCTCAGCAATCTGTGGTTCATTCAGCTGCCAGAGTGTTCCTTTTCTGAAAGGCTCATCAGATCTCACTACTCCGTTCAATGGCTCCCCAAAGCACAACAATCTCATCTTCCCCCACTTGCTTAGAAATGTCCACATGATCCAGCCCACACTCACCTCTCCAAACCCAGCTTGTCGCATTCTCTCCCAACCACCAGTGCTCATTCCTATTTTTCCACCCCTCAAGAAGGCCAAACTGTTTTCACCTTGGGTCCAGCTGCAATGGCTTCTTGGTCTGCTTGGCATGCTTTTCTGCCTGATCTTTGTATGGCTGGTTCTGTGTCCTTCAGATTTCAGTTTAAAAGTCATCTCTTCAACCTAAAGTGGCTTCCAGTTCCTATCATATTACCTTTTTTTTTTTTTTTTTTTTTTTTTTGAGACAGAGTCTCACTCTTGTCACCCAGGCTGGAGTGCAGTGGTGCAATCTCAGCTCACTACAATCTCTGCCTGCCTCCCAGGTTTACCCAGTTCTCCTGTCTCCACCTCCTGAGTAGCTGGGATTATAGGTATGTGCCACTACTCCTGGCTAACTTTCGTATTTTTGGTAGAGACCAAGTTTCACCATGTTGGCCAGGCTGGACTTGAACTCCTGACCTCAAGTGAGCTGCCCACCTCAGCCTCCCAAAGTGCCATAATTACAGGCGTGAGCCACCACGCCGGCCTACCCTCTTTTAATTATTGGTCAAACACCTATCATTATCTGATATTTTTCCTATGGACTGATACATTCACTGATGTAGTGACTGTCTCTCCCTCATCCCACTACCATGTAGGTTCAAGGAGGGCCTGGAGCTCTTTTCTCCTGTTCCCTTTTGTATTCCCAGTGACACACCATAGGTGTTTAGTAAATATATGTAGAATGAAGATACAAATGAATAAATTAAAAAGACCACTATCCTACCTACTTCACAGCTTTGGCTCTATTTGGCCAATCAAGTGGCCGAGTAATGACAATCAGAGTACATTAACACCCTTCACGTAGAAAGCAGGGAAGAGCGCGATTCTGAGTAACTCAAAAGCTTTCTGAAAACAGTATATGCTTAGTCACCCTCCAAAGCCCACTCGATCCAGGGTCTCCTGAGTCTCAGCCCTGGAATCTTTACAAAGGTTCTCACAGCCACCTACAATCTGGCCGAACCCTGCCCATGCAGCTGCCCATTATTCAGCAGGGCTAGAAGCCAAGCTCCTGAAATCATTCCAAGCTCAATGTTCACTCAAGGTCTCCTGAAATTCTGGGCTGCATACTACTGAGGTCACATACCTCCCTGCACTCAGACCATTAAATCCCCCATTCCTTAAGCCCTCGGCTCAGTCAATACCTTTCTTCTACCATTGTCCATCACTGACTTAGTCCAGAGCAGCAGTTCCCAAAGTCTGCAGAATCCTAAGGGGCCCCAGGACCCATTCATTCATTCATTTTACTTACTTATTTAGACAAAGTCTCACTCTGCTACCCAGGCTGGAGTGCAATGGCACGATCTCAGCTCACTGCAACCTCTGCCTCCTGGGTTCAAGCGACTCTCCTGCCTCAGCCTCCCGAGTAGCTGGGATTACAGGCACGTGCCACCACACCTGGCTAATTTTTGCATTTTAGGTAGAGACAGTGTTTCACCATGTTGGCCAGGCTGCTCTCAAACTCCTGATCTCAAGTGATCGGCCCACCTCGGTCTCCCTAACTGTTGGGATTACAGGCATGAGCCACTGCACCTGGCCCCAGCACCCTTTTAGGCAGTCCATCAGATTAAAACTATTTTCAGAATACTACCAAGATGTTATTTGTCTTTTTCACTGTTTGTCATTTGCACTGCTGGTGCAACAGCAAGGTAAGTTAAACTGCCGGCCTCGTAGCGCAAATCAAGACAGTGGGATCAGATGATTCTAGTAGTCATTGTATTCTTCAGTGCCATGTGCAAGCAGAAAAAAAAAAAAAAAATGCCAGTTTAACAATGTCTTCACTGAAGCAGTAAAAATTATTAAATCCTGACCCTTGCGTACACATTGTTAATACACACAAGTGTGAAGAAATGAAGTATACACACAAAGACCCTCCACATAGCAAAGTATGACGGTTGTTTCGAGTTCTGAGCTGATCTAGTGGCTTTCTTCATGAAACACTATTTTTACTTGAAACAATGAAATAAAGGGCCAACCATATTTATTCAGATTTGGGTATTTGATAGACATTTTCTTGAAGGTGAATAAAGTAAGCTTGTCACTTGAAAGAAAACAGCAGAGAGTATTGGTTGCCAGTGACTGAGTGTGAGCTCTCAAGCAAAAATTAGAATTTTAGGAAAGTTGCCACTATGAGTTTGACAGTTTCCCAATACTTAGTCTTTCCCCCATCAGATCAATAGTGATATTAACAAATATGATTTTTATATTGTATAATTAAATCTCACCACATTTGGAAGGTCTGCATATGCAGTAAAACTACTATTTTCCAAACGGTCAGTGCATCATGTTATGAAATCACGCATGAGTAAGAAATCCATTCAAAGTACAAGATAAGCCAAAGTATTTTCAGGTAGGAATACAGAAAGTTCATTGATAAGGTTTCAGATTCTATATCATAACAAATTTTTAAGATACCACCACTTTTGAGTTTGGGTGCAGTATCAAAGAAGAATCAAGAAACAGAGATCTCTAAGGAAAGAGTATCTTTGTTTTTGACCAAATGATCTGTTAAACTTGAGGATCTCAGCACACTTGTGGGGATACCTTTAAATTGTTTTAGAACCCTTTCTGAAAAATGTGAATGAAATGAGTTCTATCTGATTCTTTTTTTAGTCTATTTGGGGTTCAAATCTCGCTTTAGAAACTATAGATCCTGTCCCATTCCTATTTGCTTTTGATCACCAAAAAATAAATACTGTTCATTTTTTTCCCTCCATGCTATATATTCCATCAAAGCTTGAACATATGTTTTTTTGTTGTGTTTTCTTTTCTTTTTTTTTTTCTTTGAGAGGCAGTCTTGCTCTGTTGCCCAGACTGGAGAGCAGTGGTATGATCTCAAATCACTGCAACCTCTGCCTCCCAGGTTCAAGCGATCCTCCTGTCTCAGCCTCCCAAGTAGCTGGGATTACAAGCACATGCCACCATGCCTGGCTAATTTTTGTATGTTTAGTAGAGACGGGGTTTCACTATGTTGTATCACCATGTTGGCCAGCCTGGTCTCAAACTCCTGACCCCAAGTGATCTGCCCGCCTCACCCTCCAAAACTGCTGAGATTACAGGCTTGAGCCACCAGTCCTGGCTTTGAACACACATTCTTAATGGAGCCAGTCAGATAGACAGAAATGTCAACTCCAGCGCCAGTCAAGATGAAGCAAGCCGACCATACTCTATGATTCCCACTGATTTTAACTGAAATCTCTGCATATAGTTAAAAAAAAAAAAACCCAAAACCCTACCTGCCTGAACTCTGAACACTACACAATTAGAAGCAATGGGGGATCTGACCCAAAGGGGGCTGAATCAGGGAGCTGTACAGGAAAAACTCCAGGAGAAATCCCTTATTACAAAGGCCTTGGTTTCTGTCTCTTTCTTATCTTTTTTTCTCACCCAGTCTAGCCCTCAGGCCATGCATATGGAAAGATCTCCCAGATCTACTCACGAATGAAGTAAGGTGTAGTGAAGTGTACACAGTGTGCTACCATCTGTGTCACAGACGATGGTAATAACACATATTTGGATTTAAAAAAAAAAACAAACCTCCATTAAGGACCAGGTGCCGTGGCTCACACCTATAATCCCAGCAATTTGGGAGGCTGAGGTGGGTAGATGACTTGAGGTCAGGAGTTTGAGACCAGCCTGGCCAACACGTGAAACTCCATCTCTACTAAAAATACAAAAATCAGCTGGCCGTGGTGGCGGGCGCCTGTAGTCCCAGCTACTCAGGGGGCTGAGGCACGAGAATCGCTTGAACCAGGGAGGCAGAGGTTGCGGTGAGCTGAGATTGTGCCACTGCACTGCAGCCTGGGCAGCAGACCAAACTCTGTCTCAAAAGAAAAAACAAAACAAGCAAACAACTCCATTGAGATAAAGAAAATGTAGTTTATATATGTCATGGAATACTACTCAGCCATAAAAAGGAATGAAATAATGGCATTTGTGGAGATCTGGATGGAATTGGAGACCATTATTCTAAGTGAAGTAACTCAGGAATGGAAAATCAAACATTTTATATCCTCACTCATAAATGGGATCTAAGCTATGGGGACGCAAAGGCATGAGAATAAGAAAGGACTCTGGGGACTCAGTGGAAAGGGTAGGAGAGGGTGAGGGATAAAAGACCACACACTGGGTACAGTGTACACTGCTCAGGTGATGGGTGCACCAAAATCTCAGAAATCACCACTAAAGAATGTATTCATGCAACCAAACACCACCTGTTCCCTAGGACTGATTGAAATAATAATTTTTATTTTTTTTATTTTTTTTAATTTTAATTTTTGTTTTTCGAGACGGAGTCTCACTCGTCGCCCAGGCTGGAGTGCAGTGGCCAGATCTTGGCTCACTGCAAGCTCCGCCTCCCGGGTTTATGCCATTCTCCTGCCTCAGCCTCCCCAGTAGCTGGAGTTTTTTTGTATTTTTTAGTAGAGACGGGGTTTCACCAGGTTAGCCAGGATGGTCTCGATCTCCTAACCTCGTGAGGCCCATCTCGGCCTCCCAAAGTGCTGGGATTACAGGCTTGAGCCACCGCGCCCAGCCGAAATAATAATTTTGAAAACACCACTGACTGTTTATACAAGAAACTAATAACAGTGGCTACTTATTTGGAGGGTGTGTGGGGACTGTGTGGATGGGTGTCAGAGGTAGTAGAGAACCCACATGAGTGTGTTATCTGTTAACAATTCAATACACTATATTTTTAAATGTCATCCTTGCGCAGAACCCAATCAATTCTGTTGAATGAAAAAAGTACGCAAGATAGCTTCCCTCCCATCTGTTCCCATATCCAGCACAGACCCGTCACTACTGATGTTGCCACTCCTCCATGGGATGTTTCAGGACCCCCTGGACAGGAGCAGGCAGCTCTTCAAAATTTTTTTTAATGTGGTTTTTAAAGCAATACTTGAGAATAATCAACTTCCAGTAACAAGCCCTTGCATCACTCTAGAAAAGTGTTTTCTTTTTTTTTTTTTTTTTTTTTTTTTTGAGACGGAGTCTCGCTCTGTCGCCCAGGCTGGAGTGCAGTGGCCGGATCTCAGCTCACTGCAAGCTCCGCCTCCCGGGTTCACGCCATTCTCCTGCCTCAGCCTCCCGAGTAGCTGGGACTACAGGCGCCCACCACCACGCCCGGCTAGTTTTTTGTATTTTTTAGTAGAGACAGGGTTTCACTGTGTTAGCCAGGATGGTCTCGATCTCCTGACCTCGTGATCCGCCCGTCTCGGCCTCCCAAAGTGCTGGGATTACAGGCTTGAGCCACCGCGCCCGGCCTAGAAAAGTGTTTTCAAAAGTATGTTCGAATTAGGTCCTTAGAACACCCTGAGACAGTTTATCTGTTCCAGGCTCTATCTTATAGAAGGGAAAACTGAAGTTGTGGGAAGTTAGGGGATCTGCCCATGGTCATTCCTCCAGAAATGGCAGAGCCGATTGAGATCTTCTGATTACAAGTTGACAGTCCTTCTAAGGCAGCTTAGAGAAGGGTAACACCCCTATCATCCTTCCCAACTCCAAAAGAAGAAAGAAGAAAATGATAGCAAGACCTCCGCAGATTTTCTTTCAATCCCATGACATTTTATGACAGATTGATATAAGTATGGGTCAGTCTGGGTCTTGGTCCTAGGGGACAATACCAGCAGAGAGGGAAAAATATCCAAATTCTGTTTTGACTGTTGCACTTGTCCAGCAAGAGAGAAATGAGGAAGGAGAAATGTCCTTGGCTGGTGTGGAGAGAACTCTGCCAGTAAATCTGGCGGATGTTCCAATGTGCCAAAGATATCCCCCCAAGTCCCATTAACACCATGACACTGAACCAGAGGCGGTGAACACGTACTAACACTGCTGACATCTTGGCAGCTTTTGAAAGAAAGATCCTGTTGCTATTTACTAATGCGTGGGTGGGATATTTGAAGATGGAGAGGTGCTGGAAAGGAACCAGAGTGTGGGAGGACTTTGCTCCCAAGGACTGAGTTGAATGTCTCTCTGCACACGCTTTGCAAAAGTTTCCCTCCATAAGCTTTTCCTCCCCTTCCATCTCCTACTCTCCAAATGGACTCTAGAGTCCCAGATCCTCCAACAGAGAGAAAGCGAGAACTATCAGGGAAGAGAATGAAACGTGCCCTTCATAACTACAGTCCGGATCCACTGTCCAAGCTGAACGGAAGCTTAAAGAACAGCAGTATCAACAGCATCTAGAGGCGGGGTGTGGTGGCTCATGCCTGTAATCCCAGAACTTTAGGAGGCCAAGGCAGGAGGATCACCTGAGGCTGGGAGATCGAGACCAGCCTGGCCAACATGGTGAAACCCCATCTCTACAAAAAATATAAAAATTAGCTGGGCACAGTGGTGGGTGCCTGTAATCCCAGCTACTTGGGAGGCTGAGGTAGGAGAATCGCTTGAACCCGGGAGACAGAGGTTGCAGGGAGCTGAGACTGCACCACTGCACTCCAACCTGGGCAACAGAGGGAGACTCCGTCTCAAAAAACAAAACAAAAACAAAAACCAAACAAAAAACCAGCACCTAGAAAGTCCAGGAGAACATGGGATGCCTACAGGATCTGTAATGGAAGACTCAGCACATAATACAAGAAAGTCTCAGGCCGGGCGTGGTGGCTCAAGCCTGTAATCCCAGCACTTTGGGAGGCCGAGACGGGCGGATCACGAGGTCAGGAGATCAAGACCATCCTGGCTAACATGGTGAAACCCCATCTCTACTAAAAAATACAAAAAAACTAGCCAGGCGAGGTGGCGGGTACCTGTAGTCCCAGCTACTTGGGAGGCTGAGGCAGGAGAATGGCGTAAACCCGGGAGGCGGAGCTTGCAGTGAGCTGAGACCCAGCCACTGCACTCCAGCCTGGGCGACAGAGCGAGACTCTGTCTCAAAAAAAAAAAAAAAAAAGAAAGTCTCCTAAGCAAAGTCCCAGGCCCTTCATAACCGCTCTTAGAATATGCAGAACGTTAGTGTGTTCTGATTAACAAAAGTCTAACATCTATTCTTACTGGAATAAAAGGGTGATCATAACAGCAATTCTGACCCCTCCTAAGGTTAAGAAACAATGTTGATTGCCTCTGACATATCCTGGGTAGGATAATTTGATGCTTACCTTCCCACAGAAAAAGAAACACTTAAAGCTTTTCTTTTTTTTTTTTTTTTTTAAAGAAAAAAGAAGCAAGTGGGCCGGGCCCAGTGGCTCACACCTGTAACCCCAGCACTGTGGGAGGCCAAGGCAGGTGCATCACCTGAAGTCAGGAGTTCAAGACCAGCCTGGCCAACATGGGGAAAACCCCTCTCTGCTAAAAATACAAAAATTAGCTGGGCGTGATGGCACACACCTATAATCCCAGCTACCTAGGAGGCTGAGGCAGGAGAATCGCTTGAACCCGGGAGATGGGGGTTGCTGTGAGCCAAGATCACACCACTGCACTCCAGCCTGGGCTACAGAGTGAGACTTCATCTCAAAAGAAAAAAAAAAGAGGAAGGCGCAAGTAGTAGTCAGTAACTCACAACTATTTTAATTACTCCAGGGTATGTAAAAATATTTTAGGGAGCATCACAAAACTTTAAAAAGTCAATTTAATTTTAATTTCAAATTTTAAACTAACGGGTTAATTTTTCTTGTTTTGCTTTGTTTTGAGACAGTCTTGGTCTGCTGCCCAGACTGGAGTGTACTGGCACGATCTTGGCTCACTGCAACTTCTGCCTCCCAAGATCAAACGATTCTCCTGCCTCAGCATCCCAAGTAGCTGGGATTACAGGCACGTACCACCATCCTCAGCTAATTTTTGTATTTTTAGTAGAGACGGAGTTTCACCATGTCAGCCAGGCTGGTCTCGAACTCCTGACCTCAGGTGATGGGCTCGCCTCAGTCTCCCAATGTGCTGGGATCACAGGCGTGAGCCACTGCAATCAGCCCATAATAGGCTAATTTTATGTAGCTTTGATGTGATCCCTTTCAAAGTGGATAGGGAATAAAAATGGCACAAGCAAAGGTCTGGAAACGTGCAGGGTCCCCCAGGTTGAACTAAATTCTGCTCCACAGCGTTCAGCAAAGTGAAATAATTATCTTCCTCGCCTCAAGTTTCCACTTTTCCTCCCAGCCTGGAACGCTCCCACACTTTGTTATCTAAGAGGCCAGGGTGATTCAAGGGAAAGGGGAAAGGAATTCTCCCCCAAGATCTACATCTGATCAACAGAAATGGATCTGCCTTCACACTGAAACAATTCTCCACGGTCCTATTGTTCTTTGTTTTTCCCAAAGGATGGAAAAATCTGATTCCAGAAAAATGTTAGTAGCTAGATTATGTGACCATAGTGCTAAAAAGTTATGTAGCTTAAGATTTTAAGGGCTAACCTATTCGAGTATTTTCAGAATAATATCTAATCTGTTGACATCAATCTATTATACAGTCATATAAGCAAAGCTCCCACAAGATGGAGAACAAAAGGGCCAAGCCTAAAAAGCCTTCACTTGGAAAAAATTAAGTATGACTCAGGCTTGGGATACTCAGGCTTAGACTTGCTGGGTCCAACTCAATATGGAGTAGACAACAGTAAAGATTAAGAAGGGGAAAAGGAAGAATAAAAACAGGTGCTTGGAGCCACACTGGGGGCGAAATACTTGACAAGTGTTCAGAAAGTTCTGGCAAACTATCAGGGAGGGGTTAGAAAAGTCTAGACTACTGTAGAGCTGAGGAATGTTTGTTTGTTTGCTTGAGACGGAGTCTCGCTCTGTCACCCAGGCTGGAGCGCAATGGTGTGATCTTGGCTCACTGCAACCTCCGCATCCCGGGTTCAAGCAATTTTTCTGCCTCAGCATCCCGAGTAGCTGGGATTAGAGGCACGCACCACCTTACCTGGCTCATTTTTGTATTTTTAGTAGAGACGAGGTTTTGTCATATTGGCCAGGCTGGGCTCGAACTCCTAACCTCAGGTGATCCCCCTACCTCGGCCTCCCAAAGTGCTGGGATTACAGGCATATGTCAAAGAAGAATAAATCATTTCCCGTAGTTGGACGTACCTTCCCTTCACAGGAACAGCTTCTGTGCACGAGCATGAAGAAGGCCTCCAGGGTCCAGGGAGCCCTGGGCAAAGCTCCCTTTGAATCTCCCTTTGAAGGGGAGTTTCAGTCCTGTCCTTTGTAGACATGGATGCAGCTGGAGGCCATTATCCGAAGCAAATTAATGCAGGAACAGAAACCCAAATACTGCATGTTCTCACTTACAACGGGAGCTAAACATTGAGCACACATGGACACAAAGAAGGCAGGGTGGAGGGTGGCAGGAGGGTGAGGATGGAAAACGACCTCTCAGGTACTGTGCTCACTACCTGAGTGATGAAACGATTGGTATCTCAAATCCCAGCGGCACGTGATTTACCCACATCACAAACCTACACACATAGCCCCTGAACCTAAAATAAAAGTTGGAAGGAAAACAAAATAAAAAGGACACTAGGGATTGGGAAGAGCAAGGCAGCTACGCTAAGCCATCCCATCAGACAAGAGAAAGATGCTTCCCTCAAACTTTTCTTGATGCGTAGAAAGAAGGGAGTTTCTTAACATGTGCAAATGGGTTCATTAATGCAAAAAAAAAAAAAAAGTCCTTATTCCATGTGATACCCACATCAGAACTCTCTCCAGCAGTGTGTCACATTGCCCTAAAAATGTCTTCCATCGGGAGGACTGGAAGAGATGGGTCACTGTCCCAGAGGCCTAGACTGGCCTGCCCCCCACTATCACCCCAACTTGGTTGTGGCAATGCCATTGCTTTGGAAGAGTGATGATCATCAAAATTTTCCTCCAACCCTGGCATTTGGCCCAGATCAGAAGACTCTCTTATATTTTCATTCCCAAAATGATTCCAACCCTTAAGATCCCGACCCTTGCATTTTGCAACCACCTTGGCCATCCTGCACCTCTATGTCTTACCAACTACAGTTAAGAATCACAGGAGTGGTAGCAATTTCATTTCATTTCCCTCAGCACTTTTCCTTTCCTCTAAGACAATTCCTTAGAGCCCTACGCTGTCAATAACAATCATACAGTCAGGAACAGTCGTAACAGCTCACATGCACTGAGCACTTACTCTTTGGAGCATTACGCTAACGGATTTACATAATTATAGTTTTTACACATTTAAACTATATTGCATTAGCCCCTCTGACATAGATCGGGGTGTCCAATCTTTTGGCTTCCCTGGGTCCCATTGGAAGAATTGTCTTGGGTCACACACAGAATACACTAACACTAACGATAGCTGATAAGCAAAAACAAAATTGCAAAAAAATCTCGTAATGTTCCAATCACATTCAAACTGTCCTGGCCTGCAGGTTGGACAAGCCTGATATAGACGCTACGATTGTCCCTGGTCTGCAGAAGAGGAGACTAAGGCTCAGCATGCCAATCTTCATCTCATCCTGTTCTCATACTTTGGGAAGAACTCCTCATCCAACAGTAAAGCTTCAGGGATCCAAAGTTTATGAATGGTCTTTTTTAACAGCTGGGAGGCAAGGAGGGATAGTAGGAGAGAGAGAGGGTATGCAATAATGCTTTCCGGTCTGGGCTTTTGGAAGAGTATTCTTGACTCCTTTGGTCACAAAATTCACACAAGGTGTAGCTACACTATTGTTTTGCTGTGGCACAGGATTTAGCTGATTCTTACCCTATTGTCTTCCTGGATTTCCCAGTCACTGGAGAAAGTCGCCAGCTGCTGCCCTTGGGAACAGTTTGAAAACTGGAAAAGGCTAGAAAACATCCTTCTGTTCTCTTGAGTGTCCGGGAAGATGGCATCTTGGAAATTGACTCCGTGAGGCAAGAGGTTATAATTTTCATCCATCCTAATGGAGAAGAGAGAAAAAAAGGCAGACGTAGACTCGACAGTCAAGGGTGTACCAACTTCAATCAAGAGTCACAGACAACTGTGATGGGCTTGTCAGTTTCACATCAATGTCTGGCGTGGCTCTCATTAGAGGAGTTACTACTTCTAATTATTTCTTTGTCTCACACTACATCAGTCTATCCTTAAGGTTTTCAAAAAGATGAGTGTGAGCAAAGTATGGAGAAAAGTATGTGTGTGGTGCCTGTTTGTCTATTTGTGTTGTCTTCCAAGTCCCCCAAGGGGTCTTCCTTCTCAAAGAGGGTTCCTTATTTCCTGGTGAAAAAAAGGCCAGCTGTAATGACCTATGTTCTGTCTTTGCTATTTATCTTCTATATGACATGAAACAAATGTCTTAACTCCTCTAAGCCTCAGTATTCTAATCTGCAAAAAGAATATAGTACTGGCTGGGTGCGGTGGCTCACGCCTGTAACCCCAGCACTTTGGGAGGCCAAGGCGGGTGGATCACCTGAGGTCAGGAGTTCGAGACAAGCCTGGCCAACATGGTGAAACCCCGTCTCTACTAAAAATACAAAAATTAGCTGGGCATGGTCGCACACTGTTGTAATCCCAGTTACTCAGGAGGCTGAGGCAGGAGAATCACTTGAACCTGGGAGGCGGAGGTTGCAGTGAGCAGAGATTGCACCATTGCACTCCAGCCTGGGCGACAAGAGTGAGATGCCATCTCAAAAAAAAAAAGGAATATATATATATATATAGTATCTACTTTTTTGGTGATGTCATAAGCATTGCACCAAAAACTAAGTAAACGAAGCACTTGGTACAAAGTAAATGCAGTATACATATTAGTGAACATATTTAAAGGCCTAGCATAAATCAATTAGAATGATTCTTTAAAAAGTCACAAAAAGAAAGAGATGAAAGTTACACTCCAGTCTAAAAAAAAACAACATGTATGGCTCACCAGCAAGTCTCCACTGCCACCCTCACCCCTGACAGTGACCAGAGATCCAGTCTCATCTCAGTAGGGCCCAGAATAACAGAGGAGGAATGATTTGTATGTAGTTGTTAACACACTCCAAGGCAAGACAGCCCTGTGAAATGAGAATGTCAGACTACTGTCTGACTTTGTATTTCTTTCCTAACTTTTGTAAACATGGTAGAGTAAAAGAGATGAGAATTGGCTGAGCACCACGGAACCACTGGACGAACTGTATTTCATGATAAAAATTTCTTTAAAAAGCCTGCTCAAATACTTGGGCTCCTTTTTCTTTGGAGAAAAAAGTTCTGGTTTTGAATAGTTTTATAGATGGTATCTCAGTATTTTTCCTAATTAAAAACATGAAACCCTAAGTTTCTCTGTATCGAGAAGGGCACTCTCTCAGCCCCACTAGCTTTATTTAGAAACTACACTTCTCTGGAAACATATAGAGAGAGAAAAAAAACTTAATCTAGCTGAACCCACTCAAGCCAACACAAAGCAAGACATGTTTTTTAAACTTAGATATTCTGGCTTCAATATGGAAAACATGTGTTGCTATGCACTTACAAACACCACTTTGTAGACCTGTTTTCTTTCTCAGAGAAATGCGAGCTAAAAGTGAATCCGCAGATCCACATAAGCCTCATTCCAAATATCCTTAGTGCTACTTCCCAGACTGGAACTACTATTGATCACCACAACAGTGGATTAATTCTCTATCTTGATTGATAGGTTAGATTCCATTTTGATGTTTTTCTCAGGTGTTTTATATCACTCTCCAAATCCAATTGAAGCCAATCAAAGAATTTAGGGTTCTACCTGGTGCTCGCTATTCAAATTTCAGAAGAATTCACTAGTCAATGAGAATTGACTGAGTTCTTAGGCAGATGCATTCCATCTTGACCACAGGCCAGTGTTCACGGAACTTCAGAGGATTCCAGTGGTCTAGAATCAGAGAGGATCTCCTGCCTGGTTGACCTCTCCACCTCTCAAAGCATTGCTACCCAGGATTTTACCTGCAGCAGAACCCCCTACCCCCAATAAACCTTTGCTATGTCAAATAACCTGGCAGCTGATGTGAGATAATGAAGCAGTCCTGGGCTACATTCCCCATCATTTACATCTTGGCATTTGAGCAAGTGGGGAAGAGGGGAGCGTGGACAGCTGGTCAACCTCTAACCTGTACCAGGTGCTTTGCATGAGTTACGTTTTTCGCTCAACCAGCCCTGCCGCTCACTTTACACAGGTGAGGCTCTGGAAGTTCTTGAGAAGCTGTCAAGAAATGGGCTCAGAATCACGATTAGGAAAGGCAGAGCCAAAATGCCAGCCACAGACTGATTTCAAAGATTGTTCTTCTCACCGTCCCAATCTACTCCCATTGAGGCCAGTTTAAAGACCCGAGTCAAAGGGACTGTTGGAGAGCGCTTTGAGCTTTTGCCCGCAATGCTCTTCTGTGTACAAGGCACAGAAAGCCTCCCTGTCTTTTAAACCGCCTTTACCAGGGGTAGCCAGGGTGTCTGTAGAGACGTCAGACGGAGCAAGAGAGATCCAAGGAGGCAAGGGGTAAGCGCCCCAGGGGCATTCTCATTTGGCACCGATAGGTTGCCCTGGGAGTTACCGGCCTGGCTCCAGGTCACAGCGACCTCGGGAGGTGGCGCAAAGAGAGAGAGAGGTGGCGGCGCCGCCGGGCTCACCTGAGGAAGAAGAAATAGGAGTAGTCCTGGACCACGGTGTGGGAGTGGCACGAGAAGTAGCCCAGGCCGGTGAGGTTGAGCCTGGAGCCGGCGGGCACCTCCAGCATGCTGCCCCACGCCTGGTCGCACAGCATCTCGACCTCGGCCGAGTAGAAGAGGCCCCCCTGGCCGGCGTGGTACTGCCAGGGCAGGTGGTTGTAGAGGCCGGGCGCCTCGGGGTGCAGCGCCAGCACCCTGGCGTACACAATGGTCTCGGCCAGCTCGGCGCGGCAGCCCTCGCTCAGGGGCCTCCACTCGGAGGGCAGCTGGCAGGCGCGCGCGGGCGCTGGGGGACCCGCCAGGCAGAGCGCGGCGAGCAGCAGCTGGCGCAGCATGCCGGGCCCGCACGGGGCGCACGGGGCGGCGGCGGGGAGCCCGGGGAGCCCGCCGGCCCGGGAAGGGCAGCCCTAGGCGCTCGGCTGCTCGGGCCGCTCCCGGGAGCTGGGCGCGCCGCTGTCTCCGCCGCGAGGCTCCGCATGCCCGGCCCCGGCGCGCCACGCTTTAAAAGGGTCCCGGGGACAGGACGCGCCGGGCGCCCGCCTCCCGCCCGGCCCCCTGCAGCTGGGGCGTGGGCGGGGGAGGGGCGGGGACTCGGGCGGGTCCCGGCACTGGCTGGGGCGGGGACCAGGGACTCGGAGAAAGCGGGGACGCCGGGATCCAGCTAGCCCTGGCTTGGGGACAGCGGCCCACCCCTCTCCTGGCGCCCCACTATGGAAGGGGTCCGAGTTTGCCAGGCGTAAAGCCTGTTTGTAAACGCAAGGCATTCATAAAAGAATGACTCTTAATTTGCGCGATTACTGACTAAGTTTTTACATTTTCTCTGCATTTCAGAGTGAAAATACATAGAAACCAAATCTGACTTTATCTACCCAGAGATTAACTAGGAAATTCAGTGTGGGCTTTAAAGCTTTTTTAGATCTCGTGCTCTCTCAGATTTGCTTATTAGAAGCATCTTAGAAAAGCTTTGATAAAAGATTCCAAAAAGCAATCATTTGGCCCTGATTTTCTTAAAACTAGATGGTTTCCATAATCCCTGCTTCCATTTTCTCAACACTGTACACCCGAGAAATACATTCAGAAGTAAATTTCAAACACCTTTTCACATCAGTGAGTGATTTTGAGGATACTTAAACTCCACAGTTGCATCTTTATCCCTAAATGCAACAGGTTTCTTGTTTTGTTTTGTTGTTTTTTCTTGAGACAAAGTCTCCGTCTGTCACCCAGGCTGGAGTAGTGACTTGATCAGGGCTCACTGCAGCCTAGACCTCCCCTCGGCTCAGGGGATCCTCCCAGGTCAGTCTCCCAAGTAGCAGGGAATACAGGCACACTACCACCCCAGATGATTTTTTTTTTTCTTCAGTAGAGACAGGCTATGTTGCTCAGGCTGGTCTCAAAACTTCTGGGCTCAATCGATCCTGCCAAAGTGCTGAGATTTCAGGCGTGAGCCACCACATCCAGCCTGAATATTTAAATTATGCAATTTCATAATGCTATTAGTCTCCCAGGGCTGCCATAATAAAATACTCTAGACTGGTGGCTTAAATAACAGACCTTAATTTCTCAGAGTTCTGGAGGCAGGAAGTCCAAGATTAAAGTGCCAGGGTTGGTTACTGGTGAGGCCTCTCTTCCTGGCTTACAGACGGCCACCTTCTCACTGTGTCCTCACGTGGCCTTCTCTCTGTGTGTGATGGAGAAAGAGTGAGCCCTGGTCTCCTCTTCTAACAAGGTCACCAGTCCTATCGGGTTATCACCCTACCCTTATGTCCTCATTTAATTACCTGCCTGAAGACCCTATTTCCAAATACAGTCACATTAGGGAGTTAGCACTTCAACATATGAATTTGGAGGTGGGAGGGGAGACACTGTTCAGTCTATATGAGCTGTTTAGCAGGTGTTCTGCAGGTTTGCTAGAGAAAGAGAGCAGGGATCCCAAATGGTTTATATTCTGGACAGGCAGACTCACAGCACACATTGCCAAGTTATAATAAGAATTGCTAAACTTTAGTCATTGTTGACCATGGGCCAAGTACCGTTGTAAGGACTGTACATATGTCATTTTAATTAATTATCCAAACAACATTCTGAAGTAGATATAACTATTATCCTCATTTTACAGATAAAGAAACAGGCACAGGGAGGTTAATTGACACCAAAGATCACAAAGCTACAAGATGACCAAGCCAGGATTAAGCCCCCAGCATTTGGACTCCAGAGTCCATGTACTTAACACTAGAATAGGGCCAAATATAGCAAATGCTCTAAAGACACAGGTTGGCCCTTTAACCAGAATATACACAGAGCAAATCAAGATAAAAACCTTAGCAGAATCACCAACCATGGCTCAAAGAGTGTGCAACTGACCTAACATTAATTTTGTATCACCCAGAATCCCTGCTCTATTTTAGTCCTATACTGTAACTTATGTAGATAAGATAGTAAGAAAGTTTTTATTATTAATTGCATCTTCAAGTGCCTTGAAGACCTGGAAAAGATTTGTCTACCCCTAAAAGACTGTAAGGCCCTGTCTTTTCTTTCCACATAGGTGAGCAAATAAATAAAAATCAGCAAACATGGCTGTTTTTTCTCTTCTTGTATAAACTTGACAGAATCAAAACTCTTCCAGTACTTCCCAGAATGTATTTTGCAGAAGTGAGTACCTGCAAGAAATCGTCCTCATGGATTCAGCAGACACATGGGTCATGCTTTTCTCCTCTGTAAGATCTGGCAGAGTGCCTCGCTGATTGGGTTTCTCTTCCTGATCGAGCCACTGCAGCATACCCTAGTGAGCAGTTCCCCTCTGGGGACTAAGACTTCCAAACAAGCTGAGCTCAAGGTAGCCAGGAGGGGAAACAAACCTTCTATGAGTGAATTATTGGGTTTAATAGTGACATGAGCCACTTCCATCTCTTGATTCTAAGACCCGTGTGTCCTGGCTGTGGAGTGGATAGTACCACATATGTTCTGTTTCAAAGCACTCACAGTAAGTATACTTTGAGATGGACTCCATCATTTCAGTGTGGTGACTCCCAACTGACGCTATAATTAAGTCTTCACTAAGCTGTTACACCTTTCAGAATTTGTCCAATTTCTTCCAGGTGATGGGACATGTGGTAAAACCAGTTAATTCTATGGCCTTGAGACCACTGCTGCACTTCACTACTGTGAAAGAAGCAATGCTATGGGAATCATTGATCAGAAACATCATTATGGGAAATTCCATGATAGTGGATAAGGTGCCCAGTGAGTCCATAGATGGTGCTACTGGCAGAAGCATTATTGCAAGGAAGGCATATCCATGTCCAGAATGTGTCTATTTCAGTGAGGACAAATCTCTGACCCCCACCCCCCACCCCAAGATGGAAAAGGTCCAATGGAATCAACCTGCCACCAGGTGGCTGACTAGTTCCCCAGGTGAATGGTCCATATTGGGGATCCATGCTGGCCTCTATTGTTGACATATTAGGCTCTCAGCAGTAGTGTCAGCCAGGCCAGCTGTGGTAAGAGGAAGTCCACATTGTTGAGGCAATGAATACCCTCTGTTTCTACCACTATGGCCACTCTGTTTATGGGCTCATTGAGTAAGCACTAGAGTGGGCAAGAAAAGAGACTGACAGACATCCACTGAGTACGTCAATTTCCCACCTAATCACTAAGAACTTCCCCTCCGGTGAATGCACGTTGGTTGTCATTCACATGGGTCATAAATACCTTCACAGTGGGTAACCATTATGAGATGTCCATTCATTCACCTCTTCCCAAGATGTCCTTGTCATCAATCTTCTGATCCTATTTCTTTCAAGTCCCTAACCACCCACCAAACCACTAGCAATTGCCCACGAATCAGTGTCCATGTGTACTACCAGCCATCTCTCAGTCTAGACATAGCATACAATGAAATCTGCTGCTCAAAGTTATATCCACTGGGAGAAATTTTCTTCACCAGTGTCCTTCAGGATCACCCCTGAGTGAAACTGAGTAATATTTGTGTATAATACAGAAAAAGCTGTAAACCAGTCTTGTTATTTCTTCCTCATTCAACTGGAGTATCTTCAAGAGGCTATAAACCATATGAATGGAAGAGGCAACATACCTTCAGAGTCAAAGGAATCTAAGCCACTTGCCCATGCAACTTGCTTGTACCATCTGGACCTGCCCAACCCCACTCTCTTGGATACCATTTCCATTTGATGGTAGATTGCTGCTGTGCACACATGGCCTCATGTCTAGGAAGGTCATGCAACACCCAGTTCATGATGAGAAGTTCATATTACATAATCACCCAGCATACCATGGTTAAGCATTCAATCTCTTCCAAGGCCTAATAGCAAGGGAGATGCTATTTTTCAAAAGGCAAACAGCCATATCCAGAATAAGGCATAGATGTGCACTAAAACCCTAGAGTTTGGTGCTGTAATTTTCCTTTTGGTGCTTGCTAAAGACTCCATACAACATTTCCATTTCTCATAAATACTTTATCATTGGACCTTCAAGATAATAAGGCTCAAGTGATACAATGGCTTGTACACAACCTGAACTTGCTGCAGAGACTTCTCAGAACTTGCTCAATACCACTTGAAACTGACAGCCTTACAGATAACTCTATAGATGAATCTAAAAAGCACATTTAAATGTGGCATATGTTCCCTCCTAAATACAAAAAGGCTGAACAAACATTTTTCCTCTTTTCCCATTGTAGGTCATCCAAGGACCAGCAACTTTCCTTTTGCCTTGGAGGAGTGACAATTGAGCCCCCAGAAACTACGCTGAGGTGGCAGGCCCCTGAATTTTTGTGGGGCCTATCTCCCACCTTATATCTTACCAAGGCCTCTAAAGTATATGGTGTTTTGTGAACATCAGATCCATTCATCATAATGTCATCCATGAGGTAATCCAATGTGATGTTTTGTGGAATGTCAAGACAATCAAAATCTCTGCAGAATAAATGTGATAGAGAGCAGGAGAACTGACACAGCCTGAGGCAAAACTGAAAGTATACTGTTAGCCCGGACAGGTAAATGCAAACTGTTGCTAGCAATCCTTGCAAATCAGTGAGGAGAAAAAGGCAGGTCAGCAGCTACAAAGTAAATGCCGGAAGACATATCAATTTGCCCCAGGAAAGATACTACATCTAGGACAGCAGCTGGAATTTTAGTTACCACCTCAATAGGTTCATAGTAGTCCTCACTCATTCTTGAAGACCCATGTGAGTTTTGCACAGACCAGCTGATGAATTCAGTGGAGATGTGATAACTATCGCCACTTCTTTCAAGTCTTTGATGACAGCATGGATTTTTGCAATCCCCTTGGGGATGCAATATTGCTTCTGATTTATTCTCTTGGTAGAAATGAAAGTTCTAGGAGCTTCTGTTTAGCTCTTCCAACAATAAAAGCCATCACTCATGGGTCAGAAAATGTGGGGACTTGTCAGTTGTTAACTTTGGTCCCTTTGGAGAAGTCTTAGAGGAGGATTTATGGTGTGTGCATGTGGCAGTTGTGCAGGGTCCTTCCTCAAGGGCACCTGGCTTACCTTTCAGTCAAAAGGCTCTGTGTCTATACATTTATTTATGTCTAAAAGCTGGGTAAGGGGCTTCAGTTCCTCTCGGTGGGAATTCAAGTCAGGTTTTCAGCTCCCAGAGTTTTTGCCGTTACATAGATCAAGCACTGCACTAGCAGGCTGCCCACATATTTACTTTCAAGAGACATCATGATCAACTATCCACTGTCAAAGATCTCTGCCAATCAAAACTTTCTGATTATTTGTATGCCCCTCCTAACCTTTATGGTAGAGGTACTTACCTTCCCTTTGGCAGCTAAGTGCTGCCGCTTGATCCCTGCTACTTCAGAATTCCATCATTCCTTTGAAATCTGGGAATCTTTCCTAATGCCATCATTCTGTACTAGAGTAATAACTTTTCTAGAGAGAGGAGAAACGCAGAGATGTTCAAGGATGCAATACTCCCTTCATTAATAATAATGGATTATTAATAATAATTATAATTATTAATAATTAATTAAATAAGTAATGATAATTAATATTTCTCATTACCATCATGAAGGAGATACCTCTGGGTCATCTTGCGGAATGTAGTTGGCAGGTGGCTGTGCAGGTCACACATCGAGCATTCAGTTCAACCTTCCTAATTCCCTAAGCCTTTGGGTTCCCTCCTCTACATTGTTTCAGGAAAGCCCTGGCATCTCAACCTCACTGAATAGAGGCCACCACTGAATTCCTTCAAATTTTAGTCAACCAATCAAGTAAGCTGTTAGAGTCACCTCTAGAAGTATATTAAATTTGTACTCTCAAATGCATCAAAACAATACATTTTGTCAAAACTAGTATTGTATTCTGCCCACTTCGATTCTGCCTGGAGTCTGCTGATAAATATATTTAGGTAGTCTTGAAATTTCTTTAGTGTCTGGGGTCTTTCCTCCTGGATCATAGTGTATACCTGTCTCCCGGGACATGCTGAGCTTTTACCTTAGTTATACCACCAGTTGAACTTAATTATGACTACAATTGCCTTATAAAAGATACTTTTGAAGCAATAATGGAGCTACACCCTCTTGAAGATAGACCAAGTACTGTCAAATATGTCCTTTCTTCCTAAAATACTTTTTTTAAAATCCCAATATAAAATAGTGGAAAATTTTTTAGTTATGTAAAAAATATTCTAAGTTAGTCATGAAAAATAAATGAGTTCTTCCTCTTTCTTCTTTTCTTCCTATCTTTTCCTGAAAAACTCAGCGCTAAAAGTCTTTAGCTAGGGCCAAGCAAGTTAGGTCTCCAAGCTGGGCAGGATAAGAGATGGAAGAGACACGCAAGATAGGAGGAGCTTCTGTCTGGGGCTTCCCACTGCAGGTATGAGCCACAAGGGGTGAGGAGGGCATCAATGCGGGGGAGTGGCCCACTACAGGCTGTCAGAGCCCAAGAAGGGTTAAGGAGAGTCCCTGCATAGGAAGAGCCTGTCGTGGCGGTACTGACAGGGTACCCTGTCACGGGGTTGACCACGTGAGGGCAGCCTTTGCAGAGACTCGGTGTCTAGGCAAAGAGGGGCCTCCCAGGCATGCAGCCCAACATGGGTTTCAGAAGCCAACAGGGGTAACATCCACAAGAATGTCAGTGCGTGAGCAAGCACAGGGCACTCCCAGGTGAAAGGGCATGACCCAGTTCAGAGAATCCACAAGAATGTCAGTGCATGAGCAAGTACAGGGCACTCCCAGGTGAAAGGGCATGACCCAGTTCAGAGAATCAGAGCATGGTGAGGGTGAGGTGAGTGTCCATGCAGAAGGGCAGCCCAAGCCAGGGAGTCAGAGGCCAAGCAGGGTAGTGAGGATGTCCACGCTGGGGAAGGCAGCAGCAGTGCAGTGAATGCCAGACTCCAAGTGTGATGTGGAAGGCATGGTGTGAGCTATGGGATGGGAGTAGTGATAGGAGAATAGTTACACACAAGAGGTTGATCAAATAAGCAAACCTATTAAGGAGGATGGAAACCAGTTTCTCACTATCAAAAAAGGGAGTTAAATATATGGGAACGAAGAAAACTAGAATGGATCCTGTGGTGCTGAAACATGAATTCATAGATTTTAATAATAGATATAGAAATCAATATAGTTGCATGTGAATTTGTGTGTGGATATATATTTTTGTCTGTCCTACAAGTCTTAGAAATATATGTTATATGCTTACAAAAAGAGAATTCTTGATAAAACTCAGTAAGTTAGAAATAGAAGGGAACTTTCTGAACCTGAAAAAAAGCATCTATGCAGTCTACTACTAACCTTACACTTAATGTGAAAGACTGAGAGCTTTCCCTTAAATCAGGAACAAGACAAGGATGTTCAGTTTCATCGTGTCTACTTAACATATTACTGGAAGTTCTAGCCAGTGCAATAATTCCACAAAATAAAATAAAAAGCATCCAAATTGAAAAAAAAAAAGATGTAAAACTCTATTTACCCATGACATGATCATCTGTCTAGAAAATGCAAATGAATCTACAAAAAAGCTACTAGAACGCATAAGCAAGTTTAACAAGTGGAATACAAGATCAATATACAAAAACCAATCGTATTCTCTGTACTAACAACAATTGGAAATTGACATTTTAAAAAATAATATCATTCACCATGGCATCAAAATACATGACATACTTAGAAATAAATCTCATAAAATATGTAAAAGTCTTATACATTGAGAACTATAAAACATTACTGAGAAAAATTGAAGAATATTTTGAAAATGGAGTTATATACTTTTTTCATAGGTTGGGAGACTCAATATTGTTAAGATGTTCATTCTAGCCAAACTGATCCACAAATTAAATGCAAGCTCAATAGAAATCCCAGTGGACTTTTTGATAAAAATTAATAAGCATAGTCAAAATTCCATATGGAATGCAGAGAACTGAGAATAGCCAAAAACAACTTAGAAAATAAAGACCAAAATCAGAAGGCTAACATCACCTGATTTCAAGACCTACTGTAAAGCTATAGTAAGCAATAAAGTGTGATTTGGTGCAAACACAAATACCTACGTCAAAGGAACAGAATGTAGTCCAGAAATAAACCCATAAATATATGGAGAACTGATTATTTAAAAAGCTGCAGAGATAATTCATTGGAAATTGATTGGAAAAAGAATGACCTTTTAAACAAATGGTCTTAGAACAATTGCAGGAAAAATATTTCAGCCGATACCTAGCACTGTACACAAAAATTAACCCAAAATATAAAACCTAAAACTATAAAACATCTACAAGGGAACCTCTGCTAACTTGAGTTAGACAAAACCTAGACATCATCAAAATGCCTAATGAAAGAATTAAATATCAAGCCATAGACTGGAGGAGAATATTTACAAATCATATATCTGATAAAGGATACATATTCAAAATACACAAAGAACTCTCAAAACTCAATGAGGAGGCTGGGTGCATTGGCTCATGCCTATAATCCTGGCACTTTGGGAGGCTGAGGTGATTGGATCACCTGAGGTCAGGAGTTCGAGACCAGCCTGGCCAACATGGTGAAACCCCATCTCTACTAAAAATACAAAAATTAGCAGGGTGTGATGGCACGTTCCTGTAGTCCCAGCTACTCAGGAGGCCGAAGCAAGAGAATCGCTTGAACCTGGGAGGTGGAGGTTGGAGCGAGCCAAGATCATGCCACTGCTCTCCAGCTTGGGTGACAGAGCAAGACTCCATTTCAAAAACAAAACAAAACAAAGCAAAAAAAAAACAGAAAACACTCAATGATGAGAAAACAAACAACCCAATATAAAAAACGAGCAGAAGATTTAAAAAAACACTTCACCAAAGAAGATAAGAATGGCACATAAGGGCATGAAAAAACGCTCAAAGTCATTAGTCACTAGGGAAGCTCAAAACCATTATGAGATACTCCTCCACACCTACAGAATAGCAAAAATTAAAGATAATGACCATACCAAGTGTTGTCAAGAACATGGAGGAACTGGAACTCTCATGGGGCTGGTGGAAATGTCAATGGTAAAAGCACTTTGGAAAACAATTTGACAGCTGCTTAAAAAGTTAAACATATGATTAAGCCATTCCACTCCTAGGGATATACTAGAGAAAATTAAAGCATATCCCATATCAAGACTCATATATGAATGTCCATGGCAGCTTCATTTGTAGTAGCCCCAAACTGGAAACAACCCAAGTGTCCATCCACAGGTAGATGAATAAATAAACTGTGGCCTACTCATCAATACTCATCAGTAGACTACTACTCATCAATAGAAAGCAATGAACTATTACTACACAGCAAAACATGGATGAATCAGGTGATAGAGTAGTCAAGCAAGTGGATTTCCTCTACCAATTCATTTGGTCTCAGAAATTCTCATCTATAAAACTGTCACAAAGGGCCGGGCGCAGTGGCTCACGCCTATAATCCCAGCACTTTGGGAGGCCGAGGCTGGTGGATCATGAGGTCAGGAGCTTGAGATCAGCCTGGCCAACATGGTCATCTCTACTAAAAATACAAAAATTAGCCGGGTGCGGTGGTGCACGCCTGTAATCCTAGCTATTTAGGAGGCTGAGGCAGGAGAATTGCTTGAACCTGGGAGGCAGAGGTTGCAGTGAGCTGAGACGGCACCACTGCTCTCCAGCCTGAATGACAGAGTGAGACTTTGTCTTAGAAAAAAAAAAAACTGTCACAAAGAAGTCATCCAAATAGGAAGAGAAGAAATCAAACTATCCCTGTTTTCAGAAGACATGATTCTATATCTAGAAAATCTCAGTCTGTCACCAAAAACTTCTTGAGCTGATAAGCAACTTCAGCAAAGTTTCAAGATACAAAATCAATGTACAAAAATCAGTAGCATTCCTATATACTAATAGCACTCAAGCTGAGAACCAAATCAGGAACACAATCCCATTCAGAATTGCCACAAAAAGAATACAATACCTAGGAATACAGCTAACCAGGAAGGTGAAAGATCTCTACAATAAGAATTACAAAATGGCTGCTCAAAAAAATCAGAGATGATATAAACAAATGGAAAAATATTTCATGCTCATAGAAAGAATCAATATCATTAAAATGCCTATATAACATGCTATAATGCCCAAAGCAACTTATAGATTTAGTGCTATTCCTATCAAGCTACCAATGACATTGTTCACATAACTAGGAAAAAACTATTCTAAAATGTATATGGAACCAAAAAATGGCCCAAATAGCCAACGCAATCCTAAGCAAAAAGAACACAGCTGGAGTAATCACATTGCCCAACTTCAAACAGTACTGTAAGGCTACAGTAATCAAAACAGCATGGTAGTGGCACAAAAACAGACACATACACCCAGGGAACAGAATAAAGAGCCTAGAAATAAAGGCACATACCTACAACCATCTGATCTTTGACAAAGCTAACAGAAACAAGCAATGGGAAAAGGACCCCCTGTTCAATAAATGGTGCTGGGATAACAGGCTAGCAATATGCAGAAGATTGAAACTGGACCCCTTTCTTACACCATATACAAAAATCAACTCAAGATGGATTAAAGACCTAAATAGAAAACCTAAAACTATAAAAACCCTAGAAGATAACCTGGGAAATGCCATTTTGGACATAGAAACTGGCAAAGATTTCATGATGAACATGCCAAAAGCAATTGCAACAAAAGCAAAAATTGACAAATGAGACCTAATGAAAGAGCTTCTGCACAGCAAAAGAAACTATCAACAGAGTAAACAAAAAACCTACAGGTTGGGAGAAAATATTCACAAACTATACGTCTAAGAAAGGTCTAAATATCCAGAATCTACAAGGAACTTTAAACCTACAAGCAAAAAAGAACCCCAGTAAAAAGTGGGCAAATGAAATGAACATATATATTTTTTTTTTTTTTTTTTTTTTTTTTTTTTTTTGAAGCGGAGTCTCGCTCTGTCGCCCGGACTGGAGTGCAGTGGCCGGATCTCAGCTCACTGCAAGCTCCGCCTCCCGGGTTTACGCCATTCTCCTGCCTCAGCCTCCCGAGTAGCTGGGACTACAGGCGCCCGCCACCTCGCCCGGCTAGTTTTTGTATTTTTAGTAGAGACGGGGTTTCACTGTGTTAGCCAGGATGGTCTCGATCTCCTGACCTCGTGATCCGCCCGTCTCGGCCTCCCATGAACATATATTTTTCAAAAGAAGACATACTTGCCAATAAGAATATGAAAAATGCTCAATATCACTAATCATTAGAGAAATGCAAATCAAAACCACAACATTATACCATCTCACACGAGTCTGAATGGCTATTATCAAATAGTCAAAATATAACAGATGCTGGCAAGGTTGTAGAGAAAAAAGAATGAATGCTTATATACTGCTGGTAGGAGGAGGGAGAAGTTCATTTAAAAAAAAAAAAACTGTTGTAGTCCCAGCTACTTGGGAGACTGAGGCAGGAGAATCGCTTCAACCCAGGAGGCGGACATTGCAGTGAGCTGAGATTGCGCCACTGCACTCCAGCCTGGGCGACAGAGTGAGACTCTGTCTGAAACAAGCAAACAAATAAACAAACTGTTGAGTAGTATGCTTAGTACCCTGGTGACAAAATAATCTGTACCCCAGATCCCCAAGTCACAAGTTTATCTATATAACAAACTTTCACATGTAACCTGAACCTAAAAATTAAAATATTCTAATAAACTGTCACAAAGAAAAATATTTTTCTATTGCTGCTGAAAAAATTAAAGAAAAACTTAAACTTTTTATATTCGAAATTCACAAAACTAAGTATAGGAGTATAAATAATTTCCAAAATTTTTTTGGTAAATTTATCACATTTATTCCTCAGAAGTTATTAAAACTTTCAGAAGTATTAAAACTGCACTAAGACTTTTGGGACACACACACATATTTCCTAGCTCTGTCCTCCAAGAAGGTCCAGGAGCAATAATATTCCAAAAGCAATGCGAGCACCTAGCAGCCAGATTTTGGTTTCTAAATATCATTCTCCATTAAAAAGAACCAGGACTCCTTAGAGAGATGGATGATTTCAGAGAGTAGATGATGAGTGGACATGAAAATTCTGATTAGCCACAAACATTTTGTGCCAAAAAGTAAGGGAGTTCTGAAAGAATAACTGGGAAGTGTCACACACAGACACACACAGACACACACACACACCCTTCAAGGGGCTGCCAGTGATGCATTTAAATTAATAATGAATTACAACCGAGAGAATAAAATAGAAAACCATGAATTCACAGTAGTAAATACAGAAATGAATCATTAGAAAAGTTTAGAGATATTTACATAGTTACAAATAGCTCCCAATAAATATTTATTTATTACAAAGAGAAAAAGAACAACATTATAGATGGAGAATCCCGGCAGACACCACGTAAGACATCATGATATTTACACCAAGTAAATAAATATCATGGTAATGGAGCAAACTGGAATCTTGCGCCAGCTGATAAAACATACTGAGAACACGGCATCACCTCGTGATACTCCTGCCAATGATGCAAAATGTGAATGTAAACATGAGGAAATATCAGATAAACACAAACTGAGGAACATTCTACAAAATAACTAGCCTATAATCTTTGAAAGTGTCAAGTTCACAAAAATCAATAAAAGACCCTGTAGCTGTTCCAGATTGAAGGAGATGAAAAAGACATTCATGTCCGGGTGTGTGGCTCACACCTGTAATCCAAGCACTTTGGGAGGCTGAGGTGGGTGGATCACTTGAGGTCAGGAGCTCGAGACCAACCTGGCCAACATGGTGAAACCTCATCTCTACTAAAAAATACAAAAATTAGCCAGGCGTGCTAGCGCACACCTGTAATCCCAGCTGCTCAGGAGGCTGAGGCAGGAGACTCACTTGAACCCAGGAGGTAGAGATTGCAGTGAGCCGAGATCACGCCATTGCACTCCAGCCTGGGTGACAGAGCAGGACTCCATCTCAAAAAACAAAACAAAACAAAACAAAAGAGAAAAGAAAAGAAAAGCCGGGCATGGTGGCTCATGCCTGTAGTCCCAGCACTTTGGGAGGCCAAGACGGGTAGATCATGAGGTCAAGAGATCGAGACCATTCTGGCTACGGTGAAACCCCATCTCTACTAATAATACAAAAAATTAGCCAGGCGTGGTGGTGGGCGCCTGTAATCCTAGCTACTTGAGAGGTTGAGGCAGGAGAATGGCATGAACCCAGGAGGCGGAGCTTCCAGTGAGCTGAGATCACGTCACTGCATTCCAGCCTGGGCGACAGAGCAAGACTCTGTCTCAAAAAAAAAAAAAAAAGAAAAGAAAGAGGGAGAGAAAGAGACATGCAGAAGACTAATGCAACACACAATTCTGAACTAGATCCTTTTGCTATAAATGGCATTATTGGGACAAGTGGCAAGATTTGAATGGGAACTGAAATGTCAATGGTGATACTATATAAATTCTAATTTTCCATTTCTATGCCTTTGATTTTAGGAAACACACACTAAAGTATTTGCAGATGATGCATATCCTATAGCAGTTTGTTGGTACTGGGCTTGCAACTTTTTTGTAAGTTTGAGTGAGAAAATAAACGTGAGAAGAAAATTTACTAAATAAGTGAAATAGCTAAGAATTTTTTGAAAGAGGATTGGCATAAGTAATTTCTTCTTACAGATATTTAAAAAGTATATTATGGAGCTACAATGCGTGAAACAGTGTGGTAACTGCAAGAATCAACAGTCATATAAGGAGAACAAAACAAATCTTTGTTCATAAGAACTTAATATAGTTATGTAGGAACAACTGAAATTGCCAATAAACAGGGAGTGATTTATAAATTGTAGCACATTCATATATTTGAATATTTTACCACACACATATTTTTAAACATTCTAAATGGCGTGCATGTGATATAATGTTAAGCAAAAGAAGAGTATAAATGAGCTATAGGCCCATGATGGGCTTTTGGGGTGCTGGGCTGACTTCAGTGGTCACTATATGGTCATTCATTTTGTTTCATAAATCTGATTTATGTATTTGCCTGATGTAGTTACAATAAAGGATTTTAGAAGGACCTATAAGATCCTCTCTCCTACTGGACTATATTCTTGAGATTGAGCTGGTAAGTAGATTAAATTCCATCAGCCTCTTATACAGATTAGGAATCAAATTCCAAAAGGGCTAGATCATTGCTCTCCGGGAGCTGATATCTAATGAGGCCAGGATGGGAATTCATCCCTGCTCTTGCCATAGCATTCCCCTGGGTCTTCTGGCATTGACGATGGGAGAGCTAACAGTCATCACAGTGGTTACTGTGATTGTGTGTCAGTGTGCTGAGGATGCCACATGTTTCACTCATGCAGCCCTTACGACACCCTTGCAAAGGTGGTGTTACTACCCCCAATTTATAGAGAAGGAAAGGGGGTGCATAGCTGGCAAAGAATAAAGCTGCAATTCAGACTCATCAACTCATTCATTAAATCAACCCGAACTCGTTCGCAGCTGTATGTCAGACACTGGAAAGATTCTGGAGATAGAAACAGACGTGACACAATTTCTACCCTCCAGGAACTGCCCATGCCGATGAACCCCAAACTTGGGCCGCTCCATCTGTGCCTATCATTGCTCTTCAATAGGAGAGCCTAGGTTCAGCGAAAGAGGGAATGGTTAATAGGTACAAAAAATAGTTAGAAAGAATAAAAAAAGATACAGTATTTTCTAGCAAAACAGGGTGACTGTACTCAAAAATAATTGAGTTGTTCATTTAAGAATAACTAAAAGAGTATAATTGGATTATTCAAAACACAAAGGATAAATGCTTGAGAGAATGGATACCCTATTTTTCCTGATGTGAGTATTACACACTGCATGCCTATATCAAAATATCTCATGTAATCCATAAATATATACACCTACTATGTACCCACGAAAAGTTAAACATTAAAAAAATTTAATAAAACAATAGTAGAGCTTATCTGCTACCGTTTACATATGGTCCAAAGTCAGATACTTCTCCCAGTGGCAACCAAGTTACTGCCTCTCAAAATTCCCCTCCCATCAGAGTTAACAAATGAATAAACAAATAAAAACCCCAGCGGCTGTGATGCAGTTATCCCACCTGAGTTGAGCTCAAAATTTTCTTTTTCCCGTTTGCTGACTTTTTTGGTAAAGCAAATAAAAAAACAAAACAACTTTCTTCTACATTTGAATACTGTATACGAGGAATGGGCCCCGAAAACCTAAACAGAGACAAGCAACTCAAAAATAAAAGACATTCTTCCTATGATATCATATTTCCTACTTATTCAGGGCCTTCCTTGGAGGCTCCTAATGTACAATGTAAATGTTAACTCATTCTTCCTTCTGGTATCCTTGGGAGGCAGGAAGCCAATGTTATTTCACAGATAAAGAAGCTGCAGTCCCAGAGGTTGAACGCCTTCCCCGGGGTCACATAACTACAGGCAGTGTGAGGGGCTGGGAATGGAACTTGGGGTTAGGACTCCCTGCCTGTGGTCCCCTGGTTCTCAAGTGGGGCCTCCTTCCTAAGAGATAACTTTGTATGTTGAAACTCTGTTGGAATCTGGTTCTATAAAAGGAATGCTATGGAACTGCTGAGACAAAATATACATTTTTCTTCCCCTGCACATTAATACAGGGTACATCTTCAAGAGGCGATTTAGCACATGTAAGCACTGTCTGCAATACTTCCACATTTATCCAGTGTGGGGACTAATATTTAGCCTGAATGACCCAGTGCCAAGTCCATGACAATTCTGTTCTGTTGGGAGAGGACAAAAACAAGGGACTGAACTCTAGACATCATGGTCTCTGCCAGTTTAAGCATCTGTGGTTCTAAAAGGAATGAGCTGGGTCTGAGGTTGAGGAGCACCTCGTACAAATGCGTTACTCTTTGGGAGGTGTCATAGCACTTTGTTAAGCAATGTGCTGGTGTCCTCGCTCTACAGTCATGAGGAAGACACAGCCAAAGGCTTTTTAACAGTGGGCAAAATGGAAACAGGGAGACAAGTTGATTTTTCATGTAAGTGAGATGAAGTTCTAAGAACGCCTGTTTTAGGGCCAGGCGCAGTGGCTCACGTCTGTAATCCCGGCACTTTGGGAGGCCAAGGTGGGCGGATCTCCTGACGTCAGGAGTTTGAGAACAACCTGGCCAACATGGTGAAACCTCATCTCTACTAAAAATACAAAAATTAGCCAGGCATGGTGGCAGGTGCCTGTAGTCCTGGCTACTTGGGAGGCTGAGGCAGGAGAATTGCTTGAACCTGGGAGCTGGAGGATGCAGTGGGCTGAGATTGTGCCACTGCACTCATGCCTGGGTGACAGAGCAAGACTCCTTCTCAAAAAAAGAAAAAAGAAAAGAAAAAAAGGAATGTCTGTTTTTTTTTAATTTCAAGTCCATCCAACCAATTTCCCAACATCTTGTGTAGATTTTTAGATACTAATGGAAATACTAGTATCATGGCCTGAGCATGGCCTGAGCATTTGACAATATTCGTCATTCAACATTTACATTTCAACAAATAACTTTCAATATATTTCTTTCAACTACCATGTGTTGGGTACTATTCCAGGCACTGGGGCCACGGCAATGAATAAAACAGACTCTATCCCACTGGGGTTGACATCCATCGGGACGCAAATTGGTGTGACTGATAAGGAAGGAAGAAAAAACTAGCCTTTGGAGACATCACGTTTCCTTGGGAAAGAATGGCTTCAAAATCTTATTCCACATCCTCTGAAACATCTTCATTTAAATGTCCTTGTAACTAACCGGGCTAAGGTTAGACATGCCAGGGTCTCAGGTGAGTCCTTAAAATGCCAAATTTCCCTTTGTAGGTTAGAGCAGAGCAAATCCTAAACTGAGAACAAGGTGGGTTTTATTGACTTTCCTGCCCTATCTATGTCCTTGGAATGAAATGAACTAATAAAATAATAATAATAATAAGCTCCAGAGGGCTGGGAGAGGGAATATGTGTGGATATCATAAACATAAAGCTGGGTTTCCCTGAAATGTTGTCAACAAGTGCCTCTTTCCCATAGGAAGTGAAGTCTCTGGGGACGTGGTGGAAATATGGACAGTGGAAGAGTGGAACAAAGTTCCTGGGGCGGGGGGGGAGTCTTCCTGCCGAAGGGAAGACCCACAGCTGGGCCCTCTCAAGAGACTGTAAATTCACAAACTGTGCACGCTAGACCAGCTTCATCCCTGACAAACTTGCCTGATACCTCATCAGCATCTGCCCAGGGAATGTGAAAAGCTGGTAGAATGAGATACATGGGAAAGTTTACAAAGACTCCTGGCCTGTAGGCCACTGTGTGTTTTCAATGTGCTGGTTCCATTTTTTTGCTAGCTGCACGGGGGACTTAAAATCCTGTTGAAAACTTCCTGGAGAAACAGTTTCTTATCCTGGAGGAACAATCTCACAGATTTTCGGCTTGGTGGGACATGATGATGGACTATTGAAAAACGAATAAAGGCCAGGTGCAGTGGCTCATGCCTGTAATTCCAGCACTTTGGGAGGCCGAGATGAGAGGATCACCTGGGTTCAGGAATTCGAGACCAGCCTGGCCAATATGGCGAAACCCCGTCTCTACTAAAAATACAAACAAACAAAAAAAAATTAGCCGGGCGAGGTGGTGAATGCTTGTAATCTCAGCTACTCAGGAGGCTGAGGCAGGAGAATGACTTGAACCCAGGAGGCGGAGGTTTGCAGCAAGCTGAGATCATGCCATTGCACTCCAGCCTAAGTGACAAGAGCAAAACTCTGTCGAAAGAAAGAGAAAGAAAGAGAGAGAGAGAGAGAGAGAGAAAGGAAGGAAGGAAGCAAGGAAGAGAAGAAGGAAGGAAGGAGGAAGGAAGGAAGGAAGGAAGGAAGGAAGGAAGGAAGGAAGGAAGAAAGAAAGAAGAAAGAAGAAAGAAGAGAAAGAGAAAGAAAGAAGAAAGAAAGGAAGGAAGGAAGAAGGGAAAGGAAGAAGAAGGAAGGAAGGAGGAAGGAAGGGAAGGAAGGGAAGGAAGGAAGAAGGGAAGGAAGGAAGGAAGGAAGGAAGGAAGGAAGGAAGAAAGAAAGAAAGAAAGAAAGAAAGAAAGAAAGAAAGAAAGAAAGAAAGAAAAAGAGAAATGAATAGAAAGTATGGAAGACATTGGGCATTCTTATGTTTACCATGAAAGCACCGCATTAAAAGGGTTAAGATTGCTCTGAGCCATACATAAAATTTCAGTCCTTTTTTGGAATCAGAAAAAAGTCCAACTGGTTCATTCACAGCAAAAGCCCACAGGTATCACAATGAGAGCACTTCTCCCACTACGTGGTTTTCACGTACACACAGCATTTACTGACCTTTCCGTCTATGTTCTCATTGCAGAGGTATCACGTGATCAGCATTGCATTAACTTCTACCCCTAGGTAAAGTATTTGGTAGAAAAATATCTGTTTTTTCCTTAAATTTTCCATTACTAACTTTGCTGCATTTAAAAATACATTATAACTTAATGCTGGTGACCCCACATGACTTATGATAACTTTTAAAAATATGTTTTTCAAGACTGCATTAATAAATGTGAACACTGGGCTGGGCAGGGTGGTGCCCACCTGTAATCCCAGCACTTTGGGAGGTCAGGGTAGGTGGATCACCTGAAGTCAGGAGTTCAAGACCAGCCTGACCAATATGGTGAAACCCTGTCTCTACTAAAAATACAGAAATTAGCCGGGTGTGGTGGTGCATGCCTGTAGTCCCAGCTACTCGGGCGGCTAAGGCAGGGGAATCGCTTGAACCCTAAAGGTGGAGGTTGCAGTGAGCCGAGATTGCACTACTGCACTCCAGCCTGGGCAATAAGTATGAAACTCCTTCTAAAATAAATAAAAATAAATAAATAAATAAATATGAACACTATTAGTAAATTATGAATTTACAAATAAATTTGATTCTAGGACCTTGGAAAATACTTTGATTGGAATATAGATCCATATTTCCTCAAAACAATTTTCACTTCGATTTCAGATAGAAGGGACATAAAACCAAATCCCCGCTCTGAAAATTCAAGGGGAACTCTTTTCTGGTAACGTGAGGCATGAGTGGCAATGGTTCACAGGTTCATTTGCTCCACATAAACTCAGGGGTGGGACCCAGCTATCATTTTTCTAATTCATTCCCATGAATTCTAAATTGTCAACGCCTAAAGTTAATGACACCTATCTTTTTGCTGTCATCAACAGTCAGGGCGGTTTAGCAAGAGATAAATCATCTTCTCACAAAGGGTTGTGCTATTATTCTCAGCAAACAAAGGACAAAGCTTATTTCTATATAATGTTAAACGTCGTTATAAGGGAATAAGCTTTTTTTTTTCTTTTATGCTCTAATGAAATTGTTAGCCTACAACACATTTCTTTCTTGATTTGAAACATCTATTCTTCAAAAGTCTGTAGAATAATCACAGAGACTTTCCATGCATAAATGGATCACTCTCATCTCAAAATATGCACTGATTTTTACGTAATGTACAGGAGGAAAAGTCAACCATCCTTTTGATTATTGGATAACCAGATCAGCCTTGATCTGAAAAATACTCCACTCAATGGAGGAAGATACTTTTAGCTGCTAAATAAAATACACAGTGATGAAGTAGGGAGGAGGTATGGTATAACAACTTTACCAAGAGTAGCCAACAGGCTCATCTTACAATGACTATGAGCAAAAAGTTTTCAGAAAAAATGTCTTCTTAAAGAAAATAAAACCAAAAATAAAAAAATGAATAAATAAATATGAGCAGTAGGTATCAGCAATGACTGGCACTGAGCAAGCACTCAAATATTTGCTGAATGAATGAATGAACTCATGAATCAGTTGTTCCTGTACCTATCAACATAAAACTTCAGCTTTGGGGAGGTTTATTTAGCACTAAAAATGCTTACTCAATTTAAATATTCTCTTGTCATGTATTTATTTTTTGTGTTCAAACTCAAAAGTGTAGGCTTTGAGGGATAGACTATAACAAAAAGTGTAGGCTTTGAGGGATAGACTATAACAATGTTATATTATAGCTATGAATGTTCTATTCAGCATCAGCAAAAATGCAGTTCTTTGAGGAAATCACTAAGCTTAACATTTAACAATAAAAGAAGATTTACTTCTGAGGCAACTTTTAAGAATACGCCAATTCAAAGTACCACCATTTTCTCTCTATCTTTTTACTCCTATCAATCATAGCTTAATCTTACTGGAATCTCCAGGTCTTCACTCAAAAGCTTCTCTCCACTTCAATTCTCTCTTAAAGTGAACTCCCTCCTAGTTCTAGTATCAGACTTTAGGCAAAGCTGACTTCAAAAAAACCTTGCAGCTTTTTCCAGCCATAAATTCTGATAACTTGACTCTGACAAGAGCTCTTTCCTGTGACAGCTTCTCTTAGTCTATTGCTAAATCGATTTTGCCCAGAGGTATGGCTTCCTTTGTTCAGGTCTCTTTTCTCCTTTCCACAGGGCAGAACGAATAGAGAAATTCAGAATAATCTGCCCTCTTAATGTAATCTTATCTCTATTTTGTGGCTTCTAACCTCCCATTATCCAATGGATAGTTTATCTCCAATAAAATGGATATTGTAGAGGGATGGGAATCCTCAGGCCTCTTTTCCTACTCCTTTTTTTTTTTTTTTTTTTTTTTTTTTGAGACTGAGTTTAGCTCTATCGCCAGGCTGGAGTTCAGTGGCACCATCTTCGTTCACTGCAACCTCTGCCTCCCAGGTTCAAGCAATTCTCATGCCTCAGCCTCCCAAGTAGCTGGGATTACAGGTGCGTGCCACCATGCCCAGCTAATTTTTATATTTTTAGTAGAGACGGGGTTTTACCATGTTGGCCAGGATGGTTTCGAACTCCTGACCTCAGGTGATGTGCCCGTCTTGGCCTCCCAAAGTGCTGAGATTACAGGCGCGAGTCACCATGCCCGGCCTTACTCCTCTATTTTTCTAACCCATTCCTTCCTCTCCCAACCCACCACAAGAGATGAGGAATGACTAAGTTTATTGATGAGAGTCCAGGAAATTCACTAAGTCACATCTGCCAGTGAACAGATGTCCTCCTCTCTTCAACCTCCTCCTGCAGACTATGCAGAAGCTATCTTCTCAGAGCAATCCTCTCTCTCTTCTTTTCACCCCTTCCACACCTATAAGGGCATGCCCAAGCAGGTCAGGACCCGATCTAAGAATCCAGACTTTTCTCTGACTTGCGCCTTCCTTGAAGTTATACTAGAGTGTGTTGGTACCAAAATTTTGATTCAGGGTGAAAAGCAGGAAGTCTGTCTTAGATCAGGAGCCTAAATCACATGCTTCAACTCAGCATTTACCAGAAAGCCCAACATCAGCTATCCTAGGACCTGCTCAGCTATAAATGCAATGGTATTAGGTGGGTGCAAAAATAATTGTGGTTTTTGCCATTACTTTTAATGGCCAAAAGTAATGGCCATTTTTAATTAAAAGTAATGGCAAAAACTGCAATTTCTTTTGCACCAACCTAATACAAGGGGTCCTTCAATCTGAGCATCCATTATCAGAGTTATTAACAGAATCAAAATCATGACTCGAAACTGTTCATTTAAAAACTGACCATTTATAAATTAATTCCCAAACAAATGCTCCTCCTTTCAAGACACTAGCATCTATCATCTATCTCACCAATATTATAACAGATAATAAATTCAAGTAGAGTGGAAGTCTACTGTGAAAGAAATTATAAATATTGCAAGAAATGCAGGATTTTACAAAGTTGATGAAAGTGATATTGCAGAACTGCTTGGAATATAGGCCAAGTCATTAATAATTGAAGATACAGCACAAGTTGACCAGTTAAAAATCAAAGAGAAAGTCAACAAGGAAGATGACATAAAAAGTACTTTAAAAGAAAGAGATTCAAATAGCAAAAGATTAACAAAGTACTTGGGAAAGTTAAATAAAATCCTTGAGTTGTGGGTTTTTTGTTTGTTTGTTTTTTGCACAAAACAGTCCTTTTCATGATTGTACAGCAAAAGTAAAGTGTAAAATAAAAGATAGTTAACGCTGCTGTTGTATAATTTTACCTAAAAATTATTAGCCTCCTGTTTGACTTTACTGCTGCATAAAAACCACCTATACATTTCATGATTTAAAACAGTAACAATGTAATATTGCTCACAATTCTGTTAATTAGTTTTTTCTGCTTCACTTGTAATCTGGATGCTGGAATGACAAGAAGGTCCAAAATGACTTTATTCACATGGCTGAAAGTTGGTACTGGCCCATTGACTGGGGGCTTAGCTGGAAGGGTTTTCTGGGGTTTCAGTTCTCCTACCCAAAGTTGCTCAGGCTTCCTCCTAGCTTAGTGGCTCGATTTCAAGAAGAACTATTCTAAGAGAAGAAGCCCCAATGTGCAAGTATTTATCAGGTCTCCCGTCACACCACTCTTGCTAACATCCCGTTGTCTAAAGCTAGTCACATGGCCAAGCTGAGAGTCAATAAGGGAGGGAACTACACAAAGCTGTGAATCCCAGGAAATAAGATTCATTGAGGGCCACCAGAGCACTCTCCATTCTCTAATGGACCACGTCCTTACTACATGAAAAATATAATTATCCCCTCCAAGGCATCCGAGGTCTTGTCTCATTTTGATATCACGTACAGAATCTCAGCATCCAAATCAACCCAGGTGCAGAAGGGGTTTCTTGGGTGCAGCGCCTCTTGATCTGAAGATGTGTGAATTAAAGAGGCGTGTTTTCTGACCTACACACATCCAATATACAATGATGAGGCAAGCATAGGGAGACCCGCAATAGATATTCCTACTCAAAAAGGTTGAAAATGGGTGGTACACAGAAGTTACTGGTCCATAGCAATTTTGAAATCCAGTAAGGTACATGCAGCTAGTTTACTGATGATGGCTCAGTTCTAGTCCCTGGAACTGATTCTCTGTGCCTCTTACCTCTGCCCTCTGTGCTTTAGGCTCCGTTCTCTGGGATATCCTTCTTTTTCCAAGATAAATGACCCAGGTGTGTAACTGAGTTTCTTTTCTGGCTTACTTCCTCCCCATAGAAGTTTGGAGGTCTTGAAGCATCTTTTTGTTTTGAACTATCTCTTTCCTTAGTTTTTTTTTTTAGTCCAGGCTGATATAATTTTATCAAAAATCGTATAGTTTTATATGCTTCAAACTATAATCTCCATTAGAGAAAACCGCACTAACAGATCTCTTGAAGGCAGTCCTCTCTCTGCAGAACTGGCAATTGCAGCCTCTCTCTGGCTGCATGTCAGGATGCTATGGGAGAATACTCTTAAAATTCTTAGTGTATTTTGCCTAGCTGAGAGACCCTCTGAGATATTTCTTAAATATTTCTAATGTGTTAACAAAGATCTTGACCCTAAGCCATATTTCACTCCCAGCACCCTGCATTGCGTCTTCAAACCAAGGCCATTTCTTACTTTGAAAATTCTTTCTTGGAAAGACTAGGAATGAAAAACAATTGTGTTATCAAACACAGCAAGTTGTAGCTCCTTTTTAGTTCTTCTAAATTATACTTGAAATCTGAACAGGTCCTTCTTTAGCTTAACTGGTATCTTCTGTTCTCTATCATAGACAACTAAAAAGAAGCCAGATGGCACATTCGATATTTTCTGCCTGAAAACCTCCTTAGCCAGGTCCACAAGTTTATTAGGTATGTTTTCTATTTCCCATATTCCAAGGCAACCATTCTGTTCCTTGTTCTGCCAACACATAACTTGGGTTCTCTTTCCCCCAGCTTCCCATAGGCATCTCCTCATTGCCCTTCCAGACCCTGCTAACAGTCTCCTTCCCATTCTTCCACATTTCTTCATTCCTTCTGCCAGACTCAAAGTCTATGTTATTACAGGACCCCACGTTCAGGTAACAATTTCTATTTTAGTTATCTATTGCTGCATAACAAACCATCCCAAAATTTGATGGTTTATAATAATTTTTTATTACTTCTTCCAATTCTGTGGGTTGACCAGGGAGTTATTACACTCCATATATTGTTGACTGAGAGTTGGACTTTCTAGAAGGTCTGCCATGGCCTCATTTATATGGCTGTAAATTGGTGCTGGCTGCTGGTTGGAGGCTCAACTGGAATGGGCGAAGGGGCTTCAGTTCTTCTTCATGTGGTTGTTTAGGGTTTCTCATAACATGGCAGATTGGTTCCAAGAAGAAGCATTCCAAGAAGACAAGCCTCAACGTGCAGGGACCTATCAAGCCTTCCCTTGCATCACTCTTCCTAAAGTTGTATTGGCCAAAGCTCATCCTGTAGCCAAACACAGAATCAACATGTAAGGGAGTTCATAAGGGAGCAAGTACTAAGTAGTTTATTGAGAGCCACCAAATTCTGTCACAGCCTTTGTTTGGTTGAACAAATGACTTAGGGTGCTATTGCCATTATAAAAGAATCTTGTTATTTATAACATCAGAAAATCACTTTTATAAATTTTCATTTTATTTTAAAAAACTACCATCGAACCTGTTTTATGTGGTCTACGGTGACATTTTGGTCCTCACTTTAAGTGGATTCCAGTTGAATGGCCTTTTCCTGCTATCAATTATCCTCAGATATAAAGAGATCTTCTTGTATTTTGTTTTTCACTTAGTTTTTGTCCTTTGAGTCTCATTCTCAGACCAAGAACACTTTGCAGAAAAGGTGTAAGACACAAAACAGTCTTTGGACATTGCTGGTCCCTGGAAATAACACTGTCATAATAGCACCAAACATCATCTCTCTTCCTGACGAATATCTTTTTTAAAAAACTCGGCCGGGCGCGGTGGCTCACGCCTGTAATCCCAGCACTTTGGGACCCTGAGGTGGGAAGATCACTTGAGGTCAGGAGTTCAAGACCAGCCCATCCCTCTTCCTGACGAATGTCTTTTTTAAAAAACTCGGCCGGGCACGGTGGCTCACGCCTGTAATCCCAGCACTTTGGGACCCTGAGGTGGGAAGATCACTTGAGGTCAGGAGTTCAAGACCAGCCCATCCCTCTTCCTGACGAATATCTTTTTTAAAAAACTCGGCCGGGCGCGGTGGCTCACGCCTGTAATCCCAGCACTTTGGGACCCTGAGGTGGGAAGATCACTTGAGGTCAGGAGTTCAAGACCAGCCTGGCCCACATAGCAAAACTCCATCTCTACTAAAACTGTGAAAATTAGCTGGGTGTGGTGGCAGGTGCTACTCGGGAGGCTGAGGCATGAGAATCACTTCAACCCGAGAAGTGGAGGTTGCAGTGAGCCAAGATCACACCACTGTACTCCAGCCTGTGTGACAGTGAGACTCTGTCTCAAAAATAAATTTAAAAAAAATTAAAAATAAAAAACTTTACTTTTTAAGAAGAATTAGAAGGTCACCCTCCCCTCAGCTTTATGACTAGGCACTGATCATTAGGTGTGGCCTGAAATTATATACAATAGTACTTTTCTCATCATACCTTAATAACCTACAGCTTTTACAAACTGCTTTAGTGGGAGGATTCTACAGAAATTAATTCTAAAAGGCCTATAGTCCTTACATGGAACATTTTGAACAAAGGTATAGTTTTTAAATGGGGGTTTAATTTTTTTTCTCGGCTTCATGTTTAAGCTTTAAATGAAAGTTTGAAGAATACGAGTACTTCACGTTTTATAGCACTGCACGGTCTGCACTTAGCATTCAGTACCCGGGATATGCCTTTTTCACATAGCAATAGAAATGGCTTGAAATGACTGAATTCACTAAAATTTAGGAAACACTCCACCTTCTCATCTAATCCCTGATGAAACTACAGGTAATTGTTTTTTAAAGAGATTTAAAATCCAGCCAAAAAGCATACATGCTGACCATTTCGTTTCCCCCCCGAGAAATTCTCAGTTTAATCTCATAATAGTCAACGTCATAAGCTTTTCTTTCCCACTCCAGCATGAGTATAAGAAGTACTGTAAGTAAAACTCTGTCATCAAAATGCTTCCACGGAGCCAGTGATCTTAACAGAGCTGCCTGGGCCGCCCCCAAGGGTGTTGTGATCTCTTCTTCCATTTCCTCCTCCTGAACAGATCCGTCATTTTACCAGATCTGAAATTTCCTTTCCTTTCACATATCTTCACAAGCAATTAAGCAAAGGACACCCAACCCTTGGGGTTTTGTCATGGCTCCTTAGTTTCCATGGCACATGGCACATGGCAATCTTGGTCATTTGTAAAGGACCTGTCAACCCTGCTTTAGTATCAGCTCTGTGTCTGTCAAACTTGAAAACAAAACCACTGAAGAACAGGGAGTTGGTCTATGGGCAAGCTGGAGGGTGGAGCTGTCAACAGGGGTGAGCATATGTGAGGGTCAGTGTGTAGGTTCGTGGGGGACTCTTAAGAGCCATTCCTCCACTAACAGATGTTTCTCAGAACCCAAAGCACACCTCAGGGGGCATCCCCTCCACATCCAACTCTTTCAACGAACAGATGCTGTCTTAAAGAATCTAATGAGAAAGTGATTCAACAACTCCCTTCAGAAATAGTTCCCAATTGTCATATTTATCAGGAATTTCTACACATCCCATAATCATACGAAGTCTTCCCCTGTCTCTTTCTCTCTGACTTCTCATTGTACTAAGACACTGATTAAAAGGCTAAGCATGAACTTATTAATAGCTATCATTCACTGAGCAGCTGCCGTATGTCATATTATATATCAACCACCCATGCCCAGGGCACAGTGGCTCATGCCTCTAATCACAGCACTTTGGGAGGCTGAGGCAGGAGGATTGCTTGAGCCCAGGAGTTTGAGGCTGCAGTGAGATGTGATCTTACCACTGCACTGCAGCCGGGGTGACAGAGTGAGACTCTGTCTCAAAAAAAAATTAAAAAAAAAAAAAACTACTCAATACTTTCTGCACCTGAGCTCATTTAACCACTACAACCTTACAAGGTGACTATTATTGGCCCCATTTTATGGATAATGAACTAAATCAATAGTTGAGAGGGGTTATATTAACTTTCCCAAGTTCTCATAGTTACATATAGGAAATGTCTAAACCAGAATATAAATCCCACATTCTGTCTCCTCAATCAATGATAGAAACAAAGATTGATGCTCGTCTTAGGTGACATGATAATTTTGCAGTAGTGCGTTTGCCACAGTTTGACCAGGACCCTCTGGTTTACAATGACCAGGCTACTACAATATATAGTTTATTAATGTGAAAAAGCCAGAATGATATGGTTTGGCTGTGTTCCCACCCAAATCTCATCTTGAATTATAGCTCCCATAATCCCCATGTGTCATGAGAGAGACCCAGTGGGAGGTAATTAAATCATAAGGGTGGGTTTTTCCCATGCTGTTCTTATGGTAGTGAATAAGTCTCATGAGATATGATGGTTTTATAAAGGGCAGTTCCCCTGCACACACGCTCTTGCCTGCTGCCATGTAAGATGTGCCTTTGCTCCTCCTTCACCTTCTGCCATGATTGTGAGGCCTCCCCAGCCACATGGAACTGTGAGTTCATTAAACCTTTTTCTTTATAAATTACCCAGTCTTGGGTATGTCTTTATTAGCAGCATGAGAACAGACGAATACACACAATCCAGAACAGAATTTAGAAGAGGAGTGAACCAGACCACCCAGATAGCTGAACAACTCATTGGGATTTTGAGTTAATTTTTTTCCTAATGTGAGAACTACTCAATTCTCATCTCAGAGAGCACCCACAGACGACAGGGTTGCACCAAACAATTAGGGATTTAAATGGATTATCCCATTTCATCAGAAAAATGGTATTGGAGTGAATTTGTGGACTCTTTCTAGTCCCTTTGACCCACACACTAAACAACTGGTTTGGGGTGGAATCCCAGGAGGATGAATTGATGAGATACAAATATGCATATTTAGGAAATAACAGGATTATAGTGGCACATGCAAAGGGTACCATCTCTCTCTCTCATAGTCAAATCCACCAAAACCAAGCTTCTGCCTCTTGAGAAGTAAGGAATTATTCTGGACATTGCTAGACTGGAACTGACCTGAGGACAGGAAGCATAGTACTTCCCTTCCTGCCATACCATAGTACCTGCAAAATGACTCCAGCTGCCAGTAGATACTTATTGGATCAGTGAATGACCTGACAGTGTGTGAAACTGCCCTCTGATTTTGAATAGCTTGTTCGGCCACTAAACAGGGTGTGCAGGTGTGTGACTGGGGTGCAGGAGAGAGTGACAGGATGCCAACCTCGACAATGCGCTCCTGCTGTATCCTTTCTGATTCCACTGCCCACTCCACGGTTTTCACCTCCAAATCCCACATCCCCAGTCATAAGGAAAGCTGTTTTGATACTGCCTCAGGAAGCTGTTTTGTGTTGTCCTGTTGGGTTAAAAACAGGTCTGGGGTTGGGCGCGGTGACTTATGCCTGTAATCCCAGCGCTCTGGGAGGCCAAAGTGGGTGGATCGCTTGAGGTCAGGAGTTTGAGACCAGCCTGGCTAGCATGGCAAAAACCCATCTCTACTAAAAATACAAAAATTAGCCAGGCATGGTGGCGGATCCCTATAATCCCAGCTCCTTGGGAGGCTGAGGCAGGAGAATCGCCTGACCCCAGGAGGCAGATGTTGCAGTGAGCCGAGATCATGCCATTACACTCCAGCCTGGGTGACAAAGTGAGACTCTGTCTCAAAAATTAAAAAAAAAAAAAAAAAGAAAAGAAAACAGGACTGGAGGGAATCTCTATAAAGCCCAGTCCTGGCATCATTTCAGGTTACCCGGGTAGAGAACACTGATCTCTCTGAATTTCTGGGTGGCAATCTCACAGCCAGAGGCTTTCCTAGGTGGAAGCTGCCTCTTCTTGCCTTTAGTACATTTTTCTCCTGTTTTTGCCCTAGCATGTCTTACGTTATTTTTTCAGCTAACTTCCTAAAAGCTAGAAAAAAGAAATTCTCACTTTTGGGCATGACTGCAGTGATGGTTCTTGTAGCTCGGCAGTTATATGTTAGACATTAGAGACCAACAATAAAAATAAAATAAAAAATAAACGCTAGCTAGTAAAGAAGATAAGTCGCAACTTGGTTCTGGAATGAATGACAACATTTTTCAAAAACGCTTTGCCAGAACAGGCCTCTAGTCTATGTGAACCTTTTAAAACAGTTGTAATTTTTGTTTTTGTGGTTAAACCTGTGAGTTAGTTAAGGGAAAGCTCTGTATCATGTCTGTATATGTTCCGTTGAACCAACCATGTTCTGCTTGTTTAATTCATGTTAAGGGAAGGACTATATCATCCCAAGGCAGGTTTTAAAGTATCAAGAACATCCAGGTTTCATGATCACTATTCACATGCAACCCATTGCTCCTTGACTTAAGCTGTCCTGGAACTGGCACTACTTGGGAAGACATTTCAGGAAATGGGCTTGAATAGACCAAAAAACAAAACCTTTTCCTCTAGAGAGAGAAGCAAAAAGGAGCTGAAGTGTCTAATACCGTAAACAGGTAGCTGCCGGGCCAGGCGCGGTGGCTCACGGCTGTAATCCCAGCACTTTGGGAGGCCAAGGCGGGTGGATCACGAGGTCAGGAGATCAAGAGCATCCTGGCCAACATGGTGAAACCCCAGCTCTACTAAAAATACAAAAAATTAGCGGGGGGTGGTGGTGTGCACCTGTAGTCCCGGCTACTCAGGAGGCTGAGGCAGGGGAATCACTTGAACCCAGGAGGTAGAGATTGCAGTGAGCCAAGATCGCGCCACTGCACTCCAGCCTGGTGACAGAGCAAGACTCTGTCTCAAAAAAAAAGTAGCTGCCCACCAGGATGAACTAATACAGAAAAGGAGAACATGGAAGAAATATTATACTGGGGGATAACAGATGTTGTCATGAGTCCTGGCCTATCTCTTTTATACTGTTGACCTCACTGTATTTAACAGGTTTTTCAAAGCCTTTTTAAAAATCCATACTATGTATTTTTTAAAACGTCAAGTAAACCATACCAAACTTTGCAAATAGGAAACTGTTTCCCAAAGAGCTTAAATCAGAAAAACTTACAGAAAACCATGTTCTCTCCAAGCTAGACAGAAAAGTGAAGGTCTTCTGTACTTTTTTTTTTTTTTGAGATGGAGTCTCCCTCTGTGGTCTAGGCTGGAGTGCAGTGACACGATCTCCACTCACTGCAACCTCTGCCTAATGAGTTCAAGCAATTCTCCTGCCTCAGCCTCCCAAGTAGCTGGGATTACAGGTGCCCGCCACCACACCCAGCTAATTTTTGTATTTTTAGTAGAGATGGGTTTCACCATGTTGGCCAGGCTGGTCTCAAACTCCTGACCTCAGGTGATCTGCCCACCTTGGCCTTCCAAAGTGCTGGGATTAGAAGCTTGAGCCACTGTGCCCGGCCCTTATGTACATTTTTTTTTTTTTTTTTTGAGATGGGGTCACCCAGGCAGGAGTCAAGTGGTGCGATCACAACTCACTGAAGCCTCAACTTCCCAGGCTCAAGAAATCCTCTCACCTCAGTATCCAGTGTAGCTAGGACTACAGGCATGCACAACCATGCCCGGCTGATTTTCTTTTTTTATTATTTTGTAGAGATAGGGTTTCACTATGTTGCCTAGGCTGGTCTCGAATTCCTGGTCTCAAGCCATTCTCCCGCCTCAGCCTCCCAAAGTGCCAGGATTATAGGCGTGAGTCACTGTGCCTGGCTGCCTCATGTACCTTAAGTACCTTTATCACATAACTAATTCCCATATTTTTATATAAAATATTTGTCATCCTTGCTACATTTTTAAAAATAAAAATGTCTAAAATAGTGTACAAGCCCTCAGCTTTAATAATTATCAACATTTTATCATACATTTCATCTACACTCACTTTTTAAAAGTCAAAATATTTTAAAACAAATCCAAGTTTTCAAGACTTTTTTAAACAAAATACTTCACTGGGTAACTAAAAAGAAGATAATACTGTATTACATAACCATAATGCCATTAACACGTCCAACAAAATTAATCATCTGACACTTGATCCTATATAAAAATTCCCAATATCTAAAATAATCTTTTTACCATAGGTTTATTGGAAACATTGTAGAAGGTGATCATGTCTCTAAGTCTCTTTCATATTTGTCTCACTAGAATCACTAAAATAATCATCTCTCTCCTCCCTTTTTCTTTCCATGCCATTGGGTAGTTGAGGAAACTCAGTGCGTTGTCTTGAAGAGCTTACCACCCTCTGAATTTGGCTGCAAAGTCATCTCTTAAGGTTTGAACCCCCTTGCCAGCCAAGATATCCAGAGAAGGCCAGGCAGAGTAGCTCGTGTCTATAATCCCAGCACTTTGGGAGGCCAAGGTGGGAGGACCACTTGAGCTCTCCCTCCAAGGAGTTTGAGACCAGCCTGGGCAACATAGTGAGACCCCATCTCTCAAGCAAAGATTTCCAGAGGAGCATCCTTTGATCTTGTAGGCACTCTGTACTGCCTTAGTTGGTGGAACTGGCTGCATATACCCTGAGTGTCTACACTTCCCTACTCCTCTGCTGGTTCCACAGTGGAGGAGGGAAACTAACAACTTAGACCCTAACAGCCTTTTCCCCAGCCAGGTCTCCAACAGATTTCAGAAGAGAAAATGCAGTACCATGGAATACTATGCAGCCATGAAAAGGAATGAGATCACGTCCTTTGCAGGGAATGGATGGAGTTGGAAGCTGTTATCCTCAGCAAACTAATGAGGAACAGAAAACCAAATACCACATATTCTCATTTATAAGTGGAGCTGAATGATGAGACCACATGGACACACAGTGGGGAAAATCACACACTGGAGTCTGTCAGAGGGTAGAGGTTAGGAGGAGGGAAAGCATCAGGAAGAGTAGCTAATGGATGCTTGGCTTAATACCTAGGTGATGGGATGATCTGTGCAGCAAACCACCGTGACACACACCTACCTATGTAACAAACCTGCACATCCTGCATATGTACCCCTGAACTTAAAAGTTGGAAAGCAAAAAAGAAGAAAAAGAAAAAAGAAAGCTGGAAGACCTGAGATCTGCTCCCAGGACTCAACAAAGAGAAAGAGCAGCCCAGGGCTGTGTAGGAGCTCTGTTGGGAAAGAACAAAAGTTGATTGTTTAAGATAACAAACCAGTAGTTATGTTCCAAAAGAGGAAGCTTCCATCACAGACAAATATATAGGACTTCCTGAGGCTTAGCTTAGAGGCTTGGCATCACTGGTTGGAAAAGCGCTAGCAACAAGTAGCCTGGGTGCTCTAAGCCCTGGCTTCTGTCTACCCAGCCCCACTGCTGTCTTGGTATTTACAGACAGAGAGCTCAGGGTCTGCATATTAGAAGCAATGATGACAGTGTTTGTGTAGCACCTTGTTCCGGGCAGCTTCAAGTGCTTGGCAGGAAGCATCTTGCTCCGCTGACGTAGCTGTGGGAAGGGAGAGATCTGTGGGCTGGGGAGGGGGCTATTTTCTCCCACACGGTCCTGCAGCACTTATGCCTCCTTGTGGCTACATCTTGCACACCTGCTCAAAGTGGCTCCTTTAGCTCCCATTTGGGCTACTTCTGAAAGTCCAGTTCCCTCCCCGCAATCCAGAAGAACCTAAACAGGGGTCCCTGGAATAGATAATGTAACTCCAAGAGAAACTTTTTGACAAAATATCTAGGAGAGCTCAAATGCTACCAGGTGCATGCTCCAGTTCAGATAAACAAGCACTGGCAGGGTTGTGGTCATCTATTCATCCCTGATCTAGCTTTCTTTAGAAAAAGTACTTTGAACTCATGCCTGTAATCCCAGCACTTTGGGAGGCCAAGGCGGACAGATCTCCCGAAGTCAGGGGTTCGAGACCAGCCTAGGCAACATAGTGAAACCCCATCTCTACTAAACCCCCCATCTCTCAAAATTTAGCTGGGTGTGGTGGCGCATGCCTGTAATCCCAGCTACTCAGGAGGCTGAGGCAGGAGAATCACTTGAACCTGAGAGGTGGAGGTTTCAGTGAGCTGAGATCGTGCCACTATGCTCCAGCCTGGGTGACAGAATTTTTTGTCTCAAAAAAAAAAAAAAAAAAAAAAAGGACTTCCAGAATGGATTACAATTTAAATTATTATTTGGTTATTTACACTGGAATTGATAGTGCTTTGAGTTACAAATAAACAATAAAGAACTAGGAGTGGTTACTTAGTATCTTTTGCCTAGGAGTTTAAAGCATTTCACAGATACTGGTCACAAATAGTAAGTTAATTAGAATGTTTTTCTGCTGCTGTACAGTTGGATAGTATCAGGACAGAGATTAAACGTGAGAGCGTGCAGAGTAACATTCTGATTTCACTGTAATTTGCATTGTGACCTCAGGCAAGTAATTCTCTGTTCCTGGATCGGATTTCCTCCCTGTGCACAGCATTGTCAGCTGAAAATGGTAGGACCACCAGTACTTGGAAATGCGGGAGAGGTGGGTTTTAGTTGTTACAGTAATTGTGACAGATGTACTCGTGACACGCAGTAGGCAGGATCTAGAATGTTGTTTGTCCTGCACGGAAAGGTTTCACAGAAAAAGATCTTCCTGCCTGAGCTGCCAATAGCACCTAGGTGACCGCTGACATTGGTAAATGGTCTCTGGCATCCTCCCAGCTTGATAGTCTATGAATATCTGTCTGATTTCACTGTAATTTGAATTATGACTTCAGGCAAGTGATTCTCTGGCACTAAAAGTCCAGTCACAAAGGCATTAACTTGAAAGTCCAGGTTGTCTGTCCCAGGCAAGATGGGCATGAGAAGGACATCTCAGAACCTGGGGTGAACAGAGTGAACAGAGATGCAGGGTACCATTTGCAAGTTTTTCACAATACCCAGATTGTGCTTGGGAAAATTCCACGCAGAATTTAATATTTGTGACACTGTCCCCTTACGTTAACATGTTTGCCAGCCCAAGATAGGCTGTGACAACAGGAAGTGAGCCCTATCTGTCAGTGGAGGTTGAACCACCAGCAACGTGAGTCATCCGCAAAAGTAAACAGCTGGGGATGCGGTGGCTCATGCCTGTAATCCCAGCACTTTGGGAGGCCAAGGCAGGTGGATCACCTGAGGTCAGGAGTTCGAGAGCAGCCTGACCAACATGGTAAAACCCCGTCTCTACCAAAAACACAAAATTAGCTGGGCGTGGTGGCACATGCCTGTAATCCCAGCTACCCAGCAGGCTGAGGCAGGAGAATTGCATGAACCCTGGAGGCAGAAGTTTCAGTGAGCTGCTACTGCACTCCAGCCTGGGCAACAAGAGCAAAACTCTGTCTCACACACACACACACAAAGTAAACAGCTGGAGCCAACCAGTGAGGACAGGTAAGATAAATTCCAGGTTACTAAACTCCTGGCCACCTGCATACCCAAACTTTGAGGTAGCTTTGAGAATGACCTTGTATTATGTACAATGCTGGAGTCCTGTCTAGTAAATTATTTCCCGTATGCATTAAGTGGATGCAAATTATTTATTGTGTATCTCACCTTTAAGACCTTGAGAATCTTTCTTGTTTTTTAGAAATTTCATTTGACTTTTAATGTTCTCAAGGGCTCAGCCTCAAATGAATACACCTCATGCTGAGGAACCAAAAAAATTAAGCCCCAAAGACTGGGTAATTAATTTTCCAATATGTATATCTAGCAGCCTTTTTAGTAAGTGCACTAAGAAAAAAAAATTCTCCTCGAAAGTTCTCAAAAGTAACACCCAAAGCATAAATTCAACTTAGCCAGCCAGAAGTACCTACTCATCTGGGCCCTTTGACGTACGCTGAAACAGATTTAGTATTTCTCTTGGTTTCTAAAAGCCTTTTGTCTTCAATTAAAAATAAAAACTAAAGCTAGATGAGTAGTATTTTGACATCTGACCAATTCTTATTTCTGGTATAACTATACAGACTAAAACACCACTCACGGCAATGCTGCACATTTTTATGTGAATGTTTATTTCTATTTGTCTTGGCTCCACACTGTGGTATCTTGTTCCACACTAAGTATCTGTATGTGTTGATTTCCCCTTCTCTGTAAGTTCACTCCAAGTGTCTGGCAGATAATTTTTTTTTTTTTTTTTTTTTTTTGAGCCAGAGTCTCACTCTGCCGCCCAGGCTGGAGTGCAATGGTGCAGTCTCGGCTCACCGCAACCTCCACCTCCTGGTTCAAGCAATTCTCCTGCCTCAGTCTCCCAAGTAGCTAGGACTACAGAGGCATGTCACCATGCCCAGCTAATTTTTGTATTTTTTTTAAAGACATGGTTTCACCACGTTGGCCAGGCTGGTCTCAAACTCCTGACCTCAAGTGATCCAACAGCCTCAACCTCCCAAAGTGCTGGGATTACAGGTTTGAGCCACCATGCCCAGCCCTGGCAGATAATCGTGATGGAAGCTCCCAGAAGAGACCAGGGACACCCACTCACCACCATCTCCCTAAGAGTGCTGAGTGGGCTCCCAGACTCAGGCAATCCCAGTTGCTTTGGCCTCTGTCTAAAAGAAGACTCTCCAGAAACGATGAGATGTCGTGGATGAAACACAGAGCTTGACGACCGATAGCTTGGATCCAAATATTAACGATGTCCTTTCTTACTGTGTGATCCCCGGGAAATCACTGAAATCCTCCGAGCTCCAATTTCTTCACCTGTCACAGCAGGTAGCAGTGAGGAGTGGAAGGAGAGGAAAACACTTGGAAAACTGCAAATCTGCAAATTATGGTTAACTGTTGAGATGGCTGGTGGATGGACTAGGGCTTGGGAACTAGTACCAACATTTCACCTTCTACTTTCTGAGGCTTTCTGGGATTTGAGGCAAGGATGAGTCAGGGAATGAGGGACAGGAGACTCCCACAGGACAGTTTCCCTAAGGCGGTCCCATGGCCCAGTCGATGAGGTTGGTTATCGGGAATGAAAGAAATGTGGGAGCAGCTCAAATGCTGGTTGAAGCCAAATGTTGTCATCTCCAAATACCTATTTTTAAGTTCTTCTTATGTGCTGTTGGATGCAGAGACCTTCAACTTCTTGCTTGGTTACCTTCTACAATTATGGCTGAAAACTCCATGGCTTCTCGGCCGGGCGCGGTGGCTCAAGCCTGTAATCCCAGCACTTTGGGAGGCTGAGGGGGGTGGATCACGAGGTCAGGAGATCGAGACCATCCTGACTAACACAGTGAAACCCCGTCTCTACTAAAAATACAAAAAATTAGCTGGGCGTGGTGATGGGCGCCTGTAGTCCCAGCTACTTGGGAGGGTGAGGCAGAAGAATGGTGTGAACCTGGGAGGTGGAGCTTGCGGTGAGCCGAGATCGTGCCACTGCACTCCAGACTGGGTGATAGAGTGAGACTCCGTCTCAAAAAATGAAAAAGAAAAAGAAAAATTCCATGGCTTCTCATACCCATTTAAGTTAACATCTCAAATGTTCCTTCATAAGTTTGCATAGAAAGGATACAACTTCCAGTGAATTGCAAACATTGAACATTTAAAAGGAAAACTTGTAAAAAAAAATTTCAACTTTTATTTTAGGCTTAGGGGGTACATGTCAGGTTTGTTACATGGGTATATTTGTGTGATCCTGAGGTTTGGGACACAAGTGATCCTGTCATCCAGGTAGTAAGCATAGCACCCAGTAGTTTTTCAACACTAATCCCTCTCCCTCTCCCCTACCCAGGAGCCCCTAGTGTCTATTACTACCATCCTTATGTCCATGAGACATAAAGATGAAAGCAAAGACAAAGACACAAAGATAAGCTGGGCATGGTGGCTCACACCTATAATCCCAGCTACTTTGGGAGGCTGAGGTGGGCGGATCATCTGAGGTCAGGAGTTTGAGACCACCCTGGCCAACCTGGTGAAACCCTGCTTCTACTAAAAATACAGAACTTAGCTGGGCGTGGTGGTGTGTGCCTGTAGTCCCAGCTACTCGGGAGGCTGAGGCAGGAGAATCACTTGAACCCAGGAGGTGGAGGTTGCAGTGAGCTGAGATCACGCCACTGCATTCCAGCCAGGGGCATAGAGTGAGACTTTGTCTCGAAAATAAAAATAAAAATAGGGAGAGTGTGCCCAAGAGGGCCAAATAGGAACAGCTCCAGCCTCCAGCTCCCAGCATGAATGACACAGAAGACGGGTGATTTCTGCATTTTCAACTGAGGTACTGGGTTCATCTCACTGGAGCATGTCAGACAGTTGGCCCTGGTCCACGGGTGCAGCCTGACCAGCAAGAGCTGAAGCAGGGTGAGGCATCGCCTCACTGGGAAGCGCAAGGAGGAAGGGAATTCCTTTTCCTAGCCAAAGGAAAGTGAGACACACAACACCTGGAAAACTGGATAACTCCCATCCTAATACTGCGCTTTACCAAGGGTCTTAGCAAATGGCACACCAGGAGATTATATCCCACACCTGGCCCAGAGGGTCCCACGCCCACAGAGCCTCCTGCATTGCTAGCACAGCAGTCTGAGATCTAACTGCAAGGCGGCAGCAAGGCTGGCGGAGGGGTGCCCGCCATCGCTGAGGCTTAAGTAGGTAAACAAAGCCACCAGGAAGCTCGAATTGGGTGGAGCCCACCACAGCTCAAGGAGGCCGGCCTGCCTCTGTAGACTCCTCCTCTGGAGACAGGGCATAGCTAAACAAAAAGCAGCAGAAACCTCGGCAAAGGTAAATGCCCCTGTCTGACAGCTTTGAAGAGAGGAGTGGATCTTTCAGCACGGAGGTTGAGATCTGAGAACCGACAGACTGTCTGCTTAAGTGGGTCTCTGACCCCTAAGTAGCCTAACTAGGAGACATCTCCCACTAGGGGCAGACCAACACCTCACACCTCACACGGTGGGGTACAGCCCTGAGACGAAGCTTTCAGAGCGAGAATCAGACAGCAACACTCGCTATTCAGCAATATTCTATCTTCTGTAGCCTCTGCTGCTGATACCCAGGCAAACAGGGTCTGGAGTGGACCTCAAGCAAACTCCAACAGACCTACAGCTGAGGGTCCTGACTGTTAGAAGGAAAACTAACAAAGAGAAAGGACACCCACACCAAAACCCCATCAGTACATCACCATCATCGAAGACCAAAGGCAGATAAAATCACAAATGTGGGGAAAAAGCAATGGAGAAAAACTGGAAATTCAAAAAGTCAGAGTGCATCACCCCCTTCAATGGAATGCAGCTCATTGCCAGCAATGGAACAAAGCTGGACGGAGAATGACTTTGACGAGTTGAGAGAAGAAGGCTTCAGTCGATCAAACTTCTCAGAGCTAAAGGAGGAACTACGTAACCAGTGCAAAGAAACTAAAAACCTTGAAAAAAGAATGGATGAATAGATAACTAGAATAATCAATGCAGAGAAGACCTTAAAAGAACTGATAGACATGAAAACCATAACACAAAAACTATGTGACAAATGCACAAGCTTCAGTAACTGACTCGATCAACTGGAAGAAAGAGTATCAGTGATTGAAGATCAAATGAATGAAATGAAGCAAGAAGAGAAGTGTAGAGAAAAAAGAGTAAAAACAAATGAACAAAGCCTCCAAGAAATATGGGATTATGTGAAAAGACCAAATCTACGTCTCATTGGTGTGCCTGAAAGTGACGGGGAAAATGGAACCAAGTTGGAAAACACTCTGCTGGATATCATCCAGGAGAACTTCGCCAACCTAGCAAGGCTGGCCAACATTCAAATTCAGGAAATACAGAGAACGCCACAAAGATACTCCTCGAGAAGAGCAACTCCAAGACACATAATTGTCAGATTCACCAAAGTTGAAATGAAGGAAAAAATGTTAAGGGCAGCCAGAGAGAAAGGTCGGGTTACCCACAAAGGGAAGCCCATCAGACTAACAGCAGATCTCTCGGCAGAAACTCTCCAGCCAGAAGAGAGTGGGGGCCAATATTCAACATTCTTAAAGAAAAGAATTTTCAACCCAGAATTTCATATCCAGCCAAACTAAGTTTCATAAGTGAAGGAGAAATAAAATCCTTTACAGATAAGCAAATGCTTAGAGATTTTGTCACCACTAGGCCTGCCCTACAAGAGATCCTGAAGGAAGCACTAAACATGGAAAGGAACAACAGGTACCAGCCATTGCAAAAACATGTCAAAATGTAAAGTCCATTGATGCTAGGAAGAAACTGCATCAACTAGTGAGCAAAATAACCAGCTAATATCATAATGACAGGATCAAGTTCACACATAACAATATTAACCTTCAATGTAAATGGACTAAATGGTCCAATTAAAAGACACAGACTGGCAAATTGGATAAAGAGTCAAGACACACCAGTGTGCTGTATTCAGGAGACCCATCTCACATGCAGAGACACACATAGGCTCAAAATAAAGGGATGGAGGAAGATCTACCAAGCAAATGGAAAACAGAAAAAAGCAGGGGTTGCAATCCTAGTCTCTGATAAAACAGACTTTAAACCATCAAAGATCAAAAGAGACAAAGAAGGCCATTATATAATGGTAAAGGGATCAATTCATCAGGAAGAGCTAACTATCCTAAATATATATGCACCCAATACAGGAGCACCCAGATTCATAAAACAAGTCCTTAGACACTTACAAAGAGACTTAGACTCCCATACAATAATAATGGGAGACTTTAACATCCCACTGTTAACGTTAGACAGATCAACGAGACAGAAAGTTAACAAGGATATCAAGGAAGTGAACTCAACTCTGCACCAAGCGGACCTAATAGACATCTACAGAACTCTCCACCCCAAAGCAACAGAATATACATTCTTCTCAGCACCACATCGCACTTATTCCAAAATTGACCACATAGTTGGAAGTAAAGCACTTCTCAGCAAATGTAAGAGAACAGAAATTATAACAAACTGTCTCTCAGACCACAGTGCAATCAAACTAGAACTCGGGACTAAGAAACTCAATCAAAACCGCTCAACTACATGGAAACTGAACAACCTGCTCCTGAATTACTACTGGGTACATAACGAAATGAAGGCAGAAATAAAGATGTTCTTTGAAACCAATGGGAACAAAGATACAACATACCAGAATCTCTGGGACACATTTAAAGCAGTGTGTAGAGGAAAATTTATAGCACTAAATGCCCACAAGAGAAAGCAGGAAAGATCTAAAATTGACACCCTAGCATCACAATTAAAAGAACTAGAGAAGCAAGAGCAAACACATTCAAAAGCTAGCAGAAGGCAAGAAATAACTAAGATCAGAACAGAACTGAAGGAGATAGAGACACAAAAAACCCTCCAAAAAATGAATTAATCCAGGAGCTGGTTTTTTGAAAAGATCAACAAAATTGATAGACCACTAGCAAGAAATAAAGAAGAAAAAAGAGAGAAGAATCAAATAGATGCAATAAAAATGATAAAGGGGGTATCACCACCGACCCCACAGAAATAGAAACTACCATCAGAGAATACTATAAACACCTCTACACAAAAACTAGAAAACTTAGAAGAAGTGGATAATTTCCTGGACACTTACACTCTCCCAAGACTAAACCAGGAAGAAGTTGAATCCCTGAATAGACCAATAGCAGACTCTGAAATTGAGGCAATAATTAATAGCCTACCAACCAAAAAAAGTCCAGGACCAGATGGATTCACAGCCGAATTCTACCAGAGGTACAAGGAGGAGTTGGTACCATTCCTTCTGAAACTATTCCAATCAATAGAAAAAGAGGGAATCCTCCCTAATTCATTTTACAAGGCCAACATTGTAAAATGTTGTAAAATGTCGGGCTGATACCAAAGCCTGACAGAGATATAACGACAAAAAAAAGAGAATTTTAGACCAATATCCCTGATGAACATCAATGCAAAAATCCTCAATAAAATACTGGCAAACCAAATTCAGCAGGCCATCAAAAAGCTTATCCACCATGATCAAGTGGGCTTCATCCCTGGGATGCAAGGCTGGTTCAACATATGCAAATCAATAAACGTAATCCAGCATAAAAACAGAACCAAAGACAAAAACCACATGATTATCTCAATAGATGCAGAAAAGGCCTTTGACAAAATTCAACAGCCCTTCGTGCTAAAAATTCTCAATAAATTCGGTATTGATGGAACGTATCTCAAAATAATAAGAGCATTTATGACAAACCCACAGCCAATATCACACTGAATGGGCAAAAACTGGAAGCATTCCCTTTGAAAACTGGCATGAGACAGGGATTCCCTCTCTCACCATTCCTATTCAACATAGTGTTGGAAGTTCTGGCCAGGGAAATCAGGCAAGAGAAAGAAATAAAGGGTATTCAGTTAGGAAAATAAGAAGTCAAATTGTCCCTGTTTGCAGATGACATGATGGTATAGTTAGAAAACCCCATTGTCTCAGCCCAAAATCTCCTTAAGCTGATAAGCAACTTCAGCAAAGTCTCTGGATAAAAATCAATGTGCAAAAATCACAAGCATTCTTGTATACCAGTAACAGACAAACAGAGCCAAATCATGAGTGAACTCACATTCACAATTGCTTCAAAGAGAATAAAATACCTAGGAATCCAACTTACAAGGGATGTGAAGGACCTCTTCAAGGAGAACTACAAACCACTGCTCAACGAAATAAAAGAGGACACAAACGGAAGAACATTCCATGCTCATGGATAGGAAGAATCAATATTGTGAAAATGGCCATACTGCCCAAGGTAATTTATAGATTCAATGCCATCCCCTTCAAGCTACCAATGACTTTCTTCACAGAATTGGAAAAAACTTATTTAAAGTTCATATGGAACCAAAAAAGACCCTGCATTGCCAAGACAATCCTAAGCAAAAAGAACAAATCTGGAGACATCACACTACCTGACTTCAAACTATACGACAAGGCTACAGTAACCAAAACAGCATGGTACTGGTACCAAAACAGAGATATAGACCAATGGAACAGAACAGAACCCTCAGAAATAATACCACATATCTACAGCCATCTGATCTTTGACAAACCTGACAAAAACAAGAAATGGGGAAAGAATTCCCTATTTAATAAATGGTGCTGGGAAAAGCAGCTAGCCATAAGTAGAAAGCTGAAACTGGATCCTTTCCTTATTCCTTATATGAAAATTAATTCAAGATGGATTAGAGACTTAAATGTTAGACCTAAAACCATAAAAACCCTAGAAGAAAACCTAGGTAATACCATTCAGGACATAGGCATGGGCAAGGACTTCATGTCTAAAACACCAAAAGCAACGGCAACAAAAACCAAAATTGACAAATGGGTTCTAATTAAACTAAAGAGCTTCTGCACAGCAAAAAAAAACTACCATCAGAGTAAACAGGCAGCCTACAGAATGGGAGAAAATTTTTGCAATCTACTTATCTGACAAAGGGCTAATATCCAGAACCTATTAAGAACTCAATCAAATTTACAAGAAAAAAAACAACCCCATTAAAAAGTGGGCAAAAGATATGAACAGACACTTCTCAAAAGAAGACATTCATACAGCCAACAGACACATGAAAAAACGCTCATCATCACTCGTCATCAGAGAAATGCAAATCAAAACCACAATGAGATACCATCTCACACCAGTTAGAATGGTAATCATTGAAAAATCAGGAAACAACAGGTGCTGGAGAGGATGTGGAGAAATAGGAACACTTTTACACTGTTTGGTGGGACTGTAAACTAGTTCAACCATTGTGGAAAACAGTGTGACGATTCCTCAAGGATCTAGAACTAGAAATACCATTTGACCCAGCCATCCCATTACTGGGGATATACCCAAAGGATTATAAGTCATGCTGCTATAAAGATACATGCACACGTATGTTTATTGTGGCACTGTTCACAATAGCAAAGACTTGGAATCAACCCAAATGTCCATCAGTGACAGACTGGATTAAGAAAATGTGGCACATATACACCATGGAATACTATGCAGCCATAAAACAGATGAGTTCATGTCCTTTGTAGGGACATGGATGCAGCTGGAAACCATCATTCTCAGCAAACTATCTCAAGAACAGAAAATCAAACACCGCATGTTCTCACTCATAGGTGAGAACAATGAGATCACTTGGACACAGGAAGGGGATCATCACACACTGGGTCCCATTGTGGGGAGGGGTTGGGGGGAGGGATAGCATTAGGAGATACACCTAATGTAAATGACGAGTTAATGGGTGCAGCACACCAACATGGCACATGTATACATATGTAACAAACCTGCACGTTGTGCACATGTACCCTAGAACTTAAAGTATAAGAAAAAAATTAAAATTAAAAAGACACAAGGATAAAGACATAAAGATCTCCACCCATGTTGCTGCAAAGGACATGCTTTCATTCTTTTTCCTGGCTGTGTAGTATTCCCTGGTGCATATGCACCACATTTTATTTATCCAGTACAGCACTGATGGGTACTTAGGTTGATTCCATGTCTTTGCTATTATGAATATTGCTGTGATTAACATATGATTGCAGGTATCCTTTTGGTGGAATGATTTATTTTCTTTTGGATATATACTCAGTAATGGGATTGTTGGGTTGAATGATAGTTCTATTTTAAGTCATTTGAGAACTCTCCAAACTGCTTTCCACCACAGCTGAACTAATTTACATCCTCATCAACAGTAAATAAGCATTCCCTTTTCTCTGAAGTCTCACTAGCATCTGTTGTTTTTTGACTTTTTAATAATAGCCATTCTGACTGGTGTGAGATGGTATCTCATTGTAGTTTTGATTTGCATTTCTCTGATGATTAGTGATGTTGACCATTTTTTCATGTGTTTGTTGGTCATTTGTACAGCTTCTTTTGAGAAGTGTCTGCCCATGTCTTTTGCCCGATTTTAATAAGATTATTGTCTCTTGCTTGTTGAATTAAGTTCCTTATAGATTCTGGATATTAGGCCTTTGTCAGATGCATAGTTTGTGAATATCCTCCCATTAAGTAGGTTGTCTGTTTACTATGTTAATAGTTTCTTTGGCTTTGCAGAAGTCCTTTAATTGGATTCCACTTGTCAATTTTTGGTTTTGTTGCAATTGCTTTTGAGGACTTTGTCATAAATTATTTTCTAAGACCAATGTCCAGAACGGTGTTTCCTAGGTTTTCTTCTAGGATTTTTCATTTAAGGTCTTACATTTAAATCTTTAATCCATCTTGAGTTAATTTTTCTACATGAAAGGTAAGGATCCAGTTTCACTCTTCTGCATGTGGACAGCCAGCTATCCCGGCACCATTTATTGAATAAGCAGTCCTTTCCCCATTGCTTATTTGTGTTGACTTTGTTGAAGATCAGCCGGCTGCAGGTGTGTGGCCTTATTTCTGGGTTATCTATTCTGTTCCATCGGTCTATGTGTTTGTTTATCTACCCGTACCGTGCAGCTTTATAGTAGAGTTTGAAGTCTAATAATGTGATGTCTCTTTTTTGGTTCCATACAAATTTTAGAATAGTTTTTTCCTCTAATTCTGTGAAAAAAAAAATGACATTGGCAGTTTAATAGAAATAGGGTTGAATCGGTAGATTGCTTTGGGCAGTATGGCCATTTAACATATTGATTCTTCCAATTCATGAGCATGGGAAGTTTTTCCATTTGTTTGTGTCATCAATGATTTAAAAGGAAAGCTCTTACATGACTTCTAAAAATGTTTCCCGTGGAATCTAAATGCCATATCAATTTCATATCAAATATAATTCCATTTAAACATACATGAACAAGCTCATCTTTAACAGGCAAAAAAGTACTCCATTTACTGCTTAAACTTGTATTTCCATTCTACTTTCCCTACATTATATTATGTTAATGTGATATATTCAATGCCAGAAATTCTTTTATTGACCACTCATAATTATCTATGACAAAAGCATGCATATAAATTGAAATTAATTTTTAAAATTTTCTGTGACCATATGGCTCCAGGTATCAAAGAAATCTCTCTGGACTGAATTACCAGTATAGGTACTGTTAATATGCAACTTATCAAAATAACATATATATTTTTAAAAAATTATTGGCCACGCGCAGTGGCTCATGCCTGCAATCGCAGCACTTTGCGAGATCGAAGCAGGTGGATCACAAGGGCACCATCCTGGCTAACAAAGTGAAACCCCATCTCTACTAAAAATACAAAAAATTAGCTGGGTGTGGTGGCATGCACCTGTAATCCCGGCTACTCGGGAGGCTGAGGCAGGAGAATCGCTTGAACCCGGGAGGCGGAGGTTGCAGTGAGCCAAGATCACGCCACTGCACTCCAGCCTGGGTGACAGAGCAAGACTCTGCCTCAAAAACAAACAAACAAAATATATATACAACATAAAAATTAGAATTTTATTGGGAAAACTATTCTTCATTCCACTTCTTACTAAAATAGGCAGGGTCCTCATCAACATTTTTCTCATTTTACAATTATTGTTGCTACTGCTATTGTAAGCACTATAAAACTTTTTTCATATAAAGAAGTATATAAGCAGCCAGGAGCAGTGGCTCACGCCTGTAATCCCAACAGTTTGGGAGGCCGAGGCAGGGGGATCATGAGGTCAAGAGTTCAAGACCAGCCAGGCCGAGATGGTGAAACCCCATCTCTACTAAAAATACAAAAATAAGCTGGGTGTGGTGGCATGCACCTGCAATCCCAGCTACTCAGGAGGCTGAAGCAGGAGAATCACTTGAACCCCAGGAGGCAGAGACTGCAGTAAGCTGAGATCGTGCCACTGGACTCCAGCCTGGGTGATAGAGTGAGACTCCATCTCCAAAACAAAACAAAACAAAATAAAAAAAGAAGTACATAAGCTGGGCATGGTTGCTCATTCCTGTAATCCCAGCACCTTGGGAGGCCAAGGCAGGAGGATTGCTTGAGCCCAGGAGTTAGAGACCAGCTTGGGCAACATAGTGAGACCTCATCTCTACAACAAATAAAAACATTAGCCGGGCATGATGACTCACACCTGTCGTACCAGTTGCTAGGGAGGCTGAGTTGGGAGGATCCCTTGAGCCCAGGAGTTTGAGGTTTCAGTGAGCTGTGATCACATCACTACATTCCAGCCTGGGCAACAGAGCAAGAACCTGTCTCAAAAAAAGAAAAAAAAAAAAAAAAAAAAAAAAAAAAGACCAGAAGTGGTGGCTCATACCTGTAATCCCAGCACTTTAGGAGGCCGAGGTGGGTGGATCACCTGACGTCAGGAGTTTGAGACCAGCCTGGGCAACATGGTGAAACCCCATCTCTACTAAAAATACAAAAAAATTAGCCAGGTGTGGTGGGGCATGCCTGTAATCCCAGCTACTCAGGAGGTTGAGGCAGGAGAATTGCTTGAACCCGGGAGGTGGAGGTTGCAGTGAGCTGAGACCGGGCCATCGCGCTCCAACCTGAGCAACAAGAGTGAAACTCCGTCTCAAAAAAAAAAAGAAGAAGAAGAAGTAGACAAGAGTGGAAGCAATTTTATCATAGCAATATCAATTATTACTCAAGCTCCTTCAGATACAGTGATCTATCATCAAAAATATGCAATGATCTAATTCTGACAACTCAATTAGGTCTCCTCTCAAATTTCATGAAAGCCAAGAATTAGAAATCATCTCATCTGCAAAAAGATTTATTAGTCAATAGAATCACTCACTTTCTAAAAAAAAAAGAAGCCAATCCAGCAATTTGTCTGGCAACCCAGATATCTGTCCACCCTGGGGCAATGCACCCTAGTAAGATGAGAGAGAGTGAGGGATGTCTTGCATTTATGAAGCAGCTGTTACGAAAGACGAGACAGAACGGAGAGGCTCCATTCAGCAGCAATGGCTCATCGCCATTCAGTTCTCACCAGAACAATTACAGGAGAGAGTGCATGGAAATTGTGGACCTAGAATTTAAAAAGAACAAAAACCATGTACCTGTGTTGCCTTAGAAAGTCCTCTTGTGACCCTGAAGATGAGGGTAGCCAAATTTGAAGCCCATGGGTTTGGAATGTCCCCATTAAACTGGTAGGTGAGTCTCCACGGATCTGGGGACCGGCAGCTGGGGCTTCCTTGACATCTCCGGGTGGCTCTCTCCAGCCCGGGCTTTGTGGATCACAGTGCCCTTTGGAACGTTAGGAGAAAGGGATTCTCAGGACAAAAAAGTTCGGGGAAAACTTTCTATTCTTTCTGCCTCTTACAGATTCACAATAAAATCTGCATACCGAAGACCAAAGAAACCTGCTTAATTTTGGGTAATGCAAAATTTCCCCAACTAACCTGGCTCTCCCCTCCCGCCTCCTTCTTTCCCACAGAATGCCTGGGTACATATAAAGAGACTTCAGTGATCTGCTCCGGAGCCCGGTGTGATCCTGGGAACTGCAAGCTGGCTCTCCATCCGTGTCCTCCCTGTGAGACCTGGGTGAGTCCTATTAGCCATGGGCCTCTCTAAAAGCTCTCCAGAGGGACTAAGACCTGAGATCGGTTTGTTTTCTTGTGTGAACCAAAAAGGATCTGAGACAGGTCTCAATCAACTTAGAAGTTTATTTTGTCAAGGTTAGGGACGTGCCCAGAAGAAATAAACATGGAGTCCCAGAAACAGTCTGTGGTCTGTGCCTTTCTCCAAAGATGATTTTGAGGGCTTAAAGGGGAAAAGCAGGCTGGAGGGAAAAGAGGGAGGTTATGGTCACATGGCCGAATCCACACATTGCAAGAAAAAAAAGCAGCAAGCAGGGGAATGGTCAATTATGTACTCACCTCGCGCACACTGTAAGGTGAACTAAGAGTAACTATCTGCGGGGATGTTTAATATTTTATCCATAGCTATCTTAGGAACAAAAGAAAAGGTAGCTTCTTGCATGACTGCGCTTTCAGCTTAATTTTTTTTCTTTTGGCAGAGTGAATTGAGGTCCCAATTTTTTTTTTCTTTTTTTTTTTTTTGACAGAGTCTTGCTCTGTTGCCAGGCTGGAGTGCAGTGGTGCCATCTCAGCTCACTGCAGCCTCTGCCTCCCCGGTTCAAGCAATTCTCCAGCCTCAGCCTCCCGAGTAGCAGGGACTACAGGCACGCACCACCACGCCTGGCTAATTTTTTTGTATTTTCAGTAGAGACGGGGTTTCACCATGTTGGCCAGGATGGTCTTGAACTTTCTGCCCGCCTTGGCCTCCCAAAGTGCTGGGATTACAGATGTGAGCCACGGCACCCGGACAGGGTCCCAAGTTTTTATTTTCCTTTTACACTTGCACTTTATGGATTCTGTTACCTATGCAGAAAATGCTACTTTCCTATTGATGCCATTCACTTTTAGATGGAGGCGCTCATATAATTGGGAGGTTTCTATGATACGGATTTTGGGCAGCACCCACTGCAGACAGGAACTTGAAGGTGTTTCCTAAGTGTTACATCCACAGCCAGAAGAGTCGACTTGGCACGTCGCTAGCTGTCCCTGTGGGGCCCTGGCCATCGATAGTATGTGCCAGCTGAGAAGGGATTAAAATTAGATGCAGAGTAAAGTAAAAAATCCAAATATTTAACAGTGAGGAGTGTGTCTGAGAGAGAAGGAGATTGTATCTGAAAACATTTGCCTGTCTTTCATTATACTCCGAGTCACGTGGTCTTTTTTTTTAATCATCTGGCTTAAATTTTCCGTTTTTCATTGCACAACACCAAGAGTTGGCTACATAGTCAAGATGAAGATGAGCATACAAATTTCAAGTGTCACAGTTGGAGAGAGAGGCCTCCTAAGTTGTGTATTGCATGGGAATGAGGATCAGGTCACCTGACTCGATGCAGGCTTTGGGACATCTTAGGCATCTAATCTCTCTAATCCACTGAAGAGACGCAATAACGAGCCCCCGCTATCTCTTCCCTTTTCATCAAGACTGCACATTAGAGATTAGTCAATATTCTACGCACAACTCAAATATTTGGTGAGCAAGGAGATCACTTAGATTCTCCATCCTTGATTGCAGCTCAAAATTCAAACAAATCAATACCTGCTGGGGAAGAAAAAAGAGAGCCTGTAGAGCACCTTTTTTTTTTTTTTTCTTGAAATACAAGAATCATGAAGGGAATAAATATTAACTTTATTCCCCTATTCAGAACAAGTGAATTGGATGACGCCAATGCAAACAACATGGACTCCTGGCTCTGCTTCAGCCAAAATGCATTTTGCTCTTTGGAAACCTCAGTTCCAACCTGTGTAGCTGGAAAAGCACTAATGAATTTGTATAAGGCTCCACAAACCAAGCAGGGCAAACCAGAGAACAGCTGGAAGAAATGAGATCAAGAGTGAAAACTAGCTTTTTATTTCAAAACAACTAGAGATTTCTTGGAGAATTACATTTTTTAAAAATGCCCTTTTATGGGAAAACAAAGGCAGCAGAAATCAAATGGCTTACTTACATTTCAAGGGGAGTTTGGCAGCTGAAATGTGATGGAAATAGACTCTTCGCTCTCCGGGTCACAGAGAAAGCTGCCCAGAAGCGCCCCGGAGAGATACCACCATAGGCACCACAGACCACCCTTTCTGGAGGGTGGGTGCGTGAAGCGCTTATTAAAAACGTAGCCAGGTGTGGAGAACAGCTGTGGCTGATTTCTTCGGCATGCCTCTGCCAATTTCCCAAGAAAAAGAAACAATATTTTTCTCTCCACTGCTCTTCCAAGAAGTAGCTGAGGACGGGAAGAAACACGGAATCGAAGTGTTGCTCAAGGGTGCTTTCTGATCCAAACCCACAGTGCGACATAAATCTGTCATTTTGATCCCGCTGGGGGGGCATCTGCAAACCCAAAAAGTGAAAAAATGAAATGAGCCCAGGTGATAACCCGGATGTGAGGCTGAGGGTGAGAGCCCAGATATTAACCTGGGTGTGAGGGCCGGGGAAGGGGGACACAGCTTTCTCTGCTGTGGCCATGGGTGTGGAATTGGGGGCAGGGCTGGTCCATTTGCAGCCTGTGTGTGTCTGTGCTGATGGAAGCCTCATTTACACACAGCACAAGGAAGGCGGGCATTCTCTTTGGTAGTTGGTGAATCTGTCAGACTGCAGGGAATTAAACAGCAGGAGGCAGGTGTCAACGTTTAAATGCCTAAATAAGCCATATCAATCTAAGGGCTGAGGCCGTGGGCCAAGGCTGGGCCTAGACTTAGAGAAAACTGATAATAGTCATCATGGGATTATTTATTCTTTTTTTCTTTTTTCGAGAAGGAGTCTCGCTCTGTAGCCCAGGCCGGAGTGCAGTGGCGCGATCTCGGCTCACTGCAACCTCCGCCTCCCGGGTTCAAGCAATCCTCCTACCTCAGCCTCCTGAGTAGCTGGGATTACAGGAACACACCACCATGCCCAGCTAATTTTTGTATTTTTAGTAGAGACAGGGTTTCACCATGTTGGCCAGGCTGGTCTTGGACTCCTGACTTTGGGATCCACCCGCCTTGGCCTCCCAAAGTGCTGAGATTACAGGCATGAGCCACCGCACCCGGCCTGTATTTATTCTTTATCATTATGTTTTAGTTTATTTTTTTAATTTTAATACAGATGAGGTCTCACTGTAACCCAGGCTGGAGTGCAGTGGTGAGATCACAGCTCACTGCAGCCTCAACCTCCTGGGCTCAAGTGATCCTCCCACCCCGGCCTCCTGAGTAGCTGAGACTACAGGTGCACTCCACCACACCCAGCTGATTTTTAAAATTTTTTTTTGTAGAGACCAGGTCTCACTATGTTGCCCAGGCTGGTCTCAAACTTCTGGTCTCCAGTCATCCTTCCACCTTAGCTTCTCAAAGTGTTGGGATCACAGGTGTGAGCTCTGTATCCAGACATCATCAGCAGATTAGACAAAGCTCTAATCCTTTGGGATTCATCTGAGTTATTATTCAGATTCTGCCCCCAAAGTAACCTCGAGTGTTTCCAACCAACTTACTCTATTTTATCTTATTTGTTTTGGTCACAGCCTGCAAATTAGTGGGGAGGAAGAGGGATTACTTCTCACCCAGCAAGGCCACTCCAGCGCTGGTTTAGCATAAGCTAACACCCACCAACCTAGGTCCTGCAGGGGTGGTCAGAAAAGCAATGAGGTACGGCAGGAAGATTGAGGCTTTGGTGGCAGGTGGGTCATTAGTGTGCAAATCCCAGCTCAGATTTTGGGCTTCAACTGTCAGCTTCAATTGTTTCATTTCTAAAGTGTCACTCACCTTAAAGTTACCGTGCACATTGAAGATTACCACATCAAGTGCAGGGTACCTGGCAGGTATGATGGCAGCTGTCACTACTATTACTATTGTAACAGAAGAGTATAATTACTCTTCTTTCAAAATCAGAGTAACACTGTCCCCCGGTGGGACACTGGTGTATTAAGGAGAGATTTCAGATGTTACCAAGGCTCGGTAATATCTAAAGTCTGGGGCAAGGTTGGGGTAGAAGGGGAGGCAGACTGCTAGAGAGTGGGGCAGGAGGGCTGGGGGGTGGTGTGCCTGGGACAGGTGAGAATCAGTGTCCCAGACCCAGGAGTGAAGGGAAGGGGCATGGAGGGTGCATCCTGGGCATGGTGGCTCACGCCTATAATCCCAGCACTTTGGGAGGCCGAGGCAGGCGGATCACTTGAAGCCAGGAGTTCGAGACCAGCCTGGCCAACATGGTGAAACCTTGTCTCTACTAAAAATACAAAATTAGTCAGGTGTGGTGGTGCATGCCGGTAATCCCAGCTCATGACCTGAGGCTGAGGCAGAAGAATCGTTTGAACCCGAGAAGCAGAGGTTGCAGTGAGCTGTGATTGCACCACTGCACTCCAGCCTGGGCAATAGAGTGAGACTCTGTCTCAAACACACACACACACACACACACACACACACAACTAGAAGTTCCAATGTTTTTTTCCTGCCTTCCAGTGGATCTTCTTACACATCCAGTTTTGGATACTTCTGGTCCCAAAAAGAAGGAGGTGGGGTAGGAAAAAGGATTTTTCCTCTCCAACCACAGAGGAATAAGAAAAATCATTTTTCCTTCCTCTAATGCAAACAACTAAAAAGACTGAAGGTAGAATAATCTTTTTTGTTTTTGTTCTTGTAGGCAGGAAGGTTAAAATTAGGAAGATGAAAACATGTAACAACCATTGACTTAGGTAATAAAAGTGCAAAGAAGTTGGGCTTAGTGGCTCATGCCCGTAATCCCAACACTTTGGAATGCTGAGGTGGGAAGATCATTTGAGGCCGGGAGTTCAAGACCAGCCTAGGCAATATAGTGAGACCCCCATCTCTACAAAAATATTTAAAATGTAGCCAAGTGTGGTGGCATGCACCTATAGTCCCAGCCACTCAGGAGGATTGCTCAAGCCCAGGAGTTTGAGGCTGTAGGGAGCTAGGATCACACCACTGCACTCCAACCTGGGCAACAGAGTGAGACTCCATCTCTAAAATAATAAAATAAAAAGTACAAATAACTCAAATTCAAGCTTCTTATGAAAACCAGAGGTGATACAAAAGACAACCAGTTCTCCAAGTAAGGAATGTTGATCAGCCTTGGAGGGCACACTTGTTTCATCTGTCACTTAAAACCTGAGCCTGATGCTCCATTTGTACACTGCTCACCCCAAAATGGGAGCTGCCTCATTTGACTCTGTTAAGCCATGTGGGCGGGGGAGAAGGTACACAACTTCAGTGTCATCTGGCACCATGTGGCACAGAGCATCACCAGGCAGTAGTGAGACGTGCACGTTAAGAATGAGGAAACAATCCCAGCACTTAGTGAGGCTAAGGTGAGATCTCTCGAGGTCAGGAGTTCAAGACCAGCCTGGCCAACATGACGAAAGCCCGTCTCTTCTAAAAATACAAAAATTAGCCAGGCGTGGTGGTGCACACCTGTAATCCCAGCTACTCGGGAGGCTGAGGAAGGGGAATCGCTTAAACCTGGGAGGCACAGTTTGCAGTGAGCTGTGATTGGGTTGCTGCACTTCAGCCTGGGTGACAGAGAGAGAGACTCTGTCTCAAAAAAAAAAAAAAAAAAGAAGAAGAAACTCGGCAGGGGTCACCTAGTCTGCCTCCTCTCAAGCGCAGCTATTGCAAACTATCTGTGTTCCCTCCAATCAGCACATCAGGCCACTTTGGGCTGCCTTTGTGCATGAGCTGCCTGTGCCTGGAATAGTTCTGCTCCTCCTCTGCAATCCCCTCAGCCGTTCATCCTATCCTACTCATCTTCCCAACTCAGCTTCAGCTTTTCAAAGAGGATTGCTTCCATTTTTTTTTTTTGTCCCCCACTCACTAGCAATTCTAAAAACTCACTGTTTGTTTGCATTTCTGTCTCCCTCTGCTTGACTACGAGCTCCATGATGGCAGGAATTGCATCTCGATGATCTCTGGGTCCCCCGGCCTAACAGACTCAGTCCTAGGTGTCTACAGAAAAGGAAAGTTCAGGACCTTTCAAATTCATTATGCCGAGGGGAAAAGTTCAGCCCTGGAACCCGAGTCAGGTAACATGGCTCTCCCCTCGTCTCCCCTCCTCTCCCCTCCTCTCTTTTTTGAGCCAGAGTTTCGCTCTTGTTGCCCAGGCTGGAGGGCAGTGGTGGGATCTCGGCTCACTGCAACCTCCGCCTCCTGGTTCAAGTGATTCTCTTGCCTCAGCCTCCCGAGTAGCTGGGATTACAGGCATGTGCCACCACACCTGGCTAATTTTTGTATTTTTAGTACAGACGGGGTTTTGCCATGTTGGCCAGGCTGATCTCAACCTCCTGACCTCAGGTGGGTGATCCGCCCGCCTCAGCTTCCTAAAGTGCTGGGATTACAGGCATGAGCCACTGCGCCCAGCCAAGGAGTTATTATTTGTTATGATTCTGTGGGTGCACTGACCTCAGATCAACAGCTCTGCCTCATGTGGCGTGGATTGTGGTTATGCATGCAGCTGCAACCAAGTGGAGTTCAGCTGGGGCAAGGCTGGGGTAGAAGAGGGGGCAGACTGCTCGAGAGTGGGGCAGGAGGGCTGGGTGTGGTGTACCTGGGACAGATGAGAATCAGTGTCCCAGACCCAGAAGTGAAGGGAAGGAGCATGGAGGGTGGGAGCATTGTGATAAAGGCAACAGATTGTGGGGACAGTTCTGAACCAGAAAAGGAGCTAACTTCCAGACCAAGCACTTCTACCTGGACAGGACAATGCAGAAATGGCCTGGAACCCACGATCATGCCATGGCACTAGGGATGACCAAGGACTCCTCTCCTGGGTTCCTTCTGCAGAAGTTGTGTATGTAGCTGCTCATCTAAGTGTGAAGATAGGAGGGTCCCTTTTATGGGATTTCAGGAGGAGCCTAGAAGGTGCAAGCAGTTGGTGCTGGCCTTTGGCTGAGGCCACTGGGTTCTCTCCATCAAGGCCTCTCTTCCTCCACAGGGTATAGGGACTTCCTCTCGGCAAGGCAACTGGATTTCAAGAGAGTGGAAGCTGCCTGCGCCCAGAACTGACACAGCACTATTTCAGCTGCATTGTGTTAGCAAAAGCAAGTCACATTCAAGCCCACATTCAAGGCTGGGGGGAACAGAATCCACTTCGTTTTCTTTTTTTTTTTTTTTTTTTTTTTGAGACAGAGTCTCACTCTCTCACCCAGGCTAGAGTGCAGAGGTATGATCATAGCTCACTGCAGCTTCAGACTCCTGGGCTCAAAGTGATCTCATCTCAGCCTCCTGAGTAGATGGGACTACAGGCGTGCACCACCACACCTGGTTAATTAAAAAAAAAAAAAATTGTAGAGACAGGGCTATGTTGCCTAGGCTGGTCTCAAATTCCTAGGCTGAAGCAATCCTCCTGGCTCAGCCTCCCAAAGTGCTGAGATTACAGGCAGAATCCACCTCTTGATGTAAGAGAAACATGTGTGTACAGAGAGGTGAGAAATTGTTGGTGGTTAGCTTTAAAGACACTCTTCCAATCTGAATAGTTCTTATTACAGTACCTTTATCTTCATGAAGGATTTAATTCACTCCAAAATGCTTAGCAAATTCCTGGTTACCTGCTTCACTCATAAACAAGTTTGACCACATGCTACAGTCTCTCTTTTTCCTAAGCTACTGTGCTTTCTCCTTGCTAGCTGCCTGCCTTTGAGTCTGCAGATCACGTCCTTTGCTTGCTAAAACAATTGGGGTGGGGAGGTCTTTACAACCCCTTTTGACAGAAAACCTGTTTGGAGTCTAATATGGAGAAAGAAATCCCTATTGTGCAGAAACATGGATACTTCCCATATTTTCTACAGGAATATCACATAGGACCTTAGGGTTTCATCAGTTAATCTGTGTAGCAGTGGTGGTAGGGAAATTACTGCAAAACATTTCAGTGGCTTCGCCAATTACAGTTTAATTCTAAGCTTGTGTAACAGCCCAACGTAGATCCAAGTCAATTCAGGAACTTGGCTCCATGCAGTCATTCAGGGGCCCAGGGCGGTCACAATGCCACCATCTTCAGCCCATGACTCAAAGTCATGTTGGGCACTGACATCAGCTAGTGGAGGGCAAAGAGCATGTGAGTTTACAGATGGGGCCTAGAAATGGCACACATCACTTCCTTTTGCATTTTATTGGCCACAACTTGGACATATGGCCAAATCTAACTCTGCTGGAAACCAAGAAATGTAGTCCAGCTGTGTGCCCAGGAAGGACAGGAAGCAAGTTCCATGGCAGACTAGCAGTCTGAGCCCACACATCTGAAACCACACACATCACACACATACTGACAGTGTTACTTGTGCCTTTTAGCACACAGATCACACTAAAGCCTGGAAGGAGGAGGGTGAGTGCCTCACCAAAATTAGAGGAGTGTTTAGCAGGAAGCTTGAGTGCATTTGCCCCAACTTTCCCTGGAAACAGAGAGCATCTTTCCAGACTTGGACACAGTGCCATCTGCTGCTCAATAAAAAGCAGGGAGGTGGACTGGGCTATGGTTGGGCTTGGGGTCAGAGTAACCAGGTTAGAAGAATCAGAACTCAGTACTCTAGAATTTTCATTGGTTTGGTAACCACAGGAGATTAGAGGAAATTCACGCAGCAGCCACTTCCATTTAACAGACACCAAACAAAAATTGTAAGGAGGAAGGGAAAGGAGTTGTATGGTTGGTTTTGGCTTTCTGTGGAGTTAATTAATTAAGGCAGCTGAGTATCATGGAAGGCAAGACTGGAGTCAAAAGACCTGGGTCCTAGGCCCCACTTTCCCATTATCTGGGCTGCAGTTTCCTTAGTTCTAAAATGAGGGGACAGGCCCAGCACAGTAGCTCTTGCCTGTAATCCCAGCACTTTGGAGAGCCAAGGTGGGAGGATTGCTTGAATCCAGGAGTTTGAGACCAGCCTGGGCAGCAATAGCAGGACCCCATCTCTATAAAAAAAAATTTTTAAATAGCCAGGTGTGGTGGCATGTACCTGTAATCCCAGCTACTCAGGAGGCTGAGGCAGGAGGATCGCTTGAGCCCAGGAGTTGAGGTTGCCGTGAGCTATGGTGGTGCCCCTGTACTCCAGCTTGGGTAACAGAGAGAGACCTTGTCTTAAAAAAAATAATAAAATTTTAAAAATAATGAGGGGACAAGACTTTTCATGATTCCTTCCAGCTGGGAGCTCCAATCCAGTTCCATAGTCATATGTGACCATTTTCAAGATGGCAATTGAAGCCATATAAACACATCGGATCCCTCAGGGAGAGGGTTTCTTGTTTTGTTTTCTTAAAAAAAAAAAAAGTCCATATAAGTTCCACATCAGAAATATCTATTAGTCGCTTTTTTTTCTCTGACAATAAGTTTATTGTCTGTATCTGAAAAATCCTCATAGAAAATTGTTTGGTTTGACCGAGTGTGGTGGCTCACATCTGTAATCCCAGCACTTTGGAAGGTCAAGGCAGGCAGATCACAAGGTCAGGAGTTTGAGACCAGCCTGGTCAATATAGGGAAACCCCTTCTCTACTAAAAATACAAAAAAATTAGCTGGGCATGGTGGCGGGCGCCTGTAAATCCCAGTTACTCAGGAGGCTGAGGTAGGAGAATCACTTGAACACAGGGAGGCGGAGGTTGCAGTGAGCCAAGATCACGCCATTGCACTCCAGCCCAGGTGACAGTGCGAAACTCCGTCTCAAAAAAAATTTAAAAACCTTCTTTTTGGGGCTTCTTTTCATAGACTGGATTCTCTCATACAGCAGCATGAGCTTTTGTGTATGTCTCCTCCATCATGTCTGGAGTTACATTGTTCTTTAGGTATTGAAAGAACTGTTTCTTGTAAGCATCTTCATCCTTCTCCATTAAGTAGCACATGTAATCTGCAACAGTCTAGCTCCTGATGTCCTTCTGGTATACTTCAGCATCAAATTCCTTGTTTTCAGAATCATAACCAGGGAATCATTTGGTATTGTGAGGGATAGACAAGCCTCCATCCACAGCTTCCTTCAGGGCGCCAAAAAACTTTATTGCCAGTGGTAGTTCTGCCAAGGCCTGCATCCAAATAGCAGGTAAAGGCACCTGGCCGACCATCAATGCTTTCCACATCGTATTCATCGCCAGTCACCTCCACTTGGCCTTCATAGATCTTGGCCATGCCAAACCCACTGAGGAGCCTGAGGGCCAGCAGCAGGCCAGGACAATACGCTGCAGCATCATTTGTCAGGCCAAACTTCACACCATATTTTGGCAGTTCGTGTGCATATGCTGTGCAGACTATCATATGCCCCTCAATACAGGCAAAAGCAATCTGATAAATGATAACTCTGTTTGTTACACAAACTATCATCCTGTATTTGGGTGTGCTGTATTTATTTTTATCCTGTATCACCAAGCGTTTCCGGGCATAGTAATCCGTTTTACCCTCTGTCGTCTTCTAAATTTCACTTGGTATCTCTTAAAGTCGGCTTTGTTCTTCACAACTTTAGCAAACCCCCTCCTGTGGATCAGAGACCTGTGTCTGTGGCTTGACAGAGACCTGCAGGCCTATGCCTTGCATTTAAAGAAAAGTAAAGATGTATGAATTTTTAAATGAACAAGCAGGACTTGTTGATTGGAGGTGGATGATGAGAGAAGAGCGTTTCTAGCTTGGCACAACTGGGTGGCTGAGGAAGTCCCACAGCTAATGAATAACTGTTAGCATTCATACACTCCGGTGCATCCATATGACTCAGGTGCATTCTAATTGCTTCACATAGCCTGTCTCCATTTTCATAACAACTCCTGTGGAGAGTACAATTATTGGCCCATTTTACAGAAAAAAAACACACACACACACACAGGAAATACTGATGGAAGAACAGATGAGAAACAGGGAGGAAGGGAGTGTGGCAGACAAACTGTCCACCGAAGTTTGGTGTTATGCTCCCTCCCATACTGTAGACTTATGGCTGGCATATGTACATTTCATAAGGGTGATGCTAAAATTTAGATATGCCCTTCTGCATCCTCTTTTCCGTTCCCTTCTCCTGTCTGGATGATGCCAAGGCAATCTTGGAATCCACCTATTGAAGACGGCAGTCCTCAGTCTGGACCTTTGAACGACTTTGCAGAGCGGACCTCTCATGCCCCAGTTTCATCCCCTATCTTCTGCCCTAGAATGCCTACTTTGGATATGAGATGAGAAATAAGTTTTTATTGGTTAAGCCATTAAAATGTGGGAGTATCTTTGTTACAGCAACAATACTGAGTGAACATCTTGCTACATCTAATTAAAACTGGGATGGGAGGTAAAGACAAAAAATTAAATACTGGACATGTTGAATTTGAAATCTTGCAGGACAACCAAATGGGAAAGGCCTAGTAGGTAGACAGTGAGAGATGGGGTGGAGACGAACAGAGTCATCGTTAACACACAAATTCACTGTGTGTGGGCTTGCTCCTAAATAAATCATAGAGAGAAAGGAAAAATTACTGAAATTTTTTTTTCTCCCATTTCACTTCATGGCTATGTGGTCTAAACTGACCACAAAATGGGAGGTGTGAATCTGCTGTTCCTCCAATGGCCTCATTTCTCTTGTACATTCTCACATTGTGAACTCTCTGAGTAAAATTTCAGCCTTTAAAACAAACATTGTTTTGGCTGGGCACGGTGGCTCATGCTTGTAATCCCAGCACTTTGGGAGGCTGAGGCAAGCAGATCATGAGGTCAGGAGATTGACACCATCCTGGCCAACATGGTGAAACCCCGTCTCTACTAAAAATACAAAAATTAGCTGGACATGGTGGTGTATGCCTGTAATCACAGCTACTCGGGAGGCTGAGGAAGGAGAATCACTTGAACCAGGGAGTCAGGTTGCAGTGAGCTGAGACTGTGCCACTGCACTCCAGCCTGGCAACAGAGTGAGACTCCATCTCAAAAACAAAAACAAAAAACATTGTTTTTCTACATAACGGCTCCAAATCTGAGCCAGCTGTTGCATCAGCTGAAACAAAACAAAAAACAATGAACAAATTTCAGAGTGAGAAAATGCTATTTTTACCTCAGCCTCAGACTTTAGAACTCAACCTCATGGAAGACGTGACCTTGCTGTGCGTGTCTGGGAATTCATGCTGTCAAGATGGCGTCTGAATTCATGAAAGGGGATTGGCTCTCTTGGGAAAAATGCATAGAGTAAGAAGAGGAGAGGACCAAAGATGGACCCTCAGGGAGCGCCAGCATTTGGGATGTGGGCTGGAGAGGAGTTACCCATAAAAGCCAAGGAGCAGAAGTCATCAGAAAGGTGGGAGGGATATCAGGAGTAACAAGAGTTCCCAAGGACAAAGGAAAACAGAATGCCAAAGAGTGTCTTTGTAAATAACAGACAGGGTCTCACTCTGTTGCCCAAGCTGGAGTGCACTGATGCAATTATGCTTCACCGCAGCCTTGAACTCCTGGGCTTAAGCAATCCTCCTGCCTCAGCCTCCCAAGTAGCTGGGACTAGAGGTGCACATCACCAAACCTGGCTAATTTTTAAATTTTTTGTAGAGACAGGGGTCTTGCTATGTTGCCCAGGCTGGTTTCTAAACCTTGGCCTCAAGCAGTCCTCCCTCCTCGGCCTCCCAAAGTGCTGGGATTACAGGTGTGAGCCAACACACCTAGCATTCAAATTTTGTTTTTAAAGGCTGAAAAAAGGGGTTACTGGGTTTGACAATAAAAATATCATTTGTGAGTTTTATGATAGCAATCTCAACAGAGGTGTAGATATACAAATCCAATTTTAATGGAGTGAAAAAATTCAAGGAAGAGAGGACTCTAACAGGTTTGGTAATAAAGGCATGGCCCAAGATTAGATTGGGAATTAGCAGGTTCAAATCCTTGTTCCATAATTTTCCAACTGTTGAACCATGCTTGGATTCAGTTTCTAAATCTGTAAAACAGTTTTAATAATCCCTGTCTCAGAGAGGTTTTTGAGGATGAAAAGAGAGGACAGTTGTGATTGTGTTGTAAAACCCAAACAACTAGGAATGAGTATAAATTATGGATTTTCCAGCCAGTCTAAAATCTTCCTGAGGATACAAAGCAGAATCGCAGAGAGCTGGAACACACAATTCCACCTCCTCACAGAACTGCTGTTACTGGAATGGGCTTCTGGTGATGATCCACCTAATGTTATGGGAAGTGGTTCTGTAAAACACTGGTTCATCTGCTGGGAAGATATCAGAGATGTTGTTTATTACATGACTCAGCCTCATCTCAAAGACGATGGCTGGGACCCTCTGGTCTTGTGAACGAAAACAGTCCAACTCTGTAGAATATTTGAAGATGTTTGTTCTGAGCCAAATATGAACGACCACGGCCCATGACACAGCCCTCAGGAGGTCCTGAGAATACATGCCCAAGGTGGTCAGGGCACAGCTTGGTTTTATACATTCTAGGGAGGCACGAGACATCAATCAAATACATTTGAGAAATACATTGGTTTGGTGGAGAAAGGCGGGACAATTCGAAAGGAATGGGGATGACGTCTTCCAGGCTATAGATAAATGTAAACATTTTCTGGCTGCCGATTGGTTGAGTTTGTCTAAAGACCTAGGATCAATAGAAAGGAAATAATCGGGTTCAGATAAAAGACTGTGGAGACTGAGGTTCTTTTGAAGTCTCATAGTGGCTGCCCTTAGAGACAATAGATGACAACTGTTTCCTATTCAGACCTTTAGAAGGTGCTAGACTCTCAGTTAATCTCAGGATTGGGAGGGCCTGGAAGAAAAAGATCTAGCTCTGTTAATAGAGATTCTTTAGAGATGTAAATTTCCCCCCAGAAAGGACGGCTTCGCAGGGTCATTTCAAAATATGGCAAAGAAACATGTTTTGGGGTAAAATAGTTTGATTTTCTTCTTTGCCACGTAATGTTACGCCAGAGTCAGAAGGGAAAGTAAGTTGCAATATGTAGGGTTAAATAAAACCCATCTGATAAGAATTTCTGGCTTGCAGGGCATAACTCCTCAGACCCCTTAGATAAGAACTGGGGCAAGAAAAGAAAAAATCAGAGCTTAGTCCTCACTCTTAATATGAGGAATAATTGTGCTTCTCCTGAACAATTGGTCTGCTTTTATCTTGTGACTGACTGACCGAGTTTCTCTTTTGCAATGGTTGCTAGAAAGTTTACAGTCAACCATGTGGCCCGCCCATTGTATGTACAAAAGACACCACGGGGTGCTTTTTTTGCACTGGATTCTTCTCCAGTCCTCCTTAATGTTCCTACTTCTACTATTCTCATATTTTAAATCTGTACCACACTGTTTTATATATGCATTCTTACAAACAGTCTTAAATGTTTTCTGTCACAAGGGATGATACTGAAACTGCCTTTGGAAAATTATGACTAGACAGTGAAAGAGATCTAACTTAACTGACTCCATCCTGCTTCTAACCTCCAAGCTGTCCTTATTCATTCCTGGGGGTAGGCTGAACTAACTTTGGGAGAAACTTAGTTTATAGTTTAAGTAAAGATGGTAACAGCCCTTTCCCAAGCAAACCTCCTTCTTGCTTGGGGACTAGATTGCCTTTGTAGGACTAACATTAGCCACAAGATTAGAAATTATGGTTTAGGAGTCATGCAGCTGGAGGCTACAAGATTCTGACCCTCCCTCTACTGCTCCTAAGATCAATGCTTGAGACATTTTGCAGACCCTGCACTTGATGGATCAGCTGGCACCACCCAGATTAATAAACTGGCTCAACTGCTCTTATGGCCCCCACCCGGGAACTGACTCAATGCAAGAAGACAGCTGACTCACCGCGATTTCATCTCTGACCAGTCTGCACTCCTGGCTCACTGCCTTACCCCCTCCACCCACCAAGTTATCTTTCAAAACTCTGCTCCCCGAATGCTCGGGGAGATTGATTTGAGTAATAACAAAACTCTGGTCTCCCACACAGCCGGCTCTGTGTGAATTACTCTTTCTCTATTGCAATTCCCCTGTCTTGATGAATCATCTCCGTCTAGGCAGCGGGCAAGGTGAACCCCTTGGGTGGTTACGATATAAATAATTGTTCTAGGCATAGTGTCTTGCTAATTTTTCATCCTCTATTTGATTTTTATGTGTGTATCAATACATCTCCAGTCTTTCTAGACACTCCATGAAACCGAAACGGTCATGCTCTTGTGTACCTTCCTTAACATCAGAGCTCACAGTGGCTGCCCTTAGAGACAATAGATGACAACTGTTTCCTATTCAGACCTTTAGAGGGTGCTAGACTCTCAGTTAATCTCACGATTGGGAGGGCCTGGAAGAAAAGAGATAGCTATGTTAATAGAGATTCTTTAGAGATGTAAATTTTTCCCCCCAGAAAGGACAGCTTTGCAGGGCCATTTCAAAATATGGCAAAGAAACACAACTTTCTCTAGGGGCAGATAGGAATGCTTTATGTGTGAAGATGTTTATGGATTCATTGAATCACAACAATCTTTTTATGTTGACTTCACAGATAAGAAAACTGAGGCACATCAAGGTTCAGTACCTTCAAAGCCACGTAAATAGTAAGGAATGGATCTACGATTAAAAACCCGGTTGCCCAGCACCAGAGTCTGTGCCACCAGATGTACAAACTCATGAAAACTCTGGGATACAACTGCTTCAGTATTTTGGCTTGCTTGCTTTGTAAGATATTAGCAAGGAGGGCTGGGAAGGCTTCCTTGTTAATATAATATCTTACAAGTTCTGTGAGGAGGTAGAATTATTTGTTCTAGCTCTCTGTGATCCTGCTTTTTATCCTGAGGAAGACTTTAGAATGGCTGGAAAGCTCATAACTTATACTCATTCTTAGTGTGGGTTTTGGTTTTGGGGTTGTTTGTTTCTTGAGACATTGTCTCGCTCTGTCGCCAGGCTGGAGTGCAGTGGTGCTATCTCGGCTCACTGCAACCTCCGCCTCCTTGATTCAAGCAATCCTCCTGCCTCAGCCTCCCAAGTAGCTGGGACTACAGGTGTGCACCACCACACCCAGATAATTTTTGTATTTTTAGTAGAGGCCGGGTTTCACCATGTTGGTCAGGTTGGTCTCGATCTCCTGACCTCATAATCCACCTGCTTCAGCCTCCCAAACTGCTGGGATTACAGGCGTGAGTCACCACACCTGGCCAGCATGGGTTTTAAAACTCAATCACAACTGTCCTCTCATTTCATCCTCAAACGCCTCTCTGAGACAGGGGTTATTAAACCTGTTTTACAGATTAAGACATGAAATGTAACAGTGGCTGGGCAGCTAGAAATTGGTCTTCATGAAATAAATTACATAAAATTTCTTTCATGTGTGAACGCTGACAATATGAGCCAGGTTTCAGTTAATTTAGAAAGTTTGTTTGGCCAGGCTTGAGGACATGCGTCTGTGACACAGTCTCAGAAGGTCCTGACGACATGTACCCAAGGTGGTCGGGGCACAGCTTGGTTTTATACATTTTAGGAAGCCATGAAATAGCAATCAATATATGTAAGATGTACACTGGTTCTGTCCTGAAAGGCGGGAAACTTAAGCAGGGAGGGGGCTTCTAGGCCACAGGTAGATGAGAGACAAATGGTTACATCCTTTTGAGTTTCTGATCAGCTCTTCCAAGGGAGGCAATCACACATGCATTTATCTCAGGGAGCAGAGGGATGACTTTGAATAGAGTGGGAAGCCGGTTTTCCCCAAGCAGTTCCCAGTTTGACTTTGCCCTTTAGCTTAGTGATTTTGGAGCCCCAAGATTTCCCAGATTTATTTATTTTTCACACATGTAATAGGATTGGTAAAATATAGCTAAAAATAGTATGTCTAAGGAGAAGTCTTAATGAATACAGATCTCTTTCTTAAATAAGAAGTAATTTTTAATTAGATTAATCTGCCTCTCTTGGTGTCAAACAGTCCGAATCTTCCTAGAGTGCTAATTATTTATACCCTACATGGATTTTATGGTCAGCGTTTTAACTTTTTGGAAGTAGCTGGATGAAATACATATGGACCTAGGAGAAAAACAGAATACTATATAAACATGTCACGTCAAAACATCCCACTATTTATCAACTTAGCATAAAAATGGTCCAACTGGCATCAGAATATTGAAAAAACAAGGAGATGATGTTGCTGATTCAGGAACTTCTCACTTCTTTATTTCTCCTCTGAAGGTAGTTAATGAGATTATAGTTTTAATCCTGGACATGCTTGGCCACTCTGCTATCTTTAGTATAGGCTTATGGATATTAAAAACGTTCTTGCTTAATAATTATGATATGAACCTAATGCTGTTTCCTTCTCTTTGATATCCTGCTCGTTCCTCATCAGTCAGGGCCCAGGCAATGTCCCACCCCGTCCACAGAATAGCTCCTCCATCCCTGTCCACTTGAACCCACGTTGACACAACTTCCTTCTAAATCCCTGCAACATTCTCTTTGGAGTATGGACACATTCAATACTTACCACTTGGTGATGTCAATCATACATCAATGTCATATATATATATATCAGCCATTAGATATAAGTTCCCTCCAGGCAGGAACTGAGTCTCTTTACATTACTGAGTCCACATTGCCGTGTACAATGATAGGGCACTATAAATGTTTGTTGAATTAATAAGTTCAGGAAAGAATGAATGAATGAATGGGACGTGAGTTGAAAGACCTCTGCGATTGACCAACTCTGCCCTTGCTTAGGGTAATGTTTCTCTAAAAGAGGTCTTTAAATCTTCTGCATCTGAATCTTCTGAAATGATTAAGATGCAAAATCCCAGGCTCCATCCCCAGTTCCTTTCATTAGAATGTGTGGAGTTGAGCCTAGGAATTTGCAGCTTAACAAGCACCCCAAGTGATTTTTTTTTTTTTTTTTTTTGAGAAAGAGTCTCATTCCTGTCACCCAGACTGGAGTGCAGTGGTACGATCTTGGCCAACTGCAGCCTCGCCCTCTCAGGCTCAGATGATTTTCCCACCTCAGCCTCTGAGTAGCTGGTACCACAGGTGTGCACACCACACTCAGCTAATTAGGTGATTAGCCCACGAATGTGAGAGCCACTAGTTTACCAGGGTATGTTTTAGTAGATATTTTTTGACTGGTTCATTGGAATAATCTGAATTACACACCACACCTCTCCACAGATTTTATAATTAAGCTCAAACTTGTAACAGTTTGTAATATTCTTTTGTGTTTAGTTTTTGGGCACCAGTGTTGTGAGATCACTGGAATTAAGGTAAATTGCAAAGTCCATAGTATTTGTATACCATGATGAGACAGCCAAATGCCTAGGCAGATAAAAAAGTGTCCTCAGAGAACCTCTGACCCACCCCACAAGTGTTTACATCAGATGCTCTTGTGCAGAAGAGGGAACCTGCCCAGGGCCTTGTCTGAGTCTGCCCACATGTGCACTGGGGGAACGGGGTGGAGCCACAGGCAGGGGGAGGAACCTGGCTCTTCAGTTCCTGTGTGGTGGCCTGGGATTCAATCTGTGAGGTGAGGGGCTTGCTAGCAGGACGCCATCTCACTTTGCTGAGGTTTTTTTTCCCCCCTTTTCGCCCAATAAAATCCTGGTCTTCTCACAAGCTAGAGCCCAGTTTTAGCTGAACTAAGGAGCAAAATTCTGCAACATTTTGGCTCCTAGACGAGCTTGAGGAAGGGTGGGTAAGATGTGAACCAAAAAATCTTTTTTCCCTTTTGCTTTTAAGCCTTTTTGTCCTTGAACTTCTTCTGAGGATAGAGAAAACTGCGCGCCACCTCACCTCAATGGCTTTAGGCACCTGCGAGATAGACTGGCGAATGGTGGGTTCTCACTTCCCTCCCAGCCAGAGCTGGGGTGCATGGCCCATGGCCCAAGGGTGCCCAATGGGGACAGCAATTAAGCTTCTCTCCCTGTTGCAGGAGCCCATTGGTATAAGAATAAGAGGTACTTTCCCCAGGCATTTTTCCAACACTGCATTTTAAACTTTTTTTTCCTTTCTCTAGCCTGTCAGCATTTAACTTTTAAGTGAGAAGGGTTTTTTTTTTTTTTCTTTTTGAAGACATTTTACTAGTCCAGGAATAAGGATCACTGTGTATATTCACAGTAAAGTTTTAATTATGAAAAAGGATTTGTGAGGTTGGTCTTTAGCTGTAGCCAGTCTGGTGGGCTTTGCATGACTTTCTGTATGGTGAGGAGCAAACCTTGCTGCAGGCTTCCATCTTGTTTTGGGGAGCATGACCTGGAACCACGTGGCAATGTTTTGTCTTAAGCCTCCACCAGTTTACAATGACGACTGGGTTCAATCCTGTCTTAGGGAATAAGTCCTTTCTAGTTTGATATCTGCATGACCTGTTGCTGACTCTCTTCCCCTCCACGAACCGCCTTTTATCTTCCTTTCTCTGAGCACCTGGGAGGTCACCTTTAGTATAGTTTGAAAGCCAGAAATATTGGCCACTTGGTGCAGCTAGTTGGGTAATAAGGGAGTTAAAAGGTTTTTCTCAAAGAGCACTCAGCTTAATTAAAAGTGGATATCCAAGTTACAAGTATATTTAAAAGGTCTTTATGTATTTTTTTTTTTTTTTTTTGGATCTCTGCTGGAAAGGGCATTTTCTCAGTAGACTGGATTATTTTTCTCCATTTGCCTTGTCACTCTTAATATATGCATTGAGAGGCCCTAAGATAACTCCTGGGGGCATAGGACTCCTTGGAAAAACAGACAAGGTGCCACTAACCCCGTTTTGGGAAGAAACCTGTTTTTCTCATGGAACCCCAGGAATTAAATGCAGATAGATCCCTCTCAAAATCTGTTTTTGCCTCCCAGTAGTGCCTGTTTTACTAGGCCTTAAAAGCTGCATGTTTTTCTAGCCCTATCTCTTAAAGGGCACCACGCAGAGGCCAATAATCCAATTAGGAGATTGGCAGATGAAAAATCTCATGACTACTGCGTTTTCTTCTGCCTGTGTAGTTATAAATGTGTTGTGTGTGATGTCTATAAAAAAGCTCTAATTAATTGACTTAAAAAAGGATAAGAGCTTGAATCAAATGTGTTTGGACCAACGGAGGTAAGATGGTGCACTTCCGGGTTCTTCATCACCAACTTTTCCCGCGCGCGCAAAAATGCCGCCGGCGCCCGGGAAGGTGCAGACCAACCGGGCATGCGCCAGGTGACGTCAATCCAAAGAGACCAAGATTTACCTGGTCGCACCTACCGAACGCCCCCCGACACGCCCGTGCCCCGCCTATTGCCTTCCCACTCCTAGAAAAGCCGCTCCCGGCAGACACCCTGCGCGGGCTTCCTCAGCCCCTACTCTTGTCGGGACTGCAGGAACCCCGCCCGAGAGCTCCACCGCGCGACTCTCTTGGCCTCCTTTGCCCGAGGCCGACAGACTTCTCCCTACCCACCTCCTTCCCTGAAGCTAGCTGACCAAAAATAAATGTGCAGTTTTGCTCCTAGCCTTGCCTACTCGCTGGTTCTTTTGTGCTCGCTCTGGTGGTCTTAGAAAAACAAATCAAAATGTTTTTTAAAAGGAAAGATAAAAGCTGTGGTACGTTTCAGTTCACATTACTTTAATCCTTAAGAAATAAAAGCAGCCTAAAGATTATTGGTAAAATGCAGATGTCATCAAAATGTAAATAGGTGATCTAAATTAATGCAAGTCAGATACTAGGTTTCCTTAATGTTTTAAGGTTATAAACTGTCTTTTTGGTTTCTGAGAACTGTTTGACCTGCCTGCGTCACAAGTGGTAAGGCCTAGAGACATATGGAATTAACCACACCCTTAATTATGCTGGAAGGACTCAACCCTTTGCTGCAACTTGTACGTAATTATAATAAGTTACTAGGTTCTACATAAAAGTTTAAAATTGCTGGGAGTTACCATTATAACATGTAATCGAAACTACTGCAAATTGATTTACACGTGAGGTGTGTAAGAACAGTAAGATATGTTTTTAGCAAAAGATTATAAGAAGGCGTGGAAATGTAAATTATTTCCTAGGCTTGAAGGATTGTTTTGAATTGGATAAGGTAAAGCTGAAGGTTTAATCAAATGATGAAAGGAGTATAAAAATTAATCCTGGCCAGGTGCAGTGGGTCACACCTGTAATCCCAGCACTTTGGGAAGCTGAGACGGGCAGATCACCTGAGGTCAGGAGTTCAAGACCAGACTGACCAACATGGAGAAACCCTGTCTCTACCAAAAATACAAAATTAGCCGGGTGTGGTGGTGCATGCCTGTAATCCCAGCTACTCGGGAGGCTGAGGCAGGAGAATCACTTGAACCCGGGAGGTGGAGGTTGCAGTGAGCCAAGATCACACTATTGCACTCCAGCCTGGGCAACAAAGAGCGAAACTCTGTCTCAAAAAAATAATTAATTTTGCAAAAGAAATTCCATGTGTGAATATATTAACCAAATTCAAATGATTATTATATTGTCTTCTGTAAATTGAGCATTGAGATAAAAGCACAACAAGGTTCTTTTTTGTTTTGTTTTGTTTTGTTTTTGAGACGGAATCTCGCTCTGTTGCCCAGGCCGGAATGCAGTGGCACTATCTCCGCTCACTGCAAGCTCCGCCTCCTGGGTTCACACCATTCTCCTGCCTCAGCCTCCTGAGTAGCTGGGATTACAGGTGCCCGCCACCATGCCCAGCTAATTTTTTGTATTTTTTAGTAGAGATGGGGTTTCACTGTGTTAGCCAGGATGGTCTTGATCTCCTGACCTCATGATCTGCCCACCTCAGCCTCCCAAAGTGCTGGGATTACAGGCGTGAGCCACTGCACCCAGCCAACAAGGTACTCTTAAGGCATTAATGTGCCCTTTAGCAAAATTTTTAAAAGGTATACAAGGTTTTTTGCTTTTTTAAAATTTCAGTCATCATTTTGGCAAAATAAATAATTTATGGCAATCTGGAATTGTATTTGATAACATCAGGTGTTTTAAATCTCTAACACATAACAGACTTCCCAAAATCAACCTTCAGTTTCAAAATTTTCTTTCCTGATGCCTGGCCTTTGGGATGCTACAGAGGGCCTCTGGAGTATCCAAAAGAGAGGTGAACAGGATTATTTGACATGTTTAAGTACACGGGATTGCCAAAATGATGTTTAATCTTCAGGTTAGATTTTAGAGAATTATAGTAATATATGTTCCAAAACTATATGGGAAGTCTAAAATTCTAATGTCTGAGTATATGCTATCAATCATAATTAAGGTTATTATGTTAAGTTATTGTAAACCATGGAGATAACCAAATTTATTTGTCTATCATGTTTCTGACTATAACTACCCTGGACATTTTGTTATTTACAGACAATTGTCTTCTTTTGCTCCTCTTCAAAAGATGGTTTATAATCAGTTATAGACCTTTGACAGGTGCTCTGAATGAAATGCAGGTTTCTGATAACTTTGGAGATTGTGACATTGGAATAAAGGAAAAACATACAGGACTCATGAAAAGCTGAAATGTTTATGAATATCAAGCAAAACAAGAGTTAACTGAACGGCCTATCTAATGCAAAACTGAAGTAATCTTTTTGACTTTTGCTTGAAATATTGCTGATCCTTGTTTTGTTTTTCAGAGTCAAGCAAACTTATTTTGAGCTATTTACAGCCTTTAATAATTGACTAAGGTATACTCCTGTGAATAAAATTTGGAGTATATTTGTCTCTGTCTCTCTGCCTGGTTTCTCCAGAATTTGAAAACTAGTTGTGAGTACTCTTAATTTATGGCCATATAGTTGTTTGCGTCAGTGCAATAAGAATCCATTTTCTTTTGCAACAGGACACAGTTAGAGAAACTGGTTGCAACAGGACACAATTAGAGAAACTGGTTGCTTGAATAAGGCTTTGACTGGAAGGGTATGCTTCCGTTTAAGGAGTCAAGCTTGACTTGCAGAGCCAATAAAGCCCCATGGGAGAAACTGGCCTCATACCTTGTGTACACAGTCCCCATACAGGGTTCCTAACCTGCAGTAGGTAAAGAATGTTACTTTCCAACAGACCCAGGGACCACATCTCTTGAAACCTCAAGAAGAGAGGAGTTTGCCCAACTCATCGGTATTTGAGGATACAAACCCATGGCTAGGCTCAGCTTTCAAAGGTCTTACTTGAGATTCCCTGTGGAACAAATTTCCATCAAAGCCAATCTAAAAGGCCTATTTAGGAATAATTATTCTTGCAGTACTTTACGCAAATAATTAGGCCAAGTATAACACTAAAGTCTATTTTGCAAACAACTCAGTCCTATCATGATTTGTTTTAAACAAAAATGAGGACTAGAGAAAGAGAAATAATGTTTCAAAATTTATCATTAGGTTCTAGACTCATTAATTGTTTTTAACTTTTTGCCTACATTTTAGACGAACCCTGCTTGTTCCTGTGAACCAAACAGCAATCTCTGGCTGCAGCTCAGAAAAAACAAAAGGGATGGGTGATGTAAAAATCTGGATCAGTATTCTAGTCCTGAGCAACTAGCCTGCAAATCCTGCCAGGTGATGAAAATAAACAGGATGCCCACCACCCAGAGGTTTCCTTTTTGGGAAAGTAAGACAAAGGGAGCTAACCAAAGCCAAGCCTCATCACTCAAATCTTAGCAAGCATAACTAGAGCCACCAGTTATCTAGGGGTGTCACAAGACATCCTTTTCACTCCCTTGTTGGAGGAGGACTCAATTCCACTGCTCCACCTTAGCATTCAGCTTATAATAAGGAGTCCATGCAACCCCCCTTAAGACATATTTTTGTCCCAAACTCAATTCCAAACTTCAGCTCAAAGCCCTAGGAAAGAAAACTGGATCTGAGGAATCCAGAGACAGATGATAATGGAAGTTAAAAGACACAGCACAGGTGAGCATGTCTAATTCCTGCTGATTAAGCCAAGCTTCCGGTTCCATGGACAAAGGTCGTGCTAGTGTCCATGGCATAAATGCGGTCTAGGGAATTCAAAGGCTACTGACAACAGCGGGGATAGGGCGTATGTGGGTAAGAGTAGATATTCCCAGCCCTTAGGCCCCCCTTTTAACATGGGAGAAAGCCACTTTGACACCCATGGGTGGCACCCTATTGTGACTGCCAGGACTTGGGGATACAAGGACAGAGGAAAGAAAGAGGAATGCCTCACTTTCCTTCCCTTACGTGCTCTGGGTATTAGCTAGGAAGAGAAGGGAACCAGGGATGCCTACTCCCTTCTTCCTAGATGGGTAGCCATTCATCTTCAGTCTGTATCTCTTTTGAATGCCTCCTGAACCCCTGGGACTCCTCTAAAAAAAATCTTCTTTTTTCCTTTTTTTTCCTCTGTCTTCAGTGATAGATAACAGTGTCTCTGTACTATGAGACACTCCCCTCAGATGCATCCTCCAAACTGGGAAGAGTTAATTTCCCAAACCTTAGACTGGTTCGTTTAGGACTGGGCTCAGGGGAAGGGAACCCAGAAATCCAAATGCTGGCAAAAGGGTAGTTTCATTCTTTATTTTTTTAACCAGTTGGGCTTTTGGCCTCCCCTCTCCCTTTGCAAACCAGTAAAAGGCCTTGGAATTTTTTGAGCTGTCCTTACCGTAACATCCTTGTTTTTTTTTTTTTGATGAATGTTTCCTGATAACCTGATTGTCTCTTCTCGCCTTCAGACCATCACACTCCAAACCGTCATGCAACCAGAGCCTCAGACGATGGCCTCTTCTGCTGGGGATCGTTAGATAAGCCTCTGAGGGAGCTCTGACTGCTGTTTTCCCAAAAACAGCACCCCTGTTAGCAGAAAGCAGTTAACTTTGGTCATCATCTTTATCCTAACCTTATTCTAACTGCCATTGGATGTACTTCTTTAGAGGGGGGAATGAGACAGTCAAATGCCTAGGCAGATATAAAGGTGTCCCCAGAGAATCTCCGACCCACCCCGCAAGTGTTTACATCAGATGCTTTTGTGTAGAAGAGGGAACCTGCCCAGGGCCTCCTCTGAGCCTGCCCACATGTGCACTGGGGGAACAGGGTGGAGTCACAGGCGGGGGAGGAGCCTGGCTCTTCAGTTCCTGTGTGGTGGCCTGGGATCCAGTCTGTGAGGTGGGGGGCTTGTTAGCAGGATGCCATCTCACTTTGCTGTTTTTTTCTTTTTTTTCCCCTTATGCCCAACAAAATGCTGCTCTGCCCACACTTCAATGTGACTGCATGTTTCAATTCTCCTGGTCATGTGACATGAACCCAGTTTTAGCTGAACTAAGGAGCAAAATTCTGTAACAATGATGCCTTAAAGACATTTCTGCCTGCACAATCATTTCTTTTCTTTCTTTCTTTCTTTCTTTTTTTTTCTTTTTTGAGACGGAGCCTTACTCTGTCGCCCAGGCTGGAGTGCAGTAGCACGATCTCAGCTCACTGCAACCTCCACCTCCTGGGTTCAAGTGATTCTACTGCCTCAGCCTCCCAAGTAGCTGGGACTACAGGCATGTGCCACTATGCCTGGCTAATTTTTATATTTTTAGCAGAGACGGGTTTCACCATGTTGGTCAGGCTGGTCTCGATCTCCTGACCTCTTATGATCCACCCGCCTTGGCCTCCCAAAGTGCTGGGATTACAGGCGTGAGCCACTATCCCCGGCCACACAATCATTTCACTTAGGACTTTTATAACTTGCAATAGTTCCTAAGAAAAATAGCATTTTACTGAGGCAAACTATGGTAGATTCTTACTCTTCTCTTTGGTGGTGGCCTCTGTGATCTCTTTGGAATAGCTCAAGAATGCTTTCTTTTGTTTTTCCTTCTTGCATAGGACAGGTGACATAGGACACTGAGCTGGAAGAACACACAAGCACAGACACAGGGAACTGTTTTCTAAACTCGGGTGTCATTCCTGCTCCGAAAGCAGCTTCTAAATGGAACAAACAAATCCAACTGCAGCAGGAGTAACCGCATGCCCTTCCAGTTTTCACCTTATTAGATGAAGACTTTTTTCTTGAGACAGGATCTTACTCTGTCACCCAGGCTGGAGTGCAGTGGTATGATCATGGCTCACTGCAACCTCCCCCTCAAGCAATCCTCCCACCTCAGCCTCCTGAGTAGCTAGGAGGCTACAGCTACAACTGCAAGTACCTGCCACCACGCTTGGCTAATTTTTTGTAGAGACGGGGTTTCTCAGTGTTGCCTAGGCTGGTCTTGAACTCCTGAGCTCAAGCAGTCCTCCCGTGCCAGCTTCCCTAAGTGCTGGGATTACAGGCATGAGCCACTGTGGCCTGCCCAAGACATTTTTTTCTAATGAGAGATTTTAAAAGCTTCACAATGAGAGACTAAACTCAACAGGTCTACCACTCCAACTCACCTTTGCTTTTTTCTTTTCTTCCCTTCTACAGTAGGAAGTATCCCTCTCAGTACCTAAAGCTTTGACGTCACCTCCTCTAACAGCTACACTAGGCAGTGTAGCTCACTCCAAGTCTTTATGAGCACTAAGTTACAGTCTCTCAAAGAATCGCATTGAACTGGTTCCAGAGTTGGTGTCTCTTTTCTAATCCTCCATTTATGATAATCACTTGAAATTCAAGTCACCTGTTACCAGGATTGCAAGAAACAGAGGAATCAATTTTTTTTTTTTTTTTAGACTGAGTTTCGCTGTTGTTGCCCAGGCTGGAGTGCAATGGCATGATCTCGGCTCACTGCAACCTCTGCCTCCGGGATTCAGGCAATTCTCCTGCCTCAGCCTCCCAAATAGCTGGGATTATAGGCATGCACCATCATACCCTGGCTTTTTTTTTTTTTTTTTTTTAGTAGTAGAGATGGGGTTTCTCCATGTTGGTCAGGCTGGTCCCAAACTCCCGACCTCAGGTGATCCACCCGCCTCAACCTCCCAAACTGCTGGGATTACAGGCGTGAGTCACCGTGCCCAGCGGAATCAAGTCTTTTCTTCCGGAGTTCTTTTAACTAAAGCCTTTTTTTTTTTTTTTTTTTGAGGCGGAGTCTCGCTCTGTCGCCCGGACTGGAGTGCAGTGGCCAGATCTCAGCTCACTGCAAGCTCCGCCTCCCGGGTTCACGCCATTCTCCTGCCTCAGCCTCCCGAGTAGCTGGGACTACAGGCGCCTGCCACCTCGCCCGGCTAGTTTTTTTTTGTATTTTTTAGTAGAGACGGGGTTTCACCGTGTTAGCCAGGATGGTCTCGATCTCCTGACCTCGTGATCCGCCCGTCTCGGCCTCCCAAAGTGCTGGGATTACAGGCTTGAGCCACCGCGCCCGGCCCTAACTAAAGCCTTTAAACCAAGGCCCCAGCTCTCATGTTCATTTGAGCTAACTATCTCTCTTTCTCTCTCTCTCTCTCTCTCCCCCCACTCCTTCTCCCTCTGTCTCTCTCATCTTCTTCAGCTTTATTTTTTTACAATACTTTCTCCTTATCCCTGTTAAAGCATTTATCACTTCCATCCTTTACTGTTTATTCTGTCTCATAAGCACAAATACGTGTGCACACACATACACACTCACACGAGTTCCCCGTGCCGGCTCCAAGTCTGGGTGCTGTTTTACTGAGCTATCTACGTTGGACTTGTGTCTCGGTTTTCCACAATATTACCATATTCCAGGGGGAGAAACCATTTTATTGTCTGTTTCTTATTTTGACCCATATACCACATTAAAATGGAGCAAAAGAAAGGGTCTCAAACAGACCGTATGAGTGCCTTCTTTAAGATGCTGGCCCTATAGAAATAGAGTCCATGTTCTCCAAAGAGGATGCGGTACAGCCCAGCCGCGGCCAGTCACTTGGCGCCATCTGCTGGAAACGACAAACAATCGCAGGCGGGAACATTAGAACTGACGCATAGGCGCCCACTGCAAACCTGGCACCCGGATGAACCAATGGTTTCCCACTGAAACGATGCTTTATATCCTTTTATAACAAATCTCTCCAACTTCTTATCAATATCTCAGAAGCTAGGAAGTCTTTTCCACTATGGTTTTCCTATTTCCTCTGCTGGTTCATAAAGTGCCTTTGCTTTGTTTAACAAGCAATAAACAATTTTTTGTTTTGCGTATCATTGTAGCCCCAGCATCCTGCATAGTGACTGGCACATGTAGGAGCTCCAAAATTGGTGGATTTTGTTTGTTTGTTTGGCTTTTAAATGAAATAATAAGTGATTGATATCTGAGTTGGGGAAGATGACACACAGGTATTCCTATTTTCATCAGATAGGTTTTTTGTTTTTTTTTTTCCTAGACTTCCTAGCCTGGGTAGATGGGTAATGGTTTAGAAACTCCTAAGGAAGAACCTCTCCCCACCTCTAAAGTATTGAATCGGCCAATAATAAGGGAGGAAACACTAATAAATAAATAAACCAGGAAAAAACCCTTGTGGGGAGGGGAGATAGGAAGAAATGACTTTGCATTATAGATTCTCCATGAAACCTGGCCTAGAATTGGATGAACCTTCAATGCTCAATACACTTTTCAAAAATTGATGATTAACTGATTTGCTCAGTGCAATGGTTAATTTTTTGTATCAACATGGATAGGCAGATGGGCACGGTGGCTCCACGCCTGTAATCCCAGCACTTTCAGAGGCTGAGGCAAGCGGATCACTTGAGGTCAGGAGCTTGAGACCAGCCTGGCCAACATGGTGAAACTCCGTCTCTAACAAAAAAAAAGAAAAAAATTAGCCAGGCATCGTGGCATGTGCCTGTAATTCCAGCTATTCGGAAGGCTGAGGCAGGAGAATTGCTTGAACCTGGGAGGCAGAGGTTGCAATGAGCCAGGGTCGTGCCACTGCCCAGCGTGGGTGACAGAGCAAGACCCTATCTAAAAAACAAACAAAAAAAAACCCAAACAAACAAAAAACATGGGTAGGCTACAGTGCCCAGTGTTTTGTCTAATACCAGTTGAGATCCTGTTATGATAATGTATTTTCAATGTGATTAACGTTTACAGTCAGTGTAAAGCAGCAGGGATGAGGGGGGTGTGGCGGGAGGCTCATCTAATCACTTGAAGGCTTTAAGAACTGAGGTTCCCCAAAATAGAAGGAATGCTCTTCAAGAATGCATCATAGAAACCTTGCGTGTGTTTTCAGCCTGCTGCCCTGTGAAATTCAGACCCAAGACAGCAACATCAACTCTGGCCTAAATATCCAGCCTGCCCGTGTGCCCTACAAATCTGATCTCTCTCTCCCTCTCTCCCCCAACCCCATTGGTTCTGTTTCTCAGGAGAACGCTGGCTAATATGCCCAATATTGCACTTTATTGTATATTCGACATCACCGGTTCTCAGACTTCGATATGCATCAGGGTACAAATCAACGGAATCATTGTAGCTGGGAGTACAGTCCAAGGCATTTGTATCGCCGTGATCAATTCTATAGTTGGTGCACTAAGTTTAGAACTACGTGATGTGCATCACACCAGACTCGATTAAGAGCTTTTTTTTGAGACAGAGTTTAGCTCTTGTCATCCAGGTTGGAGTGCAATGGCACAATCTTGGCTCACTGCAACCTCCGCCTCCCAGGTTCAAGCGATTCTCCTGCCTCAGCCTCCTGAGTAGCTGGGATTACAGGTGCCCACCACCACGCCTGGCTAATTTTTGTATTTTTGGTAGAGACTGGGTTTTACCATGCTGGCCAGGCTGGTCTCGAACTCCTGACCTCAGGTGATCCGCCCACCCCGGCCTCCCAAAGTGCTGGGATTACAGGCATGAGCCACTGCACCCGGCCTGATTAAGAGCTTTTCAATGCACAGTTTGTTCTTATGTATATCCCCACATGGGAAGCGAAGTAACATTGATGAAACACCTCAGGTACTAGACTGAGCTCCTCCACCTGTCGTCTCATGTTTCACACAATCCTTTTAATATCATAGAACTTGCTCAGAATACCCATTCATTTTTTCATCTTATATTTGCTGAGCAGCTGTGGCTGGTCAGGCATTTTGCAAGGCCATGGGGATAGAAAGCAAATGAGAGACATTGTTCCCCTCATGGAGCTAACATTCTAGAAAGAATCATCAATAACAGTCAAGTAAACAAAAAACAACATGTGATGTTATGTGGAAGACATTCTGAAGGAAAAGAGCAGAGTGAAGTTATGGAGGATAACGGTGGATGGATCCCCCCGTTAGGTTACCTAGGGAAGGTGAAATATAAGCTCACTGAGACCTGAAGGAGGCCAAATGAAGAGCGAGGGTCCTAAAGAGGGGGAAGGCATCTCAGGCTTCGCTGGATAGAGAGAAAATCAGAACTGTTTTTGTACAGTTGCATTTGATCTGCCTGTGAGTCTCCGAGTGGCAATCTCAAGGAAGGCAGATAGACACATCAGTGTGAAATACAAAGGAGTCTGGATATGGAGATATGAATTTGGAGTCATCAGCAGACAGATGGTCTTTAAAGTCATGGAAATGATCAGATCAACTGGAGAGAGACTCCATAGACAGAAAGAGGAGCCCAGAACCAAGGCCTGAGAAACTCCAGCAGTTGGAGTGCCTGCAAAGGAATCTGTGAGTGGTCACCGAACTGGGGAGGAGGAAACCCAAGAGAGATGAGCACCATGGAAGCCAAGCTTGTCAGTGACGGTCCAAATTCAGAGATAGGTGTGTCTGGGTCCAGTGCTCACGTGCTGTTCACCGCACATGTCTGGTATCTCCGAAGGATTCCATAGTGATGCACTGCATTGTACCATATTCCAAAAATCTCTCCAGTATAGATTCGTCCAGATGATCCTTATGACTTTAGAAAGCAAGCAAGGGAAGTATCATTATTATCTGTTTTACAGATGAGGACATGAATGCTCAGAGAATGAAGTAACCGGTTGATAGTGGAGCCAGGATGTGAGTCCAGATCTTCGGACTACTGGCTGAGTTTCCTTCACATTTGGTTCACACCCTTAACGATCATTTTTATGGCCTTTTAAACAATAATTGCCAAAAGGTTTGGTTTTAATAAAATCATTCATTTATGTATTTTTTATGTATTTGAAATGGAGTTTCGCTCTTGCTGCCCAGGCTGGAGTACAATGGTGCGATCTCGGCTTACTGCAACCTCTGCCTCCTGGGTTCAAGCGATTCTCCTGCCTCAGCCTCCCGAGTAGCTGGGATTACAGGCAAGCACCACCGCGCCCAGCTAATTTTGTATTTTTAGTAGAGACAGGTTTTCTACATGTTGGTCAGGCTGGTCTCAAACTCCTGGCCTCAGGTGATCCGCCCGCTTTGGCCTTCCAAAGTGCTGGGATTACAGGCATAAGCCACCGCGCCCAGCCAAAAGCATCTATTGAGTGAAATAGTATGCAAAAAGAAGTATTTGATTGTTACAAATGACTGACGAACAGGTTATCTGTGACAAACCGGAGGAAAGTAAAAGAATGATCTTCCAAATGTCAGAAATCAGACTTAGAGGAAACAGGGATGAAAACAGACACGGGGTTTTCCCCAGATTCATATATTTTACTTTACTTCACCTAAGACCTGCTAGTCAGAGCTCCCAAAGCTTTCTCTTAATTCCTTGGCTTCTAATGGACCATTTCAGTGACTTTAGGAAGATAAATGGTCAGCACCAGGAAACTTGGCCAAGAGTTCTCAGCCCTACGTAAATGAGGGGAAAAATGCAAGGCAGTGACCAGCCTGGAACTTAGTCAAAGGGTCACTGACAGCAAAAAAGCCAAATGTCAAAACCATCTTGTCATTATGGGGGGCTGCAGCCTCCAAAAACAGGAGAAATATATAGATGACTGTGATAAAGGGGGATGGATGTGGGGGATACAGGAAATCCACTTAGATGATTGCAGCCAGGTGCAGTGGCTCATGCCTATAATCTCAGTACTTTACGAGGCCAAGGTGGCAGGATCGCTTGAGCTCAGGGTTCAAGACCAGCCTGGGCAACATAGTGAGACCCCATCTCTACAAAAATAAAAATAAAAAATAAAAAAACTTGCCAAGGCATGGTGGGGCATGCCTATAGTTCTAGCTTCTTGGGAGGCTGAGGTGGGAGGATCACTTGAACCCAGGAGGTTGAGGCTGCAGTGAGCCATGATGGCTCCACTGCACTCCAGCCTGGGTGGCAGAATGAGACCTTGTCCCATAAAAAAAAAAAGAGAGAGAGAGAGAGAACAATCACTCAGAGTAAATGAGCATGGAAGGCCAGAAGCTGTCTGCCAAAATGGGCCCTTCCATTCCTGGCTAGGGCTCACATATGGACAGTCTCCATCAGCCTTGCCTCTGTACTCCCTTCCCTCTATTGCAGGCTGAACTGTGCTTCTCAAGAATTCACTCGCTAAAGTCCCAACTCCCAGTACTTCAGCATATAATACCGTTTGGCTGTCTGTCCCTCCACATCTCATGTTGAAATTTGATCCTCTCCTGTAATCCCAGCTACTCTGGAGGCTGAGGCACAAGAATCGCTTGAACCCGGGAGATGGAGGTTGCAGTGAGTCAGGATTGCACCACTGCACTCCAGCCTGGGCAACAGAGCAAGACTCCGTTTAAACAAACAAACAAAAAAGGCTGGGGATAGTGGCTCAAACCTGTAATCCCAGCACTTTGGGAGGCCGAGGTGGGCAGATCACTTGAGGTCAAGAATTTGAAACCAGCCTGGGCAACATGGTAAAACCCCATCTCTACTACAAATAGCAAAATTAGCCAGGCGTTGTGGCTCATGCCTGTAGTATCAGCTACTTGGGAGGCTGAGGCACAAGAATCGCTTGAGCCCAGGAAGCAGAGGTTGCAGTGAGCTGATATGACACCACTGCACTCCAGCCTGGGTGAAAGAGCAAGACTACGGTGGCTCAAGCCTGTAATCCCAGCACTTTGGGAGGCCAAGACGGGCGGATCACGAGGTCAGGAGATTGAGACCATCCTGGCTAATACGGTGAAACCCCGTCTCTACTAAAAAATACAAAAAACTAGCCGGGCAAGGTGGCGGGCGCTTGTAGTCCCAGCTACTCGGGAGGCTGAGGCAGGAGAATGGCGTGAACCCAGGAGGCGGAGCTTGCAGTGAGCTGAGATCCGGCCACTGCACTCCAGCCTGGGCGACAGAGCGAGACTCCGTCTCAAAAAAAAAAAAAAAGAAAGAGCAAGACTGTATCAAAAAAAAAAAAAAAAAGAAAAGAAAGAAAGAAGGAAGGAAGGAAAAGAAAAAGAAAAGAAAGACAGAAGAAAAAGAAAGAAAGAAAGAGGAAAAGAAAAGAAAGAAGGAAGGAAAGAAAGAAAGAAAGAAAGAAAGAAGGAAAGAAAGAAAGAAAGAAGGAAGGAAAGAAAGAGAAAGAAAGAAAGAAACTTGGTCTTCATTGTTGGAGGAGGGCCTCATGGGAGGTGTTTGGGTCCTGGTGGTGGATGCCTCATGAACGTCATGGTGCCATCCTCACAGTAATATGTATTATTAGTCCTCACCCTATTAGTTCACGTGAGAGCTGGTTGCTTGAAAGAGTCTGGCATCTCTCCCCTCTCTCTCTTGCTTCCTCTCTCGCCATGTGATCTACCCACAGTGGCTCCCCTTCCCCTTCTGCCATGAATGGAAGCTCCCTGAGGCCCTCCCAGAAGCCCATGCTTTTGACACAGCCCGCAGAACTGAATAAGCCTCTTTTCTTTGTCGATTACCCAGTCTGAGGTATTCCTTTATGGCAACACTAGTGGACTGAGACAGGGCATGATCCTATTTGGAAATAGGGTTGTTGCAGATGGAATTAGTTCAAGATGAGGTCATAAGGGCAAGCTCCTCATCCAACAGGACCTTAATAAAACAGGAAATTTGGACACAGAAACAAACACACAGGGAGAACACCATGTGAAGATGAGGGGAAGTCAGGGTGCTGCTTCTACAAGTCAAGGAATGCCAAAGATTGCCAGCAAGTCCCCAGAAGCTAGGAGGAGGCCGGAGTAGATTCTCCCTCACAGTTCTCAGAAGGAACAAATCCTGCTGACACCTTGATCTCGAACCTCTCGCCTCCAGAACTATGAGATGACAAATTATTGTTTAGACCACCCAGTTTGTGATAACTTTGTTACAACCACCCTAGCAAATTCTTACACTCTCTGGAACAGGAGCCTGAACTTTGGAAACTGGCCATTTTAGCTGCATACAACGATAAATGGACTTTGCTATTCTTTTGCCCAAAGCCATCTGCTGCCTGGTATTGAAATATGAAAACTAGGCCAGGCGCGGTGGCTCAAGCCTGTAATCCCAGCACTTTGGGAGGCTGAGACGGGTGGATCACGAGGTCAGGAGATCGAGACCATCCTGGCTAACACGGTGAAACCCCGTCTCTACTAAAAAATATGAAAAAACTAGCCAGGCGAGGTGGCGGGCGCCTGTAGTCCCAGCTACTCGGGAGGCTGAGGCAGGAGAATGGCGTGAACCCAGGAGGCGGAGCTTGCAGTGAGCCGAGATCCGGCCACTGCACTCCAGCCTGGGCAACAGAGCGAGACTCCGTCTCAAAAAAAAAAAAGAAATATGAAAACTAAACTCACCTATGTTGTAGCCTTCCAAATTATGTCAGTGCATAATTTTATGACCAGACAACTGTCACACACCCACCACATCCCCAGTGCATGTATACACACACACAAACACACACACACATACACACACACACACACACACACATACACACACAACACACACACACACACACACACACCACACACATACACATACACACACACATACACACACACACATACACATACAAACACACACACACACACACACATACAGACACACACACATACAAACACACACACAAACACACACAAACACACACACACACAACACACACACACATACAACACACACACACAAACACACACACATACAAACACACACACACAAACACACACACACACAACTTTGGTAGTCATTCTTGTGTAATTAAGAAGCATTTATTGATTTATTTCAATGAGAAAGTCATTGTTCTCAGCGCTGTAGATATAAACCCAGGTGGAAAATAGTAACCATGATTTCTCCCCCCAAGAAACTTAGACTAATAAGAAAAGTAATTTTTATTTATTTATTTATTTATTATTTATTTATTTATTTTGAGATGGAGTTTTGCTCTTGTTGCCCAGGCTGAAGTGCAATGGCGTGATCTTGGCTCACCGCAATCTCCGCCTCCCGGGTTCAAGTGATTCTCCTGCCTCAGTCTCCCAAGTAGCTGGGATTTCAGGTGCGCACCACCATGTCCATCTAATTTTTGAATTTTTAATAGAGACAGGGTTTCACCACGTTGGCCAGGATGGTCTCGAACTCTTGACCTCAGGTGATCCACCCGCCTCAGCCTCCGAAAGTGCTGGGATTACAGGTGTGAGCCACCGTGCCTAGCCAGAAAAGTATTTTTTAAACCCCATAAATACTATGTCATAATGACACAGGAGGTAGAAAGAAATTATTCAGGCAGATAGTGAGGGTAAAATAGTCCTTGGTGGAATTTGCTTTTAACAAAAGCGGCCCCTAAATAATTTATTTTCTAACAAAGAACTGCCTGAAAAATCAAGCTGCAGACATTGATAAGCAAGCTGGAAACTTGCACAGGTGAATGCCGGCAGCTGTACCAATAGGAAAGGACTACCTGGGGCCAGGTATGTTCGACATAGAGGCTCCATCTTCTTTTTTCTTTTTCACCTACATGTACAGTAAGCAAACAGGCAGTATAGCGTTGGCCAGGTAGAGAATAAAATATTAGGGTGGATGCTGGGTGAGGTGGCTCACGCTTATAATCCCAGCACTTTGGGAGGCTGAGGTGGATCACTTGAGGTCAGGAGTTCAAGACCAGCCTGGCAAACATGGTGAAACCCTGTCTCTACTGAAAATACAAAAATTAACCAGGCAAGGTGGTGGGCACCTGTAATCCCAGCTATTTGGGAGGCTGAAGAATTGCTTGAACCCAGGAGGCAGAGTTTAAAAAATATTAGGGTGGGGGCTACCAGAAATTCAAGCCCTATGCAAATGGCACACCTAGTACTAACCAGTTTTTGCACCTTATGCAAATGGCATACCTAGTCCAGCCAATCTTTCATGCCCTGTGTTAATCAGACACCACCGGCCAGGCGCGGTGGCTCAAGCCTGTAATCCCAGCACTTTGGGAGGCCGAGGCGGGTGGATCACGAGGTCAGGAGATCGAGACCATCCTGGCTAACATGGTGAAACCCCGTCTCTACTAAAAATACAAAAAACTAGCCAAGCGTGGTGGCGGGAGCCTGTAGTCCCAGCTACTCGGAGGCTGAGGCGGGAGAATGGCTTGAACCCGGGAGGCGGAGCTTGCAGTGAGCCGAGATCACGCCACTGCACTCCAGCCTGGGCAACACAGCGAGACTCTGTCTCAAAAAAAAAAAAAAAAAATCAGACACCACCTCCTCAAGCTCAGCTATAAAACACCATGCATTTCGCTGTGGACCAGAAGATCCACTTGAGACCTCTCTCTGCAGAGAGAGCTTTTTTCTTTCTCTCACCTATTAAACCTCCACTCTTAACCCCACTCCTTGTGTGCTCAGGTCCTTGATTTCCCCGGCATGAGACAAGAAACCTCAGGTTTCACCTCAGACAAACGACACCGCTTCAATAAATACATGATAAAAGCATGCTAAGGTTATAAACATACAGATGGGCCGCCTAACGCAACTGAAAGAATGGTGGGAAGAGGTTTCAGCTGAGCTGAATCTCAAAGAAGCCAAAGGCAGGGACCAGAAACAGAGGATGAGGTGGGGAGTGTGTGGGTGGAACAGACAGCAGAAGGAAGACACACCCACAGTGTGGACAGGGACAACCCCACGAGGTGACAGAGCATGACACTGGGGAGGTAACTGGATTGTGTCACCCAGAATTCAGTAATCCACTACGAGGTGTGGACTGAATCATCTAGGAACAGCATGGTCAGATTTGAGTTTGGACAGGCCTTACTGGCAGCTGGAGAACGACCCTAAGAAGACAGAAGGTTGGAGCAAGAGGGTCAGGCAGAGAAAGCTCCAGCCACAGCTGTGGCCAGCAGATTCTGGAACTGGCTTCTATTACCTCGCAGAAGCCAATTGTGATGTTTTTAGGAATTTTGGAGGCTGTTAGATCTTTGATCACTTGAAATCCACCATGGCTGGGAGTAGTTACATCATAGAAATTGGCCAATGCTACAAATCTGGGCTGCTCCCCAGAGCTTTGTTAACCATTTAACGGCACACTACTGCTGGAACGGGAGGTGCTCACAAATCCCAGGAAATCTGAAGAAGCAAAGGAGGCAGGTCTCGATGGTTGACTCAGTATGGGCAGAAGAGTCAAAGCTGCCTCCAAATGTCTAACTTAGCAAATGGGCGAATGTTGATGGCTGGAATTAAAATGGATAATAGAGCGGATAAAGCAATTCAGCCAACAGTAATACATTTAGGATTGTTGTCAGAGGCATTTGAACCAGAGCGATTCCATCTTGGGTGAGGACTAGGAAAAATGAGGCTGGGACTTGCTGCACTGCCCTCCATGAAAGTTGGAAAGGTATTCCTAGCCTCTAGATGTTTGTGGCTAAGGGAACAGATTGATAATGTTTACTAAATAGACCCAGACTTAGGAGTGTCCTATGTAGAAAGTAAAAACTTCCTCTTCAAAGTTACCCTCTTGTTATGTTAAAAATCATAAGTGTTAGAAATAATAGTTCCTTTTAAAGACTAACTTCCTTCAGGCCTCCTTGCTTTGTGCTAATAACTCTTTGTTAAGCCCTGTGCTATGTAGCTGTTAAACATGCTCACAGGCACATAGTACATTCTATGTCCTTGTACTTTAACTAAGATATCTGTGCTGGACGTGCTCACAGGCATGTCCCAGCTCGCCGCCTGTGCCCCTTCCTTATTTGGGAATGTTATTACTTTTCTAAGTCCTTTCGTAAGCAACTTCCTCCTCTCCCTCGTTCTCCATTGCTTTCATCTATTTAGAAAAGTTTTAAATTGTTAGTCAATTGGGTGCAGTTCAGATTGTAAGGTCTGGCTCCAGTCAGTGCAGACAGGACACAGTAGCAGGGACAAGCTGCGTAAGGGATAAAAAATGCTTCCCATTCCCTTTGAAAACTGGCACAAGACAGGGATGCCCTCTCTCATCACTCCTATTCAACACGGTGTTGGAAGTTCTGGCCAGGAAAATCAGGCAGGAGAAAGAAATAAAGGGTATTCAGTTAGGAAAAGAGGAAGTCAAATTGTCCCTGTTTGCAGATGACGTAATTGTATACTTAGAAAACCCCATCATCTCAGCCCAAAATCTCCTTAAGCTGATAAGCAACTTCAGCAAAGTCTCTGGATACAAAATCAATGTGCAAAAATCATGAGCATTCCTATACACCAATGACAAACAAACAGAGCCAAATCATGAGTGAACTCACATTCACAATTGCTTCAAAGAGAATAAAATACCTAGGAATCCAACTTACAAGGGATGTGAAGGACCTCTTCAAGGAGAACTACAAACCACTGCTCAACGAAATAAAAGAGGACACAAATGGAAGAACATTCCACGCTCATGGATAGGAAGAATCAATATTGTGAAAATGGCCATACTGCCCAAGGTAATTTATAGATTCAATGCCATCCCCTTCAAGCTACCAATGACTTTCTTCACAGAATTGGAAAAAACTACTTTAAAGTTCATATGGAACCAAAAAAGAGCCTGCATTGCCAAGACAATCCTAAGCAAAAATAACAAACCGGGAGGCATCACACTACCTGACTTCAAACTATACTATAAGGCTACAGTAACCAAAACAGCATGGTACTGGTACCAAAACAGAGATATAGACCAATGGAACAGAACAGAACCCTCAGAAATAACACCACACATCTACAACTATCTGATCTTTGACAAACCTGACAAAAAGAAGAAATGGGGAAAGGATTCCCTATTTAATAAATGGTGCTGGGAAAACTGGCTAGCCATATGTAGAAAGCTGAAACTGGATCCCTTCCTTACACCTTGTACAAAAATTAATTCAAGATGGGTTAAAGACTTAAATTTAAACCTGAAACCATACAAACCCTAGAAGAAAACCTAGGCAATACCATTCAGGACATAGGCATGGGCAAGGACTTCATGACTAAAACACCAAAAGCAATGGCAACAAAAGCTGAAATAGACAAATGGGATCTAATTAAACTAAAGAGCTTCTGCACAGCAAAAGAAACTACCATCAGAGTAAACAGGCAACCAACAGAATGGGAGAAAATTTTTGCAATCTATCCATCTGACAAAGGGCTAATATCCAGAATCTACAAAGAACTTGAATACATTTAGAAGAAAAAATCAAACAACCCCATCAAAAAGTGGGCAAAGGATATGAACAGACACTTCTCAAAAGAAGACATTTATGCAGCCAACAGACACGTGAAAAAATGCTCATCATCATTGGCCATCAGAGAAATGCAAATCAAAACCACAATGAGATACCATCTCACACCAGTTAGAATGGCAATCATTAAAAAGTCAGGAAACAACAGGTGCTGGAGAGGATGTGGAGAAATAAGAACACTTTTACACTGTTTTTGGGAGTGTAAACTAGTTCAACCATTGTGGAAGACAGTGTGGCGATTCCTCAAGAATCTAGAACTAGAAATACCATTTGACCCAGCGATCCCATTACTGGGTATATACCCAAAAGATTACAAACCATACTGCTATAAAGACACATACACACATATGTTTATTGCGGCACTATTCACAATAGCAAAGTCTTGGAACCAACCCAAATGTCCACCAGTGATAGACTGAATTAAGAAAATGTGGCACATATACACCATGGAATACTATGCAGCCATAAAAAAGGATGAGTTCGTGTCCTTTGTAGGGACCTGGATGCAGCTGGAAACCATCATTCTCAGCAAACTATCTCAAGAACAGAAAACCAAACACCACATGTTCTCACTCATAGGTGGGAATTGAACAATGAGATCACTTGGACACAGGGTGGGGAACATCATACACCGGGGCCTGTTGAGGGTAGAGGGAAGGGGGAGGGATAGCATTAGGAGAAATACCTAATATAAATGATGAGTTAAGGGGTGCAGCACACCAACATGGCACACGTATACCTATGTAACAAACCTGCATGTTGTGCACATGTACCCTAGAACTTAAAGTATAATAATAATTGAAAAAAAAATTGCATCCCTCCTTTATTCAGGTGTACTCCTCGCAGAGCACCCTTTCTGCAGAAAGTAAAACCACCTTGCTGAGAAAACGTTTTGTCTAAATGCTGATTTTTCCTTATGGTACCAAGGAACAAGCATTCTGTTTCTGAATAAACATTTTACGTATAACAAAATAGTGGCACATATGGGAACACATTCTCCTTCCGGGGCAGCCTCTAGTCCTCTCTCATGAGGAGGCGCTCCTTGCAGTGGCCTCAGGGGTAAGGAATCAAGACCCACCTGGTGTGATGAATAAACGTGCACTCTCAGCCATGCAGAAAGAAACTGGCCGGCAACCTGGAGTAAGGGATCCTCACATACCACGTGGACCAGGCGACCTCATGCAGGAGCCAAGGAAGGAAACACTGGAGGAGCCAGTAAAGCATTCCTTAGTCAGGATAAAGGAAAAAATGCCGCAGGCCGTAAAGCATTCCTTGGCTGGGACACATACCAAGGTAAGAGAAACAGCAGGAGCGGAAAAGCATTCCTTAGGTCAGCACCAGGAAGAAAAGCTGCGGGGTGGGGGTGGGGGTCGAGGGGAGTGGGGTGAGGGTCGAGGGGAGTGGGGTGGGGGTCGAGGGGAGTGGGGTGGGGGTCGAGGGGAGTGGGGTGGGGGTCGAGGGGAGTGGGGGAGGGTCGAGGGGAGTGGGGTGGGGGTCGAGGGGAGTGGGGTGAGGGTCGAGGGGAGTGGGGTGAGGGTCGAGGGGAGTGGGGTGGGGGCGAGGGGAGTGGGGTGGGGGTCGAGGGGAGTGGGGTGGGGGTCGAGGGGAGTGGGGTGAGGGTCGAGGGGAGTGGGGTGGGGGTCGAGGGGAGTGGGGTGGGGGTCGAGGGGAGTGGGGCGGCAGTGAAGTATTCCTTAGTCGGGATGTCTTAGAGGTTAAAAAGAGGTGACAAATCCCCATTAGGGGAACATTAAACATCACACAAACCTCCAGTGGTAAAAAGGATATTCAAAACTTCCCTTTCCCCTCTTCTCAGGGGAAGAAAGAGGCTAAGCTCCACTCCCACTGCCCGCGCCCTAGGGGAAGGGGAAGGAGAAGGGAGAACAGCAGTGTGGGCGGCTGGCAGAGCAGGGAAGACCAGCAGAGAGAGAAAAAGAAAGGCAGAGACAGAAAGCAAAAGTCTTTTGGCAAAGTTCCAAAGTTTTCTAGACGAGGTTAAAAAAAGAAAAAAGAAAGAGAACTCAAGAATGCAAAGAGAAAGAAGGCAAGGTCAGTACTTTAAAGAAGAAGGTCAAAGAAAGTGCTATAAGGGCTGTGAATGTAAAGCTAAGGAGGAAAGACAAGGGGTCCCCTGGCCCAGGGTTAATGACTCCTACAACCTCCACCCGCGCATCTGCCGAGCCTCTGGGCCGGTGGTGGTGGTTCGGGTCCCGGACTACAGCCGCGCGGATCCCACCCAGGCCAAGAGACTGAGTGTAAGGGAGAGAAAAACAGGGCATGGCAGAGAGAGAGAGCGCAAATGAAAGAAAGATAGAGGGAGAGAATAAGTGAGAGAGTGGAAGAGACAAAGATCAGAGAAAGACACAGAAGGTAAGACTAGGAAGAGAAATAGTGTAAAAGGAAGTCAGAAAGTTAAGGCATGTCAAAGATTGTGAAAGCCGTAAAAAAAAGTTATAAAAGAGAATTTATGCAAGAAATATTATATAATTTAAAAGTAATCAGGCCTCCTGAATGTAAAACTATTAAAGAAACAGTTTATGTGCAAGGTATGTAAGGAAAATAAAATATACTTTTAGTAAAAGGATTATAAGGAGGCCTAAGAATATGGATTTTTACCTACATTAAAAGGTTAAAAAATAGGTGCTAAAGAAAATTCAAAAGAAAAATAAATATTGCTAAACCAAAGAGAAATATTATCCAACCCCTGATAAAGAAAATCTTATTCCAACTGCATCAAAGAACCCATTAGGGGTCCTCTAGCCCAGAGTTAATACCAAAAAGTTTCCACCTCCAGCGGCTCCTAGAGAGGCAGGGGTACAAGCCCGCAGGGGGACCTAGCCACGGACAGACACTTCCTATGTGGGAGAGAGGGCCAGACGGACAGCCCCGCCCAAGGCCAGAGGCCAGACAGTGGGGGCTGGGGGGGGGGGGGGGGGAGCAAAGTCCGGGGGTGGCCGGGTAAGTCACAAGGCCCCTCATCCCCAAGGCCGCAACGCACAGGGGCAATGAGAGCCACAGAGAGGCCGAGACCTTGAGAAGGGGGCAGGGCCACACCACACCCGTGGGGCCTCAAGCCCCAAGGTATGCAAAGTTCTAACAAAATAAGGAGCCCCAAAGGGTTGCTCAGAAACAAGGTAAATAAAAATTTTTTTAAAAAGAACATTTCTCAGCAAGAAGGCACTAGAGACTATACAGTCAAAAAACTACCTGTAGGTTGTCTTACTTACATTCCACTGCTGATGTCCCCTCATTTAAAAAAGATCAGTTTCTCAGAAATTATATACTAGGTTTATCTTCCACTTCCCCTTCCCTCAGAACTAAAAGTCCTTTAGCACAGGTAACACCCCTAGAATTTCCAGTACACCAGCACCAGCCTGGAAACCACATCCTCATCAAAGGATAGAAAGAAGAAAAACTTGAGCCAGCCTGGGAAGGACCTTACCTTGTGCTGCTAACCACTGAGGCTGCCGTTCACGCAGCAGAAAAGGATGGACACATCATACCTGAGTCAAGAAAGCAACATCACCATCAGAGTCATAGGCCACTGTTCCAGAGTCAAGCCCTACCAAGTTAAAGCTAAGAAAACTTAATCTTTTCTTTTTCTTTTCTTCCCTTTAACTACTCCCCATCTTATTAATGTAACTAAATCTAACTCACCTCAAGTTATTACTTTTAATGCCTGTTCAGTTATCACTCCTCCCAGACACCAAAGTCTCCATAGTAAAAGACAAGACCAAAGTCTCCATAGTAAAAGCAAAAACCTAAGGCAAACAAGAACAATTGAGACAAGGTATCAGGATGTCAATGCCTGGCTAAAATGGATTAACTATTCCGTCCGCACTCTAAATAAAAGCAATTGTTACGCTTGTGTGCACGGTAGGCCAGAGGTCCAGGTTGTCCCCTTTCCGCTCGGATAATCCTCTAATCGACAAGACGTGGACTGCATGGTAGCTCTTTTTCAAAATCCTACAGCCTGGGATAGTGAACTGTGCCAGCCTCTCTCTGCTGTTTCCTAAAATGCAGTACCCTGCAGGTCAGCCCCCGAGGGCCATCCAGCCTCCATCTTTCAAGACCAATTTTACCTCGTGTCTCCAACGACAAGGGGAAAATTTGTCATTCCTTGGAGACTTAACAGGATGCAGTGAGATCAGGCACTTCCAAGAGCTGACCCATCAGTTCACCCTTATTCATCCCAAGTGGATGTATGGTAGTATTGAAGAGGACCTTTACTGGACATTCTGCCAAATAATTAGAGCAGTACTTGTGCTCTAGTTCAACTGGCTATCCCTTTTACCCTGGCATTTCATCAACCAGAAAAACTTTTTCTTTTAAAAAACTCAAGCAAAACACCTAGACCAAGACATCTTAAGAAAGTTTGAAGAGGAAAAAACTATAAAATTAAGAGGAGGCAACTGTAGAAAGTAAAAAGTTTCACCTTCCAACTTTCCCTTCTTGTTAGAGAACAAATCGTAAGTGTTAGAAATAATAGTTTCTTTTAAATACTAACTTCCTTCAGGCCTCCTTGCTTTGTGCTAATAACTCTTTGTTAAGCCCTGTGCTATGTAGCTGTTAAACATGCTCACAGGCACATAGTACATTCCATGTCCTTGTACTTTAACCAAGATATCTGTGCTGGACGTACTCACAGGCATGTCCCAGCTCACAGCTTATGCTGCTTCCTTATTTGGGAATGTTATTACTTTTCTAAGTCTTTTTGTAAGCAACTTCCTATTTTCCTTTCTTCTCCATTGCTTTTACCTATTTAGAAAAGTTTTAAATTATTAGCCAGTTGGATTCAGTTTAGATTGTGAGGTCTGGCTCCAGCCAATGGAGACAGGACACAGTAGCAGAGACAAGCTGCGTAAGGGATAAAAATTGCTTCCCTCCTTTATTCAGGTGTGCTCTTGCCATTTTTCCATCTCTGAGGAGCACCCTTTCTGCAGAAAGTAAAATTACCTTGCTGAGAAAACTTTTTGTCTAAATGTTGATTTTTTTCCCTTATGGTACCAAGGAACAAGCATTCTGTTTCTGAATAAGCATTTTACATATAACATCCTGATATCCCAATATCTTGAGAACAGAAACATCCCTAATTTTGCTTTAAAGATAGTACTATCAATTCTGGCAAGATACAGTAATTAAGAAAATCAATCCTTTATCACAAACCCTTGTAGCAGAGCACATCTCCCCATGACCTTCTTCGTCCTACATAAATGAGTATTAGACCTAGGGTGGACGTGTTTCTTCTCCTACTTTCGGGAATGCCCTACCGTATCTATGGAGTAGCCATCTTTCACCACTTTACTTTCTAATCAACTTGCTTTTGCTTTGCACTGCGGACTCACCCTGAATTCTTTCTTGCACGAGATCCAATAACCCTCTCTTGGGGTCTGGATCAGGACTTCTTTCCGGTAATATTGTGAGATCTTGATTTTGAGGTGCCCAAAAAGTTGCCAGCCATCAGTGGATTACAGAGGTCTGAAGACGTGGGGAGGAGGTGAGCAAAGCCGTGAGAAGGAGTGAGGTTGTCTAGGGAGAGGAAGGAGAACACAGTATAGGTGCAGGGGCCAGGCTTCTGTGGATACATCTGGAAAATGCTAGAGCACCCCATTAGCAGGTGAGGTTCCCCAATAGAAAAGTCACGCCCTCCAACCAAGCCTTTGTCAGCCACATACAAAGAAGTTTTAAATTTCTCATCTGCCTTTCTCTGGTTTCACATTTGTTCAGAACCCAGGCAGGGAAGAAGAGAACTATTTTCTTAGGCCCCCTGAAGATCCTGACAAAATAACAAAAAGAAGAGTTGAAAGGTCCATATTCTTCTTTCCAGAAAGCGTTCTGGCTTCCAGGCAAACTGCCACCACCACCCCAGCAACCTGAGATCAAGACACTGGGGTCTGCCTAGCAAGCCCAGGTCCCGGTCCCAGGGAAGGGAATATTAAGTGAGCGTGCTGTCGTGTGCGCACCCCAAAAACTTTACGGCTCTGTCACTAAAAGGAGCCACTCCCGTGGTTCTTCCCAAAGAAGTCGGCTTCAAGATGACTCAGTGTCCCCATGCCAGAAATAGAAATGGCGGGCAACTTTCACGTGTCAGTTTCTTCTGCTAACAATTCCACAACCTGCTACATGCCCATCGAATTTAACAACGGGAGGTCCTTAGCGATTTTGGACACAGCAGATAGATTTTCAGTCCAAAGCGTTCAGAAAGCACTGAAACCTGTGCTCCACATCCCTGCCCCCGTTCTGGGGCTTTGTCATGCGTATCAGCCTATTGAAGGTCCTGGAAAGGAATCTCCAAAGTTTTGTTTAATTCAAACTTTTTGATCCACAGTCCTCCCTCCTTTCCAGGCAGAAAACTTTCAAATATTCCATAAAACATCAGAAATTCAAGGGACCCTGAGGCCAGGTGCAGTGGCTCACGCCTGTAATCCCAGCACTTTGGGAGGCCAAGGTGGGCAGATCACCTGAGGTCAGGAGTTTGAGACCAGCCTGGCCAACATAGCGAAACCCCATCTCTACGAAAAACACAAACATAAGCCGGGTGTGGTGGCAGATGCCTGTAATCTTGGCCACTCCGGAGGCTGAGGCAGGAGAATCACTTGAATCCGGGAGCTGGGGGTTGCAGTGAGCCAAGATTGCACAACTGCACTCCAGCCTGGGTGACAGAGAGAGACTCCCTCTTAAAAAAATAAATAAAAGAAAGAAAGAAATTCAAGAGACCAAGTATATATTGAAGAAGTTTGGATGAAAAGATAATTAATTAGAAAAAGTGGTCATAAAGGGAAAAGATGAACCAAAAGAGGCCTTGTTATTTAGTTATTATTTTTAGATTGGTAGAAACTTCCACATGTTTTTAGGCCAAGGGAAGCAGGAAAGATGGCTTATATGAGAACCAGAATAATTCATGGAGCAAGTCCTTTCGGGGATTTATAACCAAGTAGCTTTTACTTGGTAAATACTTCTTATATGAATAATAAATGAAAGGAAGCGAAACCCAAAATTCGTAAGTTTCAAATGCAAAGTAGATGAATAATCATTCTTTTAAGATATTTCCAAAGTTAGCATGACAATTCCAAGTCATTGAGTAAATATTCTCATCAATATTTAAGATTTAAGGCAATTGTTTGGAATATTTTGGGAGTTATTAATAAAACTCCAAATCCTCTCTGTGAAAGGTTTCTTTCTTTCTTTCTCTCTTTCGCTCTTTCTTTCCTTTTTTCTTTCTTTTTTGAGACGGAGTCTTGCTCTGTCACCCAGGCTGGAGTGCAGTGGCACAATCTCGGCTCACTGCAACCTCCAACTCCCGGGTTCAAGCGATTCTCCTGCCTCAGCCTCCCCAGTAGCTGGGACTACAGGCACCCGCCACCACGCCCGGCCAATTTTTTGTATTTTTAGTAGAGACAGTGTTTCACTGTGTTAGCCAGGATGGTCTGGATCTCCTGACCTCGTGATCTGCCTGCCTTGCCTCCCAAAGTGCTGGGATTACAGGCGTGAGCCCCCATGTCCAGCCTCTGTAAACGGTTTCTACAATGAGTTTCAAGGAATTCAATCCTAGTTTTCAAAGTTGCCACCAAAGCTGTGGTTGGTCCAGGAGGTCAGGAAGTTGCGCCTGCCACCCAGAGGTGAGTAAAATGCAGAAAACCACTGTCAGTGTCCCAGATGCCTACAGCCCTGGGCTAACAACAGTTAAGGAAACATGAAAGGGGCTGCAGATTCATCTGTGGGAAGCCCACACACGTGTTGCAGCCTCAGCTTTTCTAACCTGGCACAGACGCATATTCTAAGCTGTATCCTAAAGCCTGTTGGCAAATGCATCTCAGAAATATAGTCCCCAGGCTTCTAAGGCCTAAGATACAGAGAAGAGCATAAAAGGTGCTAGGAACAAGGCCGAGCACAGTGGCTCATGCCTGTAATCCTAGCACTTTGGGAGGCCAAGGCGGGTGGATCACCTGAGGTCAGGAATTTGAGACCAGCCTGACTAATATGGAGAAACCCAGTCTCTACTAAAAATACAAAATTAGCAGGCGTGGTGGTGCATGCCTGTCATCCCACTTACTTGAGGGGCTGAGGCAGGAGAATCACTTGAAACCAGGAGGTAGAGGTTGCGGTGAGCCGAGATCACGCTATTGCACTCCAGCCTGGGCAACAAGAGCGAAACTCCATCTCAGAAAAAAAAAAAAAAAAAAGAAAGATGCTAGGAACAGTGCTGATGATATCTGGCCCACCCTCTTTGCCCCCCTCCCTTCTCCATGTCCACTCCTCTTAGCAGGGCACCTGGTAACAAGACCAGACAGAAGGCTAAAACCCAGCACAAGAGAAGTCAGGACCCTGAAATGGGTAGGTGAGATCGAAGCACAGAAGGGCTATGGAAGTCTGGGGAAAAATAGGAGGTCCTAAGGGGTAGAAGTTTTCCCCCCTACTATAAAAGGGCAAGCTATATTGGGGCAAGAAGTATGGTCTAGGATCGGTGGAGAAACTGGAGCAGAGAGCTAGGAGTATAGAGAAGCCATAGCCGCCGCTTTCCTGTGCATTCTGCAATGGGCTAGAATGTATATCTACAGCCTGAAGGTAAGAGATCTACAAGGTTGGTGCACTAGCAATTGTGGTCCTCCAGACTTTGGATGTGCTCACATGAGGAACCTTTTGGCAAGGACTGCATGGATAGCATTGCAAGCTGAGGATCTGTATCAAATGACCAGATCCAGAATTCCACTAGTTGGTAAAAAGTCTTTGTGTGTGTTTGAGAAAGGAGAGACTTCCCTGGGAAGATGCAGCTTCACACCAAAGTGCATGACTTGGCTTGCTTCAGCCTGCATTCATCCCCTTGGGGATGCAGTGAACAGTCTGCACAACTGTACATGGCCGCCCCGGTCAAATCCTAGTAAAAGACTAATCTACAGTAAGTTTATGTTAGCAAACTTGATACAAGAAGTTTGACTCTCACCATCGAGTCATCGTAAAAGTAGTGTTGGTTTTAGTTATCATTAAAAAGACTCAACAATTTAGAAATAATGTTGAGAAGGATAGAAAAGATTTACATGCTGCTCCAAAGATAGAAAGATTCTAATTCTATTGGAGAGATGTAACTCTTAGAATAAATGAAAAGGAAACGTGAATTGAGCAAACCAGTGTTGATAAACACAAGAAAGGGACGAAATAAAATGACATCGCCCTAAATCCAGCAGAGTCAATATTATCAAACTATAATTAGCACAAGTCTCCAAGGAGCATGAATCATATTGAGAAATAGGTTTTTGGTCTTGAAAAGTAATATGAGAGCTAGAGATGAAAACTAAGCTGTAGATGACACACTGCAAAAAATCGAGGCTACCGAGGGAATAGAATGAGACAGGTTGTCACTCACCTGCCTGCCCTGTCTCCAAAAGCACGGGCAAAAGAAGCAAATGAGGTGTTAAGTAGCATTCAGGAGACAAGATGGAAAGGAGGAAAGCATTTTTAAAAAATTAACTGAATATTGGCTGGGTGCAGTGGTTCATGCCTGTAATCCCAGCACTTTGGGAGGCCGAGGCAGGAGGATCACCTGAGGTCTGGAGTTCAAGACCAGCCTGGCTACCATAGTGAAACCCCGTCTCTACTAAAAATACCAAAATTAGCCAGGCATGGTAGCGGGCACCTGTAGCTACTCAGAAGGCTGAGGCAGGAGAATCACTTGAACCTGAGAGGCAAAGGTTGTAGTGAGCTAATATCATGCCACTGCACTCCAGCCTGGGTGACAGAGTGAGACTGTCTCAAAAAAAAAAAAGAAAGAAAAGAAAAGAAGAAAGAAATATTAACTGAATATTGAGATATATGTAGAATAGGTCTACAACAAATTCCCTCCTCAAATTCTCCAGGTTCTGATTCAGAACTATGTATAAAACACCTATGTAGTATTTTATATGGTCAGCTATGTAGGTTATCCCTGTAACTAAACACCAACCGTTCTCCAATAATCTTTGGAAATAAAATGAAAATAAAAATAAAAACAATTACTGAATTCTAGAGAATTCCTCCAATTTACGGGGAGCTCAAAGAAAATAAAAATTTGGAGAGGAGAGAAGAGGGAGCATCCAGATAAGAGAAAGCGAAACTAGGAGAGAGCAATGTCCCCAAAGTCAAGGGAGGAAAAGTATCAAGACTACCAGAAACGACATAGCTGACCATATAAAATATATCTTGGAGCTTACAGATAATGGCCAACTCTTTAGAAAGAGTTGTCTTAAAGCAATGACTTTATTTAACACTTATTTGTGAATATTTATAAATGAACACTTATTTATGAATATTTGTAAGTGAATACTTATCAATATTTGTAAGTGAACACTTATTTATAAGTTTAACACTTACTATGAATTCTTTATATGAATCATATGAAGAATGAAAGTAAACAACTTAGTGCTATTGTTTTATTCTTTGAAGTGGCTGGGACTATTGTCCCATTGATTGATTAAAGTCTTCAATTCTCAAACTTGCTTTTCTGTCCCCATTCCTCTGGGTACTCTGGCCCCGGACACCTTCAATGCCCTCTTCTTCCTGATACTTTTCCTCCCTTGACTTCGCGGACATTGCTCTCTCCTAGTTTCGCTTTCTCTTATCTGGATGCTCCCCCTTCTGTCCTCTCCAAATTTTTATTTTCTTTGAGCTCCCCTTAAATTGGAGGAATTCTCTAGAATTCAGTTATTGCTTTTTATTTTTATTTTTATTTTATTTCCAAAGGTTATTGGGGAACAGGTGGTGTTTGGTTACAGAGATAAGTTCGTTAGTGGTGGTATGTGAGATTTTGGTGCACCCATCACCCAAGTAGTGGACACTGAACCCAATTTGTAGCCTTTTATCCCTCACCCCCCTCCCTTTCCCCATGAGTCCCCAAAGTCCATTGTGTCATTCTTACACCGTTGCATCCTCACTGCTGTGAGTGAGAACATACAATGTTTGGTTTTCCATGCCTGAATTACTTCACTTAGAATAATAGTCACTAATGTCATCCAGGTTGCTGCCAATACTTTTAATTCATTCCTTTTTATGGCTGAGTAGTATTCATTTATATATATATATATATATATATATATATATATCACTCTTTCTTTCTTTCTTTTCTTTCTTTCTTTATCTTTCTTTCTTTCTTTTTTTCTCCTTCCTTCCTTCCTTCTTTCTTTCCTTCTTTCTTTTCTTTCTTTCTGTCTTTCACAGAGTCTTACTCTGTTGCCAGGCTGCAGCACACTGGTGCGGTCTCAGCTCACTGCAATCTTTACCTCCTGGGTTCAAGCAAGTCCCCTACCTCAGCCTCTCAAGTAGCTGGGACTACAGGTGCGTGCCACCATGCCCAGCTAATTTTTTTTTTTTTTTTGTATTGTAGTAGAGACGGGGTTTCACCATATTGGTCAGATGGTCTTCATCTCATGACCTCGTTATTTGCCCGCCTTTGGCCTCCCAAAGTGCTGGGATTACAGGCGTGAGCCACCACACCCGGCCATACTGTTTCTTTATCCACTCATTGATTGATGGGCATCTGGGTTGGTTCCACGTTTTTGCAATTGCAAATTGTGCTAGAATTCAGCCCTTTTAGAGGAGGTCTCTGAGAATGACTCCTACGTCCATATTTCCAAGCTTAATCTCTATCCTGAGGTTCAAGCCCGTTTTTCCAAATAGGTGTGGACCTCTTCATTCACCTATCCCACAAGTAACGCAAGTTACTCAGAACTCATCTCCTTCCTCCAGGGCAGTTGCCTGTCCTAAGTTTCTCATCTGCTAGGGTCTAAATGTTTGTGTCCTCCCAAAATCCATAGATTGAAATCCTCACCTGCAGGTGAGGATATTAGGAGGTGTTGTTAGTCAGGGTTCTCTAGAGGGACAGAACTAAAAGGACAGATGCATATACTGAAGGGAGTTTATTAAGGAGAATTGACTCACATGATCACAGGCTGAAGTCCCACAACAGGCTGTCTGCAAGCTGAGGAGCAAGAAAGCCAGTAGTGGCTCAGTCCAAGTCCCAAAGCATCAAAAGTAGGGAAGTCAACAGTGTAGCTTTCAGTCTGTGGCCAAAAGCCTGAGAGCCCCCAGCAAACCACTGGAGTAAGTCCTAGAGTCCAAGGGCCATAGAACTTGGAGTCTGACGTTCAAGGGCAGAAAGCATCCAGCACAGGAGAAAAGATGAAGGCCATAAGACTCAGTAAGTCTGCTCTTCCACCTTCTTCTGCCTGCTTTTTCTAGCTTCACTGGCAGCCAATTGGACGGTGCCCACCCAGACTGAGGGTGGCCCTGCCTCTCCCAGTCCACTGACACAAATCTTAAACCCACTCACAGACATACCCAGAAACAATACTTTGCATGTTTCAATCTGATCAAGTTGACACTCAGTATTAGCCATCACAGGAGGTGAAGCCTTTTGGGGGGTGATTAGGTCACAAGAGGAGAGCCCTCATAAATGAGATTAGTGCCTTCATGAAAGAGACCCCAGAGAGCTACATCACCCCTTCCACCACGTGAGGACACAGCAAGAAGATGATGTCTATGAACCAGGAGGCAGGCCCTCGCCAGACACTGCCAGTGCCTCGATCTTGGACTTCCCAGCCTCCAGAACTGTGAGAAATCAATTTCCATTTATAAGCCACTCTGTTTATGGTATTTTGTTACAGCAGCCAGGATGGACCAAAACACCATCTCAGCTAATACTGCTACCATCCATTCAGTCGCCCAAGGCAGAAATGTTTGTCTTCAACAATTCCCTTCATCTCCTCAGCTACATCTCATCATCCTAAAGTTCTCTCCACTCCATCTGCATAAAAGCTTCCAAGTGTAACCCCTTTTAAATAACACAGTCAAATACATAACCTTTTTTGCAGTCAAGATGGAAATTCCCTAAGTGTCTGATTTCAAGCTTACTGAGAAAAGCCCAACACTAAAAAAAAAAAAAAAAAAAAATTCCTCCTTGCTGGCAGATCCCTGAAATTCCTTTGCAGACAAGGCTTTTATTGCAGAATTAGAAATAATCCTAAATGCCAGAGGCTCTGGAAAGACGCCACCCTAAATTGAAAGAACACCAAAGTGTCAATGTTGCGTCATACAGCCTTGCACTGAAAAGGGCTGATGGTGGGAGAAGGGGGAGGGTGGAAAATTGGAGGGTGGCAGATAAGAGCAAAGAAGAAAGAGTGCAGGGTGCAGATAGCAACAGCGAAGGTTGTGGAGGGGGGCGCATTGTCAACACACAAAGTTCGCTTGAGCCAACCAAATTTTGTGCTGAAGGTGAATTAAACAGTTCGTGAGTATGGGAACCAAGGTAGACAGGAAAACATTTTATAAAAAGATTCACAGAGGCTCTTCTCTTGTTTCTATAACAGAATGGAGCCACTTCCCAGAATTATAATAAGACACAGTGAATGGGAAAGTTCTAAATTTATGTAAGATCAGCTTTTGAAGTATCTGAAATTGTTGCAGTGGGAAATACTGCCTAAGTGTTTCCAAGTTCACTAATAGATCTTCCTCTAGGAGTTTTCACAGCCAACCCTTCAACACTTGGCCACCTTTGCCATAATAGTCCATGAATATCCAATTGTCTCTGCAAGAAGTCTGTCATGGCTGGGATTTCTTTCTGCCTCCCTGGGGTCAGATCAAATTAACTTGGTGAGAATTGCTTTCTGTAAAGCTAACCCACATTGGAGCAACCCCTGTGTGACCTAAGTCATCTTCTCCCTTGGCTCCCAATAGATTCAGAAAAAGGAATGGATGAGGTCAGGAATAACAAAGGGGTGGCCAGTTGCAAAATGTAAAGATATAGCAGCTAGAGAAGTAAACATGGGCCTTAGGAAAGAAAGAAGGAAAATGTTGCTGGCATCCAGCTGTGCAGATCTGATGAGACCAGCCCCACAGAAATCTGTATTACTGCTCCAGAAGACAATGCAATGTGCCTACAAATTTAATGACTGTCTCCTGGCCTATGACAGGGGAGCAGGAACTCTGCCCACAAAGCTGAAAAGGGTCAAGGCAACCTGGTGAGAGAAATGTTGACTTTTTGTGGGTATAAAAGGCACAGACAATCTAGCTAAGGCAGGTATATTGTGATCTACCTTTTTTTTTTCAAAAACAAGGGAGTTACTGACTTTTCAAACTGCACAATCATTTATGATAATTTAACTAGCTGTATTAGTCTGTTTTCATGCTGCTGATAAAGATATACCTGATACTGGGTGATTTATAAAGAAAAAGAGTTTTAATGGACTCACAGTTCCACGTGGCTGGGGAGGCCTCACAATCGTAGTGGAAGGCAAAAGGCACATCTTATATGGCGGCAGGCAAGAGACAGAATGAGAACCAATTGAAAGGGGTTTCCCCTTATAAAACCATCACATCTCGTGAGACTTATTCACTACCATGAGAACAGTATGGAGGAAAACACCCCCATGATTCAATTATCTCCCACCGGGTCCTTCCTCCAACACAAGGGAATTATGGAAGCTACAAATTCAAGATGAGATTTGGGTGGGCACACAGCCAAACCATATCACCAGCCAAGCACTAAGTCAGCCTCTACAGAAGGAAGAGGCTTAAATTCAAATTAATTTGGCATCTACTAAAATCGGATACCAAATATAAGAATGAAAACAAATTCTAATTTTTTTCAAGCTGGAAAGAGGCTAAGAGGTCACCTGTCTTAGCCCCTGATTTCCCTCACTGATGAAGAGGCCACAGCCTAGGGGATGTTGCCCCTAACTGAGTTCTCAGGTAGGGCCCAGGTAGACTGAAACCCAGGTCTCTGTGTCCTCTCTTACTCCACTATGCACTTTTTCAGAGAAGTGAGACACCTTTGTTTGGGGAAAAAAAAAAAAAAAAAAAGTGAGATGGAAAAAAGACAAATCACTTGTACTTTCCTACTACTGATCAATTATTTATTCCAAAGAAGAAGTTAAAACTATGTCTAAACTTAGACAGCCAGGCCATTTTTCACTCCTCAGGCATGCAAAGAAGATAATGATAGTATTTTTCAGACCATGACAAGGAATTGTGGTGCATTACAGTGATTATTTTCGCAAATCACCAGCTCTGGCTAATTAATACTTAAACAGAAAATCTTGCTGCAGGAACTCATAACAGTTTTATAGCAAAACGAGGAAGCAAAGACTTAACATTTCATCTGTGCTCTACTTTGATTCGGTACAAAAGGCGGCAGGGATTAGACAGGTTCTAATGGGAAAGGCATAGGAAGTAATTAATAAGCAGCATTGTTACCTATTATTTACAGAGGGCCAACCATAACTTAAGGGGTAAATACCTGGCTCTTTACCAATGAGTTTACTTTTCAAGATTATTATTACTATTATTATTATACTCACCTAGGCTGGAGTGCAATGGCACGATCTCAGCTCACTGTAACCTCCACCTCCCGGGTTCAAGCAATTCTCCTACCCCAGCCTCTAGTAGCTAGGACTATAGGCGTGTGCCACCATGCCCAGCTAATTTTTGTATTTTTAGTAGAGATGAGGTTTCACCATGTTTACCAGGTGGGTCTCAATCTCCTGACTTCGTGATCTGCCCACCTCAGCCACCCAAAGTGCTGGATTACAGGTGTGACCCACTGGGCCCAGCCTATTTCAAGATTTTTAAACATGGGGCAGGCCGGGCACAGAGACTTATGTCTGTAATTCCAGCACTTTAGGAGGCCGAGGTGGAAGGATCACTTGAAGTCAGGAGTTCAAGACCAGCCTGGGCAACATGGTGAAACCCTATCTCTACAAAAAATATAAAAGTTAGCCCAGCGTGGTGGTGCATGCCTATAGTCCCAGCTACTTGGCAGGCTCAGGTGGGAGAATTGCTTGAGCCCAGGAGTTCGAGGCTGCAGTGAGCCACAACTATGCCACTGTACTCCAGTCTGGGTGACAGAGCAAGATGCTATCTCAAAAAGCAAACAAACAAAAAACATGGAATGAAGGAGAGGAAGGAGGAGTGGACCACAGCACACACACCGTGAACTGGCTTGTCTCAAAGCAGAGCCATTGTCTCTGGGACTCTGGGTACTTGGCTGAGGCTGCAGGTTGGACCCTAATCCCAGAGCCTCATTCTGATGGAGGCTTCAGTCATACATCTTCAGCCATACAACATACAGGGAGCTGCTTTCATGCTGGATTTCAGGGAAAGGAAAGCAATCTATTAGAGGCATAGAGATGCACCTGTTTGCATCTCCATTTTCAGTTCTTTGGAGTGTACACCCAGAAGTGAAATTGCTGGGTCGTATCGTAACTCTCTGTTGAACTTTCCAAGGAACTCATCCTTGGAATATTTGGAACTGTTGATGAACTGAATCAAACTAAAGCTGAAGACAAAGCCCAGACCCAGGTCGACCACAGGGCAGATGATTCATGCAGCAACCACACCAGTGGCCTCACAGGAGCAGGGGCACACCCTTTATTGCAGCAGTCCCCAACTTTTTTGACACCAGGAACTGGTTTCATGGAAGACAATTTTTCCATGGATGGTGGTGGGTGTGGGGGTGGTTTTGGGGTGAAATGGTTCCACCTCAGATCATCAGGCATTAGATTCTCATAAGGAGCACACAACCTAGATCCCTCGCATGTGTAGTTACAATAGGGTTCGTGCTCCTGTGAAAATCTAACGCAGCTGCTGATCTGACAAGAGGTGGAGCTCAGGCCATAATGCTCATCCACCTGTCACTCACTTCCTGCTGTTCAGTCCAGTTCCTAACAGGCCACGGACCAGTACTGGTTCACCACCCAGGGGTTGGGGACCCCTGCTTTATTGGACATAATTATTAGGTCGTGTTCTTTTTGGTGTTGTTTGTACAGCTCTATTGAGGTATAATCCACATGCCATAAAATTCACCCCATTTGTAAGTGTATGATTCATGACTGTCAATTACACTTAAAAAGTTGTAAAACCATCATTACAATCCAGATTTAGTATATTTCCATCATCCCTCAAAAATCCCCTCGAGTTCCTTTGCAGTCAAAGCCATCCCCAATTTCAGGCAACTACTGGTCTGATTTCTGTCTTTTTCTATTGTCCTTTTCTGGACATTTAATGCATATGGAGTCATAGCATATGTAGTCTTTGGCATCTGGGGTAGCAAGTATGAATATTAGTCTACCAGCTCAGATGCATATAAAAATATTACATATCTTTTCTTTTTTCTTTCTCCTTTCTTTCTTCTTTCTTTCTCTCCGTCTCCTCCCTCCCTCTCTCCCTCCTTCCTTCCTTCCTTCTCTCTCTCTTTTTTTTTCTTTTTGGACAGAGTCTCACTCCGTGGCCCAGGCTGGAGTGCAGTGGCACCATCTTGGCTCATCGCAACCTCTGCCTCCCAGGCTCAAGTAATTCTTCTGCCTCAGCCTCCTGAGTAGCTGAGATTACAGGCGCGCGCCACTACTGCCTGGCTAATTTTTATATTTTTAGTAGAGATGGGGTTTCACCATGTTACCCAGGCTGGTCTTGAACTCCTGACCTCAGATGATCCTCCCACAGTGCTGGGATTACAGGTGTGAGCCACCACCCCAGGCCTCTTTACTTTCTTTAAACCCAGTTCTACAGGGGTGTAGGGAAACCTATTTTCAGGCACCACTGGGTTCTGGAGAGGAGAGGTCTCCTTCTCTAAGGCCATGCAAAACTCCAGGAGGGCTTTTGCTACCCACTGAAGTAAGGGCCATTTATTTTTCACCCCAGCAACCTTGCCACTGATACCCTCATTATCAAATGGTTCTTCTAGGAAACAGGTTCTGCTGTTGCCAATGACAAGCCTGGGCAGCAGAATCTGCAGAAGGTTCCCGAGGTCCAGTAGGTGCAACCCAAGAGCTTGCTGTCTGTTTGGGTGCTGCAGGGACTAAGGCTTGAGTCCTTGACGCTCATAAGACCACCATCCCACTCCTCCTCCCAATCTGGGGGCGGGGGAGTCATTCCTGCCTCCAACTGCTGTGAAAGCCTCCATCCCACCCAGCTCTGGCTCCTCTTCCTCCAGGACATCTGGGGTAGATCATGGATATATTGAGATCAGGCTTTCTCAAAAGACAAGAAGAAAGGCTGTACTTCTAAGAGCTGTTGCCAGGAGTCCAGCCAACACTCCTGAAGGTAGGAAGCCCAAAGGGACTCGTTGCTAACTCCAAACAGAGGAGATTGGGGTGGAAAGGAACACAAGGAACATCAAACACAGATTAGGATCTCACTAAACACCCTCCCACACTGCTCTACATTTACCCACCACAAAACCACATCAGCAAATCAGCTAAGAGCATGCCATTATTTCAGTGTTTTCACTGCATTTAGATTCCATCTACCCATGGAAGTGTGCAGGAGGATGGAGTCACCAAACAGGACGATCCAGGCTAAGCAACAGCACCGGCTCTAACACAAGCAACAGCAACAAACACCATGAGCCAGGCATTTTTCTAGGTGTTGAACACATATTTCCTCTTTAACCCTCTCAGCATCCTTAGGTGAGGGCTGTGGGTCCAAATGCCTTATCTAAAAATTTTGGGTGGCTGTACACTGTGGCTCACAACTGTAATCCCAGCACTTTGGGAGGCCGAGGCGGGTGGATCACCTGCGGTCAGGAGTTCAAGACCAGACTGGTCAATATGGCAAAACCTCATCAATACTAAAAATGCAAAAATTAGCTGGGTGTGGTGGCACACGCCTGTAATCCCAGCCACTCTGGAGGCTGAGGCAGGAGAATCGCTTGAACCCAGGAGGTGGAGGTTGCAGTGAGCTGAAATTACGCCACTTCACTCCAGCCTGGGCAACAGAGCAAGACTCCACCTCAAAAAATAAAATAAAACCTTTGGGGCAAGCCCTGCTTTAGAGTCCAGAATTCTGGGGATTTTCAAAAGGCTATTCAATGCATGGGATTTATATCACATAACACCCTGACAGGGTCTGACGCAGTTCTCCTATCAACTAATCGATTTTCCTTCACAAAACAAATTTAAAAATCACATCAAGGGATCTAAATAAAGACTGTAAATAGCTTTCCATCAGTTGGGTCAGGTCAGGAAAAAAGGTTTGGTCCTTAGAACTTTCTGGATTTGGGAGCGTACTATACTCCCCATTTTACAGATAAAGGGAATGAGGAAGGGTAAGATGAAGTAACTTGGTCAAGGTCCTATAGCTAAGAAGTGGCTGGGGGGGAAGTGTGTGTGCATGGGTGTGTGCAGTGCCTCAGGGCACCCCCCCCCCCCCGGCACCCCACCACTGAGAGCAAGGGTTTAGGAGAAAACAACTTTGACTGCTTTCTCTACGAGAAACTCACCTCGAGCCTCCCACACCAAAGCCATGGGCAGCTTGTGGGTGACCTTCTTCCCTTGGCTCATAGCTTCACTGATGCTCCTTTTAATTCCCTTTCATAGGGTTGTTTTGTTCTCATTTTGTTTTTGTTCGAGACAAAGTTTCCCTCTCGCCCAAGCTGGAGTGCAGTGGTGCAATCACAGCTCATTGCAGCCTCTCCCTCCTGGGCTCAAGCAATCCTCCTGCCTTGACCTCCCAAAGTGCTGGGATTACAGGTGTGAGCCACCGTGCCCCACCTATAGGGTTTTAAATAGTAAAAGGAGCCTAGTGAAGTACAACTTACCGCCAGGAACCCCTTACAGACCCCGGAGGGACTCTCTTCCGCCAATCCCAGGGTACAGCTGTGATGCCATCTTTTCTGCCTGGATTATCCCAGTAGTTAAGCAAAAATTAGAGAACGTCATTCCATTTCTCTCTGTATATATTTTTCCAAGCCCTTTTTACGAATGATCAGTTATTTCCTGCACTGAATTTTTTTTTTTTTTTTTTTTTTTTTTTTTTTTTGAGACAGAGTCTCACTCTGTCATCCAGGCTGGAGTGCAGTGGCACGATCTCGGCTTACTGCAAGCTCTGCCTCCCTGGCAAGCGATTCTTCTGCCTCAGCCTCCCGAGTAGCTGGGACTACAGGAGAGCACCATCATGCCTGGCTAATTTTTGTATTTTTAGTGGAGACAGGCTTTCACCATATTGGCCAGGCTGGTCTCGAACTCCTGACCTCGTGATCTGCCTGCCTCGACCTCCCAAAGTGCTGGGATTACAGGCGTGAGCCACCGCGCCCGGCCCTCCTCCACTGATTTAAAAAAAAAATTTTTTTTAATTCTCTATTTCTCCCCACTCCCACCCCCAGGCTCACTCCTTATAAAACAGCCTCTAGCCTCATCTGCCCCTCCTACACCACACCAACTCGAGGGCCCGGAATTGGGTCCGGGTCTGTCCCTGACTTGCTTGCTTCCCTGCCTTGCTCTTGCCGTTAGCCTCAGGGGCAGGGTTGAGGGTCAGGCTTGGCCAGGCAGCAGGAAGTCCAGACAGCGAAGCGGAATCCTTCGGAGATACCAGGAGAGGGCGCATCTGTCTTTTTCTATTTCAGATTAGAGTTTTTTTTGCTTTTGTTTTTCTCTCCCTCTCTCCTTTGCGTTTCCTTCCAACCAGTGAGCAGCGTGAATGCGCAACCACGTGCTCTTATTCTCACGGATTTGGGCGGCGCCAGCGCCTCCATTTGTAAGTCAAGTTCTTCCCGGATTTCACGCCCTTCTTGGGCTGAGGCACAAACTTGCCCCCAGGCTTCTCACAGGCCACCTGGGTCCCCGTCCTCATTTCTGTTTATTCCTCCTGCTCCAGGGTCCCGGGGCCGGCAGCACCGCCTGGCCCAGGCCTCGACCTCGCGATCGGACGCTGCGCGTGTCGGTGACCGAGTCCCTGAGGCGCTGCCCGGGTGCTCGGGATGCACACAGGGCGGCTCTCCCTCCTACCTTGTCATCCTACTGCCTAATCTGGGGGCAGCTTCCCTCCTCCACACCAGCGAGGCTGCTTCCCAGGTGCAATCCCCGCGCACCCGTGAATCCCGGCGCCGGACACCTGGAGCGCCGGGAGGTTAGCGGAACCTGTTTTCGTTAACAAGAGCCCAAGAAGCATCCTGCAGGCTTTCTGCTTTTTGAGTGTATTTTAAAGCAAAAACGGGTGGAAAGCTATGTGTGCTCAGTTAACTATGTCTAGATGTAAGCATTTTTTAAAAAAAATAACACAGATAGAGGCCTCCCTCCAAGGATGCCTGGGATTCGCCTCTTTCTGTGGGCGGCAGCGACCCCCCTGCGGCTCTAGCCTCCACTAAGGGATCTGCGGGGAAGACACAGGGAAGACCAACTCCGCACACTGCATTTGATTAATGATTTATTTTGATTAACGCCGTCACAGTGATGCCTTCGCGTAGTCCCTCTTTACCCGGGTCCCAGCCTCGACCCCGCACGGACAGCGAGGGTGGGTAGCTGGGGAAGGACGCAGGAAAGGGGCGGGGCCTTGGTCGGGCGGGGCCTGGGATGGGCGGGGCCTGGGGATGGGCGGGGCCCGGGAAATTCCCCGGCGCGGGCAGGGAGCGGCGGGCGGTCAGCTGAGCGGCGCTGGGCGGGGTCGCGAGGCCGCGCATCAGCCCGAGGCTCCCCAAGCCCCGGTTCCCCAGCCGCCGCCGCCGGCGCCGCCGCCCCCCGGCAGGTTCCCGGGTCAACGTCCCATCCCGGTCGGCAGCTCTCTCCAGGCGGCACGATGCCGAGGAAACAGTGACCCTGAGCGAAGCCAAGCCGGGCGGCAGGTGAGCCAGGGCAGGAGGCTGCAGGGGTGGGCGAGGGGGCGGCGGCTCCTTCCCGATGGGCTCTTCTCCGGCCTGAAAACGGTTCCCGCCGCCCTGCCCCGCGGCCCGGAGCCTGTCGGGGTGAGGGTGGCGAGGGGTGGGGCGGCCGTCCCGCGAGACTGCTGCCCTGGGAAGATCCCCAGGCCCCGGCGGGTCCTGACCTGGCGGGAAAGGGTGGGCAGTGAACAGAGGGCGGGTCCAAGAAGCGTCCAGGGCCGGCCTGGCGGCCACAGGTAACCCCTCTGCAGGTCACCCAGAGGCTTGGAGGTGACGTCCTCCCGCAGGCTGGGAAGGATTCCGCAGCCAGTTCCTGGCCATAAGGAGGAGGTGGTTACAGACACACCTGTGGGAGACGTGGGACCACTACTCGAGCTGAATGAGGTGCCCAGGGTCAGTACCACAGAGTGACCCCCTGTCTAAGGGGGTGGAAATCCACATAGACTGCTGTGTCTAGGAGAGTGTGTACACTTTATACAGAGAGAATATTTGATGAGGCCGAGAACCCCAAAGGAATTGTTTTTGCCATCGAAATGTATAAGCTACGGGCAGTAAACATCGCTCAAAGAAAATGAAACCCAGGTTCCGGCCTGGCCTCCACCACCAGGAAAACTGTTGTATGGAAATGTACACCATGGAACTGTTTGTAAGGATGAAATGGAAAATGAAAGCGTAGAAAAGTAAGGCAATGTGAGGACCTCAGAAGCCTTTGGAGCTGGTTAGCAAGGTGCAGCTGGTTAGCAAAGTGTGAACAGAAGAACTCACCTTGCTCTTTTGACCCAGGGAGAGAAGAGTTAGTGGGGCCAGGCTGCCTCCCAGGACAGGCCCAGTTTTGGGACAGGGGCTGGAGAGGTCCCAGGGCAGATGCCAAGGCCAGGGATTGCCCTGGAGTGGACAAGGCAAGTTTAAATGTGACCTGTAGAGAGAGGACGATCATTGATTTAAGTCCTGGCATGACTTATCTGTTTTTCCACTGGGCCAATTTTGAGTGTTCTTTATATATTATGTACAACATTATAAAAGTAGCAGCTTCTTTTTTTATAAATTAACCTTTAGGTTGCATATTATGCTAGGAATATAACTAACCTAACCTCCCCCTCCCCCTCCCCATCCTCTGAAAACCAAACTTTATTCTCGAAGGCAACTGGACACTGTATTGTGTCCTGCTGAACTCCCACCCTTAGGTAGAGGCGTGTAAGTATTCTGGCCATGAAATACACCTTCTGTTTTTTAGAGATTTGGCATATTTGGTATATGTTCTTTGGAATTTATGAAATAGAAAACCCAAAGGAAAAGGAAAAATATTAAATTCTTTAAAAAAAATTTCATTTAGAAAGAAAAAATTATTTTAAAAGTTTTGGTTGTTACCACTTTGACATGTGTATGAGGATTATTAGCATCTGTATTATGAAGTGGTACCCAGATGACTTTGCAGTGACAGAAAAAAAGCACTTCTAATTTTTCAAATAAGTTAGAAAAGTGGATTTCGAGAATCTGGAAGTGAATGCTGTGGAACTGTGGAGAAACTCCTAACAACACTAGCATGCTGAGTTTGTCATCTACACAGCAGGAAGCATTTTACAGGTATTACACTTAAAAATACCTCATTATGCTATATTTTCAATTCATTTCAACAAACATTTACTGCAAACCTGCTATGTGCCAGTCTCTAGTAAGAATAACATGGAGAGAAAATACACGGGCAAACGATAGCAGTAATTTCAGAGTGGGCGGAGGAGGTGGAAATGCAGAGTGTTCTTGGGTGCTCGGGTAGGGAACAGTTCATATGACACAGGACATCATATTTAAGCTGAACATTGATCTGTCCAGTGGAAGTTTGCCAGGACACAAGGGGAGCCAGACATTTCGGGCAGAGGGCAGAAAAGAGGCAAGGACGCAGAAACAGAAGAATGCAGGGAACCGCGAGCTCTTTAACGTGCCTTGGGTATGAGTGTTTTGGTGGCAGGAGGTGACTCTGGTGGATCAGTTGGGCCTGGGCCCTGAAAGGCCACATTTGTCTTGCTAAGAAGCTGAAAGTCTGTCTTGTATGGGAAGGATGGACTCAGGGGAATGACCTTATATTGCAAAAGAAACCATGAGGGCAAGAGGACTGAAATTGACAGGGCTGAAAGTCAGTCATTTAGGAGGCTGTTAAAATGTATTCAAGAGATACATACTGAGCCCTCCCTTCTGTGTGGCAAGTAATGTTCTCCGTCCTGGGGATACAGCAGTGGACAAAATAGGCAGAACCCCTGTCCTTTGTGGAGGTCAACGTGGCTGTGGTACAGACAAGATAAGGGCCTGAACTAAGCCTGTGGGGATGGAGAGGAGGCAGTGGATTTTAGAAGCACTTAGGAGGGCCAGGCGTGGTGGCTCATGCCTGTAATCCCAGTACTTTGAGAGGCCGAGGCGGGTGAATCACTTGAGATCAGGAGTTCCAAGACCAGCCTGGCCAAAGTGGTGAAACCCTGTCTCTACTAAAAATATAAAAATTAGCCGGGCATGGTGGCATGCGCCTGTAATCCCAGCTACTTGGGAGACTGAGGTGGGAGAATCGCTTGAACCAGGGAGGCAGAGGTTGCAGTGAGCTGAGATTGTGCCACGGTACTCTAGCCTAGGCGACAGAGTGAGACTGAGTCTTAATAAAAAAAAAAAAAAAAAAAAAAAAGAATTATTTAGGAGGTAGAGGTGATGGCATATGGTGACCCATTAGACTTGGGGAAAAGGGGACTGGGAAGAATCAAGCCTCACTCCTTTGGGCAGCTAGGTTAAAGCTGTTGCCATTTTCTGTATATTGCTAAAATACAAAGTCACAGTATCCCTTCTAGTGTGTAATGATGAAGCTGCTTTTACCCAATTAGTAGGATGCATACTCTAAGTTCTTTTTCCAGGGTGGTGAAGGATTTAGTTGATGCAATGTTAGAATCTCGCCCCCCTTGTGAACCCAGAGTCTTCATAGAATTTGCCAGTAGCCAACTCTTGTCTCTGGTCAAAAACCAAGTTTTCACTGTTTAAAACTCATTTATCCCGTGTAGGGATTGAACCTATGAATACTTCGTTAACAAATTTGAAGACTTGGCCTTACCAGGGCAAGGGCCTAACCTTATACCGTGTCCGGTGTCCACTGTGGGGAAGTCAGTGTAAAGCAGGTACCATTTGACACATAATGACTTTCTGACCACTAGAGCCATCCCACAGTGGAACAGACAGTGCCTGCTAAGGTCACTGCACTTGTGCTGTGTCATTGAAACACTCAAGCCTGCTCTATAGGATCATGTGCCATCGAAACCAGACAAGACATTCTTGCATTGAATATGTTGGTCTGGATCATCTCTAAGGCCAACTCAGGAATCAGATTTATGCTGGTGTTTGCAAGGTCAAGTCATTACTGTAATTACTTGATCTCTGGAATTTAAATATATATATACATACATGTACACACACACACACACACAGAGTCAGGAATTGAGATAGCAGATATGGGAATAAATTCTAGGGAACTTGCTTTTGACCATCCATTTACTAGGCAGTCCTCAGTCTTCCTCATTGGTGGAATCCTGACAAATCCTGTGCTCAATTAATTCATCCTTCCATCATTAAATATCACTTTTGCTTAGAAAAAACATACTTCACATCTAGGTCAGTTGATTATGGGAAACTCTGTTATTAGATAGAATCTTAGAATAAATGGCTCAGTTCCAGTTTCTGTAACCTTCGAAGACATGTGCAAGGATATTGTCTTTCATCAGTCGAACATAGCTCAAGGTGATGTTAAAAACAGAGAATGAAGCTTTCTGTAACTGGCATTCCACCAACAGATATTTCATATGTGCACTGCACAGTGATAGCTCATAGTGATGCCCTAAGATAACCTAAGAATTATGAAGTGCCGTTGAGTCATCCAAAATCAAATTACTTTTTTTTTTTTTTTTGTGAAGCAGAGTCTCACTCTGTCACCCAGGCTGGAGTGCCGTAGCATGATCTCAGCTCACTGCAACCTCTGCCTCCCAGGTTCAAGCGATTCTCATGCCTCAGCTTCCAAGTAGCTGGGACTACAGGCGTGCACCACTACACCCAGCAATTTTTTTTTTTTGACTATTACAAAAGTTTATTTAACAAAAAGTCTAATATGAAAATGTACATGACCTAACTTTTACATCATAGTAAAACAGGCTCTATGGAGAGAGGACATGGGATTCTCTGCCGAACAGCCATTTTTTATACCCATTCCAGGGCTTCTGACATGATGATACTATTTCCTCATATTACCACCATTCCAATATTGTTCTGTTGCCCACTAGTCACCATCTCCATACATTCATCTATCGCAAGATTCATAAAGGGATCAAATCCCCACAATATTCCTTGGACACGTCTGCTACCATTTAATTTCAGTGATAACTTCTTGTCCATAAGTCCGCTCTAGCCATCTGTCTAGAACATGATGCTATTCGAGATGTTCAACAAAAGGTGACATTCGAGATCTTCAAGAAAGAAGGAGGGAGAGTGTGGCGTGACCAGGGGCCCGACCGCAGGGCCGGGAGGCGAGTCGGCCAGAAGGAGATGCAGTGGCTGCTGGCATTAACCATGCCGATGCGCGAGCTTTGCCGCTAATTTTTGTATTTTTGGTAGAGATGGGGTTTCACTTTATTGGCCGGGCTAATCTCAAACTCCTGGCCTCAAGTGATCTGCCCACCATGGCTTCCCAAAGTGCTGGGCATAAGCCACTGCGCCCGGCATCAATTAAATTACTTTCAGTAAAATTTTGGTATTAAGTATTTACATGCTTATATTTACCATATATGCTAACTTCTTATGTTTGATGACATTTGAATTACAAAATATTTTTTCTAACAATACTGGATATCACAGAATTTGCTGTCATTAGGACAGGTATAGCTATTCGTGAGAGTGACTGGCCTGCCGGTGATACTTGGTGTACATGCATTGAAGGGTGGGGTTTACACTGTGGTCTTTCTAGAAACTAAAGAATATTTTTCATAGTGTTGTTGAGCTGAAAGCAACAACATAAGGATTACCATTTGCTGGATGAATCATTAAATATTACTAGAGGTCATATGACTTCCTAAGGCCTCACATCTGGCTAATGGTACAAATGCTTTTTTCTGTGGCCTCTCTTAGCACGACCCTGCTTTTTTCCCATATCCTTATAAAATCCGGGCAACGTGAGAAGTCAGAAACACTGATGTAACAACTAGAACCAGTTTTAACTTTATTATGGTGGTGTCTATAGGCTTGGTGGAGGCATAAAAGGTCATGGAGGGGCCGGGCACAGTGGCTCAAGCCTGTAATTCCAGCACTTTGGGAGGCCGAGATGGGTGGATCAACTGAGGTCATGAGTTCAAGACCAGTCTGGTCTGGCCAACGTGGCAAAACCCTGTCTTTACTAAAAATACAAAATTAGCCGGGTGTGGTGGCACATGCCTGTGATCCCAACTACTTGGGAGGCTGAGGCAGGAGAATCACTTGCATCTGAAAGGCAGAGGTTGCAGTGAGCTAAGATTATGCCACTGCACTCCAGTCTAGGCAACGAAGTGAGACTCTGTCTGAAAAACAAAAAAAAGTTCATGGAGGAAAAACGTCTTAACAATTTTCAAAGAAATGTCTCTTTTCTCCCCTCTCTTCTCCTCCCCTCCCCTTCCTTTCCTTTCCTTTTCAGAAAAAAACATAAAGGAGAAATTTGTGCATATAGTAAGTGAAACCAAACACATTTCTAAAAATCTGCTTAGATTCTTTTTTTAAAAAAAAAATCTGTTAAATATTTTCATGGCCTTTGCAAAATATAGTATAATCACTGAATACCTAAGAAAAATTAAATGTTGGCAAGTAAATGATACATATGACAAGGATTTTCTCTTTTAGGCCTATTACCTAGAATTTTAGTATTCCTCTGCAAAATAGGTAGGAACACTAACTCAGTAAAACCCCATTTTATGAGATGATTCTTGGTTAAAAAAAAAAAAAAAAAAAAAAATGAATTTTACAGAAAATTAGAAACTGATAGTCTATTCAGATTATTTTGGGGAGAAGAAAAGCAGTCTGTTCTAGTCACCTAATGCTAAGCTAAGGAATACTTCTGCATTGTACCTGTTTTCTAAATGAATTTGGGTGTGTGAAACATACATACAGAAGGTTCAAAAATGAATCCTATGGTTTATCCGTGTTTTTTGCTTCATGAAATTGCCATCACCCTCATTACATGACTACCTGAGAATGACCCTCTTGGGGCTAGCTCTTGTAGGAAGAAGTGGCACAGGCTGCCCTGTCACAGGGTGTGGTAGGTAGCTCTGTCTCTGATTACCTACAAGTTCCTCGCACCAAAAGGAGGTTACCAGGTATTGCTTCCAGAAGATCTACAGAAATCCCAAGGTATTGCCTCCTGTGGCCAAGGATGCAACACCACATTGGTACATTTGGTTTTATTTTAATTGATGGCTATTAAATGCACACATAGATATTATGACGCAGTTACAGGTCAGAAACAGGCGGTTCTCTTATCTCTGTCTTCCAGGGACTGATATCATGTGTAATGGATTCTCCACAACTCAGGGGTCACACAGGCTCCATAGTCATGAGTGGCTGATGGATCTCACAGAGACCAATGCCTTTCCCCAGTTAGAAATGGGATGCTCGCTTCCAGGTTCTCTCTTCACCCCTTTTGTGCATCCGTGGCTTTCTGCCTGATCACAGTTGTATAGTGTACATTGTTGCTTGATACCTATTTGTTGGATAGATGGGTTTAAAATTATTTTCTGACGGCCAGACACAGTGGCTTATGCTTGTAATCGCAGCACTTTTGGAGGCCGAGGCCAGCAGATCACCTGAAGTCAGGAGTTCGAGACTGCCCTGGCTAACATGGTGAAATCCCGTCTCTACTAAAAATACAAAAATTGGCCAGGCATGGTGGCTCACCCCTGTAGTCCCAGCAACTTGGGAGGCTGAGACAGGAGAGTCACTTGAACCCGGGAGGTGGAGGTTGCAGTGAGCTGAGATCACTCCACTGCACTCCAGCCTGGGCAACAGAGAGAGACTCTCTCAGAAAAACAGAAACAGTCTTCTAACAGTAAACATCCTGGAAGTAATAATATGCTTTTTCAGGCATCTCTCTGGACTTTGGCCACTCTTAATCTTTGTGGAATGGGTGTGTAGGCCACGTGTATACAGCGTTAGCGGGGAGGAGTTGCCCTTGCTATGTATTGCTTTATGATCTATCCCCATCAGCTCTTGAAGAAAATACATCATTTTCACCAAGTGTGAAGGTGGAAATTTGTGCTGAAGATGTTTGCCCGGGTGGTAGGTAACACAGAGGCACAGTGGAGATTCACTCATTTGTCTTGCATTTCTATGTCCACATGGACCCCTCTATAAAACAAAGTGGTATGTGTAAAAAAATTTCAGACCATGCAATAAGTAAAGATATCTTATCTTTTCAGTATGCATTAAAAATAGAATATTAAGGCCTAAGTACTCAGTAGTATAATAACTTTCGTTTTACAAGGTGTGGCTTTGACACCTGGTGGTGCCACTTCCTGGTCTTGGATGAGCTGTACGCCTCTGTAAACCCAGCTTCCTCACCTATAAAACAGCTGCCTGGTTCAGCGTTAATGAAGATTAGTCAGTGACAGGCCTGGTGTGCTGAGTCCGCACATAGTAAGCATTCAAAGAATGTTAATTCTCCCTTTCTTCTTAACCAAAAATATAAGAAACAAAATGTAGTTTTAAAAACAGTTTTTTGAGATATAATTCGCTTACCATGCAATTCACTCAAAATAAGGAGATTTGGATATGAAGATTTGCATGGGAAATTTTTTTCAGGATACTTTGCCCGTGTCTACATATATCCTGGTCATCATGATGTCATACCCTCGTCTCCCTCCCCCCTTTCCCAAATCCTCATTGTACCCTTTTATACACCCATACACACACACACACACGCACACATACACTTTTCTGAAGCTAGATATACTTTTTTTTGTTTAAAAGGAAGAATTAAAAATGTTCAAAATGTAACTGGAGAGAAAGTGGGCAACTTTGGGAGTAAATATTAGCAATCGCCAATGGGTTTGTGGGACTCCCGGGGATCCCTAGTGGGGCGGGGGACAGCTCTATTTTCAACGGGTGACTTTTCCTCAGGAACTTCTGCAATGTCCCATCAACCTCTCAGCTGCCGCACTGAAAAGGGGGACAGCCTCAGTGAAAGCACAGGAAATGGACCCCCCCATCTGGCCCACCCAAACCTGGACACGTTCACCCCGGAGGAGCTGCTGCAGCAGATGAAAGAGCTCCTGACCGAGAACCACCAGCTGAAAGGTAAGCAGGGCTGGCCCATGCATGCCCCGTTCATCCCGGGCCTTCAAGAAATGCCATCCCTTTGCACTAAGGCTTGGTGGTAAGCTCCCTTCTCCCCGTTTCTGTAGGTGGTAGCGGGTGGGGAAGCACAGGATTTAGCTTTTGGCAAGGCTAAATCTGTTCTGATATTTACTTTTGGATACGGGTAAAAATAAAAATTGTGTGTAGCTCAAGTAACTAGCATAATGAAATTTAACCCATTCAAAAGGAAAAAGAGGCTGGGTGTGGTGGCTCATGCCTGTAATTCCAGCACTTTGGGAGGCTGAGGCGGAAGGATTGCTTGAGTCCAGGAGTTCAAGACCAACCTGGGCAAGATGGCAAGACCTCATCCCTACAAAAAAATTACAAAAAAAAAAAAGTTGGGTGTGGTGGTGCATGCCTCTGATCCTAGCTACTGGGGAGGCTGAGGTTGGAGGACTGCTTGAGCCCGGGAAGTTGGAGCTGCAGTGAACCGTGATCGTGCCACTGCACTTCAGCCTGAATGACAGAGAGAGACCCTGACTCAAAAAAAAAAAAAAAGGGAAAAAGGAAGAAAGGCTGCTATGGTTCCAGAGTTAGTCCTAAATATTACCTTATTAAGAGAAAGCCTCCTGGTATCTCAAGCCATGGCTTTGGGCAGGACCAGTGTTTGAATCTAGGAGTAGTAAGAACTTCCTTAGTTCCTGGTAACCATAGATATTTAGATACTTGTGCTGTAGTGGCAGTACCCAAATCAAGTTTATTCTCTTGGGACTTTTAAGGACTAGAAATGATGTTCATCCCACTAGTCTTTTCTGTAAGCAAAAACCACTTCATCTTTTTGCTGCTGACCCTTGGGCCGAGGCTAAGCATGGCATCTTCTGATTCAGAGCCATGTGGTCAAGTGGACGAGAGGGGGATTTGGTTCATCAAATCAAGTCCACTTTCCTAATGTGTGACCTCATCACTCTGAACCTCCTGCAGAAGCCATGAAGCTAAATAATCAAGCCATGAAAGGGCGATTTGAGGAGCTTTCGGCCTGGACAGAGAAACAGAAGGAAGAACGCCAGTTTTTTGAGACACAGAGCAAAGAAGCCAAAGAGCGTCTAATGGCCTTGAGTCACGAGAATGAGAAATTGAAGGAAGAGCTTGGAAAACTGAAAGGGAAATCAGAAAGGTCATCTGAGGTGAGCAGACTGATCCATTGTGATTTTTTTTTTTCCCATAACATTTGCAGTAGAATCTTATGTGTCTAGACCCCTAGATCAAAACCTGTCATGGTTCAGTCTGGATTGGTGTTTTGCCTGGTCTTGGAAGAAGTGCTTTTGCTCAAAAGATTGGTTGCCCTATTAAGGGTCACGGATAATCTCTTTTAGGGGAAAGAAAGTTGTAAAGCTTTGACCATATTGACTGTAGGCAAAAGAACAGTAAGGTTGTAAATCATCGTATTGTATTCATTATAGATGGTTCAGATGGGCCTCTACCTAGAACCATCCATTGTTTTTAGTTTGTCTTTGATATTAAAAATGTGTTTACAAAACTCATTACTCAGAATTTTTACTTGTTGACCTTGTCTGTCAGTCTAAAAGGGAGATTATCCACTTTACATTTTCCTTTTTAAAAATGTTTTGGAAAATGTCCTGTTGTGTAAGAGGTTATCACGTTGCCACAGATGAAAAGAGAAAGAGACACATTTTTCTTGACCCAAAGGACCTTGAAAAACATGCTCATACCTGGGAGTGGATGTCAAAGATGTTAGTAATGACACAACCCAGAACACGTTTGAAGTCCCCACTAGGCGTGGTTTGTTAAGGAGGCCTCTGCTGTCCATGCCAGGTGTGGGGAGAAGGGGTATGTGTGGGTATTGATGGGAGGGAAAGGGCAGGAGGTTGGGTGATGAGAGCTTTTTTTCCTTCCTTTCTGGAATTTTAGACAACAGTTTATGAGTCCACTATTGCCAAGCTGTGGTTGATTATTTCTATAATATCAAATTATTCCAGCATAGCAAGGAAGGCTTTCTTTCTTGTCATAAAGTTACTTTAAATTTTGATTATTTGAATACAATAAAATAATGTAAAAATTTCCATTTTAAATGTTATATCAAAATAAATTGTTGGCTAGGTGCAGTGGCTCACACCTGTAATCCCAGCACTTTGGGAGGCTAAGGTGGGTAGATCACCTGAAGTCAGGAGTTCGAGACCAGCCTGGCCACCATGGTGAAACCCCATCTCTATTAAAAATACAAAAATTAGCCAGGCATGGTGGTGCATGCTGGTAATCCCAGCTACTCAGGAGGCTGAGGCAGGAGAATCGCTTGAACCTGAGAGGCGGAGGATGCAGTGAGCTGAGATCGCATCATTGCATTCCAACCTGGGCGACAGAGCGAGACTCTGTCTGGGAAAAAAAAAAAAAAAATTGTCAGGTAAAAGCTGGAATTTTCTACATTAAAGCACAGGGCATAAAGGTGTTGAGAAACTTCCTTGTCAGTAGGTGTGGGAGCAATTGAGTCACGTGGCCAGGTCCTTAGTTTGATTTGTATTTGTTTTTTGGCTTTTTTTTTTTTTTTTTTGAGGTGGAATCTTGCTCTGTCACCCAGGCTGGAATACAGTGGCATAATCTCAGCTCACTGCAAGCTCTGCCTCCCGGGTTCATGCCATTCTCCTGCCTCAGCCGCCTGAGTAACTGGGGCTACAGGTGCCCACCACCACGCCTGGCTAATTTTTTTGTATTTTTAGTAGAGATGGGGTTTCACCATGTTAGGATGGTCTCAATCTCCTGACCTTCATGATCTGCCCGCCTCGGCCTCCCAAAGTGCTGGGATTACAGGCATGAGGCACCGTGCCCAACCTGGCTTTTGTTTTTTTTTTTTTGAGATAGGGTCTTGGCAGTCTTGAACTTCTGGGCTCAGGCAGTCTCCCTGCCTCAGCCTCCCAAGTAATGGGGACTACAGGTGTGTGCCACCACGCCTGGCTAATTATTAAATTTTTTGTAAAGATGGAGGTCTTGCTATGTTGTCCAGGCTGTTCTCAAAATCCTGGCCTCAAGGGATCCTCCCGCTTCAGCCTCCCAAAACTCTGGGATTACAGGCATGAGCCCATGGTGCTGGGCCTTAGATTGATCTGTTCATTCACTTTACTCCTTGGCATCTCCAGGACCCCACTGATGACTCCAGGCTTCCCAGGGCAGAAGCAGAGCAGGAAACGGACCAGCTCAGGACCCAGGTGGCGAGGCTACAAGCAGAGAAGGCAGACCTGTTGGGCATTGTGTCTGAACTGCAGCTCAAACTGAACTCCCACGGCTCCTCAGAAGACTCCTTTGTTGAAATTAGGATGGCTGTAAGTTTTTGGTTTTATTTTTGTTTTGAGCAAACTGTAAAGCCTCACCTGGAAAGATGAAACAAATACCACTTTTTCTTGTCAACACAAGCCAAGGATTGAGGAAATTCCAGTGTAGCAAAGATAAATTGGCTCTCATTTTTTAAGCAGAGCATAATGCATATAAGGGTTGTGATAGCTAAAATGGAAAAATATTAATTACCTTTTATGATGAAAGATGCAGTCTTTTCTTTTCATCATGTCCTGGCAAATTGAACATTTTTGTGACTGACCTGAAAAGGAAAAAACTCACACAAGCGTGAACTTTCTGTCATTTTTCAAACTAGATTTCAAAGCTGTATTCCGCAGTTCACTTAAGGGAGCGGCAAACGTTTTTTTAACAACAGAACCCTCTTTTTTGTTTTGAGATGGAGTTTCACTCTGTCCCCCAGGCTGGAGTGCAGGGATGTGATCTCAGCTCACTGCAGCCTCTGCCTCCGGGGTTCAAGAGATTCTGGTGTTTCACCCTCCCAAGTAGCTGAGACTACAGGCACATGCCATCACACCTGGCTAATTTTTTGTATTTTTAATAAAAAAGACAGGGTTTTGCCATGTTGGCCAGACTGGTTTCAAAACTCCCGGCCTCAAGTGATCCACCCGCCTTGGCCTCCCAAAGTGCTGGGATGACAGGCATGAGCCACTGCGCCTGGCCAACGGAACCCTCTTTTCAAACGAAGTGGTACAAGGAACGCTGGTGTATTAAAAAGAAGAGAAGAAAAGAAAGAGCAGAACTGCTCTGGTTGTAGGTTGAGGGAGTGTCCTGGCTTTTCCTTCCCTTTCCACAACAGCTACTCAGGAACCTCTGAGAACTGAGTTTGAAGCCATTGCTATCAAAATCAAATATCTCCACAACCCAAAATGAAGTGGGCTAAGTGAGGAGGCCCTAAGCTCTTGAGAAGCATTTGTTACGACTATGCCTGGCTGCAGGGGCAGCCCTATTGAAGAGCAGAGCAGGTCGATGCACCAGGTGGGGCCCTCTCCTTCATTGTGCTAACAGAGATTAGATAGGGAGAAAGATAAACAAGGATCAAATCATCTGCAATCCAGTGTAGTACTCACTTTCACTGAGTCAGAGTACATATCTGATACAGGAAAAGGGGCTGGCCGGGTGTAGTGGCTCACGCCTGTAATCCCAGCACTTTGGGAGGCTGAGGAGGCAGGATCGCTTGAGCCCAGGAGTTCAAGACCAGCCTGGGCAACCTGGCGAAACCCTGTGTGTACAAAAAAAAACTACAAAATGTTAGCTAGGCACGTTGGCATGCGCCTGTACTCCCAGCTACTCAGGAGGCTGAGGCAGGAGGATCACTTGAACCCGGGAGTTTGAGAGGCTGCAGTGCGCCATGATTGTGCCGCTGCACTCCAGGCTGGGTGACAGAGCAAGACTCTGTCTTTAAATTTAAAAAAAATAAAGAAAAGAAAAAAATTGTGTCCCTGGAAGAGAAAAATGTACATTGTAGGTAAGTGAGGAGGAGTGGGGAGCAACTTGCAAAAAAGCTCACCTGCTGGTTATATCTGACATGTGAGTGTGTGACTGTCTTTGCCTTCTGCTTTATTTGCTGCACTAGAGTTAGGAAACGGCTCTGAATAACCTGCCATCCATGCCCCCTCATACATTTTAGTGGCCAAAGTCAAGAGAATTAAAGTGTCAATTGAAAAGCATATTTTGTCAGAGTACCCTTTCTGCAAGTGATCGAAGATGACTGAGACAGAAGTTTAGCCAAAGAACCTTACGCTTCTGTCAATAACCGATAAACTGCAGGAAACCCAACAGCATATGAGAAGTTTACAAATGAAGCTTCTTCCTTCAGGGTGCATGGTTAGCATCTCATTCTCCCTGTCAGATGAGCGACAAGTTATTTTTAGTGTAAACATGTTTTGCTTGCTTTTCTTCTGTGAACTGTAAAACACTGCCCAAGATTTAGGAAGAAATACCAAAAATATCTAGAACCCCCATGGGCTCAAGCAGAGAAAAAAAAAATGCATCTGTATTTTTTATAATAGATATATCTATATTTATATTATATAATGAATATATTATATGTAATATTATATATTAATTATATAATTAATACATAATTATATAATTACATATTTAACATATATTTATATAATATATCTATATTTCTATATCTAAATATGTATCTAAATATATATATTTATATGCGTATATATAGGGAACCATCTTTGTGCATTTTTGAAGATTTTCCCTAGGAACTTACTGGAATATAAACGTCTTTCAAATCCTGTGGGTCTTGGACTTCTTGTTCCCTAAGTGACCTGCAGTGCATACAAATTTCTAACGGGAACCAACTTGGCCAAGATGGCGCTTTGTGAATCTCATTCACAGAAACTGCCTCTTTTTTAACTTTACCTCAGTGAGTTCTAGCATTTTGCATTTTAAAGGACTGTCTGAGAAGGATATGTGGAGTTGTCACCAGCTCTGCATGACCTTAACCTTGAAAAAGAGAGAACTGCCAAGGAAAGGGAGGAGCAGATAAGCTTTCATGTTTACGGAGTCGGGTAGAATGTGTATGGCGAGAGGAAACTGACCTTCACGCCTTAGCCGGGATATTTATAATCCCAACAGGGTGTGCCGGGTGAGGGGAGGGTACGTTTCCATTCCATTGGAGCCACCCAGTTTAAACACTGCACATCTGAATGTTCCTTGGGTTGCATGTCACAAAAATTCATCTTTTGTCTTTTTTTGCTTTTGACAAAGAATTTGTCTTGCAGACGTATTGTGTTAAATCCCGTGCGTTTCTGTTTTTACAGGAAGGAGAAGCAGAAGGGTCAGTAAAAGAAATCAAGCATAGTCCTGGGCCCACGAGAACAGTCTCCATTGGCACGTATGTGAAGGAAGACTCGAGCTGCCAGGCAGACAGGCTGGGCAGGCTTGTCACTGGGAGCTTATCACTGGGTGCTTGTCACTGGAGGTCAAATGTAGTGACCTGAGGAAGTAACTTCTTTATGATTTATACCAGGACCTTTCAAGAATATTTGGTTTGAATGCTATTTAATGCTGCAGCTCAAACTGGCAGAGATTAAAAACTGTTTGGTTCCCGTTTGGCTCACCCTGACTGTTCTGTTCCGGTGGTGTCTCACCTCCAGCAGACGAAAAGTGAAAGCAAACTGGTTCTCAGTCAAACCAATGAGACATGTTTGCTCATTGGTTCCCCAGTGCCATTTGACCCAGACCAGCCTGCCCAGCTTCCATAAGTGAAATATTTTCATCTTCTTTTCCCTGCTACTCCCCAGTTATAAGCTGGCATGACCAATACTGGAACATCTTTTGTAACAATGACCGATAGCACTCTCAGTCACTGTGGATGTCGCCTGAAAGGACGCAGATTTCTTATCTGTGGAGTCTCAAGTGTATCTGTCCCATGTAGATGTGAGGAAACAGATGTCTTAAATAGTGGCAGGGCCTTGGGGAGGGAGGCAGACCTAGAACTGAGTGCCTGAACCTCTTGACTCTTGCAAGCAGTGCTCACCAAGGACACTGCTAGCTTGCCTTCTGCAAGCTGCTTACTCCTGTGATCATCTATTCAAGAGACGATTGTCTGAAAAGATCCCTGAGGATCTCTTATCTCATAGTTTTTTTTTGTTTGTTTTGTTTTGTTTTTTGAGATGGAGTTTCTCTCTGCCACCCAGGCTGGAGTGCAGTGGTGCGATCTTAACTCACTGCAACGTCCACCTCCCGGGTACAAGCAGTTCTTCTGCCTCAGCCTTCCGAGTAGCTGGGACTCCAGGTGCCTGCCACCATGCCCAGCTAACTTTTTATGTTTTTAATAGAGACAGGGTTTCACCATGTTGACCAGGCTGGTCTCGAACTCCTGACCTCAAGTGATCTGCCTGTCTCAACCTCCCAAAGTACTGGATTTACAGGCTTGAACCACTGCGCCTGACCATCTGATAGATTTTTAAAACCTTCTTTGTATAACTTGATGAATGTGCATATAGAATGACTTCCAAAATGTGAAAAAAATTGTCTTCCATTATGTTTCTAAGCCCTTGTATAAGGAAGAAAGTAAGTATTAGATCATATTCTTTCGTCAGAGTAATTGGCATAAACGAAAGTAATTCCCTTTTTTGGTTAAAAATTCTTCACGTTTCCACCAAATTGCTTTTTTAATATTCAAAGACGTTCCTGGAAGTAGTGGCAAATAAAAAAGTCCTGGTTGAAATTTCAAAGCCACTTCCTCATCATTCATATCCAGGTGCATAGACCACTTCCTCTTTAAGCCACATGGCTATTTTTAAAATAACAGTTCTGTACCATTTGTGAGTATCGTAATTACTCTGAGATTGATTTCCAGGTTTGGAGTTGGAGCTTTGGAGTCCTGGAAACTGGGATTTAATTCTGGCTGTTTATTAGCTATGTGAACCCGAGTCGGTGACTCCAAGAGTAGCCGCCGTTAGCATCATCGTAGTCATCCCTCATGTTTTGTAACAGTGATCATGATTTTGTTTGTCACTGATGTGTCTCTTGATTTAGTCAGATTTTGAAATTGAGAAAAGTACTTGATATATCAACAGCGCCTCCATTTCTCTGCTCTCATTATTTGAAACTACAAGTGAAAAAGGTTTTCTCCCCTTGACTTAAGCTGTGATGGTCTCTGTTAACTTGGAGAAAGGCCAGTGGTCTGTACAATGTGCCTTTATCTTTTGTCTGACTGCAGTCCCCTTTGAGACTAGATCTCTGGAAGGCTTGCCACCTTCAGCCACAGCTGCTTCTGCTGAACTGTTCCGTGGGTTTTGTGATCTGGTGTTAGGTACACAGTGACTGTTTGGAGGAAGTGGGTGTGTGCAGTGTAAGGCTGGCCTCTCCAGAGCCTCACTGAGTCTCCACACCTTCCCTGGGAAGCATGGAGGAGCTTGGCACTGGGGTCCCAGGACCAGCTGTGCTTGTTCACTAGTTGAGAATTAGTTGGAGAATATTCTGGAAAGCAATTCCTTTAAGCTGGTCCCAGTTATATTGGGTTACTGTCTTCTTAGGCTTTGGTATTTTTCTGATGAAAACCTTTTAACCTTTATACTGACCATGGCATTGTCTAAATATAGGAGCAGATCTGCAGAGGGGGCCAAGAATTACTTGGAACATGAGGAGTTAACTGTGAGCCAGCTCCTGCTGTGCCTAAGGGAAGGGAATCAGAAGGTGGAGAGACTTGAAATTGCACTCAAGGAGGCCAAAGAAAGGTATGAAATCGGTTAACTTGAAATATGTGTTTTTTTTAAAACAGCTTTACTGACGTGTGATTAAGATACCATACAGTTCATTTAAAGTATACATTTCAGTGTTTTTTAGAATATTCCCAGGATTGTGCAACCACTGTTACTACAATATAATTTTACAACATTTTCTCCCCCAAACGGCACTCACTGTTTGCTCCTCCAAGCAATGTGCTTTCTGTCTCTATAGACTTGGCCATTCTGGACATTTCATATAAATGGAATTATACAGTCTGTGGTCTGTTGTTTCACTTAGCATAATGTTTTTGAGGTTCGTCTTCAATGTAGCATGTATCAGTACTTCCTTTTCCTTGCTGAATAACCTTCCATTGTCCATATATACAACATTTTGTTAATTCATTCATCAGTTGATAAACATTAGGGTTGTTGCCACTTTTTACCTATTATGAATAATGCTGCTGTGAACATTGTGTACAGGTTTTTGCTTGGACCTGTGTTTTTAATTCTCTGGGGTATATCGTTACGGGTGGAATTGCTGGGTCATATGGTACCTCTATTTCATATTCTCTTTTTTTTTTTTGAAACGAAGTCTCGCTCTGCCGCCCAGGCTGGAGTGCAGTGGCCGGATCTCAGCTCACTGCAAGCTCCGCCTCCCGGGTTCACGCCATTCTCCTGCCTCAGCCTCCGGAGTAGCTGGGACTACAGGCGCCGCCACCTCGCCCGGCTAGTTTTTTGTATTTTTTTAGTAGAGACGGGGTTTCACCGTCTTAGCCAGGATGGTCTCGATCTCCTGACCTCGTGATCTGCCTGCCTCGGCCTCCCAAAGTGCTGGGATTACAGGCTTGAGCCACCGCGCCCGGCCTCTATTTCATACTCTAAGGAACCAGCAAATCATTTTCCAAAGCAGCTGTGCCATTTCACATTCCCACCAGCAGTATATGAGCATTCACTTTCTCCACGTCCATACCAGCGCTTGTTTCTTATTGTCTTTCACGTTGACTTCAGCCATCCTAGTGGACATGAATTGCTATCTCATAGTTCTGATTTGTATTTCTCTAGTGACAGTGATGTTGAGCATCTTTTCATGTTGACCGTTTGTTTGCTTTGGAGAAAAGTCTATTCAGAGCCTTTGCCCATTTTTAAATATTCGGTTATTTGTCTTTTTATGTGGAATTATAAGAGTTCATTTTACATGCTGGATACAAGTGCCTTATTAAATATACGATCTGCAACTATTTTCTCCCATTCTGTGGATCATCTTTTCACTTGATGTTATCATTTGCAGCACCTTTGTTTTTATTTTGATGTAATACAATTTATCTCCTTTTTCTTTTGTCACCTGTGCTTTTGATGTCCCATCTGAGAAACTGTTGCCCAACCCAAGGTCACAAAGATTTACTCCTATATTTTCTCTTAAGAATTTTGTAGTTTTGGCCAGGCGCAGTGGCTCACGCCTGTAATCCCAGCACTCTGGGAGGCCGAGCGGGCGGATCACAAGGTCAGGAGATCAAGGCCATCCTGTCTAACACGGTGAAACCCCGTCTCTAATAAAAAAATACAAAAAACTAGCCGGGTGTGGTGACAGGTGCCTGTAGTCCCAGCTACTCGGGAGGCTGAGGCAGGAGAATGGCATGAACCCGGGAGGCAGAACTTGCAGTGGGCGGAGATCGCGCCACTGCACTTCAGCCTGGGAGACAGAGCTAGACTCCGTCTCCAAAAAAAGAAAAGAATGTTGTAGTTTTATCTCTGACATTTAAGCCTGTGGTCCATTTTGAGTTTGTTTCCATGTATGTTGTGATATAGGAGTCAACTTCATTAGACTGTCAGTTCCATTTCATTGATCTATATGTCTGTCCTTATGCCAGCACCACCATGTCTTGAGTACTATGGCTTTGTAGTAAGTTTTGAAATCAGGAAGTGTATTAGCCTGTTTTCATACTGCTATAAAGAACCGCCCGAGACTGGGTAATTTATAAAAGAAAGAGGTTTAACTGACTCCCAGTTCAGCATGGCTGGGGAGGCCTTGGGAAACTTACAATCCTGGCAGAAGGCGAAGGGGAAGCAAGGCACCTGCTTCACAAGGCGGCAGGAAGGAGAAGGAACGCAGGAGGCCCCACCACACATTTATAAAACCCTCAGGTCTTGTGAGAACTCACTCACTCTCACGAGAGCAGCGTGGGGGCCCGCCACTGTGATTCAGTTACCTCCTCTTGGTCTCTCCCTTGACGTGGGGATTATGGAGATCACAATTCAAGATGAGATCTGTGTGGGGACACACAGCCTAACCATATGAGGAAGTGTGTGCCTTCCAGCTTTGTTTTTCTTTTTAAAGGCTGTTGGCTCTTCTGGGTTCTTTGCTGTTCCATAACAATTTTAGGATCAGCTTGTTAATTTGTGAAAAAAGCCAGCTGGGGTCTCACTAGGGATTGCATTGTATCCCCAAATCATTTGGGGAGAATTGCCATCTTCAGGATTGTGTCATCTGCAGAGATAGACTTGCTTCTTCTTTTCCAGTATGAATGCCTTTTATTTCTTTTTCTTGCCTAATTATCCCGTCAAAACAAAAAAAAAGTGTTAAATAGAAATGGAGAGAGCAGGCATCCTTTCTTGTTCCTAATCTTAGGGGGAAAGCTAAGGCCCCACCTTTGTCATCACTTGCAGAGGTTCCTGGTGTCACTCGTGCTTGAGTGTCCTGGAGTTCCCACAATGTGAATCTGGTTGTTTCTTGGCCTTCTTGGGCTGGAAAGGCCCCACTCAGACCTATTCCTACTTTCCATTCCATATTTTCCTACTATGATTTCCTCTCCCTTTTTCTTTGGTCCTGTAGGCACATGGCTTTTTGAAAGTCCTTTTAGTAGAGTTTGGGCTGGGAAAAAAATTATATGCATACATTTAACCCATTATCTTTAACCACAGTCTCTCTTGTTTCGTTTGGATTGGGATGGCTTTCCTGTGGTTATGATTTGGTGTTAAGAATGGTGTTACAGGCCGGGCGCGGTGGCTCAAGCCTGTAATCCCAGCACTTTGGGAGGCCGAGACGGGCGGATCACGAGGTCAGGAGATCGAGACCATCCTGGCGAACACGGTGAAACCCCGTCTCTACTAAAAATACAAAAAAAACTAGCCGGGCGAGGTGGCAGGCGCCTGTAGTCCCAGCTACTCGGGAGGCTGAGGCAGGAGAATGGCGTAAACCTGGGAGACGGAGCTTGCAGTGAGCTGAGATCCGGCCACTGCACTCCAGTCCGGGCGACAGAGCGAGACTCTGCCTCAAAAAAAAAAAAAAAAAAAAAAGAATGGTGTTACTTTTTTTGTTGTTGTTTATTCGGTGACTTTTAAACTTAGCTGTGTCCTAAAAGGAAAAGCCTTTCCTTCTCTACTGAATTCTTATAAATGAGATACCATGTTCATGGAAAACACATGCATCCACGTGTGTAAACACACACAAAAACAATTTCAAAAACATTGCTGCATAGTACAGTTCCATGAAAACAGATGGTGTTCAAGATAAGTTACACTTGCCTTTTACCTCTGTGTGTATTCATCTGTGAATCAATTCTAGTCAATTTTAGGATGAAAAATAAAACTAATGCTAATATAGTGAATGTGTAGAGATTTTGAAAACCCCTGATCCTTTGTCCCAGTTGTAAACAATGTTCTTTTTAGTGCTTCTGTAATTGCTATTTCTCTTAAAGCCAAAGAGAAAGTAACTTTTCTACCTTCTGTGATTTTCTAGAGTTTCAGATTTTGAAAAGAAAGCAAGTAATCGCTCTGAGATTGAAACCCAGACAGAGGGGAGCACAGAGAAAGAGAACGAAGAAGAGAAAGGCCCGGAGACTGTGAGTCCTAAGATTCCACGGCCACTGTCACACCCACACACACGAGAGTAGTTCAGCTACTGAATTCGAATCTCATGATGTGTTATTTGCTTTAGAAATATAGAAATCATGTTGATGTTGAATATTATCTATCTATTCCTTTTATATTTCCTTGTCCTGGTCTGTGTCAATTGTAGCAAGATGTATTTCTTTTTTTTTTTTTTTTTTTTTTGAGACAGAGTCTCACTCTGTCACCAGGCTGGAGTGCAGTGGCACGATCTCAGCTCACTGTAACCTCCACCTCTCGGGTCCAAGCAGTTCTCCTGCCTCAGCCTCCCTACTAGCTGGGATTACAGGCACCCGCCACCATACCCGGCTAATTTTTGTATTTTTAATAGAGACAGGGTTTCACCATGTTGGCCAGGATGGTCTCGATCTCTTGACCTCGTGATCCTCCCACCTCAGCCTCCCAGAGTGCTGGGATTACAGACGTGAGCCACTGCGCCTGACTGCCAGATGTATTTCTATCAGTATTCTACAAAACCATTTCCTATGTCTCTTCTTGACTGATTTCTTCTCCTCAGCCCTTCAATGAAGAAGCCTACTGTATGAAAAAGGAATTTTGTCCACTTTATAACGAGATAATTTGAGGATATGACTCAGAAATTTGAGGGAGAATTGAAAGATTTGGGTTCTATCCCTTTACTGGTTTGAATAAAGTAGTTTGAAAGAGAAAGGTTCAGTGTTGTCTTGTTCAGTATTGTCTGGTAATTGAGAGGTGCCTTTGAGTCTGCAGAGAGTCTTCAGCTTAGGGAAGTTAATGAAGCCGTGAAGGTTGATGGCCATAGTGGCCCACGTGAAAGGCGTTTACATAAAATACTCACTTCAGGTAATTAATTTATTCAACAAATATGTACGTTGAATGCCTACCATATGCCAGGAGATTGAGACCTTACTGTTGAAAGGAGAGAGAATATTTAGAAAACAGATGAAGAGACCACCAGTGAATAAAGTTCTCTGTTTGACTAAAACTAATTCAGCAGCCAGTAGCAGGGAAGTATGGTCTTTCAAGGCATCAGAAACTCATTTACAAAAATTATAGAGCTTCCAGGAAAAAGGCTGCACAACAAAAATAGTTAAGTAAACTAGAAACATACACTGGGAAGGGAGTATGGGGGCAAGTTGTTAGCTGGATAGATAGGACTGTGCTTTGACACCTCTGTGGTCTGTGATCTCTGAACCTGGAATAGGGTTTTTTTTTGGAAACGGAGTCTCGCTCTGTCGCCCAGGCTGGAGTGCAGTGGCGCGATCTCAGCTCACTGTAAGCTCCGCCTTCCAGGTTCACGCCATTCTCCTGCCTCAGCCTCCTGAGTAGCTGGGACTACAGGCACCCGCCACCACGCCCGGCTAGTTTTTTGTATTTTTAGTAGAGATGGGGTTTCACCGTGTTAGCTGGGATGGTCTCCATCTCCTGACCTTGTGATCCACCCGCCTCGGCCTCCCAAAGTGCTGGGATTACAGGCGTGAGCCACCGCGCCTGGCCAGGGTTCATTTTAATAGCAGTAAAGTCATTATCACAGTGCATCCAAACTGATTAGGTCATGCTTTGTTAGGAAACAGAAGTTACCCAAAGCTTAGCAAACTAAGTACCAAGTATCCAAAACATTCTTTTCCTACACGATGTTTGGGGTATTGTCAAAGTTGAATCAGTTTACCAGCCAGGCTTAATTGGCTGCTAATGGCTCAGACTGTTTTCTCCCAAAGAGGTTTGTTTAATCTCTGATGATAATTGTCTACATATGTTTGGGATTTCCCGTATGATAGGTTGGAAGCGAAGTGGAAGCATTGAACCTTCAGGTGACGTCTCTGTTTAAGGAGCTTCAAGAGGCTCATACAAAACTCAGTGAAGCCGAGCTAATGAAGAAGAGACTTCAAGAAAAGTAAGAATGCAAGAGCAATTTTATCCTCCTTTGAAATACACATTTTTACAAAGTGTACTACTATATAAAAACATAGGTTTTTTTACTATGTTATAACTAAAAGAAAAACGGACACCTAATTAAAATACGAATTCAGAAAATACTAATGTTCCAGTTAATGTGTGAGCATGAAATACTTGTAATATGAGGGGATGGGGACTGGAGAACTTCAATTCTACCTCTTAGGGGTATTTGTTAAATGTAGGAGCCTGTGTGAGATCTCTACAAAGCTGTGAGCTAATTTTCCTGTTTTTGACTTAAGCCGAGGACAGTGATGTGAATAAGCATAAAGAAAGATGAAAAGAGCATAAAGATCTTGAGTGACATTTATTTATTTGGAAAAACATCAATTTCAATTCATCATTTCAATCAGTTAATTATTTCAGGCTAACATGTAGATTGAGAGTTTGGCATTTGCTTGTTTCTCTTGATGTAAGAAGTTACCCAAAACTTAGCAAACCTAAGTTGATGTTGTTCGATTGGATTCATTGGCAAACATGTTTCTAGCCCAATACGGAGGTGTGTGTGTTTTCTTGAGGTTATAATTCCCAACACCCTATAGTATTATGGTAACGTGGCAGCTACAACTAAGGACTTTGGACAAACAGACCTAGATTTGACATGTGGGTCTACAACTTATTTGTGTTGGGCAAGGTGTTTATTTCACTTCTCTGAGCCTGTCTTGTCATTTGGAAATTGTGTGTTCTAATTTCTTCTATATACATTGTGTTAAATGGTATGTCTAATGCGCTGGGCATTAATGCTTTGTGCATAGCTGTCATTTATTTGTATTATATTGAAATTCTCGGCCGGGCGCAGTGGCTCAAGCCTGTAATCCCAGCACTTTGGGAGGCCGAGACGGGCGGATCACGAGGTCAGGAGATCGAGACCATCCTGGCTAATACGGTGAAACCCCGTCTCTACTAAAAAATACAAAAAACTAGCCGGGCGACGTGGCGGGCGCCTATAGTCCCAGCTACTCCGGAGGCTGAGGCAGGAGAATGTCGTGAACCCGGAAGGCGGAGCTTGCAGTGAGCTGAGATCCGGCCACTGCACTCCAGCCCGGGCGACAGAGCGAGACTCCGTCTCAAAAAAAAAAAAAAAGAAAAAGAAATTCTCTTTCTCATCTTTAAGAAGACTTAGAGGAACTTCCTTTTTCCGTTATTGAATCTTTGTCAGAAACTAAAGTCTTTGCAATGGACAGAACCTGTAACTTTTTTTTAATATATAAAAGATATCTATGCATCACTACATGAGAAGCACCTTTAGCTAATTACTACTGTGGTCTGTGTGTAAATACTGAAGATGTATCTGTATGACTAGTTAAAACAATTATTCAAAGAGGAAGTACTGCGTGTGAGCTTAGATCTGTATGTACTTTTTGATGTTTAGGCGTAAGGGTTCAGAAATATGGTCAGGTCTAGTAAAGAAGCAAGGAGGATTATGTATTTTATTTTGCATTCATAAACCCTACAGCCCTAAAATTCTTGTATTGTACATAACCTTGGGATTTGTTTAAAAGCCACTGAGTCAGAAAGGAGCATTGTTTATCCTCATGAAACCTTGATCTTTCTTAGGTGTCAGGCCCTTGAAAGGAAAAATTCTGCAACTCCATCAGAGTTGAATGAAAAGCAAGAGCTTGTTTATACTAACAAAAAGTTAGAGCTACAAGTGGAAAGCATGCTCTCAGAAATCAAAATGGAACAGGCTAAAACGGAGGATGAAAAGTGAGTATGCCAAGTCAGAAGGGCGGCGATGGGGTAGAGGAGGGAGAATTGCCTTTTTATACGGATTGGAATTCGGATTTGAGAATCAATTTTTAAAAATTTATTTTTCATTTATCTGAAGGAGTCCTAGGACACTTCTCAGAGGCGATAAAGCTTAAAAGTTTTGCCATAATAAAATTATGCTGATTGTTTGCACTCTGTCTTGATTTTTCAGAAAATATTTTTTTTTGAGAGTAAGAAATGCTAGTAGGTGGTGGGATGATAAAGGTAGGCGAGAAGATTTTTCTACTCGAGTGTTCAGAAGGTTGGGAGGCAAAACTACACGTTTCTCTGACATTTTCCTGAGGATTCCATTTTTTAATATCTTTTTTAATAGGTCCAAATTAGCCATGCTACAGTTGACACACAACAAGCTTCTTCAAGAACATAATCATGCATTGAAAACGATTGAGGAGCTAACAAGAAAAGAGGTATTCACCGCAAAAAATTATTTCCATAGCCTAGTAATGAACAGAAACTCTTAAAGATTTTGTATATAAAATACTTGCATGAATCCTTCACTAAGTCTGGTTTCAAAGGTTGTTTTCCAGTGTATCATTATTTCTTGCATCTAGGGTTTATACCTTCTGATGTTCCACTTATGTGTAATGTGCTTTACAGTGTACAAAGACAGTGTTAACGTCCTATGGTCAGGGATTAAGCACTTAGTGTTTCTAAGGGTAGGTTTGTAGGAGAGCTAAGAGCATGGGCTCCTCTGGGTAGGAAGGGCCATCTGTTTTGTGGAACTATGCAAGGCCAGCGTGCCTGCTGTCAGTAAATTTGGGACCCTGGAATCATCAGCCTGCAGTTTAAATTCATAATAGTGGTGCCAGGTGTGGTAGCTCATGCCTGTTATCCTGGCACTTTGGGAGGCCAAGGCTGGGGGATCATTTGAACCCAGGAGTCTGAGACCAGCCTGGGTAACAGGGAGGCTCTACCTCTACAAAAAATAGAGTTAACCAAGTGTGATGTTCATGCCTGTGGTCCCAGCTCCTTGGAAGGCCGAGGCAGGAGGATCACTTGAGCCTGGGAGGTCAAGGCTGCAGTGAGCTGTGATCACGCAACTGCCCTCCAGCCTTTGGGACAGAGTGAGAACCTGTCTCTAAAAAAAGAAAAAAATTAAATAAATAAATTAGTGATAATGCCAGCATGGTGTGATAGTTTAGAGATCACAGAAGCTTGAGAATTAGAAGGAATCTCTGAATTTTTAGCCTTGTAAATATACTCTTTGTTTTTCATTTATTTTATTTTAGAGAGGGAGTTTCGCCATGTTGCCCAGAATGGTTTTGAACTCCTGAGCTTAGGCAGTCCACGTGCCTGAGCCTCCCAAAGTGCTGTAATTATAGGTGTGAGCCATCGTGCCCAGCAGTTTGTCACTTATTTATTTAATAGAGTAGTGTTCCTCTCTTTGACCTAATAATTTTAAATGTAAAACATGTTTCTTGTTTTCCACTGACTTCAGGCAGAAAGAGTAACAAGTGGAAAAATAACAATATCAACAAGTCACAGCCTTATCAAGATTGGAGTTTGTTACTGTATCCCTGATTTTAGTGTTATCTTCTTGGTTCAGGAACTCATTATTTGTAAACCACAACTTAAGTACAACTTTCTGAATAAGTTAGCATTGCTGATTAACAGACTAGTTAGAGCTGATACATTTTTTTTCCCGCCGTAGAGACAGATCTTACTATGTTGCCCAGGCTTGTCTCATACTCCTGGGCTCAAAGATCCTCCCGCTCCAGCCTCTCAATTCCAGGCATAAGCCACTACACCCGGCCAGAGCTGATAATTAAAAAAATAAACCTTTTTCTAATATTTTACTGAAATAGGCAGAAGTATTTCAAAACCATTCCTAGAATCAGTGTTTCTTTTTCAGTCAGAAAAAGTGGACAGGGCAGTGCTAAAGGAACTGAGTGAAAAACTGGAACTGGCAGAGAAGGCTCTGGCTTCCAAACAGCTGCAAATGGATGAGATGAAGCAGACTATCGCCAAGCAGGAGGAGGACCTGGAAACCATGACCGTCCTCAGGGCTCAGGTGAGGCACCTTCTGAAACCCCAGCTGAGCGAGGCCAGCCCTGACTGTATTCTCGCATGGGAAAGTGATGGTGTTTAGAATGTTTGTAATTTTCTATTTTTTATTTTTTTCACCCATGAATGTATTACAACTTTAAAATGGAAACATTTGGAAAGTGTTCAGTGGATCTTATCCGTTCTGCATTTAGTAGGTAGTTGGATTCTTTCCAGTCTGTGGCATTATGATTGATGTTGCTAAGACATTCCTGTGCATGTTGCTCTGTTCACATGTGGATATTTTATATTTCTGTTGGCTACACACCTAGGAGTGGAGTCACTGGATCATAGGCTCTGCATGTTATTCACTTTTTTTTTTTGAGGTGGAGTTTCACTCTTGTTGCCCAGGCTGGAGTGCAATGGTGGGATCTCGGCTCACCGCAACCTCCGGCTCCCAGGTTCAAGCAATTCTCCTGCCTCAGCCTCCCTAGTAGCTGGGATTATAGGCATGTGCCACCAGGCCCAACTAATTTTGTGTTTTTAGTAGAGACGGGGTTTCTCCATGTTGGTCAGGCTGGTCTCGAACTCCCAACCTCAGGTGATCCACCCGCCTTGGCCTCCCAAAGTGCTGGGATTACAGACGCGAGCCACTGTGCCCGGCCTTGTCATTCACTTTTAACAGGTAATGCCAAACCATTTCCCAAAGTGACTGGGCCAGTTTTCACTCCCATCGACAGAGTTTTCATGGCTCTGCATCTTACCAACACTTCTATTATCGGTCATTTTCCTTTAACCACTCTAGAGGGTATGTAGTGGTATCTCATTTAATTTGCATTTCCCTGATGACTAATGGGAATGAGTCCTTTTTCAAGTGTTTTTGGCCTTCGAGTATCCTCTTTTGTGAAGTGCCTGATCAAGCCTGCCTTTTTTTTTTTTTTTTTTGGTTCAGTTTTTGAGACAGAGTCTTGCTCTGTCGCCCAGGCTGAAGTGCAGTGGTGTGATCTCGGCGCGCTGCAACCTCTGCCTCCTGGGTTCAGGCGATTTTCCTGCCTCAGCCTCCCATGTAGCTGGGACTACAGGCACGTGCCAATATTCCTAGCTAATTTTTATATTTTTAATAGAGATGGGGTTTCACCACGTTGGCGAGGCTGGTCTCAAACTCCCGACCTCAGGTGATCTGCCCACTTCCACCTCCCAGAGTGCTGGGATTACAGGCATGAGCCACTGCGCCTGGCCTGGCTTTTTAAAAAAATGTAATGACTTCTGTGTATACTGCACATATAAGCCCTTGTCAGTTATTTTTGCCTTTTCACTCTCCTAAAGGTGTTCTTTGAGGAACGAAAGTTCTTAGTTTTAAGGTAGTCCAGTATATCAGCCTTCTCATTTATGATTAGTACTTTTTGTGTCCTGTTTAAGAAACTTTTATTACCCCAAGGCCAGGAAGATACTCCCTCTGTTGTCTTCTAAAAAATTCGTTGTTTTACCTTTTACATTAAGATGTACAAACCATTTGAAATTGGCTCTTGTATATAGAAAGTGAGGTAAGGGTAAATATTTATTTTTTTCCTATATGAATATCCAGTTAACTTGGAACCATTTAAGCCATCTTAAGTGCTCTGCTGCCCTCTTCATCATAACTTGTGTCAGCATGTGCATGAGTCTGTTTCTGGATTGTGTTCTCTTTTATTGCTCTACTCATATATCTTTGCTCTGGTACCATGCTGTCTTATTATAAAGCATCAAACTTTTTTTTTTTTTTTTTGAGACAGAGTCTAGCTCTGTCACCAGGCTGGAGTGCAGTGGCGCGATCTCGGCTCACTGCAACCTCCACCTCCCAGGTTCAAGCCATTCTGCTGCCTCAACCTCCCGAGTAGCTGGGACTACAGGCGCCCGCCACCTCGCCCGGCTAGTTTTTGTATTTTTAGTAGAGACGGGGTTTCACCATGTTGGCCAGGATGGTCTCGAACACTTGACCTCATGATCCGCCCGCCTCAGCCTCCCAAAGTGCTGGGATTACAAGCGTGAACCACTGTGCCCTGCCAGCATCAAGTTGAATGGCTGGATCATAAGTTAGGTCCATCTTCCAGTTCAATAAATATTACCAAGCTGTCTTCCACAAATGCCTAACCAAAGTTATACTCTCACCAAAAGATAAGCACTCCTATGTCCTCAGATTCTTGTGTTATTTTAAAAACCTTGGCCAATCTGATGAAGGTGAACATGTTAGTTTTTGATATACTAATGTCAGCAGTTTGTTATTCCCTACGTATAGACTCATTATCACCAACTACCCAGAGTAGCTGACCCCTGTGGAATGCCGGCAGTTGACTGGCACTTACAGCTTGAATAGAGCCTCAGCTCTTCAGAGCATTTCCTTGTGTAGGTAACTCACGTTATGGGGTTCTTCCACTCTGCTGCAGTCCTGTATTTTCGCCCATTTTAGACATAGACATTTGTTTTCTCTTGATGGATACTCTTGCTCATTCATTCAATAACTCCTTTTTTTTTTTTTTTTGAGATGGAGTCTCGCTCAGTCGCCCAGGCCGGAGTGCAGTGGCGCGATCTCGGCTCACTGCAAGCTCCGCCTCCTGGGTTCACACCATTCTCCTGCCTCAGCCTCCCAAGTAGCTGGGACTACAGGCGCCCGCCCCCTCGCCCGGCTAATTTTTTGTATTTTTTTTAGTAGAGATGGGGTTTCACCGTGTTAGCCAGGATGATCTCGATCTCCTGACCTCGTGATCCGCCCGTCTCGGCCTCCCAAAGTGCTGGGATTACAGGCCTGAGCCACCGCGCCCGGCCCAATAACTCCTTTTTTGAGCACTTATAATATGTCAAACACTGTTCTTGCTGCCGGGGATATAGGAATGGACAAAACAAAGACTCTTTTCTTACTGGCTCAAAGCTAGTTAAGTGATAGAAGTGAGACTAAATCGAATTTAAGTCATACTCCGAAACACCCGTGATCCGTCACCAACACTGTGAGATGCTGAACCACTCACAATTGACAGGAAATCCCTTAAAACGATCTCTTTATTACACACTTTTAAGTAACTATAGTTTTGATAGAATATTTAGATTTTTATTAATTCTACTTTTAAAATAATGGATAATAATTTATATCTCAGAACCAGCAAATTTGAAAAGCAAATTTTAAACATAGAAAGTTAAAAATTAGTATTAAATTCCAATACCAATGGAACAGTTCACTCAGTTAGCTGACATCACTAAATATTAAAACACTATCAAGTGTTTTGTTATTTATGATTTTAAAATAATTATTTGATTTTTAAAATGTGTTGTTTTGTTTTGTTTTGAGACAGGGTCGCACTCCTGTCACCCAGGCTGGAGTGCAGTTGCATGATCGCGCTTCACTGCAGCCTGAATTTCCTGGGCTCAGGGGATCCTCATGCCTCAGCCTCCTGAGTAGCTGGAACTACAAGTGCATGCCATCATGCCCAGCTAATTTTTTGTATTTTTAGTAGAGATGAGGTTTTGCCATGTTGCCCAGGCTGTCAGCAAGAGGCCTCAGTTCCTCACCATGTGGTCCCCTCCAGAGGGATGCTTGGGTGCCCTCATGTCATGGCAGCTAGCTTCCCCCAAAGCAAGTGATCCACCAGAGAGCAAGGAGTGACAGTGTCTTTTGTGACCTAGTCTCAGAAGCCGTACACCATCACTTCTGCAGTATGCTAGAGGTTACACAGGTTGGCCTTATTCACTGTGAGAGGGAAACATACAAGGTGATGAATACCAAGAGGCAAGGATCACTGTAGCCATCTTAGGAGGCTGGTGACACACAGGGACGTGGATTGAATGTGGAAAAGTCCATGGGAAATGGTCTTCTGTCAGGTTCAAATGCTGATTTGGCCACTTAACAAATTTTCCCAAGATGAAAAGCCATTAAGTTTGTAAAATGGGGATAGCAATTCTATATTCTCAGGATTTTTCTTAAGGTAAAGTAAGAGAGTAAATGTAAAGCACCCAACATAGGACCTCACACATGTTTGGAATTTAATAAATAGCATCTATTTGTGATGATTATTCTTTTAAATTTAGCTTAAGACCAGCCTTCATAAATACACCTGGCAGAATGAATAAGCCATTTATTGTATTAAGTTGATCCTGAGTTGTTTATTATCTAAAAGTCCAGATAATTTTGCTGAATTAATGATACCTACAGTATTTAAACTACCTATATCAGTACAGTTGCGGGATTTTGTTGTTTAAAGCACACACACAAACACAGTTTGTATCTGCTATTGGAATGTACCTGGAAAGTCATGGTCATTATACTGTTTTCTCACAGGATGATGCATCAGTGATTCACAAGCGCTATTGTTCAATAAGGATACAGCACTACCGCCTCATGGCATAAACACTATAGAGAATCTGCATTCTTCTGGGTACTAACTTCTGTATCTTTTTTTCCTCTAACAGATGGAAGTTTACTGTTCTGATTTTCATGCTGAAAGAGCAGCAAGAGAGAAAATTCATGAGGAAAAGGAGCAACTGGCATTGCAGCTGGCAGTTTTGCTGAAAGAGAATGATGCTTTCGAAGATGGAGGCAGGTAAGGAAAAGACAGAGGAGGACCCAGAGCTCACATCAGCATGGCTGGAGAAGGGGTGCCTGTCTAAAGACACTCCCGATTTGAACTATAAGAATAGCTCGGCGTCAGTTGAGGCTGCAATGAGCTGTGTTCGCGCCACTGCACTCCAGCCTGGGTGACAGAGCGAGTCCCCTGTCTGAAAAATAAATAATAATTGCTTCACTTATGCTTCATGTGACCATGTTCCCAACACTTAGTTTGTCTTACAGGAAAGCTTGACAGAGACTTGTGGGAGCTTGATCAAGCTCCTTGCTTTTAGATAAGCAAGGATTTTGATTTTTAAAATGTTGTTTTGTTTTTTGAGGCAGGGTCTCACTCCTGTCACCCAGGCTGGAGTGCAGTGGCATGATCTTGGTTCACTGCAGCCTCAGCTTCCTGGACTCAGGTGATCCTCATGCCTCAGCCTCCCGAGTAGCTGGAACTGCAAGTGCGTGCCATCATGCACTTGTAACAATAATGTCGAGTGTCCTGATGAGCTTATCTTGCCATTGTCATGGATAAAATATTCATAGCACTTTAAATTCCTGAATATACTTTAAAAAATACTGCCAAAAATTACTTCTGACTTTTAGAAATTTATTTTGAGAAAGTTATAAAACACAGCAAAATACAGAGAATAAAATAACAGACTTTACTATGTACTCCATCCTGCATTGACAGCTGCTTGTATTTGCTCCAAGTATTTTTTTACTAAAGGAAAAAGGGAATTGTAGATAGAGTTGAAGTCTCCTTTGTTCCCCATCCATCATTATATTCCTTTCTTCCTTTACCTTGTGCTGTTAGGAATTTGGTGGGTAGCTTCCCCATCTGTTTTATACTTTTACATATCACGCATACACACACCCCTAAATCTCATCTCAAAACCAGATAATATTGATTTCTCTGTGTTTAAGTTACAAAATGATCACTATAGGTATTGTTCTCCAACCTACTTTACATAATATTGTGATTTTGAGCTCTCTGTTGATATGTGCGGATGTAATTTATTATACTTCATTGCTGTATTTTGATTCATAAGTATGCCACTTCTTTCTAATCTGTTTCCTATTGATGACAGCTGGGTTATTTCCTGATATTTTTAACCGTAATTATTTACTTCCACAACGTAGTCTCCTAGTGCCAATAGCATTTAAAACTAGAATTAGTCTGGTTTTTATGAACCTTGGCAGTGTAGTTTGAGTCTTTTTTCCCCTACTTCTGTTGACTGTCTGCTCAGCATTGTCATGTTTCGGGGTTGTAGAACACCACACGTCGTGTTGCTTTTCATCCCGGCAGGCAGTCCTTGATGGAGATGCAGAGTCGTCATGGGGCGAGAACAAGTGACCCCGACCCACAGGCTTACCTTGTTCAAAGAGGTAAGTCCTGTGTGATCCTGGCTTTCCAGGAAATAGCTATCCTATGAAAAAGATGCTCGAAGAAAACTTCCACTTCATTCTCTACAATGGATTCCAAATCAAGGCACCAAAAATACAGCACCCGTGAGTCTAATTTCCACAGCTCTCCTGTCTCCATCCATTACCCACCAAATCCCGACCAGACCCTTCACCCTGCCAGAGGGTGCCTGGCACAGCCACACTTTTTCTTTTTCTTTTTTTTTTTTTTTTTTTTTTTTTTGAGACAGAATCTCGCTGTGTTGTCCAGGCTGGAGTGCAGTCGCGAGATCTCAGCTCACTGCAACCTCTGCTTCCTGGGTTCAAGCAATTCTCCTTCCTCAGCCTCCTGAGTGGCTGGAATTACAGGTGTGCGCTGCCACACCCTGCTAATTTTTGTATTTTTAATAGAGATGGGGTTTCACCGTGTTGGCCAGGCTGGTCTCGAATTCCTGACCTCAACTGATCTGCCTGCCTCGGCCTCCCAAAGTACCGGGATTACAGGCGCGAGCCGCTGTGCCCGGCCTGCAGCCACACTTTTAAACCGTGTCTCCCTCTGTTCTCTTACAGATATTAGCCAGACTGAATCATCCCCTTGAACGTGTCCCAAGAGCCTGTATTTGCTTGTATTAGTGCCCTTCACATAGACACCCTTTTCTTATGCGTATTCCTGTCTTCCTCCCGTCTCTTTCTGGTGACTTCTTACCCCATCTTTAAAATCTATTTCAAACTCCATCTCCGTGAACTGTTTCCATTTTGAACTTCCAAAGTACTTTATTCCTCTATGTTGGTACCAATCTGCTGTTGTTTTTTTTTGAGACGGAGTCTGGGTCTGTCGCCCAGGCTGGAGTGCAGTGGCCGGATCTCAGCTCACTGCAAGCTCCGCCTCCCAGGTTTATGCCATTCTCCTGCCTCAGCCTCCCGAGTAGCTGGGACTACAGGCGCCCGCCACCTCGCCCGGCTAGTTTTTTGTATTTTTTAGTAGAGACGGGGTTTCACCGTGTTAGCCAGGATGGTCTCAATCTCCTGACCTCGTGATCCGCCCGTCTCAGCCTCCCAAAGTGCTGGGACTACAGGCTTGAGCCACCGTGCCTGGCCCCAATCTGCTGTTTTATAGGTGTTTTTGTGTTCTAGGTAGATATTTAAGTACTTTATTTTTATTTCTATTTTTATTTTGAGACAGGGTCCTACTCTCTTGCCCAGGCTGGAGTGCAGCATCATCATGGATCACTGCAACCTCCACCTCCCGGATTCTAGTGATTTTCCTGCCTCAGCCTCCCAAGTAACTGGGATTACAGGTGCACGCCACCACACCTGACTAATTTTGGTATTTTTAGTAGAGACAGGGTTTCACCATGTTGGCCAGGCTGGTCTCAAACTCCTGACCCCAGGTGATCTGCCCATGTCGGCCTCCCAAAGTGCTGGGATTACAGGCATGAGCCACCACGCCCGGCTAATTTTGTATTTTCAGTTGAGACAGGGTTTCGCCATGTTGGCCAGGCTGGTCTCAAACTCCTGACCTCAGGTGATCCACCCGCCCCGGAGAGGTATCCTAGAACAGAACGTTACCTTCTCAGAAGCAGAGGCAGTGGTCTCATTTATTCAGCAGACACTTTTGAGCCCTTCGGGATGTGCAAGAGGCTCTGCTTATGCTGGGAGTCAGACAGCAGAGGCAGCCCCGGATCCTGACCCCTCTTCTGTGGCAGTGGGGTGATTAGAAAGCTCCCTGCTTTAGAAATCACGCTTTATGATTAATACATATAACTTCAGAAATGCTTCTTAAGGCTGCTGAACACAATCTCAAATATTCATACATGTTACTACATCCAAGTAATGTACTTAGAAGCAAATAAAGGTTGCCTCCAAAAACAAACATTTTGAAGGTCAAACCAAAGTCCAGGCTGAAACCAAAAAACCAAGATGGTTTGCATTGGTCCAGAAAGATCAGAACAGAGAGATGCCTGGGAACCAGAAATAATTTCCTGCAGTTTGTATGGATCCAGGACCTAGCTAGAGTCAGGGCTTATTTCAGACATGCTCTGATTGAGGCTTGAACCTCAGTACTACTCCAAAACTTGGGGAAATGACAGGGTGCATTGTTCCGTCACTCCTCCTTGTAACTTTACGTAGATAACTCCTGTTCATTCTCAAGGCCCCTCTCAAGTTAATCGGTCTCATCTAGGAGGACTTTCTGCACCAAGATCTAAACTAGGGGCCCTTCCCTTTCTCCCATGGACGCCCTTGCACCTAACACTCACCTGGCTAACACTCGTGCCTAACACCTTGCCACGCCACTGCTGCCACATCTGCTGCCTGGCTTCTTCACCACGTCTGTCTCCCAGCACACAGCAGTGTCTCTATACATCCCAGAGGACTCAAAAGTGTCTGCTGAACAAATGAGATGATTGCCTCTGCTTCTGGGAAGGTACACTCTGTTCTAGGAGACCTCTCCTGGGCTCTGTGGATTTCTTTCTCCTCATTCCCTCCCTCTTTTTTTTTTTTGAGATGGAGTCTTGTTCTGTCGCCCGGACTGGAGTGCAGTGGCCGGATCTCAGCTCACTGCAAGCTCCGCCTCCCGGGTTTACGCCATTCTCCTGCCTCAGCCTCCCATGTAGCTGGGACTACAGGCGCCCGCCACCTCGCCCAGCTAGTTTTTTGTATTTTTTAGTAGAGAGGGGATTTCACCGTGTTAGCCAGGATGGTCTCGATCTCCTGACCTCGTGATCCGCCCGTCTCGGCCTCCCAAAGTGCTGGGATTACAGGCTTGAGCCACCGCGCCCGGCCTCCCTCCCTCTTTTGCTTATATCCTCATTTATCCCTTTTCTTCTTTCAGATATCCTAGTATTTACTAGAACATGCATTGTCCTGTACCTAGAACTGAAACCATGTATTTTCACATACCTTGAAACTGGAATGCAGTTTAAATCCTAAAAGAATGCACCAATACACCTGTAATCCTGGTACATGGGAGACTGAGATGGGAGGATCAGTTGAGGCCAGGAGTTCAGAACCAGCCTGGGCAACATAGTAAGATCCCATCCCTACAAAAATTTTAAAAACTAGCCTGCTGTGGTGGCATGTGCCTGTAGTCCCAGCTATTCAGGAAGCTGAGGCAGGAGGGTCACTGGATCCCAGGAGTTAGAGGTTGCAGTGAGCTATGATTGTGCCACTGCACTCTAGCCTGGGAGACAGAGTAAGACTCCATCTGTCAAGAAAAAAAAGAAAAGAAAAGAAAAGAAAAAAAATCCTAAAACAGGCCAGGCACAGTGGCTCACGCCAGTAATCCTAGCACTTTGGGAGGCCGAGGTGGGCGGATCATGAGGTCAGGAGTTCAAGACCAGTCTGGCCAACATGGCAAAACCCCATCTCTACTAAAAATACAAACATTAGCTGGGCATGGTGGCGCACACCTGTAATTCCGGCTACTCAGGAGGCCAAGGCAGGAGGATCACTTGAACCTGGGAGGCAGAGATTGCAGTGAGCCAAGATCATGCCACTGCACTCCAGCCTGGATGACAGCAAGACTCTTGTCTTGAAGAAAAAAAAAAAAGAAATCCTAAAATAATAGGGAAGCAGGTATCATTTGGAGAGATTTTTCTCTCTATATGCATCATGATGACTTCAGTTAGAGACCAAACACCTGGGCTCATGTCCCACTACATATTGAATACAAAGTTGAACTGATATTAAAACTCACCGTCTGTTCTTCAAGTGAAACAAACAAAACTGCCTGCAAAATGGAACTAATGGAATGATATTTCATTTCCTGCTTACTCACAGGAGCTGAGGACAGGGACTGGCAGCAGCAGCGGAATATTCCGATTCATTCCTGCCCCAAGTGTGGAGAGGTTCTGCCTGACATAGACACGCTACAGATTCATGTGATGGACTGCATCATTTAGGTGTTGATGTGTCACCTCCCCAAAACTGTTGGTAAACGTCAGATTTTTTCCTCGAAGAGTTGTCCTTCTGTGTTACTTGTTTTTCACTCAAATATTTTACCTCATTATTATTGTTTTAAAAGAAAGAAAACAGTCCGGGTGCGCTGGCTCATGCCTTTAATCCCAGCACTTTGGGAGACCGAGATGGGGTAGATCACTTGGGGTCAGGAGTTTGAGACCAGCCTGGCCAACATGGTGAAACTCTGTCTCTGCCAAAATTACAAAAATTAGCCGAGCGTGGTGGTGCACGCCTGTAGTCCCAGCTACTCGGGAGGTTGAGGCAGGAGAATCGCTTGAACCCAGGAGGTGGAGGTTGCAGTGAGCTGAGACGACGACACTGCACACCAGCCTGGGTGACAGAGCGCGACTCCATCTCAAAGAAAAAAAAAAAGAAAACGTACCTGTTCTACATAGAACACCTTTGGTGGAGTTCCATCAACTTGCAAAGTGAAATCCTTACCTACCACCACTCTTCTGCTAATAACTTTAGCATTTTTTATGTTTGGTTGATGCCAGCAGCTGCACTGCTCATGCAGTTAGCTAGCATGTGACATCATGCGACAAAGTTCATGTAGTTAGATGGAAGAAACCTCACTGATTAATTTTAAGAACCTTTTAGGGATGCAGGAACAATGAAGGTGACCACAGATTACATCAAGAAAAATGTTTTTGAAGCATTTTTAAAAATGAACTATATTGTTATGTTTCTTCATTTAAAATGGATCTATTGGAGGTTATGTGTGTATGTTGTAGTTTTATTGCAGCCATAATAATTGTACCGAAGTTTTCACATAGGCACTGTGAGCCTTTACTTAATATCACAATAAGTGAAAAAATATTGGCATCGATGAAATAGATAACATTGGCCTCACTGGATCTCTTTACCCATTCACAGTGTAAAGAAGTTACCTTCATTCTTTCATTGTACCTGCAGGCGTATGGGCTTGTACAGTAGATAATTAATTTCTAAAAAGAACAGCTGCCTATTTTCTTCCTAGGTTAGGTTATATCTTCATAATCACAAGAATTAGTGATTGCAAAATAAAATTTTGTTTATGAATCTTTTACATTGTTTATATATGATTAATATCATCATATGTATATTTTCTGTATTAAACTCATTTGGCTTCATTTAAGCTGAATACTTAGTCACGTATCTTTCGTTAGTTCTATGAATATGAGCAAATCCCTTTACTAGAGCCCATTATGTGCTGTTTGAATTAGAAGTCATCCTTGCTGAGAAGGTGAATAGGTAGGGATTTGCCTTGTTTTGTAAGTCTACAGTATGCCAAGAGTGAATAACACTGGACCGGCTGTAAAAGTAAACAGTGTATTTATGCATTGAGATACTAAAGCATTTAAGAGAAAATTAAAAGATCTCTTTTGTTTAAATTTGTCCTAAGAATCTCTCCTAGACAAACTTGACTACACACACACACATCAATAAGAATCAAAATAGTTCATTATATCTTCATGCCAAGAGAACACATGATACAAATTCAACAGCAATTTCAATTAAACGAGTCCCCTATCACACCTCAGGGAGAATATTTGTTAAAGACATTTCTAAAGTAACTCTGACATTTTTACTTTTCTTTGTATTGGTTTCTAATGTAAATTTTTTCCCTTATCATATTATACTGGAGGAAATATATTTCTATAGTCTCCTAAATAGAGAAGGAAACCAAATGGTTTCACATTTAAAGTTGTTGGACATAATCCTTTTACTTTGTTCAAGTCAAAATATCCAGCCAATCCAGCTCTGAAATACTAAAATGAATGGACTTACTAAGCTTGTGACCAAATCGTTTGTTTAATAGTTGGAAGAATTACAAATGAAGGCAATTTCATGTAGACAGTTTAAATTAAGGCTGTTGTTTCCAGCTTGGTAAATGGCTTATAAACTCTGTGCACATCTTATCTCATTTATTTAGTCTGCTATCCCTTCAAAGCCTCTGTTCCATGTGACCAGTTAACTATACCTCCTCGGAATTTTGTGTCTGTGTGTGGTAAAAATACATAGTTGAAGATTACACTCTTAACAAGTTTATGACTATCCTGGATGGTATTGTTAACTGTGTGCACGTTGTTGTTCAGCAGATCTCTAGAACTTTTTCATCCTGCATGAATGAAACTCTCCACCCATTGAACTGCAGCCCCCATTCTCCCCTCCCCAATCCCTGGCAACCACCACTCTCCTTTCTGCTTCTATGAGTTTCACTACTTTACATACCTCCTATAAGTGGAATTACATAGTATTTTTCTTCTGTAACTGACTTATTTCATTTAACATAGCTCCCTCATTCAAAGCATAACTTCCTGGATGAAGGTTTCAGGCAAAAGCACCTGGGAAACCAGGCCTTTACCACTCGTTTTCCCCTTGCTGCCCCCCCAGGCCCCTGGTCCTGTGCCTCCACCTGCTGAGCACCGTTCCATTTGCCGACACTCTTGTGTTAGCCTGGGAAACATAAGGTAGAAGAGCCATGGGGACTCTGCTCGAGGGTGGTATAAGGTATTTGAAACCAAGCGTCTTCATTAACCCAATCCACATCACAGAGAGGCAGCATGGGTGCCCCTAGCCCAGTGGCCGGGCTATTTGCTGCTACAATAATGGATTTCTTATAAACCGTCAGCCTCCTGAGTAGCGGGCACCACAGGCTATTTTTTAAAAGAATTTTTTTTGTAGAAGTGGGGTCTCACAATGCTTCTCAAGCTGGTCTCAAATTTCTAGGCTCAAGCAGTCCTCCCGCCTCAGCCTCCCAAAGTGCTAGGATTATTGGTGTGAGAGGAATCCCTTTCTCCCCTTGAAGATAAATCAAGCGGTGATGAACTCCCTGAGCTTTATTTGCCTAGGAAGGTCTTTATTTCTCTTTCATTTTTGAAGGACAGTTTGACTGGACATAGTATGTGTTACTTGGCAGTTTGTCTCCTTCTGCACTGTGAATATATTATCTCACTCCCTTCTGGCCATCTGGCAAGGTTTCTGCTATGAAATCCACTGTTTTATGAAGGATCCCTTGTTCGTGACAAGTTGCTTTTTGATTTTGAAATGACTCAGTGTGGATGTCTCTTCCTACCAGTGTCAAAGGTGTGTGAACCAGAGCAACTCCATCTTGAATGGGAGCTGGGTACAATAAGGCTGAGACCTAGTGGGCTGCATTCCCAGATGGTGAAAGCATTCTAAGTCACAGGGTGAGATGGGAGGTCAGCACAAGATACAGGTCATAAAGACCTTACGGATAAAACAGGTTGCAGTAAAGAAGCCGGCCAAAACCCACCAAAACCAAGATGGCAACGAGAGTGACCTCTGGTCGTCCTCACTGCTACAGTACCACCAGCACCAGGACACTTTACAAATGCCGTGGCAACATCAGGAAGTTATCCTATATGGTCTAAAAAGGGGAGACAGGAATTGTCCAGTCCTTATTTAGCATATCATCAATAAATAACCATAAAAATCAGCAATCAGCAGCCTTCGGGGCTGCTCTGTCTATGGAATATCGATTCTTTTCATTTTTGAGACAGAGTCTTGCTCTGTCGCCCTGGCTAGAGTGCAGTGGCGCGATCTTGGCTCACTGGAACCTCTGCCTACTGGGTTCAAGCGATTCTCCTGCCTCAGCCTCCTGAGTAGCTGGGATTATAGGCACCCGCCACCGCACCTGGCTAATTTTTGTATTTTTAGTAGAGATGGGGTTTCACCACCTTGGCAAGGCTGTTCTTGAACTTCTAACCTCGTGATCCACCCGCCTTGGACTCCCAAAGTGCTGGGATTACAGGCATGAGCCACAGCGCCCTGCCTATTCCTTTGTTTTCTTAATAAACTTGCTTTCACTTTACTCTGAGGACTCACCCTGAATTATTTCTTTTGTAAGATCCAAGAACCATTTGTTGGGGTCTGGATCGGGACCCCTTTCCTGTAACACCAAGACTGAGTTCTGTGCGGCCTTTGCTGGCCTCTCTCCCAATTGTAGGGATACCCCAGACTGCTGTCCAAGCTCCCTTCCCTCACTCAACCCTCCAACCACACAGAATGGCCACTTCTTGGAATGACAACCAGAGAGAGAGGCCCACACAGGTCTCTGAAGCCGGCTTAGGGCTGTCTGGGTAAAACATCCCAGGGTCCCAGGACCTAGAGCTTTGACCACATGGAGCTGCCCAGGTTTCAGATGGATACATCCCCTTGACCCTGGGACTGGTCATCCCGAGGGGAGGGGTGCAGCTGGAAGAGGAGGAGAGCTGGGCCCTGCGAAGGGCAGGCCCGGGCCAGGGTGCCCTCTTGCCTCAGGCTAGGGCCAATTCTGCTTTCTGATCTACCCTGACTGCTCCCACTGGGTTCCTGTCTTTGGCTTCTCTTCTTTGCCTCAGCTGCTTAACCCTCAAATGTTTGTGCTCCCCAGGGTTCTGGCGTTTTGCACCAGAAGTTCTTAATTTGGAGAGGAGTCTGTAGATGGGCTTCAGGAGAACACCCGTATCCCTTGAAAGGGCGTACATAAACTTGAGTGTATGCATGTGCATTTTTCTAGGAGGAAAAAACCCTCATCACTTTCATTTTATATATATGTATTTTTTTTGTAGTATTGAATGCTTGATTTTAATAGTAAATAAAGAACCACATTGATACTGATGCTCAATCTGTCTCAGATGTCATACCTGAAGGTTCAAAAAACTGACCCTGTAACATCCCAAACACTGAAATCATAGACTGTTCTAGTTGTGCTTTCAGTTTGGAAGATAAATATGTAATTCTAGAAATCAAAATGAAAAACCAGAACTTCATACCTTGTGCAAGCATGTTAAATTCCAAGAATGGTGCTATGTGGTAAAGCTCCATGGCTTCTTCTGCCCTGGTCATGTTTGACTTCTCTGCAACAAGAGCCTGAACTTCACTGAGACTCCCCACAGAGGGGCTACAGTGCAAAACAGAGAGGTCCACCATGTCGGTATACATACAGTGTAATACCACTTTTGCGTATTTTTTTTGGTATAATGGACTCATCTAATATAATTCTTGTGGGAGTCCTCAAAGTTCTGTCTGTGATTTCTTCAACAGTTCGTATTCTCCTTTGTAATAAATTTTGAAAAAATGGGGACCATGCAGAAATAACAGCCTTGTGGGCTTTGAGCTCTTCATCTAAACAGTTCTGATTTCCACCAAAAGCTTCAACCAGTTCAGAGTCTGAAGAAAAACTAAGGACGACATCATAAGAACACATGTAATCAAAGAGTCCATGCATATCTACATCAAGGGAATTCTTCACTAAGCTGAACAAGGATATCAACATTTTGAAACCCTGAGTCCTCCATTCCAAACTCTCCCGTATAAAGGTAGTATAACAAAGCAGAAAACATGGGCATATCAATACCAGCTGTATTGATGTCCATTATTATCTCTGCCCCATACTCAGGTGAGGAAGAAAGCAGCATTTTAAAAAATGGACACCTTGCTGCCAAAATGGCACAATGAACAGGATAACAAATTTCTTGAAATATGAAATCTACATCAGTATGATACTTACACTCCTAAAGATCATTCATATCTTTCTGCAATGTCTGGGTTTCCGGCCTAGCCAAACTGGCTTGTAGAGAAAGCTCCTTTAATGCTGGCGTTCCCTCATATTCCTCCATTAAAGCATTGACATCTCTAACATCCCACTCAGAGAGGAGTTCTTGCATCTGCTTGGCATGATCGGCAGACGTATCAGATTTTCGACGCTTAATTAAAGTGGCAGGGCCAGAAGTCCTCTTTTTTTTTTTTTTTTTTTTTTTTTTTTTTATCTTGTGGTTTCTCTTTGCCACAGTCAAGGCTATACAATTTTGGTTTGCAACCACAGCCTTGCTGAGAAAAGGATGACGTCCCTATCAAAGTCTATTGGGCCTGTGAATTTCCCCCTACCCTCGGGGAACGTGAATGAAGATAATGAGATGCATTAGCACCCATTTTCCTCAGTCACTCGGACATTGGGTCTGCGGGTTCCCCAGAGTATAATCCCAGAGGCCGTTAGGAAGCTTCAACCCTGGATCCAGGTGCCTCTTTTCATTCATTTCTATGAGAACAGAGCCATTAGACCTGACTTCAGTGCCTGCCACTGGAAGTGGGAAAGACCGTGGGCAGCCGGACACACGGACTGTACATTCTGTAAGAACTACACAGCAAGGATCCTAAAGGGTTTATTAGACAGTCTGCCCTTCGTGTTCCGTGGGTTCCGCAACCATAGTTCAACCAACCCGGAGGCTCCTTCCGCCGCCGCCGCTGCTGCTGCTGCCGCCGCAGGGACCGCTGGCGTCGCCTCCGCAGCCTCCGCGCCAGCACCTGGCGCCATCCTCCTCCCACCGCCGCCGCCGCCCTCTCCTCTCCTGTCAGTAGCTCAGGCTCCGGGACTGCTCCAGGTTTCCCTCGCCGCTATTCTGACTCCTAGAGGGAGCAGGAGGGACTCGGCTTGGTCTCTTTTTTGTTGTTATTGTTTTTTGTTTTTTTGAGAGAGTTTTGCTCTTGTTGCCCAGGCTGGAGTGCAATGGCCAATCTCGGCTCACTGCAACCTCCCACCCCGGGTTCAAGCGATTCTTCTGCCTCAGCCTCCCGAGTAGCTGGGATCACAGGCATGCGCCACTACGTCTGGCTCATTTTTGTATTTTTTAGTAGAGATGGGTTTTCACCATGTTGGCCAGGCTGGTCTCAAACTCCTGATCTCAGGTAATCTGCCCGCTTCGGCCTCCCAAAGTTCTGGGATTACAGACATGAGCCACCGTGTCCGGCCCACTTTTACTATATTAGAGGGCTCTATGATAAACACCCTCTACCGCCCAAAAAAAGGTTAAGGACCACTGCAATATGGGCTCTTTTCTTTAGATTTCATTTTAGGTAGATGTTGATGCCTGTCAGAGCTGTTCTTTTTTGGCCTTCGTTTGTATTCTAAGGAGAGTACAGACCTCTCCTTAGAACCCCAGATCTGGAGATCAAGCTGGGGGTTCGCTACCGTGCCTTTCTCATTCTGAAATAGAAAACTAAATCTATCTTCTCCCTAAACCTGTTCCATTCTTCCTGTCTCCTACTTCAGTGCACAACCTCAAAAAGTACCCTATTGTATAAATCAGAAACAGTCATCCTAAACCTGTCTCCCCATTCCCTCTCTGCTCCCTTCTCACTAATATCTCCACATTCAATAGATGTTTTTAAAATATAAACTCAAGATTTTATTGTCTTCATAATAAAAGAAAACATGATACTTAGAACTGGATCACTTGGCCATTTCTCTTCTTATTTCCTCCCAGTTCAAAATGCTTGCATCTTTTAATAGCCAGCATTCTCTTAGAGCTGCAGCTGGGCTCAACGCACTCAAGCCTTAGCACAATCTTCTGTAGTTAGCCCACGATGGCCACTGTTAGTTAGCCCACGATGGCCACTCTGCTTCCTGTCATAACACCGCTTTCCCTGGGCATACAGAGAATCCTTGTCCTTCGTGAACTGTGTCACTTTGTGGGGTTGGTGCTTGCCACACTTCTTAGAGAAAGTCCAGCGGGTTCATAATGTTTGTGTGAGCGCTATTGGCGTGGAAAAGCCACATTCAATGGATTTTTAAAAATCTCTTTGCATAATTGTTTCTCAAAATTACCTCCACTTCGTTTCTCAATGTCACCACTATACTAATTCCAATAAGAAGTGCTTGATTCCTCATTTAAGGAAGGTTTGCGGGTTTAGATTGATTCTGTTTCTGACTCCTTGCATGGAACTGGATGCAAAGAGGACCTGGAAAGTCAAGGTGAAGAAAAGAACTTCGGAGTACTGATCAGAACTGGTCAAGGAATTTCTGCATAATGGCTAAGAATAAATCTATGACGAAGCTTTTTAAAAATAACTAGATGTAGTGATGCATTTAAACACACTTTTTCAACTTGATTGCTAGAGTTCCTCTATTACTATGAATTTTTAACACTAGCAGCTCTCAGAAATGGTTTTATTCCTATTCCTGAGCCAATATAGGCTTAAATAATATAGGCATAAATAATAGGGCTGCGCTCATAAATGGAGCAGTAATACTCCATGAGGACACAGGAAAAAAGTCAAAGTAGATGGCATCAGGACTGTTTATCTTCAGTCTTCCTAAAGTCGATTTTAATTGTTCTGACAATGAAAGTAGATAGTGGATAGAGATACGATCTTACACCAAAAGGATTATTAGTGGGGGAACTGCAGTGCCTGAATAGTGTCTGCAAGGAGGAAAACGGGAGGTGGGAAGACTCAAAGTGGTCATTTGGTCCGTCAAAGTCTCTTCTGCTATCAATCCCTTGAAATTATGTAAAAGCTAAATGTTATTCTGCATTTAGAAACTATGTTCTTATTATTATATACAAACACTATTTTTTAGAATGTAAATACATAAAGAGATCTGAATTTTACTGCAAAAAAGTCTGTGAAAGATATGGTCTGCTGATAAGTTCTCTTCAGCCCTGACGCCCCTTAGAAGTCCCAAAAATCTATGGACCAGGAAATACTCGGGAAATGGTGGTTTCAGTGTAAAAGATGTCATCTACCCTTTCCCTCACTGCACAGATGGTGAAGGGGAAACTGAGAGAGATAAGTCACTTCCCCAAGGTCAGACAGGGTAAAAGTGGACCGGATCTGTTTGGTCCTGAGCCCAAACATTTCGAATGGACACAAGGCTGACAAAGGAACAGTCGGTCCCAGAGCGTCAGGAGTGGGACCTGTGGACCACAGGAAAAATACTGGGTGGGACGACTTAAACTTCCAGGCACCAGGGGGCGCCAGATACTCTATTTTACCTAAAGGAGTCTGGCTTCTACCGACAGGAAGTTCCCTTGCCCCCAACAAAGAGGGCGCCTAATGACGTAAACCAATCCGATTGCTCTGCGCGAGGGCCCGGGGTTCGCTGACGTAGCCAATCAGTGCGGCCCCACAGCCGCGTGCGTGTGACGTCAAGGCAGGGGCGGAATCCGGTTGGAATTTTGGCGGGTTAGTCTGTGTACCAAGAAGGCCTCCCGGTACCGGGTGAGGAGCGCCGGCCCCAGGCATGCGGGTGATCCTTGGGCGGCGGGGCCGGGGCCGCCTCGCACGTCTGTGCGCGGGTTGCAAGGGATCTGAGGGCGAGAGGCGCGGGGTCTTGGGAGCTCGGGTGGGCGCGATCTGGATTTGGCGGCAGCGCGGGACCGCGCGGGGCTGGCATGGCCGGGCCGGGGGCTGGGAGTTGCCGGCCGTCTACTAAGGAACCGGGTTCTTCTTTTTAAAAGCAACCTTTTAAGTGCTTGCCAAGTGCTTGCCGCCTGGGCTTTCTTTTATTCATTCATTCATTCATTCATTGATTTCTCGTATTCATGATTTGCTAATGATTGTTGAACGCGGATGGTGTGCAGGACTGGGATCACATTTCCTCTGCCTTCACGGCGCTTACAGTTTAAAGGGACGAGCAGGCAATAAACAAATGCACGACAGTGGACGACTCAGGGTCGTCCAGAAGGTCTCAGAAAGATGAATAAGTGGAGACCGAAGGGCGAGAAGGGCCTGGGGGGAGCTTTCTTCCAACAAAGCCTGAGACCTCAAAGCAACTTAGTGTGTTCCAGAAAGTGGAAGCGGGCTGGCCCGGCTGGAGCATTGTTTTGGGTGTCTGGGTAGGTAGAGTTGGACGTGGTGGATTGTGGAAAAGGTGAGGGAGTAGAAAGCTTGGAAAGGGAGAGAGAATATGAATCATTGCCTCGCGGGCTTTGCAGATTTTGTTCTAAGGGCAATGGAAAATCATTAAAGAATTTCAACGAAGGGATCCCCATGAACTGATTTATGTTCCTAAAAGGTTACTAAGGAAAGGGAAGGTTACTGTGGCTGTTGTATGGAGACTAGATTGCAGGGGTACAAAGAGACCAGCATAGAAAGCTAACACAGTCATCGGGTGAAAGCTTGATGGTAGCTTGGCCTATGGTTCTGGCAGTGAAGTTGGAGAGAAGTGGTAGATTTGAGCAGTGTTTTGGAGATGGAACCACAGTACTTGTCAGTGGCCCTGGATTTGAGGGCGAGGGAGGGTGCACAGTTTCATTTTGGGGAAAGGCGAGGCAGGTTATAGACTTGAACAAGACAGTTTGCTCCTAACCCTCAGGAAGCTTACTGTCCAATAGATTCCCCAGTAGATAGCCCAGTGTGTGGCACATGAGGGGGCCGTGGAAATGTTTGTTGAATGAATTTTTTAAAAGCGACCAGCCGTGGTGGCTCACGCCTGTCATCTCAGCACTTTGGGAGGCCCAGGCGGGCGAATCACTGAGACTAGTCTGGCCAAGACGGTGAAACCATGTCTCTACTAAAAATACAAAAAATTAGCTGGATGTACTGGCTGGCGCCTGTAATCCCAGCTACCCGGGAGGCTGAGGCAGGAGAATCACTTGAACTCTGGAGGCGGAGCTTGCAGTGAGCCGAGATCGCGCCACTGCACTCCAGCCTGGGCGACAGCATGAGACAACATCTCAAAAAAAGAAAAAAGAAAAAGGCCGGGCGCGGTGGCTCAAGCCTGTAATCCCAGCACTTTGGGAGGCCGAGACGGGCGGATCACGAGGTCAGGAGATCGAGACCATCCTGGCTAATACGGTGAAACCCCGTCTCTATTAAACAATACAAAAAACTAGCCGGGTGAAGTGGCGGGCGCCTGTAGTCCCAGCTACTCGGAGGCTGAGGCAGGAGAATGGCGTAAACCCAGGAGGCAGAGCTTGCAGTGAGCTGAGATCCGGCCACTGCACTCCAGCCTGGGCGGCAGAGCGAGACTCTGCCTCAAAAAAAAAAAAAAAAAGAAAAAAAAAGGCCGGGCGCGGTGGCTCAAGCCTGTAATCCCAGCACTTTGGGAGGCCGAGACGGGCGGATCACGAGGTCAGGAGATCGAGACCATCCTGGCTAATACGGTGAAACCCCGTCTCTATTAAACAATACAAAAAACTAGCCGGGTGAAGTGGCGGGCGCCTGTAGTCCCAGCTACTCGGGAGGCTGAGGCAGGAGAATGGCGTAAACCCAGGAGGCAGAGCTTGCAGTGAGCTGAGATCCGGCCACTGCACTCCAGCCTGGGCGGCAGAGCGAGACTCTGCCTCAAAAAAAAAAAAAAAAAGAAAAAAAAAGGCCGGGGGCGGTGGCTCACGCCTGTTATCCTAGCACTTTGGGAGGCCGAGGCGGGCGGATCACAAGGTCAGGAGATCGAGATTATCCTGGCTTAAACGGTGAAACCCCGTCTCTACTAAAAATAGAAAAAATGAGCCTGGCCTGGTGGCTGGCGCCTGTAGTCCTGGCTACTCGGGAGGCTGAGGCAGGGGAATGGCGTGAACCCGGGAGGCGGAGTTTGCAGTGAGCCGAGATTGCGCTATTGCCCTCCAGCCTGGGTGACAGAGACTCTGTCTCAAAAAAAAAAAAAAAGCGCCTTTGGGAGGTAAAGGCAGTCGAATCACTTGACGTCAGGGGTTCAAGACCAGCCTGGGCAACATGGCAAAACCCTGTCTCTACAAAAAACTCAAAAATTAGCCGGGTGTGGTAGCACACACTTATAATCCCAGCAACTTGGGAGGCTGAGGCAGGAGAATCGCTGGAGCCTCAAAGGCGGAGGTTGTAGTGAGCCGATGGCACCACTGCACTCCAGCCCCAGTGACAGCAAGATCCTGTCTAAAAAAAAGAAAAGAAAGCACTGTAATCACTGTAATTAGTTCTTTGACATTGAACTTGCCAAAGAGCACATTTAAGTTAAATAAGAGCCTAGAAAATTTTATACTTTTTTTCTTGCAGTTTAAAAAATCATCTTAAATGAAAAGAGAAGTGCACACAGTGATAACAACTCTGTCTTAATTAGCTATGCTGTTTCTCTGTGCTTTGCTGACAGTATTGAATCAAAATCATGATTGTCAATAAGGCTGCAACTAAGCAGAATCACACAGTAAGCTGCCGTGGATAATGCAGATGTCAGGTGTGTTACAGTGAATAAAATGAGAGAATAGCCTGATTTAGATCGACCCCAATAATTCGTGTGTGTGTGTCATTTTTTAAAAAGAGACCAGGTCTTGCTATGTGACCAGGCAGGTCTCAAACTTCTGGCCTCAAGTGATGCGCCCATCTTAGCTTCCCAAAGGGCTGGTATTACAGGCGTTGAGCCACCATGCCCAGCCAACCCCAATAGTTCTTCCTCATAATTTATCTCATCCATGTAATCCAGTGTGATACAAACTGCTCTGCATCTCAATGAATTTCTGTAACCTTAGTTTAAAGACAAGTAAAAGTGAGCTGGTTACATCCAGCGAGGGAGATGGCATTGGCGGTGTGGAGAGAGGAGGCGAGAAGTGGTCAGATTCTGGATGATTTCTGAGGTTAGAGCCCAGAGGAGTGGTAGGATTCTGGGTTTGGTGGAGGTGTGCGTTGTGAGCGAAACAGAAGAATTGAAAGTGACGTTTCTAATGTTGATTTCACACAGCCAAGATTCTACATTGCTCATCTCCTGGGCACCTGAGCCTCCGTTGAAGTTTCCTGTCGTAACTGTCCTCTTGACAGCATGGATGGTAAGGCCTGGCAATTTTCTGTTTCTCTGTTTCAAGGAAAACTACCCTTTTGTCCATGGACTTGTTATTTATTCTACTTGTGTAATGGTGAAAATGCTCCCCAGCCCTCAGGTGTTGTCTTAGAGGTTCTGAAGCAATCTCCTGTCTCACAGAGGTCACTGAATGTTACTTTATCAGATGAGATTTCTTCTGGCAACAGTGATTGTCTTTCATAATTACAATAGCTGGTAGGTGTACATTGGGCCAGGCACTGCTCCAAGATTCTTATGGAAATGAACTGATTCAGTCCTCAGGCAAACATATTTTATAGGCAGGAAAACAGGGATGTTTAGTAACTTGTCACAGTTCAAGCTGGCAGAGCAAGGCTTTAAACCAGGTGGTCTGACTTCAGAATTTACATTTGATAATGAAATCTGTTGAAGTGATTTTAGTGTAGCTCTGACTTAAGTTTTTATTAATATAATCCTTTCTAATTTTGTTCATTTTGCAAGGGGTGTATACAAAATGTTTACCTAGAAAAGAGGTGTTGCACTAATTAGCAATCATCTAAAATGATTGTGCTGGGCTGGGTGCAGTGGCTCACGCTTATCATCTCAGCACTTTGGGAGGCCGGGGCGGGAGGATTGCTTGAGCCCCAGGAGTTCAAGACCAGCCTGGGCAATAGAGTGAGACCTCATTTCTATTTTTAAAAAATTAAAATGATTGTGCTGGTTGTGAAGAGATCTAGTTGCATAATCGAACTCATAATCTGAAACTGGATTTTTTAAAATTCAAACGTATGACACTTTGCCCTTTTAAAAAAAACTTGAAACTCCTCACACTGTGATGCACAGTGGCCCCCGTCATCCCCCCGAGAGGTGTGTTTCAACACTCCCAGCGGATGCCTGCAACCGAGGATGGTACGAACCCCTAGGCATGCTGCGTTTTCTCCCCTACATACATACCTGTGATAAAGTATAGCTTATGAATTAGGCCATAACAATAACAATACTCAAATGGAACCATTATGACAATATACTGTAATAAAAGTTATGTGAATCTGGTCTCTCTCTAAAGTATCTTTTGCACTCTCAAAATACCCATTGTACTGTCCTCAACCACAGTGACCGTGGAAAATCAAAACCACAGAAAATAAACCCTCGGATAAGGGTTATTCCTTATGTGAAACTCATTGCCCGATGCTATCGTGGTAGTTTCCTGTTTCTTAAAATTGGCAAATTGCCTACAGGGCAGGTTATATAATACAAAGCATCATTTTCTGCTATGAGATTGACATGAAAATAAGAGGTGAATGGATACATGTTCTCTAAGAAATCATAGTCTCTATCTGGAAACAGTATAGGTCAAGAAAAAAAAAATCATAATGTTTAGGCCGGGAGTGGTGGCTCATGCCTGTAATCCCAGCACTTTGCGAGGCCAAGGTGAGTGGATTACCTGAGGTCAGGAGTTCGAGACCAGCCTGGCTAGCATAGTGAAATCCCATTTCTACTAAAACTACAGAAATTAACCTGGTGTGGTGGCATGTGCCTGTAATCCCTGCTACTCAGGAGGCCGAGGCTGGAGGATCGCTTGAATCTGGGAGGCAGAGGTTGCATTGAGTCGAGATCCTACCACTGCACCTCCAGCCTGGATGACAGAGCAGGACCCCGTCTCCAAAAAAAAAAGAGGAAAAAGAAATCATAATATTTAGTAAGAACATCTCATTTGATTGGCATGGCTTCACAATTTGGCCGGTGTAGAAGAAATCGGAAAGTGTATGGTACTTGGGATATACTGTTGAACAATGTTCCTGCTTATATTTTAGTGGAGGGAGCAAGATAACAAAACAATAAACGGGTAGTTAGTAGATGGGAGACACTGCAATGTCTTTGTATGCTGACAGGAGTGCTTCCAAGGAGAGGGAGAAATTGGGGATGCAGGAGCCAGACAGGTGGTAATTGTAGAATGAAGTCTTTGAGAAGCTGAGGAGTGGGACCCGGTGTAAGAGTGGAAGTGGAATAATTGGCTGAATAGCACGAGATACTTAGTCCTAGGAGGGAAAGCAGAGAAGATAACTTCTTCAGAGTTGGGAGTGAAGGATGAGGAAGTCTGATTGCATCTATTTTTTCTGTAAAATAGAGCCAAGGGCTGGGCTCTGTGGCTCACGCCTATAATCCCAGCACTTTGAGAGGCCAAGGCAGGTGGATCGCCTGAGGTCGGGAGTTCGAGACCGGCCTGATTAACATGGAGAAACCTCTGTCTTTACTAAAAATACAAAATTAGCCAGGCGTGTTGGCGCATGCCTGTAATCCCAGCTACTCGGGAGGCTGAGGCAGGAGAATCACTTGAACCCAGGAAGTGGAGATTGCAGTGAGCCGAGATCACGCCATTGCACTACAGCCTGGGCAACAAGAGCAAAACTCTGTCTCAAAAAAAAATAAAAATAAAAAGGTTATTTGATTATCTACTCTGAACAAGATCATCAGCTAAGAGTAAAGAGTGGGGAGTGGGCATAGGAGGTTTGAGGAGAGACAGTGTGAAGTGATCAGAGCCTGGGAAAGCGAATGGATTGGGGAAGTGTGGGAATCTTTAAGCAGTGCTGAACGCCTGTTTGTTATGGGTGTGCAAAAATTTAAAGTTAGCTCAGGGTCTTGTTGATCACGCCTGTAGTCCCAGCACTTTAGGAGGCTGAGGCAGGAGCATCACTTGAGGCCAGGAGTTCAAGACCAGCCTGGGCAACATGGCAAGACCCCCATCTCTCCAGAAAAAAAATTTAATAAGCTGGGCATGGTGGTGTGCACCTCTAGTCCCTGCTGCTTGGGAGGCTAAGGCAAGAGGATCGCTTGAGCCCAGGAATTTGAAGCTACAGTGAGCTAAGATTGTGACACTGCACTCCAGCCTGGGTGACCTTGTCTTGAAAAAATAATAAATAAACAAAAAAGACCAGTCAGCCTGGTAGCGAGTCTTTCACCAGAACCATTCACCAGCCAGGGAATTGAGTCTTTAGAAGGCAGTGATGATGGTGTTGAACATGGATCCACAGGGAGGGCATCAGGGGCAGGGGGTGATGGACAGGAAACACATTGTAGATAGGCTGATGGATTAGACATGTGGATGAAGCTGAAGAGCTGCTGGGTGTGAATACTAGAGTGAGCAGGCTGAAAGGATGGGAAGTGGGATCGCAGAGGGACGCTCAGAGGTCAGTTGTGCTTTGCTGTGATGAGTTGGAGTCACTATGGGAGTGGGTAGCTAAGATGGGCGGTGGATGAGAAACCCAGCGACCAAGATGTGGGCTGGACCATTCTTGTGGAGGTTGAAGTGCTCCAGGAGGGGGAGAGCAGTAGAGATGGAGGGAGGACCGGGGGGCATTGCATGATACACACACGATGATCAGCGCATGACAGTGCCGTGAGGGGTTCTTGATGCCAGAATCTGGTGTCATGAACTTCAGAGAGCTGTGATCTGGAAGAAGAGTGAATCGTTCCAAAGTGACAGTGATAAAGAAGACATCAGGACCCTGAAGTTGATCAACAAATAATTACTGCATGCCTAATACGTGCCGAACACTATTCTAGACATTGCCATGTGAGGTGTGAACTATTAAACGCTTTCCATTCAAGAGGGTTCCAGGGGTAGCCAGATTTCTGTTGTAAGAGCCACCGGGGATCCGGGAAACGTGCTGGTAGTAGATTTCACGTCCCAGGGGTTTGAGAACAAAGAGGCTGGGAGATTGAGTCAGCGTAATACAGGGAAGACATGATTTTTGATGGTGACAGGTAAACGGGGTTGTGAGTCACCATGGGATTAGCCCTGGTTCTCTTGTGAAAGAAGATGGGTTCAAAGTGAAAGGTATGGGGTCCCCAGGCAGCATTTTCCACCTGTGCCCCCCAGTGGGGTGAGCCAGAGCCTCTTCTTGGGGTGTGCCCTCTTTGGCAGATGGGAACAAGAGATGATGGAGGCCTCTTTGCTTCCTTGGAGGCGTGTGGCACTCTCACCTAGAGCACAGGGTGATCTCTTCTCTCTTGCACTGTGCAGTCTTGGAGTATTTGTGGACTAAGCAACTCAAGCTAATCCTTATACAACCTCTTACTCTGAGCATTAGGCCCTGTCATCAGATTCTAGGCCTGAAGTTGGGCTACTGGCTCTTTCCTTCTGGTAAAGGATTGTAGAGTGGTGGAAAGGACATTGGTTTGTTGATCTAAAGATTCCTTATTGACCCAGCTCCTGCACTGATCTGTTTCTCCGTGTGATCCTGAACAAGCCCTCACCCTCTCAGACTCTAGCCCCTGAATTTCAGACAAGGAGAGTAGGTCAGATACCCTGAATATTTTTCCATTAAATACCTCTGATTTTATAAACAACTAGTGCCCAATTTGGGGGTGGGGGGGAAGAGCAAAGAAAATAGACAAATCAAGAAAGAAGAAATCTGATTGGCAAATAAACGTAAGCAATTCTTAACCTCACCAGTAGTAATCCAAGAAATGCAAATCAAAACAGTGAGATGTCTTTTTACATCGTCCATCAGACTGGCAAAAAAAATTTAAATGACACATCAGATATTGATGAGGTGGTGGGGAGAAGAGGCCCTTGTGTACAGCACTAGTGAGAGTGATACGGGAGACAGCAATTATTTAGGGAGATAGTAAGGGCAACAGAGTCCTCAGCAGAATTTCCCTTTTAACAAAAAGCAGCCCCCAAGTAATTTCTAACAAAGGGCAGCCTGAAAAATCAAACTGCAGACATAGGAAAGCAAGCTAGTAATTTGCACGGGTGAATACCCGCAGCTGTGCCAATAGGAAAAGGCTCCCGGGGGCCAGGCATGTTCAACATGGTGGTCCCTTTGTCAACCACGTGGACGGTAAAGAAACAGGCAACATGGCGCTGGCCAGGTAGAGAACCACCTGCATAATAGAAGATTAGGGTGGGGTGGCCGGGTTTTCCACCCTATGCATACCTAGTCCAGCCAATCTTTCATGTCCTCTGTAAATCCGACCCTGCATCCTCAAGCCCATCTATGAAACCCCATGCCTTTCGCCATGGAAGGGGCAACCAATTTTTCTGGGACTCCTCTCTGCTGCTGAGAACGCTTCTCTTTCTTTTGCCTTTTAAACCTCTGCACTTAACCTCACTTCTTGGGTGTCAGCATCCATGATTTCCTCTGCGTGAGGCAACGAACCTCTGGTATTACCCCAGATGAATGATGACATTTCAAGAGTGCATCCACTTTGAAAACAACCTGGCACCATCTAGCAAAATTGGAAAACGCGGGTACCCAGCAATGCAGCAATTCCATTTCTGATAGATATTCCCAAGAAACACATGTGCAAGAAGACGGATACACAATTACAGCGTATTTAGTAGTGGGGGAAATTTAGAAATAGCCCATATTGTCCTTTTTTGGAAAATGGAATAAGGTGTAACACAGTCTTACTATACGATACAATAGAGCAACGAAAAGAAATAAACTAGAACTATATGGGGGTTTTTGTTTGTTTTTCAGATGGGCTCGCCCTATACCCAGGCTGGAGTGCAGTGGCATGATCTCAGCTCACTGCAACCTCCACCTCCCAGGTTCCATCAGTTCTCCTGCCTCAGCCTCCTGAACAGCTCGGATTACAGGCATGGGCCACCAAGCCTGGCTAATTTTTGTATTATTAGTAGAGACGGGGTTTCACTTTCTTGGCCAGGCTGGTCTTGAGCTCCTGATCTCAGGTGATCCTCCTGCCTTGGCCTCCCAAAGTGCTGGGATTACAGGCATGAGCCACCGCGCCTGGCTAGAACTATATGTTTTGATTTGGGTTAATCTTACAAGCAAGGTTGAATGAACCCAGAATGCAGAGTAATGCAGTGTGGAATATTTATGTAAATATTTTTTAAACCATGTAATATATATTGACTGTGACTGCCTATATATTTATGTAAAAGCATAAAAATGGACTGGAATGATGCCTGGAAATTATGAAAGTGATTACAATGGGAACTGGGGCAGTGGTCAGGGGTTGGGATAAGATTTGGCATGACAGACTTCATCTAGAAGGTGTTATTTAATGTTAAAGGCAAGAAGCAAACAACAAAATGTTAATGATGGCTAATTCTGAGTGATGGGATCTTAGTATTTTTTATATAGTTTGTATCTTTTTTTTAATCTCAAATAACTTAAAGGTCAGGAATTATATACATCTAAAGCCTAAATCTATGTTTGGTGTTTTAAAATTATTCCCTTGGTTGAATTTCATGGAAGTTGGTGTGTGGGAAGTTGTCTCATTGATTGAAGTAGAATGCATAAGGACATTTAGCCCTGTGGCTGGCCCACTCTACTCAGCAGTTTTGGCCCCTTCTTAGCCCAGTGTCCCCTAAGAAGCACCTGGGGACAGGAAAGATAGAGACAAGAACAAGGACTAGGCAAAATGGTGCATCTGTAGGGTTTGTTGTTGTTTTGTTTGTTTTTTCCAGTTTCAGCTTTCATTTTAGATTCAGGTTTGATACAGAGGTGTATAGTGTGATGCGAAGTTTGGCGTACGATTGAACCCATCACCCAGATAATGAGCATTGTACCCATTAGGTAGTTTCTCTTACCTCCTGTGGGGTTATTTAAATTGTCTTGTTAAAGTTGAATGTTTGGAATCAGCTGTGCTTATTCTCTGTCCTTTCTCTTCTTTTCCCCTAGACGAGGAAGACAATCTGTCTCTGCTGACCGCATTGCTGGAGGAAAATGAGTCAGCCTTGGATTGTAATTCAGAAGAAAGTAACTTCTTGACCCAGGAAAATGGTGAGCCGGACGCATTTGATGAGCTCTTTGATGCCGACGGCGACGGTGAATCTTATACAGAAGAAGCTGATGATGGAGAAACAGGAAAGACCAAAGATGAAAAGGAAAATTTGGCCACTGTCTTTGGAGATATGGAGGACTTCACAGATGAAGAAGAAATTCCTGCATCACAGTCAGCTGAACACAGGGTCCTCCCTGCTCCTGCCCCCAGTCGAGAGAAAACAAATGAAGAGTTGCAAGGTGCTCTAACTACTTGCCTTCCTTATTTCTTTCGGATAAGTTGGATGAAGACCACCAATCTGATAGTTGTCATCAAAATAGCTGCTGATTCCAGGGTAGAGATAAATGACTGTCAAAAAAGAAAGAAAATTATACCAGTTGATAGATGAAATGTTTAAGGCCAGCATTTCAGCACAAACTACAGACTCTGTCAGTGTCAGCCAGCTGCAATGGATCCTGTACGGAATGCCTCTGAAACTTTTCATGTTTCTTATGGAATAGTAGTACTTTGGTATTTATGTGGAATGTGGAGCCAGAGACAGGGCTGTAAAGCTGCCACGTATCTATTTGAGCAGAGCATTCCTGAACAGAAGCTTTGACACATGTTCTTTTCTTTTTTTTTTTTTTGAGACGGAGTCTCGCTCTGTCGCCCAGGCTGGAGTGTAGTAGCTGGATCCTGGCTCACTGCAAGCTCCGTCTCCTGGGTTCACGCCATTCTCCTGCCTCAGCCTCCCAAGTAGCTGGGACGACAGGCACCCGCCACCTCGCCCGGCTAGTTTTTTTTATGTTTTAGTAGAGACGGGGTTTCACCGTGTTAGCCAGGATGGTCTCGATCTCCTGACCTCGTGATCCGCCCGCCTCGGCCTCCCAAAGTGCTGGGATTACAGGCTTGAGCCACCGCGCCCGGCCGACGACACATGTTCTTTTCTTATTCCTGGCATCTCATACATCTTTAAGCTATAATAAAATTCAGTGGTTGGCTGTTTCTTCTAATACAGAAGCCAGCATTTATCATATTAATTATGATATCCAATTTATGAAATAAATAGAATTTTTTTTTTTTTTTAGACAGAATCTTGCTCTGTCACCCAGGCTGGAGTGCAATGGTGCAATCTTGGCTCACTGTAGCCTCCATCTCCCAGGCTCAAGTGATCTTCCTGCCACAGCCTCCCTAGTAACTGGGACCATAGGCGTGCACCACCATGCCCAGCTAATTTTTGTTTGTTTGTTTAGTTTTTCAGTTTTTGTACATACAGGATCTCCCTATGTTGCCCATGCTGGTCTCAAACTCCTGGGCTCACGCAATCCTCCTGCCTCAGCCTCCCAAAATGCTGTGCTTACAGGCACGAGCCACCATGCCTGGCCTATAATTATTTCTCAAGTCCTAAAAACTTGTTAACTGTGGATTTATATCTGACATCTCTTAATAGTATAGATTTATAACTAGTTTTACTATTGGGTGCTTCATTACTTTAAATAAAATATGTATTTCTCTAAGGGACCTCTTTGAAGTACAAAAGTTAATCATGAGCTTTGGGTATGTGATTATATCGTGGGTCTCAAGGTGTTGGGGCAGGGAGTGGACAACAAAAATATTGCCAGCATTTTTGTCGTGTAGAATGTTTTCTCATGCCTGGGTCTTAAATTAGCATATTTTCATTTCCTAGAGGAATTAAGGAATTTGCAAGAGCAAATGAAGTCCTTACAAGAACAGCTAAAAGTAACAACAATTAAACAGACAGCAAGCCCAGCACGTCTGCAAAAATCTCCTGGTAAGAAGACTGTCATTCTGGCAATCATGTGCATTTCTGTTATTAAGAAATTATCACGTGGCCGGGCGGGGTGGTTCAAACCTGTAATCCTAGCACTTTGGGAGGCCGAGACGGGCGGATCACGAGGTCAGGAGATCGAGACCATCCTGGCTAACACGGTGAAACCCCGTCTCTACTAAAAAATACAAAAAACTAGCCGGGTGAGGTGGCGGGCGCCTGTAGTCCCAGCTACTCGGGAGGCTAAGGCAGGAGAATGGCGGGAACCCGGGAGGCAGAGCTTGCAGTGAGCTGAGATCCGGCCACTGCACCCCAGCCTGGGCGACAGAGGGAGACTCTGTCTCAAAAAAAAAAAAAAAAAAAGAAATTATCACATTGTTTCTGCATCCAACTCCGGTTCAAACAGCCCTTTGAACCTCTTTCTGAATGGGTTTTTACTCACTTACTTTACTTTTAATGAAGTAGAGAAGTCTCCACGGCCGCCTCTTAAGGAGAAGAGGGTTCAGAGAATTCAGGAGTCAACATGCTTTTCTGCGGAGCTTGATGTCCCTGCGCTACCAAGAACCAAGCGAGTGGCCCGGACACCAAAGGCTTCACCTCCAGGTGTGGTACTTGAGGCCTCAATATCTTGGCACTGTTGTATGTGTTTGTGTGTGTGTGGGTGTTTGTGTCTTTTGGTCTGTCTTATCTCCCCGTTGAGAAAGAAAGTCAGTTTCTTGGGAATGGGAGCCACATGATCTGTTTTGTGTTCTTCCTCTAGATCTCAAAGTGCCTAGAAAATCCTTAGGGCCAAGGCACGAGGCGGGAGGATTGCTTGATCCTAGGAGTCTGAGACCAGCCTGGGTTGTATAGCAAGACCCTATCTCTACAGTAAATAAAAAAATTAGCCAGGTGTGGTGCTTGCCTGTAGTCTCAGCTACCTGAGAGGCTGAGGTGGGGGGATCATTTGAGCCCAGGAGTTTGAGGCTAGAGTGAGCTGTCATCACGCCACTGCACTCCATCCTCTTCCACAGAGTAAGACCCTGTGTGAGAAAAAAGAAAATCCTTAGGTACAGAGTAGCTATTTACTAAGTACTTAACAGGTTGAATTTTTTTGTTAACTCTGTAGTCTCATAGTTTTGCCAGGATTGTCATAAGGAAAACCACTGGTCAGGTTCTCATTCTTTAGGCTTGTGAAGTTATTTCCTTAGAAAATGGTCAAGTTTTATTTGAAGCCAGGTTGTATTAAACCAAAAGGGCTGTTTTTTAGAAACGACTTCTTTGCCAGGAGTATAGGATGGTGTTCAAATACCGTCCTATTTCAGCACACACATGTATATGCACAAAGCAACAATGAAAAGGATTTCTGCCCTATGTATTGGTTTTCTTGTATTGCCAGGAGACATAAGACAGGGTGGTCCTGATAGAACCTGGGTTGGAGGACACAGCGTTTCATTGGCTGCATGTGTTTGGAAAGGCCCCTTTGAGTAGCACGGGTCTGTGCCACAGTAGTAGAGAACGACTTTTGCCTGAGTGTTCATATTAATCTGACAGCAAGTTATATATTCAGATATCCATTCAGGAGTAGCATCCATCCCCTCAGGACCTTTGGCATTACTAAGGTGTTGCATGACGTAATGTCCAAAGTTTGGTTTTGAGGGGTGGGGAATGGGCCTGGCTTCTAGGTTCTAAAGTCCTAGGTTCACCCTGGCCCCTAGTGGGAGAGCAGGGGTCCAAAGTCCCTTTGAGGGCAAACAACAATCTTACGAAAGAGAGATATTGTATTAAGGAAAATACCCAAGTGTCTGACCTTCTGGAGAATGATCAAACACTTCTAAAATATGAACAGTAACTCCATCAGGGATATTTAATGAAGCAATAGTGAATAGAATACCAGACCCCTAACTCACCTTGGCCCCACAAATAAAATGGAATGGAATGAAATGAAACAAGAAAGAAGAAAAGGGGAGCTAGCTTTGGATTTTTTATTATTTATTTATTTTTTTTTTATTTTTGAGACAGAGTCTCATGTTGTCACCCAGGTTGGAGTGCAGTGGCATAATCTGGGCTCACTACAACCTCCGCCTCCTGGATTCAAGCAATTCTCCTGCCTCAGCCTCCCGAGTAGCACACGCCACCACACCCAGCTAATTTTGTATTTTTAGTAGAGACAGGGTTTCATCATGATGGCCAGGCTGGTCTTGAACTCTTGACCTGAAGTGATCTGCCCTCCTTAGCTTCCCAAAGTGCTGGGATTACAGGTGTGAGCCATCACGTCTGGCCTGGATTTTCTTAAAGTAGAATTTGAACTGTACACGGATCTCCACTAATTATTCATTCGGAAGGAGGTCTTTTCCTCCCTTTGAGAATCTGCCCCAGTGCTCTGTATTTTGATGAATACTCAGTAAACATCACTGCATAGAGAAACAGTATTTTAGAGTGGCACTGTGTAGGACAGTAGCCACTAGCCATATGTGGACATTTAAGTTTAAATTAGATTAAATTTAATGAGAAATGTATTTCCTTAAAAGCACGGGGTCACATTTAAGTGACTGATGGCCACCTACGTCTGGTAGCTACCACTGTATTGGACAGCACCAATGTAGAACGTTGTTATCAGAGAAAGTGCTGTTGACTGTAAGGCTGAGAAATGGTATTGTGGGCATGCTTTGCTCTCAGGATTTGATTATCGCATGTGTTGCTTTAAAAAAGGAACAATCCTGGCCAGGTGCAATGACTCACGCCTGTAATCCCAGCACTTTGTGAGGCCGAGGTGGGAGGATCACCTGAGGTCGGGAATTCGAGACCAGCATGACCAACAAGGAGAAACCCTGTCGCTACTAAAAATACAGAATTAGCTGGGCATGGTGGCGCATGCCTGTAATCCCAGCTACTTGGGAGGCTGAGGCAGGAGAATCGCTTAAACCCGGGAGGCGGAGGTTGTGGTGAGCCGAGATCGTGCCACTGCATTCCAGCCTGGGCAACAAGAGTGAAACTCCATCTCAAAAAAAAAGAACAATTCAGCCTGTGCTTATGTGCAGTGGCTCACGCTTATAATCCTGGCACTTTGGGAGGCCTAGGTAGATTGCTTGGGCTCGGGAGTTCAAGACCAGCCTGAGCAACATTGTAAAACCCGTCTCTACAAAAAATACAAAAACTAGCCGGACATGGTGGTACATACCTGTGGTCCCAGCTACTCAGAAATCGCTTAAATCCAGGAGATGAAGGTTGCAGTGATCCCAGATCACGCCACTGCACTGGGTGACACAGTGAGTGCCTGTCTCAAAGGAACAAATCTGTACAAATAAATTTTGTAATTATCTGTGTGGTTGCCTTTTCATTTGTGTTAATTTTCTAGAGCCCAAAAGCTCATCTTCAAGGATGGCAAGTGCCCCCTCCCAACCACTCCAGACTATTTCTCGGAACCATCCTAGTGGGATAACTAGAGGTCAAATGGTGGGGACCCCAGGAAGCTCTGGGGAAGCAGCTCAACCCGTCTGTGTGGAAGCCTTCTCCGGCCTGCGGCTCAGGTCAGTAGCTGTACCATCTATTCATATGTGCCACTGCATAGCTTTTTGTGCCTCTCGGTGTCTTTTAGAAGTACTGTGTTTGTACATCAGGATCCACAAAACACCGGCAGCTTTTGAACTATACAAAACACCACCGTAAGACTAGCAGTAGCCCTGGGTTTGACTTAAGTACAGTTGCATATAAAATGTTTAAGAAAGACTTTTTCTTGTGTATATAATCAACAAAGAATATGTATCTATAAAAAGAAATGGACAAATGGTAGTATATTTAATCAGACACTGACAGATGGAAACAGACTTTTAAAATTTTTCTCCATCTCTTTTGGGTATAATTTAGACTATTTTTAACTACACAGAGAGTTTAACCAGGATAATATTTATGCAATTGAGCAATTACTGGATTGCTTTGGCTCCTCTGGGTCTTTTGTGGTTCCGTATAAATTTTAGGATCATTTTTTCTGTTTCTATTGATTCTTATAATTGATGTTAAGAAAAATAGCTATGCTGTTTTTCTTTTTTAACTTTTTTTTTTGAGACAAAGTCTCGCTTTTGTCCCCCAGGCTGGAGTGCAGTAGCGCGATCTCAGCTCACTGCAACCTCCGCCTCCCCGGTTCAAGCAATTCTCCTGCCTTGGCCCCCCAAGTAACTGGGATTACAGGCGCCTGCCACCATGCCTGGTTAATTTTTTTTTTGTATTTTTAGTTGAGATGGGGTTTCGCCATGTTGACCAGGCTGGTCTAGAACTCCTGACCTCAGGAGATCCACCTGCCTCAGCCTCCCAAAGTGCTGGGATTACAGGCTTGAGCCACCGCGCCCGGCCCTATGGGGAGAAATTTAAGATAGCCTGTTAAAATAGGAATATATTCCAAGCTCAATTCAATTAAAAGCTATAGGCCGGGCGCGGTGGCTCAAGCCTGTAATCCCAGCACTTTGGGAGGCCGAGATGGGCGGATCACGAGGTCAGGAGATCGAGACCATCCTGGCTAACACAGTGAAACCCCGTCTCTACTAAAAAATGCAAAAAAACTAGCTGGGTGAAGTGGCGGGCGCCTGTAGTCCCAGCTACTGGGGAGGCTGAGGCAGGAGAATGGCGTGAACCCAGGAGGTGGAGCTTGCATTGTGCTGAGATCCGGCCACTGCACTCTAGCCTGGGTGACACAGCGAGACTCCGTCTCAAAAAAAAAAAAAAAAAAATTAAAAGCTATATTCAAATCCTGGACTTTTATGTTTTTTTACTTTATTTTTATTGTTTTAATTATCTGTACTCTGTATCACTACTCCATTGCATCTCCATCATTACATCTGGATAATCCCAGAGCACAACAGTAGTCCTTACAGTGAGACTGGATTGCTTTTAGCACAGTCCATTTGAGGAACCAAATGAAACCCTCTAAAACTCTTAAACCTTGTCAGTCTAAACATCAGCCAACAACTAAAACTGCTAAGCTCTTAAAGTATATATTATTAGGCAGAGAAGAACGAGTGTTGCCAACATACAATAAAAGTGTATTATAAGGCTGGGTGTGGTAGCTGACACCTGCAATCCTAGCACTTTGGGAGGCCAAGGCAGGAGGATTGGTGGAAGTCAGAAGCTCGAGACTAGCTGGTGCAACACAGTGAAACTTCATCTCTGCAAAAAGTAAATTAGCTGGACGCAGTGGCATGCACCTGTAGTCCTAGCTACTTGTGGGGTAGGGGGAGTGCTGAGGCAGGAAGATCACGTGAGCCCAGGAGTTCAAGACTGCAAGACTGCAGTGAGCTATGATCATACCACTGCACTGCAGCCTGGGCAACAGAGCAAGACCCTGTTTCTACAAACAAAAAAGAAGTGTCTTGTAAAGACTTGGTATTCTCCAAAACTGAAGAATGTATTTATATCTTAATTACATCTGAGACTCAAGTCTGAGAAATGGAATACAGCAGTAGAAGCTGTGGTTGTCATTGAGGGGGCAGCAGGGTTCCTTCTTAAGGTAGAGAATTTCCCCTTCCTGAGATGCTACTGCCTGCCCCAGCCATGGCCCACTTGAAGCTCCGTATGGGTATTGAACCATGTTGCTGCTGGTGGGCGTTTATTGCACATGTGAATCAAAAGTGAGATAAAAGAGACTTAAACTACTCAGCAAAAGCTTCTGAGTGGCTTTTAAATTTAAGGGATTACAGAATTGTTTGAGTCTCTTTGTCATTGTTGTACATGAACCTCAGGCCCTAAAAATACTCTAAAGGACATATTCATAGACATTCTCTGACACAGGTTGAGGATCCCTTATCCAAAATGCTTGGGACCAGAACTGTTTTGGATTTTGGATTCTGGAATATTTACATTATATACAATTGCTGGTTAAGAATCCCAAATCTAAAATCCAAAATCCGAAATGCTACAGTGTTTCCTTTGAGTGTCATGTTTGTGCTTAGAAAGTTTTAGATTTTGGAGCCTTTTTTTTTTCCCTTAATAATCTATTAACTCGTTGTTATGGAAGAAACCCTGGGCTGTATAGAAGAATCTTTCCCTAGCTGGGCATGGTGACTCACACCTGTATTCCCAGCACTTTGGGAGGCTGAGGGGGGTAGAGTGCTTGAGCTCAGGAGCTTGAAACCAGCCTGGGCAACAGGGCAAAACCCCATCTCTACAGAAACAAAATTTAGCCTGGTGTGGTGACATGCGCCTCTAGTTCCAGCTGCTTAGGAGGCTGAGTGGGGAGGTCCAGGCTGCAATGGGCCAAGATTGTGCCACTGCGTTCCATCCTGGACAACAGAGCAAGACGCTATCTCAAAAAAAAAAAAAACAAAAGGGTTTCCTCAAAACTGGGAAGGATCCAAAGTGAAAGAATGACTCAGACGTACATGTAAGGCACTCCTGGATGGCAGCAAGATTGTTTGGGAGATCTGCTCGTTTGTCTATTTTTGCTTTGGTTACCTGTGCTTGTGAGTTACTATTCAACAAATCTTAGCCAAGACCAATGTCCTAGAGAGTTTCCCCAATGTTTTATTTTAGTAATCTCATAGTTTCAAGACTTAGATTTAAGTCTTTAATTTTTTTTTTTTGAGACAGTCTTGCTCTGTTGCCCTGGCTGGAGTACGGTGTCGTGACCTCAGCTCACTGCAACCTCTGCCTCCTGGGTTCAAGTGATTCTCCTGCCTCAGCCTCCTGAGTAGCTCAGACTACAAGCACACACCACAATGCCTGGCTAATTTTTGTATTTTTAGTAGAAACTGCCATGCTAGCCAGCCTGGTCTCAAACTCCTGACCTCAGGTGATCCACCTGCCTCGGCCTCCCAAAGTGCTGGGATTACAGGCATGAGCCACCGTGCCCAGCCTCTTGAGTACATTTTGATTTGATTTTTGTAGATGGCGAGAGATAGAAGTCTAGTTTCATTCTCCTGCATACGGATATCCAGTTTTCACCGCACCATTTGTTGAAGAGACTGTCCTTTCCCCAGTGTATGTTCTTTGCACCTTTGTTGAAAATGAGTTCATTGCAGGTTTATGGATTCATTTCTGGGTTCTCTATGCCAGTACCATGCTGTTTTGGTTACTATAGCTTTAGTATAATTTGAAGTCAGGTAATGTGATTCCTCCAGTTTTGTTCTTTTTGCTCGGGATTGCTTTGGCTATTTGGGGTCTTTTGTGGTTCTGTATACCTTTAGGACTGTTTTTTCTATTTCTATGAAGACTGTCATTGGAACTTTGATGGGGATTGCATTGACGCTCTAGATTGCTTTGGATAGTATGTACATTTGAACAACCTTGATTCTTTCAATCTGTGAACATGGGCTATTTTTCCATATTTGGATCCTCTTTAAGGATTCCATATTCCATATTTGGATCCATATTTGGATCCTCTTTAATTTCTTGCATCAACGTTTTTTAGTTTTTATTGTAGAGATCTTTCACTTCTTTGGTTAAGTGTGTTCCTAGGTGTTTCATTTGGAGCAGGTGTAAATGGGATTACTTTCTTGATTTCTTTTTCAGATTGTTGGTTGTTGGCATATAGAGATGCTACTGAGTTTTGAATATCGATTTTGTATCCTGCAACTTTATTGAATTTGTTTATCAGTGCTAATAGTTTTTTGGTGGAGTCTTTAGGTTTTTCCAAATATAAGATCCTATCATCTGCAAACAGGGATAATTTGACTTCTTTTCTCGTTCGGATGCCCTTTCTTTCTTTCTCATCGAATTGCTCTAGTTAGGACTCCTGTAAGCTGTTTGCCTACGGTGTATGTGTGATGAGACTCTTTTCTTGGTGTGTTCCCAGATGTGCTCCAGAATGGTTGGGTTCTCAGGGACATCTGCTCTTCGGCTGGGCACCATGGCTGTGGCCCACTACCTGGCCTTCAGGGTTCAGGCAGCTGACATAACACCCTTAAGTAACTTGGGGTGAGGGGGGAACTTATCACACCACAATCACAGAAATCAGACAAAGGAAAGAATTTTTCCACTGAAGTCAATGTTTTGCTTCCTGAATATTCTTCATTGTTCAAACTTAGCTCTGGGACTTTCTGTTCCAGAAGACTCATGAAATAGTGAAGAAGCATGTTTTTCTCTGAGTGTCTTTTCTCATCTGCAAATAGGTAATGCAATCAAAGACGAAACAAATGTGAATAACCCTAAGTTTTTTGACCAGTCACTAGGAACAAGAATATATTAATTGAAGCTACATTCAAAAGCCTTTACTATATGTCAAAATGTTGTCTTTTAAAAAAATTTAATTAGAATAGTAGAACCTGTGAAATTCTTGCATAATTGATGAAATTTAAGTGTCTTATTTATGAATATCAATTCATGGTTTTATAATAAAGTAAAAAAGGATTGTTTTCAGAAGAATATTAAAATTTACATAATTTAAGAGCTTAAAGGATTTGTTATCTTTCTTGTATTCTATATAAGTCCTAGATCTATATCCAAAGAAAGGCAAACCTAGCTTTAAAAATTATCTTAGAGGCTAGGCGCGGTGGCTTACACCTGTAATCCCCACACTTTGGGAGACCAAGGCGAGCAGATCGCTTGAGGCCAGGAGTTTGAGACCAGCCTGGCCAACATGACAAAACCCCATCTCTACTAAAAATACAAACATTAGCCGGGTGTGATGGCGGGTGCCTGAAAAAATATATATATATTTGCTGAAAAAATGGATACCTGGGTCCTACTATATTACTAAGCTTCCCGAGAACAGGAACTGTAGAGGTTTCTGACCATCACACTCCCTTACCACCTGCTAAGATGCCAGATAATTTATTAGAATCATAATTACTAATCATTAGTTTCTTAACGCAGGCGACCTCGAGTATCCTCCACAGAAATGAACAAGAAAATGACCGGCCGAAAACTGATCAGACTGTCTCAGATCAAGGAAAAGATGGCCAGAGAGAAGCTGGAAGAAATAGACTGGGTGACATTTGGGGTTATATTAAAGAAGGTTACGCCACAGAGTGGGAACAGTGTGAGCCATTGTATTGATTTCTTAGCTGTTTTACTGCAAACTAACAGTGGGAACTTGATGTCCTGAATTTGTTAACTGGAATCTGTTGGTGTTTCATTTAGAAATAAGTATAGTAAGTTCCAGAACCGCCACACATCATGGAGCTGGTATCCGGCGGGTATATGCAAAGGATGCTCTATTTACATAAGACCTGCTGGTACAGGTTTCTTGGGCTTTCCATTGTCCAAATCATTCTCACTGCATTTCACCTGTCATTGTTTTTGGTGACACATGTGGTTGTCCCTGGGACACTGTAATCTCTCCCATGGAGGAGAGGGACAAGTAACCAGAGAGGTTGAGTTCACAGATTCTTTGGAGGTCCCTTTAGATGTAAGACGTCAACCACAGAAGTGCTGAAAATGCTGGCCTGTGTCGGTGTTGTATGATCTATTTAATTTGATCGTTATCACCAAAGATCTAACAAGTTTCAAAATCACTTTTGACTGAGTCATAAATGGGAAAGTTATTCTGTGACCTGGCAGGTCAGATAGCCTGGCTTCTAAGCCTGTGCCCTTAACTAGTGGCATTACCTTAGGTTGGCCGTTAATTTTTCTTTGGCGGCTTCCATCTCCTTATCTATAAAAATGAAGGAATTGGCTTTGATTAGATTGAAAATCTCTCCTGTCTCTAAAATACTGTGATTGCTCATGCTCAATCATGATGTGATTCTCTAATTTAGATCTTGGCCAATCTTTGGTTTTTGTGAGAGCTGACATGGAGTTGAATTTTAAGAGTACCTGGTCCTAAGCCATTATCCTCAGCACACTAACGGAGGAACAGAAAACCAAACACTGCATGTTCTCACTTATAAGTGGGAGCTGAACAATGAGATCACACGGACACAAGGAGGGGAACAACACTGGGGCCTACTGGGGGAGGGCAGGGCAGGGGAGAGCATTACGGAAAAGAGCTAATGCATGCCGGGCTTCATACCTAGGTGGTGGGTTGACAGGTGCAGCAAACCACCATGACACACATTGACCTATGTAACAAACCTGCACATCCTGCACATGTACCCTGAAACTTAAAAAAATTTAAAAAAATTAAAGATTACCCGGTCCTACACTAGCCCTATTACTATTAAGGTAAATGTGGACAGGTCTGGTTTCCCTTTGATTAAATTATTAGTTACTTCATAAGTGGCTGTAATTACCTGATAATAATAGACACGAGAATTTATCTGAACTATTCCGAGACAGGCATTGCACAAATCCATGGAAGATGGATTCTAGTGCTCAGAGTCTGGGCAGGAGATTCCATACTGTAGCCCATAACCATATCCAGCCCAGATGCCTCTGTGAGATAGTGCAAGTCAAGATTATTCAAAGTATTCTGGTTTTAAAAACATCTGAAAAAGTGGAGGTTTTTCACGTTATAATCAGTCAGCATTTTGAGTTGTATTTCTTCAGATACTTAGTAATACTTCTGAAACGTTAAGGTTAAACTCAACCAGTTTTCATGAAATGATGCTTTTGTTTTTCTGGTAAGCTAAGCAAAGATTTAATAGCCTAGAGAGGAAACTTCTTTATTATATTAATAACAGACTTAGGCCAGGCTTGGTGGCTCACATCTGTAACCCCAACGCTTTGAGAGGATGGGGTGGGAGGATTACTTGAGCCCAGGAATTCATGACAAGCCTGGGCAACATAGTGAGACCTCATCCCTATGAAAAGAAAAAAACAAACGAAAAATTAGCTGGGGCTGGTAGCACGTGCCTGTAGTCCCAGCTGCCGAGGAGGCTGAGGGTGGAGGATCCCTCTGAGCCCAGGAGTTGGAGTGAGCAACGGGACATGATTGCACCACTGCCCTCCAGCCTGGGTGACAGAACAAGACCCTGTCTCTAAAACTAATCATCATCATATAATTAATCAATGATATAGAATAGATTTACTCAATTTACATAATATTGATTCATATCAGTAAGTTATTAAATGGTAGTGTCATACCTTCCACTGTCCTTTTAATGATGTGCGCATATATCTCTGCATCATTAGAAAGGCAGTGCTATCCCACTCCCTCTGCTTAGACCCAAGATAATTAGAGACTCTGCTAACAAGTTTGCCACCGGCTTGCTTTCTTTCACCTGTATCTCTAACATGAGAAGGGTAATAGAATGCGAAAGCCTAGAGGATGGGTTAATTTTTAGTTATCACACATGCCGACGGTACGTATTCGAGTAACAACAAAACTTGGATTTAATGGATTATATGCATATAGTTTTCCATTGTAAAATTCTTGAACCATAAATGAGCATAACCTACAGGTCAAAAATTATAAAAAAAATAAAAATGACTCTTTGTTCCAGGGAAAAACCTTCAGCATCTGGAAACTGAATGATCTTCGTGACCTGACACAATGCGTGTCCTTGTTCTTATTTGGAGAAGTTCACAAAGCGCTCTGGAAGACGGAGCAGGGGACTGTCATAGGGATCCTCAATGCCAACCCCATGAAGCCCAAGGATGGTTCAGAGGAGGTAAGGGCCTGTTTCTGGGATTTGGGCGATGATTGTCTTCACAAGTTAACTGAGTTTTATCAAAGACGTTTGAGGCTGCACACAGTGGCTCACACCTGTAATCCTAACACTTCGGGAGGCCAAAACGGGAGGATCACTTGAGCCCAGGAGTTCAAGACCAGCCTAGGCAACACGTGAGACCCCCCATCTCCACAAAACATGTAAAAGTTAACTGTGAGTGGGGGCGCACAACTGTAGTTCCAGCTATTCAGGAGGCTGCAGTGGGATGTTGAGGCTGTGGTGAGCCCTAATTGTGCCACTGCATGCCAATCTAGGTAACAAAGTAAGACCCCATCTCAAAAAAAAAAGAAAAGAAAAAAGTTTGTATTAGTCTACCTCCAGAAAATAAGTCATGCTTTTATGTGATTGTGTCTCTGTGAATCTGGCTTTTCATTTTTTGTTCATTCATTACCCACCAGTATTCTGAATTTCCACCTATTTTAAAGTATTTGTAACAATTACCTTTATTCTGTCTTTTCAAACTAGTTACAAAGTTCCTGGAGGTTTTTTTAACTATTATACTCAGGTTTCCTTAGATTCATACTTTTTTTTTTTTTTTTTTTTTTTTGAGAGTGAGTCTTGCTCTGTTGCCCAGGCCGGAGTACGGTGATATATTCTTGACTCACTGCAACCTCCATCTCCTGGGCGTGAGTGATACTTCCACCTCTGCCTCCTGGGTAGCTGGAACTACAGGTGTGCACCACCATGCTCTGCTAATTTTTGTGGGGTTTGTGTGTGTTTGTGTGTGTGATGGAGTTTCACTCTTGTTGCCCAGGCTGGAGTGCAATGGAACAATCTTGGCTCACTTCAACCTCTGCCTCCCAGGTTCAAGTGATTCTTCTCCCTCAGCCTCCCAAGTAGCGGGATTACAGGCATGCACCACCATGCCCAGCTAATTTTTTTGTAATTTTAGTAGAGACGAGGGTTTACCATGTTGGCCAGGCTGGTTTCGAACTCCTGACCTCAGATGAGCCACCCACCTTGGCCTCCCAAAGTGCTGGGATTACATCCATGAGCCACCATGCCCAGCCTATTTTTGTGTTTTTTTTTAGGGACAGGGTGTCAGTATGTTGCCCAGGCTTGTCTCGAACCCCTGGACCCAAGTGATCCACCTGCCTCGGCCTCCCAAACTGCTAGGATTACAAGTGTGAGCCGCCATGCCCAGCATGACTCCTTATATAAATTTTTATGGTGGCATCAAGAAAGCAGTGTTTTATAATTGAGGGAATTTTGCTTCATTGACTATGACAACCATAGCTGCAGTTTAAAATCAAAGTGAATTTTCATCTTCTCAAATACTAGAGTTTTGGCACCATCCACTGCTTCTCTAGGAAATCTCAAATCTAGACACAGTGTGAATAGCAGCTGGCAGTTCTCTACTCTGACCCAGCACGGAGCTTTTCTCTATTGTAGTCAGATTATTATTTTCAAGAGAAGTGAGAAAAATGTTATCTCATTGCTTGCTTTCACCAGAGAATGGCAACAAATCTTCCTCTATTAGTTAGGAATGTGTTTGGCTGCAAATAACAAACAAACTTAAGTACAGTTTCTTTTCAACAATAAACAGTGGGACTTATTTTTCTTACATATATTAAAAAAAAATCCAGATGTAGACACTATAGTGATTTAAGAGTGACATCTCTGTGAATCTCAGCCTTTCTCTCCTGGTCACAAGATGCCTTTGAAACTCTAGCCATTACTGTGAAGTGGCATACCGTGAAGGGGTACCAGTTTCTTGGAGAGGAACACCGTGCACTGTTTACCAATCCCATGGGAGAGCTCTAAACACCTTCCCAATTTCTACTATTTCTAGATCTGGGGTTCCCAGGTCTGGCTGGAAGCTTTGTACAAACCCAGCTGCCAGTGGTTCAGCACAAACCAAGCTACCCGCAGCTTTGCACAAGCCCACCTGCGGGAGTATGCACCCGGGAGACAAAACACGTATACAAGTTGGGTGAAGCACATTAGGCAGCAGGAGTCCACAGAAGCCTAGGATCTAGGCTGAGCCAGTCCACCAAGGCTCAGGAAAGGCACCCCAGGCAGGCAGAGTCCTGTCTGCTCATAGCGCTCTTCACCCTGCAGTGGAGGGATTGTGAAAGCACCCTGATCCAGGTTTTATAACCTGGAGGCCACTTGGCTTATTGAGCTCAAGTGTTGTAGGAGATCTTGTCCTAGGAGGGGTGAGGACAAAGCCCGAGCTATTTGGGACAGTCCCGCTTGGTACAATCTCTCCAAGAAGAGAATTGCAAACAAGAAGGGAAAGAGCTGAGTTCAGTGAGGCCCTTCAGGAACTTGTCTCCCTCCAGTCATCTCCATTCAAGGCGAGAAGTGAGGAGGAAGGAGGAGCCAGCCTCCTAACTCATTTTTTCAGGAAGGCAAAAGCTTCCCTACCAACTCCTGTTTACGTCTGAGCATCTGGAACTCATCACATAGCTAATGCTAGCTCTAAGGAGTGCTGGGAAAACAGGAAACAGGATCTATTACCTGAGGCTGAGAACTCGGCCAGCCCAGACAAAATCAGGATTCCATTCGCAAAGATGAAAGAAAGGATGGAAAATGGGAAGAGAACTGAAGGTGCCTTCTGCACCCCGTTCCTAAAACAGTGATAGAGCACTGACTTCAGATTCCTTTAGACTAGTAAAACCTCTCTCCTTGTTCCTAAAACAGTGATAGAGCACTGGCTTCAGATTCCTTTGGACCAGTAAAACCTCTCTCCTTTTTGAGACAGGGACTCACTCTGTTGCCCAGGCTGGAGTGCAGTGGTGCGATCACAGCTCACTGCAGCCTCAACTTCCCAGGCTGTAGTGATCCTCCCACTTCAGCCCCCCAAGTAACTGGGACTACACGCACGCACCACCACGCCTGGCTAATTTTTGTGTTTTTTTGTGGAGACAGGGCTTTGCCACATTGCCTAGGCTAGTCTCAAACTCTTAGCCTCAAGCGATCCACCCTCCTCGGCCTCCCAGAGTGCTAGAATTGTAGGCATGAGCCACTGCACCCCGCAGTAACCTTCTTAAATCAGCACCACCCATTCTTTTTTCTGTTCCTGCTAATAAAAGGCCATAATTTTGTCTGCCTTTAACTCCTGCCCCACCTTTTTCTTACAGGTGTGTTTGTCTATCGATCATCCTCAGAAGGTCTTAATTATGGGTGAAGCTCTTGACCTGGGAACCTGTAAAGCCAAGAAGAAGAACGGAGAGCCGTGCACGCAGACCGTGAATTTGGTTGGTTTCAGCCTTGTTAGGATGGTTTCTGCTAAAGAAAAGAACGGTTAGGAATAAACTGTAGGTACTTTAGCTGTGATGACCAGTTTGGAACTGAGTGTCCCACTTAAAGGAAGAGTCAAAATGAGAAAATTTAATGTGTGGTTAATAATTGCCAGTTTAAAAAAGTGAGGACAGGGGAAGGGTGGGGAGATTTCACCTCTTAGGAAAGTGATCTTCTATCTGACCAAGAGGTTTAAGACAGAATTTTTGTTTGCCTTCAGTTCTTATAGTTCCACAGAGCAAACATGATGAAATACAATGAAAATTATATTTTAGCCTATATTTTAACTCCATTATACCTTTTCTTAGGGCTTTTAAAGAAAATAATAGCTTCATTTAGGTATAATTCACATACCATACAATTCACCCTTTTAAAGTAAGCAATTCAGGCCAGGTGCGGTGGCTCAGGCCTGTAATCTAGGCACTTTGGGAGGCAGAGGTGGACAGATCATCTGAGGTCGGGAGTTCGAGACCAGCCTGGCCAACATGGAGAAACCCCATCTCTACTGAAAATACAAAAATTAGCCGGGCTTGGTGGTGGGTGCCTGTAGTCCCAGCTACTTGGGAGGCTGAGGCAAGAGAATCACTTGAACCCAGGAGGCAGAGGTTTCAGTGAGCCGAGATCGCACCATTATACTTCAGCCCTGGGTGATAGAGTGAGATTCTGTCTCCAAAAAAGAATATAAATAAAGTAAACAATTCAGTAATTTCTAATACATTCACACAGTTGTGCAACCATCACCACTGTGTAATTTCAGAACCCTTTCATTGCCCCGGAAAGAAACCCAGTACCCACTAGCAATCACTCCCAGTCTCCTCTCCCCCAGCCCCTGGTAAGCACTAACCTACTTGCTGTCTCTATGGATTTGCCTCTTCTTTTTTTTTTTTTTTTTTTTTGAGACGGAGTCTCGCTCTGTCGCCCGGGCTGGAGTGCAGTGGCCGCATCTCAGCTCACTGCAAGCTCCGCCTCCCGGGTTCCCGCCATTCTCCTGCCTCAGCCTCCGGAGTAGCTGGGACTACAGGCGCCCGCCACCTCGCCCGGCTAGTTTTTTGTATTTTTTAGTAGAGACGGGGTTTCACCGTGTTAGCCAGGATGGTCTCGATCTCGATCTCCTGACCTCGTGATCCGCCCGCCTCGGCCTCCCAAAGTGCTGGGATTACAGGCTTGAGCCACCGCGCCCGGCCGGATTTGCCTCTTCTAGACATTTCATATAATGGAATCACAATATGTGGCCTTTTCTGTCTGGCTTCTTTTGCTTAGCATAATTTTTCTCACAATTGATCTATGCCGTAGCATTTATCGACACTTTATTCCTTTTTGTGGGTAAATAATATTCCATTGTGTGGATATACCACGTTGTTTTATTCTTTCATTGGTTGATGGACACTTGGGTTGTTGCCACATTTAGCTATTACGAATAACGCTGCTAACACACTCACATACAAGTCTTTATGTGGATGTATGTTTTCCACTCCCTCGGGCATATACCTGGGAGTGGGATTGCTGGGTCAGTATGGTAACTGTCTAGATTTTGGAGGAACTGCCAGACTGGTTTCCCAAGTGGCCCCACGGTTTTACATTCCCACCAGCAATGGATGAACTTTCCAGTTCCTCCCGGTCCTCATCAGCAACTGTTACTGTATTTCTTTTTTGTTATAGCCATTGTAGTAGATGTGAAGAGGTACTTAGAGTTCTTTGAAAGGATTACATGACAGGTTTTGGTTTCAGCTTTTTTTATTCACTTATTCCTTCCTATTAAATGAATTGGTAGGCAGGAAAGAAGAAGGTGGGAGACGATTGGAAAACGCGGTTTCAGAGTGAAGTACCTAACGAATCTCCCCTTGAGAACTAGATTCTTAAAAATCCATTGTCTGGACAGGGGCAGTGGCTCATGCCTGTAATCCTGGCACTTTGGGTGGCCGAAGTGGGCAGATCACTTGAGGCCAGGAGTTCAAGACCAGCCTGGCCAACATGGTAAAACCCCGTCTCTAGTAAAAATACAAAACTTAGCTGGGCGTGGTGGTGCATGCCTGTAATCTCAGCTACTTGGGAGGCTGAGGCACAAGAATTACTTGAACCCGGGAGGCAGAGGTTGCAGTGAGCCAAGATCACGCCACTGCACTCCAGTCTGGGTGACAGAGCGAGACCCTGTCTCAAAAAAAAAAAAAAAAAAATTCCATTGTCACCATAACTACTGTTCACTCAGTAGAACAATGCTGCACCATCTCTCTTTGTTTCTCTCACTGAAAGGATAGCACTTTTCCGAGGATCAACCAGAGAAACAGCTAGAAAAACCTCGCTGAGAGCTGATTTTGTTTTTAAATTATTTTTTACTGGGGCAAAATTAACAATATACAGTTAACCATTTTAAAAATGTATATAATTCAATGGTATTTAGTTGTGTAACCACCAGCTCCCTGCTTTCAGAATTCCATCACCCTGTGAAAACACTGGCACCCTAAAGTCATCACTGCCATCCCCACTCTCTCCATCTCCTGGTGATGTCTGCTCTGCTTTCTGTCCCTGTGGATTTGCCTCTTCTGTAAAAGGACTTCTACAACATGGGACCTTGTGTATCTGACTTCTTTCACCTAACTTGTTTTCGAGGTTGATCCTAGAAGCTGATTTCCTTTGTAGAAAGAGGGCAAGGGGAATTTCATCAGAACAGTGCTTTCAGGGGACTCGAAGGGAAGAACTTCTTCCCCTCGGGGACTGAGCACCCCTTCCACGTTGGGAATGGTCGTGGAGGTCGGCAGGGAGGACTGCATGCGTCATGTTCCGGGAAGTGGGGAGAAGGAACTGTGTCTGCTCACTGCTGTTTCCTGGCCTGTCACCCTTATCCTGATGCCACTGCTCTGCCTTTTGCAGCGCGACTGCGAGTACTGTCAGTACCATGTCCAGGCTCAGTACAAGAAGCTCAGCGCAAAGCGTGCTGACTTGCAGTCCACCTTCTCTGGAGGACGAATTCCAAAGAAGTTTGCCCGCAGAGGCACCAGCCTCAAAGAACGGCTGTGCCAAGATGGCTTTTACTATGGAGGAGTTTCTTCTGCCTCATATGCAGCTTCAATGTAAGATGTTCTCGGGGCTTCTTTTGGGCAGAGGATTTTGCTTATCAAAGACTAAACCTACTGGTTGTACCTTCCTGTAACCGTCATAGGATACTTTTTATCTTTCATAACTCATTGCCTGAAACAAGTTGGTTAAAGACCGCTTTTATTCCCAGGTAGAGATAAAAACTTCCAGGAGAGAGAGAGATTGACTTATGTTGTGTTGAACTTTAAGAGAGCCCACTCTTCTGTTCAACTTTTTTTTTTTTTTTTGAGATGGAATCTTACTCTATCACCCAGGCTGGAGTGCAGTGGTGCAGTCTCAGCTCACTGCAACCTCCATCTCCCAGGTTCAGGTGATTCTTCTGCCTCAGCCTCCTGAGTAACTGGGACTACAGGCGCGTGCCACCACGCCCAGCTAATTTTTGCATTTTTAGTACAGACAGGGTTTCACCACGTTGGCCAGGCTGGTCTCGAAATCCTGACCTCAGGTGATCTGCCTGCCTTGGCCTCCCAAAGTGGTGGGATTACAGGCGTGAGCTACTGCTCCCAGCCCCTCTTTGACTTCTAATGTGAATAGGGCACCTTTGTCAGGGCCATTAAAAATGTGTTAATTACAGTGTTCACACCCTTCTAATTATTTCTCCTGCGACCGTTTGAGGCTACAGACCTTGTGGAACCCAGATTTCATTCAGTGAGTGAATATACTATGAAGCCCCACACGGGGAGTGGGGCGATGCTGGGCAGGCATCCATGGCCCCTTGCCTGGGGAGTCAGAGTCCCTAGAGTCCCTGATGCTGTAATCCAAGGGTGTCCAATCTTTTGGCTTCCCTGGGCCCCTTTAGAAGAAGAATTATCTTGGACTACACATAAAATATACTAATGATAGCTGATAAGCTAAAAAAAAAAGAAAAGTCTCTTAATGTTTTAAGAAAGTTTATGAATGTGTGTTGGGCCACATTCAAAGCCATCCTGGGCTGCGTGTGGCCCGCGGGCTATGGTTTGGACAAGCTTGTAATCAGTGGCCTCGTCACCACATTATATAAAGCATATCTGAGGACTTGGCACGAGGCAGCTACAGTTGATCCAAGAATAAAACATAGATTTTTGGTCCCAATCCAACAGGAATGGGGCAAGAGGACTCACTTCCTGTTTCTTTTTTAACAGTAAGCATGTTTTTGAGATTTAAAATGATTTCTGAATTTTTCCAATCTGCTAAAAGCAATACATGTATATTAGTCTTTTAAAAGAACATACAATTCAACCAATGGAGAAAATAAAAACCAACTATAATCCTACCACCTGAAAAACTGTTAGTTCTAGGTCAGACACAGTTGCTTACATCTGTAATCCCAGCACTCTGGGAGGCCAAGGCAGGATTGCTTAAGCCCAGGAATTTGAGACCAGCCTGAGCAACATGACAAAACCCCATCTCCACAAAATGCAAAAAAAATTAGCTGGGCATGGTGGCACATGCCTGTAGTCCCAGCTGTTTGGGAGGCTGAGATGGGAGAATTGCTTGGGCCTGGGGAAGTTGAGGCTGCAGTGAGTCATGATTGCTCCACTGCACTCCAGGCTAGACAACAGAGTGAGATCTTGTCTCGAAAAAGACCCCAAATTGTTAGTTCCTTGGTATATATAGTCCTAGGTGTTGTGTTTTGTTTTTTCATATGTATAAATTTTTAGTAATATAAAATGAGATCATATTGTCCCTATTCTTTGTATCCACTTTTTTTCCAGCGTAAAATAATTAATGTTTTTCTTGTCTTATGTATTTTTAGTGGCTACATAGTGTTCTTTTACATACTCTGCCTTAATTCATTTAAACAGTTCCCTATGGGTGAACACTAATGGTGTTTCCAATGTTTCACATTATAAACAAACCTGTTGTTCATATTCTACATTTTTGCATAATCCTTAATTATTTAAAGATAAATATCCAGACTGCTAGATCAAAGCATTGGGGTTTTTTTTGTTTTGTTTTGTTTTTTATTTCTTTTGCCAAATTTCGTTCCAGAATGACCTCAAGCAGAGGGCCTCTAGCTTTTTGTCTGTGACACAGTGCATAAACCGGTTATGCTCTTGGGCCGGGACATTAAGAAAGCCTTCTTAGGCCGGGTGCGGTGGCTCAAGCCTGTAATCCCAGCACTTTGGGAGGCCAAGACGGGTGGATCACGAGGTCAGGAGATCGAGACCATCCTAGGTAACACGGCGAAACCCCGTGTCTACTAAAAAATACAAAAAATTAGCCAAGTATGGTGGCGGGCGCCTGGAGTCCCAGCTACTTGGGAGGCTGAGGCAGGAGAATGGCGTAAACCTGGGAGGCAGAGCTTGCAGTGAGCCGAGATCCGGCCACTGCACTCCAGCCTGGGTGGCAGAGCGAGACTCCATCTCAAAAGAAAAAAAAAAGAAAAAGAAAGCCTTCTTAGATGGTGTTTTGAGAAATGTTGACAGTGTGTGTCATAAACGATGATATCGATGCCTTCTTTACCTCATCAGAGCGTTAGGGCTTTAGTGATTCTCCTTTTGGGGTGACTTGTCATTGCAGTGCAGCAGCTGTGGCCCCTAAGAAGAAGATTCAAACCACTCTGAGTCATCTGGTCGTTAAGGGCACAAACCTGATCATCCAGGAAACACAGCAAAAACTCGGTAATTTTGTTTTTCCATAAGAAATTTCTTTCTCCAGTTTAGTTATGCAGTCTTAGGGATAAGAGACCACACGTTGGGTACAGCGTACACTGCTCCAGTGATGGGTGCACCAGAATCTCAGAAATCACCACTAAGAACTTATTCATGCACGTAAATAAATAAATAAGCAAGCAAGCAGTCTTTAGGGTTGAAAATGGATACAGCTGATACTCTTAAGTAAGAAGAATCCGCTCATCACCTGTACGTAGTGAGTTGTGTGGTCTAACCTAAAGAAATCAAGCCTGGTTTGCAGGACCTTAAGGCAAAAAACAGCACATTGGTTTTAGCTGTGTCTTACCTCGGTATGCTTTTTAGAATTTCTTGGTGTGTCTGGGTCCACCTCTTTACATCCAGCATTAGAATCAGCAGCATTACCTTCCTGGCCAAACTTACTGGGTATCTTTTGTTAAAATGGGTCTTGGTCATAAAAACAAAACAATTTTTAATAAAATAAAAATAAAAACAAGTCTTGATCAGAGAATGCAGCCCCCACCCTGGGCTTATGGTCATAAACCGTGGTCAGGGACCCTTATCCTTAGTGCGTATTCCAGAAACAGGGTATCACCCCCGGTTTTAAGGGCTTAGTATTCTAATCATTACTAGAAATAAAATATACTGAGGATACCTGCCATCCTATGAGTCCAGTGATGGAGGTTAAGGATTCTTTTCTTTCCTCTTGGTATTCTGTCTTCTTCGTTTACATGTGACTAAAATTACGAGTGCAGAGTTTAGAAAGTGGTATGTCATATGACCTCAAACTATCTGAATGTGAATCCTCTAAAGCTGGTGTTGACCTGGCACAGGAATACCCCAGAGGAGCCTGTCTTGCTCTGAGGAGTTCAAGGAACTGATGGACCTGCCGACGTGTGGAGCCAGGAACTTAAAACAGCATTTAGCCAAAACCACGGCTTCAGGTACCATCAGCTGCGCGGCCGCACGTGTGTCCCTGTGTTCCCTCAGCTGCCCAGGGCACCCCCTCAGTCTGTGGGCTTCTGTTCCAGGCATCATGGGGATCCCGAAACCTGCCATCCAGTCCATCTCGGCCTCAGCACTCTTGAAGCAACAGAAGCAGCGTATGCTGGAGATGAGGAGAAGGAAATCAGAAGAAATACAGAAGCGGTAAGAGGAGCAGATTTAATATTCCCTGTTTGGGTCATCCATCTCAGGCGTCCTCAGAACATCTTCATCGGTTTCTAGAATGTGACTTCAGGTTTCGGTTGGCTGTGTTTTAACTCTGAAAGTTTAAAATAGTTTTCCCATAACCTGAATAGCTTTTTTTTTTTTTTTTTTTTTTGAGACGGAGTCTCGCTCTGTGGCCCGGGCTGGAGTGCAGTGGCCCGGATCTCAGCTCACTGCAAGCTCTGCCTCCTGGGTTCACGCCATTCTCCTGCCTCAGCCTCGCAAGTAGCTGGGACTACAGGCGCCCGCCACCTCGCCCGGCTAGTTTTTTGTATTTTTTAGTAGAGACGGGGTTTTACCATGTTAGCCAGGATGGTCTCGATCTCCTGACCTCGTGATCCGCCCGCCTTGGCCTCCCAAAGTGCTGGGATTACAGGCTTGAGCCACCGCGCCCGGCCTGAATAGCATTTAAGGCTGTGTTATTTCTTACATTGGTGACTCCCAACACCAAATGGTACAGGTTAGAGTCGTTATCACCATGGAAAAGGGAAAGAGGTGACATGTACGTAAAGAGGGTTTTTGTGAAGGGGGAGAGCGTAGGTTCACCTGCTGGCTGTCATTTTCTCTCTCTCTTTCTTTGAGACAGGTTTTCACTCTGTCACCGAAGCTGAAGTGCAATGCTGCAGTCCCGACTCATTGCAACCTCCATGTCCCAGGCTCCAATGATCCTCCTGCCTTGGCCTCACAAGTAGTTGGGACTACAGGCATGTGCCACTATGCCTGGCTAATTTTCGTGTTTTTTTCTAGAGACTGGGTTTTGCCATTTTGCCCAGGCTGGTCTCAGACTCCTGGATGCAAGTGATTTGCCTGGCTGCCATTTCTGGCTTTTGCCACAATTCAGTTTTTTATGACAGGCAGAGCCAGTGAGTAGAGTACAGTTCTTTGGATACATGATAAAAATGAAGCACTAAAAATAGAGAGTCATTTTAGAGGCAAAAGCAAGTGCAAATGTGTTACTTGGCTTCAGCCAATAATAAAAAAGAAAATCAAGTGGAAATGCATATGGTAGGTGAACAAATGAATGATTCCTGAACTCAGGTCATCTGAATACTGATGAGAGCTGCGGTTCACAGGCACTTCATACGTACTCCATAAACACAGCATCTGAGCCTCCAGGGGCTTCTCAGCCTTGTTTTACTAATAGTGTGCCTGGAGGTCAGAGAGCTACTTTATGCTGGGGCCGAGTTTTGGGCTCACACATGTGCTCTGGTGCTGAACCTTTTGCCATCCCGAATCGGGGCTGCTGAAAGGCAACATCCACGAAAGGGAGTCAATGATAAGACAAGAAGGAATTCTGGGAAAGTAAGAGAATGGGTTTGTTCTCAGGCAGATTAGTTTGAGGTGCTGGTGGGATATCTATAGAGCTACTCATCGTGCGCCTACAGGTGACATAAATGATATACGTGGGCATAGAAATACGTACAGAGTTGGGGGCCTCGTGGGAAATAGAGAGTGCCCATCAGTTTGAAGCATTGCATAATGAAAATTTTCAGAGTTTTGTTGGCCAAGGAAACCTAATCTTTGCACAGGATTTGATAGGCAGTTTGCAAACACAGCCTGGAGCTTGCAAGAGTGGGTGTCAGGTTGGGAAGAGTACTGCTCTGGGATGGGCTGGCTCCCGTCTTGAGTCTGGCCCTTGTGAGTAATGTGATCCTAGGCGTCAGTTTCTTCATTGATCAGATGATAAGTTTGGACTAGATGATTTCTGAGGTTTGTTGTTTGTTTTTAAATATCTCTTACAAGGCTGACTCAGTGGCTCATATCTATAATCCTAGCACTTTGGGAGGCTGAGGCAGGCAGATTGCCTGAGCCCAGGAGTTCAAGACCAATCTGAGCAACATGGTGAAATCCTGTCTCTACAAAAAATACAAAAATTACCTGGGCAGGGTGGTGCACACTGTGGTCCCCGATACTCGGGAGGCTGAGGTGGGAGGATCACCTGAGCCTGGGAAGCAGAGAGGCAGCGAGCCGCCATCATGCCAGTTCACTCCAGTCTGGATGACAGAGCAAGACCCTGTCTCCAAAAATAAAAGTAAAATAGCTCTTAAAACTATTTGTTGCCAGGCGTGATGGCTCACGCCTGTAATCCCAACACTTGGTAGGCTGAGGCACGAGAATCACTTGAACTCGGGAGGCAGAGGTTGCAGTGAGCCAAGATCATGCCACTGCACTCCAGCCTGGGCAACAGAGCGAGACTCTGTCTCAAAAAAAAAAAAAAAAAAAAAGGGCTGTAAAATAATCTCTAAGTTACAGTGCTTTTCGTTAATGACTTCCAAATGTCTCACGTGTATTGTCTCTTCCCAGTAGCATAAACGAAGATGCAGGGAGATGCAATGAGTTCTTACAGGCCCTAGAGCTGACGGTAGGGGTGGGAATATAGTTCACACCGCATCTTCAGCTATGTGCACTGTGGATGGCATCCCCTGGACAACCGATTGATAAATACACTAATCAGTTCTAAAGTGTTAGGACAATTACAGCTTATTCAAAGAAAACAAATAATGGCGGAGTTAGTAAAGCTAATATTGTTCTTATTGTGTGCAAATTTGAATTACCAGCCAAGAAGGGGACATTATTTTGCTAACAACTAGCTCCCAGCTGGTGGCCTGCCTGCCACCTCCCAGTCCACCTGAAGTTCCAGAGTTTTTATTTTCGTAAACCCTGTTTGCATATTTTGACTGTATGTTCTTTAAAGATTTCTGCAGAGCTCAAGTGAAGTCAAGAGCCCAGCTGTGCCATCCTCATCAAGACAAACCCCTGCTCAGCCTCCACAGACAGGATCCGAGTTCCCCAGGCTGGAGGGAGCCCCGCCCACAATGACGCCCAAGCTGGGGCGAGGCCTCTTGGAAGGAGATGATGTTCTCTTTTATGATGAGTCACCACCACCAAGACCAAAACTGAGTGCTTTAGCAGAAGCCAAAAAGGTAACTGGCATCTCTTCCCTTTAACACTTGAGTTTGCATTCTTTAGGGCAGAGCTGGAGGAAGACAGACACCTAATAGCTGTTTGTTGATCGTGATCATTAGAGTCAGCATAATTTGAAAACATGGTAGTGTCAATATAATATTAAAAGAAAGTTAGATCTGTTATCTCAACACTTTTTCTCGTCAGGCTACAAGAGGTAACCTAGAGGAAGATAGTGTTTTATAACCAGAGGCACTGACGGGAGGAAAAAAATTCTTGGAATTGTTGAGGCGAGACTGTAAAATGGTGGTTTAAGGAATCCATTTTTTATGTTTTATTTATTTATTTGTTTATTTATTGGATGGAGTCTCATTCTGTCGCCTAGGCTGGAGTGCAGTGGCATGATCTTGGCTCACTGACCTCTGCCTCCTAGATTCAAGTGATTCTCCTGCCTCAGCCTTCTGAGTAGCTGGTATTACAGGCGCCTATGACCATGCCCGGCTACTTTTTGTATTTTTAGTAGAGACATGGTTTCACCATGTTGGCCAGGCTGGTCTCGAACTCCTGACCTCAAAGGATCCACTTGCCTCGACCTCCCAAAGTGCTAGGATTATAGGTGTGAGCCACCATGCCTGGCCATTTTATTTATTTATTTTTTTGAGACACGGTCTCCCCCTGTCACCCAGGCTGGAGTGCAGTGGAACAATCATGGTTCACTGCAGCCTCAACCTCCCAGGATCGATTGCTCCACCTGCCTCAGCCTCCCAAGTAGTAGCTGGGACTGCAGGCACATGCCACCAAGCCTTGGCTAATATTTGTATTTTTTGTAGAGATAGGGGCATCCCTTTGTTGCCCAGGCTGGTCTTATACTCCTGGACTCAAGCAATCCCACCTCAGCTTCCCAAAGTGCTGGGACTACAGGCATCAAGAATCCTTCTTTAAAAGAAATCTTACATAAAAGTCCAGTCCCATGACAGGTGAAAGCTGAGCTGCTGTGGCTGAAGTAGGGGTAAGGCACCCAGAGCCCCAAGTGCCTGTTTCCTGAGTACCCTGATCAAGCTTCTCTCTTCCCTGTAGTTAGCAGCTGCAGCCAAATGAGGGACAAAGGCTAGCTGTATGCCAAAACCTTACCTATAATAATAGCAGGAATACCTATAATAACCATGGCCCAAGTCTCTATTACTCCGCACCTGTGATATGTGTGTGCCGTATATTTACTTGTTTATTTATTTATTTATTTATTTGAGACGGAGTCTTGCTCTGTCACCTATAATAACCATGGCACAAGTCTCTATTACTCCGCACCTGTGATATGTGTGTGCCGTTGATTTATTTGTTTATTTATTTATTTATTTATTTGAGACGGAGTCTTGCTCTGTCACCCAGGCTGGGGTGCAGTGGTGCGGTCTTGCCTCACTTGCAGCCTCCACCTCCTGGGTTCAATCAATTCTCCTGCCTCAGCCTCCTGAATAGCTGGGATTACAGGTGCCCACCACCACACCACACCCAACTAATTTTTGTATTTTTAGCAGAGACAGGGTTTCACCATGTTGGCCAGGCTGGTTTCGAACTCCTGACCTCGAATGATCCACCTGCCTTAGGCTTAGTCTCCCAAAGTGCTGAAATTACAGGCATGAGCCACTGCACCTGGCCAGGAATGTATTTACTGTGTAAAGATTCATACTTTACAGATATTATCTTATTTCATCCATACAACTATGACCTTCAAAGGTAGGTCAATGCTATATCATCATTTCCTTCTCTTTTTTGTGTGTGTTTGTTTTGAGACAGGGTCTCACTGTGTTTCCCAGGCCGGTGTACAGAGGTGTAGTCCCAGCTCACTGAAACTTCCACCTCCCCAGGCTCAGGTGATCCTCCCACCTCAGTCCCCTGAGTATCTGGGACTACAGGCATGCACTACCATGCCCAGCTAATTTTTGTATTTCTTGTAGAGGTGAAGTCTCAGTATGTTGCACAGGCTGGTCTCAAGAAATCCACCTGCCTCAGCCTCCCGAAGTGCTGGGTTTACAATAGGCCACCATGCCAAGCCCCATTTCCACTTTATACATGAGAAGTTAAGTAATTTTCATTGGGTTACAAGGTAGTCCATGGCAGAGCTGGATGGAATTTTATCTTAATTCTGATTCGAAAACTTCCAAAATGGTGATGTGGTTCCTTTATGGATCTGGAAGCCTGCAGTCTCGCTGATGTCAAACTTGTTATATTTAAATAAACTAAGACTTTATTCGTCAACATATAGACCTGTCTCCCATGCTATCATATTCTAGTAATTCTGTTAATAATACTAAGTAACATTAAGATATGTTCTGCCAATTTCTGTCAGAACAGCCAGAATTCACTGGTTAATAACAAAACAGGGGTCCAGGTCTCTAAGTGCCTCTGTCATCTTTCAGATCTTTACCTCTCTCTCATCTCTTTTTTTCTAGTTAGCTGCTATCACCAAATTAAGGGCAAAAGGCCAGATTCTTACAAAAACCAACCCAAACAGCATTAAGAAGAAGCAAAAGGACCCTCAGGACATCCTGGAGGTGAAGGAACGTGTAGAGAAAAACACCATGTTTTCTTCTCAAGGTACTGCAGTTTCACAGTTAACAGTGCGAAAGAGAAACTGTTTCTAAGGGAAATATGTTCTAAACCAAAACCAGCACCCAGGTGTCAAGTAATTACTTCCATTTCCTCCTGTATAGAATACCTAAATAGAATTTATACGGGTGGAACTGAATTTTTTTTTTTTTTTTTTTTTTTTTTTGAGATAGAACCTTGCTCTGTTGCCAGGCTGAAGTGCAGTGGTGCAGTCTCGGCTCACTGCAGCCTCCGCCTCCTGGGTTCAAGCGATCCTCCTGTCTCAGCCTCACAAGTAGCTGGGACTATCAGCGCATGCCACCACGCCCAGCTAATTTTTTGTATTTTTAGTATAGATGGGGTTTCACCATGTTGGCCAAGATGGTCTCAATCTCTTGACCTCGTGATCCGCCCGCCTTGGCCTCCCAAAGTGCTGGGATTACATACGTGAGCTGGAACTGATTCTTTTATAATCACATTAAATTGGAATAAAATTTGGCACAATTTGAATACTTGGGAATAGGATTGTTCATTGGATCTTTGTACATATATATTAGCATAAAAATTTGCTTTGACAGAACTAGAATTCCTTTGTTTAAATTGCCATATCTTTATTTTTAAAATTCTGAAGTTGGCAATATCATTTTAAGGTAATTGTCAACATTATTTAACGTTGTTGTTATCTGTTATCATAGTCAGCTGCCTATTTGAAGGTGAAAGAGATTCTAATTTAGTGGTCAAATCTGCCACCACCCCACATTCTAGGCTTACTTAGCTTCTTGGCGCACCTCTGAGAACTTTTCCCTGCTGGGACCAGCTGGGGTAGATCAAGTTTGAAGGGCTGGTAGGCAGAGGAAGAGGGAGTGAAAGGGAGTGGAGTCGATGAGGCACGCTGGCTTTGTGAAATTTCTTGGTCACTGCTGATGTTTGTTTCCTTGTGCCCCAGCTGATGATGAAATGGAGCCTGCCAGGAAAAAAAGGAGAGAACAACTTGCCTACCTGGAATCTGAGGAGTTTCAGAAAATCCTAAAAGCAAAATCAAAACACACAGGCATCCTGAAAGGGGTAAGAGCCCAAAAGCTCAAGGATAGTGTTGATGTCCGGTGTCCTTCAAAGCCAAGGCGCTTAGCTGTAGGACCAAGAATCTGTTGTTTGTTTTGTTTTGTTTTTCTGAGATGGAGTCTCATTCTGTGGCCCTGGCTGGAGTGCAGTGGTGCCATCTCAGCTCACTGCAACCTCTGCCTCCCAGATTCAAGTGATTCTCGTGCCTCAGCCTCCCGAGTAGCTGGGATTACAGGCACCTGCCAGCACACCAAGCAGATTTTTGTATTTTTAGTAGAGGCAGAGTTTCACCATGTTGGCCAGGCTGATCTCTAACTCCTGACCTCAAGTGATCCTCCCTCCTTGGCCTCCCAAAGTGCTGGAATTACAGGTGTGAGCCACCATGCCTGTGCCCAGCCAAGAATCTGTTTTTTACGTAAATCTAGAGGTAGGTATATATCAGTTTGTTTGAAGAACAGGAGAGTTTCTAATAGATTTTAGCTTTGTCCTTGTCTCTTTACTGAAGAATATAATTTGATTTAACATGACTTAAATAGATCTAAATATTGTAAAAATGTTTGCATTTGGTTATGGCTGTGAATTATGTTTAAATGGCTCTACACTGCTGCTATTTTCTGCCTTGCAATATGCAAAGAGAGTTTTCCCATTCCAGTATTTTTATATTGGCATTTCAAATACTCTAAATCAAGAGTTAACCCCATCACGCCCAAGGACCCTTTTTAATAACAAGTATTTTGTATTGCTTCCTTATCTTGAAATGAAATTCATAGATAATATGAATTACCTATGTTAGTCATTTCGAAAAAGCAATAAATATCCTAATGCAAAGAAGAAAAAATGAAAATATTTATGATAAAGATACAGATTTCATTATGGATTCGTAAATGCAGGGGCAGAACTAGCTTAGGGGAAATAATAAAGTCGTCAGAGGCTTGGGCTTATCAGTGTAAATGAGCCAGAAATGGAGACTCACATAGGTTTGTGTCTTGGTCAATAGCACGGACCCATCTCTTTGATAATGTAGGGTTTTTGCTTCAGGGGTTGGACGGGTGTTCAGACAGGGTCTCTGTATGTTCCCCAGTCTGGTCTTAAACTCCTGGGCTCAAGCAATTCTCATACCTCGGCCTCCTGAATAGCTAGGACTAGATAAGGTACTTTTGGCGGGGAGCTGGGAAGGTTTTGTTTTTTTGAGACAAGGTCTTGTTCTGTCCCCCAGGCTGGAGTGCAGTGGCACTATCAGGGCTCACTGCAGCCTCAAACTCCTGGGCTCAAGGGATGCTCCTGCCTTAGCCTGGCAAGTAGCTGGTACTACAGGTGCATCACCATGACTGGCTTTTTCTTTTTTTTTTTTTTTTTTTGAGACAGCGTTTCACTCTGTCACCAGGCTGGAGTGCAATGGCGTGATCTCGGCTCACTGCAACATCTGTCTCCCGGGCTCAGGCGATTCTTCTGCCTCAGCCTCCCGAGTAGCTGGGACTACGGGCGCCCGCCACCACGCCCGGCTAATTTTTATATTTTTAATAGAGACGGGGTGTCACCATGTTGGCCAGGATGGCCTCAATCTCTTGACCTGGTGATCCACCCGCCTCAGCCTCCCAAAGTGCTGGGATTACGGGCGTAAGCCACCACGCCCGGCCAACTGGCTAATTTTTTTTAATTAATTTTTTTTTTTACAGACAGGGTTTATCTGTGTTGCCCAGGCTGGATGGTGTGTGTGTGTGTGTTTTTAAGTAAATAATCCTGAGAAACCAAAGTACCATTGTCCCTCAGTATACACAGGAAGCTAGTTTTACTCTTGGAGTAGTCAACATAGGTTAAAACCATGCACGAATATTGTAGGGTTATGTAGAAAGCTGTTAAATTCTAGGGTTTTAATCAGGTTCCGCATCCACACAGATGTCTCATAGAGCACACAGAAGCCAGGCAGGAGGAGAAGCAATCCTTGGTTGTGTCAGTGACTGTTGCATGCATTGCAGACAGTGCAGCACCCCTGGTCCCTGCTAGCCGCAGAAGTAGCAATCATTGCAATAACAAGGAAAGTGCTCCCACCAGTTTTGAAAATATCCCCATTCAGTATCACTATTCCGAATGATCTGCTCTTGCTTTGATTAACAAATAACTAACGAGACAATTCTGCATCATGTCTTTTCACTGGACTTGACACTCAGGAGACATGCCAGAGCTGACTCGGCAGCCTGCAGAGTTGAGCTCCTCGCCTCTGTGGCACCCGAGGCCCCGGGCCCTCCTGCCTGTGGAGCAACGCTAACCCCATCACTGCACCCACATTCTGCCACAAGGATCTCTGCCCTCAGGGCTGTTCCCTGATGTTCCGTGCACCCAGGAAACTCACCAGTTGGGGCCTGGAGTACATTGTATATGTGGAGTCTGTATTCGAACTGTAGAAATAACTGCCTTTGGGCACACACTTGACATAATAATACTGTCACGTTAGGAGTGTTTATTTGTATTTGGTGCTTTAAAAATCACCAAATGGGCCAGGTGCTCACGCCTGTAATCCTAGCTCTTTGGCAGGCCAAGGCAGGTGGATCACCTGAGGTCAGGAGTTTGAAACCAGCCTGGCCAACAGGGCGAAACCCCATCTCTACTGAAAATCCAAAAATTTAGCTGGGCATCGTGGTGGGCACCTGTAGTCCCCGCTACTTAGGAGGCTGGTGCAAGAGAATCACTTGAACCCAGGAGGTGGAGGTTGCAGTACGGTAGAGGTTGCACCACTACACTCTAGCCTAGGTGACAGTGAGACTCCATCTCAAAAATAAAATAAAATAAAAATAAAAATCACCAAATGCTCTCATGTCCCTTTGTTTTTGCATATTATGAGGTCATTTCTATGCATCGTCATCTTTTGCTTTGCAGCTCATTGAGGCACTGTCCAGAGCCCTCTCACACTTAGCCTGCCTCTTCGGTTCTGTTCTGTTTTGATTATTATCAGTTGTGTCATTTGAATAATCATGAAGTTACTCTTACTGCGCTGCCTGAGCACATACTGGATTTAATGCCAGGTCTTCCGTATGCCCTGTCATTCCAGGCCGAGGCTGAGCTGCAGGAGCGCTACTTTGAGCCACTGGTGAAAAAAGAACAAATGGAAGAAAAGATGAGAAACATCAGAGAAGTGAAATGCCGTGTTGTGACATGCAAGACGGTGGGTGAAGGCGGGGGCTGCAGCAAGCCATGGGCCCTGTGTGGTGCTGTTGTGACTCAGCAGCACATGGAGAACCTGTGGGATCTGGGGCCCTATATCTCGTGATGTGTCAGTTAATTAGGCTGGAAAGCAAAGGGCGCAGGTGGCCCAGGACCGGGCTTCGTGCCTGACCTGGCTGCTGTGCTCTGCAAAGGGAATTCTTCTCTCATTTGACCAGAGCCCCCATCTCTTCCCCTGGACCACTGGGTCCACGTGGCTCTGACTGCTGTTTCTCAGGTTCTGGCATATCCTCACTCAGCATTCTCAGGCCTTGGGACCATGGTTGAACCCCTTGGCCTCTCATGTTATGATCCACCACTGCTTTCCTACTCCTGGCTGAACCTGCTCTGTTGAGTCTCAAGCCAGAGTGTGGATTATATCATCATCAATGTTTGCAGAATTTTTATCATAAATCTGTTAGAAAATTCTAAGTCCTCTATTCCTCAACATTGATTTAAAATGGGAAGAAAGGGTTGGGTGCGATGGCTCACGCCTGGAATCGCAGCACTTTGGGAGGCCAAGCCCGGTCCTGGGCCACCTGCTCCCTTTGCTTTCCAGCCTAATTAACTGACACATCATGAGATAGGGCCCCAGATCCCACTTGAGGCCAGGAGTTTGAGACCAACCTGGGCAACATTGTGAGACCCCATCTCAACAAAAAATAAAAAATTAGCCAGGTGTGGTGGTACACACCTGTGACTCCAGCTATTTGGGAGGCTGAGGCAGGAAGATCACTTGAGCCCAGGAATTCAAAGCTGCAGTGAGCTGTGATCACACCACTGCACCCTAGCCTGGGCAACAGAGCGAGATCCTATCTCAAAAAGAAAGAAGAAAGCTCTTGGTGAACACTGTTCCTTCCATTACCATTTGTTCCCACGATCCCTGCATGGCACATCGGCCTACTTAATAAACCTGCAGAAGAGGTGGCAGGGGCGTAACTTACCAAGTGCACTTTTCTCTGTCTTACTCCTTTTAACAGTGTAGCTCTCCTGTGTATTTGAGGGTCAGCTCCAAATCAGCTACCACCAAAAGTAGGACTTCCTTGAGAAAGTTTCTCTCTTGGAGCATAAGTAAAGATGATTCTTTTAAACATAGTTTTGAGAAGACAGGAAGCACACACCCACCATTGCATTTCACCTCAGATGGCAGCTCTTACTGCGACACAGCGGTGGACCTGCAGCAGAGCTGGTGGGTTGTCTCCCGTTGCCGCCGTAACAGATGATCACAGATGAGGTGGCCTAACACAATGCATATTTTTTGTTATTTTATTATTTATTTATTTATGTATTTATTTATTTATTTTGAGATAGTTTTACTCTGTCACCCAGCTTGGAGTGCAGTGGCACAATCTCGGCTCACTGCAACCTCTGCCTCTCGTTCAAGCGATTCTCGTGTGTCAGCCTTCCGAGTTGCTGGGGTTATGGGCACACACAACACTACCCGGCTAATTTTTGTATTTTTAGTAGAAATGGGGTTTCACCATGTTGGACAGGCTGGTCTGGAACTCCTGACCTCAGATGATCTGCCTGCCTCGGCCTCCCAAAGTGCTGGGATTACCAGCATGAGCCACCGTGCCTGGCCTCACAGTGCACATTTATTATCTCTTGTGTGGGTCAGAAGTCTGTGTGGGTCTTGCTGGTCTAAAATCAGGGTGTAGCCAGGGCCGGGTTTCCTGCAGATGGGGCTGCTGTAAGGGAGAATCATCTTGCCCAGCTTCTGAGTTGCTGCATCCTCGCCTGTCCTCACTTCCTCAGCACAGCCAGCAGCAGTGGGTTGAGCTCTCACATTCCAGCCCTGAGCACCTCTTCCATGTTTAAGGGTCCTTGTGATTCCATTGGGCCCACCCAGATCATCCAGGACAATCTCCCTATCCATTAGCAGCCTGAATTTCACCTGCAGCCTTGATTCCCCTTCACCCTGGACCAGCACACACTCACAGTTTTGGGGAGTAGGCTGTGCATATCTTTAGGGGGCCATTGTCATGCCAGCCTCGGGCTCACCACTCTGCTCTGCACTTTCTGAGCTTGCCCAAGTCTCGAGTTACTGATCAAACTCAGTGTAATTCCCAGAAGTTACATCGCTCTCTCCCGCACATGGTTTGCTGCTCACCCACCATTTCTCATTCTCGTCGGTCCTTTTGAGGATCGAAATTAAAAGGGAATTCCTTAATCTCTCTGTCTTGGCTTTGCTGTTAATGAAATAGGGAGTAAGAATAAGCCTATATCCTTTTTATAGATCATAGAAGAAAATGAAAGAGCTGCTGATTAGTCTTTCTAAATAGATCCCAAGCCTCTGCATCCTGTATAAGCAAAGGGCCGTAATGACTCTAGCACAGACTGACCGAAGCTATTTAGGGGTTTGCAGTACTTTTCCTCTCCTGCCCTTGCTATTGTCATCATGGAACATGTTACGCAATAACAGAAAGTTATTGTGTACTTTGTGCCTGATCAGAAATTGGGCCAAATATGAGAAACAGTGGTATCAGTGTGAGGGAGTCAGGCAATCACACGGGTCCCTGTAGCAAGAGGCGAAGGTGGCCCAGTCCCCTAGCAAGGGCCCAGGTGGTGATGAGAGACCAGGTGATCATGGAGCAGATTGCCCTGACTGCAGCTGAGCATTTGTCCTCAAAAGCTCTTCACCAGCGGTGTGGGTTTTTTGTTGCTCTGTGCAGTGCGCCTACACCCACTTCAAGCTGCTGGAGACCTGCGTCAGTGAGCAGCATGAATACCACTGGCATGACGGCGTGAAGAGGTTTTTCAAGTGTCCCTGTGGAAACAGAAGCATCTCCCTGGACAGACTCCCGAACAAGCACTGCAGGTATGAGAATCACCTGGAGCTCTTTGTCCCACTTGGGGATTTTCATCTCTTTTTCCAGAGTCTGTGATTCTGTTCCCTTGGAACACTGGATAATCATTCCATGCCTTCCTATAGCTCCAGGCTACCCTTGGGACTCAAGTTGTTAACTGAAATCCCTGGAAGGAAGGGACCCTGCCCTTTCACTGCTGTCCCCAACACCTAATGTAGTGCCTGGCCCATAGGGGGTCCTCAGAAGTGTTTGCTGAATAAATAAGTGAAGAATCATAGGGGGGGTGGTGAACATGTATGTGTGTCTTGGGGGCTAGGATGCACATAACATTTTTTTCCTCTCTCCAAAGAGTTATTTGATCATTTTATATGTCTTTAGCTTGTGAGGGCTGCTGTTCTTCAGTATCCAAGGGGCATTGGTCCCAGGACAGCACTCTCCCCGCAGGATACCAAAATCTGTGGATGCTCAAGTCTCTGATATAAAATAGTGTTGTATTTGCATATAATGTGCACATATCTTTTCATATACTTTAAATCATCTCTAGATTACTTATAATACCTAACACAGCCACGTGCGGTGGCTCACGCCTGTAATCCCAGCACTGGGAGGTTGAGGTGGGCAGCTCACAAGGTCAGGAGATCGAGACTATCCTGGCTGACACGGTGAAACCCTGTCTCTACTGAAAATACAAAAAAAATTAGCCAGGCCTAGTGGTGGGCACCTGTAGTCGCAGCTACTCGGGAGGCTGAGGCAGGAGAATGGCATGAACCTGGGAGGCAGAGCTTGCAGTGAGCACAGATCCCTCCACTGCACTCCAGCCTGAGCAATAGAGTGAGACTCTGTCTCAAAAAAAAAAAAAAAAAAAATTACCTAATACAATGTAATGCGGCAAATAGTTGTTATATTTTTTTATTGTATTATTTTTTATTGTGCTTCATATATATGTATATTTTGTTTTTCTTTTTTTTTTTTTTTTTTTTTTTTTTTTTTTTTTTTTTTTTGAGGCGGAGTCTCGCTCTGTCGCCCAGGCTGGAGTGCAGTGGCCGGATCTCAGCTCACTGCAAGCTCCGCCTCCCGGGTTTACGCCATTCTCCTGCCTCAGCCTCCCGAGTAGCTGGGACTACAGGCGCCCGCCACCTCGCCGGCTAGTTTTTGTATTTTTTTTAGTAGAGACGGGGTTTCACTGTATTAGCCAGGAGGGTCTCGATCTCCTGACCTCATGATCCGCCCGTCTCGGCCTCCCAAGTGCTGGGATTACAGGCTTGAGCCACCGCGCCCGGCCTATTTTGTTTTTCAACTTGTATAAATTTAAGGGGCACAGGTGCAATTTTGTTACCTGGATAGTTTGTGTAGTGGTAAAGTCGGGGCTTTTAGTGTAGCCATCCCTGAAATAATGTACATTGTACCCGTTAGGTAATTTCTCCTCCCTCACCCCCTCCACCCTTCAGTGTCTATTTTTCCACCTTCTGTGTCTTTGCATACACATGTTAGCTCCCATTTGTAAGTGGGTACATGCAGTATTTGACTTTCTGTTTCTGAGTTTTTTCACTTAGGATAATGGCAACATTATCCTAAGTGAAAAATGTTGCCAACATGCTCCAGCATCCATGTTGCTGTAAAAAACATGACTTCATTCTTTGTTATGGCTGAGCAGTATTCCATGGTGTATATGTACCACATTTTCTTTATCCAGTCATCTCTTGATGACATTTCGGTTGATTCCATGTCTTTGCTGTTGTGACTAGCGCTGTGATAAACATACATGAGCAGAAATCAGTATACCAATTTCTTTTCCTTTGGGTAGATACCCAGTAGTGGAATTGCTGGACTGAATGGTAGTTTTATTTTTAGTTTTTTGAGAACTCTTCATATGTTTTCTGTACGAGGTTGTGCTAATTTGTATTCCCACCAGTGTGAGCGCTCCCTTTTCACCACATCCACGCCAGCATTCGGTTATTTTTTGCCTTTTTAATAATAGCCATTCTGACTGGTGTAAGATGATATCTCTGAGGATGAGTGTTTTTCCGAATACTTTTGACCCACAGATGCGGTGGTTGAACCCACAGGTGTGGAGGGCTGACTGTGTGTGTTGTAAGGATCTTTTGTTTCTCTTTTTACTTTTTGGGACAACGTCAGATACAGAGGCAGAGCTGCCGTGTTTGACAGTCAAGGGACATCATTCACGTAGAATATGACGGTGGCACCTCCGGAGCTGGGTTAAGAAACCCTCCCTGGTGCGGCACGCCGCCATCGCGGGTCCATCCAGTGCCCTCCCCGGCTCATTCATGTTCTCTTCTTACCCCTTCTCCCTCCATCCCATCCCTTCACACCATCCTCAGCCATTTTCAGATGGTTGCTGTGATCCTCTTGTTAGTTTTCTTGTGAACGTGTACTGCTTGCTATGCAGCCGTATTTATTTCACATAGGTGGTACAGAATTATATGTCTCATTGGATTTCGTTTCTCACTCGGCTCTGTGTTTGTAGGATGTGTCTGTGTTCATCGCGTCTGCTGTTCCTAACTGATGACCGTGCCCATGGCAACACCCATCACATTTCACCCGCGGGCACCCTAGGCCCTCCCCACACGTGTCCCCTGGCCTCACCACCTCAGTGCTTTCACCTCAGTGAGTTCTTATTCCTGTCAAGAGCTCTCACTGGGATAGTATCACTGCCTTTTTGTGTGCTTGCTTATTTTCATTTGTTGTTTACTTCCTGGAGTTCATACTTCACTCTCACTTCAGGTTCTCCCGGGTCGATCCAGAGATCCTAGGGAGGGAGCCAGGAACCCGGGCCAGTTCATCACTTTACCAGGAGGTGGCTTGCCAATTTTTCACAATCTAGATTATAATTTTTAAGTAGTTATTTATATGTTGATACTTGACTTCTTTCCAAAATAGATGACTAAAAATGTCATTATAGTAAGCGCTTACGGAAAACATTAGAAAAATCAAAAAAAGTCTGTTCATTAAGTACAAGGCACAAATGGAAGGGCACGATGCCTTTCAGCCTCCAGATGGCACTGTGATTGTAAGAACTACGCTTTTTCTGGACTTTTTGTCAGTTGCTTTTTTTTTTTTTTTTTTTCTCTTCTTTTTTTGAGACAGGGTCTCACTGTGTCATGTGGACTGGAGTGCAGTGCCATGATCATAGCCCATTGCAGCCTTGAACTCATGGGCTCAAGCGATCCTCCTGCTTTTGACTCCTGAGTAGCTGGGACTACAGGTGTGCACCACCACACCCAGCTAATTTTTTTAATTTACTTTTTTTATAGAGACAGTGTCTCACTCTGTTGTCCAGGCTGGTTTCGAACTCCTGGGCTCTGGTGGGCTCAGCTGCCCAAAGTGCTAGGATTACAGGCATGAGCCACCATGCTTGGCTAGTTCTTGATCTAGAACAGAAGTCAGCACACATTGCCTATAAAATGTCAGTGGTGAACATATTAGGCTTTGTCGGCCACACAGCTCTGCTGGTGTAGCCTGAAAGCATCCATAGATAATACACAGGCAACTGGGCACCGCTGTGTTCAAATAAAACTTTATTTATAAAAACTAGCGATGTGCTGGATTGGGATTGTAGTTTGCTGACTCCTGACTAGAATAGTGATTTTTTTTTTTCTCACAATTTTATCATTGATCTACTGATAGAGTACCGGAGTTCTCTCCATTGATACTGAACCAGTCTCTGGAGGTGGAAGGTGATGGTTGGGAGGCTGTAAGGGCTATGGCCACTGACATGCCACCTTTCAGGGCAGGAATTGTGATATGGTTTGGTTGTGTCCCCACCCCAAATCTCATCTTGAATTGTAGCTCCCATAATTCCCACAAGTTGTGAGAGGGACTCAGTGGGAGGTAATTGAATCATGGGGCAGGTCTTTCCCGGGCTGTTCTCATGACAACAAATAAGTCTCATGAGATAGGATGGTTTTATAAAGGAGAGTTCCCCTGCGCACGCTGTCTTGCCTGCTGCCATGTAAGACATGCCTTTGCTCTTCCTTCGTCTTCCACCATGATTGTGAGGCCTCCCCAGCCACGTGGAAGTGAGTCCATTAAACTTCTTTTCTTTATAAATTACCCAGTCTTGGGTATGTCTTTATTAGCAGCATGAGAACAGACTGATACGAGTAGACTCTTAAGCTAGGTAAGGGGAAGGGGAGACAGGCAGAGCATCCGCACCCCACCCCAACCCTCTAAAATCCAAGGGAGCTGGCAGACATACTTCCTTGGCTTTATTATATGTCTTCTCTCTTTCTCTCTCTTCTCCCCAGAGTAAACTTCGTAGGAAATAAGTTTTCACCATAGTGTTCACATCCCTTCTCAGGGTGGAAGTCACCCACCATGTTAAAAATAAGAGCAAGGCCGGGCACCGTGGCTCAAACCTGTAATCCCAGCACTTTGGGACGCCGAGACGGGCGGATCACGAGGTCAGGAGATCGAGACCATCCTGGCTCACATGGTGAAACCCTGTCTTTACTAAAAAATACAAAAAACTAGCCGGGCGAGGTGGTGGGCGCCTGTAGTCCCAGCTACTCGGGAGGCTGAGGCAGGAGAAGGGCGTAAACCCGGGAGGCGGAGCTTGCAGTGAGCTGAGATCCGGCCACTGCACTCCAGCCTGGGCGACAGAGCGAGACTCCGTCTCAAAAAAAAAAAAAAATAAGAGCAAGAAGGGCTGGACTTGGTGGCTCATGCCTGTAATCCCAGCACTTTGGGAGGCTGAGGCAGATGGAACACTTGAGCCCAGGAGTTCGAGACCAGCCTGGGCAACATAGTGAGACTCCCCATCTCTACAGAAATTTAAAAATTAGCTGGGCATGGTGGTGCACACCTTTGGTCCCAGCTACTCAATAGGCTGAGGCAGGAGGATCACGTGATCCCTGAAGATCAAGGCTGCTGCAGTGTGCTGTGATCGTACTACTGCACTCCAGCCTGGGCCACAGAGTGAACCCTGTCTCTAAAAAAAATAAAAACAAAACAACAGTCCCTGGGCCCTTTGAATAAAAAGAAAGTAAAGAGGCTGGGCGTGGTGGCCACACCTGTAATTGCAGCACTTTGGGAGGCTGAGACAGGCAGATCACTTGTGCCCAGGAGTTTGAGGCCAGCATGGGCAACGTGGCAAAACCCCATCTACAAAAAAAGAAAAGAAAAGACAGTGAGTAAAGGCTTTTGGGTTACAAAGAGAAAGGGAGAAGGATGATCCAGACTAGAAAGAAGACTTTTCCTTTCTTAGCTCAACCTTTCTGCTTCAAAAAAAGAGGAGGAAGGGGCCAAACATAGATTATCCTGCACCAGAGGGCCAGCTCCGTAAATCTGAGTCTCATCCCAACCCCCATCAGCTGTAAAAACCAAGGGTGCGTTCATTACCTGCAGCGCATGGATCTCTGTGGTACCATCATTTGAAACTCCATCTCTGAAGGCTCTAGCTTTGTAAGGACCTACAGACCACTTCCCAAGTCATTGCAAGTTTAGTTTTAGTCACATTTGGCATACAATACAAATGTCACCTCGAACAGCTTCTCCTTGAATGGGGGGCCCCTCTCCCCAGGTGCAGTGAGCATCGTCGTCTTTACGTGTGTGGGCCTACACCACCCTGCTGAGTCAAGCCATCTTGTCTGTTTCAGTAACTGTGGCCTCTACAAATGGGAACGGGACGGAATGCTAAAGGTATGCCATTTGCCTACTAATTTTTGACTCCTTTTAGTGACCCATGCTAATAATGTTGAACCATCTCCTATTAAAATATTTTCATTTTTCTAGGAAAAGACTGGTCCAAAGATAGGAGGAGAAACTCTGTTACCAAGAGGAGAGGAACATGCCAAATTTCTGAATAGCCTTAAGTAACCCGAACTTCAGACATTTTCCCACAGCCTTCCTGGCCTCCTGTGACTCTGGAAAGCAAAGGATTGGCTCTGTATCGTCCATTGGTTCCTGACTGACGCCGTCAAAAACAAATGCTTGTTAAGCCCGTAAGCTTTGCCTCCTTACTTTCTGCCATTGGGTTGGTGTGACACCACATTTAACGTTGACATTTAAGTGGAAAACCAAGATATCATTGTCTTTTCTAAGCTCAGCGTGGATGATTGCATTACTTCATGCCCCAAATCTGGAAGGTAAACAGAGAGCTGTGCTTCTGTATCTTTTGATTATAGAGTGTTCACTTCTTTGTCATAATAAAATTCTAGTGTTTATATGAACACCCAGAGGCAAAAGAATTAATGTAGCTTAACTCTCACTCCAGGTAAGTTGCTTAAATTCTGGGCTTCAGTTTTCTCATCTGTAAAATCAGGAAGATTGGACTAAGTGATCCTGAAATGTATTTTTTAGCACTGGATTTCTACAAATAATAAAACTTTTCCCCATCTAGATAATTATGGTCACTGCCTTTAATATAGTCTTGATGTACAGATTAAAAGCCAGATTTCTTCATTCCATTCTGTTATCTCTGTTTTACTCCTTGAAATTGATCAAGTCAGTGAACCAAGTTGCATTTCAATTTACATACAGAGAGAGACAGAAAGCTCTCTGCTCTTGCATTATTGTGGAGCCCTGTAATAGAAATATGTAAAATCTCATTTTACTTTTTAAAATTTTTTTATTTAAGACAGGGTCTCGCTCTGTCACCCAGGTTGGAGGGCAGTAGTGCGATCACGGCTCACTGCAGCCTTGGCTTCCCTGGGCTCAAGTGATCCTCCCACCTCAGTCTCCCAAATAGCTAGGACTACAGGCGGGCGGGCGTGACTAAGCCCAGCTAATTTTTGTATTTTTTGTAGAGATGGAGTTTTGCCATGTTGCTCAGGCTGGTCTCAAACTCCTGAGCACTAGCAATCCGCCCACCTCTGTTTCAAAAAAAAAAAGAGAATGAAAGGTGAAAAACCCTGTGCAAATTACCACAGCAAAGGTTTCATTCAGGAGATTCTTCGGTCTGGGCAACCTGTTTTTCCAAATATCATCTGACCTAAGTGAATGTTGACACCAGCTAGAGATTGGGTAAATTGGTTGAATTATTTTATTGAAGCTTGAGTTCTAGCTAAAAGTAATTTAGGTTTCCCCTAAGATGTTATTATGTTAGGGACATAACGCTTTTGGGAGGTTGTTGTGGGAGATGGTTGATTTGGGTTTTCAAAAGCCAGAAATAAAATTTACATGCCTTAGATTTCATAAAACTCTGCTCTGATTGGGTGGAAGGTGCTGTATCTAACTCGTGTTCCTCCTAAGGGTACGTCCTAATAACTGTTCTTTTAGGAGTAGACTTCTGCTTTATAGAAGGTTGCTTTTCTTTGTAATTTTTTCTAACAAAGAAAAGAATAAAGTATTTATTAATAAGAACCAGAAAGCACTTGAAACTGATGTTTTTAATGACTCATTTAGGGTAGATTTATTTATCTCATTAACTTAAAACAGCTGTGTGTATGAAATAGGTCACAACTACACAGAACTTGAACACCAGGTTGATGTCTGAGCAATCCCGTTCTTATGGGAAAAACTATGGTCTTGTTTGAACAGAGGGTATCACTGCAGTCAGTATTCACTTGTATATTGTTTTATAAGTTGTATAATGTGCTTGTAAAGGCTGAGGGTGAGCAGTATCTGGATGCCTTTTTACAATTTGATTTTAACTTTTAAAATAAATTTAAAATATAATTGTCACTTCTTAGTTTTGCTCAATCTTGGGGGACTTTGCTTTGAGGTACTCTGTGCATGTGCTTTCTTAACATATTCGGGGATGAGAAGCGGTTGGTAGGATAGAGTAGAGAAACTTGTTATTTTATTTTACTTATATTTTTGAGACAGAGTCTTGCTCTATCACCCAGGCTGGAGTGCAGTGACGCAATCTTGGCTCACTGCAACCTCCACCGCGCGGGCTCAAGCAATCCTCCCACTTCAGCCTGCCAAGTAGATGGGACCACAGGTGTGCACCACCACGCCTGGCTAATTTTTTTTTTTTTTTTTTTTGAGACACAGTTTTGCTCTTTTTGCCCAGGCTGGAGTGCAATGGTACAATCTTGGCTCACCGCAACCTCCACCTCCCGGGTTCAAGCAATTCTCCTGCCTCAGCCTCCCAAGTAGCTGGGATTGCAGGCACGTGCCACCACCCCAGCTAATTTTGTATTTTTAGTAGAGACAGGGTTTCTCCATGTTGGTCAGGCTGGTCTTGAACTCCTGACCTCAGTGATCCACCCGCCTCAGTCTCCCAAAGTGCTGGGATTACAGGTATGAGCCACCGTGCCTGACCAATTTTTGTATTTTTAATAGAGAAGCGTTTTCACCATGTTGCCCAGGCTGGTCTTAAACTCCTGGCCTTAAGTCATCCACCTGCCTCGGTCTCCCAAAGTGCTGGGATTATAGGCATGAGCCACTGTGCCCGGTCTAATCCTACCTTCCTTATCAACCTTTGTGAAATGCTTTCATGCAAATCCAACATGTGTTTTATTTTTCTTAACCTGTCCTTGGTAACATAGGGGTTAAATGTGTAATCACAAGCCGCTGGAGCAGGTAAGTACACAGTGATCTGAACTGGCAAACAAAAGCAGCCGTGTCCTTCGAGGAGAACCTCATTGATCTAAATTTTATAATCTTCACAATAGATTTTTTTTTTCTTTTTACTGTGCCTTTTTCTCTTTAGAGGAAATAAATGGCTTTTTAAAGAAAATCATCTTTGTCTTGAGTTTTGTTAAAATAAATTTTCCCTTTCCAAACATCAAAAGGAAATCTGAAGGATTTCAGATACCAACCATCCTGAATAGCAAATGAGGAACTTCTGAGTAATGGGTGTGGAATTTTCCCCAAAGGGAACTTTGACATTCAAAGCTTCAGGGGACTGGTGGGTAACAAAGTTGACAGGAAGAGATTGCATGGAGTGGGTTTCTGTGTAAAAGCTGACCAAGACAGAAGTAAAGCTTGAGGTTTGTAGCAGGTGAAATTATACCTAAGGACATTTTAGAAAATCTGGAGCACAAATCTGTTTGCATAAGTATATCTCTAGTAGCAATCCATTAGGTGTAAAATAGGTTTCTCTGATCCCATGGCTAGAGATCTGGAACTAACACAGCTCTCAAGAACGGTGGGTGAAATCTGGCCGGGCGCAGTGGCTCACGCCTGTAATCCCAGCATTGTAGGAGGTCGAGGCAGGTGGATCACCTGAGGTCAGGAATTGGAGACCAGCCTGACCAACGTGGTGAAGCCCCGTCTCTACTAAACATACAAAAATTAGCCGGGCGTGGTGGTGCACACCTGTAAGTTGGTTAAGTAATTTGGAAATAAGACCTGAAACAGAATTGGAACCAAGTCTGTGGGAACGTTGCTTGACCAAGACTTCTATAGTGGGTTTTTGTTTTGTTTTGTTTTTGTTTTTTGTTTTTTTCAGAGCCTTGCTGTGTTACCCGGGCTGGAGTGCAGTGGCACAGTCTCGGTTCACTTGCAACCTCTGCCTCCCAGGTTCAAGCAGTCCTCCTGCCTCATCCCCGCTAGTAGCTGGGATTACAGACGTGTATAGTGGTATTTTTAAAATCGACTGTACCAAAGTATAAATTTCATACAGTAAAAGGCACATATCTTAGGCGTGCAGTTGGCTACACTTAGACAAATGTGTACATCTGCATGGCCACACCACAAGATACAAGACATTGTCATCATTCCAAAAGGTCTCTGCCTCTTCCCAGCCCAAGCCCCAGCCAATCGCTCATCTATTTTCTATCACTATCGTGTAGATTTGTCTTTCCAAGAGTTTCATATACACAGAGTCATACAGGACACACTTTGTCTTCTTTCACTGAGCATAGTATTTGCAATTCATGTTGCATGGATCCATGGTTTATTGTATTGTATGCATATGCCCCAGAATTTATTCACCTCTTAGTATTTGGGTTGGATTTCCAGTTTGGGGGTGTCCTGAATAAAGCTGCTATAAATATTCAGGTGTAAATCTTTCCGTGGATATGTTTTTGTTTCTCTTGGGTAAATATCTAGGAATGGAATTTCTAGGTTATGTGTTCAGTATATCTTAGCTTTGTAAGAAACTGCCAAGCTATTTTCCAGCATGATTGTACCATTTTCCACACTAACTAGTAATATACGAGAGTTCCATTTACCTAACTTCCCCACCAATACCTTTTTCATTTTAGCCATTCTGATGCTGGGTCTGTCCCACAGTCCCTGGCCGAGCGACAGATGAAAGGAGTACTCAGACACAGGTATGCAGTGTAAAAGCAGCTAGAGGGCTGCCAGGCTCTAGGGGCCAAAGTGCAGCAGTGAGAAGCTGGACCTGTTTGCCTTTATTCAGTGCAGACATAATGCAGAAAGCCTGGAGCAAACACAGTCTGCAGGTAATTAACATTTACTGTTCCCCTTTCAAGGAACGTTGTGCCCCTGATCAAAGGTCGTCAACATAAGTAAACAAGCCTGTTTAAGATAAATTCCCCTACACTCCCTTGTACCTACTCCTTGCCCTCTGCCTCAGGGTTAGAGAACAGTTGCCTTCAGCTATTCTCCCCTGAAGCTTTGCAGAGCCTTCTGACCTTTCGGAAAGCCTGTTTCTTTCCCTGTAGTTTCTGTCACAACTCTGACCGATGTCCTACAGATAGATGTGTAGTAGAATCTCATGATTTTGATTTGCATTTCCCTGATGACTAATAGTATCGAGTATCTTTTCATGTGCTATTGACCATTTGATATCTTTTTTGGTAAACTAACAGGTTTTTCTGTATTTTGGGAATAGGAATATCTCCTTTTCTTGGACTGTGCAGGTACTGCGATTTTTAACCTGCATCAAGCAAGCCTATTGGCACCATTTTCCCAGCAACATGTGCTCTCATTGTGTAGCTGTCACATATTGGTAATTGTCACAATGTTTCAAACTTTTTCATTATTATTATATCTGTTATGGTGATCTGTGATCAATGATCTTTGATGTTACTATTGTAATTGTTTTGGGGTGCCAGGAACTGTGCCCATGTAAGTGGCAAACTGAATCGATAAATGTATGTGCTGACTGTTCCATCGACCAACCATTCCCCCATTTCTCTCCCCTCGTCAAGTCTCCCTATTGCCTGAGACACAACAATATTGAAATTAGTCCAATTAGTAACCCTACAATGGCCTCTAGGTGTTCAAATGAAAGAGTCCTGCATCTCTCACTTTAAATCAAAATCTGAAAGTGATTAGGCTTGGTCAGGAAGGCATGTTGAAAGCTGAGATAGCCTTAAAGACACACCTCTTGCACCAGTTAGCCAAGGTGTGTGTGCAAAGGAAGAGTTCTTAAAGGAAATTTAAAGTGCTACTCTAGTGAACACACAAATGATCAGAACGTGAAAAAGTCTTATTGCTAATATGGAGAAAGTTTTATTAGTGATTGGAGTGGAAGATAAGGCCCTAACTTTCTTCAATTCTGTGAAGGCTGAGAGGTGAAGAAGCTGCAGAAGAAAAGTTGGAAGCTCGCAGAGGCTGGTTCATGAGATTTGATGAAGATGCTGTCTCCATAATATAAAAGTGCAAGGTGAACAGCAAGTGCAATGTGGAAGCTGCAGCAAATTATTCCGAAGATCTATCTAAGATTATTGATCACGGTGACTAAGTAAACTTTTTTTTTTTTTTTGAGACTGAGTCTTGTTCTGTCACCCAGGCTAGAACGCTGAGTGGTGCAATCTCAGCTCACTGCAACCCCTGCCTCCCAGGCTCAAGCGATTCTCCTGCCTCAGCCTCCCAAGTGGCTGGGACTACAGGTGCACACCACCATGCCCAGCTAATCTTTTGTGTTTTTAGTAGAGATAGAGTTTCACCATGTTGGCCAGGCTGGTCTCAAACTCCTGACCTCAGGTGTTCCGCCTGCCTCGGCCTCCCAAAGTGCTCGGATTACAGGTGTGAGCCACCACGCCCGGCCCACTAAACAGATTTTTAATGTATACAAAACAGCCTTCTGTTCGAAGAAGATGCCATCTAGGACTTTGATAGCTAAAAAGAAGCCAATGCCTGTTTTCAAAGGACAGGCTGACTCTCCTGTTAGAGACTAAGACCACTGGTGACTATAAATTGAAGTCAATGCTCATTTACTATTCCCCAAATCCTAGAACCCGTAAGAAGATTTATGCTAAATCTACTCTGTGCTCTATAAATGGAAAAGTAAAGCCCGGATTGGAGCACATCTGGTTTATGGAATACATTAAGCCCACTGTAGAGACCTCTTGCTCAGAAAAAGATTCCTTTCAAAATATCACAGCTTGTTGACATACACCTGGTCATCGAAGAGCTCTGACAGAGACGTACAAAGAGATGAATGTTTTCATGCCTGCTAACACAGCCTCCATTCTGCAACCCATGGATCGAGAAGTCATTTCGACTTTCAGGTCTTATTTTTATTACTTATTTTTTTCTTTTCTTTTTCTTTTTGATGGAGTCTTGTTCTGTCACCCAGGATGGAGTGCAGTGGTGTGACTTTGGCTCACTGCAACCTCTGCCTCCCAGGTTCAAGTGATTCTCCTGCCTCAGCCTCCCAAGTAGCTGGGATTACAGACACCTACTGACACTCCCGGCTAATTTTTGTGTTTTTAGTGGAGACTGTATTTCACCATGTTAGCCAGACTGGTCTGGAACTCCTGACCTCAAGTGATCCACCTGCCTCGGCCTCCCAGAGTGTTGGGATTACAGGTGTGAGCCACCACACCCCGGCCACATCTGCAGTGACTTTCTAAAGGACATGCTGTACTATTTTTTTCAATAATGATTTCAGGATACCATTCTAATTGTGTAAATCACTTTAGTTTAAAAGTTCTGTCTCTAGCAGTTAAGGGATTTGTCCATAAGGAAATTTATTAAATATGAATGCCCTAGTCTACAACTGATGACTTTGATATACTCTGTCATCTTACAATGTACTAACACTTTTTTAAAAAGTTTTGCCACTTTCCATATTATCTTGACTTTTGTAATTAAAAATAGTTTGAATACACATGGTTTAAAATGTTTAAAGGACAGAGGAATACAATACAAAATATAAATATAGAATATCTTGTCCCTCAGTGCCCTTCCATTCTCTACTGAGTGCATGAAAAATTATAATTTAGAACATGAGCTAATAAAATCGTAAGCTAGTACTCCAGACCTCAGTGCCTCGGAGGAATGGGATTATCATTTTTATTTCTGCAAGTCTTTAACTTGGGGGTTTACACACTAAATGATCCAGACTCACTAGTGTGTTATTTGAGACTCGAAAGTATTATTAGCGTCTAAACTAATGAGACATCTAGAAAAATGTTCACCTTTGTTTGCGTGTGAAATCAGGGTTCTTTTCAGACACGTCCCCTTCAAACATTTCCATTGCCATTCCTATAGGAAGGGTTTTTTTTCTTTTTTTTCTTTTTCTTTTTTGGAAAGCTTTTCAAAAACTGCTTAACTATAAATTAACTATACAGGTTTTTATTCGTGGTAGAAAGTTGGTTTAATAGGTAAACCAGGCCGGGCGCAGTGGCTCATGCCTGTAATCCCAGCACTTTGGGAGGGCAAGGCGGGCAGATCACAAGGTCAGGTGATCGAGACCATCCTGGCTAACACGGTGAAACCTCGTCTCTACTAAAAATACAAAAAAATTAGCCGGGCGAGGTGGTGGACGCCCGTAGTCCCAGCTACTCGGGAGGCTGAGGCAGGAGAATGGTGTGAACCCGGGAGGGGGAGCTTGTGGTGAGCCAAGATTGTGCCACTGCACCCCAGCCTGGGCAACAGAGCAAGACTCCATCTCAAAAAAAAAAAAAAAAAATAGGTAAACCAAGTGGCATTAAACCGGGCATGGCTTCCAACCAGGACAGTTTTGGTTTTGTGTGAATACAGTGCAACCTCCCCGGCGTCACTGGCTGAACAGCCTTCAGGGTTGACTCAGGATCTGAGCTAGCAGCAGGCTGAGCTTGCACTCCTGCCCAAAAACATATCACTGGTCAAAAATAAGGACCCTAGAACTTCAAGGATAATAAAAAAAATAAAAATGGTCAGCACAATGTTCCTGCCAGAAAAATAAATAAATAATACAAATGGAAAAAAGTTTATATACTTAGATGTGTACGGATCACGCGAAGGAAACTCAAGACAATGGTGATGATGGTTTCTTTCTGAAGACACAGGAGGGACTACCTTTCTACTGTATTCCTTTCTGTTCTTTAAAAATGTTAAACCATGGGTGTGCATTACCTGTTAGACTGTTTTTAATTTTAAAAAGCCAAGATAATGTGAAAAGTGAAGAAAACATTTTTAAACATTTATAATTCTAAACATTATAAGATCACAGAGTATATCAGAATTCTCAGTTGTAGACTAGAACATTTATATTTAACCAATTTGTTTTTAGAGAAATCCCTTAAAGGCTAGAGACATTTTTTTAGAGACAGAGTGTTACTCTCTTGCCCAGTCTGAAGTGCAGTGTTGTCATATAGCTCACTATACCCTTAACCTGCTGGGCTCAAGCAATCCTCTCACCTCAGTCTCCCGAGTAGCTGGAACTACAGGCATGTGCCACCATGCCCGACTAATTTTTAATTTTTTTTTGTAGAGATGAGATCTCACTACATTGCCCAGGCCGGTCTCAAACTCCTGGACTCAAGCAACACTCCCACCTCGGCCTCCCAAAGTACTGGGATTACAGGTGTGGCTCACCACGCCCAGCCTGAACTTTTAAATTATGAAAAACTTCCCAGAGAATTAGAACATAATTGGCAGAAAATGAATTAGAAATAAAATAACCCAACTCAATATAACTGATAAAAACCACATAATAAGTTAAAAAAAGTTTTACTCATTCTGTGGCTCACAAAACTTACCAGCTCCTTCTAAAAAATCTAAATAAACAAAGACACATTATAATAAATTGTAAAATCTCTCCTGGAACACACAAAAACATTGTTTTTTCCTTGTACCTTTAGCATGCACCAGGAAAATGAAATTCCAACATATGCAAAATTGGTGAATAAAAATGAATGACAGATTTATCCTTTGACAAATTTGTTTTCAACCACTTAGCTGGAACCCACTAAGAACTACGGGAAAGTAATGAAAGAACAGAGAAGCCCAAGCAAAAGAAGCCCCAAAGGCCACACTTTTGACAAGGCCAGTCTCCAGAAATGCAAACCGCCCTGTTCCTCATTTCCTGTGAACTGTGGCTGTCCAGATCCCAGGTCGTGTTACCGCTGTTACGCTTCTCCCGCCCAAGGAAGTGACCGCAGCTGGCACTTGGTGAAGGAATTCTGGACCGAATTTGAAAACCCTGAAGTATAATGGAGCCCTTGTTAAGGATGGGGGTAGAACAAGGTAATGGAATTCTTATTCAGCTCCTTTCTGCCAGAGTTCAGTATCTAGAGCCACCATGCTAAGCATGACCAAGGAAGAGGCCAGGACAGGCTGTTTTGCTTTTTTGAAGCAAGTCATTCTTGGTTTTTGACATCTGAAAACGCCTGCATTCCTTTCTGTGGACGCACGACAGGCAGATAGTGCATGGTGTGGCTGTGAGTCAGTTTATCGGTTGACATCCACCTAATCACTACCATGCAGCAAAGGGGAACTGCCCTCTTGCCAGAAAGCATTGGGGTGTGTTTTCCTGACCAATATGAACCAGACTGGGGCTCCTCGTTTCTCCATGGAAGTGACAGAGCAACACTTTGCCTTTTTTTCTGTTGTGCACCGAGTATTTTTTTAAGTCATTAATTAAAAAAAAAAAAAAAAACCTTGTAAGCAGAGGCTACCTACTACAGGGCCCAACTTGGCATCCAACCAGAAGGTCAGTTATGTACAAATACAGTGCAACCTCCCCAGTATCGCTGGCTGAACAGCCTGCACACCTGACTCAGGATCTGAGCTAGCAGTGGTTAAGCTTGCACTGCTGCCACACTACCAACCCCAGTTAGCAGGCTCACCATCCACTTGGTAACTAATCTAGAGATAGACACATGTTGTTATCAAATTTCATTTTTTCTTTTTTTTTTAGATAAGGTGTCACTGTCCAACAGGCTGGAGTGCAGTGGCCTGGTCATAGCTCACTGCACCCTCAAACTCCTGGCCTCAAGCAATCCTCCTGCCTCAGCTTCCCAAAGCACCGGGATTACAGGTATGACCCACCATACCTGGCCTTAAAGTTTTTCTGTTATACCTGTCTCTTCCACTGCTAGAACATTGCTTTACTGAAAGCTGCGTGACACTTTCAAGGAGGTTTGTGGAGAGCTGCAGGTTCCTAAACAGCCTTTCTGTTTAGCCAAGCCCGAAGGCATTGGGGTGGGTGGGGAGTACATGATCACATAGCTAGGGTCTGCACTAGGCACCTGGTTAAGTCTAACTTGGTTAAATGTAATGGAGCTGGAGGCGAGATTTGCCGTCTGAAAAGACACCATGAATAGTGTATATTTCAAATATCCCCGCCCCCCCGTCCCCTACCCAGGACTTTTCTGGTCTTAATTTATTTGCTTTCAGAAAGGATCGACAAAGATGCCCAGTGATAGGAAGCACACAACCTCTTCAAAGAGAAATTCGATTTAGCCAGTTTAAAATAGGTAGAAGTCGGCTGGGTGCAGTGGCTCGCCTGTAATCCAGCACTTTGGAAGGCCAAGGTGAGTGGATTGCTTGAGCTCAAGTGTTCAAGATCAGCCTGGACAACATGGCAAAACCCCGTCTCTCCTGAAAATACAAAAACTAGCTGGGCATGGTGGTACGTGCCTGTAGTCCCAGATACTTGGGAGAATGAAGTGGGAGGATTACCTAAGCCTGGAAGGTCGGGGCTGCAGTGAGCCATGATCTTGCCACTGCACTGCAGCCTGGGTGACAGAGTGAGACCCTGTCTCAAAAAAAAAAAAAAATTATAACCCAGCATTTCATGTCCAGAAATCGATGACACTGATAGAGGACTGGGTGAGTCAACTCTAGCATATTCAGTGGCATATGAGACATATTGAGAAGAGTGAGCAATGCTGCTCAAGTTCAAGCTTTCAAACACCCAGTTCAGCGAGAATCACATCGTCGCTCGGGGAGACAGCATGACCCTCCTCGGCTGGAGATTTGAGATGATGATACACACGGTTGATTCAGCATTTTTATTTGTAAGCCGTAAGCAAATATGTGATTCTTGACTGTGATTCTTTTGCTTGTGAACGAAGCCAGGGGAAGCCACTGTAGGTTTGGTGCTAGGAGGCCCTGCAGGCAGTTGCTCACCTCAGAAGATGGTCTGCAAAGAGGTGAAAATCAGAGCACTTTCATACACTGGAAGGAAAGGCATGTGTCTTTTCCAGGGCTGCCGGCCACTGCAGACCCCAGGCCAAGACCCTCTGACGGGCCAGTTTGCGTGGGAAAGATTGCTGGAACACGGGGATGCCAATGTGTGCTACAAGCTTCATCTTGGCTGGCTTCACGATGGGATCAGATGTGGTGGCGACTGTAGAGATAGGATGGGTGCAGGCCGTCATAGTGCCACTGGCGCCACTGCTCCACAGCCTCCCGGCTCCTCTCTTCCTGCTCTGGGGAGGAAAGACAAAGCCACCTGTTAGGACAGGAGGACTCTGACCCGCCACTGAGCCCAGCAGCCGTCAGCCAAACCCCTGTCCTGTGGTGACCTGCACTGAGAGTGCTGGTGAGCCTGGTGAGAGAAGGCCAGGGCTGGTGGGATCCAGAGCATGGCCTGTATAGAGGCCCTGTATAGAGGTCAGGGCCCTGTATAGAGGTCAGGCGCAGGTGGGCAAAGGTCACAGGCAGGTGGAGACCAGGGCTGGGCACCTCAGGCTCTTCTGCCTGCACAGCCAGTATAGGAGGGCAGAGGCGTATGCAACCCTGTTTCAAAGACGTAACAACCAAGACACAGGATGAAAAATTAACAGCACAGTAGCAGGAATGGACTACTGGAAGGGCATGTAAGAAAAATAAGGGACTACAAACCATTTTGAAAACATGAAGGAAATCATTGTCGACTTGGAGTTTTTTCCTCCACGCTGTTCTGAATTAATTTTCTTTTTTTTCTTTCTTTCTTGTTTTGTTTGGAGATAGCGTCTCAGTCTGTCACCCAGGCTGGAGTGCAGTGGCATGATCATGACTCACCACGGCCTCAACCTCCCAGGGCTCAGGCGATCCCCACTTCAGCCTCCTGTGCCACCATGCCTGGCTAATTTTTTAATTTTTTTGTAGAGATGGAATTTCACTGTGTTGTCCAGGCTGGTCTCCAACTCCTAGTCTCAAGCAACCCTCCTGCCTGAGCCTCCCAAAGTGCTGGGAGTGGCTGGGTGGGGTGGCTCATACCTGTAATCCCAGCACTTTGCGAGGCCGAGGCCGGCGGATAACCTGAGGTCGGGAATTCAAGACTAACCTGGCAAACATGGTGAAACCCCGTCTCTACTAAAAAATACAAAAATTAGCCAGGTGTGGTGACACACACCTGTAATCCCAGCTACTCGGGAGGCTGAAGTATGAGAATCACTTGAACCTGGGAGGTGGAGGATGCAGTGAGGTGAGATCATGCCACTGCACTTCAACCTGGGTGACAGTGAGATCCTGTCTCAAAAAAAGAAAAAGAGGGAAGGGAAGGGAAGAAGGAAGGAAGGAGGGAGGAAGGGAGGAAGGAAGGGAGGGAAGGAGGGAGGGAGGGAGGGAAAGAAAAGAAAAAAAAGAAAAAAGAATATGCCCAAAAGAATTGAAAACAGGGACACAAACGGATACTTGTACGTGAATGTTCATAGCAGCACTACTCGCAATAGCCAAGAGGTGGAAAAAGCCCCAGTGTCCATCAACAAAGAAATGGAGAAACAAAATGTGTGTGTGTAAAAGGAATGAAGTTCTGGCACATGCTACAACATGGACAAACCTTAAAAATATTCTGTTGGCCGGGCGCGGTGGCTCAAGCCTGTAATCCGAGCACTTTGGGAGGCCGAGACGGGCGGATTTCGAGGTCAGGAGATCGAGACCATCCTGGCTAACACGGTGAAACCCCGTCTCTACTAAAAAAATACAAAAAACTAGCTGGGTGTGGTGGCGGGTGCCTGTAGTCCCAGTTACTCAGGAGGCTGAGGCAGGAGAATGGCGTGAACCCGGGAGGCAGAGCTTGCAGTAAGCGGAGATATGGCCACTGCACTCCAGCCTGGGCAACAGAGTTGAGACTCTGTCTCAAAAAAAAAAAAAAAAAAATCTGTTAAGTGAAATAAGCCCCGATGCAAGCAGATGAATATTGTGATTCCACTTAGATGACATATCTAGAATGGGCAAGTTTTTGTTTTTGCTTTTGTTTTGACTCTAGCTCTGTCGCCCAGGCTGGAGTGCAGTGGCATGGTCTCGGCTCACTGCAACCTCCGCCTCCTGGGTTCCAAGTGATTCTCCTGCCTCAACCTCGAGTAGCTGGGATTACAGGCACATGCCACCATGCCCGGCTAATTTTCGTATTTTTAGTAGAGCCGGGGTTTCACCCTGATGGCCAGGCTGGTCTCAAACTTCTGACCTCAAGTGATACACCTGCCTTGGCCTCCTAAAGTGCTGGGATTACAGGCATAAGCCACTGCACCTGGCCTAGATTGGGCAAATTTACAGAAACAGGAAAAAAAAAGAGAGAGAGAGAGAGGTTACCAGAGGCTGCCAGGAGGGAGGAATGGCAAGTTATTGCTTAATGGATGCAGAGTTTCTGTTTGAGGCCATGCAAAGGTTTGGAAATAGCAATGATTGTTGCACAGTGAATGTACTAAATGCTGCTGAATCATATGCTTAAAAATAGTTTATGCTCAGCGTGGTGGCTCACACCTGTAATCCCAGCACTTTGGGAGGCCAAGCTGGTAGGACCGCTTGAAGCCAGGAGTTTGAGACCAGCCTGAGCAGTGTAGCAAGACATTGTCTCTACAAAAAATAAAAAAAAATAACCAGGTGTGATGGCGCATGCCTATAGTCCCAGCTACTTGGGAGGCTGATGTGAGAGGATCGCTTGACCCCAGGAGGTTGAGGCTGCAGTGAGCTATGATCACGCCACTGCACTCCAACCTGGGCAAAAGAGCAAAACACATCTAAAAAAGAAAGGAAAGAAGGGAGGGAGAGAAAGAGGGAGGAAGGGAGAAAGAGGGAGGAAGGAAGGAAGGGAAGAAAGAGAGGAAGGAAGGAAGGGAAGAAAGAGAGGAAAGAAAAGAAAGAGAGGAAAGAAAAGAAAGAGAGAAAGAAAGAAAGAGAAGGAAGGAAGGAAGGAAAGAGAAGGAAGGAAGGAAAGAGAGAGAGAAAGAAAGAAAGAGAAAGAGTTTAAATGGCAAGTTTTATGTTATGTGTGTTTTACCACATTTTTTTTTATTTTTTATTTTTTTTGAGGCGGAGTCTCGCTCTGTCGCCCGGACTGGAGTGCAGTGGCCGGATCTCAGCTCACTGCAAGCTCTGCCTCCCGGGTTTACACCATTCTCCTGCCTCAGCCTCCCGAGTAGCTGGGACTACAGGCGCCCGCCACCTCGCCTGGCTAGTTTTTGTATTTTTAGTAGAGACGGGGTTTCACCGTGTTCGCCAGGATGGTCTCGATCTCCTGACCTCGTGATCTGCCCGTCTCGGCCTCCCAAAGTGCTGGGATTACAGGCTTGAGCCACCGCGCCCGGCCTTTACCACATTTTTAAAATGCATTTGTCAAAGATGTTGGAAGGATGGGAAGTCCTTATGAGGAATGAGAATGTTGCTTTGGTCTTTAGCACCGTGAGAGCCGCGTGCTCAGGCCTAGTCTCATCTTGGCCCAGTTGGGTGCCGGGCCCAGTGAGCAGGGCATGTTAAGGCACCACAGCTGCCAGGAGTGTTTCCTTCCTATGTGGGCACAGAGCTGGTGCTCCCCTTGGTGCTGAAAATCCCATTAGGTACTTGATAGCCCAGGGGCAGCCTGGAGCTCACAGAGCCAGGCCCAGGCCGGAGCTTTGTGTGTTCATCTTCAGCTCTTCCGGACACTTCTCAAGCCCAGTAGACTAGCTACTCTGCCAACCCTGAGAGTGTGGTTTTGACGTAGAAGTTGATTCAGCATTCCTTTTTTTGTTGTTTTTGTTTCTGAGACAAGTTCTCATTCTATTGCTCAAGCAGAAGAAGTGCAGTGGCGCAATCATAGCTCACTGCAGCCTCCTGGGTTCCAGTGATTCTTCAGCCTCAGCCTCCCAAGTTGCTGGGACTACAGGCGTGCACCACCATGCCCGGCTAATTTTTAGTAGAGACAGGGTCTCGTCATGTTGCCAGGGCTAAACACCTTGGCCTCCCAAAGTCCTGGGACTACAGGCTTGAGACGTGGTGCCTGGTGGGCATCCTTTTATGAAGTAAGTACTTTGGGGAGATGTCAAATATCCAACTGCTGTCAATAACCCTTAGGATAGTTGACTCGGAAGCAGGCTCAGGGGCTCACGCCTATAATCTCAGCACTGTGGGAGGCCAAGGCAGGCGGATCACCTCAAGTCAGGAGTTCAAGACCAGCCTGGCCAACATGGTGAAACCCCGTCTCTACTAAAAATACAAAAATTAGCAGGGCGTGGTGGCCTGTAATCCCAGCTACTCAGGAGGCTGAGTCAGGAGAATCACTTGAACCTGGGAGGTAGAGGTTGCAGTGAGCTGAGACTGCACCACTGCACTCCAGCCTGGGTGACAGAGCGAGATTCCATCAAAAAAAAAAGAAAAAGAAAAAGAAAAGAAAGAGTAGGTGACTCGGTTAGATAAGACAGCTAGCTGAAACTAGGGTCCTGACTGACAGGTATGTCAGGGGCCTCAGGGGAGGACTTAGAAGTCAGACACCTTGAGCCCCAGGGGTGGTTTCAGGCAAGCAGGACCCTGTGCAACATTGTGAGCCAAAGGCAAGGGAGAGGAGAGAAGATTGACATGATTTCCACCTTTTCCAAAACTCATCCTCAGGAGGCCAGGCCTGCTCCACCTTGTGACCCCTGCCTTGATGGAGCTCTGGGGAGACCCCCTGAGGGCTACTCTGCTTTCTCTTTCTCACTCACTCCATCCAGGGGCCAATTCCTGGATCAAAGAAGCTCTCCAAGACCTCTCTGCATTTGCTCATCCTTGATTTACAAGAACAGGAGCTTTGCTGGCAAATAAGCCTTGGGGTTCTAATGCCAGGGCTATCTACTACCTACGTCTCCTTGGGTATTCATGTATCCTTTCTAAGCCTCAGTTTTTTATTTTTGATGTGGGTTTGTTTGTTTCTTTGTTTGTTTTTGAGACAGGGTCTTGCTGTGTTGCCCAGGCTGGAGTGCAGTGGCATGATCATAGTCACTCTAGCCTTGAACTCCCCAAGATCAAGTGATCCTCTGTCAACCACCCAAGTAGCTGGGACTACAGGCACATGCCACCAGCCCAGCTAATTTTCTCATTTTTGGTAAGACGGTGTCTATGTTGCTTAGGCTGGTCTCAAACTCCTGGGTTAAAGCCATCCTCCTGCCTCAGCCTCCAGAGTAGCTGGGACTACAGGCACATGCCACCATGCCCGCCTTATGTTTTTTAATTGAATTTTTTTTTCTTTTGTAGAGACAGGGCCTCGCTTAGCTGCCCAAGCTGGTCTTGAACTCCTGGCTTCAAGTGATGCTCCCACTTTGGCCTCCCAAAGTGCTGGGATTACAGGTGTGAGCCACGGTGCCCAGCCTGAGCCTCAATTTTTGAAACCATGAGCTGGAAATTACAAGACCTGTCTCAGAGGCAGATTGTGAGGATTAGGTGGCCCCTTACAGTGCCTGGCAGAGCAAGGGCTCCAGGACAACAGCTTCTGGAACTGCATTCCCCAAAAGCCTGTGTTTTCTCCATCTGTGTGGGCAAGACCTAAGGCCTCCTGTCTCCCTCTCCGGTAAGAGGACCTGCAGGTGCCCAACCCTGCATCCCGCATTCATCATGAAAGGGAAAACAGGGAACGTTTTTCCATCGACATGCTGGAGTTTTGGACCTAAAACATTTAAAACTGCTCAAAATAGAATAGTATTTTAATAGTATGAGTCCAAATCACACTGAAGGAATTTTGAAGGCCACATTTTCAACTTTTTTTTTTTTTTTTGAGACGGAGTCTCGCTCTGTCACCCAAGCTGGAGTGCACTGGCCAGATCTCAGCTCACTGCAAGCTCCGCCTCCGGGTTCACGCCATTCTCCTGCCTCAGCCTCCCGAGTAGCTGGGACTACAGGCGCCCACCACCTCGCCCGGCTAGTTTTTTGTAGTTTTTAGTAGAGACGGGGTTTCACCGTGTTAGCCAGGATGGTCTCGATCTCCTGACCTTGTGATCCACCCGCCTCAGCCTCCCAAAGTGCTGGGATTACAGGCTTGAGCCACCGCGCCCGGCCTTACATTTTCAACTTTTAAATGCTTCTCCCCAAGCTGCCCACCAAGATAAACACATCTCTAGCAGAAGTGTGTGCTTCCAAGCTGTCACAGCCTGAAGTTTTCCCAGTACGTTCCTAAGGAAGTTTCATTTGCCAGGACCCAAGCCTAACACCTGTTTGCAGGGCTCAGCCAGGTGCCACCTGCAGGGCAATGGGCACAGCCTGCAGCACTTGAGCAGGGGTGATTTCCTTTTCACTAGGAAATGCCTTCCGAGGGTGCTGCCTCCCCAGTCCATCGGAGCAAACAGCCAGGAGAACTGAAAGAGCTGACTCTGTCCAACAAAGGCGACCTAAACTGGGGCCTCACGTCCAAGTTCACGTGCACCCAGCAAGTACCAGGTGATTTTCCTCAGGAGTATTACTATCTTGAAATTTGGAGAAAGACCAAATAAACAAATAAATAAATAAATAAACAGGGCTAGGTGCAGTGGCCCATGCCTATAATCCCAGCACTTTGGGAGACTGACATGGGCAGATTACTTGAGGTCAGGAGTTCCTGACCAGCCTGGCCAACATGATAAATCCCTGTCTCCACCCAAAATACAAAAAATTAGCTGGGCGTAGTGGTGCACACCTGTAATCCCAGCTACTCGGAAGGCTGAGACAGGAGAATCTCTTGAACTCGGAGGTGGAGTTTGTGGTGAGCCGAGATCATGCCACTGCACTCCAGCCCGGGCAACAGAACAAGATTCCGTCCCCATGAAAAAAAAAAAAAAAAAAAAAGGAAAAGAAGTAAACACACACGCACACATTCTCTAGTATACTGGTCTGATCCCCATTAAATGGTCCTAAGGATGTTTGGTGTGGGTGACCCTTGAGGGTACTTCATAGACAGCAAAATTAAATTCCACCCCGTGGGAGGCTGTGGCTCAAAGGCAGGGCATCCACTATCCGTGTCCCCAGCCGCACCATCCTCCACTGAACCCTGGTGCAGCCAGCACTTTCTGAGAGCAGACAGGAACCCTGTCTACTGAGGGGCTGAGGGCAGGAATGAAGTGTGCAGATTACCTGGCCAAAGACACTGGTCTCTCTGGGCCTTTTTTCCTTTAAGACAGAGTCTGGTTCTGTTGCCCAGGCTGGAGTGCAGTGGTGTGATCTCAGCTTACTGCAACCTCCGCCTCCAAGTTTCAAGCAATTCGCCTGCCTCAGCCTCCTGAGTAGCTCAGACTACAGGTGTGCACTACCACCCCTGGCTAATTTTTTTGTATTTTTAGTAGAGACGGGGTTTCGCCATGTTGGCCAGGGTATTCTCAAACTCCTGACCTCAAGTGATCCGCCCGCCTCAGCCCCCGAAAACTCTTGGCCTCCCTGGGCCTTTCCTACTCTTTATTTTTTGCTAGTAAACAAAAGACCAAGGCTTAGCAAAGAGCATACAAATAGGAGAAGCATAAAGCCACAAGAAAACCGTACAAAAATTTTCAGGGGATCTGATGTTTTTGGATGAGTTGGAGCCTGAAGATGGGCTGTAGATGTTAAGGCTGGGGGTGGGGTGAGAGGGTAGAAGGCAACGTGTTTTCTGAGTTCAGTTTTCCTGGTTTGCTTCTGCCAGTAAGTAAAGATGCTGAGTACATTGAATAGGTCAATGAAGGCCTTGATTTTCCAGGACGGAGAAGGACCTGGAGCCAGGACATTGACATGGATATAAGGCACCTGTGAGTGAGTTTGGAATCTGCCCAATATGATCCTACCAAGGAACTGAAGCCTAAGTTCTCGTGCTTAGATGGAGAACACAGACTGGCACGGTGATGCCCAAGTAGGAGGAGGGAGGGAAAGGAGTTTTATATCCACACAGTCAGCAAACAGTTGCCCCATCCCCACAGTCCCCAAGCCTATGGGAATAAGGGTATTCTGTCCCCTTCCACACCTTCCAAGTTCTGTGTAGCCATTTTTCTCCCTTCTTTTTTTTTGTGGGGGGGGATGGAGTTTCACTCTTGTTGCCCAGGCTGGAGTGAAGTGGCGCAATCTTGACTTACTGCAACCTCTGCCCCTGAATTCAAGTGATTATCCTGCCTCAGTCTGTGGAGTAGCTGGGATTACAGGCACGTGCCACTACACTCAGCTAATTTTTGTATTTTTAGTAGAGATGGGGTTTCGTCATGTTGCCCAGGCTGGTCTCGAACTCCTGACCTCAGATGATCCACCCGCCTCGGCCTCCCAAAGTGCTGGGATAACAGGCACGAGCCACTGTGCCTGGCCCTCCCTTCTTTTCAAGGCTCTCGTGGATATGAATTGAAAATAGACCTTCCCTTTCCTCCCTCCTCCAATTAAAAGTTCAATACCAGCCTGACCAACATGGAGAAACCCTGTCTTTACTAAATATACAAAAATTAGCTGAGAGCGTCTGTAATCCCAGCTACTCTGGAGGCTGAGGCAGGAGAATCGCTTGGACTTGGGAGGTGGAGGTTACAGTGAGCCAAGATAGCGCCACTGCATTCCAGCCTGGGCAACAGAGCAAGACTTTGTCTCAAACACACACACACACACACACACACAAAAAGTTGGGTAGAAGAAGAGAAAACAAACCATGTGATTTCTCCCCAAAGCGCCACCCTCCCTGAAGACACTGGCTGAAGAGCTCTTACCATCGTTTTGTTCCTCCACAAAGTTCTCAAATTCATTCCTTTGTTCCTCGTAATATTCTCTCCGCAGCTCATCAGCCCGAAGCTTCTGCCTGTTTTCCGCTGTGAAAGGAAAAGAAGCAAGAGTTGCCCCCCAGGAATGAGGACGTTTGGGGCACACACTTAGGGGAACACAGTCCGTCTGAGAAGTCACATCTGGTTGGGGGTGAGTGGTTTGTGGGGGGTTGTGGTTGGAGACTTCCCTGAAATTATTTACTCCTGCCATAGACTTTAAAACTTTAAGGTGATTGTCGGATCCAGCTGCCTCATTTGCAGGTGAGAAGATAGAGGCCCCAAAGAGTAAAATGATTGAGCTCTGCTGATAAAGCTGGTGGTGTGTCCAAGTATACCAGGCCACTAGGAAACCAGAAATCCTATGCTGAGAAATGAATTCCGTAAAGGAATAATCCAGCTTCATCTCACTACCATGCAACATTTTCAAACACTTATCACGGCCAGGATGTAGGCTAAGCACTGGAATTAAAAAGCCAAGTAAGAAAGATTCCATCCCTCCAGCCAAGTATGGTGGCTCACGCTTCTGAGCTTAGCTACCAGGGAGGCTAAAGCAGGAGGCTAAAGCAGGAGAGTTGCTGGAGGCCAGGAGTTCAAGGCCGCAATGAGCTGTGATCGCACTGCTGCACTCCACCCTAGGCAACAGAGCGAGACCCTGCCTCAAAAAATAAATAAACGAAACCCTTCCCTCTGCTTAAGAGACCTATAGTTCACTAAGGAGAAAGATATAAGACAAGTAGTTACCAAGCATTACAGCTGTTGGAATAAAAATTCCCGGTTGTCTGGAGGAACCAATATAAAGGTCTCTACTTCCCAGGTATTTCCCTCAATGCGAGCTTCAACTGCAGAAACCCAAGAGGCCAGGGAGGCCACGTCTAGGGCAAGAAGAACCGGTGCCTCAGCACGCCTCACAGTCTCACAGTGGGATTCCTCTCACACCAAATGGGGCAGACGGAGGTACTGTTTTTTTGCCCCATCAACTCTGATATGCAAGAGGAGGCTGGGGGGTGATGAAGGAAGCAGAGAAACTGGGGAAAGTCATGGTTCCCTATCCCCCTACCCACAGTACAGGGGTGCTGGGAGAAACAACGAAAAGTCTTTGCAAAATGATAATATTGGAAGCCATCTCAGGCCAGGCGCGGTGGCTCATGCCTGTAATCACAGCACTTTGACAGGCCAAGGCGGGCGGATCACCTGAGGTCAGGAGTTCAAGGCCAGCCTGGCCAACATGGCAAAACCCCATCTCTACTAAAAATACAAAAATTAGCTGGGTATGGTGGCAGGTGCCTGTAATCCCAGCTACTTGGGAGGCTGAGGCAGGAGAATTGCTTGAACCGAGGAAGTGGAGGTTGCGATCGCGCCACTGCACTCCAGCCTGGGCGACAGAGCAAGACTCTGTCTCAAAATAAACAAACAAACAAACAAACAGAAACCATCTCAAGTCCTCCTTGAAAGTAAGACGCTTACATTAATTAATGAATTATATAAATACTAGTTATTTCTGTTACTTTTTTATTATTTAAGTTAACTCAGATTAAAAATCAAGTTAGCTGTGAACTGGGCTTAGTACAGATTCCAGACGTCTGGAATGTTTCTTCCCAAACGTCTGCCGTTACCTACTTAGTTGTGAGAAACTTGAGTCTGTCAGGAGGGGTTGGTTATCCCATCCATACCCATGCCCCACCTCTCACTCGGCATCCACACATTTCTCAGAGGAGATTCAGGCTCAGAGACATGCATGACCTAACACAGGTCACACAGCAGGTTGGGGGAGAGCGAGGATACCAGGCTCCCACACGCCACTGCCGGCTCAGCTTCCCTCTTCCCATCCACTGTGGGTCCTGATGTTGCTCCAAGTGCCAGAAAGCCGCTGTGGGAGGTGCGGGGGCTTAGGGTTTAGGAAGCGGGTACTTAGTAAGTCACTGCCAATTCCTAAAGAAGCATTCTCTGTCCCCTGTGTACTCAGGACAGGAAACAATCTTCCCAAGTGGCCTTTTCAGAGGTGCCACAAACTGGAGCTTTGAGGTTATGAAGAGTAACAATTTAATCCTCAGGACAAGATAGTAATTTTATACTATGCGTCATTCTGTGCATTGTGTACGTTCCTTCTCAAGAACATGCATTCATCACACTCTCTTTTCACCCTGAAGTAACCTTCGCCTTTATCCCAGAGGCGTAGAGATGTCAGATGCCTGTCTCCTGGTTCCAAATTCAAGTTGATTGAAGTGTCTGTCACCTGCCCTTTATCCAACCTGAGGGATCGCTGGGCACTGCCCTCCTGCCATCCACAGAAGTTGACCGGGTGACAACAGAGGCGTTCACACATCTGGGTGTTCTCCAGGCTGTCCTGCACCTCCCACAACTAACAGACACACCGAGCTTCTGTTCCAGGTGAGGAACTTCAGGTTAAATGGTGTAGCTCATTGTTTGGAGTCAGCTTAAGGGGATAGAAGAGGCTGTGCGCGGTGGCTCATGCCTGTAATCTCAGCACTTTAGGAGGTCAGGAGTTCGAGACCAGCCTGGCCATCATGGCAAAATTCTGTCTCTACAAAAATACAAAAATTAGCCAGGCATGGTGGCAAGTGCCTGTCATCCCAGCTACATGGGAGGCTGAGGCAGGAGTATTACCCGAAGCTGGGAGGTGGAGGTTGCAATGAGCCAAGATCCTGCCATTGCACTCCAGCCTGGGTGACAGTGAGACTCCATCTCAAAAAAAAAAAAAAAAAAAGAGGACAGAAGCTATTTGCCTGGCCTAAAATCAGGCCTGTTTCTCCTGGAAGTCTGTCAGAAGATTCCTTCTCCAATTTTGACCAAGAACAGTCCAGCGTCCCTCCCAACCTTTCAGTGCTTCTTGACATTGACCAACTTTTAAATATCAAGTTTTATGCGGCCTGGAGGTTTTCCTAGCATTGTTATGCTTATCAAATTTTTTTTTTTTTAAAGAAATTTCATCTCCAAGCATTTCTATCTCTGTTCTTCCCATCATTTGAAAACAGTCCTGTTATTTTTACCAAGCAAATCACCTTGCTGAGTGCCGTGAAGAACACAAAGAGTTCATTCACGCACAGGCACGAGGAGGAAAGACTCAAGCCAGAGACTTGGGCGGTAGGGTCTGAGCTCAGCGTCTTAGAAGAAGCAGATTCAGGAGTAGAAACTCAAATGCCCTCAGGGGTTGACAGGTCAAGGGCATGAGGACCCTGAAGCCGGGACTCCACAGGCCCTACAGCAGGCTGTGCAGCAGACAGGCTCACCCCAGTGCACTGAAAATGAAAACTTAAAAAAAAACTCTGCTGGTTGAACACAGCTCTTTCAGAGGCTTGTAAATAAGGAAATTAGGACCAGAGGGAGGAAGTAGCCAAGGCCACTTAGCAGCACAGCTGTCCCCAAACCCATATTTCTCAGCACCCAGTGTCCTGTGCCTTCCCCTTGTGCGAAGCTGTTGCTTTGACACGAAGGTGTGCTGTGCCAGTACTCGCAAAGCCCACACTGATGTGTGGAGCTCCTCCAGACCGGAACATAGATTTCCCTCCCTACACCTTTCTGAAACCGAATGCATTTTATCCCTGTTAGGTGCATTTAATGTAGTAATTTAACATAGCCAAGAAGTGGGACAAGAGGACCTGTCTCCAAGTATCTTTGCAGACGTGGGGCCTCCTTACCCTGACAAAGTATTCAATCCAATGTACGACCTACGGTCAGGAAATAGGGTGTAATTTCTCCTTCAGAGCTGCAGTCCCTTTGAAACCCGAGGACCTGGGGTGAGCCCTGGGTGTCTGGTTGCATCCTACCGCCTGGCTGACTGTGGGAGAGGAGGAGCCGGGACGCGCAAGCAGAGGTGGTGATGGGGGGTCCCTCCAGCATCCTTACCATTGACCTCATCTCGGGGCTTGGGGGACCGCTTGCTGCGCCTCTTGAGGAAATTCGAGGCATCTGATTCCTGCATGAAAATCTTCTGTTTTGCATCTGAAACCCAGGAGAGGCCTGTTACCAGCAGCATGGGGATGCTGGGGCTGCTGCTTCACTGGCTGCACCTGCCCTGCCCCGTGGGTGGCCCCTGCACTCACCTTCACTCGCCTCTTCTTCCATCACCTGTGTGGTGCCCACAGATGCACCGGTTCCCTCTCTCAGCACTGCAGGACAAGGGCACAGAGTGAGGCTGCAGCGTCAGAGGGGAGCCCAGACCCTGAGCTGAGCCCCCATCCTGCTTTCCAGGCTAAGCGTCCTGCCAGGCCCTGGCAGGGGGCCCGTGGTGTCTCACATACCAGCTGCAGAGCCAGTCTCCCCAGAAACCCACCAAGCAAGTTAGCTTGGGTTTTTTTTGCTTTATTGTTTCTTTCTTTACTTTTTTTTTTCTGTATTACATTTGTGTTCTGCACACACACACACACACACACACACACCCCTTAACAATAAGCATACCCCTTTCTACCTGCATCTCCTGAGCAGCCCTACCTGTGCATGGGAAGGTCTCCCTTACCATGTAACTAATACCCTCTGCCTTGACGCTCCCGTACTCACTAGACAGGAGCACCACGGCGGAGAAGCAAGACAGCAGGAGGGCCTGTCTCCAAGTCATCTTTGCAGAGGTGGGGGCTCTGTCCAGGACCCACAGGGCAGACCAGGCGTCCTGCACCCTCCCAGGTCCTTACTTCTGAGGCAGGCAGCCCAGGCGAGAGGGAGGAGTGGGGAGGGAAGAGAGAGAGAGGCAGGAGGCTGGGATGCCAATAGGGGAGAGGAGGAGGGGGCCGGGCTGCCCTCTCTATTGGCTGCTCCTGGACAGAGCACCGGAGATGTTTTTGGCACCTGGCAAATGTCTCCAGAAGCAGAGCTTGTAGTTAGGGCCCTGGCTGAGACGGTCTTGGAGTGGCCTTTCCAATGTCCGTGTCTGGGGATCTGCTGCTGAGAAGGCTCGCCCTAACAGTCAGGGTTCCAGAGACCAAGGGCTGTGTCAAGGAGGTCCTGGCACCTGCTCCAGGGACATTAGTGCCCTGGTCCTCAGGGTTGAAGCATGGGTGGGGGTGAGGAGGAAGAGGGGATCAATGGAGTTTTGATCCAAATGTCAGGCAAGGAGGGCCCATAATGACTGAAACACCCACCAGGGCGACACACAGACGTGTGGGTCGTGCTGACAGCGACCAGAGAACAGCTAACCTGAGGCACTGCTCCCAGCTGATGCTCACTGACAAGCCAAACACAAACCCCTGGGGCCACGCGTCCCAGAGCCCTTTAAAGACAGCAAGACCAAGAGTCAATCACCTTCCTGCAGTGCCTCACGCCTGGAATCCCAGCACTTTGGGAGGCTGAGGCAGGCAGATCACCTGAGGTCAGGAGTTTGAGACCAGCCTGGCCAACGTGGTGAAACCCTGTCTCTATTAAAAAATACAAAAACAAAGGTTTTGCTTGAGGTCAGGCATCAGACTAGACTGGACAACATGATGAAACCCTGTCTCTGAGAATTTTTTTTTTTTTTTTTGAGATGGAGTCTCACTCTGTAGCCCAAGCTGCAGTGCAGTGGCACTATCTTGGCTCACTGCAACTTCTGCCTCCGGGGCTCAAGCAATTCTTGTGCCTCAGCCTCCCAAGTCGCTGGGACTCCTGACCTCAGGTGATCCACCCGCCTCAGCCTCCCAAGTGCTGGAATTATAGGTGTGAGCCACCATGCCCAGCGTCCTCATCCCTTTTTATGGCTGAACAATATTCCATTGTATGGATATACCACATGTTTATCCATTCATAAGGTGATGGACTTTGGGTTGCTTCTGTCCTTTGTCGATCATGGATAATGCTGATGTGCACATTTGTGTACAAGTATTTGTGTGGACATATGTTTTCACATCTACAATAGATATTTTCATTTCTAGAGTAGATATCTACAAGTGGAATTCCTGGGTCATGTGTAACTCTATTTACTATGTTGAGGAACTCTCACATTATATTTATTTATTTATTATTTATTTATTTATTTATTTTAGATGGAATCTCCCACTGTTTCCCAGGCTGGAGTGCAGTGGCAGGATCTCGGTTCGCTGCAACCTCCACCTCCCGGGTTCAAGCGATTCTCCTGCCTCAGCTTCCCTAGTAACTGTGATTACAGGTATGTGCCACCACACCTGGCTAATTTTTGTATTATTAGTAGAGTCGGGGTTTTGCCATGTTGGCCAGGCTAGTCTCGAACTCCTGACCTCAGGTGATGCGCCCACCATGGCCTCCCAAAGTGCTGGAATTACAGGCATAAGCCACCGCGCCTGGCCTCACATCATATTTAAAATGTTCATTAATTCACCCATCTCCTTCAGTGCTGTGGTATCTCTTTGAGGAGATGCTGCCATCTTGCTCATACCTAATATGGTGCTGGTACAGACCAGATGCTTCGTAAATGTTTGCTGAATTCATCAGCCAAAATACTCAGGTATGAAAGCATTGAAAGAAAACATTTATGAGCTCATTTCAATGGGCTCGTCATAAGAAAGCACACATCCAGGAGCCTGACATTTGCAAGTTTATGTATCACCGGGCTTAAGGTCTTTCTCAAGCAGAAGAGTGAAATTTGGGGTGCATTGTGAAGAACTGACTTAGATAACCAAGATGACCTTACCATTCTCCCTGGTCTGGCTAAACTTTAGAAGGCTTCTTCCCAACTGTAGGCCCCTGACCTCCCTTTTCTTGTCACAATCACTTTAGAAAACTTGGAATTGTAGCCAGGCATGGTGGCTCATGGGGGTAGTCTCAGCACTTTGGGAGGTCGAGGCAAGGAGGATTGCATGAGCTCAGAAGTTTGAGACCAGCCTGGGCAACATAGTAAGACCTCTTCTCTTATGAAAAATAGTGATTTTTTAAAATTAGCCGGGCATGATGGCATGCGCCTGTTGTCCCAGCTACCCGGGAGGCTGAGGTGGGAGGATCACCTGAGCCCAGAAGTTCGAGGCTGCAATGAGACCTGATTGCGCCACCACACTCCAGCCTGGGGGACAGAGTAAAACTCTGTCTAAAATAAAATAAAATAAAAAGAAAGAAAAAGAAAAAAGAAACTTGCCATTGCAAATTCTTTCTCTTACCCTTTGAAATATACGCAGCTTCTTTCAGCTTCACAAGCCAGTAAATGTCTTTCTCAAGGATCTACCTAAGGATAATTTTTTTTTTTTTTTGAGACAGGGTCTCACTCTATCACCCAGGTTGGCGTGCAGTGGTGTGATCACAACTCACTGCAGCCTCACCCTCCTTGAGGAGGTTCAAGTGATCCTCCCACTTCAGCCTCCTGAGGAGCTGGGACTACAGGCATGTGTCACCATACCCTGCTAATTTTGTGATATTTTGTAGAGACAAGCTCTCCCTATGTGGCCCAGGCTGGCCTTGAACTCCTGGGCTCAAGCAATCCTGCTGCCTCGGCCTCCCAAAGTGCTAGGATTACAGGCGTGCACCACCACAGGTGGCTGGGGTCATGTTTTGAAACGTAAACATTGAAGGAGGTAGCACCCTATCTCCTGATCTCTGTGGAAAGGTAAGGGCATAAATTCAGCAGACACCTTACTCTGAGTTGTGAAGACCAATTAGCAAACATAGTGGCCTATGATTACCTACTCCTGCAGCTCTTTAAACCACTCCAACTCCTTGATTCAGCATAATTGAGCCCAGGTTCTCTCCTCTATTGCACAACTCTTTTATTATTATTTTAAAAATAGAGACAGGGTCTCACTATGTTGCCCAGGCTGGTCTCGAACTCCTGGGCCCAAGCAATCCTCCTGCCTCGGCCTCCCTAAGTGCTGGGATTACAAGCGTGAGCCACCATGCCTGGCTGATTGCACAAGTCTTGAATGAAGCCTTTTGTGCCTGTTTAACTTTGTTGAGTGCTGACGATGGCATTGACTCAATACACCACTTGGTCTACCAGGAACTGAGGGCATAACTCACGTAAAGTTGAAATGACTCTTGGGGAGAGGTGTTCATGTAAATAAGGTCGCAGAGGATGCCACGGCCCACTTATAAATGTTAACCTGAAACAAACATTCAAAAGGCCATTAATATACCTCATATTATGAAGATATAGTTGGCTGGGCATGGTAGCTCATGCCTATAATTTCAGCACTGTGAGAGGCTGAGGTAGGAGGAATGCTCGAGCCCAGGAGTTTGAGATGAGCCTAGGCAACATAGGGAGACCCTGTCTCTACAAAAAATGTAAAAATTAACCAGGTGTAGGCCAGGCATAGTGGCTCACGCCTGGAATCCCAGCACTTTGGGAGGCCAAGGTGGATGGATCACCTGAGGTCGGGAGTTCGAGACCAGCCTGACTGACCAACATGGAGAAAACCCCATCTCTATTAAAAATACAAAATTAGCTGGGCGTGGTGGTGCATGCCTGTAATCCCAGTTACTCAGCAGGCTGAGGCAGGAGAATTGCTTTAACCCAGGAGATGAAGGTTGCAGTGAGCCGAGATCGCACTGTTGCACTCCATCCTGGCCAATAAGAGTAAAACTCCGTCTCAAAAAAAAAAAAAAAAATTAGCCAGGTGTGGTGGCATCTGTAGTCCCAGCTACTCCCGAGGCTGAGCAGGAAAGGATCACTCGAGGCTGGGGAGGTGAATGCTACAGGGACCTATGATTGCAACACTGCACTCCAGCCTGGGCAGCAAAGCAAGACCCTGTCTCAAATAATAAATAAATAATATATTTGCGTTATTTCATTTCACTTCATTCTCAGAGGACTAATGATGTCCCTGAGAGTCCCCCATTTGGTAGGGATGAAGTAAGGGTTGTACCAAAGGGCAAATTGTGATCTTGGAACCAGGGGACTGTCAGAACTCCGCCTCCAGGAGCCTCGTGGAGAATATAGATGAACATCCTTCCTCAGGTCTCAGGAGCAATAAGAAGGAAATGCTGTAGATATGATGTGAACGCCTGTGTGTTGGGCAAGAGAGTGACAGTTTTAAAAAAAGTTTTAACTCCTTTGACATCCCTCGGAGCTGACTATGTTGACACAGATGTGTGGAAAGTGAGAGTCCCGTGAGTCAGGACCACATTTCTGAATTTTTCTCTGGTTCCTTATTTCCCTGTGAAAGACCCAGTTCTCTAGTGCTGCGCCAGAGCATCCTGGAGCATCCAGAGAGCATTTCTCCTCTCGGGCCACAGAAATAGGACCTGTCTCCATAACAACGGTGTCTAGAAGTCCCCCCATGAGATTAAGTCTGACAGGAGCTGTCCACTTAGCAAATACCAGGTCTCCATCCAGACTGAATCAGCATCATGAGCCGAGTGTCCTGTTCCCAGCTTGACCAATGACTTCCTTGGGTCTATAGGGAAACTTGTAAACTCGCTGGCATATCACCATTGCCCCCCACATGCCACACAAGGAGGCCATAAAACATTTGTCCTCCCCCATCACAACTAGGATATAGAATGTGCTCGCTGAGAGGAGCTTTGAAAAATCTAGAACGGGACGTTGTACCACTGCAGGGAGTATTGCCATGAGATCCCCCACATCTGGGTTGAAATTCAGGAGGTGAGTGCTGTTGTGGCTATAAAGGTTATTAATATATTGAAGACTGGGCGCGGTGGTTCACGCCTATAATCCCAGCACTTTGTGGGGCTGAGACAGGTGGATCGCCTGAGGTCAGGAGTTCGAGACCTACCTGGCCAACATGGTGAAACCCCGTCTCTACTAAAAACACAAAAGTTAGCTGGGTGTGGTGGTGCAGACCTGTAATCCCAACTACTTGGGAGGCCGAGGCAGAAGAATTGCTTGAACCCGGGTGGCAAAGGTGGCAGTGAGCCAAGATTGCACCACTGCACTCCAACCTGGGCAACAGAGTGAGACTCTATCTCATAAATAAATAAATAAATAAAAGTAGGGTGGAGGAGAGTAAGCTAGTTATAAAAGGGGAGAGTAGGTGGCTCCGTTGTCCTGGAAGATCACCTGGAATGGATAGGATTTAATTGTCCTGAAAAAGATTCATGGAGCAGGTCTTGGGGAAAGAGCATAAAAATATCATTGGCTCTTTTACTCTTTGAGTGACAAAAAATAGCCTCACCCTTTGGGGGAGGGAGAGGGTCAGGAGGGTTGAGGAGGAGGAGGAGGGATGGAGAGGTGACTTCAGCCAGGGGTGAGGACCTTGGGCAGGTCTCCGCCAGGACTCACTGGGATGCTTGCCCATGGAACCGGAAGGAGCTCATCACTAAGACTGCTGACAGTCCGACACCTCAGGCTTGAGACTGTGAACTGGGAGTCGCCTGGGGCTTCTCTCTCCCCAAAGAAATGCAGTGAAAGTCTTTGCCCTGCAGCCCACGCTGTAACCACAGCAGAGGACCCAGCCCCCTCTATCTCACCTTCACCTCTGAGGCCTGCTTTGCCAACATGGCGGCCTGTGCCCTGGTGGCCTGAGTGTCTGGCTGCGACCCCCATACTTCCCCACTGCTCAGCAGCTTCTGGCCTTTCGACCCAAGAACCTGAATCACTGCCAATTTTCTGAGCTGCCCCAGGCCTGAGAGTGGTGCTCTGGCGCCCAGCTCTACTGGTCCACCACTGCCCTCATCTCCATTGCTTGGACGTAGACCCGTCAGGGACCTAAAGAGCATCTGGGCCCAGTGGGCCAGAGGCCCGCTCCTGAAGATGACACTCGAGGGTGAGAAGCCCACCCTAACGGCTCACGGCTCTAGGATATGAGGACTGGCCAGATGCAGTGGCTCACAGGAAGCTGAAGCAGGAGGATCACTTGAGCCCAGGAATCCAAAACCTACCTGAGCACCACAGTGAGACCACCCGTCTCTCCCTCCTGGTCTCTACAAAAAATTTAAAAATTAGCTGGGCACAGCAGCTCACACCTGTAATCCCAGCACTTTGGGAGGCTGAAGAGGGCAGATCGCTCACACACGGGAGTTCAAGACCAGCCTGGGTAACCAAGTGAGACCACATCTCTACAGAAAGTACAAAAATTAGCTGGGCGTGGTGGTGTACACCTGTAGTCCCAGCTACTTGGAAGGCGGAGCAGAGGATCACTTGAGTCTGGGGTGCAGAGGTTGCAGTGAGCTGTGATTTCACCATGGCACTCCAGTCTGGGTGATAGAGCCAGAACCTGTCTCAAAAATAAAAAAAAGAAAAGGAAAGGAAAAGAAAAAAAGGCCTGGCACGGTGGCTCATGCCTGTAATCCCAACACTTTGGGAGGCCAAGGCGGGTGGATCATGAGTTCAGGAGATCGAGACCATCCTGGATAACACGGTGAAACCCCGTCTCTACTAAAAAAAAATACAAAATATTAGCGGGCATGGTGGTGGGCGCCTGTAGTCCCAGCTACTCAGGAGGCTGAGGCAGGAGAATGGTGTGAACCTGGGAGGCGGAGCTTGCAGTGAGCTGAGATCGCACCATTGCACTTCACTTCAGCCTGGGCGACAGAGCCAGACTCTGTCTCAAAAAAAAAAAAAAAAAAATTAACTGGGAATGGTCACATGTACCTGTAGTCTTGGCTACTCAGGAGGCTGAGGCAGGAAGATCACTTGAGCCCAGGAGTTGAGGCAACAGGGAGTCATTTAGGCCACTGCACTCCAGCCTGGGCAATGGGGCAAGACCCTATCTCAAGCAAAAACAGACAAAACAAAAAGCAAAAACCACCAATGCCTGGGACCCAACCTGTAAAATTCTTACCCAACTTGTCTGGGATCTGGACATCAATTTTTGTTACAAACATTTGAGGTGATTGGAATGAACATCTAAGCTTGAAAACCACTGGTATAAATGTACACAGATATTCACAGACTCATCTGTTTTTTGATTAAAAATTACAGCCGGGCATGATGGCTCATGTCTATAATCCCAGCACTTTGGGAGGCCAAGGCCAGGGGATCACCTGAGATCAGGAGTTCAAGACCAGCCTAGCCAACGTGGTGAAACCCCGTCTCCAGTGAAAATGCAAAAAATTACCCAGGTGTGGTGGCGTGTGCCTGTAATCCCAGCTACTGGGGAGGCTGAGGCATGAGAATTGCTTGAACCTGGGAGCTGGAGGTTGCAGTGAGCCAAGATCGCACTACTGCACTCCAGCCTGGGCGACAGAGCAAGACTCCGTCTCAAAACAAGATAAAAGAAAAAATGCACATACATGCATTAAAAAAAAAAAAAAAAAAAACTTGCAGTAGGGATGATCTTTATTTTCTTCTTTTTTTTTTTTTTTTGAGACGGAATCTCGCTCTGTCACCAGACTGTAGTGCAGTGGCATGATCTCAGTGGACTGCAACCTCCACCCACGGGCTCAAGCGATTCTCCTGCCTCAGCCTCCCAAGTAGCTGGGACTACAGGCATGTGCCACCACTCCAGGCTAATTTTTGTGTTTTTAGTAGAGATGGGGTTTCAACATGTTGACCAGGCTGGTTTTGAACTCCTGACCTCAAGTAATCACCCACCTTAGCCTCCCAAAGTGCTGGGATTACAGGTGTGAGCCACCATGCCCGGCCATTTTATTTGTCATATTGTTAAGTTTTATGTAATTATCGTGCAGTTATTTTACAATTAGGAGAGAAAATAGCCAAAACAGATATTTAAGGAATTATACTGATCCTTCTAGATTCTGCTCAATTCTCTCTGCAGGAAGCTTCCTGAGGGCTCCAATGCTGCTGTCTCTCTCCTCTGAATTCCTCCTGGCTTGTGGTCACCCCAGGGAACGCAGCACTTCACTAGTAAGTGCTTGTACTTTGTTTTAGGTTGGTATCACACCATTTCCTAGCCTGGAAGGCAGGGACTGGCATACCTTTGCAGGAGGCAGGGCCTCCATACAGATGTGTTATTGATAACCCAGGCCTGAGCTGGCACCTGGAGAAGTGGCCATTTCTCTGATCAAAGGCTCTCTCTTTTTCTCTCTCTCTGGAGATGAAACACAGAGCTGCTTTCTGGTTTCACGATTAACTTTATAGGGAAATGAAAAGAAAAAAAAAAAAAAACGCATTGGCAAGGCCTGTGGAGGAAGTGTCGGCCCAGCTGGCTGGGGTCCCTGGCCGACCAGGAATCCAGTGAATGTATGGCTGTGTTCTGAGCACCTCACAGCCCTGGCAGCTCTGCCAGCGCTCAGCCAGGGCTGTGTCTAGGTACGGCTTGAGGTAGGCCCATGGAGCACAGGAACTGAGCCACCTCAGGAAGCCTGAGTTGAGGCTGAGCCACGCCAAAGGAGGCCAGGCACACAGGCCCCAGTCTCATCCTCCTCGTGGGGATGGCTTTGAAGGAGAGCCTTGTGAAGAGGCTCTGTTATGCTAAGTCCTAAAAGATGGGCTTGGAGAACCAAAAGAGCTGTAGAATGGCAAGTTTGACCCCTTCCTCCACTACCCTTCTACTAAATACCAAAATGTATCTTCCTGGGATGGAGTATCGTCCTATGTGAATTCCCAGTTGCTCCTCAGCCCTGGGGGATACATTAGAATGTCACTTCCCCAAGGTTTGGAGTGAGTAGTACAAGATGCTCCAAGGTGAAAGGGTTCCACGGTCAAAAAAATTTGGGAAATACTACAGAATCGATTCCCCTTTTCCCTACCAGAACCACACTGCACAGCCCTGTATTAAAGGCTCTGATGAGTCCTGCTGTTAGACAATCTGACAAGTCATGCAATTAGAAAATCTGTTTACTTTTGTTTTGAACTTCCCAAACTTTATTGACAATGCCATCTTTTATACAGAGGCCCCATTAACATCTCGGCCTATCTGAGGGAGATCTGAGTTGGTCATTTGGTGACAAGAAATTCTACATTCAGAATGGCCTTTAATTTAATTCAGTTTTCAGGACAAAGCATGTGTTAGTCTGTTCTCACAATGTAATACACACATACCTGAGACTAGGTAATTTATAAAGGAAAGAGGCTTAATGGACTCACAGTTCCCCATGGCTGGGGAGGCCTCACAATCATGGCAGAAGATGAAGGAAGAGCAAAGGAACGTCTTACATGGTGGCAGGCAAAAGAGCATGTGCAGGGGAACTGCGCTTTATAAAACCATCAGATCTCGTGAGACTTATTCATACCACAAGAACAGTATGGGGGAAACTGCCCTCATGATTCAGTTATCTCCACCTGGCCCTGCTCTTGACACTTCAAGGTGAGATTTGGGTGGGGACACAGCCAAACCATATCAAAGCATGATTTAATAGGTATTATAAAATTGAGTCTTTGCCCTCGAATAATAGACAGTCCAATCAGAGAGCAAATACTCACTGGGAACAGTGTTTTTTGTTTTTGTTTTTGTAGGTTTGTTTGAGATGGAGTTTCACTCCTGTCACCCAAGCTGGAGTGCAGTGGTGCAATCTCGGCTCACTGCAACCTCCGCCTCCTGGGTTCAAGCGATGCTCCTGCCTCAGCCTCCCAAGTATCTGGGATTACAGGCGCCTGCCAGCATGCCTGGCTAATTTTTGTATTTTTAGTAGAGACGGGGTTTCGCCATGTTGGCCAGGCTGGCCTTGAACTCCTGACCTCAGGTGATCCGCCCGCCTTGGCCTCCCAAAGTGCTGGGATGACAGGCGTGAGCTGCAGCACTCAGCCTGGGAGCAGCGTTTTTATAATGACAATGTAGTATACTGTAGGCACCAAAATCAACACAAAAAACTGTCTAAGGAAGAGAAAGGCAGGAAACCTGAGTGAGTTCTGGTGTAAATGCAGACTCAGGGATGAACTCAAAGTTCAAGGAAGGATGAACACAACGTGCCTCTGGAGTGAGACCAGCGATGCCTCTTAAACTAGGGCTATTGATCTGCTCTTTTTTTTTTTTTTGGAGACGGAGTCTGGCTTTGTGCCCAGGCTGGAGTGCAGTGGTGCGATCTCAGCTCACTGCAACCTCCGCCTTCTGGGTTCAGCGATGCTCCTGCCTCAGCCTCCCGAGTAGCTGGGATCACGGGCGTGTGCCACCATGCAAGCTAATTTTTATAGTTTTAGTACAGACGAGGTTTCACCACGTTGGCCAGGCTGATCTCGAACTCCTGACCTCGAGTGATCCGCCTGCCTCAGTCTCCCAAAGTGCTGGGATTACAGGGGTGACCCACCACACCCAGCCGGTCTGATCTTTAAAGAATGCAAAAAATCCAGGAAAAGAAGGCAAGATGTGGATATAGATATATAAAAGAAGAAAGGTCATCTCCCTCATGTGTCTGACTTGGAGTCAAATTGGAAAGATTGTAAATGCAAGTCCATTTATTCTGAGCAAAGGAAACTTCAGGAAAAAATGGCTTCTTGTCCCATGACCTAGTTAGACTTTGATTGGCACCTTTGTGAAAAACAGCCCAATTTACGGCACCACAAAGGCTGGTTGCTTTCCAGCGTAGGAGCTCAGCCATTGTTTTGTTTTTATTTGTTTTTTGGTTTTGCCAAAGGAAAAAAGGAATTGGCAACTCCAGAATCTTAATGTGTCTTAACAGCATGAGATTCTGGTAAAATTAGTGCAAATTTAACAAATTTTTTTTAGCCGTGTGCAGTGGCTCACGCCCATAAACCTAACACTTTGAAAGGCCAAGGTAGGCAGATCACTTGAGGTCAGGAGCTCAAGACCAGCCTGGCTAACATGGTGAAACCCCATCTCTACTAAAAATACAAACAAATTAGCTGAGTGTGGTGATGTGCACCTGTAGTCCCAGTTACTTGGGAGGTGGAGGCATGAGAATCGCTGGAACCCAGGAGATTGCAGTGAGCCAAGATTGCACCGTTGCACTCCACCCTGGGAGTGCAATGTCTCCAAAAAAAGAGAAGACTGTCTCAAAAGAAAAAAAAAAATTTTTTTTTTTTTAGAGACGGGGTCTCCCTATGTTGCCCAGGCTGGTCTTGAACTCCTAGTCTCAAGCAATCCCTCAGTCTTCCAAAATACTACAATTACAGGCAGGAGCCACTGCACTCAGCCTTATTGTAATTTTTAAAGAGAAAAGATAAAGGCCCTGAAATCCTTACCTGCACTTTTTGTCAGGGCTAGATACGGGCAGGGCAGTGACCGATGGACAGGGCAGAGAAGCAACCATAGACAGGCTGGGCAGGGGTGACACCGGTCTGTGAGACTCTGGACCTTCTGGCAATGGCTGGGGAGAGGGAAAGGCAGAGACTGGCTGTTGTAGGGTATGAAGGGGGTGGGGAGAGAACTTTCTAAGCCCAGAGTGAGCTGTCTGAGAAAAGTGATGAGAAGGGAGCTCGGGTAGGGACTGGTTGCCTACAAGGTCTCAGGATGCCATTACCACATTTGATTTCCTGTATAATCCCAAAGGACAATTATAACCATTTCAGAGATGAAAGAATTGTTGAGGGACCTCTTCTTTTCACTGGAATCCTGAACAAATTAAAGAATAAAGCAGAAAGAAGGATGAAGGTTAAAATGTCACCTTTTTACTCAAAAACTGACATGTGGACCAGGTATGGTGCTCACATCTGTAATCCTAACATTTCGGGAGGCCAAGGCAGGAGGATGACTTGAGCCCAGGAGTTCAAGACCAGCCTGGGCAACATGGCAAAACCCTGTCTCTGTAAATAAATAAATAAATAACTGGACATGGTGGTACATGCCTGAAGCAGCTGCTTGGGAGGCTAAGGTGGGAGCTCAAGGCTACAGTGCTTCGTGATCATGACATTGTGCTCCAGCCTGGGCAATGGAGTGAGACCCTGTCCAAAAAAAAAAAAAAACAGGCCAGGCACTTTGGGAGGCCAAGGCAGGCAGATCACTTGAGGCCAGGAGTTCGAGACCAGACTGGGCAACATGGTGAAACCCTGTCTCTACTAAAAATACAAAAATTAGCTGGGTGTCGTGGTGCATGCCTATAATCCCAGCTACTTAGGTGACTGAGGCACTAGAATTGCTTGAGATCAGGAGGTGGAGGTTGCAAGGATCTGAGATCATGCCACTGCACTCCAGCCGGGGCAACAGAGCAAGACTCTGTCTCAATTAAACAAACAAACAAATCAACAAAATGCTGGAGTTTGAGGAGCCAGCAAGGTGTTAGAGTTCCAGTTCCTCCACATCTTCACCAACAACTGATGATGTTGCTGTTTCTAGTTTAGCCAGTTGAATTGGGGTTAATGGTATTACATTATGGTTTTTGCATTTCTCCGATGATGAATAATACAAAGAAATGGACCCCTTATGTATGAAATACCTCCCCATTTATTTTTATCTTCTTTAATTTCTCTCTGGAATGTTTTATTCCTTTTTTAGGATTCTTTTTTTTTTTTTTTTTTTGAGACAGAGTCTCGCTCTGTCGCCCAGGCTGGAGTGCAGTGGCCGGATCTCAGCTCACTGCAAGCTCCGCCTCCTGGGTTCACGCCATTCTCCTGCCTCAGCCTCCCGGGTAGCTGGGACTACAGGCGCCCGCCACCTCGCCCGGCTAGTTTTTTGTATTTTTTAGTAGAGATGGGGTTTCACCGTGTTAGCCAGGATGGTCTCGATCTCCTGACCTTGTGATCCGCCCGCCTCAGCCTCCCAAAGTGCTGGGATTACAGGCTTGAGCCACCGCGCCCGGCTTTTTTAGGATTCTTATGGTCCATTTATTTGTATTTCTTTGTATAGTTTCTGTTCATCTTTTGTCCATTATTTATTGGGTTGTCTTTTTATTACAGATTTTCCATGTTCCTCCTACAACCCTTTGTCAGATGTAGGAATTGCAAAGAATTTTCTCTAGGTCTATAGCTTGCCTGCTCATTTTCTTAACTGTTTTTTAACAATCAGCAGTTCTGTATGTATTAGATTAGTGGGTTTTTAAAAAATTATTATTATTATTGAAGACAGGGTCTCACTCTGTCACCCAGGCTGGAGTGCAGTGGCATGATCTTGGCTCAATGCAACCTCCACCTCCCAGGCTCAAGTGATCCTCCCACCTTAGCTTCCCAAATAGCTGGGACTGTAGGTGCATGCCACCATGCCCTACTAATTTTTTGTATTTTTTGTAGAGATGGGGCTTTGCCATGTTTTCCAAGCTGGTCTTGAACTCCTGGACTCAAGCAATCTGCCCCCTTGGCCTCCCAAAATGCTGGGATTACAGGCATGAGCCACCACACCTGGTCTATAGTCTATTTTCTCATTTAAGTTTTATATTTAGATCTATGAGCCATGTTGAATTGATTTTTATGTATAGTATGAACTAGGGATCAAAGTGTTTTTTTTTTCTTGTGGATATTTAATTACTCCAGCACCATGTGACAAAAAAATTTCCTTTTTCCAAAAGATTGTTTTGATGCTTTTGTCAAAAATCAGTTGACCATACATTTGTGGGCTTTGAGGTTCCACTTTCTAAGGGCTCTATGCTCAGTCAAGGTCAGCTTGGAAATCAGACAAGGCCAGAGAAGGCCCACACAACACATCTCCAGGAGAGTAGGACTGGGAAGGTAACTGTTTCTTCCCCAAGTGGTGTGTGCTCTGAGATGGCCAACAAGGCCACTTCTTGGTCCCTGGAACTACTCCTTTGGCCTCAGTTCCATCGACCTGTTTGTTGCTCCTTATGTCAATATCACACTGTCTTGACTTCTTTAGTTTTATAGTAAGTCTTAAAATCAGGCGGTGTAAGACCTCTAATTTTGTTCTTCCTTCTGCTATTCTAGGTTCTTCTACACCTTTTTTTTTTTCTTTTGGAGGTAGAGTCTCGCTCTATCCCCCAGGCTGGAGTGCAGTGGCGCGATCTCAGCTCACTGCAAGCTCCGCCTGCCAGGTTCAAGCAATTCTCCTGCCTCAACCTCCTGAGTAACTGGGATTACAGGCGCCTGCCACCACGCCCGGCTAATTTTTTTGTATTTTCAGTCAAGATGTAGTTTTGCCATGTTGGCCAGGCTGGTCTCGAACTCCTGACCTCAGGTGATCCGTGCCTTGGCCTCCCAAAGTGCTGGGATTACAGGCGTGAGCCACCGTGCTCGGCCTCTTCTGCACGTCTAAAAAGACATATATTTTAGAAACAGTTTGGGGAGAATTATCATCTCTTCACTTACCACAGTGGTAAGTTTTCCAATCAATAAGTGTGAAATACCTACCCATTTATTTTGATCTTATTTAATTTCCCTCGAATGTTTTATCCTGTTTAGTGTTAGTCCTGCATATCTTTTGTTGGATTTATTCTTTAAGTATTTCACTTTTTCCTGAGTGAAATATTTACAAATTTTATTTTCCAACCATTTGTGGCTACCATGTAGAAATGCATTTATTTTTGCATATTGACCTTTTATCCTGCAGTCTTGCTAAATTCTCTTATTATTTGTAGTAGTTTTTTTGTAGGTGCTTTGGGATTTTCTACATATGTACACAATCATGTCATTTGTGAATAGAACGGTTTTCCTCCTTTCTTTCTAACCTGTGTGCTTTGGATTTATCTTCCCTTTTGCAACAGCTAAAGAATCTAATGCAATGCTGAATAGGAGTGAGAAGGCACTGTCTTGGGGAAAATGTTCATTCTCCCGTCACAAAGTATGATGTTAGCTGTTGATGTTTTGATGTTGATGTTTTGTAGATATCCTTTATCAGACAAGATAGTCTCCTCTTCCTAATGTGCTGAGAGACTTGTTTTTGTTGAATTTTGTCAAATGTTTTTACTGAATCTATTGACATAATCATACAATTCTTCTCTTTTCTTCTGTTAATGTAAAGAAGTACATGGATTGACTTTCAGATGTTAAACCAACCTTGTATTCCTGGTGTAAACCCTGCTTAGTTATGCTCAATTACTCTTATCATTTATCTCTGAATTCTGTGGCTTATATTTTGTTTAGAATTTTTGTATCTGTGTTCAAGAATATCGGCTTGTGGTTTTCTTGTAACATCTTCTATGGGTTTTGGCATTAGGGTAATTCTAGTCTCTAAATGAGTTGAGGAGTATTCCTCTACTCTATTTTTTCAAAGAGTTTATGTAAGATTTACTAGCCTCAAACTCTCAGGCTCCAGCAGTACTCCCCTTTCATCCTCCTGAGTAGGTGGGACTACAGGCATGTGTCATCATGTCTGGCTAATTTTTAAAAACATATTTTTTTAGAGCAGCATCACACTATGTTGCCCAAGCTGGTCTTGAACTCCTGGACTCAAGTGCTTCTCCTGCCCTGGCCTCCCAAAGTGCTGGGGTTACAGGCATCAGCCACCACACCCAGCCTTATTTCTTCTTTCAATGTTTGATAATATTTGCCCGTGAAGCCATCTGAACCTGGAGTTTTCTTTGTGGGAAGTTTTAAGTTACAGCTATAATTTCTTTAACAGATACAGGACTATTTGGATATTCTACTACAGCTTGTGAAAATTTCAGTCACTTGTATCTTTCAAATGATTTCATTTCATCTAAGTTATCAAATGTATTGGCATAAAGCTGCACATAGTCCTCTATGATTAACCTTTTTGTGTTTGCATGATGTGTATAAATGGCCCCTCTTTCCTTCCTAAGACTGAACATTTGTACTACTTTTTTATCTTCATCAGTCTTGCTAGGTGTTTATCAGCTTTATTAATCTTTTCAAAGAACCAACTTTTTCTGTCAGTCTTGTTTTCTGTTTAAATAAAGAACAAACTTTTGGCCAGGTGCAGTGGCTCACACCTGTAATCCCAGCACTTTGGGAGGCTGAGGTGGGTGGATTGCTTGAGGCCAGGAGTTGGACACCAGCCTGGGGAACATGGTGAAACCCCATTTCAACTAAAAATACAAAAATTAGTCAGGCATGGTGGTGCATGCTTGTAATCCCACCTACTCAGGAGGCTGAGGTGGGAAAATTGCTTGAACCTGCGAGGTGGAGGTTGCAGTGAGCCAAGATTGCGCCACTGTACTCCAGCCTGGGCGACAGAGCAAGACTCTGTTTCAAAAGAAAAAGAAAAAATTTTTGTTTCTATTGTTTTCACCCCCCGTTACTTGTCCATTTTCTATTCAATTGATTTATACACTTTTCTGTATTATTTCTTTTCTTTTACTTATTTTTGGCTTAATTTATCTTACTATTTTCTAGCTTCTTTTCCCTGTGATTTCTTTCACCCATGCTTTATTTAAAAGTATGTTGCTTAATTTTGTATGTTATGAAGCAAATTAAGTGTGTTATCAAGCAACAATAAGTGTGTTAAGTATATTAATTATGTATGTAATTTCCAAATTGAGTATGTTGCTTACTTTCCAAACTTGGGGACTTTTCAGACATCTTCTTGTGATAAATTTTATGGTCAAGTATGGTAAAAGTATGTGTCTTAGTCTGTTTTGTGCTGCTATAACAGAATACTACTGCCTGGGCAATTTACAATAAACAGAAATTAATTTCTCACAGTTCTGGAGGCTGGCAAGTCCAAGATCAAGGTGCTGTCATCTGGTGAGGGCCTTCTGCTGCTGGATCCCCTGGTGGGACAGCAGTAGAGCACGTGTGAGAGAGGGAAGGGGGCAAACCTATTCTTTTATAAGGTGTTTTCTCCTGCTGCAATAATGAACCCATTTCCTCAATAACAGCATTAATCCATTCATGAGGCAGAGCTCTTGTGACGTAATGACCTCTGAAAGGCCCCACCTCTCAACAGCATTGCACTGGGGATTTAGTTTCCAACACATGAAGTTTTGGGGGCACAAATCACATTTATCTTAATTTATCTTACTTTATTTATCTTAATTTACCTTAATTTATCTCACATAGCAGTATGATTTTAGTCCTTTGAAATTTATTGAGACTCGTTTTATGATCAGCATGTAGTGTCTCTTTTTTTTTTTTCTTTTCATTTTAAACAAGAAGTTTATTTAAACAGCAAGACGCTTGACTTGAAGGGAAAACTATCTAGGATTCTTTTTTGTTTCAGAGTCATTTATCCCTACTTAAAGACAGATTGCCCTACATGTAAAAGCTACGTACAAAAAGGTTATAAAATTGTTTTACAATGATAAATGAAAAACATTAAAATTCTCCAATTGAACAAGGTATGCAAGAATTTTTATGTTGTATTTCTGTTAAAACAGTGAGAGCAAAATAACTTACTGGAATATAAAGATAAGAGCTGAACGAGCATGCCACTAATGGAGAAAGGGGATATTTTTCACAGAATCAGTATTTTTCCCCATCCCGTCTCCACTTGATGTCAATCAAAACATACCATTGGCTGTTTAGTTTTAAAAAAATGCAATATGCCTGTGGACATACACCAGTTACTTTATGTACAATAAAGGAATGGGGAAGGGGGAAATGAAAGAATAGAGAAAACTATAGGGTAGTATTCAGGATGTGGTGGAACCAAATTGCAGTTTTCTATTGGAGAATGTAATCTTGGTCTTTAAAGAACAGAGTTCTGGAGTAAAGAAGCAGGTTCCCTTTTCGGTAGACACCTCCCGCCTGCTGTTGGAACAGATCAGTTGCATCTTCATCCTCCATTTCCAGCTGTGCAGGTGTGTCTGTTCCATTGATTGGTTGTCGTCGACTTGGAATCTGATCGGCTTCATTGACAATCCTTGTCGTTCACAATAGGCTTTCGTTAGTTTACTAAGTGGTATAAGCCTCTTAATCTTAAATTGCACCACAGAAACATCCTGCCTGCCACCTTCAAATTAATATGATCGTTGTTCTCAGTCTTGACTCCTTCCTTGGGCTTTTCGTTGGCCATGGCGAGCGCCGGAGTCCCCTCAGCTGCCACTTCACAAAAGAAGGACCAGGTCCGCACGAAACGAGCACACAAGCAGCACCAGGAGCGGCAGAAGAAGGAGCGTGGTGTCTCTTGATAAAGGGTTAGGTTCACTTGTTGCTGTTGTTGCTTTTTTTTTTTTTTTTAAGTGTACTCTGCAATTGTCGAGCATAATGTTCTTTGTTAATTGAATTAGATTAGCCTCTAAAAGCAAACAAACAATTCTGCTTCTTCTCAAACATGTTAAGTTGATACCTACAGTTTTGCTGTAAGTTTAAACAATTATAAATAATTTCAGGCATATTGTATACATCAATATTTTTAAGTAAAATTGCTACATTGCTCTTTTAAATGCATCAAATGGAATCCAAATACAATAGTAGGTTTATAGCCACCATCATCCATTTTTTATAAATACATGAACAGCTTCTTCTTTAACAGTTCAAAATTTGACATATTTTTTTCCCTTGCTCTGTGATCTCTTATTTCCCGTCCACTGGATGAAATATCAAGGGCCTTGCTGTTCCACTTCTTCCCAAAATATTTTCCTAATGTACTCAATGTTTAAGCTTGTAAGTCTGATTTATCACCTTGTCATACTTCTCTGCCAATACATGTTTTTTTTTCCTGAGGCCATAATTCCTAATGTTAGATGTTTTCTTTTGGAGTGAGTTGTCATTACAATTAATATTAGTGCATAACTCATCAAACAACCTAATGGTTATGTATTAAGTGACAAACAACAAATGATTATTTATCCACGTTAAGTAATCATTAGACGATCTTCATAAAATGAAGGTGGTTGTTTGTGAATTAAATTATACATCAGTGAACAGCTATTCCCTCTTACTAGATTGAAAGAAGACTCAGCAACAATATGCTTCCAATTTTTTTGTCTGATTTGAATAGAAGAGCTGAGGAAGCTTTTTCTCAGAAATAAGCAGATGGTGAGGCCAAAAAATTTGTTATAGCAATGTCACTCAATTCTTTGAAAGTTTTTTAGTTGTATTTCAAAGCCATATAGTGATCTATCATCAAATATTATTTACTTTCAGTAAAATTGAAAGAAGATCTAATAGACCTGTCAAATAATATAATGATATTCATTATTTGTATTATTTTATAATATCATATGTTATATAATTTTATATTATTAAATAAATAATATGATTAATAAGTATATTATTTTTAATATAATGTATATTATTTGATAGGTCTATTAGATCTTCTTTCAATTTTACTGAAAGCAAAGAATTGGAAACAACAAAGTTGGAAAAGGATTTGTTAACTGTTTGTTTTTGTTTTTTGAGACAGGGTCTCACTCAGTCACCTAGGCTGCAGTGCAGTGGTGCAATCACGGCTCACTAAAGCCTTGACTTCCCAGCCTCAAGTAATCCTTTCACCTCAGCCTTCTGAGTAGCTAGGACTACAGGCATGCACGACCACACCTGGGCAATGTTTTTAAAAAATTTATTAGAGGTGAGGTCTCGCTTCATTGCCAAGGCTGATCTTGAACTCCTGGCCTCAACTGATCCTTCCACCCCGGCCTCCCAAAGTGCTGGGATTACGGCATGAGTTACCGCGCCCAGCCCCTGTTAACTGTCATTAAAGTCATTTGTTTTCCCAGATTCTGGAAAATTAAACAAGGAGGATATCTTCAAGACTTCTAAAATTATTATCAAACACTTGCTAATAAAATATTCTTAACAATTTTTTTTTTTCTTTGAGACGGAGTCTCGCTCTGTCACTCAGGCTAGAGTGCAGTGGCACGATCTCGGCTCACTGCAGCCTCTTCCTTCTGGGTTCAAGCAATATTCATGCCTCAGCCTCCCAAATAGGTGGGATTACAGGCACCTGCCACCACGCCCTATTAATTTTTGCATTTTTAGTAGAGATGGGGTTTCACCATTTTGGCCAGGCTGGTCTCAAACTCCTGACCTCAGGTGATCTGCCCGCCTCGGCCTCCCAAAGTGCTGGGATTACAGGCATGAGTCACTGCGCCTGGCTCTTAACTAAAATTTTGTCGCAATTATGCTCTAAATATATTTTATCAAACACTGAAGCTGCATGTTTTGCTGATTACTTTAGAGGAAATCTTGTCACCTATAACCACGTTGTAAAGCCTTTTTATCTTCTCATCGTAAAGTCAAATCAGCCCACACTGACTTTCTGTCCTCAGAAGGCTGCCTTTATTTTTTAGACTAAATAAGTCTGTGAATACATCTCCTGTGACATCCATCTCACTTCTGACTTCTGAGATAAATGGGTAAGGCACAGAGCCCTGCAGTGAGTTTGTCTTTGAAATGAAATCAGATCTCTTGCCTGCAACTTTCCCCTGATGCTCTCTTTGCTTTGCTCTCACCAGACTTTATTCTGAAGCAGATACCCCTGAAGGTTTTTACTCCCTTGAGGAATGGACCTCAATAAGGTTCAGAAATTTAGGGGGCAATGCTTGCCTCTTTTTACAATTATTTTTATTGTGGTCAAATACACACAACCTAAAATTTACCATCTTGATCATTTTTTTTTTTTTCTTGACACAGAGTTTTACTTTGTTGCCCAGGCTGGAGTGCAGTGGCGCGATCATGGCTCACGTGAACCTCTGCTTCCCCGGCTCAAGCAATTCTCCTGCCTCAGCCTCCCGAATAGCTGGGACTACAGGTGCGTGTCCCCACACCCATGTAATTTTTGTATTTTTTTTTAAAGTAGAGATGGGGTTTCACCATGTTGGCCAGGCTGGTCTTGAACACCTGACCTCAGGCGATCTGCCTGTCCCGGCCTCCCACAGTACTGGGATTACAAGTGTGAGCCATGGCGCCTGGCCTTAATGATTTTCAAGTGGACAATTGGGTGGCTTTCAGTATATTCACATTGTGTTGGGCAACCACCACCACTGCCGCCACCACCACCACCATCCATCTCCAGAACTCTTTCATCTTACAAAACTGAAACTCTGCATGCATGAAACACTAACTCCCCTTTTTTTTTGAGACGGAGTCTCGCTCTGTCACCCAGGCTGGAGTGCAGTGGCGTGATCTTGGCTCACAGCAAGCTCCACCTCCCGGGTTCACGCCATTCTCCTGCCTCAGCCTCCCGAGTAGCTGGGACTGCAGGTGCCCACCACCAAGCTCGGCTAATTTTTTTGTATTTTTAGTAGAGACGGGGTTTCACCGTGTTAGCTAGGATGCTCTCGATCTCCTGACCTCGTGGTCTGCCTGCCTCAGCCTCCCAAAGTGCTGGGATTACAGGCATGTGCCCAGCCTACTAACTCCTCATTTCTCCGTCACCATTCTATTCTCTGTCCCCATTAATTTGACTAATATAGGGACCTCATATAATTGAAATCACACAGTAATTGTCCTTTTGTGTCTGGTTTACTTTGCTTAGCATAATGTTCTCAAGGATTATCATGTTGTAGCATGTGTCAGAATTTCCTTTCTTGACCAGGCACAGTGGCTCATGTCTGTGAATCCCAGCACCTTGGGAGGCTGAGACGGGAGGATCCCTTGAGCTCAGGAGTTTGAGACCAGCCTGAGCAACATGGCAAAAACTCATCTCTACAACAAATAAAAAACAACTAACCAGGTATGGTGATGCATGCCTGTGGTCCTAGCTACTCAAGAGGCTGATGTGGGAGGATCACTTGAGCCCAGGAGGTTGAGGCTGTGGTGAGCTGTGATTGAGTCACTGCACTCTAGCCTGGGTGTCAGAGCAAGACCTTATCTCAATTTTTTTTTTTTTTTTGAGACAGAGTCTCGCTCTGTTGCCCAGGCTGGACTGCAGTGGCCGGATCTCAGCGCACTGCAAGCTCCGCCTCCCGGGTTTACGCCATTCTCCTGCCTCAGCCTCCCGAGTAGCTGGGACTACAGGTGCCGCCACCTCGCCCGGCTAGTTTTTTGTATTTTTTAGTAGAGACGGGGTTTCACCATGTTAGCCAGGATGGTCTTGATCTCCTAACCTCGTGATCCACCCGTCTCGGCCTCCCAAAGTGCTGGGATTGCAGGCTTGAGCCACCGCGCCCGGCCTCAAATTTTTTTTTTAAAAGGTCACTTTTGTCTCTGCTTCCCTGAATGCATGTGCCTGGTTGAGGCTATCTCATTCATCTTGAGCCCTTCTGCAGCAGTTTTCCTGTGTTGCTTCTCATTCTTCTCTGTCATCATTCTACAAGCTATTGTCAGATTCATCTTTCTACAATGCAGCCAGGCACTGTGGCTGACACCTAAAATCCCAGCACTTTGGGAGGTTGAGGCAGGTAGATCACCTAAGGTCAAGAGTTTGAGACCAGCCTGACCAACATGGTGAAACCCTGTCTCTACTAAAAGTGCAAAATTAGCCGGGCGTAGTGGTGCATGCCCGTAATCCCAGCTACTTGGGAGACTGAGGCAGGAGAATTGCTTGAACCTGGGAGGCAGAGGTTGCTGTGAGCCGAGATCACGCCACTGCACTCCAGCCTGGGCAACAAGAGTTAAACTCCATCTCAGAAAATATATATATATATATTTCTTTCTTTCTTTTTTTTTTTTTCGAGATGGAGTCTCCATCTGTTGCCCAGGCTGGAGTGCAATGGTGTAATCTCGGCTCGCTGCAACCTCTGCCTCCCAGGTTCAAGTGATTCTCCTGCCTCAGCCTCCTGAGTAGCTGGGATTAGCGTGCATCACTACGCCTGGCTAATTTTTTTTGCATTTTTAGTAGAGATGGGGTTTCACCATGTTGGTCAGGCAGTTCTCAAACTCCTGACCTCATGATCCGCCTGCCTCGGCCTCCCAAAGTGCTGGGATTACAGGCGTGAGGCCCCACGCCTGGCAAAAACCGTCTTTCCACAATGCAAATTTGATCATATGACAAATACCACCTACAGTCTCCCAATGATGCACAACACCTTATACCCTCTTCTTTAACAACAGAGCTGAGATTCTGTCCAGTTCTCTGTCATCCACGTGCTTCAGAGACACCCGGACCCATCTCCTGGTTGGTCTTGATTGGCCAAGTCAGTCAAGGAAATCCCTTGCTAATCATTGACTTTGGAAGGGGTTTACAAGCTTGAGGCAGGGAGGAAGACTACGGTAGTAGAGGAGATTCTGGAAAAGGATTCTTAACTTTTAAAAAGAGCACAAGAAAAGGATCCCCAGTCCTTAAAAGGAGACACAAAGAAGGGATAGAATTTCTATTTTGCCTCTGGACGGTGTGTGGAGATGCAATGCCTGGAGCCACTACAGTCATTTTGTGATCATGAGAAGAATGATTGATCTGATGAAGACAGAATGTGCCCTACTCTGGGCTTCCAGTTATATGAGGTAATGCATTTTCTTTATTGGTTAAGCCTGCAGAGTCGACTTTTTCTGTTACCACCAAAAGCATCCTGAGTTATTTACCATTGAACATTTTTTTTTTCTTTTTTTGAAAACGAGTCTCACTCTGTTGCCCAGGCTGGAGTGCAGTGGCGTGATCTCAGCACAATGCAACCTCCACCTTCCAGGTTCAAGCAATTCTCCTGCGTTGGCCTCCCCAGTAGCTGGGATTACAGTTGTGTGCCATCACGCCTGGCTAAATTTTTTTATTTTTAGTAGAGACGGGGTTTCACCGTGTTGGCCAGGCTGTCGTCGAACTCCTGACCTCAGGTGATCCACCTGCCTTGACCTCCCAAAGTGCTGGGATTACAGGTGTGAGCCACTGTGCCCAAACTACCATTGAACACTAAATAAACTCCAAATTACTTTGCGTGGTGTAAAAGGACATTCATCATCCATCCCTGTTGACCTCTCCAGTTGTCTCTCCCACCGTCTCACCCTCTGTGCTCTGGACTAACACACTCTTGCCATGCTGTGTGGATTTACCCTTTCTTGACATTCTCTCTCTGGTGAGCAGCCCTCTACTCCCTTGCCTATTGGACAAACCCTTTCTAATTCTTCCAGATTATGACTGAGCACCCTCTTCTCCTCAATGCCTCTCCTGGTAGAAGTGACCTTCTCTTCCTTGTGTGTCCCAGCCCATTCTCTCCCTTTTGCCCTCACTTTTCCTTGTACATGACCCCACTTCTAGGTCCAGCCGCACTCCATGCACATAGATTTGTAGGACATTGCTCTCCCTCCGCTGCCCGCTTCTCCAGTAGACTCTGAGCTTCTTGGGAGCAAAGACTATGTCTTATTCAGTTCTGTTTCTCACAGGGGTGGTGATAGTGCCTGGAACATCATGGTCACTCAGTAAATATTTACTAAAGGGTATTGATGTGGAGAGCTTGGTTGAAAGCTGGGAGAAGTGGGAATGGTGGCCAGGCAACTCTGAGGGAACAGGGGCTGGAGTGCTGGTGAGAGGTGTGTGGTGTGAGTGTGTGCGCGCATGTATTGGCCGGCGTCTGGGTCTCTCTGTTGAGGGAATGCATGAAAGGGTGTCTGTGTGATGGTACAAGTGCTACCCAGTGGGTGAATGTGGGCTTGTGTGAGGCAAGTCTCCTGTGGAGGAGGTGTGAAAGGGGGGTTTGTTCCAGTGACTGGGGGCGTCTGTGAGACTGTTGGGAGTGAAATTCTGAGGACTGGATCAGAAGTGCAGAAGGAACACATGTAAACTTTTCTGATCACTAGAAATTTTGGTCTGCTTAAGCTCTTTTCCTAAAACCATATTTGCCATTTTTGAAGTCCTAGCTTCTAACCCTTTAATTCTTTTCATTCCTACTCAACCTGCCCATGTTTTCCACACCCCTTTTTAGTAACCAGAATGGAATGAGGCAGACTGTCCTAATCATAAGCAGATCAGCACCTATTATATATGAAACCCAGGGGGTTGGTTGGTTTGTTTGTTTGTTAGAGACAGGGTCTCACTTTGTCATCCAGGCTGGAGTGCTGTGGTGCAATCATGGCTCACTGGAGCCTCGACCTCCTGGGCTCAAGCGATCCTCCTGCTTCAGCCTCCGAATGTGCTGGGATTCCAAGTGTGAGCCACTGTGCCCTGCTCTAGATCCAATTTTAAGATCTTTTTTTTACCAAGTGAAGTCTGAATGGGCTTCTCGACATATGATAAGAACAAAAGAGAAAAATATCCAATACTCTTATTTACTCTGCAAAAGCACTCCATGAAGCCCTATTTTGTTTTATTTTATTTTATTTATTTATTTATTTATTTTTTTATTTTTATTTATTTATTTTTTTTTTTTGAGACGGAGTCTGGCTCTGTCGCCCAGGCTGGAGTGCAGTGGCCGGATCTCAGCTCACTGCAAGCTCCGCCTCCCGGGTTCACGCCATTCTCCTGCCTCAGCCTCCCAAGTAGCTGGGACCACAGGTGCCGCCACCTCGCCCAGCTAGTTTTTTGTATTTTTAGTAGAGACGGGGTTTCACCGTGTCAGCCAGGATGGTCTCGATCTCCTGACCTCGTGATCCGCCCGTCTCGGCCTCCCAAAGTGCTGGGATGACAGGCTTGAGCCACCGCGCCCGGCCGAAGCCCTGTTTTATAAATGAAGAAGTAAGATCTGGAGATGCTCAGTGACTGGCGTAGGAAGTACATAATGCAGCTGGGGTTTCACCTGAGGCCTGGCTGTGGGGAGCACTCAAGGGACTCTTCAAGGAGAGCTGGGGACTGAGTTTGGGGTTTGGTCCTTTTTTTTTTTTTTAATTGGCTCTGTCATTGGTCTAGGAAAAGACTGCAGACCAGGAAATGCAGGTTTCAGACTAGGAGAAGATTCTGCACATCATGTGGTGGAGAAAGCTGTGTTTCCTGGGGGGTTATCTGAAACTCAGGTGACCACACCCCAGGGGCAAGTCACAAAACCCCCCAGGATCAACGTTGGACTGTGTCCAGGAAGGAGCAAGAAATGAAGAGTGTGGCCAGGCGCGGGGGCTCATGCTTGTAATTCCAGCACTTTGGGAGGCCGAGGCGGGCGGATCACAAGGTCAGGAGATCGAGACCATCCTGGCTAACACGGTGAAACCCCGTCTCTACTAAAAAGTACAAAAAACTAGCCGGGCGAGGTGACGGGCGCCTGTAGTCCCAGCTACTGGGAGGCTGAGGCAGGAGAATGGCGTGAACCCGGGAGGCGGAGCTTGCAGTGAGCTGAGAACCGGCCACTGCACTCCAGCCTGGGCAACAACAACGAAGCTCCTTCAAAAAAAAGAAAGAGAGAGAGAGAGAGGAGAGAGAGAGAGAGAGAGAGAGAGAGAGAGAGAGAGAGAGAGAGCGAGAGAGAGAGAGAGGAGAGAGAGAGAGAGAGAGAGAGAGGAGAGAGAGAGAAGAGAGAGAGAGAGAGAGAGAGAAAGAAAGAAGGAAGGAAGGAAGGAAGGAAGGAAGGAAGAAGGAAGGAAGGAAAGAAAGAAAGAATAAATGAAGAGTGGGGGAAGGAAGACTGCTGACTGAGGAGAAGCCTGGCTTCTCAGAGAGTGGGAGAGGCTCTGTCCTGGCTCATCTTCATTTCCCCAGAGACTAATCTAAGAAGACTTTATGAGGTACTCACACAAGGCACAAAACAAAACTAACAGGAAAGATCCCCTTCTATGAATTTCAGAACTAACAGCTCAGGAAAACCAGAGACCTTTTCTCCTTGGGCTTGGAGTTCCCGTCATCCTTTTAACAATTTTATGTTCTTTGAAAAAAAAAATTGTGGTTAAATACACATAACATAAAATTTGGCATCTTAGCCACTTTTAGGTGTACAGTTCAGTGGCATCAAGCACATTCACACTGTCGTGCAATCATCACCACCATCCATCTCCGGACTCCAGAACACTTTCCATCCTGCAAATCCGAACCTCTTTCCCCATTCTTCCTCCCTCCTGCCCCTGAGAACCACCATCCTACTTTCTGTCTCTATGAATTTGACTACTTGAGGGACATCTGATCCATATAAGTAGAATCAGACCGTAATTATCCTTTTGCATCTGGCTTATTTCACTTAGCATAATGTCCTCAAGGATCATCATGTTTTAGCATGGATCAAAATTTCCCTTTTTTTTTTTCTTGTTTTAGACAGAGTCTTACTCTGTCACCCAGGCTGGAGTGCAGTGGTGCAATCTCGGCTCACTGCAACCTCTGTATCCCAGATGCAAGCGATTCTCCTACCTCAGCCTCCTGAGTTGCTGGGATTATAGGCACATGCCACCACACCCAGCTAATTTTTGTATTTTTAGTAGAGACGGGGGGGGTGGGGATTTCACCACGTTTGCCATCCTGGTCTCGAACTCCTGACCTCAGGCAATCCTCCCACCTCAGACTCCCAAAGTGCTGGGATTACAGGCGTGAGCCACCTGCTCTGATTTTTAAGGAACTGAGGCTAAGATAGACATTTCCTGTCGCATGTCTGCTGAAGTTCTACCAAGGAAGATAAACCACAGCTTGTGAATTTATTTGCAATTATAAGGAAAAAGCATTAGTAAGTGATCTGCGTGTGGCGTGATAGAAACACCCGCTCCAGAAATTAGAACTTCTGGATCTGCGAGCTTCATCTCTTACTCGAAGCAACTAAATTGTTCTTCAAAGAATATATAACCAGGCCAGGCACGGTGGCTCATGCCTGTAATCCCAGCACTTTGGGAGGCCAAGGCAGGCAGATCACTTGAGGTCAGGAGTTCAAAACCAACCTGGCCAACATGGTAAAACCCTGTCTCAACTAAAAATACAAAAAATTCGCTGGACATAGTGGTGGGTGCCTGTAATCCCAGCTACTTGGGAGTCTGAGGCAGGAGAATTGCTTGAACCCGGGAGATGGAGGTTGCAGTGAGCCACGATCACTCCACTGCACTCCAGGCTGACCAACAGAGTGAGACTCAGCCTCAAAAAAAAAAAAAAAAAAAAAAAAAAATATATATATAAAACCAAAAATGGAGCAAAACATACTTACCTTGCCTCACATTTGTGAAGATTAACAAGCATTACAACACTTTACAGCACTTATGGAATGCTTGCTTTACCATATGATCTCTTTTGATGTTCTGTCAACAAACTAGATGTTTTCACTTTTGATTAAAGATAAGCCTTGTTTCTTTGTTTCGTTGCAATCATGGCTCACTGCAACACCCACCTCCTGGGTTCTGGCGATTCTCGTGCCTCAGCCTCCCAAGTAGCTGGGATTACAGATGCGCACCATCACGCCCAGCTAATTTTTTGTATTTTCAGTAGAGACAGGGGATCACCATGTTGGCCAGGCTGGTCTTGAACTCCTGGCCTCAACTAATCTACCCACCTCAGCCTCCCAAAGTGCTGGCATTACAGGCATGAGCCACCATGCCCAGCTAAACCTTGTTACTTCCGTTTTTCAAACAAGCACTCTGAGACCCAGAGAAGTCAAGTAATTTACCCGAGAGCGCACAGCTGGTTAGTATGAGAGCCAGGAATTAAGCGCAGGTTTGTCTGACCTCAAGCTCACCATTGCTCCACTGTATTGTTCAGCCTGTCTGATTAGGTAATACAGGAAGGGATGTTCGGCTCCATAAAGCATAGTAAGATGTACCCTGGGAGCTGAAAACACTGTTAACTACATTTTTCCTAAGAAAACCTGTGTTCTTTGAGGCCTTTTGTTCTGGAAATAAAGCACAAAAATCAGTGACTCAGGGGGACAAAAGTTGGGCTTTTTAATTTCTGTTCTATTGGCCTGCAATTCCCTGAACCCCCTTTTTCCACTAGAGAGATTTCCAAACTCCATCCTTGCCACAATTTTATAGATAGAGGTGGGGTAGATAGAGGGGGGGATAGATAGAGAGGGGCTGGCAGGAGGGATTACCCTTGCCATGATGTTTCAAGTTGTCTCAAGCCCATGAGAAAGGCTGACTCTCTCTCTTATAAGAGGTATAGACTGTATCAAGGAATAGCAACTTTACCAAGAAAAAGGGATTAGAATATTGGAACAATGAAGACATGTTAATACAACTGTACTCATGCTTGGATAGGCATTACCAACAATAGAAGAAGTAAGTCTGAAGATCCCAAACCTTCAACGACTGCTCAAAAGTCCCAAAGTGTCATTGCAGCACTATTCACAATAGCAAAGATGCAGAACCAATCCAGGAGTTCATCAGCAGTGGATTGGATAAGGAAAATGTGGTACATATACACCATGGAATACTATACAGCCACAAAAAAGAACTAAATCATGTTCTTTGCAGCAACATGGATGCAGCTGGAGGCCATTATCCTAAAGGAATTAACCCAAGAACAGAAAAACAAACACCACCCACGTGTTCTCACTTATAAATAGGAGCTAAGTATTGGTCACACATGGGCATAAAGATGTGAACACTAGACACTGGGGACTCCTAGAGGAGGAGAGGGAGGAAGGGGAGCAAGGGCTTAAAAACTACCTCCTGAGTACTATGCTCAGTACCTGGGTGATGGGATCAATTGCACCCCAAACATCAGCATCATGGAAATATATCAAACCTGCACATGTACACCCTGAATCTAAAATAAAAGTTGAAATTTAAAAATTTAAAGAAAAGGCTGGGCGTGGTGGCTCACACTTGGAATCCCAGCACTTCGGGAGGTCAAGGCAGGCAGATCACAAGGTTGGGAGATCGAGACCATCCTGGCCAAAATGGTTAAACCCTGTTTCTACTAAAAATACAAAAATTAGCTGGGCATGGTGGTGCGTGCCTGTGATCCCAGCTACTCAGGAGGCTGAAGCAGGAGAATCACTTGAACCAGGCAGTCAGAGGTTGCCGTGAGCTGAAATTGCACCACTACACTCCATCCAGCCTGGTGACAGAACGAGATTCCATCTCAAAAAAAAAAAAAAAAAATTTAAAGAAAAATCCAAGGTGTGTGTTATGAACTGTGTCCCCCAAATTACAAGTCCCTAGTACCTCAGAATGTGATATAAGTGAAGAGAGCATCTTCAAAGAGGTAATTAAGGTAAATTAAAGTCACTGGATGTATTTGTTCATTCTCACACTACTATAAAGAAATACCTTGAGACTGGGTGAGGTGCCTCACACCTGTAATTCCAGCACTTTGGGAGGCCGAAGCAGGTGGATCACCTGAGGTCAGGAGTTCAAGCCCAGCCTGACCAACATGATGAAACCCTATGTCTACTAAAAATACACAAAACTAGCTAGACATAGTGGCGGGCGCCTGTAATCCCAGCTACTCGGGAGTCTGAGGCAGGAGAATCGCTTGAACCCAGTAGGTGGAGGTTGCAGTGAGCCGAGATCGTGCCACTGCACTCCAGTCTGGGTGACAGAGTGAGACTTCATCTCAAAAAAAAAAAAAAGAAAAGAAAAGAAATACCTGAGACTGGGTAATTTATAAAGAAAAGAGGTTTAATTGTCTCACAATTCCGCAGGCTGTACAGAAATCATAGTGACATCTGCTTTCAGGGAGGCTTTAAGGAGCTTTTACTCATGGTGGAAGGGCAAATTAGTAATAGAAAGTTCACATGGTTGGCCAGGCCCAGTGGCTCATGCCTGGAATCCCAGCACTTTGGGAGGCTGAGGTGAGCAGATCACTTGTGGTCGGGAGTTCACAACAAGCCTGGCTAACATGGTGAAACTCCGTCTCCACTAAAAATACAAAAATTAGCCGGGCATCGTGGCAGACAACTGTAAACCCAGCTACTCGGGAGGCTGAGGTAGGAGAATCACTTGGGCCTGGGAGGCGGAGGTTGCAGTGAGCAACCTCACTTGGGTAACAGAGCGAGACTCTGTCTCAAAAACAAAAACAAAAACAAAAAAAAACCGATTCACGTGGTAAAAGCAGGAACAAGAGGGAGGGTGAGGTGCTTTAAACAATCAGATCTCACGAGAACTCACTCACTGTCACAAGAACAGCACCAAGAAGATGGAGCTAAACCATTCGTGAATTTGGCCTCCATGATCCAATCGCCTTTCACCAGGCCCATCTCCGACACTGGGGATTACAATTCAACATGAGATTTGGTGGGTGCACAGATCCAAACCATATCACTGGGATAGGCCCTAATCCAATATGACTGATATCCTATAAGAAGAGGAAATTTGGACCCAGACACAGAGGAAAGAGGATGTGAAGACACTGAGAGGAGACAGCCATCTACAAACCCAGGAGAGAGGCCTCAGAAGGAATCCACGCTGCCAACACCTTGATCCTGGATTTCCAGCCTCCAGAAAGGTGAGAAAAGAAATGTCTGTTGTTAAAGCTACTCAGTCTGCGGTATTTCTTATGGCAGCCTGAGCCAGCTCCTACAGTGTGAGTCATGAACTAGACTAGTGGACTTCACACTTTTTGACTACACCCAACAGTAACAAATTTATTTTGCATCGTGATCCCAGATAAGCATGCACGTTGGAAACCGAAGCATCACTTTCTCTTACGATGTGCAAGCCTGTCTCATCTTCTGCATGTTTTTATTTTATTCTATTTTGTTCTTTTTTTCACAACTGACCCTGTGACTCACTAAATTATTATCAACAATGGGTCACCACCGGGTGGGTCCCAGAGTTTGACCTAACAGCAGGTGATGAGTCTGTGTCATGTAGGAACCGAGACAGGGCGACAGGCAAGGACTGGGGAAGTGGACGTTTGCTCAGGGAAGTCTCCCTTCTCCTGGAGCAGTGACCTTCATCACAGCCCTTCCCTTCTTTCTTTTCAGAATTGATTTTGCCCTCTCCATGCAGCTAAACTATGAAATTCAGGTGTGTGGGTCAATGTTTGGTGCACCTGTATTGTGGTGGACATGGTATTTGGGGCTATCTTCTTCCTATTAGTAACCTGATCTTGCTTTGGGGCAATCTTGTTTCCTCTGATGTGTGATTTTGTGGGAGGTGGTGGCATATTCTCACCCATATTCCCTCTCCCCACCTCTGCGGCCACGAGCAGGCAGCATGTGGCTCACACTGCCTGAAAGAGCCTGTCGCCGGGCGCGGTGGCTCAAGCCTGTAATCCCAGCACTTTGGGAGGCCGAGACGGGCGGATCACGAGGTCAGGAGATCGAGACCATCCTGGCTAACATGGTGAAACCCCGTCTCTACTAAAAAATACAAAAAACTAGCCGGGCGAGGTGGCGGGCGCCTGTGGTCCCAGCTACTCGGGAGGCTGAGGCAGGAGAATGGCATAAACCCGGGAGGCAGAGCTTGCAGTGAGCTGAGATATGGCCACTGCACTCCAGCCTGGGCGACAGAGCGAGACTCCGTCTCAAAAAAAAAAAAAAGCCTGTCCCCGGTGCTTTGGCTCCAAATCAGGAGCCCCAGGGACAGGGGTGGGGGTAGAGGTCACTCTCATCCCCAAAGCCACTGGCCTAGCCTGCCCCCCAGTGCCACACATAGCACGTCCCTGAGCCCCAGAGAGCCTGCTGACACCACATCTGTTTTCTCTTTCTCATGGTCAAGGGCAATTTCTGTTGTTTGCAACCGAGATTCTGACTGCTACCGATAGGTACATTTAAATGGAATCCTTGAAAATATCAACATCTCCCACCACATGCCAAAGTAGGTCCTTTGTGGGTTGCAAGTTACACTAGAGAAATCTGGTGGGGTGTTGGGGTGGGCTTAACATGTTGCCCTAAACTTAATCTAGATCAAACACTGGCCACATCAAGAAAACAAAATGAACAGCTGCATATCACAGGTAAGCAAGCTCTGTTCTCTGTACCGAGGAGGGGAGGATAGCAGACACTTCCTGCCCGCCTCTCAGAAGCAGCAAGGTGCGAGGCCCCCAAAGCATCGCTCCAGAGGTGCAAGGTGCCTCTTGCCAAGGGAAAAGGCACTTGTTGGCTTTCCTGAATTTGTGCATTCATCTAGAGTGCAGTGGGCAAACCAGTGCCTCCAAGCCACATCTGGCGGGACGCCTGTTTTTGTAAATAGAGCTTTATTGGGTCCCAGCCACACTTGTTGGATTACATGTTGTCTCTGGCTGCCTTCCTGCCCCCACGGCAGAGTTGAGCAGCTGCCTCAGAGACGGCCCAGCTGCAAAGCTGAAAATATTTACTATCTGGCTCTCGACAGGAAAAAGGTTGTGTCCTCTGACGGAGGGCAGAAATACCCAAATAGGCTGGGAGACAGTGTGGCCTGTCCTCCTGGGTATCCAGCCCCCATATCACTCCTAATTTCTTCCTGTCCATTATTTTAATTTAAATTTTTATTTTAGCTTCTAAATGAGTAGTAAATTTCATGTGGTTCAAATCAAAATGAAGTCAATGTAAAAAGCCCTGCTTCTTCGCCTCTCTAAACAAACACCGTGTTCCAAGAAATGCCAAGCCTGAAGAAGAATGAAGGTAAGTCTGAAATCTTCAGAGGCCCAAGGAAGACTCTGGAATCTCTTGGAGCAAATATCAACCTCCCAGACCAGAGCATTATTGTCTCTGAATGACTGTGACTTTCCAGAGATGCTGGGCCAGGGGATAGCCAGTTTTGGAACGCTTTAAGAAGTGCTATACGAGCTTAGTAACAATGCACACTGAGAGTGCACCTCAAGCCCAGATCTTGGTTTCCAGCAGTTTCCAATAAATAGAACCAGGGCTCCTTGGAGAAATTATAGGACAAAGGGCAGGAAGATACAGGATAATTGTGGAGCACCTTATAGTGCCAGAAAGTAAAGAAATAATGAAAATAGAATAAAATAATAAAAAAGCAAAAACCGTGTAGGTTGCTCATGCCTGTAATCCCAGCACTTTGGGAGGCTGAGGCAGGAGGATTGCTTGAGCCCAGAAGTTTGAGACCAGCCTGGGCAACATAGCGAGACCCCATCTCTACAAATAAAATTAGCCAGGCAGGATGGTGCTGTTATCAACTGGAGTGCCACATTCCTCTGCTCATGGTATCTGACTGATGGTCCCTCTGTTACATATTTTGAACATCATCAGGTACAAAGCCTTGGCTTTTTCTCCCCCTCCCTTCCAGGACACTTAACAGTGGCCTTCAATGGGCTTCAGACTTGACATCAGGTGGCTTCAGGCTTGAAATGACTGAGATGGAAAAATAAGCTAAATATCTCCAGACATTCTGGCTACATACGGCTAGCTGAAATCTGTTCTTTGGCGTTTTTACCATAAGGTGTACTTTCGGGCCTAAGAGTCCAGCATTCAGCAAGCCGGCCACAGAACGCCCATAGTGATATGAAAAATTCTGTATCTCATTATGATCAAATAAATGCAAATTATAATTATTATGTATACCACTTTTCTATTGGACAGTAAAAAATAAGGCCAGGCATGGTGGCTCACAGCTGTAATCTCAGCACTTCGGGAGGCAGAGGTGGGAGGATTGCTGGAGGTCAAAAGTTTGAGACCAGGCTACACAAAAGGTAAGACTCCATCTCTAAAAACACAAAAAAATTTTGCTGGGTGCAGTGACTCACGCCTGTAATCCCAGCACTTTGGGGGGCCGAGGCAGGCGGATCATCAGGTCAGGAGATTGAGACCATCCTGGCTGACACGGTGAAACCCCGTCTCTACTAAAAATACAAAAAATTAGCTGGGCGTGGTGGTGGGCGCCATAGTCTCAGCTACTCAGGAGGCTGAGGCAGGAGAATCGCTTGAACCCTGGAGGCAGAGGTTGCAGTGAGCCAAGATCGCATCACTGCACTCCAGCCTGGGTGCAGAGCAAGACTCTGTCTCAAAAAAAAACAAAACAAACAAACAAAAATCCCCCCAAAAAAACAAAGAAAAAAGAGTGGTGGAGGGGGAGGCTCCAAGCGCACGAAAGGAGCAAAGGCCTCTAGTTTTCCCAAGCTATTAGTCTCAAAATTCACAGAAGAGAATCCTTGTAATTTGTTTTGTTTTGTGATTTGTTTGAGCACCTTATAAAGCCGTTTTAGACTAGACTCTGGTGAAATGGACATGAGCCCAGGACGAATCCCCTCCCACCTCCCCTCAGTCTGATGAAATCTGTGGAATTCCTTCCCCGACTCTTCATTTTCCAGCCAACCCTGACTCCCACCTTTCACAGGGCGGGTCCGCATGGACAGTCTGAGGCACCCTACCTCATCCTGGCATCTGGTCCCACTTCATAGAGTAGGTGCTTGGATATTTTAGCCAGGCGTGGTGGCTCACGACTATAATCCCAACATTTTGGGAGGCCGAGGTGGGTGGATCACTTGAGGCCAGGAGTTTCAGACCAGCCTGGCCAACATGGTGAAACCTTGTCTCTAGTAAAAATATAAAAATTGGCTGTGTATGGCGGCGTACACCTTTAGTCTCAGCTACTCGGGAGGCTGAGGCGGGAAAATCACTAGAACCTGGGAGGCAGAGATTGTGGTGAGCCGAGATCGCACCACAGCACTCCAGCCTTGGTGACACAGCAAGACCGTGTCTCAAAAAAAATTAAAAAAAAAAAAAAAAACCAGCCGGGCGCGGTGGCTCAAGCCTGTAATCCCAGCACTTTGGGAGGCCGAGACGGGCGGATCACGAGGTCAGGAGATCGAGACCATCCTGGCTAACACGGTGAAACCCCGTCTCTACTAAAAATACAAAAAACTAGCCGGGCGAGGTGGCGGGCGCCTGTAGTCCCAGCTACTCAGGAGGCTGAGGCGGGAGAATGGCGAGAACCCGGGAGGCGGAGCTTGCAGTGAGCTGAGATCTGGCCACTGCACTCCAGCCTGGGCAACAGAGCAAGACTCCGTCTCAAAAAAAAAAAAAAAAAAAAAAAGAGTGGATGCTTGGATATTTCTTACATGCACTAACAGACCAAAGGGACATGGATCAGATGGGAAATGAATGTTTCCTGATGGGGGCCAGTTGGTTTTCACTCACAAATGCACACGGGAAATAACCAGTTGCTCTTCAATATTCCTACTGAAGTTTAGTTTTTCATATTTACTTTAAATTTGAAACAATTTAGAGTTTATTCCATCACAAAGCAGGGCTCCCCACCTGTTGTTTACACAGGTATTCCTTAATTACATTTTATTTCCAATCATCCCATAATCTAATTTCCTTAGAGCCTGTCAGTGATCTGCCTTCTCCAGTTCCCAGGGGGAGCTGAGCGTAAATTGGCTGTCCTCACAAAGAAAACAGCACACATGGCAACACTAGATTTAGGAAAACTTGTGCGTAGCAAAATTTCGAGAAAGGTACTCTTATTTCTTTCTTACTAAAGCCCTAACTAAAAATTTGTAAAAATAAGGACCATGTCTCCTTGCTGCCCTCAGCTGGTACCGAAAATATGGTGCTGTCTTGAAATAAGTTTGTTCAGTCCATGCTCACTCCAAATCCAGCAAAAGTGTCTAAAAATTTCCCTATAGCTTGAAGGACGTTAGGCTTCATTCATAAATGTGAAAGGTTTCCAGCAGCCCTACCCAATAAGATACATCAAATGAAGTCACCCTTGTCTTCATTCTTTTTACTTATTTATTTATTTATTTATTTTTTGGGACAGTGTCTTGCTCTGTCACCCAAGCTGGAGTACAGTGGTGCGATCTCAGCTCACTGCAACCTCCGCCTCCCAGGTTCAAGTGATTCTTCTGCCTCAGCCTCCTGAGTAGCTGGGATTACAGGCACATGCCACCACGCTCAGCTATTTTTTTTTTTTTTTTTTTTTGTATTTTTGGTAGAGCTGGGGTTTTGCCATGTTGGCCAGGCTGGTCTTGAACTCCTGACCTCAGGTAATCCACCCACCTCGGCCTTCCAAAGTGCTAGGATTACAGGCGTGAGCCACCGCGCCCGGCCCCGGTCTTCATTCTTTAAGAACGGAGGAAAAGACTGGAAAGAACGAGTCTCCTTGTTAAGGGGATGGTTGGGTTGAAGAAATCACAGAAGAAAGCCCTTGTCTGAGCAGGAATATTCATCTTTATTTGGACTCCATGACACCCTTCCTATGCCCTTCACTTAATGTGAATGTATTATACATTGTTCCAGATTTGGGGGGAAAAAATCTCTTATGACATAAAATTGATAGGGAATGGGTTTACCAGAAAGGGCATACAAAACACACATACCCTAAGCTCCAAATGATTCACTTCTGCTTGGGTAAAGAGCTAATTGAATGAAAGAAATTAATTTAACACTTAAATTATACACCAATCATCTTTATTGGCTACAAACCTAAATTAGTTTTTCTTAAAATAGTAATATTTCACTTTTACTTTTTTTATTTCCATTAAAGCAACACCATTGTGCTGCAAAACTAACTCTATGCAATTAAGTACCTGATACATGTTTTCTGCTTTTAACAAGTGATAGAAAAGGTTATATCATCTCATTAAGAAAACATTTTCCTTAGACATTTTGTTTGATTTTGGTTTTCTGTTGAAAGAGTTACAGCAGATGGCTATTTCAAAGATTGGTTCTTTCTCCTTTCACAAGTCGAGCTCGAATCATCCAAATATCCTGGAAATAATACCAAACAGAGTGAGTTTATGGAACACTTCAATCTGCCCTCCATTTACCTTCAATTTCACCATAAGACAAAGTTGATTTCTAGCCTCTGTGAAAGGTTAAATAGGTTAAATAGGGAAACTAATCCCTGTAATAGTTATATTGATTAGTAAACAAAACAACTCAAATTAAGCTACTTAATCAACTCTTTTTGAAGAATTTTTTGGGGACACAATCTCACCCCATTGCCTCGGCTGGAGTGCAGAGGCTCACTGCAACCTCTACCACCTGGGTTCAAGTGACTTTCCTGCCTCAGCCTTCTGAGTAGCTGGGATTACAGGTGTGCACAACGATGCCCTGCTAACTTTTTGTATTTTTAGTAGAGACAGGGTTTCACTATGTTGGCCAGACTGGTCTCAAACTCCTGGCCTCAAGTGATCTGTCCGTCTCAGCCTCCCAAAGCCTCCCAAGTGCTGGGATTACAGGTATGAGCCACCACTCCTGGTCGACTTAATCAACTTCTAAAACAGTGTTAACTAAATTAAATCAGTGGTTACCCCAGCTGCTGTCAGTCCTGTTTTATTCAGGATATTTGTTGGTGCCAGGTAGCATAACTGGGTCGATGTCATGTCTGGTTACAGAACAAACAGTTCACTGCCATTTTTCTGCTTACTATTTTTTTTTTTTTTTGAGACAGAGTTTTGCTCTTATTGCCCAGGCTGGAGTGCAAGGGCACCATCTTGGCTCACTGCAAACTCTGCCTGCTGGATTCAAGTGATCCTCCTGCCTTAGCCTCCCAAGTAGCTGGGATTAGAGGCATGCACCACCACACCTAGCTAATTTCGTATTTTTAGTAGAGACAGGGTTTCACTATGTTGGTCAGGCTGGTCTCAAACTCCTGACCTCAGGTGATCCGCCTGTCTCAGCCTCCCCAAGTGCTGGGATTACAGGCGTGAGCCACTGCACCCGGCCTGACTACTCTCATGTTACTCGTCTGAGCCATTCTGAGTGTTCTGTTCCTGATGAGATGATAATAGTGAACATGGTATCAAGGATTACTGCTTTGTTTGGTGGGTTTTTTTTTCCCGCTTTGACCTTAATAAAATAATTTAGATGTTCTTATTTCTTGGTTCTTGTTTATTTTTGAGCAAACAGCAAGGTATGGTGGAAAGAATAATTTTCAAATTTGTCCTGACTCTGAAATCAAGCTTTGTCACTTAGATAGCTTAGATCAACCTCTGGGACTTGTTTTCTTGTCACTGATAGCATGGAGCTTATACTGACTGCCCCAATGGGTTTTGGTGAAGAAAATAAGAAAATGAATATGAATGTGCTTTTATACTTTACCGAGAACTACGTAGCAGAGGTTACTACTGTTATTCTAAATATAACTTACAGAGTAATTAAGCTAAACGTGGGAGGTATTCATTTAGCAAGAACCTTGACAAACCTCAAACATAATGTATATATATTTGTTCTCCCTTAAAATTTAGGATGTTAGCTCAAAGCTCCAGTTGACAAAATGTATAGGCATTTTAGGTACTGAACAAAAAGAGAGGAAGGACAAGAATTTCTAGGACCTGCAAATGCAAAATCAGAGCATTTTCAGAGATGGGACACATTTCCAGGTTCTAAAGGGAGAAACAAGATTCCTTTTTTTTTTTTTTTTTTTGACAGTCTCTCTCTGTCGCCCAGGCTGGAGTGCAATGGCGTGATCTCGGCTCACTGCAAGCTTCTGGGTTCAAGCCATTCTCCTGCCTCAGCCTCCCAAGTAGCTGGGACTACAGACGCCCGCCACCACACCCGGCTAATTTTTTGTATTTTTGGTAGAGACAGAGTTTCACCATGTTAGCCAGGATAATCTTGATCTCCTGACCTCGTGATCTGCCCGCCTCGGCCTTCCAAAGTGCTGGGATTACAGGCGTGAGCCACCGCACCCGGCCAGAAGCAAGATTCCTGAGCTGCAAAGGTATTTCAGAAGATGATTTCCGATGGCATGGTAGCATGGCACTGGTGCACAGGGACCTACAACTGGCTGAGGAGCCCGCAGTTATCACTGCACTCAGTCTATCTGGGGGCGTGCATGCATTTATGATGATCTAATGCAAATTTAAAAAACAGAATCAGGCCGGGCGCGGTGGCTCAAGCCTGTCATCCCAGCACTTTGGGAGGCCAAGATGGGCGGATCACGAGGTCAGGAGATCGAGACCATCCAGGCTAACACAGTGAAACCCCGTCTCTACTAAAAATACAAAAAACTAGCCGGGCGAGGTGGCGGGCGCCTGTAGTCCCAGCTACTCCGGAGGCTGAGGCAGGAGAATAGCGTGAACCCGGGAGGCAGAGCTTGCAGTGAACTGAGATCCGGCCACTGCACTCCAGCCTGGGTGACACACCACTATGCCCTGGCTAACTTATTTATTTATTTTTTTGTAGAGATAGAGTCTTACTGTGTTGCTCAGGCTCAAATTATTTGTTTTTAACCCATGGATATTCAGTACTGCTGATCATTATAGACAGATTATCAATCAAGGCAAATAACAAGCATATTAACTTTGTAGGATATGCACATTTCAACCTCTGAACCAAGAAGCTGATTCTGTTTTTTCTTTTTCTTTTTTTTTTTTTTTTTTTTTTGAGACGGAGTCTTGCTCTGTTGCCAGGCTGGAGTACAGTGGCACGATCTCAGCTCACTACAACCTCCAATTCCCTGGTTCAAGTGATTCTTCTGCCTCAGCCTCCCAAGTACCTGGGATTACAGGCATGCGCCACCAGACCCAGCTAATTTTTGTATTTTTAGTAGAGATGGGGTTTCACCATGTTGACCAGGAAGGTCTCATCTCCTGACCTCATGATCTGCCTGCCTTGGCCTCCCAAAGTGCTGGGATTATAGGCGTGAGCCACCGCGCCCGGCCATAAATACTCTATTCTATACTCATGAACATGGCCTATGATTGGATCCCAAACCTATAACTTCCGTTCTATCCCTTCAGAGGGCTCTTTTTTTTTTTTTTTTTTTTTTTTTTGAGACAGGGTCTCACTCAGTCACCAGGCTGGAATGCAGTAGTGCAATCACACCTCACTGCAGCCTTGACCTCAAGCTCAAGTGAGCCTTTCAACTCAGACTTCTGAGCAGCTGGGACTACAGCTATGCTCCACCCCACTTGACTAATTTTTATTTTTATTTCTTTTTCAGTAGAGATGGAGTCTCAGTGTTTCTCAGGCTGGTCTCCAACTCCTGCGCTCAAATGATTCCCCTGCTTTGGCTTCCCAAAGTGTTGGGATTACAGGCATGAGCCACCATGCCCTGCCGGAAGGCAAGGTTTTGTCTTTCATTTTCTCTCATCTAAATCTGTGGTTCTGCTTTCCTTCACTGCCCTGTGTGAAACAGGATGGCCTGTACATCTTTGGACAGCCCAAAGACACAAAGAAGCAGCAGGAAGTTCTCAAGTCTCCTGCACGGGGACACAAGTGTAAATGGAAATTCCATTGTCATTTTTGGTGGGGGCTCAGCCATGCCCCTAAAATGAATCTAAACCCAAACACTATATACTGTCCAATAAATTAGGTATGAGAATGATGAAGCATCTGAAGAAAAGAAACACCTGAGGTTTTTACCTTGCTGTTGTATACACACATACCTTCAAGTCTGTGCTGTTTTCAGCTCCATAGAATTTGTTTGCTATCCCTACAACTTCCTTCTCAATGTTTTCTTGACTGGTGCCCTTCACATCGATGTAGTGGCAATCGGCACTGGCGAAATGGCAGGAAATTGCCTGTGCAAAGTGAACAAATTGATATTGGAGAAAAACATCCCATTAATAACAGCGACCAAGCAGGGAGTCTTTCTTTTAGAAAGTCAATTATTTCACTCAGTGTTTTGATTTCTAAATGGAAAGTCAGGTCCATTGCGTCCTGTGTCAATCTCTTTGTAACTAAGCCTCTCTTTGTTTCCAGCTAAAAGTTAATTGAGACATTTCAAAAGATCATTAATCAGATGTGACATTTATTTTTGAAAAGTATATACAGGAGAGGGAATGGAATTATGTCAGCAAGAGGTCTCTAGTTTTTTTTTTAGCATTTGATTTTCCTAATGAATGGATATCCGAAAGTCTTAAAAAGGACTTCACTCCATGGCAGTTTATCTCAAAAGTTAGTTACCTGGTCCAATTTGGGATGGATTGTTATTTCAGTGGCAATAGATTATGAAAAGAACTAGGCCGGGCGCGGTGGCTCACACCTGTAATCCCAGCACTTTGGGAAGCCGAGACGGGCGGATCATGAGGTCAGGAGATCGAGACCATCCTGGCTAACACGGTGAAACCCCGTCTCTACTAAAAAATACCAAAAACTAGCTGGGTGAGGTGGCGGGCGCCTGTAGTCCCAGCTACTCAGGAGGCTGAGGCAGGAGAACGGTGTGAACCCGGGAGGCGGAGCTTGCAATGAGCTGAGGTCCGGCCACTGCACTGCACTCCAGCCTGGGCCACAGAGTGAGACTTCGTCTCAAAAAAAAAAAAAAAAAAAAAAAAAAAAAGAACTAAAAATACTTGAGAAAGAAAATAATGCAGATGTCTTCTCTCAAATCAAAAGGACATTTAAAAGCCAATATCATTGACATATATTACCCTTCTTGCTTCCTTCTGAGGGTAAGGATGAAATTACTTGGTTCTCCCTATTTTAGAAAAAGTTATAAACAGATCTAAGATCCAAGGCAATCGTTAAAACTTACTTTTTTTGTCACAAGTGATCACACTTGTCAGAAAGACTTTCTACTTTGCCCTAAACAACAAATGTCTAGAGAGTGGCGTCACAAACCCCATTACCTCGTAAGCCCTGGTGCCATACGGCACTGTAACAGAGCCCAAGGCAAAGGGAAAACATGCACCCCTATATCTGTATCTTTATGTAATTATAGTAATATTTTTCCAGAACATTAAAGTCATTAAGCCTGGGCATGGTGGCTCATGCCTGTAAGTCCAGTACTCTGGGAGGCCAAGGCAGGAGGATCACTTGAGGCCAGGAGTTCAAGACCAGCCTGGGCAACATAGCAAGACCATGTCTGTACAAAAAATGAAAAAATAAAATTAGCCAGGTGTGGTGGTGCATGTCTGTTAGTCCCAGCTTCTCAAGAGGTTGAGGTGGGAGGATGGCTTGAGCCATCACACACACCTCAAGAGTTCCAAGCTGCAGTGAGCTATGACTGCGCCACTGCACTCCAGCCTGGGCAAAAGAGCGAGATGCTGTCTCAAATAAATATATAAATAAATAATAACAAATTTTAAAATAAAGGCATTAAAAAAATTGGGCCAGGCAAGGTGGCACACATCTGTCATCCTAGCACTTTGGGAGGCCAAGGCGAGAAGATCACTCGAGGCTAGGAGTTCAAGACCAGACTGGCCAACATGGTGAAACCCCATCTCTACTAAAAAATACAAAAATTAGCTGGATGTGGTGGCGTGTGCCTGTAGTCTCAGCTACTCAGGAGGCTGAGGCAGGAGAATCGCTTGAACCTGGGAGGCCGAGGTTGCTGTGAGCTGAGATTGCATCACTGTACTCCAGCCTGGGCAACAGAGCGAGGCTCCATCTCAAAAAAAAAAAAAAAAAAAAAATGGAAAATTGCAAAGTCAATATATTAAAACTCACAACATGATTTGCGTCATTGTGCCTGCACCTCCCTACTTGCACAGCTCTGAAGGTTGCACTAGTGTGGGGTCTAATACTGTCTTTTGGCATTGTGCGCAGCCAATACATTGGGTATTTTGCATTAACTTTGATTTTTTTTTTTTTTTTTTTGAGACGGAGTCTTGCTCTATGGCCCAGGCTGGAGTGCAATGGCACAATCTCGGCTCACTGTAAGCTCCGCCTCCCAGGTTCACGCCATTCTCCTGCCTCAGCCTCCCAAGTAGTTGGGGCTACAGGCGCCCGCCACCACGCCTGGCTAATTGTTTTTTTTTGTATTTTTTAAAAGAGACAGGGTTTCACCATGTTAACCAAGATGGTCTTGATCTCCTGACCTTGTGACCCACCTGCCTCGGCCTCCCAAAGTGCTGGGATTACAGGTGTGAGCCACTGTGCCCGGCCTAATTTCGATTTTTTAAAATTTCACATTAAAATATTACTAAACTCGATTGCAGAGGTTTTTTTTGGCATGCCCTTAAATTTTACCCTTGAGGAGAGTGCCCCAACTTGTCCCACCCTAATCCTGACCCTGATGAGGCTGGTGGAAATATGAATGAATGGAAGACGAAATTTGGCCCCTAACCCGTGGCTTCGGGAGACAACAGTGAATTTTTTTTTTTTTTTTAATAGAAGCAGGGTCTCGCCATGTTGCCCAGGCTGGTCTAGAACTCTTGCCCCCAAGTGATCCTCCCACCTCAGCCTCCCAAAGTGCTGGGATTACAGGCATGAGCCACTGCACCTGGCTTTCATAATCAATATTGACAAGGTTAGGATCCTGAGGTCACCTGGCTTCTTACTGATAAGAGCCCAAAAAGATCAAGGTAAGCAAATATATTTCCTGGTAAATAAATAGGACTAAAGTCCAGGTTGGTTAAAAGTCACAAATCTTGGCCGGGCGCGGTGGCTCACGCCTGTAATTCCAGCACTTTGGGAGGCCGAGACAGGCGGATCACGAGGTCAGGAGATTGAGACCATCCTGGCTAACACAGTGAAACCCCGTCTCTACTAAAAATACAAAAAATTAGCCGGGCGCGGTGGCGGGCGCCTGTAGTCCCAGCTACTCGGGAGGCTGAGGCAGGAGAATGGCGTGAACCCAGGAGGCGGGGCTTGCAGTGAGCTGAGATCCGGCCACTGCGCTCCAGCCTGGGCGACAGAGCGAGACTCCGTCTCAAAAAAAAAAAAAAAAAAAATCACAAATCTTTAAAATGTTAATGCAATTACATTAAAATTTTATTCAATTAATTTGAATTAAATGAATTAAATGCAAGTGTTGTTTCTAACCCACGCATCTGCAGCAGGTGCGGCAACGTGAATGCTCACCTTCCGGAATCCCTGGGTTTTGTTCTGACCAGACCCATGGATGAGCAAAGGATGGAAGAAAACGGTGTCTCCCTTCTCCATCACCAGGTGCACGCGAGCGTTGTTTTCCTCGTAGTCCTGGATCCCATGGAACATTTTGTTAACTCCCCCCTAGAACAAGAAGCAAGCCAAGTCTACGTTTGAGGGGGTACCATAATTAAAAACATTGTCAGTGGTTCATCAGGGAAAGCAACCATCAGGGAAAGAAATGTCTAAATTAAATGCTTACTTTTTTCAGTACACAAAAGCCTCTCAGCTATCTGGTTTTTAAGAGTTACATGTTGGCCGGGCACGGTGGCTCACGCCTGTAATCCCATCTCTTTGGGAGGCCAAGTTGGGAGAATTGCTTATGCTCAGGAGTTCAAGATGAGCCTGTGCAACATGGCAAAACCCCATTTCTACAAAAACTGCAAAAATTAACCCGGTCTGGTAGTGCAAGCCTGTGGTCCCAGCTACTCAGGAGGCTGAGGTGGGAGGATCGATGGAGCCAAGAGGGGGAGGTTGCAGTGAGCCAAGATCACACCACTGCCCTTCAGCCTGGACAACAGAGCAAGACTCTGTCTCAGAAAATAATAGTAATAAAAAAAAAGAAGTCACATGTTGATATTAAAATCACTGATATTTTTGGAGCAAATGAACAATGTGGAATTTCCACCTGCCCTTCATGACTGCATTATACATGAAGAGCTAGCTTAGTTTTACCTTTTGTGGTCAATGCAGGCAACCAGCTATCTCTTAGGCATTTCCCGCCTAAATCTGTAAGTGTTCTCAGCGTGTTCTCCTCCTCACCAGAACTTTAAATAAATCCTTCATCTCATACTCAGGAGTGTCTCTGAGAAGCTATTTCCCCAAAATAGAGGGGAGAAAATGCTCAATGTTTCTGAGCTCAAAGACACTTATGTCACATCCAGAATAATGAAAGAATAGCAAATTAAAACACTGTGTTTGTTTGTAACTATTTCCCAAATTAGTTACTGCTTTAGGTAATGGGGTTATGTTTTATTAAAGAAATTGACGTGAGAAGCACCTTATGAGTCAGAATAAGGAAAGCAGACCATTCCTGTTCCTAAGAGCATCCTCAGTTCCTTTTGGTAATGACTACATCCCTCTTAGACAGTGCTGAGACTCTGACCCAGAGCCCTTCTCTCCTGGCTAGGGTGAATGTGTGACCCACACTAAACTAATCATACCTCCCACTCTGCATCTGAGCAGGGTAGCTGAGACTCCACACGCTCTTGAAGCCCTGCAAACCTTTCCCTTTGCATTCCATCAGCCAAAGCCCACTGCAGTTGCGTGCACCAAACTTTATCTAAACCTTAGCTTCACTGATGAGTTTCAAATGAAATGGTTTTATATTAGGATCCAGACACTCAAATATTTTCATTTGACACTAATTATTGATGCAAGAAATCTGAGACGTTCTATTATTATTATTATTATTATTATTACTATTACTATTATTATCATTGAGATGGAGTCTTGCTCTGTCACCCAAGCTGGAGGGCAGTGGTGCGATCTCAGCTCACTGCAACCTCCATCTCCCAGGTTCAGGCAATTCTCCTACCTCAGCCTCCCAAGTAGCTGGGACTACAGGCACTCACCACCAAGCCTGGCTAATTTTTGTATTTTTTGTAGAAACAGGGTTTCACCATGTTGGCCAGGCTGGTCTCAAACTCCTGACCTCAAGTGATCTGCCCAACGCGGACTCCCAAAGTGCTGGGATTACAGGCGTGAGTCACTGTGTCCAGACGAGGACAGGATTCTTAAACCATGTTCCTCATTTCCTATCGAACTACAATTCGTTCTCTGTGCTTTAACAATGGGGGCTCTTTCCGTTCACAGCATCATGGGTTTCCAGGATCTTTTCTTTTTTTCTTTTTTTGAGACAGAGTTTCGCTTTGTTGCCCAGGCTGGAGTGCAGTGGCATGATCTCGCCTCACTGCAACCTCCACCTCCCGGGTTCAAGCTATTCTCCTGCCTCAGCCTCCCAAGTAGCTGGGACTACAGGCGGGCACCACCACGCTAGGCTAATTTTGTATTTTTAGTAGAGACAAGGTTTCACCATGTTGGTCATGCTGGTCTCGAACTCCCGACCTCAGGTGATCCACCCACCTTGGCCTCCCAAAGTGCTAGGATTACAGGCATGAGCCACTGCGCCTGGCCCATGATCTTTTCTTTTTCTTTTGATTACAGGAACTTGCTCGGTCACCGAGGCTGCAGTGCAGTGGCACCAGCATAGCTCACTGCAGCCTTGAACTCCTGGGCTCAAGTGATCCTCCTGCCTCAGCCTCCCAACTAGCTGGGACTACACACATGCACCACCATGCCCAGCTAATTATTATTATTATTACTAGAGATGAGACCTCACTATGTTGCCCAGGCTGGTCGTGAACTTCTGGGCTCAAGCGATCCTCCCACCTTGGCTCCCACAGGATCTTCTCACCTTAGACCTAATGTGTTAATAGTCATCTCTCTGGTTTCTTCACTTCTAGACTCCTATACCTGCAGTGCGTCTTGCACCAGACCATGACATTATTGTCCTTGAAGAGCCGATTTGATCCCATCACTCATGAGCTCAAATGCATTTAACAGTTCCAAGCATCAACAGCCGAATGGATGAACAAACCGTGGTTCATGGTGCAGCCATGCAGTGGAATACTACTCAGCAATGGAAGGGAAAGAACTATTTTTGGCCAGGTGCGGTGGCTCACACTTGTGATCCCAGCACTTTGGTAGGCTGAGGAGGGTGGATCACATGGTCAGGAGATCGAGACCATTCTAGCCAACATGGTGAAGCCTCATCTCTAATAAAAATATAAAAATTAGCTGGGCGTGGTGGCTTGTGCCTGTGGTCCCAGCTACTCAGGAAGCTGAGGCAGGAGAATTGCTTGAACCAGGGAGTTGGACGTTGCGGTGAGCCGAGATCGCGCCACTGCATTCCAGCCTGGCGACAGAGTGAGACTCCATCTCAAAAAAAACAAAAACAACTACTGTCATACACAACAGCATCAACGAACCTCAAAATCACCATGCTGAGTGAAAGAAGCCAGACTGGAACAAAAAAATCTATGCTGTGTAATTACATGTCTATGACATTTTAGAAAATGCAAACTAATCTGTAGTAACAGAAAGCAGCTCAGTGGTTGCCTAGAGCAGGGAGAAGGATGGAGTATCTTGATTGTGGTGATTTCACAGGTATGTGTGTGTGGAAAATGACCAAATTATACATGCAAAATATGTACAATTTACATGACAATTATACCTCAATAAAACTGTTTTTTTTTTTTTTTTGAGACGGAGTCTCACTGTGTCGCCCAGGCTGGAGTGCAGTGGCCGGACCTCAGCTCACTGCAAGCTCCGCCTCCCGGGTTTACGCCATTCTCCTGCCTCAGCCTCCCGAGTAGCTGGGACTACAGGCGCCCGCCACCACGCCCGGCTAGTTTTTTGTATTTTTTAGTAGAGACGGGGTTTCACTGTGTTAGCCAGGATGGTCTCGATCTCCTGACCTCGTGATCCGCCCGTCTCGGCCTCCCAAAGTGCTGGGATTACAGGCTTGAGCCACCGCGCCCGGCCTTTTTTTTTTTTTTTAATTAAAAGCTGTTCAACTGGACGTGGTGGCTCACACCTGTAATCCCAGCACTTTGGGAGGCCGAGTGGGCAGATCACGAGGTCAAGAGATTAAGACCATCCTGGCCAAGACGGTGAAACTCCGTCTCTACTAAAAATACAAAAATTAGCCAGGCATGGTGGCTCGTGCCTGTAGTCCCAGCTACTCGGGAGGTTGAGGCAGGAGAATCACTTGAACCCGGGAGGCAGAGGTTACAGTGAGCCAAGATCGCGCCACTGCACTCCAGCCTGGCGACAGAGTAAGACTCATTCTCAAAAAAAAAAAAAAAAAAGCTAAAAAGAAAAAAGGTCGGCCGGGCGCGGTGGCTCAAGCCTGTAATCCCAGCACTTTGGGAGGCCGAGACGGGCGGATCACGAGGTCAGGAGATCGAGACCATCCTAGCTAACACGGTGAAACCCCGTCTCTACTAAAAATACAAAAAAAAAAAAAAAAAAAAAAAAGAAAAAAGGTCTTCAATCTTCCTAAAAAGTGTGAACTAAAAAGTTCCCATTCTCCCCCAAATAAACTGCAGACTTGTTAGTATAACAGTCTTTTCTTTTTTTTTTTTGAGACGGAGTCTCGCTCTGTCGCCCAGGCTGGAGTGCTGTGGCCGGATCTCAGCTCACTGCAAGCTCCGCCTCCCGGGTTTACGCCATTCTCCTGCCTCAGCCTCCCGAGTAGCTGGGACTACAGGTGCCCGCCACCTCACCCGGCTAATTTTTTGTATTTTTAGTAGAGACGGGGTTTCACCGTGTTAGCCAGGATGGTCTCGATCTCCTGACCTCGTGATCCGCCCGTCTCGGCCTCCCAAAGTGCTGGGATTACAGGCTTGAGCCACCGCGCCCGGCCAGTATAACAGTCTTTTCTAATCTGGTCCTAATGTACCTTTTTGGGCTCACCTCCTCTGCCGCTCCCCAAAATACACCCCCAGCCTCCAACCCATCTAGACTGCGAGCTCCCTGGGTCCTTCTCAGTTTTTGGTCAGGTTCAGGCTTGCCCTTGATCTTTTGCCTTCCCATGTAGACTCTTCCCTATGGGACATTGTACCCTGTCCTGCAAGACTCAGGTCAAACACCAGCCTCCCCAGATCCTTTGCTGGTCTCTCAGTTGAAAGGAGACAATCTCTCCTTCCTTACTCTAAGAGCCATCAGTTAGTGAGTAAGACTGGCTTGGTGCCTACCACACACATCTGGGGTCGAAGGGTTTATGTCTTACCTCTGCAGCTAGGCTTTACAATCTCGGATCCTATACAGTAGCTACCCAAGCACCCCACCTTGGCTGGCTTTCAAACACGTGTTGAGGCCAGGTACAGTGGCTCATGACTTTAGTCCCAGCACTTTGGGAGGCTGAGGTGAATGATCACCTGAGGTCAGGAGTTCGAGACCAGCCTGGCTAACATGGCAAAACCCCGTCTCTACTAAAAATACAAAAATTAGCTGGGCGTGGTGGTGCACACCTGTAGTCCCAGCTACTGGGGAGACTGAGGCAGGAGGATGGCTTGAACCTGGGAGGTGGAGGTTGCAGAGTTGAACAAGACACTGTCTCAAAAAAAAAGAAGCGGGGGGGGGAGGTTTTTGAAAAAAATAGGTGTGATGAATGGTTTCTCTGACATCCTTGAACTTTCTCTGATCCTCACTGCAAATCTTAGGACAGTGTTTTGCTCAGAAAGGAAATGCCATCTCATTTGTAAGCTCTTTAGAGATACTGATGTGAAACAGAAACCGCGAAGGAGATTCGGATCAAGACTCAGCCGCCGGGCAGACCTACCTCCCACTTGGGGTAATCGTGCGGCTTCAGGGAACCCTTGTGTGTTCCTGGGAGCACAACCAGACAACCATTGTTCCGGTCGATGTGCTCCATTGCCGTCCAGGCACAAACGATGAGATTGCTGGGCCTGAAGGGGAAATAGTGCAGGTCCTGGTGCAGGGGATGACGGGACGTCTTCTTGCCTGAAAAGAAAATCTGCTATTAAAGGATGCTCAAGGCCAGGTGCAGTGGCTCACGCCTGTAACCCCAGCACTTTGGGAGACTGAGGCAAATGGATTGCTTGAGCCTGGGAGTTCAAAACTATCCCGAGAAACATAGTCAGACTCCGTTTCTACAGGAAAAAAAAAACAAAAAACTAACTGGGCATGGTGGCATGCACCTGTAGTCGCAGCTACTTGGGAGGCTGAGGTGGGTGTATCACCTGAGCCTGGAGGTGGAGGCTGCAGGAAGCTGTGATTGTATCGCTGCGTTATAGCCTGGGTGACAGAGAGCAAGTCCCTGTCTCAAAAATAAAACAAAAAAAGAAAAACAAAAAATGCTCGTCTCAGAATTCTTATCCTTTGCCTGAAAAAACAATGACCTGTCCTCATAAGAACCAAACAAATGAAATAATGCTAGAGAAAATCAGCCCCTTGGCCGGGCGCGGTGGCTCAAGCCTGTCATCCCAGCACTTTGGGAGGCCGAGACGGGCGGATCGCGAGGTCAGGAGATCGTAGACCATCCTGGCTAACACGGTGAAACCCCGTCTCTACTAAAAACTACAAAAAACTAGCCGGGCGAGGTGGCGTCGCCTGTAGTCCCAGCTACTCGGGAGGCTGAGGCAGGAGAATGGCGGGAACCCGGGAGGCGGAGCTTGCAGTGAGCTGAGACCTGGCCACAGCACTCCAGCCTGGGTGACAGAGCAAGACTCCATCTCAAAAAAAAAAAAAAAGAAAATCAGCCCCGGAGAGATAAACACCAAATTGAAAATCAACACAGTGGCTCCACACCTTCAAGCCCTGCACTCCCTTCTTCTGGGTTGCTGGTAGCTCAGTATGTATGCACACTATTTTCCAGCAAGTGGTACAACATCATCATCTCTGTTGTGCTTTATTCGTTTGCCACTCTGGATTGGGCACGGCATCTAGCATGTAGTAAAGTGTTCAAAAACCAGTTGCATTAATTACATTGAAGAGAGTGATATGGAGTCAAGTTTGAAATCCCCTTTGAAGTGGCTGATGTCAAAAAAAGTTCTAGGCTGCATGTGGTGGCTCACACCTGTAATCCCAGCACTTTGGGAGGCTGAGGCAGACAGATCTCTTGAGGTCAGGAGTTTGAGACCAGCCTGGCCAACATGGTAAAACCTCATCTCTACAAAAATACAAAAATTAGCCGGGCATGGTGGTGCACACCTGTAGTCCCAGCTACTTGGAAGGCTGAGGGCTGAGGCAGGAGAATCGCTTGAACCCCAGGTTGCAGTGAGCTGAGATTGAGGCACTGCACTCCAGCCTGGGCAACAGAGCAAATCTCCATCGGAAAAAAAAAAAAAAAAATTCTCTAAGAGGTCCTCACTCCCACGACTATAGTCATTCAGTGCCATGTCCATTCAGAGTGCTCATGACCACAGTGACATTTTCCCCTGGTTTGCTCCCTGAGCCTGGCTCCCGAACACCTGATCTCTGCAGGGATGGGGACCTGGTAATGCTAAGCCGCCTTCTATCACATAAACCCCTCCCGGTGATCAGAAGGAAGAAGAGGCAGAAAGGATAGGGGACTATCTCATGGCTGATTTCTACTGCAGGCACAGAGGAATTCCCCAGTGTGGTCCACGTGATCTGCACTAGAATCTCTGGACTTGAACTCCTGGGCTCAAGCCATCCTCCGCACTCAGCCTTCTGAGTAGTTGGGACCGCAGGTGCACATTCACGCCCAGCTTGGGGAAGGTTATTAAAATACAGAAACCTGGGTTATATTTCTGCCAGTGAGGTCTTAGATTCTACATTTTAGCAAGCACAAGACCAGGCGCAGTGGCTCACACCTGTAATCCCAGCACTCTGGGAGCCCAAGGCGGGTGGATCATCTGAAGTCAGGAGTTTGAGACCAGCCTGACCAACATGGCGAAACCCTGTCTCTACTAAAAATACAAAAATTAGCCAGGCTTGGTGGCACGTGCCTGTAATCCCAGCTACTTGGGAGACTGAGGCAGGAGAATCAAGAATCGTTTGAAACTGAGAGGTGGAGGTTGCAGTGAGCCGAGATCACGCCATTGCACTCCAGTCTAGGCAACAAGAGCAAAACTTCATCTCAAAAAAAAAAAAAAAGACAACTATGGTTTGTGACTCATAGTAACAATTTTAATTGTGTTAGTAATAATAATGTCTTCCTATAAGGAATGTAAGAATCCATACTATCACAGCTAAAAAGAGCTGATCAAGCTTAGAGACACTGAATGGCAGGAACCTTTGATATATGAAGAGTTATGTCCGTTAAACTGTATTTTTTGGGGAGCCAGACATCTGAAAATTCAGCAACAGTCCTTCAGTTAATATCTGAAATCATTACCACATTTCACTGTTGTTATAGTGTAAGTTATTTTAAGACTTACTCATCCAAAGTTTGACAGTTATAGACATGATTATAGTTAGACATCAGCTATTATTTTATTATTTCATTTTGTTTTATTTTATTTATTTTTTAGAGATGGGTTCTCACTTTGTCACCCAGGCTGGAATGCATGCCATTATAGGTTCACTGCAGCCTTCAACTCATGGGCTCAAGTGATCCTCCCACTTCAGCCTTCCAATAGCAGGGACTACAAGTGCACACCACCATGCCTGGATATTCGTTAATTCTATTTTTAGAGACAGAGTCTCACTATGTTGCCCAGGCCACTCTCAAACTCCTGGCCTCAGAGATCTTCCTCCCTCAGTCTCCTAAAATGCTGGGATTACAGGCATGAGTTACTGCACCCAGCCAACCGTACACATTTTAATGAAACCTTTTTTTTTCTGCTTCTCCCTTACAATTACCAGAATCTGGAGGTTTGTTTATCAACATTGTGTGCATGGCCATGATATTAGGTCCAGTGAAGCACTCCACATATTTCAGAATCTAAGAAAACAAACAAACAAAAACAAACCTTGTGGGAAATCAGAAGTATTAGCAACTGGTACAAAGTGCAGCAGCTATCCACACAAGAACCAAGAAGTCAATAGTTTAAGAACCAAGTGATATTTCACAACTCTGCAAACAAAGTATCAATAACCCAGCCACTGGAAATCATTCTAAATCTATAACACGGAATTAAATGGGCTTTTTCTGGGCTAGCTGGGAATGAAATCATTTTTTTTTTTTTTCTACAAGAAAGATGGGAGCTTTGACGAGATATCAATACAGATTTCTTGCCAACCCAAGCCGCAGAGGGTTACCCAGTGGGAAGGCAGCTTCCTCTTCCTCGCTGGAGCCTCTGCATATGAAGATTCCCATACAATTTGCAGCTGTCATGAGTAGCCCGGAAGAAAGCAGAACAGTGGCTTGGAGGACATTTGACAATCAGGGACGCTTGGCACTTGACAACTCATTACTGGGAACCAGGAGGTGACGGGAAACAGGGAAGCAAGAGTGAACAGGCAAAGCAGATCCCAGGTGTTAGATGAAACATGTTAAACCAGTAATGACATGGGTCCCAGTGGCCGAGGGACACCGCATTATGAAGAAAAGGCTAGCATGGGAACCCATGACAGGGAGAGCTGGTTTAGTCATGGGGCCTGGGAGCTGGGCTGCTGCTGCCTTGTGCACAGAACCCAGCAACGGACTGGGGAAAAGCAGAAACGGCTCAACACTGAGGTCCGGCGCAGTAGCTCACACCTGTAATTCCAGCACATTGGGCAGCTGAGGCGGGTGGATCACTTGAGGTCATGAGTTCAAGACCAGCCTGGCCAATATGGTGAAACCGCATCTCTACTAAAAATACAAGAATTCGCCAGGCATGGTGGCGCGTGCCTGTAATCCCAGCTACTTGGGAAGCTGAGACAGGAGAATCACTTGAACCCGGGAGGCGGAGGTTGCAGTGAGGCAAGATCACACCACTGCACTCCAGCCTGAGCAGCAAGAGTGAGACTCCATCTCAAAAAAAAAAAAAAAAAAAAAAAAAAAGCCCATGATACTCAAATTTTGATTCCACACAAAAAAAAGACTCCAAAAAATGAGCCACTTTCCACTGCTTCCTCACTATTTGATCTCTTGTGTATAAGGAATATTGGCAATTTGATTATGAAACCCTGGAAAGGTTATTAAAACCCTAGGAGTCAGGTACACACTTGCTTTTTATAAAGCCTGGTAGTTTTTGGCATTCACCGAGGCTGGGATTTTCTAAACCCCAGCCATTCAAGAGCCATCTTCACAACTTCTGACATAACTTGTACTGTTATTTAGCCAATGATCTCCCTACCCTTAGTTAACTCACTTCTTTTTTTTATTTTTTACTTTCATTTTTATTTTCTTGAGATGGAGTCTTGCTCTGTCGCCTAGGCTGGAGTGCAATGGTGTGATCTCGGCTCACTGCAACCTCCACCTCCCGGGTTTAAGCGATTCTCCTGCCTCAGCCTACCGAGTAGCTGGGATTACAGGCGTCCACCACCACACCCAGCTAATTTTTGTATTTTTAGTAGAGACGGGGCTTCACCAGGTTGGTCAGGCTGGTCTCAAACTTCTGACCTTGTGATCTGCCCACCTCAGCATCCCAAAGTGCTGGGATTACAGGCGTGAGCCACTGTGCCCGGCAGTTAGCTCACTTCTTATACTCAATCTTTTTTTTTTTTTTTCTTCTTTTTTTCCAATTCAGACAGTAGTCTCGCTATGTTGCCCAGACAGGTCTTGAACTCCTGACCTCAAGTGATTCTCCTGCTTCAGCCTCCCAAAGTGTCACTACAACTGGCCTTTTTATTTAATCTTGTCCTAATTAACAACATTCTTGAAATCATGAGTTTGGTAAACCGTTGAGTTTTTTCCAATACATTTAAAAATAAATATCTAACTATTAAAATAATTTATACCTCCTAAAATCATGGCACAGACCATCAGATACTGGTCCCACTCTTTAGAAATGTAGGAAATTGGCCAGGCTCAGTGGCTCATGCCTGTAATCCCAGCACTAAGGTGGATGGATCACGAGGTCAGAAGTTCGAGACCAGCGTGAGCAACATGGTGAAACCCCGTCTCTACTAAAAATACAAAAATTAGCTGGGTGTGGTGGCAGGTACCTGTAAACTTAGCTACTTGGGAGGCTGAGGCAGGAGAATCACTCGAACCTGGGAGGCAGAGGTTGCAGTGAGCAGAGATTGCACAACTGCACTCCAGCATGGGCAACAGAGTGAGACTCTGTCTCCAGGAAAGAAAAGAAAATAAAACCCACTGATTTTACTCAATTCAACTCCTTTCCATATCCACCTCTAAGAGCAGTGATTCCTGGGCTCAAGCGATCCACCTGCCTCGGCCTCCCAGAGTGCTCGGATTACAGGAGTGAGCCACTGCGCCCGGCCAAATCAGTGGGTTTTACAGGCGGGCAGACACGCTGGCAATTAAACAGAAGCAAAGCCAGGGTGGTCTCTGACCTCAGGGAGAGTGCAGTATCTGAAGAGCTCCTTATCTTCCTGGAAATCCTGGACCTTCGTGGTCATCTTCTCACTTGGAGCATATTCCGATTTCGAAATGGTCACATCTCTCATTACTACTAATCCTAATGGTTTCACCTCCTTTCTGCAGATTTTTTCAAACTCATTCCTAGAAAATTTAATTTGCAAATGATGTCGTTACCACTGGCTCCAAGCACCTGCCCTGCCCTCTTCTGTGGAAAGGGTTGCAGACTTGAGGGGTGGTTTCTCTGCACTAAGTCGGCCTCCAGGTTGAGGTCCGGATGGGAATGCCTCCCATTCCAATGAAAAGCAGGAGAAACTGTCAGCCTAGAATCCACTACCAGAATTAAATCATTCCCTAGTTTAGCATACCGGTAGGGAAATCTTTTTATGATTTGGTTACATTGTAAATAATAATAGCAAACACTTCTGTAACACTTACCATGTGCCCAGCTCTATTCAAAGTGCTTTCCATATATTTCACCTTTAGTCGTAACAACACTAGGACATAAGCACTATTATTATCCCCATTTTACAGATGAGGAAACAGAGGCATGGGATGTGAAGTAAATTGCCCCAGGACACATAATATTAAGTGGTGGAGCTGAGACTGAAGCCCAGGCGTGGTGGCTCCCGACCATAATCCCAGCAACTGAGGAGGGTGAGGCCAGGAGTTCAAGACCAGTCTGGGCAACATAGTGAGACTCCCTGTCTCTAAAAACAAAGAAATAAAAAATTAGCCGGGTATGGTGGTGCACACCTGTGGTCCCAGCTACTCAGGACGCTGAGGCAGGAGGATCACCTGAGCCCAGGAACTTGAGGCTGCAGTGAGCTATGATTGCACCACTGCACTCTAGCCTACACAACAGAGTGAGGCCCTTTCTCAATAACAACAAAAAAAGTCAGTCTGGCACCAGAGCCCGTGCTTCTAAACACTTCCCAACAAACCAACTCATTAAAAAACATCTGTAAAGGCAGGAGTGAATCCACCTTGTATTCTCATTACATGCACACAATACATACTTTTGTAAAATAACAAATAGTGTTACTGTACCGAAAGCGTTGAATATCGGCATCAGGTACAAGATTTTTGATTACAAGAAACCCATTTTCTTCATAAAATTTTCTCTGTTCCAGGGTTAGAACATTATTATCCAGAGTATACCTAAAGGAGAAAAAGAATCCTAAAATAAGTTAAATTTTTTAATTACTGGCTAGGCACAATGGCTCACACCAGTATTCCTAGCACTTTGGGAGGCTGAGGCAAGTGGATCACTTGAGGTCAGGAGTTTGAGACCAGCCCAGGCAACATGATGAAAACCCGTCTCTACCAAAAAAATACTGGTTGTGCCACTCCACTCCAGCTTGGGTGACAGAGTGAGACCCTGTCTCAAAAAAAAAAAAAAATTTAAATGACTTCCTAAAAATATGTATCAAGAACCTGAGGCTAGGCGTGGGGGCTCACGCCTGTAATCCCAACACTTTGGGAGGCCGAGGCGGGTGGATCGCCTAAGGTCAGGAGTTTGAGACCAGCCTGACCAACATGGTGAAAACCGATCTCTACTAAAAATACAAAGTTTAGCCAGGCATGGTGGTGGGCATCTGTAATCCCAGCCACTCGGGAGGCTGAGGCAGGAAAATTGCTTGAACCTGGGAGGCGGAGGTTGCAATGAGCTGTGATCATGCCACTGCCCTCCAGCCTGGGCGACAGAGCAAGACTCCGTCTCAGAAACAACAACAACAACAACAACAACAAAAAACAAGAACCTAAGAAACGGTTCATGCTCTTCAATCCAGCATTTCTAAGACCAAGGAAATAATCTGAAAACTTAAGCTTTATGTTCAAAATGTTAACTATGGTCACCAAAAAAAGTACTTGAGTAAGCCGGGCACAGTGGCTCATGCCTGCAATCCCAGCTCTTTGGGAGGCTGAGGCAGGTGGATCACCTGAGGTTGGGAGTTCGAGACCAGCCTGACTAACATGATGAAACTCTATCTCTACTAAAAATACAAAAATTAGCGTGCCTGTAATCCCAGCTACTCAGAAGGTCGAGGCAGGAGAATCGCTAGAACCCAGAAAGTGGAGCTTGCAGTGAGCTGAGATCATACCAGTGCACTCCAGCCTGGGTGACAGAGCAAGACTCCATCTCAGAAAAAAAAAAAGTGCATTAGTGGAAGAAAAATTAACTACTGACACTATGTTCACTCAGTGGAATATGACTCAGACATTAAAAATTGAGGCCATATAATAGTGTGGACGGCGGGCATGGTGGCTCAAGCCTGTAATCCTAGCACTTTGGGAGGCTGAGGCAGGCGGATCACGAGGTCAGGAGATCGAGACCATCCTGGCTAACACGGTGAAACCTGTCTCCACCAAAAATACAAAAAATTAGCCGGGCGTGGTGGCAGGCGCCTGTAGTCCAGCTACTGTGGAAGCTGAGGAAGGAGAATGGCATTAACCCAGGAGGCAGAGCTTGCAGTGAACCAAGATCGCACCCCTGCACTCCAGCCTGGGCTACAGAGCCAGATTCTGTCTTAAAATAAAATAAAATAAAATATGAACTATGCTTATTATATAATAAAATATTATTACAATTATGTAAAACCAAGACACTATATGAAAAAAAAAAGCCTGCAAAGAAATATGCCGAAGCAATTTTTAACAGTGATTACCTTTAGTAATGGAATTAGGGATGATTTTTAAAAATTCCTTCTATTAGGCTGGGCGCGGTGGCTCACGCCTGTAATCCCAGCACTTTGGGAGGGCAAGGCCGGCGGATCACAAGATCAGGAGATCGAGACCACAGTGAAACCCCTTCTCTACTACAAATACAAAAACTTAGCCGGGCATGGTGGTGGGCGCCTGTAGTCCCAGCTACTCAGGAGGCTGAGGCAGGAGAATGGTGAGAACTCAGGAGGTGGAGCTTGCAGTGAGCCGAGATCGCACCACTGCACTCCAGCCTGGGCGACAGAGTGAGACTCGGTCTCAAAAAAAAAAAAAATTCTTTCTATTTCTCTGATGTTTCTGTAATGAATACATTTGATTTTTCAGATGAGAAACAAATTCAATAAATTTTATATTTTTAACTGTCCAGTTGATGCACTACAAGAAGTAACAAAATCCAAATACATGTACAGCATACCCATAAACTGAAATCACCCAACCTAGTCCTTAAGATTGGAATTGTGGTTGTATGAGAATATTTAGGAAGGTCAAGATCTTCCCCTTTAAAGGTGATTTAAGATAAACCAAAGATGCTAGTTAATATGTCCATATAACCAAATTACAAGCTTAGCTTTTTCTTTTTTTTTTTTTTTTGAGATGGAGCCTGGCTCTGTCACCCAGGCTGGAGTGCAGTGGTGTGATATCAGCTCACTGTAACCTTGATCCCCCCCCGGATTCAAGCAATTCTCCAGCTTCAACCTCCTGAGTAGCTGGGATTATAGGTGCACACCACCATGCCCAGCTAATTTTTGTATTTTTGTAGAGGTGGGGGGTTTCATGACGTTGTCCAGGCTGGTCTCGAACTCCTGACCTCAAGTGATCCACCCGCGTTGGCCTCCCAAAGTGCTGGGATTACAGGCATGAGCCACCATGCCCGGCCACAAGTTAATTTAAATATGATGTGTAATAACTGAATTTCTAAAAGTCAGATTATAAGGCTGGTGTGATGGCTCAGGCCTGTAATCCCAGCACTTTGGGAGGCCAAGGCAGGAGGATTGCTTTAGCCCAGGAGTTCAAGACCAACCTGGGCAACATAGGAAGGGCCCATCTTTATTAGAAATAAATAAATGTCAGATTATATGTTTTCCGATATTTTTCCTTCTTTCTGAATCTTGAAATACATACAGAAAATTAGTCAGTCTTCAAAATTTTCCACAATTGTACTAATTAGAATAAATCCTGGAAACAGGATTTGTATAATAAAATTCTAATCAGGTAACACGTGGTATATTATATCATCATTACCACTCATGAAACTTTTATATACATAATAGATTTCAAAATTAAAACTTAAACTACTTACTGGAATTGTTGAGGATGGAAACTGGCAGAGGAAATAGTCCCTGTAGTGGGATGAACTACCTAGGACGTGAATTAAGGCAAATAAAGTAAAATACAGAAGGCCAGGTGCGGTGGCTCATGCCTATAATTCCAGCACTTTGGGAGGCTGAGGCAGGCCGATCACTTGAGCTCAGGAGTTGGAGACCAGCCTGGCCAACACGGTGAAACCCCATCTCTACTAAAAACACAAATTAGGCCGGGAGCGGTGGCTCACGTTTGTAATCCTAGCACTTTGGGAGGACGAGGCGGGTGGATCACCTGAGGTCAGGAGTTTGAGACCAGCCTGACCAATATGCTGAAACCCCATCTCTACTAAAAATACAAAAATTAGCCAGGGATGGTGGCGTTCATCTATAATCCCACCTACTCGGGGGGCTGAGGCAGGAGAATCGCTTGAACCTGGGAGGCGGAGATTGCAGTGAGCCAAGATCACACCACTGCCCTCCAGCCTGGACAACAGAGAGACTCCATTTCAGGAAAAAAAAAAAAATACTACTACTACTACTAAGAAGAAGAATACAAATTACACTCGGGAGGCTGAGGCAGGGGAATCGCTTGAACCCAGGAGGCGGAGGTTGCAGTGGGCCGACATCGCGGCACTGCACTCCAGCCTGGCCACAGAGCAGGACTCTGTCTCAAAATAAAAGCAATAATAATAATAACAACAATAATAATACAAATTCGCCTGGCGTCGTGCCGCAACCCTGTAGTCCCAGCTACTTGGGAGGCTGAGGTGGGAGGATCTCTTGAGTCCAAGAGTGAGCCGAGATGGCACCAGTACTGCACTGCAGCCTGCGTGACAGAGTCCCTATTTCAAAAAAAAAAACCCAAAAAAGCAAAACTCTAGAAATTCCTTTTAAAGATCTCTTTTCTATCCGGTAACTGCAAGCAGTTGACATAGAATTGCATTGTTTCTTTAGCTTAATCGGTTACTTTCGGAATGTCACTCTCATCAATCAACGTGTTATCCTTTCTTTCTCTCTGTTTCTCTCTTCTGGAGCGCACTGGCCTTCACGGCTCACTGTAACCTTGGAGTCCTGGCCTTGGCCTCCAGAAGAGCTGGGACAAATAGGCAAGGCCTCTGTCCCCGCGCCAGTCCTCACCCTCTGTCCTTCCCTAAATAGTGTCTTTATATAACTCGGTGGCCATAGTCCAGCAGGGAGGCCGCCCTGGGCAACGCCTGCCTGGCCAGCTCCTGCCCGGAAGGGCACCGGCCTCTACCCTCCGGAGGGGGCTGGGTCACCGCCTGCCTGGGCCCCTTCCAGGCAACCTGCGCGCCTGTGCACCGTGCGCCTGTGACTGGACATCTCTGGGTGTCTGGACAGCTGCGGGAGTCACGTGCAGCCGGTGAAAGGACATCTCCACCAAGCAAGGAGCACAGGCCTCCAGGGATCCCGGAGAGCAGCGCGACGCGGCAAGTGCACCGCGCCCAGGGCGGCCGCGTGTGTCCTCGGGGGACGCAGCCTCCTCCCGGCTCCCCGGTTCCGGGAAGAGACGCGACCCAGGCGGGGACCCGGCGCGGGGCGAGGAGGCGCCGGGGCTGGGATGCGTGCGACCCCGAGGCCTCCACTCGGACTCGGGCCACCACTCAGGCCGCGGCGCCGGCGCCAGGTCCAGCCCGACACCCGCGCAGCTCAAAGGATACAACGGCCCCGGCCGAGGGGCGGCCGAGGTGGCCCAGTACGATCTGCAGGCGGGCGGCTGCGCGGGACTGCTCCATGGCGGCGGCGCGAGGACCCCCCCCCACTCCCGGCCTCGGCCGCATTTAGCTCCGCCCGCGGCTCCGCCTCCAGGCGCGGTCCGGGGCAAGACGCAGGCGGGGTTAGGGGCGGCGCCACCTCGCGGGCTGGGCTGCTGGGGCGCCCTAGTCCTCTAGGGTCCGCGCGCCGGGCAACCGCGCGGGGCTGACGTGCTCCCCACGCCATGATCCTTTCGTCCTTTCTTTTCTTTCTTTCTTTCTTTTTTTTTTTTTTTTTTTTTTTTTTTTTGAGGCGGAGTCTCGCTCTGTCGCCCGGACTGGAGTGCAGTGGCCAGATCTCAGCTCACTGCAAGCTCCGCCTCCCGGGTTCACGCCATTCTCCTGCCTCAGCCTCCCGAGTAGCTGGGACTACAGGCGCCCGCCACCTCGCCCGGCTAATTTTTTTTTGTATTTTTAGTAGAGACGGGGTTTCACCGTGTTAGCCAGGATGGTCTCGATCTCCTGACCTCGTGATCCGCCCGTCTCGGTCTTTCTTTTTAAAAAGAGACAAGATTTTGCTCTGTCGCCCAGGCTGGTGTGCAGTGCCCAATCATAGCTCACTGCAGCCTTGAACTCTTGGGCTAATTATAATTTTTTGTAGAGATGGGGTCTCCCTACATTGCCCAGGTGCGTCTCAAACTCCTCCCCGCCTCCTGCCTCGACCTCCCAAAGTGCTGGGACTACAGGCGTGAGTCATCGCCCCTGCCCCGCACCCTGTTTCTATTCCATCACCAGGACCCTCCCTGCCTCCCGGAGGCTCGGGGACCCAGTGACCAGGCCAAGGTCACCCAGTGACAAGTGGCTGGGCCAGGACCTCACTCATGCTCCTAATGTCATGGCTTCCATCTATTTCACCCCACGTGGTAAAATAGATGGAAGCCATGACGTGGCTGCTCCTTCCACTGACAGCTGAAAGAATAAAATCTCCGATTTAAACAAAAAGTTTGCCAGGCACGGTGGCTCCTGCCTGTAATCCCAGCACTTTGGGAGGCCAAGGTGGGCGGATCACAGGGTCAGGAGTTCAAGACCAGCCTGGCCAACTTGGTGAAACCTTGTCTCTACTAAAGATACAAAAATTAGCTGGGTGTTGTGGCGCACACCTGTAATCCCAGCTGCTGGGGAGGCTGAAGCAAGAGAATCGCTTGCAACCGGGAGATGGAGAAGGACGGGGCAAGACTCTGTCTCTAAAACAAACAAACAAACAGGTTTTTAGCCGGATGGGGTGTCTCACGCCCGTAACCCCAACACTTTGGGAGGCCGAGGCAGGAGGATCGCTTGAGTGCAGGATTGCTAGAGATCAAGACCCACCTAGGTAACATAGTGAGAACACCCGATCTACAAAAAATTAGCCAGGCATGGTGGCAGGCACCTGTAATCCCAGCTACTCGGGAGGCTGAGGCAGGAGAATGGTGTGAACCCGGGAGGTGGAGCTTGCAGTGAGCCGAGATCCAGCCATTGCACGCCAGCCTGGGTGACAGAGCAAGACTCAGTCTCAAAAAAAAAAAAAAAAAAAATTCCAGACATTGTGTGAGGAAGCAAAACTTTCTGTTAGCTGTTGCATGTGATTTGTTTTTCTAAGACCACCAGGGCGGGCACAAAAGAACCAGCGACTAGGCAAGTGTAGGAGCAAAACTGCAAATTTATTTTGGTCACCTAAGGTGTGGGGAAGAGGTCTGTCGGCCTCCGGCAAAGAAGGCCGACAGAGTCCCCCGGTGGGGCTCTGGGACGGAGTTTCCACAATCCCGACATCCCGACAGGAGTGGGGCTGTGAGAAGGCCGCCCATGGCGTCCCTCCGGAGCAGCTTTTCTAGGAGTGGGAGGGCGATAGGCGGGGCACGGGCGTGTCGGGGGCGTTCCACAGGTGCGACCAGGTAAATCTTGGTCTCTTCGGATTGACGTCACCTGGCGCATGTCCAGTTGGTCTGCACCTTCCCGCGTCGCCGGCTGCATTTTCGCACGCATGGGAAAAGTTGGTGAAGAAGAACCCGGAAGTGCACCATCTTGCCTCCGTTCGTCCAAACATTCCAACCTTTTATTGGTAATAGTGATAAGGGGCGCCGTGGTCTGTCTGGCTACTTCCTGCTGTTAAGGGGCGTCGTTAAGGTCGGGGCCCATGGTTGGCATTTGAACATACGCGTGAAGAATAAAATAAGGCACAGTATTAGTATAGGAATGAGGAATGGAAGCATTTGTTGGAATAGGGGCAAAACCCAGAAGGAAGGTCCCAGCAAGGTTGAGGAGTATGAGATAGTTAAGAAAATTTAGGCCGGGCGCGGTGGCTCAAGCCTGTAATCCCAGCACTTTGGGAGGCCGAGACGGGCGGATCACGAGGTCAGGAGATCGAGACCATCCTGGCTAACACGGTGAAACCCCGTCTCTACTAAAAATACAAAAACTAGCCGGGCGAGGTGGCGGGCGCCTGTAGTCCCAGCTACTCAGGAGGCTGAGGCAGGAGAATGGCGTGAAGCCGGGAGGCGGAGCTTGCAGTGAGCTGAGATCCGGCCACTGCACTCCAGTCCGGGTGACAGAGCGAGACTCCGCCTCAAAAACAAAAAACAAAAAACAAAAAAAAAAAAAAAAAAAAGAAAATTTAGTAAGTTTGAGGTGAGTGGGGGAAAGCCAAACTGATTTCCACTGATTGCTTTCGGTAGGGGCCCTTTTTAGCTGGGAATGAGGAACGAGTGCGCAGAGTAGTTGTTGGCCAGGCAGCAATTAAGGAGTGGAGTTTTTGTGGAGTGGATGGCTTTCCGCTTACTCCTACTACAGAGATATTGGATGGAAGGCTAGGTCCAGAGAAGGACGGCAAAACAGAATAGGTAGCCTCGCTGTTGATTAAAAAATTGATTGTCTTACCCGCTACCAGGAGAGTTACCCGCGGCTCGGCGAGGGTGATGGGGGGTCCCCGAGTCTCGGCACCTTCAGTTGTTGTCGTCGTCCAGATGTGGGAGCTGGAAGGAGCTCCCAGGATCCTGGGAAAGGGGGTCACGTGGAGACGCAGCACCTGTTCTCAGGGTGGGGCAATGAGACTTCCAGTGTCCTCCCTGCTGGCAAGCAGGGCAGGGGGTTGCTGGTGGACGAGGTTAGGACATTCACTGGCCCAATGTCCTGATGCCTTGCACTTATAGCAAGGCTGCTTTGGGGCTCGGGGACCTTGAGGACATCTGTTGGCATAGTGTCCTGCCTTGCCGCACTTATAGCAGGCTCCTTTCGTAGCCGTGGAGTCTGCGGAGTGTGTACTCTCTGGCCTGGGGTTACGACTGGGCTGTAAAGCCGCTGCTAGGAGCTGTAACTTCTGTTTGAGGCGAGCCTGCCGTCTCCTCTCTGGAGTTATAGACCTTAAAGGCTAATTTAACCAGGTCTTGTATTGGTGTCTGAGGACCATCCTCTACCTTTTGAAGTTTTTTACGAATGTCAGGAGCTGATTGAGAAATGAAATAAGACGCCAAAATGGTGGCCCCTGTGGGGAGGCCGGATCTAAGCGGTTATACTGGGTTAGAACCTCAGTCAGTTTAGGGTAGAGGTTAGGATAACCTGGAGGTTATGCCACGTTAGGTCATAGGCCTGACAAAGGTATCTAAATTCCTTTATGTATATGGTAGGATTAGCTGAGAAATCACCTAAACGCTTCTCAATTTTGGAAAGATCGGCCAGTGAAAAAGGGACATGTACTCTGACTACCCCCTCCGCCCCAGCCACCTCTCGCAAAGGCGCTAACACTGTAGGAGGGTGTGGGCAGAGATAGGGGACTCAAGACAGCCAGTTGGGGGCCCGGAAGGAGGCACGGGACCGAGTGGATTACTAGTAGATAAGGAGGAGGAAGGCGGAGTCTGGATGGGGGGAGGAGGAGGAGTCTGGGCAGGAAGGGAGGGGGTGGAGAGAGGGGGGAGAGAAGGAGGAGTATAGGGACGAGAGCGTAAGGCCCAAAAGCCTTGTATGTAATTAATTTCGGACCACTTGCCTAGCCGCTGGCAGAAATTGCTGAGGTCGATCACGCCACAGTGGAAAGGAAAATTAACCGCTTCTTCCTAAGGTCTTGTTCGAGCTGTAAGGTTTTCAAATTGGCTAGGAGGCACCCCAAGGGGGTGCTCTTTGGAAATTTGGACTGGGGGGTTTCCCGTTTGTTTCCTCTTTACTTACACAATGGACACATTGGAAATGGAAGTGGATCTCTGCCTGGCTTCAAAGCGTCCTTTGGAACCAGCAGAGACAGACTGGAGGCTCATGGAGCCAAAGTGGAGATTACCTTCAGGCGGACGTCTCCATCCTGAACGGGTCTCCCGAGCCACGTGGTGGCTCCAAATGGACCTCGGACCTGCACAGGATTTCTGGCCGAGGGAGGTAAAGAGGAGACAAGGGCACTTACCCCAGAGAGGCTGGTGCTCTTTGGAAATTTGGACTGGGGGTTTCCCGTTTGTTTCCTCTTTACTTACACAATGGACACAATGGAAATGGAAGTGGATCTCTGCCTGGCTTCAAAGCGTCCTTTGGAACCAGCAGAGGCAGACTGGAGGCTCATGGAGGCTCATGGAGCATGTAGCCCCCAGTCACGCTCCCCACGCTTGCTCGATCTATCACGACCCTTTCATGTAGACCCCTTAGAATTGTAAGCCCTTCAAAGGGCCAAGAATTTCTTTTTCAGGGAGCTTGGTTTTTGGAGACTCAAGTCTGCCGAAGTTCCCAGCCTAATAAAGCCTCTTCCTTCTTTAATCCCGTGTCTGAGGAGTTTTGTCTGTGGCCCGTCCTGCAACAAGAGGATCACCTGAGCCCGGGAGTTTGAGGTTGCAGTGAGCCCAGATGGTGCCTCTGCACTCCAGCCTGGCCGACAGAGTGAGGCCCTGTCCAAAAAACACAAAAACAAAAAACAAGCAAAACTCCAAAACAGCAACAACAAAGTTTTGAAAATAAAAAATAAAAAAAAAAAAGCTAAGATTCATCCCTAAAAGTCACATGTGCCATTCAAAAGGGGTATTTCATTTAGTGGGACTCCAGCCCATAATATCATAAACAGTTCGGTTGGTCATTAAAAAAAAAAAGTGAATAAAATAAATGACCTCCAAAAAAGTCTGATGCACACAGCCCAGTATGGTGTAAATTTCTTAGAGAACTCCAGCACCTCTTTGTAAGATTTTTCTATTCCATAACTAAGAATATTGACATAGCATCTCATTGTTTTACTGTCTCATTTTTTCATTGATTTTTTTTTCTTTTTTAGCTTAAGAGTTACTTCCAGAACGTCGCAGCACACGTTATCACTGCTTGCATGAGATGTTTATAGAATTTGGTGACAATGTCGCAGTCCAGGAGGGAGGCCCGCAGCCAGCATCACCAGCCCCTTCCCGTTTGCGCAGGCGGGGAGGAAAACGGCAGCGCCAGGGCTTCCCCTGGTGGTCCCTCCCGCTTTCTCGGGATTCGCCCGCCCCAGGGTCTCAGGCCAGCAGAAGGACCCGGGAGGCCTCAGCAGCTCCGGACCTCATCTGCCCCACTTCGGCATCCCGCGCAGGAATGTGACCCTGTAGGAGTGACCCGCAGCTCTCAAGGACCCAGCAGTTTGTCACGGTTTGAACGGAAAAGCGGGACCTGGGGCGGGCGCAGGTGCAGGGTCCTCCTCTTTCTGCCCGTGGGAACCCCCATTTCCGGGTGGGTACCGGCGAGGCGACGTCTCCTTACTGCCCTCGCCTGGTGAGATGTGGGCACTGCTGCCAGGAGAAAAAAAAACAAGATGTGAATTCAGTTCATCACCCTTCCCTTGTTTATTAAAGATTGGGGACCCTGGCCAGGCGCGGTGGCTCACGCCTGTAATCCCAGCACTTTGGGAGGCCGAAGCGGGCAGATCACGAGGTCAGGAGATCGAGACCATCCTGGTTAACACGGTGAAGCCCTGTCTCTACTAAAAATACAAAAAACTAGCCGGGCGAGGTGGCGGGCGCCTGTAGTCTCGGCTACTCGGGAGGCTGAAGCAGGAGAATGGCGTAAACCCGGGAGGCGGAGCTTGCAGTGAGCCGAGATCCCGCCACTGCACTCCAGCTTGGGCGGCAGAGCGAGACTCTGTCTCAAAAAAAAAAAAAAAAAAAAAGATGAGGCCCTTTACCCGCACTGACAGTGATTGGTTTTCCTGACCAACAAAGAAATTCGAATGAGATGAAGCTACTTACACCTGTGTTTCTACTGTTCCTTTAAAATTCTCTAATTTCACAGCTGTGTGAAAATCCCTGCCATCTCTCCCACAAGGCATTTATACAAGCATGTATTCAGATGTATTTAAATTTATGCTTTTTTTTTTTTTTTTTTTAAAGACAGAGTCTGACTCTGTTGCCCAGACTGGAGTGCGGTGGCGCGATGTCGGCTCACTGCAACCTTTGCCTCCCGGGTTCAAGAGATTCTCCTGACTCAGCTTCCTGAGTAGCTGGGATCACAGGCACACCACCAAGCTGAGCTATTTTTAGTAGAGCTGGAGTTTCACCATTTTGGCCAGGCTGGTCTCGAAGTCATGACCTCAAGTGATCCACCCGCCTCGCAGCCTTCCAAAGTGCTGGGATTACAGGCGTGAGCCACCGTACCCGGCCCAAACTGATGCTTTTTACCGAGAGATGAAGGAAATTCTTAAATGCTCACAATTGTTATCAGCCTTTTTAAAATTAGAGGGATGCTGGGTTTAACATTTTTCATTTAAGATCCCACGGAGAATTAAAACAATTTCTCCGTAGGTAAAGAGGTAATTTGATGAATGTTACTAGTTTTCTTTCAAATAGCTATTTGGATTATTGGAAAATTCCCTAAGTAGACACCTTTAATAATTTTGTTATTAAAATAAAACTATTTTAGAACAATTGAAGCAGAACATTAATGGAATGTAAACATTATCACAAGAATGAAAATTTTTTTCCCCTTTGATATTAGATATTTATTCATTTCTTATTAAAGCTGGCCTTTTGAAGAGTACTTCAAAATTAGCTTTTCTTCCCTGTTCAAGCAATGTGCTTGGTTACTTACATATTGAAAGTAACCTTTCAGGCAATGAGTTTGAGACACAATTTTCAAAATGATCCAAGGAATAGTTTTCCTCATATATATAAATTAAATGATTTGTTAAATAATAGCCATATTTGAAGAGCTAAGTAAAATGTCTGAATTTTTAAATCTTGGATTAAATTGTTAAAACTGACTGGGGGAAGTGGATCACGCCTGTAATCCCAACACTTTGGAAGGCTGAGACGGGTTGATCACCTGCGGTCAGGAGCTCGAGACCTGTCTGGCACACATGTTAAAACCCCGTCTCTACTAAAAATGCAACAACAACAAAAAATTAGCTGGGCGTAGTCGTGCATGCCTGTAATCCCAGCTACTCGGGAGGCTGGGGCAGGAGAATCGCTTGAACCCGGAAAGCGGAGGTTGCGGTGAGCCTAGATCGCGCCACTGCACTCCAGCTTGGGCAACACGAGTGAAACGCTGTCTTTAACAAACAAACAAACAAACACAAAAACAAAAACCAGAAAACAAACACAAAAACAAAAACCAGCCGGGCGCGGTGGCTCAAGCCTGTAATCCCAGCACTTGGGAGGCTGAGACGGGCGGATCACGAGGTCAGGAGATCGAGACCATCCTGGCGAACACGGTGAAACCCCGTCTCTACTAAAAATACAAAAACTAGCGGGCGAGGCGGCGGGCGCCTGTAGTCCCAGCTACTCGGAGGCTGAGGCAGGAGAATGGCGTAAACCCGGGAGGCGGAGCTTGCAGTGAGCTGAGATCCGGCCACTGCACTCCAGTCCGGGCGACAGAGCGAGACTCCACTCGGAAAAAAAAAAAAAAAAAAAAAAAAAAAAAAAAAAAACCAGAAAACATACAACAACAAACGAAAACCCAAGAAAATTAGCTGGGCGTGGCGCACCTGTAGTCCTAGCTACTTGAGAGGTTGATGTGGGAGAATCGCTTGAGCCCAGGAGGCCTAGGTTGCAGTGAGCTGATATCGTGCCACTGCACTCCAGCCTGGGCGATAGAGCAAGACCACGTTTCAAAAACAAAATGATATAATAAATAAATAAATAAATAGTTCAAGCTAGGCATGGTGGCTCCCACCTATAATGTCAGCACTTTGGCAAGTCGAGGCACAGGATTGCTTGAAGCAAGAGGCTGGAGACCAGCCTGGGCAACATAGCAAGACTTTGCCTCTACAAAAAATTTTAAAAAGAAATAGCTGGGTGCAGTGGTGCACCTGTAGTCCTAGCTACTCCAGAGGCTGAGGCAGGAGGATTGCTTGAGCTCAGGGTTCCAGGCTGCAGTGAGCCATGATCCCTTACTGTACTCCAGCCTGAGTGTAGAGTGAGATCCTCTCTCTAAAATTTGTTTAAAAAAAATTTTAAAGTTAGCTGGGCGCGGTGGCTCACGACTGTAATCCCAGCACTTTGGGAGGCCGAGGCAGGCGGATCACAAGGTTAGGAGTTCGAGACCAGCCTGGCCAATATGGTGAAACCCTGGCTCTACTAAAAAAATACAAAAATTAGCCAGGCGTGGTGGTGGGTGCCTGTGATCCCAGCTACTCAGGAGGCTGAGGCAGGAGAATCGCTTGAACCCAGGAGGCAAAAGTTGCAGTGAGGTGAGATTGCACCACTGCATTCCAGTCTGGGCAACAGAGAGAGACTCTAATCATAATAATAATAATAATAATAATAATAATAAGTGGTTCAAGTATTGTACACACTTAAGAAAATGTCATTATATGAACAAAAAATTATCTGCAATCAACTCCAGATTCAAAAACTCTGAGAATTAATATGACTGTAGGTCAGGTCATTTGGTTACAAGTTTTAACATTCATTTAGAATATAGTGGCTCACACCTGTAGTCCCAGCACTTTCAGAGGCCTGCAAGGCAGAAGGATCATTTCAGGCCAGGAGTTCAAAACTAGCCTGGGAAACATAGCAAGACTCCATTTCTGCAAAAAGTTTAAAAATTAGTCAGGTGTGTAGGCCGGGTGGGGTAGCTCACACCTGGAATCCCAGCACTTTGGGAGGCCAAGGTGGACGGATCACCTAAGGTCAGGAGTTCAAGACCAGCCTGGCCAACATAGTAAAACCCTGTCTCTACTAAAAATACAGAAACTAGCTGGGCATGGTGGCACATGCCTGTAGTCCTGGCTACTCGGGAGGCTCAGGCAGGAGAATCACTTGAACCCGGGAAGCGGAGGTTGCAGTGAGCCAAGATCACGCCACTGTACTCCAGCTTGGGCGACAGAGTGAGACTTCATCTCAAAATAAATAAATAAATAAATAAATAAATAAAATTAGCCAGGTGTGGTGGTATGCAACTATAGTCCCAGCTATTAGGGAGGCTGACGTGAGAGAATCTCCGGCTTTTCTCCAAGCCCATTTCTGATGTCAGCCATAATGAAAACAAGTCTAAAGAATGGAGACATCTGTGGTGCAAAGAAGTATCTCGTCTTCCAACCTAAATTAGAAACTAAAAAATATAGGTGTGTAAATCTGGGAGAAGAGGAAAGAATAAAATGATCACTCGTGGAATTATTTGGATTGAGAACTATCTAGAGGCCCAGGGTAAATGATCTAGCATGAAATAAGCACAAATCAACCGGCAAACCGCTGCACAATCACTGGGTACCTAAGTTGTACCCAGCTGTCTAAAAGAAACAGAGAAACATAGAAACATAGGAGGGGGTGCAGCAATGATCCATGTGAGCAGAGGGAAAGGCAGTGCCTTGCCCAGGCTCTAAACAACACAGGCCAGGGAACAGGGCAGCAGGTACAGGAAGAGAGAGGGCTAAGGCATGTTAGGGTGAAGGAGGGCAGGAAGGAAGGAAATATGGAAAGAAATCACACACACACACTCATACACACACATATATATACACGCACACACGCAAACACACATGCACACATGCACGCACACACATGTTCCTTTCAAGAGTCAGTTCACCATGGATATGAATGGAACATGTGCGTGCGTGCAGGGAGGCTGGAATCAGAGATACTGCTTGAGAGGAAAGGGGAGGTGCTGTTTTAATTCTAAGTTGTCCAAAATGTAGAAAGAAAGAAAATTCTCATTGAAAACTTATATTTCCATGGCCCTTTTTTTTTTTTTTTTTTTTTGAGATGGAGTCTCGCTTTGTCGCCCAGGCTGGAGTGCAGTGGCTGGATCTCAGCTCACTGCAAGCTCCGCCTCTCCGGTTTACGCCATTCTCCTGCCTCAGCCTCCCGAGTAGCTGGGACTACAGACGCCCGCCACTTCGCCCGGCTAGTTTTTTTTTGTATTTTTTTAGTAGAGACGGGGTTTCACCGTGTTAGCCAGGATGGTCTCGATCTCCCGACCTCGTGATCCGCCCGTCTCGGTCTCGGCCTCCCAAAGTGCTGGGATTACAGGCTTGAGCCACCGCGCCCGGCCTCCATGGCCCTTTATGTATACTTTTGTTTTTATTTGCGATGGAGTTTCACTCTTGTTGCCCAGGCTGCAGTGCAATGGTACAATCTTGGCCCACCACAACCTCTGCCTCCCAGGTTCAAGCAACTCTCCTGCCTCAGCCTCCCAAGCAGCTGGGATTACAGGCATGTGCCATCATGCCTGTCTAATTTTATATTTTTAGTAGAGACAGGGTTTCTCCATGTTGGTCAGGCTGGTCTCGAACCACCGACCTCAGGTGATCTGCCCGCCGTGGCCTCCCAAAGTGCTGGGATTTATGTATACTTTCATGTTGGTGTTAATCATTTCATGTTGGCACTACAGAAAAGTTGATTCCGCCACAGTCTGCCTGGTAGGCCAGGCTTGCTTTGTGCACAAAGCTTGGCAGCCTGCGGTGAACTGACCTTCCTCCCCGCTGGCCTCCGCTTGGTATGGCTGTGTGATCATATTAATTTGGCCAGGTATTGTGGCTCAGGCCTGCAATCCCAGCACTTTGGGAAGCCAAGGTGGGAGGATCTCTTGAAGCCAGGAGTTTGAGACCATCTTGGGAAACATGGCAAGACCCCATCTCTTTGAAAAAGAGCTAAGAAACTAGCCATACGTGATGGTGGTGTACCTGTAGTCCCGGGTACTCAGGAGATTGAGGCGGGAGGATAACTTGAGCCCAGGAAGCGGAGGCTACAGTGAGCCATGATCACCCCACTGCACTCCCGACTGCGCAACAGAGTGGGACCTTGTCTCAAAACAATTTTTAAAAATCATATTAGTTTACATTATATATTACATATATATTTAAATGACCCAATGTTTGGTGATCAATAATAATACACATACATTGTAGAAAATTTTAACAAAATAGGGAAAAAAAACCCTAAAATGCACTCATGTGACTGCTCTTTGCAAGAAAACTTTTGTTAAAATTCAATCTATTTTTTCCCATTCACATTTAGTTGAACTATACACATTTTATACAGGTATATACATATATATGTATATATGTTTTCAAACTTAATATCACACTGAATACACTACATTGCATCTTTTTTTGTATAACACGTTTATTTTAGTCCAGGAGTGGTGGCTTACACCTGTAATTCCAGCACTTTGGGAGGCTGAGGTGGGCGGATCACCTGAGGTGGGAGTTCAAGACCAGCCTCACCAAACATAGAGAAACCCCATCTCTACTAAAAATACAAAATTAGCTGGGCGTGGTGGCGCAATGCCTGTAATCCTAGCTACTTGGGAGGCTGAGGCAGGAGAATTGCTTGAACTCAGAAGATGGAGGTTGCAGTGAGCCAAGATCGCGCTATTGCACTCCAGCCTGGGTGACAAGAGCAAAGTTCTGTCTCAAAAAAAAGAAAAAATACAAGGAAAAAAAAACCCTAAAATTAACTCGTGTGGCTGCTCTTCACAACAACAACATTGTTACGATTCAATGTATTTTTTTCCATTCACATTTAGTTGAAAAATATACATTTAATACAGGTACATGCATACATATGTATGTATTTCTTCAAAGTTGGTATCACACTGAGTAGACTACATTGCATCTTTTTTTGGTATAAAACATTTAATTGGTCTTCGTGGAGAATTAGATGTATCACCACAGTATTATAACTGAGCCATTCATTTTGTAGCTTCATCAACATTAACTGGTTTGCTTTCATGGCACTGCTAAGAAATCAGGTCTTTTTGCAGAAGTTCAAGAGAAAGGCCTTTTGAGAAATGTGGAAGTTCCTCTTGTACACTTACAAAAGCTTTGTTTACTCTGCTAACTTTTTCATCATTCCTAATGTTTATCTTAAGATCAGTGGTAATTGGTTTTGCTCTGTTTTTAGCCTTAAAGCTTTTTTGGCTGGCTGTGCGAGATACATTCCTGGACTTCTGCCCTCTTAATTTCTTCTTGGCCATTGTCAGGAATTCAATACTTCTTAAGCTCCAGGTGATGCTGCATCTTTTTTTCACCTTAGATTTTTGCATATTTTACCATGAATACATAGTCTCCAAAAATGTGACTTTTGAGGCAGAATTATAAATATATATATATTTTCTTTCTTTCTTTTTTTTTTTTTTGAGACAGAGTCTCATTTAAAAAAATGCTGGATGTTGGCTGGGCGCGGTGGCTCATCCCTGCAATCCCAGCACTTTGGGAAGCCGAGGCGGATGGATCACTTGAAGTCGAGATCGAGACCATCCCGGCTAACACAGTGAAACCTCTATTAAAAATGCAAAAAATTAGCCGGGCGTGGTGGTGGGTGCCTGTAGTCCCAGCTACTCAGGAGGCTGAGGCAGGAGAATAGTGTGAACCCAGGAGGTGGAGCTTGCAGTGAGCCGAGATTGTGCCACTGCACTCCAGCGTCGGTGACAGAGCCAGACTCCGTCTCAAAAAAAAAAAAAAAAAAAAAAAAAATTAGCCAGACATGGTGGTGTGCGCCTGTAGTCCCAGTTACTTGGGAGTCTGAGGCAGGAGAACGGCTTGAACCTGGGAGGCAGAGGTTACAGTGAGCCAAGATTGCATCAGTGCATTCCAGCCTGGGTGATAGAGCGAGACCCTGTCTCAAAACAAAACAAACAACAACAACCAAAACTGCTGGGTGTGGCGGGTCACACCTGTAATCCCAACACTTGGGGAGGCCAGAGTGGGAGGATCACTTGAGCCCAGGATTTCAAGACTAGCCTGGGAAACAAAGTGAGACCCCCCTCTCTACAAGATGTTTTTTTTTAATTAGCCAGGCCTGGTGGTGTGCCTGTAGGCATAGCCAGTAGGGAAGCTGAGGTGGGAAGATCTTTTGAGCCTGGAAGTTCAAAGCCGCGGTAAGCCATGATCATGCCACTGCACTCCAGCCTGGGAGACAGAATGAGACTGTCTCAATAAATAGATACTTACATACATACATAAATACATAAATTGGACTCATACTGCATATACAGTTGTTTTTCAAAACTCATTATTACATTGTGAATATTTCCCTATTATTAAATGCCGTAAGACCTGATTTTTTTTTTTTTTCTTTTGAGACACAGTTTCATTCTGTCGCCCAGGTTGGAGGGCAGTGGCATTATGTGAGCTCACGGCAACCTCAGCCTCCAGAGTTCAAGCGATTTTTGTGCTTCAGCCTCCCGAGTAGCCGGGATTACAGGTGTGCACCACTACGCCTGGCTAATTTTTGTATCATTAGTAGCGACGGAGTTTTGCCATGTTGGCCAGGCTGGTCTCGAACTCCTGACCTCAGGTGATCTGCCTGCCTCAGCCTCCCAAAGTGCTGGGATTACAGGCATGAGTCACTGCGCCCCGCCTAAGACCTGATTTTTGATGACTTCATAGCATTCGAGACTGGATTTTCCTATACTCATTGAACCAACACCCTATTACTATATGTAAGTTTGTTTTCTTTTCCTGTCTTTTTTTGCTTACAGTTGTAAATAATTTGATGAATATGCTGATTTTCATTGTTGGGTAGTTCCGTGGGTATTTCTTTAGGATAAATTATTTGACATAGAATTGCTAGTCAAAGGCTATCAAACATTTTAATATTGCCAAACAAGTCTCAAAATGCTGTTATCAACGAGCATTGATAATAAAACCTGAGGCCTTACCCTTTTTTTTTTTGAGACCGAGTTTTGCTCTTGTTGCCCAAGCTGGAGTACAATGGTGCGATATCAGCTCACTGCAACCTCCGCCTCCCGGGTCCAAACGATTCTTCTGCTTCAGCCTCCTGAGTAGCTGGGATTACAAGCATACACCACCATGCCCAGCTAATTTTGTATTTTTAGTAGAGACGGGGTTGCTCCATGTTGGTCAGGCTGGTCTCAAACTCCCAACCTCAAGTGATCCACCAGCCTTGGCCTCCCAAAGTGCTAGGATTACAGGCGTGAGCCACCGTGCCTGGCTGCCTTACCCTTTTTTATTTATTTATTTATTATTTATTTATTTATTTATTTTTGAGACGGAGTCTCGCTCTGTCGCCCAGGCTGGAGTGCAGTGGCCGGATCTCAGCTCACTGCAAGCTCCCCCTCCCGGGTTCACGCCATTCTCCTGCCTCAGCCTCCGAGTAGCTGGGACTACAGGCGCCCGCCACCTCGCCCGGCTAGTTTTTGTATTTTTAGTAGAGACGGGGTTTCACCGTGTTAGCCAGGATGGTCTCGATCTCCTGACCTCGTGATCTGCCCGTCTCGGCCTCCCAAAGTGCTGGGATTACAGGCTTGAGCCACCGCGCCCGGCCTATTTATTTTTTTTTGAGACGGAGTCTTGCTCTGTCGCCCAGGCTAGAGTGCAGTGGCACGAACTCTGCTTTACTGAATGAAGACCTTGTGTAATCCATCCGCTCCCGTCCTCATTCAGGACAGAGATTTAAGCATAGATAAGAGGATATTCCCATGCTTCCCTTTTAACAGGACGTCGGTGATTTTCATTGTGCCCCTTGGCATATTTCATGACTATGATTCATATGTGGATTCTTAATGAGAAAAATTTACAAATTACTGTTCAAAGTAAATTATGGTGTCTATGCAACCACTACCTAAGCTAGAGGAAAAGGGTGGGCTGGGTGTGGAAGTGAGCAACTCAAGGATATATACACACACACACATATATACAAAAACACACACGCAGACACGACAGGTATCTGAAGCGTTGGTGTCTCCGCTTGCTCTGTTACCTAAAACTCAAGTGCAGCACAGTATAGCTATTCTGGCCTCTATACAATTAAAACTAAGATTGAGAACTCAGATATAACTCTTTTAAAGGGAGTGCTAAATTCAGACTGAAAATGGCTGCCTCATTCATCTATAAACAGAACAATTTAAAACACATGTATTCATTATAAAGCATGCAGAACTTGGAAGACTATAATCTACTATTTTTAAAGACTGAGCCAAAAGTACATATTGCTTATACAATATTTCAATTTTTCTTGGACTGAAACACAATAAATACCTCAACACAGCCTGTGCAAATAAGCAGCTTCAATATTCCTTCACAGATTATTCCTAGTGCCTGAATGACTGACTCCACCATGATCCAGCTGCCTCAGGTTGTATTCACTAATTCTATGCATTCTAACAGTCTGTATTTTTGGATGCAACTATACTATAGGATTTACAGAAAACAAATCAGTATACCAAGATAAATACACTTCAGTGTTAAGTTTTACAGTGCTACCAGAGGGGCCGGGCGCGGGGGCTCACGCCTGGAATCCCAGCACTTTGGGAGGCCGAGGCAGGCAGATCCCGAGGTCAGGAGATCGAGACCATCCTGGCTAACACGGTGAAACCTCGTCTCTACTAAAAAATATAAAAAATTAGCCGGGCGTGGTGGCAAGTGCCTGTAGTCTCAGCTACTCAGGAGGCTGAGGCAGGAGAAGGGTGTGAACCCGGGAGGTGGAGATTGTAGTGAGCCGAGTTTGCGCCACTGCACTCCAGCATGGGTGACAGAGTGAGACTCTATCTCAAATAAAATAAAATAAAATAAAATAAAATAAAAAAGGACTACCAGAAATACCAGAAAGTCAAATCGACTGCTTACTGTCCACCGATTTTTTTTTTTTTTTTTTTTTTTTTTTTTTTTTTTTTTTGAGACGGAGTCTTGCTCTGCCGCCCAGGCTGGAGTGCAGTGGCCGGATCTCAGCTCACTGCAAGCTCCGCCTCCGGGTTCACGCCATTCTCCTGTCTCAGCCTCCCGAGTAGCTGGGACTACAGGCGCCCGCCTCGTCGCCCGGCTAGTTTTTTGTATTTTTAGTAGAAACGGGGTTTCACCGTATTAGCCAGGATGGTCTCGATCTCCTGACCTCGTGATCCGCCGTCTCGGCCTCCAAAGTGCTGGGATTACAGGCTTGAGCCACCGCGCCCGGCCCACCGATTTTTTTAATTTTATTTTTTGTAGAGATGAGGTCTCACTATATTGCTTAGGCTGGTCTCGAACTCCTGTGCTCAAGTGAGCCTCCTGTCTCAGCTCCCCAAAGTGCTAGGATTATAGACACAAGCCACCGTGTCTGGCCTGTCTACTGACTTTTAAAATGTTCTACATAGATTTTGCCAAGAACTCCAATATTCAATGACAATCATTTCGGTCTTCATGGAGCTTTTTTTTTTTTTTTTTTTTGAGGCGGAGTCTCGCTCTGTCGCCCAGGCTGGAGTGCAGTGGCCGGATCTCAGCTCACTGCAAGCTCCGCCTCCCGGGTTCCCGCCATTCTCCTGCCTCAGCCTCCTGAGCAGCTGGGACTACAGTCGCCCGCCACCTCGCCCGGCTAGTTTTTTTTTTGTATTTTTAGTAGAGACGAGGTTTCACCGTGTTAGCCAGGATGGTCTCGATCTCCTGACCTCGTGATCCGCCCGTCTCGGCCTCCCAAAGTGCTGGGATGACAGGCTTGAGCCACCGCGCCCGGCCTGGAGCTTTCAAAATACAGGTCTTTCTGCTTCTTTGCTGCGCCATAGCTCAGATGTGGGAAGTAAACAGAATGGTCAAGATTTGGCCAGAATGGTTAAGAGAATGGTTGAGGAAAAAATTCCTGCAAAATATGTTGCAAAAGGCTGGGCATGGTGTCTCACACCTGGAACCCCAGCACTTTGGGAGGCCGAGGCGGGTGGATCGTTTGAACTCAGTTCGAGACCAACATGCCAAAACCCTGTCTCTACTAAAAATACAAAAATTAGCCAGGTTTGGTGGCGTGTGCCTGTAATCCAGCTACTCGGGAGGCTGAGGCCGGAGAATCACTGAACTTGGGAGGCAGAGGTTGCAGTGAGCTGAGATCATGCCACTGCACTCCAGCCTGGCTGACAGAGTGAGACTCCGCCTCAAAAAAAACACAGAAGTTGCAAAACCAGGTCCTCTTACTTTCCCTGCCTTCCTCTGCAACATTCCTTTTGACATCAGTGGTTCTCAAACTTTTTTGGCCATAGCCACGTGGGGTCCTTATGTAAGACATTCCTCAAGTCCCACACCCCGGAAATTCTGATTCTGTGAGTCTGAAAAACCAGGGGCAAGAATGTCGCCTTCTAACACCCCAGGTGATTCTAACACAGGTGTATCTGGGCCACTATGCAATACTGGTTTTTGTTTGTTTGTTGAGACTGAGTCTCAAAGAGCTTGTTTTTGAGACTGAGCCTTTGTCGCCCAAGCTGGAGTGCAGTGGTGACTGCAGGTTGCTCACTGCAACCTCTGTCTCCCAGGTTCAAGCCATTCTTGTGCCTCAGCCTCCCCAGTAGCTGGGAATACAGGTGCGCGCCACCAAACCCAGCTAAATTTTGTATTTTTAGTAGAGATGGGGTTTCACCCTGTTGGCCAGGCTGGTCTTCTTTGGACCTCTGCTCATCTGCCCACCTTGGCCTTCCAAAGTGCTGAGATTACACGTGTGAGCCACCATGCCCAGCCAACACTGCTTTAAAGACAAATTCTTCCTCGGGATCATAAGACTTACATGGATCTCTAAGTACCCAACATTTTCTCTTTATACATAGCAATCTTCAAAGATTATTTCCGTAAGTACATACTCCACTTATCTCCCTCCTCTCAATAGGCCTGCCACTGAGGAAAACACCAGCTCTCAGGGCACAGGGCACAGGCTACACTGAAGTTCAGACTTAGTCGCTATTAAGAAAAAAAAAAAAAAGAAAAAGCTCAACAGTAGGTTGATCTTACTCAGAGGTTTCCAACACATTTTATTTTGCAGACCACTGGTTTGTAGCTTTTGAGGACCAACATCCGTATATCAATTCCTATAAAATGTCCAATCAATTTCAGTTCCGTAGCAGGCTCTTCCAAACTGCACACCATGCTTATGGCTGGAGGTCCAGTTACACATGCATAAAGGCTGCCCTGCCCGCTGGTTCCCGGAGGAGGTCGCGTCCGAGTTAAAGCCTCTTCCAAGAGCTTGATCTTCCCAGGGGTCATTTCCTTTGGCAAGAAGTCAGTTTACATGTGCGGCTTTGATGCCTGTGAGCAGGAAGCACCAGAAACATGCAGGATGTGCTGCTTTTTCTCTCATGAAGGTGGGCACTTGAGAATCCAGTGCCCTTGTGCTTAATGACAGGAATCCCTCCTCATTGCTCAGTAGGTTAAAATATAAGGAAGCCTCCACTTTACGAAACACAGATAACACCTTTTTAGATTGCCTATTTATTCTAGAACTACAAAATTTAATTCAAGAAAATATAGGTCCCATGAAAGACTTAAAAGTTTTATAAAACTAAAATCTAGTTTTTCCCGATAAATTGTACTTTAGGCAAAACCCTCCCAATGCTTCTAAAATAATACTAAAAGGGGCATCTGATTATACAAGAGCAATTTAAAAAATTAAATATTTATTTGAATAACAAGTTTTAAGTTCGAGCTGCAATGTTGGCAATGCAGGTTTTTAACACAGATCACAAAAAGCGTGCACAAAAAAGTACTGGCACAAAGGACAAAATAATGCTAAGAATTAGGCTAAACAGCTGCTGATTTTCAGAAAACAAAAGGCCTGAAATCACTATACAAAATATAAAATGTATTAAACACTACCATCCACAGAACAGTCTTTATTATTGATTATATTTAAAAATTATTTGCGTAATTATATATTGAATTGTAAATGAGTATTATACATGAACCTCCATTCGGAAGGCAATTCCTTATAGCACTATAGAACATCTAATTACATTGCAAAAAGTATCCTTTTTTGCTATCGATAAAACAGTTAATGATATTACTGTAAATATCAGGAAGGCTACAAAAAAAGAAATAAGATTTCTTTTTTGTCTTCAAAGGGTTTTCCATGCAGTGAAGAAGCACTTGCCGTGTTGAACTGAATGCACTACTGGAGAATGTTCTGGTCCAAGATGCTCTTGAGAGACAAGACTAGGCTTTTCAAATCAAACACTCAAAGGAATCATGCAACCCTCTTATGACTGGGATACCGCCATGTGCAACTTACCAATGCTGTCTCTCCAGAAAACCATTCAAGACGCTTAAAAAAAAAAATCGGACTTATATGATAAATATACATAAAATGAAGACACCAACTGCTATTTGACATGACTACTGGTAATGTCTGTGCTAGGTGAAAGCACCTTTAAAAAGAGCCTATGCGGCAAGAGATAAGTGTCTAAAGATTCAAAATGAATCAACAGTATTGGATAACAATATAATTCTCAACTCAGAAGCTGCCTCAAGATTAGGTGCATCTTCAGTTAATGTAACAGGAAAAAAAGGCAATGGATTTTATTTTATTAATTGTATCCACTTACAAACAGACCTAAGGTCACCCCGATGTGTAGACACAATGAGATTTTTGTTGTTTATAGTCTTTAATTGAAGTGATAAGGGAAATAGATCTATTTAAAATCAAAACCAAACAGCTATTTCTGTCTAGATTAAGAGGTGGCCCCAGGTGTGGGATTCACATTTTGAGTGGCCACTTGTGGTGCGACCTCGATGATCCGGGGTTTGTCTATGATTCTGGCTGTGCGGTTGCCCTTCTCTACAATCCCAATAATCCATGCTTGGTGGCCTTCACCGTATTTGGGGGACTTTATCTCTGCACAGAACCGAGCTGCTTGCTCACGTGGTAAACAGATCAGAAGGCCGCCTGGCAAAAGAAAACAAGGATGACTGTTAGTGTTGACACGACAGCAGCTTCTCTGCCTCTACTGCTTCTGCAGAGACCCAACTTCCATCAGCAACTTGCTGCCGCCTATATGCAAGTAGAAGCTTTTTTTTTTTGAGACAGGGTCTCACTCTGTGGTCCAAGCTGGAGTGTGGTGGTACAATCACAGCTCACTGCAGCCTCAATGTCCTGGCTCACGTGACCCTCCCACTTCAGCTTTGCCAGCAGCTGAGATTTTTTGTAGAGATGAGGTTTCACTGTGTTGCCCAGACTGGTCTAAAACTCCTGGACTCAAGCAATCCCCCTGCCTTGGCCTCTCAAAGTGCTGAGATTACAGGAATGAACCACCACACCCAGCCTAAGAGGTCTGTTCTGTGATGTAATTAAGCAATTGCTAGTAAACTCTTAACACACACACACATAATACACCCCAACCTTCAACTGTGAAAATGATCTGTTTGTGAACCACATAGCACTGTGTAGGGGTAAGGTGTTCAGGGCATCCATGAGCCATGTGGGAGCTACTCTTTCCATGCTACACTGAAACATATATTGACAAACAAAAGGGAACTTCTGAGTCTCTACATCGACTCTCTCATTTTACTGAGAATGCTTTTTTGTATTTTTAGGAAATTTAAGACTCATGATACAGTATATGCCCCAAAGTATCCAGGTTCCAGTCCTGACTCTGGCATTATATCCAAAAGACAAATGTTTAAATACATTAAAATAAACCTTGGTTGCTCTTTCCAGTAGCGAGGCCAGAAAAGTTTTAATTTTTCCAAGTAGACATAAGAGGATGAGGAAAAACTGTAGTCTACTTCTACAAAATGTAAAAATCTTGTGGCTGGGCGCGGTGGCTCACATGTGTAATCCCAGCACTTTGGGAGGCCGAGGTGGGTGGATCACCTGAGGTCAGGAGTTAGTTCGAGAGCAGCCCGGCCAACATGGTAAAACTCTGTCTCTAAATTAGCTGGGCATGACGGCGTACTCCTGTAATCCTAACTCCTCTGGAGGCTGAGGCAAGAGAATCACTTGAACCAGGGAGGCGGAGGGTGCAGTGAGTTGAGATTGCGCCATTGCACTCCAGCCTCCTGGGCGACAAAAGCGAAACTCCATCATAAATAAAATAAAATAAAATAAAAACTTGTTATTTCTGAAGAAAGGAAACACATCGAAATGGCTGGTAACATTCATCAATTCATTCAGTTTCCATTCAGTGCCCAATTATGTGGCAGACACTATCCTGGCCAGACCCTGAACCAGCAGGGGAAAAACCCCTGCCCTTTTGGAGCTTACTTCTAGAAAATGGTTTGTTTTTTTAAACGGGAGGCTGAAGGGTCCTCTGTAAAGGCGGTGAGAGGCCTGGCAGAGTCCTGAAGGCCCCTCGCCACTGTATAGGTCAACGTGACCAGGGCTTTGTGGTCTCAGCACTGTGGTCCCTTGCCCCTGGCCTACTATGGAATCTCCCAGGGAGCCTTCCCAGATACTGAGGCCCAGGCCCGCCCGTTTTTGGGAGGCTGGGGCTAGGCATGTGTATTTTTCTTTTTTTTTTTTTTTTGAGACAGAGTCTCACTCTGGCTGGACTGCAGTGGGGCAGTCTCGGCTCACTGCAACCTGTGCCTCCCAGGTTCAAGCGATTGTCCTGCCTTAGCCTCTGGAGTAGCTGGGATTACAAGGCGCACACCAACATCACCCGCTAATTTTTGTATTTTTAGTAGAGACGGGGTTTCACCATGTTGGCCAGGCTGGTCTCCAACTCCTGACCTCGGCCTCCCAAAGTGCTGGAATTACAGGCGTGAGCCACCAGGCCTGGCAGGCATATGTATATTTAAAATCCCAAGGTAATTCCACTCTTTTGCAGGGTAGAAAACTGAGTTCTAGAGGAAAGGAAACAGAAAAAGAAACCGAAACTGAAAAAAAGGTGGGAAAAAAATAGGGAGACTTAAAAGCTGAAACAGTGAAGGTAAAAGGAACACAGGGGGCAAAAGAAAAATGGCACTTCAGGAGGATGCACCGTCTGGCTCCAGCTAGAGCCGTGGGAGCGGGAATGAAGGATGGCGAGCCTGTAGGCCTGTGGGTGGTGGCCTCAGTAGGCCATGCTGGAGTATCTGCCATGATGAAGAAGAGGACGTCCCACAAGTTCTGGACAGATGTGGTCACCAAATTAATGAGGAAACAAAAGGAGCTTAAGTTTAGAAAAATGACAAGGGATATAAAAAACTCCCTAGGAGTCAAAAACTACTGGGGCGTATGGTGTCAGACCTACACTGCTATCTGATAGCTCTCTCAGCCTACGCTTGCTCCATCTCCCATTTATCCTCCATTTATGTTTCCTCTAATAAATTACTGCATATCTTCAAAAAAAAAAAGCACTTTAAAGACATAATATCCTATTGTATTCTTTTTTATTCTATATCATTCTCTTTTCTTTTTCTTTTTTTTGAGGCAGAATCTTGCTCTGTCGCCCAGGTTGGAGTGTAGTGGCACAATCTCGGCTCACTGCAACCTGTCTCCTGGGTTCAAGTAATTCTCCAGGCTCAGCCTCCCAAGCAGCTGGGATTAAAGACATGTGCCTAATTTTTTGTGTGTTTATAGTGGAGATGGGGTTTCACCATGTTGGCCAGACTGGTCTTGAACTCCTGACCTCACCTGATGTGCCCGCCTCAGCCTCCTGAGGTGCTAGGATTACAGGCAAGAGCCACCACACCCGGCCCCTTTTTTTCTATATCATTCTTAAAACAACGTTAGATAATTTTCAAGGGAAAAAATATCACCTGTTCAAAGTAACCTATGGGTATTACAGTTAATATAAATGCGAAGCTTTCAGTAAAAACTGAATGCTGACTAATTTTCCTCATTGCCATATTCTTGCATCAAAAAGAACACAGGACACTCAACTTCGGCAAGGCTGCTGGATCCTCCCAGGATGGCGGGGACCAGACCCACTGGGAGGAGGAAAGGCACCAGCTGCTACGGAGGCTGAGGTCGGCAGCACGGACCTTGAACAGAGTCGGGACCCACTCGGAGTGGGAGTGCTGCTTTCTCGCCGAGCCTTCGGATAGCCTCACTATTTAGTCCTCAGAAGCGCCCAGCATCCTGTACCTGAGGTCTCCGGGCAGGTCCCGTGCATGAGGCCGAACATGTTTCCGCAGGCCTTGCTCACTGCAGCCATCTTGGCCAGCACCGGGAGGTTGTGGATTACAAATGACACCTCGTTCCTCTGCTGCTTGGCCAGGTTCTGCGCATGGCCCAAAATCCCGAAGCCCGTGATGTCAGTGGCCGCGTGGGCATTGAACGTGTGCATAAGTCCTGCAGCTGGGAGAGAGAGGGGTGACTCTGAGAAAAAACACCTTTCCTCAACTCAAAAATCTTACATCCACAATTGATCCGCAACTTCCTTCCTTGTCAGGGAGATAACAAATCGGAATAATGAAAACTCAAAGTTGTAAAATCAACCAAAGACATAATGAAATCCGAAAGTTCTTATTTCAGTTTGAACGACCTGAAAACTATTGGAAGCTTCAATCAATAGTAATTTTCCAGTAAACTAAAAAAACTATGCAGAGGGATGATGATCTCAGTGGAAGGTAAACCTACCAAGACCATCTGAAAACCAAATACCAGCACTTGTTTCTTTTTTTTTTTTGAGATGGAGTCTTGCTCTGTCATCCAGGCTGAGGTGCTGTGGTGAGATCTCGACTCACTGCAACCTCCGCCTCAAGTGCTCAAGTGATTCTCCTGCCTCAGCCTCCTGAATAGGTGGGACTACAGGTGCACAACACCACGCCCAGCTTTTAGACAGGGCTTCACCATATTGGCCAGGCTGGTCTTGAAATCCTGACCTCATGATCCGCCGGCTCCGGCCACCCAAAGTGCTAGGATTACAGATGTGAGCCACCACACCCGGCCAAGACCAGCACTTTTTAAGGCCTCACTCAATATCAAGGTACTCCTGCTAGAGATGAATTGCGTGAAAGTTTATTTTTTAAAAAATGTTCTTTTTTAAGAGACAGAGTCTTGCTCTATTGCCCAGGCTGGAGTGCAGAGGCATGATCATAACTCACTGCAGCCTCCTCCTCTTGGGCTCAGGCAGTCCTCCTCCTGCCTCAGCCTCCCAAAGTGCTGGGATTACAAGTGTACAAGTCACTGCACCCGACCTATTATTTAATAGACTTTATTTTTTGAAGCAGTTTTGCGTTTAGAAAGAAATTAAGTAGCAAGTAACAGGAAGCTGCTATTACCCTTCGCCCCAGGTTTCGCCTATATTAACATGTTGCATTAGCGTAGTGTATTTGATAAGTCAGTACTAATACATGACTATTAACTAAAGTCATAGAGGACACTAGGGTTCACCCTTTGCTGTCAATTCTACATATCCAACATTATAGTATCACACAGAGAACTTTCATTGCCCTAAAAATCCTCAGTGCTCCACCTGATCCCCTTCCTCTCCGATAACCTCTGGCCACCACTGATCTTTTCTCCATCTCTACAGTTTTGCCTTTTCCATAGTGTCATACAGTTGGGATCTTCTGCATGGAGCTTTTTCAGACTGGCTTCTTTCACTTCGTAATATGCACTTAAGATTCCTCCACATCTTTTCATGGCTTGATAGCTCTTTTCTTTTTACTGCTCAATAATATTCCATACTACAGATACACTACAGTTTGTTTATCCATTCACCCACTCACCCACTGAAGAAATGAATGGCTGCTTCCAGGTTTTGGCAATTATGAACAATGCTGCTACGAAGACTTGTCTGCAGGCTTTTGTGTGAATGTAAGTTTTCAACTTTGAGTGATTATCAAGGAGCACAATCGTTGCATCATATAATAACATATTTAGTTTCCAAGTGGCTGTGCCAGTTTTCAGTCCTGACAGCAATGGATGCGAGTTCCTTCCTGTTTCTCTACACCCTTGCCAGCAGTTGGTATTGTCAGTGCTTTTGGTTTTTTTATGAGACAGGGTCTCACTTTGTCACCCAGGCTGGAGTGCAGTAGTGCGATTACAGCCCACTGCAGCCTCAACTTCCTGGGCTCAAGTGATCCTCCCACCTCAGCTTCCCAAGTAGCTGGGGCTAAGGCGCAAGCCACCATGCCCAGCTAATTTTCTGTATTTTTCTGGTAGAGACGGGGTTTCATCATGTTGCCCAGGCTATTCTCAGTGTTTTGGATTTCAGCCATTCTAATAGGTATGTAGAGGCATCTCAATCATTGCTTTAATCTACAGTTCCCTATTGACGTACGACGCTGAGGTTTCCTTTTATGCTTACTTGCCATGTGTGTATCTTCTTTTGTGGTGTCTGTCAAGGTCTTTGGGCCATGTTTAAATTGAGTTGTTTTTTGTTATTGAGTTTTAAGAGTGCTTTGTGTATTTTTGGATACCCGACCTCGAACAGGTATGTTTGGCAAAATTTTCTCCCAGTGTGTGGCTTGTCTTTTCATCCCCTTAACAGTGTTTTTCACAGAGCAGAAGTTTTTTATATTAATGAAGCCAAACTTACCAATTTTTTCTTTAACAGATAGTGCTTTTGGTGTTATAAAGTCATCACCAAACCCAAAGCCACCTAAATCTTCTCTGATGTTATCCTTCCAGTTTTATATTGTGTTTTATTTAGGTTTACGAGTCATCAATATGGTCTGGCTCTGTGTCCCCACCCAAATCTCATCTCAAATTGTAATCCCCACATGTCAAGAGAGGGACCTGGTGGGAGGTGACTGAATCATGGGGCGGTTTCCCTCATGCTGTTCTCGTCAGGGTGAATGAATTCTCACGAGATTTGATGGTTTTCTAAGTGGCAGCTTCCCCTGCTCTTCCCTGTCCTGCTGCCTCATGAAGAAGGTGCCTGTTTCCCCTTCACTATCCGCCATGACTGTAAGTTTCCTGAGGCCTCCCCCACGTGAAACTGTGAGTCAATTAAACCTCTTTCCTTTATAAATTACCCAGTCAGCCGGGCATGGTAGCTCATGCCTGTTATCCCAGCACTTTGGGAAGCCAAGGTGGGTGGATCACCTGAGGTCAGGAGTTCAAGACCAGCCCGGCCAACATGGTGAAACCCTGTCTCTACTAAAAATACAAAAATTAGCTGGGTGTGGTGGCGGGCACCTGTAATCCCAGCTACTCGGGAGGCTGAGGCAGGAGAATGGCATAAACCCAGGAGGCGGAGCTTGCAGTGAGCTGAGATCCGGCCACTGCACTCCAGCCTGGGCGACAGAGCGAGACTCTGTCTCAAAAAAAAAAAAAAATAAAAATAAATAAATTACCCAGTCTTGGCTATTTATAGCAGTGTGAAAATACACTAAACACTCATTTTGAGTTAATCTTTATGAAAGATATAAGATCTGTATCCAGAATAATTTTTTTCATGTGAATGTCCACTTGTTCCAGCACCATTTAGTGAAAAGACTCAAGGCCTGGTGCAGTGACTCAAACGCCTGTAATCCCAGCACTTTGGGAGGCTGAGGAGGGTGGATCACCTGAGGTCAGGAGTTCAAGACCAGCCTGGCCAACATAGTGAAACCCCGTCTCTACCAAAAATACAAAAATCCACCGGGCATGGTGATCCATGCCTGTAGTCCCAGCTACTGGGAAGGCTGAGGCAAGAGAACTGCTTGAACCTGGTAGGTGGTGGTTGCAGTGAGCCAAGATCATGCCAATGCACTCCAGCCTGGGTGACAGAGTTAGATTCTGTCTCAAAAAAAAAGTTTACTAGGATATATAATATGAGAAACATTAGTCATGTCAAAAGAATGAAAGCAGGCACTCCAAATACATATACTAACCACTTATATAGTGAAAACTTACACTAACCACTACTTTAAAACAATAGTAAACCACCAGCCAAACATGAAAAAAGTCCTGGAAGAATACATAAAAATGCTAGCAGGAGCTGTTTTGGGTAGATGGACTATGGACAACTTTTTTCTATACTATTTTCCATTTTCTAAAAACTTTTCTATAATAAGCATGTAATTCTTTTATAGTAGAAGAAATGTATAAAATAAATGGGAAGAGAAGACATATTCAAAAACGCTTTTTAAACACAGCGTGCCATTGTAAACTGTGGTGAACACTTCAGAAGACAGTTTGGCACTATCCATAAAAGCTGAGCCAGTACTGATCTCTTACACGTGCATCAGAGGGCTGGGCCTAGGAAGTCCATAGCAGTCACCCCAGTGTAAAAACAGGAGAGCAGAGAAGGTAGTGGAAAAATCATACAGCAGTCAAAAGGAATCTACTGCAGCTACATACAACAAGGAGACTCTCAGGAACAATGGTGGATAAAAACAAGTTAAAAAAATGTAAAACTAATTTACCGCTTAAGAACACAAGGGCTGTGCAATAAAAACATTCTAAAATGCAAGAAAATAAACACAAAATTCAGTGGTTACCCCTAAGCAGGAATGCAGGGGATGGGTGGGAGTGGGAGCACCTTTAGGCTTCCAAGGTCATGTTCTGGAAATAGCTCCAGTATATTCAACTTTCTATATTTCCATTCTGAATGGTTTGCTTCCAAATCTTACATAGGTAACCCACACAAATGCTTTCTAGAAACAGTCCCTCTGGTATGTCAGAGGCTAGGACTTCCTTCTTTATCATAAAGCACTGTAAGTCAGGGACCATCTGTAGTGATCCATGGAACACCAATCTGGTACCAGGGGAAGACGATCTGTAGTCACTGGCCAAAAAACTGGCCACCTACCCTGAGACAGTATGTGGCCAACAAAGCCTAAGACATTTACTATCTTGGACCCCTGGGACCGAAGCGCCCTTCCCGCCTGTCATACCTGTCCTGTTGAGCCTCGCCATGTTCATCATTGCCTCCTGGTAGGCCAGCTCTACGTCTTCTTGGGTGACCACGAGTTTGATCTTATTCCATTTCTCAGGCTAGTAATAGGAACATAAGTGAGGGAGAGAAAGAGAGGAAAATGTCATTAATCTTTACTTCCAGCCACTGAGAAAAACAGCAACTTTTTCCTTATTTAACTTCTAGGGACTTTAACTCAGAAAACTGAACTTTCCAACTCTGGTTTTTCCATGAATAGTATTTTAGGTGTCCATTAGACCTGTCAGTATGGCGTCTTTTCTGTTCTCATCCCACGTTTCTGTAATCAAATGCTGTGATTTATTGGGTATGTGTAGCCTAGCAGGACACAGAGCAGCACTGCTGTAGACGCAGTGTAGTGTCCTGCTAGTGGAGAAGGGCTCCCCCATCCCTGACACTCCCTGCCTCGCCTGCTTCCAGCTCCCTGCTAGCTCAGGCCTGGGAGGTGGGGCTGGAAGGCGCCTCTGTGCAACATCTCCACAATGGCCTTCCGCTCTGCTCCCCACCACAGGGGGAGGAGGGAAAAATCAGCTAAAGAAAGCAGCAGCCTTAGAGAATTTTTCTACCCTGCTACATCAAGCTAAGATATACCAGGCTGATGAAAGACGTGCAATTATTGATTATTCTCTTTCAACTGTTTCTCAGGACTGGTAGTTTCAGATGATAGTTGTAGAAATTAAATGCACCATGATATGTGAGAATATACCCCGATCTTATTAATTTGTGAGTTGTTATGGCAATGAAGAAAACCAATCTTAAAGTATGATTATAGCTCACTGGAAAAATGACTCAGGAGACGTATCTTCATTCTAGATAGATTCATTCTCCACAAGAGACTTATTTATCAAAATGTTCTGAGTTACTAATCAGTTTCAAAAGACAAAACTACCAAACAAAAACAACCAAAAACCACATAAAACAATTTAAACTGTCGTCAGGCAAGATGGCTCACACCTGTAATCCCAACACTTTGGGAGGCCGAGGCGGATGGGTCACCTGAGGTTGTGAGTTCAAGACCACGCTGACCAACATGGAGAAACCCCATCTCTACTAAAAATGCAAAAATTAGCTGGGTGTGGTGGCCTGTAATCCCAGCTGCTCGGGAGGCTGAGGCAGGAAAATCGCTTGAACCCAGGAGGCGGAGGTTGCAGTGAGCCGGAGATCGTGCCACTGCATTCCAGCCTAGACAACAAGAGCAAAACTCCATCTCAAAAAAAAAAAAAAAAAAAAATTAAACTGTCAATAACCCTGGCTTTATTTATACCCCAAACACCACGCCTTCCACACATTATCCTCCATATTATTTCTTAGTCATGTTTAAGACATGAAAGACGAAGCTATCTCAGGGCCAAGTAAACAAAGCTAACCCCCTGCCGAGCTAATTCTCTATAGAAATATCTTAAAGCTCCAGGCTGGGGCTTACCTACTGCAATCAAGCATTCAATATGCAAAACTGTTATCTAAAGAATATGAACAATTCCTAGGATTTCTTTAAGGACTTGACTGACATTAACTCCCTGGATATGAAACTAAAAAACCTCACTTCCCAAGTTCTCCAACAAAAATTACCTACAAACGTCCCATTCTCCTCCCTCCCAGCACAGCAGTGGTTTACTCACAATGTCCAGCCACTGGTGCACAGCCACTGCCACCTGTGTCCCCAGGGGTTTTGTTAACACCAGCACATCCCCCGGCACTGCATTGTCTGGCCTGAAGAAAAAAGAAAAACGGCACGTTCTAGTCAAACTAACCAAGGAGATGAGCTCATCGCTATTAACACAAGAGAAGGAATATTCTGTCAGAAATAGATTTGCCTTTGCATTTCCTTAAACTGAAGCCAACCACCAGCATGTATGGGACAGAGCCTTCCAACCTGCTACTGAGGCTATTGCTGGAACAAAACATTCAGCCGTCAGGCTGGGTGCAGTGGCTCATGTCTGTCATCCCGGCACTTTTGAGAGGTCAAGGTGGGTGGGTCGCTTGAGCCCAGGAGTTCAGGACCAGCCTGGGCAACACAACAAGGCCCCCATTTCAAAAACAATAAGTTTTTTTAAAAAAAGGAATGAAAACATTTAGCCTTCAAAAGTTTCATCAGGTCCAGATCTCCCCTCGACCACACACGAGTTGTGTGTGTCATTTTCGCTACAGACCCACCAGCATTCGAAAGCTTCTGAAACAGAGAGTGCTTCTTTATGACCACTGATATCCTAGAGACTCACGATGGATTGTTCGGCCCAGGGGTTTGGTGGATTTGCTGGCGATCTGTGGGTCTAATGTCTTGGTGATTTCTGCCACCAGGTTCTCAAACTCAGACTGACCGACTGTGAGTTTCCTACCTGGCACCCAGATGCCTCGGTGGTCCCTTAGAGACAGAAGGCAATACTAAAAAGGCACCTCTGAAAGATGGTAGCTGGCGCCCCCAATGAAACATCTACCGGATTTGCATCCACACTACCAGGAAGCAGGTCTGAGAGTTGCGCCTTTCACAGCTTCAGGAGCTGAGCACATAATCGTTCCATTCCCCGATGCTGGCCTCCTCCAGTACTCACCCAAATCGACGAAAACAAAGCCAGGGCCGCAGATTTCAATGCCAACACCCAGCTCCCCAGCTCAACCTACACCATTTGTATCCTCTCAGCTTTGAAAAATAGAAATCTGTGACTATGCAAGAAACTGGTTTTCCAGAAACCAGACCTGAAGACATAAATGTCTTTGTCTTTGAATTCAGACTCAGTTGTACAATAAAGCTGATCTAAAAAAATTTTTTTTATTACACTTTAAGTTCTAGGGTACACATACACAACATGCAGGTTTGATGCATAGGTATACATGTGCCATACTGGTTTGCTGCACCCATCAACTCGTCATTTACACTAGGTATATCTCCTAATGCTATCCCTCCCCCAGCCCCACATCCCCTGACAGACCCCGGTGTGTGATGTTCCCCTTCCTGTGTCCAAGTGATCTCATTGTTCAATTCCCACCTCTGAGTGAGAACATGTGGTGTTTTGTTTTCTGTTCTTGTGAGAGTTTGCTTAGACCGATGGTTTCCAGCTTCATCCATCTCCCTGCAAAGGACATGAACTCATCCTTTTCTATGGCTACATAGTATTCCTTGGTGTATATGTGCCACATTTTCTTAATCCAGTCTATCATTGATGGACATCTGAGTTGGTTCCAAGTCTTTGCTATTGTGAATAGTGCTGCAACAAACATATGTGTGCATGTGTCTTTATAGTAGCATGATTTATAATCCTTTGGGTATATACCCAGTAATGGGATCGCTGGGTCAAATGGTATTTCTAGTTCTAGATCTCTCTTTTTTGTTTGTTTTTTAGACCAAGTTTCACTCTGTCACCCAGGCTGGAGTACAGCGGCATGATCTGGGTTCACTGCAACCTCCGCCTCCTGGGTTCAAAAGACTCCTCAGTCTCCTGAGTAGCTGGGATTACAGGCACCTACCATCATGCTCGGCTAATTTTTTGTATTTTTAGTAGAGACCGGGTTTCACCACGTTGGCCAGGCTGGTCTTGAACTGGCCCGCTTCGGCCTCCCAAAGTGCTGGGATTACAGGCGTGAGCCACCATGCCCGGCCAACAAGACTGAATTTTTTTTTTTTTTCTTTTTTGAGACAAAGTCTGGCTCTGTCACCCAGGCTGGAGTGCAGTGGTGCGATCCTGGCTCACTGCAACCTCCACCTCCCGGGTTCACACCATTATCCTGCCTCAGCCTCTCCAGTAGCTGGGACTACAGGCGCCCGCCACCTCGCCCGGCTAATTTTTTGTATCTTTAGTAGAAACGGAGTTTCACCGTGTTTGCCAGGATGGTCTCAATCTCCTGACCTTGTGATCCGCCTGCCTCGGCCTCCCAAAGTGCTGGGATTACAGGCTTGAGCCACCGCGCCCGGCCTAAGACTGACTTTTCTTAACAAGACATCCAATGTGGAAAGTGACAACTTGGTTAGGAGAGAAACTTCTCCAAAGAAGATACACAAATGGGTGGTAAGCACACGGAAAGATGCTCAGCCTCATCTGTCATCAGGCAGACACAGATCAAAACCACAAAGACATTCCACTTCATACCCACCAGACTGGCTAGAATCCAAAAGACAGACAGGAAAACAAGTACTGAAGGGGTCGTAGACAAATTGGAATCCTCATACATGGCTGCTGGGAATGTAAAATGGCACAGCCATGTTGGAGACCAGTCTGATGATTCCTCAAGTTATATATAATTACCACACGAGTCAATTCTTAGGTATACACCCAAGAGAACTAGAACATGTCTACACAAAAACTTACACATGAATGTTCATGGCAGCATCATTCACAATAGGCAGAAACAACCCAAAGGTCCGTCACCTGAGGAATGGCAAAATAAATCAGGGTCCATCCATGCAATGGATTAGACAGCCATGCAAAGGAATGCAATGCTGACTCACGCTACAACACGAATGGACCTGGAAAACATTCCGCTACGGGAAAGAAGCCAGATACAACATGGCATGCGGCATGATTCCATTTCTGTAAAATGTCCAGAACAGGCAAATCCCTACAGACAAAAGCACATTCTTCATTGCCAGAGGATGGGAGCAAGAGGGAACTGGGAGTGAGCTACAGGGCTTATTTTTGGGGTGACGAAAACATTCTGGAATTGGATAGTGATGACAGGTACACAACCTGTCAATACTAAAAACCAACACACTGTGTACTTCAAAATGCTGAAATCTATGTTATGTGAAATTCTGTATGTGAATTATATTTCAATTAAAAAAACTAAAATGCAGGCCAGGTGCAGTGGCTCACGCCTGTCATCCCAGCACTTTGGGAGGCTGAGGCGGGCGGATCACAAGGTCAGGAGATCAAGACCATCCTGGCTAACACGGTGAAATCCCGTCACTTCTACAAACACAAAAAATTAGCCAGGCGCAGTGGCGGGCGCCTGTAATCCCAGCTACTCGGGAGGCTGAGGCAGGAGAATGATGTGAACCCGGGAGGCGGAGCTTGCAGTGAGCCGAGATTGCGCCACTGCACTCCAGCCTGGGCGACACAGTGAGACCCCATCTCAAAAAAAAAAACAAAAAAAATGCTAATACTACACTAAGTGACAGAATCCAGGATGGGGCAGGAGACTGAATAGTGACAGCCAAGGAAGATGGGGTTTCTTGAGGTAATGGTTGTACAACTCTGAATACACTCCAAACCACCGACTCTAAATGGGTGAATTGTACAGTATGCAAATTATATCTTAATACATCTATTTTTTTTTTTTTTTGAGACGGAGTTTCGCTCTTGTTTCCCAGGCTAGAGTGCAATGGCGCGATCTTGGCTCACTGCAGCCTCCGCCTCCTGGGTTCAAGCGATTCTCCTGCCTCAGCCTCCCAAGTAGCTGAGATTACAGGCATGTGCCACCACGCCCGGCTAATTTTGTATTTTTAGTAGAGATGGGGTTTCTCCATGTTGGTTAGGCTGGTGTCAAACTCCCGACCTCAGGTGATCCACCCGCCTTGGCCTCCCAAAATGCCGGGATTACAGGCGTGAGCACCATGCCCAGCCTTTTTTTTTTTCCTTTTTGAGACAGAATCTCATTCTGTTGTCCAAGCTAGAGTGCAAGGGCACCATCTTGGCTCACTGCAGCCTCCACCCCTGGGGTTCAAGAGATTCTCCTGCCTCAGCCTCCAGAGTAGCTGGAACTGCAGGCTTGCACCACTATGCCTGGCTAATTCTTGTATTTTTAGTAGGGACAGGGTTTCACCATATTGCCAGGCTGGCCTCAAACTCCTGACCTCAAGTGATCTGCCCGCCTCAGCCTACCAAAGTCTGGGACTGTATGCGTAAGCCACCGCACCCAACCTTAATCCATCCATTTTTAAAAAGAGAGGACACAGAGAGAAGAACAGGTCAGGTGGTATGAAACAAAAATCAACTTACATGATAAATTCATTGGGCTGACAGACAGTGGTAGCAACTCCTCCCAGGACAATCCAGGGGTTTAGTACTGTTTGGCCGCCCGTTACAGACGTTCCTGCTTCCTCAGCTGCGTCTTTAAAACCTTGGATAATCAGAGGCATCACTTTATCCCTTTCCTAGGGTTGAAAAAGGTACAAATAAAAAGTCAAAGAACTCTGTTGAAAACCCAGAAAAGAAGGTTTTTACACTTACAGTTTTTAAAAAGAACCATAAAATCCTAAAAGAAGTCCTGAAAGTTTAGACAGGACAAGTTGTTAACCAAAGCTAGGGGCCAGGCATAATTGCTCACACCTGTAATCCCAGCACTTTGGGAGGCCGAGGTGGGCAGAGAGCTTGAGCCCAGGAGTTTAAGACCAGCCTGGGCAACACAGCCAGACCCCTTCTCTACAAAACATGTAAAAATTGCTGGGTGACTGGGCGTGGTGGCTCACGCCTGTATTCCCAGCACTTTGGGAGGCCGAGGTGGGCAGATCACCTGAGGTCAGGAGTTCGAGACCAGCCTGGCCAACATGGTGAAACCCCGTCTCTACTAAAAAATACAAAAAACTAGCCGGGCGAGGTGGCGGGCGCCTGTAGTCCCAGCTACTCGGCAGGCTGAGGCAGGAGAATGGCGTAAACCCGGGAGGCGGAGCTTGCGGTGAGCTGAGATCCGGCCACTGCACTCCAGCCTGGGCGACAGAGCGAGACTCCGTCTCAAAAAAAAAAAAAAAAAAAAAAAAAAATTGCTGGGTGTGGTGGCATGTGCCTGTGGTCCCAGCTATTCTGGAGGCTAAGCTGGGAAGATGTCTTGAGCCCGGGAGGCTGAGGCTGCTGCAGTGAGCTCTCATCACACCACTGCACTCCAATCTGGGCAACAAAGGGAGATCCTGTCTCAAAAACAAACAAAAACAAAAGCTAGAAAATATTCCACATTGTAATCATTTTATGCAATGCTGGAAGATATTCTAGACAACATTGTAAATAAAGCCCAGACACCGACGCTGTGACTCAGTGCACAGGACCAGCCCTAGGTCTGATGATTGCTGGAAGCCAGTGTCCAGTGCTCCTTGAGAATCCCAACACTGGCTTCTTAAGCACAGGTCTCCTGCCCTGGAGTAGGCATCCATCCTACCAAGGATTGGCTGCAGGCTATGAGTAACACACACTGGCAGAGCTGTGCCAAGACCACCATGCACCACTGATGACCACAGCCCATGTTCGAGGGCAGGAAAGGGCCTACTGGAAACTCAAGTTTCTCTAAGGCAGGACAAACTGTTGGGGCTTTTTGGGACAAAAACAAGTGCCTGTCTATCTAAGCAGGAATTCATCTCTGGTTCAAAGAACAGGTTCAGGCAGCAAGGGCACAGAATGCTAGGCGATGACACAGAGGTGTGAGCACATGGTGGCCCTAGCCCCTGTTACCATCTACGTCCATGACATCCCCAGCCACAGCAGAGGGAGTACCCTCTAAGTGCCACGTGTCCCACATCTGTAAGGCTGTGCCTGATTCACACTGAGGCACCATTACTATGGATGAAACTTTATTTTAAAAAACACACAGGTTGGGCATGGTGGCTCATGCCTATAATCCCAGCACTTTGGGAGGCCGAGGTGGGCAGATCACCTGAGGTCAGGAGTTTGAGACCAGCCTGACCAACATGGTGAAACCCCATCTCTACTGAAAATACAAAAATTAGCCAGGCGTGGTAGCATGCAACTGTAATCCCAGCCACTCGGGAGGCTGAGGCAGGAGAATCGCTTGAACCTGGGAGGTGGAGGTTGCAGTGAGCTGCGATCGCGCCACTGTACTCCAGCCTGGGTGACAGAGTGAGACTCCGTCTCAAAAAAACAAAACACACACACAAATGTCTTCAGTCAGGCATGGTGTCTCATGCCTGCAATTCTAGCATTTTGGGATGCCAGGATGGGTGGATCACCTGAGGTCAGGAGTTCGAGAACAGCCTGGCCAATGTGGTGAAACTCCATCTCTAATAAAAATACAAAAAATTAGCCAGGTGTGTTGGTACGCGCCTGTAATCCCAGCTACTTGGGAAGCTGAGGCAGGAGAACTGCTTGAACCCAGGAAGTGGTTGTAGCGGAATGAGATTGCACCACTGTACTCTAGCCTGGGTGACAGAGCAAGACTCTCGTCTCAAAAAAAAAAAAAAGGCTTGGTTTCAGTCTACCAGGAAGAGAGAAAGGGAGCAGGTGGCAGAAGTGAAGAGATGAACAGGCCAGGCTCACTCATTTTAATTTACTGGTAACTGCCAAAAAGTGGAAAGCCAGAAGGAGTGCAGGGAGCCATATGGCCTGGGCTCCTCGTTTTCCAGATGGGAAACCAAGTCTAACCAAGGCCAGAGATGCCACCAGGACAACACTGACCAGACAGCAGCTGGGTGGCTCCTACTTACCCTGTCGGTCATTTTATTACTGACTCCAAGGAGCATCAGCATATTGTCACATTCCGTGACCCCCATTGCGTAGAGGTCACTGAGGACATTGGCACATGCTATCCTGCCCTGGGAAGAGAGGGAAACGTGAGAAAGGACAACCGGGAACTTTCCATCTGCAGAAACTGAGTGAGCCATGGAGCGGACTCCACAGAGAACTTGGGGACTTTCCAGGAGTGGCAGCTACTGGGATGGGGTCCTCAGTTTCTATGATTTGCAGACTGGCGACCTTTCCTGCATCACAGAGTCACCAGGCCATTTGTTTTTTCTCAGACATTCCTGTTACCGCCTCTTTCTTGTGCAGAACAAAGAATGTACCAGTTTTTCTCCATTCTAAATTTTAGAAGTCCTCAATTTATTTAGATGGGGAAGGGGTGTATGTGCAGGGAATGAGGAGAAGCAAGGTTAGAAATGACACTGTGGGGAAGAGCTACGGAGTAAAAAAGCCTGCAAACAACTCTCCTAAAGAAAAGCTGGAAACAGCTATGTATCCCAAACAGATTCTAAAAATGGCTGGCTTTAGTGGTTATAGAGAAGGAGACAGTCTTTGTGCACTTGGATTAAGAAATGTTTGCAGCTTAAGCTGGGTGTGATAGCTCACGCCTATAATCCCAGCAATTTGGGAGGCCGAATTAGGTGGATTACTTGAGGCCAGGAGTTAAAGACCAGCCTGGCCAACATGGCAAAACACTGTTCCTACTAAAAATTCAAAAATCAGCTGGGCATGGTGGCACACACCTGTAGTCCCAGCTATTTGGCAGGCTGAGGCATGAGAATCGCTTGAACCTGGGAGGTGGAGGTTGCAGTGAGCTGAGATCATGCCACTGCACTCTAGCCTGGGCAACAGAGCAAGACTCTGTCAATAAACAAACAAACAATAAGAAAACAAAAAACAAAAAAACTGTGTAGTTTCAAGGTTGTATGAGATAAACAGAAAAATCATCTTAAACAAATAAAAAAATACCCAGGGCTGAAGTCATATTGTTTTCAAAAAAAAAAAAAAAAGAGAAGCATTTCCCAGTAATGTCATTTTATTAGGAACTTTAAAATGCAATTCAACAGAAATGTGGTAATGAAGATTTTTTTATTGCCACTGGAGATTTAAAGTTAAGTTGCCCTTATCTAAAGTTTTATATTTTATAGATAGTAAAGAGAAAACACAAATTTTCCTTCTGACATAAGGATAATCAAACTCCCAAGTGTTATCATTTCCAATGGCTGTTTAATTGATTGCTTTATGTTTTCTTATACATTCCTGGAAGCCAGCAATGCAGCTCAACAACCGTCTGTGACTGCACTTTCAGTATCATCAAGCCAGTCCACAAGGTCAACAGGTGGTCTACAACTTGGACAAGCCAATTGCTAGTTAGGGGGCGGTGATTTAGTGCCCCTTCTGTTCTGGGTGCTCTCATTTTAGGAGACGCTGGAGAATACTGGATTCTGGTTTTAGCCATCCCTGCCACCTGGTCAGGTGGGACCTAGGCTGTGGCTTATCTGCCCAGTCTCAAGAGTATTGCTCCAAAGGAGAAAACAGATGGATGTGCAGAAGGAATACAGGTTTCCAATAATCTGGTATTTGCCACTGGTACCTGAGGGAGAACACTCCCCACGTGGCTGCCTCATGATAAAGTCCCTACAGTGTAGCCTGATCCCACTGTCCTTGCCACACACAAAGAACACCTGGCATTTTATAGCAAACCAGATATTCCCAGTCTCTCCACTGGCTCCTCCTGGGTGGGAGGGAATTGGGGTTAAAGGTTGGGTGGATCAAAGGGTGGCTGGCTGCAACTATGCAGTGAACAACTGGGGAACACAGCTCAGCAGTACATCATCAGTGGCTAGGAACTTTAACTCAGTGGTCATAAACCTACTACGCACAGCGGCACATCACACGGTGGTAGGTGTGCAGGTGGCTGGGTTGAGTGAATTAACCAGATATCAGAATTAATGTTTGAGACATCTAATTGTGATGAGATACTAGCTCCTTGATTTCTTGAAGGAAACATTTAGGATCAGTCCTATTACAGAGGACAGTAACATCCCCCGCCTAAAACACAGGGGTGATGGAAGTTACCAAAGTCAAAGACGGGACAGTGCAAGAAAGAAGAAAACGACAAAAGCTTTAGTCCATTGACACACTACTAAACAAGAGGTGTTCTTACGCACAGCATGTACTCAGGTGCAACAGCAGCAGAGGGCCTTCCCTGCTTCCTCTCTAATTGCTTTACGCCCAGTGCCATGTGTGGGCAGGGGACAGGCCTGACTTCAGCGACTGCAGGAGCCTGAGCAGGGTGGGGCAGTATAGTTGGGATGTAACAGAAATAAAACCAAAACCCCACAGATACATACAAAATCCCAGCCACAACCCAAACTAAACGAATAAGCCCTTCCAGTCACAAAAACACATCAGCTCATGCTTACCATCATGTAAGGGTCGTCTACGATCGGGTAAATGTAATCTGTGGTTTGAACCAAGGAAAGCCCACCGTGCCTCAAAGGAATGACACAAGTATCCATTCCAATGCCTGTGGAGATGGAAGTTATTAGCATCCAAAAATAAAACGGGAAAGCCATTTCATTTTATACCACCAGTACACTGAACAGGAAGAGCTCATAAGATACTTATGGAAACTGCAGGCTGCCAATGAAGCCATGTGTTTCCTATCAAGAAGCGTAACTGAAATAAACGTGAAACATATCCAGCTTAGGATGGAAAATACCAATGAAAATGTTACTCATCAAGATGCAACTCCAATATGGCACAGTTTTAAAACCTTAATGATGCCTTGAATAAAAATCTTTTTCACTGTATGATTTTTATTATATTATTTTACTGTATTACTGTAGCATGTGACTGGTACCATATGCAATTTCTTTGAAGATGAGAATCCTATAAATGGAGCTGGGGTTATCTTAATTATAGTTATTTTAAGTACATCTTTAGCCATTATCATATTGACCCATCAGAAAATCTGTAAAATATTTTTACACTGAAAAATGCTATTACTACTTTTACATTCTAGTTAAAATTGAAAATGACACACACAGATTAAATGAAAAGGACAAATCCCAATCGACAATTCCAATGAAATTTCCAATCAAGCATGTATACAAACACTCTGGCGTCTATGTCAGAGTAGTCAAGACTACCAGTAGTAGTCAAGATAAGCTACTCCTTGTCTTGGAGACAAGGCTGTACTCCTTTAAACATTACCTGTAACGCAGGCATTTTACAAACTCAGACTAGCATTCCCACCAAGAAAGCTGAACACAGTGAGCAGCCCTACACCCCTCAGAAGGACACTCTTCTGGCCTCTTCTGAGGACAGCTGTTCCTTGGTATCGTGGGGGACTGGTTCCAGGACTCCCACAGACACCAAAATCCACAGATGCTCAAAACCCCCTGATTTGAAATGTCCCAATATTTGCATATAACCTACGCACATCTTCTCACATACCTCCTGAAATCATCTCTAGATCACCTATGATACCTAATATCATGTAAATGCAATGTAAATATTTGTTATACTGTATTGTTTAGGGAATAATGACAAGACCAAAAAAAAAAAAGAATTCTGTACATGTTCAGACACAACCATCCATTTTTTTTTCCGCTGCATATTTTCAGTCTGTGGTTGGTTGAATCCCCCCATGAGGATTCCACAGACACAGAGGGGGCCGCTGTACTTCTACTTTGCAGTCCAACAGCCAAAAGCAGGGAAAAAGCCAGAATTAGGACAAAAGGAAAAAATTATGTGCTTGAATCTACCCTATAAATTCAGAATTTCTTTTTTTTTTTTGAGACGGAGTCTCGCTCTGTCGCCCAGGCTGGAGTGCAGTGGCCGGATCTCAGCTCACTGCAAGCTCCGCCTCCCGGGTTCCCGCCATTCTCCTGCCTCAGCCTCAACGTAGCTGGGACTACAGGCGCCCGCCACCTCGCCCGGCTAGTTTTTTTTGTATTTTTAGTAGAGACGGGGTTTCACTGTGTTAGCCAGGATGGTCTCGATCTCCCCACCTCGTGATCCGCCCGTCTCGGCCTCCCAAAGCGCTGGGACCACAGGCTTGAGCCACCGCGCCCGGCCCAAATTCAGAATTTCAAACAAGTATAAATCAAATTTGAATCGCACTAAAACGACCTTTAATACTCTGTGTAAGTGAAAGAGCCGGGAAGCACTGCCTCAGTCGGTCTCACCACAGCAGCAGACCTCACAGAGGCGGGTCATGGAGGCACCAGATCTTTCCTGCCGCAAAAATGAAATTGCACTGAATAAAAAGCCATAGGCTGTGAAGACTGGCTGATTTTTTTTTTTTTTTTTTTTTTGAGACGGAGTCTCGCTCTGTCACCCAGGCTGGAGTGCAGTGGCCGGATCTTAGCTCACAGCAAGCTCTGCCTCCCGGGTTTACACCATTCTCCTGCCTCAGCCTCCCAAGTAGCTGGGACTACAGGCGGCCGCCACCTCGCCCAGCTAGTTTTTTTGTATTTTTTAGTAGAGACGGGGTTTCACCGTGTTAGCCAGGATGGTCTCGATCTCCTGACCTCGAGATCCGCCCGTCTCGGACTCCCAAAGTGCTGGGATTACAGGCTTGAGCCACCGCGCCTGGCGACTGGCTGATTTTTTATTACACTAGATGACTAAGCAGAAACTCTTGCTGAAAGACCTCGCTTAGGGAATGGAGAACTGAAGCTCAGAATGGCAAGTTTCAACCATTTCAGGCACTGGATCAGTTTTCATTTGTCAGAGGAGAATGTGTGCGATAATTCACGTAAACAGCCCCTGGGCACAACCTCTCAGAAATTCCTCTCACCACACTCTTTAGCACCTTTATATAGAAGTACCACTCTTTAACTCAATGGATTCTCCCTAAATGGTAATTCCGACAACTGGTTATTCTGAGTATATTACTATTTACTTTGGAAAACAGTAAGAGGCAGTTTTCTTTCAGACTTCCATTTAAACTGGAGGACTACTGAAAGAGACACTAAATCCTTGCTGAATGACAGCGTTAAATGTTAATTTGAATAATCTTAAATTTCAATTAACTATATTTGATTTGTAAAGCACTTTATTTCTAAATTTAGCAGGTCCTTTGATCAGAGCAACTGGGGACTCTCGAGCACGACTGCAGGGCTGAAAAGCAGCTCCGTTATCCACGGTTTCTCTTTCACACCTGTGCCACCACAGTCTACTAGAATAGGGTCTAGTGCTGTCCAATGTGGTGTGGCACGCAGAGGGTTGGCTGCGTGCGCATCTGACAAAGAGGTGCTGTAAGTATACAACAGGCACCTGATTTTAAACACCTAGTACCAAAAACCAACACCTCATTATAATGTTTTATATACACATATTGAAAAGACATTTTTTCGGCCAGGCGCAGTGGCTCACGCCTGTAATGCCAGCACTATGGGAGGCTGAGGTGGGCGGATCATGAGGTCAGGAGATCGAGACCATGCTGGCTAACATGGTAAAACCCCGTCTCTACTAAAAATACAAAAAATTAGCCAGGTTTGGTGGCGGGCACCTGTAGTCCCAGCTACTCGGGAGGCTGAGGTGGGAGAATGGCCTGAACCCGAGAAGTGGAGCTTGCAGTGAGCCGAGATCGCACCACTGCACTCCAGCCTGGCCCACAGAGCGAGACTACATCTCAAAAAAAAAAAAAGACAAGACATTTTATTTTTATATATTGTGTTAAATAACATAGATTATAATTAATTCCACCTGATTCTTGTTATCAGGTTTTTAAAAATATGACGACTATAAATTTGAAAATTACACATGTGGTTTGCATTGATATTTTTGGACAGCACTGGTCTATAGTGATTGCTTTAGAAATCACCAACCACATTTCAAGGAAGGAAGAGAGAAGGGGTGAGCCTGAGATGCCCACAGGCCTTGAAAAACTAGGGTTTCAAATGGCAAGAGAGAGGGACGGTCCAGAGGGAAGGTGACTGGGAACAGAGGCAAATGCCGCAGGGTCGGGGAAGCGTTAAATACGAGACTGGGCAGTTTCGGTTTAATGACCAGGAGGCAATAGGCAATCCTGCTGGAAGGTTTTCAGCAATACTGACCTCCTCTATCAGAAAGACAACCCAAGGCATCATCACTGCCACCCACCCCCACCCGCCCGCACCCTCCCGGCAACAGCAGCAATCCTAACTTGATAGCTCTTAGGTACCAGGCAACAGATGTCTCAAGTTCTAAGGCACACTTCTTTTAACATTTCTTAGGATACATTTAGTAATTGTGTATACATTTAAAAGCTATTTTGGTTAACCCTTCAATTAACACCATTTCTGAAGCCAGATAACATGACATTCAATTAGAAAAAAGTTAAAAACATAAAGAGACTGGCCACGGGGGCTCACGCCTTTAATCCCAGCACTTTGGGAGGCCGAGGTGGGTGGATCACTTAGAGTCAGGAGTTCCAGAGCAACCTGGCCAACATGGTGAAACCCTATCTCTATTAAAAATACAAAAAAATTAGCTGGGTGTGGTGGTGCGTGCCTGTTATTCCAGCTACTTGGAGGGAGGTTGAGGCATGAGAATTGTCTGAACCTTGGAGGCAGAGGTTGCAGTGAGCTGAGAGTGTACCACTGTACTCAAACCTGGGTGATGGAGTTAGACTCTGTCTCAAGAAAAAAAAAAAAGTTAAAAACATATACAGCTGGGCGCAGTGGCTCACGCCTGTAATCCTAGCATTTTGGCAGGCTGAGGTGGGTGGATAATCTGAGCTCAGGAGTTTGAGACCAGCCTGGCCAACACGGTGAAACCCCATCTCTACTAAAAACACAAAAAAGTTTAGCCAGGCGTGGTGGCATGCGCCTGTAGTCCCAGCTACCTGGGAGGTGGAGGCAGGAGAACTGCTTGAACCCGGGAAGTGGAGGTTGCAGTGAGCCGAGATTGTGCCACTGCACTCCAGCCTGGGTGACAGAGTGAGACTTCATCTCAAAAAAAAAAAAAGGGACAAAAACCCCACATACATACCATATATACGTGTGTACAGAGTGTATACACATACATGTATTATGCATATAAGTACAGATATACATGGCACACCTACACACATTTTTGGTATAACAATGCAAAACAGTAATTTTTTTTTGTTTTTTTGAGGCAAGGTCTCCCTCTGTCACCTAGGCTGCAGTACAGTGGTGTGACCTCAGCTCACTGTAGCCTCTGCCTCCTGAGCTCAAGGGATTCTCCCAGCTCCTTGGGAGGCTGAGGTGGAACTACAGGCGCACAACAGCAGGCCCAGCTAACTTTTGTATTTTTAGTAGAGACAGGTTTCGCCACGTTGCCCAGGCTGGTCTTGAACTCCTGACCTCAAGTGATCCGCCCGCCTTGGCCTCCCAAAGTGCTGGGATTACAGGCATGAGCCACTGCACCCAACCCCAAACAGAAATTATTATTTTATAGATTAGGAAGCTGAGGCTCAGGAGGGCTGGGTGACATTCACGACGTAATATGAGTGACAGTATGTGACTGTGCCAGAGGAAGTTATAAATAGTAATTCTTACTTTATCCCGTAATGTTTTAATTTCATTGGTTTTCGAGCATTAAGTATTAATAGCTTTTTTTCTTGACAGTTATCTAACAGCTTCCTCAGTATATTCTGATTTCTCGACAGATAAGCCCACATCAAATCCTGCAGCCCATGTGGCATTTCTCCAAAATCCGACCATCCGCTGGGCGGCAGGAACTGTTTTCTTTTTTTTTTTGAGGCGGAGTCTCGCTCTGTCGCCCAGGCTGGAGTGCAGTGGCCGGATCTCAGCTCACTGCAAGCTCCGCCTCCCGGGTTCACGCCATTCTCCTGCCTCAGCCTCCCGAGTAGCTGGGACTACAGGCGCCCGTCGCCTCGCCCGGCTAGTTTTTTGTATTTTTTAGCAGAGACGGGGTTTCACCGTGTTAGCCAGGATGGTCTCGATCTCCTGACCTCGTGATCCGCCCGTCTCGGCTTCCCAAAGTGCTGGGATGACAGGCGTGAGACACCGCACCCGGCCGAGGAACTGTTTTCAAACTGAGCTCCTGAAAGTCCTGCAGGTCACCAGGGACTGGGGTGTAACATTTCTTCCCTTTCAACCAGAGCAAGTCTGCTTTTATCTGCTTTCTCTGTCTGGGAGGAAAGGAGGCCCCAGGCTCATAACCAGTGAACTTTACAAAATAATAGCCAAAAAGAAATGAAATGAAAACCTTGGCTGGGTGTGGTGGCTTACGCCTGTAATCCCAGCATTTTGGGAGGCTGAGGCAGGCGGATCCCCTGAGGTCAGGAGTTCGAGACCAGCCCAGCCAACACACTGAAACTCCGTCTCTACTAAAAAGACAAAAATCAGCCAGGTGTGGTGGCGGGCCCCTATAATCCCAGCTACTCAGGAGGTTGAGGCAGGAGAATCGCTTGAACCCGGGAGGCGGAGGTTGCAGTGAGCCAAGATCGCGCCACTGCACTCCAGCCTGGGCGACAGAGTGAGACTCCATTTCATTTTTTTTTTTTTTTTTTTTGAGATGGAGTCTCGCTCTGTCGCCGGGGCTGGAGTGCAGTGGCCGGATCTCAGCTCACTGCAAGCTCCGCCTCCCGGGTTCACGCCATTCTCCTGCCTCAGCCTCCCGAGTAGCTGGGACTACAGGCGCCCGCCACCTCGCCCGGCTAGTTTTTTGTATTTTTTAGTAGAGACGGGGTTTCACAGTGTTAGCCAGGATGGTCTCGATCTCCTGACCTCGTGATCCGCCCGTCTCGGCCTCCCAAAGTGCTGGGATTACAGGCTTGAGCCACCGCGCCCGGCCGAGACTCCATTTCAAAAAAAAAGCAAGAAAACTGAGCAAGTCACACAGTAATTACAGAACATCCAAACCTCCAAAACTATGCGTCGAACACAAGTGATCACAGTCTTGTACCATGTACTTAATAAACTGCACAAGAAACATGAATAAACGATACCCCAGGAGCCCAGAATCTGTCTCTAAGCTCCGTGTTTGGGAAAAGTGAAATCACTCATGACATCAGGAATTTAGCAAAGAAAAAGACATTGCCCTGGTTCCAGAAGACAAGCTGGGGTCAAGAACAGATCCATCCAGTCCTGGGTCTGGAGCCGTCCCACCTCCTCCCTGCAACACAATTTTCACCCAATGCATCCTGCAGACAACCCCAATGCTCTCCTGACACAGTCACTGCCATCCAAGTACAGTAAAAAAAGTTTTATTTATTAAAAAAGTTTTGTTACATTACAGTAAAAAAGTTGTCACTGTAATATAACAATCTCAATTGCATACTCCATAATTTACAAACTGTCAAGAGTACCCTCTTTATGCGTTTCAAGTACTTTCTCTATATAAGTTACAAGAACTTATATAGTAACATAGTTATCATTGATTGCTCTTCTAATCCTGCTCACAAAAACTCAAAAAAAATAAAAGGGGGGCACAATGTACACCATTTGGGTGATGGCCACACTAAAAGCCCAGTCTTCACCATTATGTAATATATTCACGTAACAAAACTGCATGTGTATTCCCCGAATCTATAAAAGCAAAAAAATTAATAAAAAATAAATAGGCAACATGGGAGGCGAGAAATCTGGTTTTTGACTCACTGATTGGATTGCAGACCATCAAACAAACACTGGGTTACCTACCAAGCCTTGGCATAACAGCTCCCAGAAACTGCTCATCTTCTTGGAAGTGGTTCTCTTGTAAAGATTCCAGCAATTTTTGCAGGACATCTTGGGGCACTTTGCAGCCTGTGCCCTTCAGTTCAGTGAATCTGGTTAGCCGGAAGCTTTTGTCCAATTCGTAACTTTCCGGGTTAAAGGACTCCCGCGTAGACATGGTTCTTGGGCCCCGCTCTATCACAGCTCAGCCCCTCCCCTCCCTCTGCGCGTTGGCTGGGTTCTTTATGGATCCACCTGGGTGTCACCAAAACACAAAGATGCCATGAAAAGAATTCCTACGGGAACCTGCCAGCAAATCAAGTGAATACATGACAGGGAAAAGTAAACGTGACAAGGGCTGAAATCATCAAGACCACTTATATTCATCACAGCAGAGCATATGACAAAACAGATCTTTTCATAAAGGGACGATGTCAGCACGGACATCTATCTACGCAAGACCTGACATCTGGACTGTGGTTTTAACTGTGGCAAGAGGGCCAGCCTGCAGGTTCACATGACACTGCGCCACCTTGAACAGCAAGTCCCAAAGGTTCTTCTAGGACTCAGCATTAGAACAGCACCTCTGGGCACTTCATATGTCAACCTGGAAGCACTGTGGTTTAGAAAGCGGCAGTCCTCACTAAAGTGACTTTTCTGGAAAATCTTTTGGTATCTTTTGCTTTATCATAAAGAAAAATGAAACGCTCAATACAAACTTGGCAGAAAAGGACATTAACGTAAATGCACTGGACAAAATTCTTCACGATGTTAAATCCTAATTTTAGAAAAACACGTTTTCCCTCTGAGCCCAAAGAATACACAACAAAAGGCTGGGCGTGGTGGCTCATGCCTATAATCCCGGCACTTTGGGAGATCAAGGTGGGTGGATCACTTCAAGTCAGGAGACCAGCCTGGGCAACATGGCGACACCCTGTCTCTACTAAAAGTACAAAAATTAGCCGAAGGTGGTGGTGTGCGCCTGTAATCCCAGCTACTTGGGAGGCTGAGGCAAGAGAATCGCTTGAACCTGGGAAGCAGAGGTTGCCGTGAGCTGAGATCGAGCCACTGCACTCCAGCCTGGGCAACAGACTCCGTCTCAAAAAAACAAACAAACAAATAAAATATACAATGCAATCCAAAACTAATAGGAGTCCTCTACAAAGGGCACAACTTAAAAACTGCAATGGCGGCCGGGCGCGGTGGCTCAAGCCTGTAATCCCAGCACTTTGGGAGGCCGAGACGGGCGGATCACGAGGTCAGGAGATCGAGACCATCCTGGCTAATACGGTGAAACCCCGTCTCTACTAAAAAATACAAAAAAAAACTAGCCGGGCGAGGTGGCGGGCGCCTGTAGTCCCAGCTACTCGGGAGGCTGAGGCGAGAGAATGGCGTAAACCCGGGAGGCGGAGCTTGCAGTGAGCTGAGATCCGGCCACTGCACTCCAGCCTGGGCGACAGAGCGAGACTCCGTCTCAAACAAACAAACAAACAAAAAACTGCAATGGCACTTTAACACAACAAGGTCTGTGTTCTTCAGGAGAATGCTTGAAAAGTTCTCTGAAGTTTTCATGCAGTGCTATTTCCTAGAAAGCAAACACGTAGCCCAGCAAACTAGTACACACATCACTGACAAAATATGCTACTCCTCATTATCATTTCATTGCAAAACCTTAACAATCAATTAAGCCATACTAAATCACCATCATTTCGGCCCTGTGTACCACCGTTAGGTTTCTGGAACAAGTACTCCTACATTTTTTAGCCTTTGGGGCTAAAGGAAAAAACAACATGTGTTCCTCGAGTTTACAAACCTCCAGACAGATACTTTATTGGGACTAGAATTACAGACACCCCAAGTTTTAAGGTCAGTTTCCCCTATAAAATTTATGATTAAGAACATAACTCCCATTTATAGAGTTTTCCATCCCTTGGGACGCACATCGCTCATATAAATCTCAAGAAACCCGAGTTTGGGCAGTAATCCAAACCGTCTTCACAAAAACACGGTTTGAGATGAGTAATGATTTCGGTGGGAAACGTAACAACTGAACAGGACTCAGCCTTCCAACACGATCCCAAGAAGCCTCCCTGCCCAAAAAGAGCAGGCGCTGGCCGCCAAGTGACAGAGAACAGAATTTTGAAGCCATCTTAAAGTTGGGGGAAAGTTTGAATACCACTTTGACTTGGAAGGCGTTTCAACAAAAACAACAAAGTCCTTTCCTCAAAAAAACACCTCGCATTTAACACAGCCTCACCCCTACCAGAAAAAAAAAAAAAAAAAGAGAAAGAAAGAAAAAATCCAACTCACGAGGCATCCAGTTATTTTCCTACCTCCCACCTGTATTCCTCTCCCGGCTCCCAAAAAGGTGGGGAGGAAAATTGTGGAGAGATCACTTCCTTTTAAAACACGATCTTCTCAGAGTTTTAAGGGGGGGGAGTTTAAAACACCTTGTATCAGGAGGGCGCTCAGATTTAAAATTAGAAATGGTCCGAAGGACACAAATCAGCCTCACATCCTAATGAAAAGGTACTAGATTCTTACATTTTTGGAGGGTATGGGAAGGAGGAGGCGTGCTGGGGGACATGTGCAGTGATTAAGGCACCAGGGGGATCCATTTGCATTAATAAGGGACGGTGTCCCGCGACCCCGCAGCCACATGTTTACGCCTTTAAAACAATGGCATGAATATTTAAAGCAACGTTTAGCCCTTTCCTTCCCGGGCACGTTTCCAGTTTGTTTTTTTTTTTTTCCTCCTCCAACGAGCGTGCGGAGCCGGGGAGCCGGTGAGCGGGGTGGGCCCAGCGCGCTGCCCCGCCAGCCCCGGACCTACCTCCCCGCCGGCCCCGCACAATGGGGCGCGCTCTCCAGGACGCCCGCGTTGGAGGCGGCCGGGGCGGGGAGCAGGGAGCCCGGGGACACCTTCGGGCTCAGGCCCTCGCCGCCGCCTCGGAAGGCCCAGCAGGCCCGGGCTGCGGGCGGGCGGCGGGGCGGAGGCGGCCGCTCGGGGCCTTGGCCGGGCCATCCCTGTTCGGGACGGCGGGAAGCGGCGGGAAGCGCGCGCGCAGCCCAGGAGCCGGGGAGGACGCCTGGACCCACCCGCCCCGGGTCGACGGGGCCCGCGCGGTGAGAGGGGGAGGCGGGGAGGCCCCGGAGGCGCCCGGGACCCCGGGCCGGCCGCTCCCGCCGCGCGCACGGGCCGCCGCCGTCGCCGCGCAAAAATGTCGGCGGGCGAAAAAATTAACCCCTGCGTGGCCGCCGCCGCCCTCCCCTCCGCTCCTCCCCGCCCTCCCTCCCTCCTTCCCCGGCCCCGCGCGGCGGCGGCGGCGGCGGCGCGGGCGGCGCTTCTTTTTTAAAGCGGCCCCACCAAGCCCGGCGCTGCCCCTCTCCAGGCAGGGCTGGCGGGGCCGGCGGCGCGCGGCTCCCCGGCGGTCCCGGGCGGCCCGGAGGGGGATTTGCAACGGCCGCCGCGGGCCTGCGGACCCGGATTCCCCTTTAAGCCTGCGCCTCCCCCCCGCGCCGGGCCCGCCGCTTACCGGCTCGCTTTGCGCCCTCCGCCTCCTCCCGAAAACGGGCCGCGGGCTGCTCCCACAATGCACCGGGCGCGGCCGGGCTCCCTTAAGCGTCGCCTGAATAAAAATGCCGCGCTCGGCGGCGGCGGCTGCGGCGGGGGCCCGGGCCCGCGCCTGAGCGCCGCGGGGGCTCGCCTGGCTCGGCGCGGCCCTGCGGGAGCCGGGCCGCCGCGCTCCCGCCGGCTGGGCGCGCGGGGGTCCTTTAAGGCCGGCCACCTCCCTTTAAGAGGCGGCCCGGGCTGCTGGGTGGTGGCGTGCGGCCCGGGAAGGGGGCGGGGGCGCCGTGCAGGCCCGAGCGCGGCAATGATTGGTCTCGGGGGAGGGGTGGGGGGTTGCAAACCCGAGGAGCGGTGGCATCCGTTGCATGATGCAAAAAAGGATTGATTTCAAAAGTTGCGAGTTGCATTGGCAGCCGCCCTTGGCGCCCGGGCCACCTTTTTCCCGGGCCCCGCGGCAAGGGCCGGGAACGCTTCCGCCACCTGGCCGGGTTCGACCGCGCGGCGCTCTGCGGGGCGCTGTACCTGCTCCCCGATTGCGCAGCGGAGCGTCCTGGAAGACAATGGCCAAGGGAACAATTTGCACAGGAGGCTAGGAGCCCAGCAAAAGCCGCCTGGGCGCCAGGGAGAGAGGTTTTTTGAAAACAAACGGCGCGTTAGATGCTTGGGGACTCCCAGCATCTGTCCTTCCTATTGTTTAGCTCGGCTCCGGAGTTCACGGGAGCCTCGTGAAATGTGGAGACGTCCTGCAAAGTTTCTTGAACACTTCATGTGCATGGTAGGAAGTCTAGGAAAAAGGTTTACGGTTCCCCCGCTGGTCGCATTGTTTGTCCTGCACATGTTCGAGCGAACATGGCAGCCGCAATTCTGGATGTGTTCGTATTGGCATCGAGCGGGGAGCTTCACGTCGTGAAATAACTTTTTTCCGGGCTTTCGAGTTTCTAAAGCATTGCTGATGAAAATAAAGCAAATGCTTTCAGATATCGTTTAGGGCTTCCCTCTAAAACAGCAGTGTGCAGGAATGCCGATCCAACTTTTCTAGGGAGTAGGTCAGCATTTTCCAAATGTATTTGGGAGCAGAAATGTTTTGGGTCACTGGACCTTACTTTACGTGGCACGGCAGGTTGGCACGTTACGCAGATGCGCTTTTCGTTCTTAACATTTCCGCTTGCCAGTTGCTCCGGGTTTTAATCTGGGGCTGGATGCAGAAGTGATGCTACCTCGAAGACAGGCTGCTCCTGTCTTTGTGTCCTTTCTTCATACCCTGCAGTAAGTTTGCAAAGAACGTGTTAGCCTGCATTCTTTTATTTATTTTTATTTATTTATTTATTTTGAGACCGAGTCCCGCTCTGTCGCCAGGCTGGAGTGCAGTGGCGCGATCTCGGCTAACTGCAACCTCCGCCTGCGGGGTTCAAGTGATTCTCCTGCTTCAGCCTCCCCAGTAGCTGGGATTACAGGCGCCCACCACTGGAGGATGGCTTCTCCCAGAGGGGAAGACAGGGTCACAGTTCTCATTAAGAGGGTATTATACCAGTCAAGCCCGGAGATGTACTTGAACTGAAAGCAAGGGGAATGCAGCCCAGGGAAAGGATTTGGTGTGATTTAGCTCGTAGGAAGGAGAGGAAGAAGGATAAGATGACCCCCAGGTTTCCAGTTTGCGGGGGTGAGGTGGGGGAGGGAATGAGGAGGGATGCTAATAATTGATCTAAGAAGTGCTGAAAGGCAAACAAGTTTCGAGGTGAGTTCGGCTTTGGAAAGGTTAAATCTCAGGTCTGCCGGATGGTGTGGGGGTGGGGCTCAGAGTTGCAAATCTCAGGTCTGCCGGATATTCCAGACCAAAGTTAATAGGCAAACAGGTCCGGAATTTGGGGCTCAGAGATGCAAATCTGGGTTCCATCAGCATGTCAATGGTGTTCGAAGCCTCCGTGATAGGTGAGATTAACCCCGGAGGGAGAGCTCAGGAAAAAAGTGAAAGCGACCTTGGACAGAAGTGGGAGACCTTGGACAGAGCTCGGCAGAACTAGGAAATCAAGTAGCTGGGCGGGACAGAGGCTGATCCCCGCTGTGTCGGTGGGAGGCCCCCATCCTCAGAACCAGCTCTTCCTCCCCGCCTCCACCCACCACGAGCTCACTGGGAAGCATTTCTCTGCCGCAAAGGCCCTGCCACAGATGCCTTGCTTCATCCAGGGCCACACTACAGCCTTGGCCCAGATCATCTGGCAGAGTCATGCGTCCTTTTCTTTGCCAGTGATGAAAACTTCTTCGTTGGGTACTGCTTTGAGCTAGTCCTATGCTCCCCCCAACTCCCGGGCTCACCAGAACCCCATTCTAGGGAGCCATCCCCGTTTTATTCTCAGGCTCTGCTGGTTCCGTCCGAGAGATGGTTCTCCTGGGTTGCAATGCCTGACTGGGGCTTATTAAAAATACCAGTTTACCGCTGAGCAGGGTAGCTCATGCCTGTAACCCCAGGGCTTTGGGAGGCCAGGGCAGGAGGATCACTTGAGACCAGGAGGTTGAGACCAGCCTGGGCAACATAATGAAACCGCGTCTCTACAGAAAATTTTAAAAGTAGCCACGTGTGATGGCACCTGCCTATAGTTCTACCTACCTGAGAGGCCGAGGTAGATCATTTTGAACCCAGTAGTTCAAGGCTACATTGAGCTGTGATCACACCACTACACTCTAGCCTGAGTAACATACAAGACCCTGTCTCAAACAAAGCAGAGCAAAACAAAAAGAACTAATTTACCAGCCTCACTCGAAAGATTACAGCTAGCAGATACAATGGGTTGAATTTTGTCCCTCACGAAAGGTGTGTTGAAACCCTGACTGGCCCCCATACCTGTGAATGTGGCCTTACTTGGAAATAAAATATTTGCAGATTTAATCAAGGTAAGATGAAGTCATACTCAATTGTGATATGCCGTAAATCCTACGGCCCATGTTCTTAGAAGAACAGGAATATTTGGGCTAGGCGAGGTGGCTTATGCCTGTAATCTCAGCACTTTGCCGGGCCGAGGTGGGCAGATCACTTGAGGCCAGGAGTTTGAGACCAGCTTGGCCAACATGGTGAAACAAAAATTAGCTGGGCGTGGCGGCACACGCCTGTAATCCCAGCTTCTCAAGAGGCTGAGGCAGGAGAATTGATTGAACCCAGGAGGCGGAGGTTGCAGTGAGCTGGGATCATGCCACTGCACTCCAGCCTGGGTTACAGAGCAAGATGTCTCAAAAAAAAAAAAAGAAAGAAAGAAAGAAAGAAAAGAAAAGGAAGATTTGGGGACAGCGACACAGAAGGGACCCAGGGAAGATGGCCATGCATGTGAAGACCGAGACAGGTTGGAGCAATGCAGCTGCAAGCTACAGCAGAGGTTGCTGTCAGCACCAGAAGCTGGGAGAGGCAAGGAGGAATTCTTCCCTAGAGCCTTCGGAGGGAGCGTAGCCCTGCTGACACCTTGGCTTCCCACTAACAGCCTCCAGGATTTAAACTCCCCAGCTTGCGGTCCTTTGTTATGGCAGCCGTGGGAAAAGACCAGCAGGTCGGAGGTGTATGTGGTAGGGAAGGGATGCTAAGAATCCCCATTTTTCCAGGCTCCCTGGCTGATTCTGATGCTTTTGAAGAACACTGACCTAAGAATTCCACTTCCTCTGAAACCCAGAGGGACTAAAGGCTGCCTGTTCTGTACCCCACATGCTGCTCACCCCAAAGCAGCAAAGCAGCTCCAGTGACATCACCTTCCTGTCACCTGCCCTTCTCATTCAGGGCTCATGCCGTCCAGCACTGCCACCGTCTGCTGCCAGAAGTGTCACTCCCCTGTATGGTTTGAATTATGCCCATTCAAAAGTGGCCCCTGCTCTGTCATCCCGGGGGATGGAGAGGGTCCATTCTCAGGAATGGCACGTGCTAGATGATGGATGTGAACATCTGATGACCTTGACCTTAACTCCACTTTAGACACCCATTCTCATGGCCGTGCTGTGAACCTTCTCTACCCTCGAAATCTTTCATTTTTGATTCGTTTAGAGATGAGCTCTCATTATGTTGCCCAAGCTGGTCTCCAACCTCTGGGCTCAAGCAATCCTCCCACCTCAGCCTCCTGAGTAGCTGGGATTACTACATGCTTAGCTAACCCTGAAAATCTTAAACACCAACACCCTCTCCCCCTTCCCTGAGTCCTCTCCTTTCTTTACATCTGACACCCACACTCTAACTTCATGAGGGCCGCCAGTCTCCTGAAGTGGTTCATTTTCATTCTGTTCAGCTTGGACCCCCTGAGGTTAGTTCTGCAGCCTCATCTCCCCTCAACCCTCTTCATTGACCATTTTCCCCCCCAAATGTCCAAACTTAAGCCCCTCTACCTGCCTTCCTTGTCCTTCCACTGGGCTGGAGAAAACTCAGAACTTAGACATCCTGCCATGATGAGCATGTCATTCCCCAGTGCCAGCCGGTCTTTTCTGACAGCTCAAAAATCCTTGAGTATGTTATTCCTGATGTTCATTATTCTCCCCAAGGGCTGGTTCACACTTTGCTGCCTTCGAGAGCAGATGCACCTTACAGAAAAAATTCATGTCCTCAGAGGAAACCCTGTAATTCCCACACCTTTCCCTGGCCCTACTATACTCCTCTGACCTCCAGGGTCAGTGTCTCAGAGACAGGACTGCCCTCTGTCTGTCCCAGGCTGGTCCCTGCCTGTACCCTGACTTCCACCTCTCTAAAAATAGCTAACCTTTGTTGAGGATTCACTACATACCCCACTGCACAGTGTTTTAAAGCATTGACTCAGAATTCTCCCCATTCTGAGGTAGGTACTACTATATGTTTTCCTTTCATGGAGATGGGAACCAGGGTTCAGGCTAAATAAGTAATTTATCCAAGGTCACTGTCTTAGTTTGGGCTCCCCCAAAGTAGACCTGGAGACAAGGATTAGGGCTAAGGAAGTTAGTTAACTTAGGAGGTGATCCTAGGAAACATAAGGAGGAAATGGAAGGGAGAAAGCCGGAAGGAATGTTAAAGAGTGGCTTACTGCCGCGATCACCTGGGACTCCACCCTGTTGAGGCTGATCTGAGAAACGGTATGGAACACCCCCTGGGGCAGGCAGACGAATGACACACTCCAGTATGCCTATGTCCCAATCCCCAGAGCCTGTGACTATGTTATGTTACAAGGCAAAGAGGAATTTCAGTTGCAGATGGAATTGAATGCACTGATCAGAGCCAAGTGTTGTAGCTCATGCCTCTACTCCCTGCTACTCAGGAGGCTGAGGCTGGCAGATTATTTGAGCCCAGGAATTCAAGGACGCAGTGAGGTATGATTGCACCACTGCACTCCAGCCTGGGTGACAGAGACGCTGTCTCTTAAAATAATTAAAGAAAAATTTGCTCATCATTTGAGCTTAAAATAGGGTGGTTATCTTAGATAATCTAGGTGGATCCAAGGTAATCACAAGCCTTCTGAAAAGCAGAAGAGGGAATAGAGAGACGGAGAGATGGGAGCGTGAGAAGGAATTAGGCTGACATTGCTGGCTTTGAAGATGGAGGAAGGGGCCACAAACTGAGGAAAACAGGTGCCGCCTAGAATATTGAAAAGACAAGGAAGCAGGTTCTCCTCTAAAGCCTCTAGAAGAGAGTACATCTAGCTGATACCTTGATCTTAGCTTAATGAGATCCATGTCAGACTTCTGGTGCACAGAACTTCAGATCATAATTCAAGCTGTTACAGGAAAGGGGCTGTGATCCAGACCCCAAGAGAGGAATCTTGGATCTCACAGAAGAAATAATTCAGGGTGAGCCGGGCGCGGTGGCACGCGCCTATAATCCCATCACTTTGGGAGGCCAAGGCGAGTGGATCACCTGAGGTCGGGAGTTCGAGACCAGCCTGACCAACATGGTGAATTCCTGTCTCTACTGAAAATACAAAAATTAGCCAGGTGTAGTGGCGGGTGCCTGTAATCCCAGTACTCGGGAGGCAGAGGGAGGAGAATCGCTTGAATCCAGGAGGTGGAGGTTGCAGTGAACCAAGATCGCGACACTGCACTCCAGCCTGGGTGACAGAGCGAGACTCCATCTCAAAAAAAAAAAAAAGAAAGAAAGAAAGAAAGAATCAATTCAGGGCAAGTCCACAGTGCAAAGCAAAAGAGCAAAAGCAAGTTTATTTTATTTTATTTGTGTATTTTTTCAAAACGAGTTTATTAAGCGAGTAAAGGAGTAGAAGAATGGCTACTCCATACACAGAACAGACTTGGGGGCTGCTGGTGGCCCATTTTTATGGTTCTTTCTGGATGATATGCTAAACAAGGGGTGGATTATTCGTGTCTCCCTTTTCAGACCATATAGGGTAACTTCCTGTATTGCCGTGACATTTGTAAACTGTCATGGCGCTGGTGGGAGTGTAGCAGTGAGGACAACCAGAGGTCACTCTCGTCACCATCTTGGTTTTGGTGGATTTGGGCTGGCTTCTCTATTGCAACCTGTTTTATCAGCAAGATCTTTATGGCCTGTATCTTGTGCTGACCTCCTATCTCATCCTGTGACTTTGAACGCCTTAACCATCTGGGAATGCAGCCCACTAGGTCTTAGCCTCATTTTACCCAGCTCCCATTCAAGATGGAGTTGATCGGATTCAAATGCCTCTGACAAAGCCACAATGTTTGTGATCATTTGTCACAACAGCAATAGCAACAAATCTGTCCCCTTAAACTCATGCTACTGGCAGGAAAAGAAGCCATGGCTTTATCCACTGACTCCTGTCCTTTGGTGGTTAAGGGTTGTCCCTGCATGTTAACTCCCCAGAACTCCCTGCATGTCCTCTCACTGGACTGGACAGGACTTAGAACTACAGGGCCAGCAGAGCTGCCCTGGAGTGCTGGGCAGGCAGGTGATTGAGGTGGGATACTGTCAGCGGGCTGGCCCCTGCAGCTTCAGGTAAGGTCAGTGAGTCAGATGTCAATGGCGCAGGCAGTGCTACCACATTTCCCAGCTGTAAGTAGTAAAGCCAGGATTTGAGCTTGGGCTACGTCTGGAGCCCATGCACCCAGCCTCCAGCATTCGCTATTCCCACTCTTCCGCTTGAAATTTTCAGGCAGGGCGCAGTGGCTCACGCCTGTAATCCCAGCACTTTGGGAGGCTGAGGCAGGTGGATCACCTGAGGTCAGGAGTTCAAGACCAGCCTGGTCAACATGGCAAAACCCCGTCTCTACTAAAAATACAAAAAAAAATAAGCTGGGTGTGGTGGCAGGTGCCTGTAATCCCAGCTACTCGGGAGGCTGAGACAGGACAATCACTTGAACCCAGGAGGTGGAGGTAGCAGTGAGTCGAGATCATGCCAGTGCACTCCAGCCTAGGCGACAGAGTGAGACTCCATCAAAAAAAAAAAAAAAAAAGGAAAAGAAAAGAAATTAGCCAGGCTGGTGGGCACCTATAATCCCAGCTACTGGCGAGGCTGAGGCAAGAGAATTCTTGAACCTGGGAGGCGGAGGCTGCAATGAACCAAGATCACGCCAATCCACTCCAGCTGGGGTGACAGAGCAAGACTCCATCTCAAACACACACACACACACACGCACGCACACACACACACGCACACACAATTAAAATTTTTATCACCTGTTTCTTTATACTTTTTTTTTTTTTTTTTTGAGATGGAGTCTCACTCTGTTGCCCAGACTGGAGTGCAGTGGCACGATCTCGGCTCACTGTAACCTCCACCTACCGGATTCAAGCAATTCTCTGCCTCAGCCTCCCGAGTAGTTGGGATTACAGGCGCCTGCCACCATGCCTGGATTATTATTATTTTTTTTTTTTTTAATTTTTAATAGAGATGGGGTTTCACCATTCTTGGCCAGACTAGTCTTGAACTCCAGACCTCATGATTCACCTACCTCAGCCTCCCAAAGTGCTGAGATTACTGGCGTGAGCCACTGCGCCCGGCCACACCTGGCTAATTTTTGTATTTTTAGTACAGCCTGGGTTTCACTGTGTTGGCCAGGCCGGTCTACAATTCCTGACCTCATGATCCACCTGCCTCGGCCTCCCAAAGTGCTGGGATACAGGCGTGAGCCACTATGCCTGGCCTCTTTTTACTTTTTAAAATGGGGCCACTTGAACTCTTAAGATGACATGTGGTCACATCCACTTTCTAGTGGACAACACTGCCTTAAAGGATTCGCGGTCCCCAGAGCCCCAGACACAGGTACTTACATGAGTATTCCACAAACACTTCATATTCAGCATGTTGCAGACCAAAATAAATATTTTCCTTCCCACTCTCCGCCTCCCATCACTCCCCACTATGTACTCTCTTGGCTTCTGGACAATCTCCTGTGTTGCACGTGCTGGAACCCTGGCCCTTATACTCAACTCCTCCCTCTCTTTCCAGTCCCTATTCCGAGTCAATTCTACCACCTTGATATTCCCCATCTGTCATCCCCACTGTTGTGAACTTAGCCTCATTTACAGTTTCTTGCTGTTTTGCTCATTTCCATCAGCCCAAAGTGCTCCATGTGGCTGGAATGACATTTATCAAAGGCAAACCTGATCATGTCCTTTCCTTGCTTAAAACCGCGCAATAGCTCCCATCGCCTGTGGCTCCATTTCTCAAAGTCTGGTCTTCATTCGTGGGTGTGCATGGATGAGTTAAGTAGGACATGGAAGAATATTTTATTTTTGTAGTTAGGGGTATTCATTTCAACACCCACTAGAAGGATTTAACTGAAACATAAAACCTGTGATTTCATGGACATTATTGTTCAGAACAAAAGTGAGTCAATTTAAATAAAAGTTTAAAGAAACAATAGCATAGGCTAAAGTAATAGCACTGACCAAGTAAATAATAGCTACAGGATAAATTTCAGACTCCTTAATATGGTAAAAAACAAACCAAACAAAAAAAAAAACTCTTTGTAACCAAGCCTCCTCCCTCTCTCCCTCCCTCCTTCTCTCCCTCCCTCCCTCCCTCCCTCCTTTCCTTCCTTCCTTCCTTCCTTCCTTCCTTCCTTCCTTCCTTCCTTCCTTCCTTCCTTCTTTCCTTCCTTCTTTCCTTTCTCTCTTTCCCTCTCCCCTCCCCTCCCCTCCTTTCCTTTTTGGCAAGTCTCACTCTGTTACCCAGGTTGGAATGTCGTGGCATGATCTCAGCTCACTGCAACCTCCGCCTCCTGGGTCCAAGCAATTCTCCTGCCTCAGTCTCCCGAGTAGCTGAGATTACAGATGCCCACCACCACGCCTGGCTAATTTTCATATTTTTAGTAGAGACAGGGTTTAGCCATGTTGGCCAGGCTGGTCTCAAACTCCTGACCTCAGGTGATCCGCCCGCCTTGGCCTCCCAAAGTGCTGGGATTACAGGCATGAGCCACCGTGCCTGGCCTACTTTTCTTTATTTTTTGAGACAGGGTCTGGCTCTGTCACCCAGGTCGGAATGCAGTGGTGTCACCATATAGCTCACTACAGCCTTAAACTTCTGGGCTTGAAAGATCCTCCTGCCTCGGCCTCCCAAAGTGCAGAAATTACAGGTGTGAGCCACCGCAGCCAGCCTTCTACTTTTCTTTTCTAATCTAATCTACCCTCTTCAGCCCTACAGCCACATTGAGTGGCTTCCAGATCTCCGGGCTCACTTCTTTTTCTTCATGAAGTGTCTCAGCAAGTAGCATTTCTTCACCTGCTCTCCCTCTTCCACCCTCCTCACTCCTGGTGAAAATGGATGATCACTAAACTTGCGAGATTCAGCTCCAAGAGTCTCCTCTCTGAAGGGTTCTCTAGATACTCTAGGAAGAGTGAACACCCTATTCTTGGTAGACAGAGTAATAATCCCTGAAGATATCCTCATCCTCATCTCCAGAACCTGTGAATGAATATAGTACCTTCTGTGGCAAAAAGGGCTTTGCAGATGTGATTAAACTAACAATCTTGAGATAGGAGACTATCCCAGATTATCCAGGTGAGCTCAGTGTCATCACAAGGGACACAGGAGGGTCTATAAGAAACGGATTCTCGACCGGGCGCGGTGGCTCAAGCCTGTAATCCCAGCACTTTGGGAGGCCGAGACGGGCGGATCACGAGGTCAGGAGATCGAGACCATCCTGGCTAACACGGTGAAACCCCGTCTCTACTAAAAAATACAAAAAAAAAACTAGCCGGGCGAGGTGGCGGGCGCCTGTAGTCCCAGCTACTCCGGAGGCTGAGGCCGGAGAACGGCGTAAACCCGGGGGGCGGAGCTTGCAGTGAGCTGAGATCCGGCCACTGCACTCCAGCCTGGACGACAGAGCGAGACTCCGTCTCAAAAAAAAAAAAAAAAAAAAAGAAACGGATTCTCCCCTGAAGTCTCCAGAAGACACAGAGCTCTGCCCACCCATTTTTATTTTTATGTATGTATGTATGTATGTATGTATTTGTTTGTTTTTTTGAGACGGAGTCTCCCTCTATTGCCCAGGCTGGAGTGCTGTGGCACCATCTTGGCTCACTGCAACCTCTGCCTCCTGGGTTCAAGAGATTCTCCCACCTCAGTCTCCCGAGTAGGGATTACATGCCTGGGATTACAGGCATGCGACACCATGCCCAACTAATTTTTGTATGTTTAGTAGAGACAGGGTTTCACCATGTTGACTTGGTTTCACCAAGCCAGTCTTGAACTCCTTACCTCAGGTGATCTGCCTGCCTCGGCCTCCCAAAGTGCTGGGATTATAGGTGTGAGCCACTGCACCTGGCCTGTTTTTATTTATTTATTTATTTTTTACTATTTATTTATTTATTTTGAGACAGAGTGTCGCTCTTATTGTCCAGGCTGGAGTGCAATGTGTGATCTTGGCTCACTGCAACCTCTGCCTCCTGGGTGCAAGTGATTCTCCTGCCTCAGCCTCCCAAGTAGCTGGGATTACAAGTGGCTGCCACAATGCCTGGCTAATTTTTTATATTTTTAGTAGAGACGGGGGTTTTTCCATGTTGGCCAGGCTGGCCTCGAACTCCTGACCTCAGGTGATCCACCCGCCTCGGCCTCCCAAAATGCTGGGATTACAGGCACGAGTCACCGTGCCCGGCTTGCCCACCCATTTTAGACTTCTGGGCTCCAGAACTGTAAGGTAATAGATTTACATTGTTTTAATGGATTTAATAAGCCACCACTAAATTTGTGGCTTATTCGTTAGAAAAGTCAAAGGAAATGAATACCTGATTCCCTGCACCACCCTATCTGTCGTACAGTCCTCGTCATGGAACCTGTCCAGCTGACTTGCGATGATATTCCCTGTACCTAGCCTGTCCTCCAAAAACCCCGTCAAACCATGAGTGTCTTGCAGAAACTGTCTGGAATGACTTTGCCCCCCCAGTGCCTAGCACATTGGTTGAAATCTGCTAGGGATGGCAGGAACGTGACATTCTGGAATTTGGTGACAAAGACAATTTCAAGAAGGGAAGAATATCTGACATTGCCGAAGCTACAGAAATTAAAGTAAGATAAGGAATTGAAAATAGATCATTGGATTGAAGAGAACCCTAGTGGCCTTGGGCTGGTTCCTTCCCCAGGACCACCCCACTCCCTGTAGACCTGGCTTTGCAGCTCTAGAATTGTCTGTCAGCAGGGCTTAGGGCCAGGGAACAAGTGTCAGAAGGTAGGTGTCTAAGGGGAGCAGAAATTCAGATCCAGAACCAGGAGGTTCCAGGGTAATAGATTCAGGACTAAAGAAAGCTGGAGAACCAGGAAGGCCAGATGGGGGCCCTGGTAGGTCAGATGGGAAAGTGACACAGCCTGGACTATATCCCAAAGTAGGGCCTGGGGCCACCCACTGTGGATGCCCTGGAAGCCAGCATTTTCTTGTAGGCTGATTCTGTAAAGGAGCAAGACCATTAAGGCAAATTTTAGGTTGCATTTTGGTCTTTTGGAGCCCTCTCTGTTTTCCCCTAGGCCCCTGACTGGGGTTATTTATTTATTTATTTAATTTTTTTAGAGATGGAATCTCGCTCTGTTGGCCAGGCTGGAGTGCAGTGGCACAATCTCGGTTCACTGCAACCTCTGCCTCCCAGGTTCAAGCAATTCTCCTGCCTCAGCCTCCCGAGTAGCTGGGATTACAGGTGCGTGCCACCACACCCAGCTAATTGTTTTTATTTTTTATTTTTAGTAGAGATGGGGTTTCACTGTGTTAGCCAGGATGATCTCGATCTCCTGACCTCATGATCCGCCTGCCTTAGCCTCCCAAAGTGCTGGGATTACAGGCAGGAACCACTGTGCCCGGACTTGCCTGGGGTTATTCTTGTAACTGCGTAGCTTTCTAGATCAATTAAACTCTTTCAAAAGCAAGGGTTTTGGATCCCTGTCTGTATAAGACAAACTGGGCTGGATGCAGTGGTTCATGACTTAATCCCAGCACTTTTTGAGAGGCTGGAGTGGGAGGATAGCTTGAGCCCAAGGTGCAGAGAGCTATGATCTTGCCACTGCGCTCCAGACCGGGAAACAGAGTGAGATCCTGTCTCTGAAAATAAAAATAAAAAAAGAGAAACTGGTCCTGTTTTTCCATGCTGTGAAATTTCCAAGTGACCCAAATCCCGACAAAAATGGATACAGCTGAAAGACCAATAAAGTTTTTTTCTTGAACAACAGAAATAAGCTTTCTCCCTACTTCCTTTTTTTTTTTTTTTTTTTTTTTTGAGATGGAGTCTCATTCTTGTCACTCAGTCACCCAGGCTGGAGTGCAATGGCGTGATCTTGGCTCACCATAACCTCCACCTCCTGGGTTCAAGCGATTCTCCTGCCTCAGCCTGTTGAGTAGCTAAGATTACAGGCGTGAGCCACCATGCCTGGCTAATTTTTTTAGATGGGGTTGGTTTCTCCATGTTGGTCAAGCTTGTCTCAAACTCCTGACCTCAGGTGATTCGCCCACCTTAGTCTCCCAAAGTGCTGGTATTACAGGCGTGAGTCGCCGCACCCGGCCTCTCTCTCCTTCTATGTATAATTTCTCTTTGTCCACTACTCTTGCCTAGAAAGTCAGGTTAACAATAAGCCTTAGCACTGAGCAACTACTAGTTTCTAGGCACCGGGCTGGGTACTGGGATCCCATGAACATTGGAATCCAAATCAGCGGACGGGAGTCGCGGAAATACGAAGTGCTAAGTGGAGACTCTGCAGGGTTTTGTTTCGTTTTACTTTTAAGGGGAGAGGACGGAATCTGTGAACTTTCTGAAATGATGAGCAAAATTGTGTCTCCTTGTCATTTCTGGGAAGAGAGCTCCTTCCTTCCACCAGCTCCTTGGAGGGCTCTGTGACTCCCAGCCTAAGTATGGTGGTAAGTACTGTGGGAACAGCATTTGCATTTCAGGGAGACCTTTGAAATATAGGGAGGACATTACTATTCCGTTAACTCATTCATGCTACAGTAATTTCAATAATCATCATTCCTTTGCATCAGTGGCCTTTACGATCTTTGGTAGAACAATAGCTTTTTTTGACAAAAACAAAAAAAGGTCACAAGAGCTGGGTGCAGTGGCTCACACCTGAAATCCCAGCACTTTGGGAGGCCAAGGCAGGAGGATTGCTTGAGCCCAGGAGTTCGAGACCAGTCTGGGCAACGTGGCAAAATGCCATCTCTAAAAAATTTTTTTTAAATGGCTGGGCGTGGTGACTCACGCCTGTAATCCCAGCACTTTGCAAGGCCAAGACAGGTGAATCACGAGGTCAGGAGTTTGAGACCAGCTTGGCCAACATAGTGAAACCTCGTCTCTACTAAAAATACAAAAAATTAGCTGGGCGTGGTGGCGAGCACCTGTAATTCCATCTACTCGGGAGGCTGAGGCAGGAGAATCACTTGAACATGGGAGACAGAGGTTGCAGTGAGCCGAGATCACGCCATTGCACTCCAGCCTGGGAGACAAGAATAAAACTCCATCCACCCCCCCCAAAAAAAAAAATTGCTGGGCGTGGTGCCGCATGGCTGTGGTCCTAACTACTCAGGATACTGAAGTGGGAGGATGGCTTGAGTCCCAGGAGGTTGAGGTTGTAGTGAGCTGTGATAATGCCACTGCACTCCAGCCTGGGTGACAGAGTGAGACCCTGTCCCCCCAAAACAAAATAAAAAAAAAAGACAAAAAAGGTCACAAGGAATTTAAGTCATGGTCTTGGCACTTTTGTGTTTGATTACAGAAGGAGTGAATTAATGATTTCATGCCTTCATTAAATAAAGAACATGCCATAGAGTCCACCATAGTTTAGAAACCCCCTCAGCCTCCAGGTGTCTGAGTGGCGCTGCTGTCCCCTCTCCCAAGGCTGCTACCCATATGGCGCGCTGTAGTTAGGCTCAGAAAAGATCTCAGACCACTGCGCGGTGGCAGAACTGAGGCAGGACACAGGACTCGAACTCAGTCTGGACAGCAACCCAAGGGGGCATCTACGCGAATGACAATGGCCGGGAACACACCCCCATGCGATGCGGTGAGGGGAGGATGCGCCACTGAAATACAATCAATCGGAAGATGCTTTCTGAGATTCTAGCTCTGCAGCTCCCTGAATGTAGCCATATTCCACCAAAATCCCACTGTGCCTGCCATGGTGTTTGTCCAGTGAATTCTGCATTTTTTAACCCTCCCCAAATGATTCCTTTTGTGTATAAAATGAAGATTTCCTTGTACCCAGAGAATATCAAAGATTACAAAATTAGTGTTTCTTGGCTGGGTGTGGTGGCTTACACCTGTAATCCCAGCACTTTGGGAGGCCGAGGTGGGCAGATCACTTGAGGTCAGGAGTTTGAGACCAGCCTGGCAAACATGGTGAAACCCCATCTCTCCTAAAAGTACAAAAATTAGCCTGAGATGGTGGTGTGTGCCTGTAATCCCACCCACTCAGGAGACTGAGGCAGGAGAATCGCCTGAACCTGGGAGGCGGAGGTTGCAGTGAGCCGAGATCACACCACTGCACTCCAGTCTGGGTGACGGAGTGAGGCTCCGTCTAAAAAAATAAAAATAAAAATAAAAATTATTGTTTCCCCCTTTTTTGATAGGTGAAAGATAACATTGAAAAACACATGGCCGCCGGGCGCGGTGGCTCAAGCCTGTAATCCCAGCACTTTGGGAGGCCGAGACGGGCGGATCACGAGGTCAGGAGATCGAGACCATCCTGGCTACACGGTGAAACCCCGTCTCTACTAAAAATACAAAAACTAGCCGGGCGAGGTGGCAGGCGCCTGTAGTCCCAGCTACTCAGGAGGCTGAGGCAGGAGAATGGTGTGAACCCGGGAGGCGGAACTTGCAGTGAGCTGAGATCCGGCCACTGCACTCCAGTCCCGGCGACAGAGTGAGACTCCACCTCAAAAAAAAAAAAAAAAAACACATGGTTTATTTTCTTTCATTGCATTTTCATGCCCCCCACCCCCCACCCCGTCCTGCCTCCACTAATTAAAGTGAGTGAAGTCTTGCACACCACTTCAGAAAATGCAGATGCCCCTCTTCTAAATGAGATCTTGGTAGCCACCCACTTCTGGTTATTATCTAAGTCCAAGTCCTTTTTTTTTTTGAGACAGGGTCTCATTCTGTGGCCCAGGATGGAGTGCAGTGGCACCATCATAGCTCCCTGCAGTCTTGAACTCCTGGGATCAAGTGATCCTCTCACCTCAGCCTCCTGAGCAGCTGGAACTACAGTTGCATGCCACCATGCCCAGCTATACTTAAAAAAAAATTCTGTAAAGATGGAGTCTTGCTTTGTCACCCAGGCTGATCTCGAACTCCTGGGCTCAAGCAATTCTCCCGCCTTCGTCTCCCTAAATGCTGGGATTATAGGTGTGAGCCACCGTGCCCAGCTTAAATGAAGAGTCGTGATCACGTTGATTTACATGCATCGTCCACATCTTTCTTTCTTTCCTTCCTTCCTTCCTTCCTTCCTTCCTCTCTCTCTCTCTCTCTCTTTCTTTATTTTTCTTTCTTTCTTTCTCTCTTGTGAGGCAGAGTCTTGCTCCATCATTCAGGCTACAGTGCAGTGGCACGATCTCAGCTCACTGCAACCTTACTCTCTTGGTTTCAAGCAATTCTCCCACCTCAGCCTCCCGAGTAGCTGGGACTACAGGCATGGGCCACCACACCCGGCTAATTTTTGTATTTTTAATAGAGACAAGGTTTCACCATGTTGACCTGGTCTCGAACTCCTGGCTTCATGTGATCCTCCATCCTCTGCCTCCCAAAGGGCTAGGGTTACACGCGTGACTATGCACCTAGCCTCTTCACATTTTTCAGAATGAGATTGTGATAGGGTCTTCTTTGTCCCCCAGAGTTTACGACTATTTGCATGTGGTTATAGTGTATTGAATGTGATTGTTAGAATCCAACTCCCCGCTCGTATTTATTGGATGGGGGGGGGAAGAAACAGGGAAAAGGAAGAGAGAGATGCAGAGAAAACAGATTGACAAGTATGGGAGGGGGGAGGGGAAGGGATAGCATTAGGAGAAATACCTAATGTAAATGACAAGTTACCGGGTGCAGCACACCAACATGGCACATGTATACATATGTAACAAACCTGCACATTGTGCACATGTACCCTAGAACTTACAGTATAATTAAAAAAAAAAAAAAAGACAAGTATATGTGGATGTATGTTTCAGGCTGACTTCCTGCTCTAAGAAGTTGTTGAATAAAAATGGAATCCAGAACTAAGTCCTCAGTTAACTAGAGTTCACTGTTCTCCAAGCCAGGGAGCAGCGATTTCTCCACATTCTTTGTTTCCAATGTTTAATCCATGGCAGACTTTACCCTTTGCCCCATGATTACCGTCTTCCTTAATTATTTCCTCTGCTTAGAGGCCACTTGGGAAAAGAATTACAAAGTGAGTTCATCCCACCCAACTGTGACTGTCCTTGTCGGACCCTTTCTCTGTGAGCGGTGTCGCCAGCCCTTGTGCTGAGCATGGTTCAGGAGTAGGCTCTGCTTCAGAGACTCCATACTCAAGGCTGTGTACAGACAGGATGCATGATGAGGATAAGAGGGGCCAGGCACGGTGGCTCACCCCTGTAATCCCAGTACTTTGGGAGGCCAAGGAGGGCGGATCACTTGAGGCCATGAGTTTGAGACTAGCCTGGCCAACATGGTGAACCCCCATCTCTACAAAAAAATACAAAAGTTAGCCGGGCCTGGTGGCAGGTGCCTGTAATCCCAGCTACTCAGGAGGCTGAGGCAGGAGAATTTCTTTCTTTTTTTTTTTTTTTCAGACAAAGTCTCACTCTTGTCACCCAGGCTGGAGTGCAATGGCGCGATCTTGGCTCACTGCAACCTCCACCTCGTGGGTACATGCCATTCTCCTGCCTCAGCCTCCCGAGTAGCTGGGATTACAGGTGCCTGCCACCACGCCTGGCTAATTTTTGTATTTTAAGTAGAGACAGGGTTTTACCATGTTGGCCAGGCTGGTCTCAAACTCCTGACCTCAGGTGATCCGCCCACCTCGGCCTCCCAAAGTGCTGGGATTATAGGCGTGAGCCACCTCGCCCGGCAGAGGCAGGAGAATTTCTTGAACCCGGGAGGTGGAGGTTGCAGTGAGCTGAGATCCGGCCACCGCTGTTTAGCCTCAGTGACAGAATGAACCCTGTCTCAAAAAAAAAAAAAAAAAAAAGAAGAAAGATGAGGATAATAAATAAATAATGGTAGAAGTAAAAAATAGGTTTCAACTCTCTCAGAGCTCCCACATCTGGATTGCAGGGACCATTTCTCATTTTGGATGTCATTCAGGTTTGACCTCCTTTGCTGGAATTTCTCTGAGCACAGCCAGTCCTCCGTCCTGTGAGGTGCTCTGTTTTCTTTAAAGAGAGCGAGGAGAATGTTTCCATTTCGATGCTTGGCAGGGGGGTCCAAGCAGCAGATGGATTGTTGTACTTGAGCGTGAAGATCCTTTCCACGCTGAAGATTCTGTGATTCATTTGGCGTGGGGGGTGGGGGCACCCCTAACCATTTGTTGGTGGTAATTTCCTCGGCCCAGTCTGGCTTCTTGTTGATTCTGCTTTTCTGAATATTACTCAAATCCATCCACATTTGTCCTTCTCCACAAATTTAACTTTCATTCACATTCCATTTGTCTAAATGACCGACAGCGGTCTCCTAACTGAAGTCTTGGCTTCCCTACTCTGTACCTACCCTCTGACACCTCTGCCCCAAGTTACCATCTTGAAGCAGAGCTCAGATAAAGCCACACCCATCTGAAAACCTGGAGGTGCCCGGCCCTAATCCTTTTTTTTCTTTTCTTTTTTGAGGTGGAGTCTTGCTGTGTCACACGGGCTGGAGAGAAGTGGCCCAATCTCAGCTCACTGCAACCTCCGCCTCCTGGGTTCAAGTGATTCTCCTGCCTCAGCCTCCCAAGTGGCTGGGATCACAGGTGCGCACCACCATACCCGACTTATTTTTGCATTTTTAATAGAGATGGGGTTTCGCCATATTGGCCAGGCTTGTCTCAAACTCCTGACCTCAAGTGATCCACCTGCCTCAGCCTCCCAAAGTGTTGGGATTAGAGGCGTGAGCCACTGTGCCCAGCCTTTTTTTGCTTTTTTCTTTTTTGAAGCAGGGTCTTGCTCTGTCACCCAGGCTGGAGTGCAGTGGCACAATCTTGGCTCATTACAACCTCCACCTCCTGGGTTCAAGCAATTCTCATGCCTCAGCCTCCCAAGCAGCTGGAATTACAGACATGCACCACCATGCCCAGCTAATTTTTTCTATTTTCAGTAGGATCAGGGTTTCACCATGTTGGTCAGACTGGTCTCGAACTGCCCCCATCCTTCAAGCCCAAGTAAGCAAGCTTGGCCTGTGGTGAAGTACATGTCCACCCCATTGTCATTAACCCGTTGTCAAGACCCCAAGACCCCTCCACCTGGCTGGTGAAAGAAAGTCCTGCCTTTTGCAATGCCTTCCGCTCTGAAATTCCTGGAAATGCGGTGGTGCTTCCATGTCCCGAAAATCAAACTTAGTTATGGCTCACCAATACTCTCGTTCTCACCCTTCAAATGTGGAAGGTGGGCTGGGTGCAGTGGTTTCTGCCTGTAATCGCAGTACTTTGGGAGGCCGAGGCGGGTGGATCACCTGAGGTTAGGAGTTTGAGACCAGCCTGACCAACATGGTGAAACTGCGTCTCTACTAAAAATACAAAAATTTGCCGGCCGGGCGTGGTGGCTCAAGCCTGTAATCCCAGCACTTTGGGAGGCCGAGACGGGTGGATCACGAGGTCAGGAGATCGAGACCATCCTGGCTAACACAGTGAAACCCCGTCTCTACTAAAAAAAATACAAAAAACTAGCCGGGTGAGGTGACAGGCGCCTATATAGTCCCAGCTACTTGGGAGGCTGAGGCAGGAGAATGGCATAAACCCGGGAGGCGGAGCTTGCAGTGAGCTGAGATCCGGCCACTGCACTCCAGCCTGGGCGACAGAGCGAGACTCCGTCTCAACAAAAAATAAAAAATAAAAATACAAAAATTAGCTGGGCGTGGTTGCATCCACCTGTAATCCCAGCTACTTAGGAGACTGAGGCAGGAGAATCATTTGAACCCGGGAGGTGGAGGTTGCCGAAAGTTGAGATTGTGCCACTGCACTCCAGCCTGGGCGACAGAGTGAGACTGTCTCAAAAAAAAAAAAAAGAAAAGAAATGTGAAAGGTGAGTGCCAGAGACTCAAAGAGGTCAAGAACAACCAGCATCTCTTCCAGTTTTTTGAGATTTTGAGCTTTAATTAATCAATTAATTATTTTTAGAGAAAGGGTCTTGTTCTGTTGCCCAGGCTGGGTGCAGTGGTGCAATCATAATCCATTGTGATCTCAGAATCCTTCCTTCACTCAAGTGGTCCTCCTGTCTCAGCCTCCTGAGGAGCTGGGACTACAGGTGCACACCTCCTTACCTAGCTAAATTATTTTTGTTTTTCTTAATAGAGACAGGGTCTCTTTGTGTTGCTTAGTTGCATAAGTCTCAAACTTCTGGCCTCAAATGGTCCTCCTCCCTTTTTAATTAAAAAAAATTCAAAATGCCAACAATTGGGCCGGGCACGGTGGCTCACGCCTGTAATCCCAGCACTTTGGGAGGCCGAGGCTGGCGGATCACGAGGTCAGGAGATCAAGACTATCCTGGCTAACATGGTGAAACCCTGTCTCTCCTAAAAACACAAAAAATTAGCCAGGCGTGGTGGCGGGCACCTATAGTCCCAGCTACTTGGGAGGCTGACAGAAGAATGGCGTGAACCCGGGAGACAGAGGTTGCAGTGAGCCGAGATCACGCCACTGCACTCCAGCCTGGGCGACAGAGAGAGACTCCGTCTCAAAAAAAAATAAAAAAAAAAGGGCAAAGATTACAAACATAAGCAGTATAGTTAAAGTGTATATGTCTAATAATTTAGTGCTTTTCACACACACACACAAATCAGTGAAATATAATTATGCTATTTACAAGATAATTAGGAGTCTTACAATAAAAGTACACCTTTAGCATTTCTAAAAGTATGAGACTTTGACTTCAGAGCGAGGATTTCTTTCTTTTCTTTTTTTGTGAGACAGAGTCTCAAAAAGAGTACAGTGGCAACATCTCGGCTCACTTGCAAATTCTGCCTCCCAGGTTCAAGCGATTCTCCTGCCTTAGCCTCCCGAGTAGCTGGGATTACAGACGTGCACCACTACACCCAGTTAATTTTTGTATTTTTAGTGGAGACAGGGTTTCACCATGTTGGTCAGACTGGGCTCAAACTCCTGACTTCAGGTGATCCGCCTGCCTCAGCCTCTCAAAGTGCTGGAATTAAAGGCTTGAGCCACTGCACTAGGCCTGAGAAAGATTTCTTAAACAAGATACAAAAAGCACAAATCAGGGCCGGGTGCGGTGGCTCAAGCCTGTAATCCCAGCACTTTGGGAGGCCGAGACGGATGGATCACGAGGTCAGGAGATCGAGACCATCCTGGCTAACACGGTGAAACCCCGTCTCTACTAAAAAAATACAAAAAAACTAGCCAGGCGAGGTGGCGGGCGCCTGTTATCCCAGTTACTTAGGAGGCTGAGGCAGGAGAATGGCGTAAACCCGGGAGGCGGAGCTTGCAGTGAGCTGAGATCCAGCCACTGCACTCCAGCCTGGGCGACAGAGCGAGACTCCGTCTCAAAAAAAAAAAAAAAAAAAAGATTAAAAAAAAAAAAGCACAAATCAGAAGTAAAATTTTTGATAAACTTGACTCTATTAAAGCTTACAATTTTTGTATAATAAAGAGATACTTAAACCACATTAAAAACAAGCCAGACCAGGCACCATGGCTGAAGCCTGTAATCCCAGCACTTTGGGAGGCCAATGTGGGCAGATCATTAGAGCTCAGGATTTCGAGGTCAGCCTGGGAAACATGGTGAAACCCATCTCTACAAAAAAATGCAGAAAACAGCCAGGCATGGTAGTGCACGCCTGTAGTTCCAGCTACTGGGGAGGTTGAAATGGGAAGATCACTGGAGCTCAAAAGTGAAGGCTGCAGTGAGCCAAGATTATATCACTGCACTCCAGCTTGGGTGACAGAGCAAGGCCCTGTCTCAAAAAAAAAAAGACAAGCCACAGAATGAGAGTAGATAGTCACACCGCAAATAACCAACAAAAGAGGAACACTTTCTAGAATACGTAAAGAACTAAAAATCAATAAAAAATATATCCAATCAAAAAATGACAAAGTTATGAACAGGGAATTCACATAAGAAGCCATCTAAGTTGCTAATAAATACATGAGGCCGGGTGCGGTGGCTCGTGCCTGTAATCCCAGCACATTGGGAGGTGGGGGTAGGGTGTGGATCACCTGAGGTCGGTAGTTCAAGACCAGCCTGACCCACATGGAGAAACCCCATCTCTACTAAACATACAAGATTAGCCAGACGTGGTGGCGCGTGCCTTTCGTAATCCCAGCTACTTGGGAGGCTGAGGCAGGAGAATCACTTGAAGCTGAGAGGCAGAGGTTGCAGTGAGCTGAGATTGTGCCATTGGACTCCAGTCTGGGTGACAAGAGTGAAACCCCGTCTCAAAAAATAATAATAATAAAATAATAGATAAAATAAATAAATAAATACATGAAAAGATGCTCAACCTCACCAGTAATCAGGAGAATGCAAGTTAAAACTAGATATCACTTTACAGCCACCACACTGGCAAAAATTAAGTCCAGTGAGTCTTGACCACATATTGTGAGGAACATGGGGAAATCAGAGCTCTCTTATGCTTAGGGCAGGACTGTAAATTAGTAAAGCTGTTTTGGGGGGCAATTGGATACTTTCTAGTAAAGGTGAAGACACATATATCCTCTGATTCATTAGTGCCACTCGTAGGTGGATGTTTGTGCACAGAGATGCATGCAAGGATGTTTGTAATAGCAAAAAATCTGAAATAAATTTGCATTCAAAAAGGAGAAGGCTGGGCATGGTGGCTCACGCCTGTAATCCCAGCTCTTTGGGAGGCCAAGGCTGGCGGATCACTTGAGATCAGGAGTTCAAGACCAGCCTGACCATCATGGAGAAACCCCGTCTCTACTAAAAACACAAAATTAGCCTGGTGTGGTGGTGTATACCTGTAATCCCAGCTACTCGGGAGGCTGAGGCAAGAGAATTGCTTGAACCTGGGAGGCAGAGATTGCGATGAGCCAAGATCATGCCACTACACTTCAGCCCGGGCAACAAGAACGAAACTCAAAAAAAAAAAAAAAAACTAAAAAAAAAAAATTAAAAAATAAAAAGGAGTAGAAAAAATAAATGTTGCACATTCATATAACAGAATAGTAGATAGCAGTTAAAATTATGAAGCAACTCTAAATGTATCAGCATAAAGGAATCTTAAAACAATGTTAAGGAAGCTGTTTAATGAGTTTGGAGTTTCAGTTTAGGATGATGAAAAAGTGCTGGAGATGGGTGATGGTGATGGTAGCACAACAGTGTGAATGTACTTAATGCTACTGAACTGTACACTTAACATAGTTAAAATGGTAATTTTTCTTTCTTTTCTTTCTTTTTTTTTTTTTTGAGATGGAGTTTCACTCTCGTTGCCTAGGCTGGAGTGCAGTGGCGTGATCTTGGCTCACTGCAACCTCTGCCTCCCAGGTTCAAGTGATTCTCCTGCCTCAGCCTCCCGAGTAGCTGGGATTACAGGTGTGCACCACCACACCAGGCTAATTTTGTATTTTTAGTAGAGACGGAGTTTCTCCATGTTGGTCAGGCTGGTCTCAAACTCCCAACCTCAGGTGATCTGCCTGCCTCGGCCTCCCAAAGTGCTGGGATAACACGCATGAACCACCATGCCCGGCCTAAAATGGTAAATTTTATGCTGTGTGTATTTTACTATAATAAAAAAGCATAGTGTTAAGTGAACAGAACAAGTGCAAGATAAAATGCATTATAATATGCCGTTCGTGAAATTTGAAAACACTGAATAATACTACTACTACATACTTACTGAATGTGTTTACCTATGACCAGAATGAGAAGGAGTCACATAAAATGCTGGATATTCTGACTTCTGGGAGGGAGGGGAGAAAAGCCAGAAGTGGAGGTTATGCTTGAAGTCTATAACTTTTTATTTTTATTTATTTATTTATTTTTTTGAGACAATGTCTCGCTGTGTCACCCAGGCTGGAGTGCAGTGGCACGATCTTGGCTCACTGCAACCTCCCTCTCCTGGGTTCAAGCGATTCTCTTGCCTCAGCCTCCCGAGCAGCTGGGACCACAGACGCCCGCCACCATGCCCAGCTAATTTTTGTGTTTTTGTGTAGAGATGTGGTTTTGCCATGTTGGTCAGGCTGCTTGAACTCCTGACCGCAGGTGATTTGCCCGTGTTAGTCTCCCAAAATGCTGGGGTTACAGGCGTGAACCACTGCACCTAGTCTACATTTTATTTTATTTTTTTTAAATGAGAAAGGCTAAGCGCCCATGCCTCTAATCCCAGTAGTTTGGGAGGCTGAGTTGGGAGGATTGCTTGAGCTCAGGAGTTCAAGACCAACCTGGGCCAACACAGGAAGACCCCATCATTATTGAAAAAAAAAAAAAAAGGCCGGTCATGGTGGCTCACGCCTGTAATCCCAGCACTTTAGGAGGCTGAGGCGGGTGGATCACAAGATCAGGAGATCGAGACCATCCTGGCGAACACGGTGAAACCCTGTTTCTACTAAAAATTTAAAAAATTAGCCGGGCGTGGTGGCGGACTACAGGGTCCCAGCTATTCGAGAGGCTAAGGCAGGAGAATGGTGTGAACCCGGGAGGCGGAGGTTGCAGTGAGCCGAGATCACGCCACTGCACTCCAGCCTGGGTGACAGAGCCAGACTTTGTCTCAAAAAAAAAAAAAAAAAAATAGAAAGTATGTTGAGACCAGGCCTGATGGCTCATGCCTATAATTCCAACACTTTGGGAGGAGGCTGAGGTGGGGAATCACTTGAGTTCAGGAGATCGAGATCCACCTGGGCAACATAGAAAAACCACATCTCTAGAGAAAAATTTAAAAATTAGCTGGACATTGTGGTGTGCACCGATGGTTTCAGCTATCGGAAGGCTGAGGTGGGAGTATCACTTGATCCCAGGAGATCAAGGTTGCAGTGAGGTTGGATTGCGCCACTGCACTGCAGCCTGGGTGACAGAGCAAGACCCTGTCTCAAAAAAAAAAAAAAAAGGAAGTGTAAAGGACAGAGTGTTGAGACACAGCAATGATATCCTCCCCTGTTTTAGATGGGAAAACACAGAAACTTACATAAGGTACAGGAGAGAAATAAGTACAGTTTCACAGAACCTGGGGAAAAAGTATGTTTGTGTAAGAATGGAGTTATAAACAGTACCAAAAGCCAAGTAGACAGGTGACTGGCAAAAGGTCGCCGTGACTGTGAGGTTTGTTGTGGAGAATATACACAAAGTTCGTAATCCTGCGAACAAAGAGAACACCTGTGCCTTGCAGGGTCTCCCGTGAAAAGCACCTCTTAGAATTTGAGGCTTGGTTGATATGTGAACTTTGCCACTTGGTTGATTTAGAATCGTGTTTTTCAATCTGGAGGCTGCAGACATATTTAGACGAGATCCCCTCCCCGCCCTTTGAAAGAGTCTGTGTATTAATCCAGATGAGACCTGTGGGTTTTGTGCAGATCCCCACTCTGGCCGGTAGGAGGCAGCATAACCTAATGCTCTGAGTCAGGATCCTGTTGCTGGAGTCTGATCTGGCCCAGGGGAGGAGGAGCAGCTCATCAGCTCTGTGCTTGTTTCGTTCTCTACATCCTGCAAAAGGCAGGAATTAACAGAGCTAAACACCCTCAAAACACTAAATGCTGCGGGGGTGCCAGGCACCACTGCAGAAACCACAGCTGAAGATAACACGATTCTCTCTGCTGCTCTCTGGCTTTAGGATCAGAAAGCTCAACACTATTTTTTTTAAATAAATAAATAAATAAACAAATTTATTTTGAGACAGAGGCTGAACTCTGTCTTCAACTTTTGTTTTAGATTCAGGATGTACATGTTCAGGTTTAGTATATTTCCATGATCCTGAGGTTTGGGGTACGATTGATCCTATCACCCAGGTACTGAGCATAGCACACAATAGGCAGTTTTTCAGCCATTGTCTCCTTGCTTCCTCCTTCCTTTCCCCCTTTTGGAGTCCCTAGTGTCTACTGTTCCCATCTTTATGTCCATGTGTACCCAATGTTCAGCTCCCACTTATAAGCAAGGACATGCAGTATTTGATTTTCTGTTTCTGTGTTAATTTGCTTAGGATAATGGCCTCCAGATGCAAACTTGTTGCTGCAAAGGACATCAGTGTGTTCTTTTTTATGGTTTTATAGTATTCCATGGTGTATATATACCACATTTTCTTTATTCAATCTACTGTTGATGGGTACCTAGATGATCCCACGTCAAAAATTTTACATTCAGCTGTGGCTCACATATTTCTATTGGACAGAGATTATATTTCTATTGGACAAAGCTGCTCTGAACTATTAATATGCTGAAGTGTGTTGTGTATCTCTAAGAAGAGGTCATAGTAGGAAGGCAGGGTTTGCAAACACATATGACTACAGAACCATCTTTCACATAATATCTGGTTATCTATTTATTCTCCTTTATGGGGTTTCAAAACAAAGTCATGTCCATTAATTCCCTTGATCTGCTTGGAATCCCATTTAGTGCATGTCTACCCAGAAGTACGCTTCACAAAGAAGTTAATTTTATTTTTTTTTGCGTCAGAGTCTCACTCTGTCACCCAGGCTGGAGTGCAATGGCGCGATCTCAGCTTACTGCAACCTCCACCTCCCAGGTTCAAACAATTCTCCTGCCTAAGCCTCCCAAGTAACTGGGATTGCAGGTGCCCGCCACCATGCCCAGCTAATTTTTGTATTTTTGTTTTTGTTTTTTTTTGGAGACGGGGTCTCACTCTGTCACCCAGGCTGGAGTGCAGTGGCACGATCTCGGCTCACTGCAACCTCTGCCTCCTGGGTTCAAGTGATTCTCATGCCTCAGCCTCCCGAGTAGCTGGAATTACAGGCACCCACCACCACGCCCAGCTCATTTTTTTTTGGATTTTTAGTAGAGATGGGGTTTCACTATATTGGCCAGACTGGTCTTGAACTCTGACCTCAAATGATCCATCCACCTCGGCCTCCCAAAGTGCTGGATTACAGGTGTGAACCTCTGTGCCTGGCCTAAATTTTGTATTTTTAATAGAGAGGGGGTTTCATAATATTGGCCAGAATGGTCTCTTGGCCAGGCTGGTCTCGAACTCCTGACCTCGTGATCTGCCTGCCTCGGCCTCCCAGAGTGCTGGGATTACAGGCCTGAGCCATCGTGCTTGGCCTAGAAATTAATGTATTGAAACAGATCAATGGAGGCTCTGCAAAGAAGCCCCTCATTGTTCTGATGGGTGTAACATGAGGACCGGCAGAAGCATCCTTCACGCAGGCATCCAATGCACAAGCGGTTTCAGCAAAACCGAAACGAAAGTTTATTTTGTCATTTCATTGTATCCCAGAGAATCATAGAAATTGAGATTTGAGGCCGGGCGCGGTGGCTCATGCCTGTAATCCCAGCTACTCTGGAGGCTGAGGCAGGAGAGTCACTTGAACCCAGGAGGTGGAGGTTGCAGTGAGCCGAGATCACGCCACTGCACTCCAGCCCAGGTGACAGAGCCAGAGCAAGACACCGTCTCAAAAAACAAACAAAAAAAAAGAAAGTTAAAAAGTTATTCTATTTCGGCCGGCCGCGGTGGCTCAAGCCTGTAATCCCAGCACTTTGGGAGGCCGAGACGGGCGGATCACGAGGTCAGGAGATCGAGACTATCCTGGCTAACACGGTGAAACCCCGTCTCTACTAAAAAATACAAAAAACTAGCCAGGCGAGGTGGCGGCACCTGTAGTCCCAGCTACTCGGGAGGCTGAGGCAGGAGAATGGCGTAAACCCGGGAGGCGGAGCTTGCAGTGAGCTGAGATCCGGCCACTGCACTCCAGCCCGGGTGACAGAGCGAGACTCCGTCTAAAAAAAAAAAAAAAAAGAAATCGAGATTTGAAAGGTATCTAATCCAATACCCCCAAGTCATATTCTTGATTAGGAACCAAACACCCAGCTGCCAATACTATGGCAAATGTTTATTGAACGTCCACTATGCTCCAGGCACTTGTTTTATATTCACCAACGAACTTACCAAGCTGATTCTATAATGATCGGTACAATTTTTTAGGTATTAGGAAGATGAGAGAGGTTGGACCATGTCATTTTGAGATGACACAGCTGGAGGGAGGTGCCAGCATGCTTCTCCACTATGCTCTGCTGCCGCTAGGGAGTGAAGAGACTTGCAAACATATCAGATATTTTAATAATATTCCAGCCATTACACATAGCAATATACAGTGTTTGCACTAGACCAATGACAGTTGTAATACAGTCAAAAGAGTAATCATTTTAACCAGTTTCAGAGTACTAAGACTATAATGTGGAAATGAAAAAACTGCCAGGCTCAGTGGCTCATGCCTTTAATCCCAGCATTTCTGGAGGCCAGGGTGGGAGGATCACTTGAGGCCAGGAGTTCAAGACCAGCCTGGACAACATAGCAAGACCTCATCTCTACAGAAAAAAATTTAAAATTAGCAAGGCATGCAGTGTGCGCCTGTGATCCTAACTACTCAGGAGGCTGACCTGGGAGGATGGCTTGAGTGCAGGAGGTCGAGGCTGTAGTGACCTATGGTGGGGCCACTGCACTCCAGCCTGGCAGCCTGGGTGACAGAGCGAGGCCAGTTTCTAACAGAAAAATATTGAAAAAAAATAAAATAAAAAGTCTTGGGTGGGGCGTGGTGGCTCACACCTGTAATCCCAGTACTTTGGGAGGCCAAGGTGGGCGGATCACTTGAAACCAGGAGTTCAAGACCAGCCTGGCCAGCATGGTGAAACTGTGTCTCCATTAAAAATACAAAAATTACCCAGTCATGGTGGTGGGCACCTGTAATCCCAGCTACTCAGGAGGCTGAGGCAGGAGAATTGCTTGAACCCGGGAGGCAGAGGTTGCAGCGAGCTGAGATCGCGCCACTGCACTCCAGCTCTGGTGACAGAGCGAGACTCCATCTCAAAAAAATAAAAAAAAAAAAGTTGAAATTTAAGAAATACTTACAGTATTAAAATAAAATGTTCTAATAGCCACATTGAAAAAGTAAAAAGAAACAGATGAGATTCGTTTTAATAATATACATTATTTAACCCACTACACTCCAAATAGTCTCATTTCAACATGTAACTAACATTTTTTAAATAATTAAAAGTGTCTCATTAGGCCTTTTAAATATAATGCAAATTTTACACCTAAGAGCACATCTCAAGTGCTCAGTAGCTATATGTGCCTCGTGGCTACTGTATTGGATGGCATAGGCTCAGAGATTCCATATTGCAAGGAAACCCCAAACAGAACCTGAGAAGTCACCAAGAAGTTGCAGGGAAAATAATGGAAATGAGTAGAGGATGCAACTGGGTTAATATAAAGGCCGAGATGTTAGAAGACAGCCTGTCCAGGAAAAGGCTTAGCTGACAGCACAGTTAGGTTAGATTGAAATGGACTCTGTTGCTGGGCACAGTGGCTCACGCCTGTGATCCCAGCACTTTGGGAGGCCGAGGCGGGCGGATCACGAGGTCAAGAGATCAAGAACATCCTGGCCAACATGGCGAAACCCTGTCTCTATTAAAAATACAAAAATTAGCTGGGCGTGGTGGTGGGCGCCTGTAGTCTCAGCTAGTTGGGAGGCTGAAGCAGGAGAATTGCTTGAACCCAGGAGGCAGAGGTTGCAGTGAGCCAAGATTGCACCACTGCACTCCAGCCTGGTGACAGAGCAAGACTCCATCTCAAAAACAAAACAAAACAAAAAAAAGGGCTCTGTTATGCAAAAATGAAAGCTCACTGAGAGTTAATGACTGTTCTCAGCATTTCTCTTAATACTCCAGGCAGGGATCGGGAGAGACACTTGCGGTCCAGGCAGTCTAGGCCAGGAGGTGGTTTGGTCTCATGTTTATTTGTTACTTTGAATTCTAGTTCAGTTGTTGCCTTTGTGTGTTTATAGGATGAGGCTATGGAGAGTTTAGCCATTTTTTTTTAAACTGCAAATGATGTGTGTCTACATGTACATGTGTGCATATACAGTTTTTTTTTTTTTTTTAAGAGACAGGGTCTTGCTCTGTTTCCCAGGCTGGAGTGCAGTGGTATGATCATAGCTCACTGCAACCTTGACCTCCTGGGCTCAAGTGACCCCCCTACGTCAGCCTTCTGAGTAGCTGGGATTACAGGTGCGAGCCACTACGCCTGGCTAATTTTTAACATTTTTTGTAGAGATAGGGTCTTGCTATGTTGCCCCGGCTGATCTCAAACTCCTAGGCTCAAGCAATCCTCCCATCTTGGCCTCCCAAAGTGCTGGCATTACAAACGTGAGCTACTGTGCCAAGCTTGCAAATGATGTATGTTAACAGTAACTACTTCTCAGACTCTTTAGCGAGAGACAATTTTAACTCCCTGTCCCATTCTAATTCACTAGTTTCCAAACTTTTCACTGTGTCTTCATGCTGACATTCTCTGCACTCCTCATCTCGGCTTCCCTGCCTTTATTTCATCTTTGGACTAGCTTTCCTCCCCCAGATACAAGCAGCCTAGATGCTCTGCTTGTAGCTCCTATTAAACAGGCTTGAAATACTCGGTCCCCTCTTAACCTGTTCTGAAATATTTCTTCTTACACGCCTCTGTAAAAGCATTTTACGATCCCCCGTATTAATCCCTGTATATTTTTTTCCATCAGCGCTGCATAATTGTATCATGAGCCATGATCGTAAGTCAAGAGACCTTTCTCTCACCAGTGCAGATGATTGCTCCCTCCAGGTGTGTAGGAGGGAGGATGGCATGCCTTTAATCAAACCGTGAGCTTTTTCAGAACTTCCAACCCACCATAAAGCTCATCCAAAGAATGTTTGCTTTTCCCTGTCAAATATTTCCCTGATCCAAAGTCTGTTAACAATTTAAACGTCAAATCCCTCTCTAAGGTTACTGAACGGGTATCTCTTTTTGTTATGAAATGAAGGTGTGTAATTATTCCAGCCAGGTTCGAAGTCACCTGATCTGAGCTGGTCTCTCTCCCGGGGATACTCTGTGAGTATTAAATTCCCGAGTTCCCTTCCCAGCCTGGCAGTGCGACATAAGCAAACAGCTATCCGATTGCTGCTTTTGGAAGGCAGCAAACATCTGCCGGGCTTAGAGGAACCTGTTTCAAGCAAACACGCGCAGCTTATGGGGAATCATCTCGGGACTCGCGTGCAGGCCCAGGCAATTGAGTAGGAACCACGTACTTTCAATAATTTTTTGACAACTAAGCACTTCTTGAAGCCAGGATTTCTCTTATCTTTTCCCTTTCTTAGCTGCAAGAAAAGCATGTACATATTTTGTTGGTTGCAACTTTTCCAAAGCACTCTTTCTGGTTTTTGGTGACCGAAACAACTTTCTTTTTAAATTTTCTATTTTTTTTTTTTTTTTTTTGAGACAGAGTCTCATTCTGTTGCCCAAGCTGTGGTGCAATGGTGCAATCTTGGCTCACTGCAACCTCTGCCTCCCTCGTTCAAGCGATTCTTGTGCCTCAGCCACCACCAAGTAGCTAGGATTACAGGTGCCCACCACCACGCCTGGCTAATTTTTGTATCTTTTAGTAGAGATGGGTTTTCACCATACTGCCCAGGCTGGTCTTGAACTCATGGCCTCAAGTGATCTGTCCACCTTGGGCTCCCAAAGTGCTGGGATTACAGGCATGAGCCACTGTGCCCAGCCCTTTCTTTTCTTTTCTTTTCTTTTTTTTTTTTAAAGACAGAGTCTTGCTCTGTCACCCAGGCTGGAGTGTACTGGCACAATCTCAGCTCACTGCAACCACCGCCTCCTGGGTTCCAGTGATTCTCGTGCCTCAGCCTCCGAAGTAGCTGGGGCTACAGGTGTACGCGCCACCACGTGGCTAATGCTTTTGTATTTTTAGTAGAGACAGGGTTTCACCACATTGGCCAGGTTGGCTCCTGGCCTCGAGTGATCCAACAGCCTTTGCCTCCCAAAGTGCTGGGATTACAGGCATGAGCCACTGCACCTGGCTCATCTCTATTTTCTTTTGCCAAGAATCCTTTGTATACCCAAATTTCATGATGTCATGGGAGTGGAGTTAAATTGGAACCAGTTACATTATATGAGTAATTAGAGTCCAGTTTAACTACAATGACTAATAGGTCAATCCTGTTAGCGTCACATTCTGCTCCTGTCAGGAAGTGGTTATATAATGCACGGCGGGACTGCTAGAATGGTGGGTTTGTTCGTTTCTGGATAGTAAGTAATTAGCTTTAATTTGACTTTAAAAGTGTTAGGAGGTAGCCAGGTGCAGTGGCTCACACCTGTAATGCCAGCACTTTGGGAGGCCGAGGCAGGTGGATCACATGAAGTCAGGAGTTCAAGACCAGCTTGGTCAACATGGTGAAACCCCATCTGTACTAAAAAATACAAAAATTAGCTGGGTATGGTGGCATGCACCTGTAATCCCAGCTACTCAGGAGGCTGAGGTGGGAGAATTGCTTGAACCCAGGAGGCAGAGGTTGCAGCGAGTTGAGATTGTGCCACTGCACTCCAGCCTGGGGGATAGAGCAAGACTCCATCTCAAAAAAAAAAAAAAATGGCCGGGCGTGCTGGCTCAAGCCTGTAATCCCAGCACTTTGGGAGGCCAAGTCGGGCAGATCACGAGGTCAGGAGATCAAGACCAGCCTGGCTAACACGGTGAAACCCCGTCTCTACTAAAAAATACAAAAAAAAAAAAAAAAAACTAGCCAGGCGAGGTGGCGGGCGCCTGTAGTCCCAGCTACTCGGGAGGCTGAGGCAGGAGAATGGCGTGAACCCGGGAGGCGGAGCTTGCAGTGAGCTGAGAACCGGCCACTGCACTCCAGCCTGGGCGACAGAGCGAGACTCCATCTCAAAAAAAAAAAAAAAATATATATATATATATATATATATATAAAATGGTCAATAAATGCATGAAAAGATGTTCGACATCATTAGTCATTAGAGAAATGGCAATCAAAGCCCCATTGAGATTCATACCCACTAGGATGGCTAGAATCAGAAAGATAGACAAAAGTAAGTGCAAAGACACAGAGAAATTAGAATCCTCGTATGTTGTCGTTGGGATGCAAATGATGTAACCAGTTTGGAAAATAGTTTGGCAGTTCCTCAAAAGATTAAAAATAGCATTACCATGTGAACCAGAAATTACACTCATAAGGATACAACCTGGAGAAATGAAATATATGTCCACACAGAAATCTGTACACGAATGTTCCCATAGCATTTTTTTTTTTTTTTGAGACGGAGTCTCGCTCTGTCACCCAGGCTGGAGTGCAGTGGCCGGATCTTAGCTCACTGCAAGCTCCGCCTCCCGGGTTTACGCCATTCTCCTGCCTCAGCCTCCCGAGTAGCTGGGACTACAGGCGCCCGCCACCTCACCCGGCTAGTTTTTTTGTATTTTTTAGTAGAGACGGGGTTTCACCCTGTTAGCCAGGATGGTCTCGATCTCCTGACCTCGTGATCCGCCCGTCTCGGACTCCCAAAGTGCTGGGATTACAGGCTTGAGCCACCGTGCCCGGCCCCAACAGCATTATTCACAATGGCTAAAAGATGGAAACGACACAAATATCCATCAGGTGACACATGGATAAACAAAAGAGTTCTACATCACCACACAATAGAATGATAGCCGTAAAAAGGAATCAAGTGCTGATCCATGCTACAATATGGATGAACCTTGAAAACACTATTCTAAGCAAAAGAAGGCAGGTGCAAAGGATCTTACATTGTGATCATACATTACAAAGGGCATGTCCAGAATAGGCAGATTCCTAGAGACAGAAAATATATTGCTGGTTGCCAGGGGCTGGGAATTAGGGGAATGGGGATGACGACTATAGGGGACAGAGTTTCTTTTGGGGGGTGACAAAAACGTTCTAGAATTATATGGTGGTGATGGTTGCATATCCTTGGAATATACTGAAAACCACTGAATTGTGCACTTTGAAAGGATGAATTTATATATATATATATATATATATATAAAATGGTCAATAAATGCATGAAAAGATGTTCGACATCATTAGTCATTAGAGAAATGGCAATCAAAGCCCCATTGAGATTCATACCCACTAGGATGGCTAGAATCAGAAAGATAGACAAAAGTAAGTGCAAAGACACAGAGAAATTAGAATCCTCGTATGTTGTCGTTGGGATGCAAATGATGTAACCAGTTTGGAAAATAGTTTGGCAGTTCCTCAAAAGATTAAAAATAGCATTACCATGTGAACCAGAAATTACACTCATAAGGATACAACCTGGAGAAATGAAATATATGTCCACACAGAAATCTGTACACGAATGTTCCCATAGCATTTTTTTTTTTTTTTGAGACGGAGTCTCGCTCTGTCACCCAGGCTGGAGTGCAGTGGCCGGATCTTAGCTCACTGCAAGCTCCGCCTCCCGGTTTACGCCATTCTCCTGCCTCAGCCTCCCGAGTAGCTGGGACTACAGGCGCCCGCCACCTCACCCGGCTAGTTTTTTTTGTATTTTTTAGTAGAGACGGGGTTTCACCCTGTTAGCCAGGATGGTCTCGATCTCCTGACCTCGTGATCCGCCCGTCTCGGACTCCCAAAGTGCTGGGATTACAGGCTTGAGCCACCGTGCCCGGCCCCAACAGCATTATTCACAATGGCTAAAAGATGGAAACGACACAAATATCCATCAGGTGACACATGGATAAACAAAAGAGTTCTACATCACCACACAATAGAATGATAGCCGTAAAAAGGAATCAAGTGCTGATCCATGCTACAATATGGATGAACCTTGAAAACACTATTCTAAGCAAAAGAAGGCAGGTGCAAAGGATCTTACATTGTGATCATACATTACAAAGGGCATGTCCAGAATAGGCAGATTCCTAGAGACAGAAAATATATTGCTGGTTGCCAGGGGCTGGGAATTAGGGGAATGGGGATGACGACTATAGGGGACAGAGTTTCTTTTGGGGGGTGACAAAAACGTTCTAGAATTATATGGTGGTGATGGTTGCATATCCTTGGAATATACTGAAAACCACTGAATTGTGCACTTTGAAAGGATGAATTTTATGATATATATATATTATATCTCAAAAGCAATCATAGGGTATAAACTACCTTGATCAGCTTCTTTTCTGAGAGCAAACATTAACTGGGAGGAGAAAGTAAATTATTCCGGGCACGGTGGCTCATGCCTGTAATCCCAGCACTTTGGCAAGTGGATTACCTGACGTTGTGAGTTTGAGACCAGCCTGACCAACATGGAGAAACCTCGTCTAAAAATGCAAAATTAGCCAGGTGGGGTGGCGCATGCCTGTAATCCCAGCTACTCAGGAGGCTGAGGCAGGAGAATCACTTGAATCCAGGAGGGCGGAGGTTGCAGTGAGCCGAGATGATGCCATTGCACTCCAACCTGGGCGACAAGAGTGAAACTCCGTCTCTAAATAAATAAATACATACATACATAAACGAAAGAAAGAAAATAGAGATGAGTGAAGCCTCTGCATGGTCTGGATTCATGTTTGAGGCATGTCCTTCACCACCATCCATGGACTTTTGTCAAATTGCTGCTATTGTCAATGAAAACATCCACATGGCCTTCACTCCATCCCAGTGGGAAAAAGATACTCTCCGCCCTAGTGCTATTCCAGCTCTAAACATCTGCAATTCTGCAGGTTCTTAGTTTACTTCTGTAGGGAAGTGCTCACATTTGTTTCTTATTGGAACATTTTGGGGAAACAAGTGTATGAGAAGAGCCAACAGGAACATCAACTTGGGAACACCCTTTTGGAAATGAGGATGGAGCTCTGGCTTAGACTTCAAGGAAGCTGTTGAAACCTAACACAGGATGAGGCCCCCAAAGAAAGCCTGTTGTTGGACCCCAGGACTCAGCAGTCCCGTCACTGGCTACAAGAGTTGCTATTCCTCGGGGCGCCCTCCTTGCTTCCATTCCTTTCATTTGTCCTTACAGGGATTGTGGGTGAAATCGAGGAGACGAAACCAAGGGATCCCCACGATGAAGGTAAAGAACAGAATTTTTGGCCAGGTGTGGTGGAGGCAGGAGGCAGGAGGATTGCTTAAGCCCAGGAGTTTGAGAGCAGCCTGGGCAACATTGCAGAACCCCATCTATACAAAAAATGCAAAAATGAGCTGGCCATGGTGGCATATGCACCTGCACTCCCAACTATTGGGGAGGTTGAGGTGGGAGAACCATCTGAGCCTGGGAAGTCAAAGCTGCAGTGATCTGTGATCGTGCCACTGCATTCCAGCCTGGGCGACAGATCGATACTGTCCAAAAACAAACAACAAACAAAAAACTGATTTCTTTCTTTCTTTTTTTTTTCTTTTAGAGAGAGACGTTTTCTTGGTCTGTCACCCTGGCTGGAGTGCAGTGGCATGATCATAGCTCAGTGTAGCCCAGAACCCCTGGCTTCAAGCAATCCTCCCACCTCAGCCTCCCAAAGTGCTGGGATTATAGGTGTGAACCACCGTGCCTGGCCCCAGAGTAAATTTTAAAGCAGAATGTACAGTGGCAAAAGCGAGAATGAACTGAGGAGGGAAGGAGGGCAAGATTATAGAACTGCAAAGTAATTGAGTCATCTGGAGATCAGATTCAAGAAGGAAAAGGAGGCCGGGTCGGGTGTGGTGGCTCATGCCTGTAATGCCAGCACTTTGGGAGGCTGAGGAGGGCAGATCACCTGAGGTCAGGAGTTTGAGACCAGCCTGACCAACATGGTGAAATCCCATCTCTACTAAAAAATATAAAAATTAGCCAGGCGTGGTGGCGGGTGCCTACCCTAATCTTAGTATGCAAATGAATTCTCCCCTTGGCTGGTGCCATCTTGTCTGCTACTTAGTGTACACATGCCTGGCAGAGAAGGGAAGATGGATCCGCCATGCTGAACATGTCTAGCTCCTAGTTCCTGCTTGCATTCACCTGTGCAAGCTTCCAACTTGCTTGTCTGTGTCTGCAAACTTTACAGGCTGCTCTTTGTTAGAAAATGACTTGGGACTGCTTTTCATTAAAAAGAAAAAGCCTTACCGAGAACTTCCATACCCTCACTATCTGCCTAAGTGATTTCTTCCTAACTCCTATATCAATGTCTCTTGTTTTCTGTAAGATAAAAAGGAAACTCCCAAACAAAAAGGGACTTACACAGTTTAGAAAGGACCACCACCATTTAGAAAGGACATTTGGACCAGGTGTGGAGGCTCACGCCTGTGCTTTGGGAGGCCGGAGGTGGGACGACCGCTTGAGCCCAGGAGTTTAAGCTGCAGTAAGCTATGATCGCGCCACTGCACTCCAGCCTGAGCGACAGAGCAAGACCCAGTCTCAAAAAAGGCCAGGTGCATTGGTTCATGCCTGTAATCCCAGCACTTTGGGAGGCTGAGGTGGGTGAATCACCTGTGGTCAGGAGTTCAAAACCAGCCTGGCCAACATGGTGAAACCCCATCTCTACTAAAAGTACAAAAATTTGCCAGGCATGGTGGCATGATCCTGTAATCCCAGCTACTCAGGAGGCTGAGGGAGGAGAATCGCTTGAACCCAGGAGGTGGAGGCTGCAGTGAGCCATTCAGTGACCTCAGTGCAGGTCATTCCACTGCACTCCAGCCTGGGCGACAGAGTGAGACCCCGCCTCAAAAATAATAAATAAATAAAGATTTGATCATTCGAAAAATATTCCAAGGCAAAAAATTTTTGAGGAGAATTGAGATGACAAAAATCTCTCCACTGTAATCGCCAAAGACACAATTTTTGAAATTTAGGTTCCTAGAAAAAGTGTGTTACTAAGGGCGAGAATTCATGACACGCCCTAAAAATTATATGGGGATAAAAAATGCGAGCCTCTGATTTAATCTTGCAATTGCACCACACCAAGCTGGACAAGAAACAAACACTTCGGCCGGGCGCGGTGGCTCAAGCCTGTTATCCCAGCACTTTGGGAGGCCGAGACGGGCGGATCACGAGGTCAGGAGATCGAGACCATCCTGGCGAACACTGTGAAACCCCGTCTCTACTAAAAAAAAAAAATACAAAAAACTAGCCGGGCGAGGTGGCGGGCGTCTGTAGTCCCAGCTACTCGGGAGGCTGAGGCAGGAGAATGGCGTGAACCCGGGAGGCGGAGCTTGCAGTGAGCTGAGATCCGGCCACTGCACTCCAGCCTGGGCGGCAGAACGAGACTTCGTCTCAAAAAAAAAAAAAAAAAAAAAAAACTCTTCATCATCTTCAGTGAGACATGAAGTGGGTATGAAAGATGCCATTTTAGTATGGCTAAAACGACACGGCAATGCCAGCCAAGTAAAATACTCAGCGGAACTGGGGTGTGGCCAGGAGAATGTAGGCTTGCACACGGGGAGGTGGTGGAGTGAGCCGTCCACCTTGGGCAGCAGAACCAGGTTCCCGGGTTACTGAGCTGAGCTGGGCGGTTACTCAGCCTACAAGCACAGGTTTCCCAGCACTTAAACTTGAGGCTCCTGAAACCGACCAGGTGGTTCAGAATTCCTTGGAGGAGGTGGGAAGACGGTATCATCTCTGTCACTTGTGAGACTAAAGACCATTTCATTTTGCCCAGCAATAGCCTAGAATCTGTCATTTGTGGGACTAAAGACTAGCAATAGCCTAAAAGAGGTGGGTGGGGAGCGCCAGACAGGGCAGACCAGAGCGCAAAGGATCAAGAACCCTGGCGCGCAAGCACTGACAGGAAATGTTTGCTCAGCTGTCCAGGAGGGAGAGAAAAGGGAGAAAGCGCAGGCAGCGTGGCAGGTTAAGTGTAATCATGCGTGAGACAGAACCACTGTGAAAAATTCTCCGATTTTCCCACGGCAAAAGTCTCAGCCAGGCCAAGGGCGCTAAAGGAATCCGAGGCTGATCGCCCACGACCGGAGGTTACAGACTCAGGAAGAGTTCAGAAATTCAGGAAAATAAAAGCAGATTATCATTCAAGGGTTCTGTGAAGCAGAGAAAAGGTGAAATGACCGGAGGACCTGGGAGTGGCCGGGGTGGGGGCGGGCAGGAAAGCGATCGTTCCAGGTAAATTCCACCCGGAGGTGCGGCTGGAGAGGCAGGGAGCCAAGGCGCGCAGGGTGCGCCCTCTTCACTCGGAGCACCCTGTCGAGCAGATCAGCTCTAAGCAAGGCCAGGCTGGAGAGAAAAGTGCAGGACTGTGCTTCTGGGCGGCCTTCATTTTTATACCATGGGGAAAAAAATGCCCAGCTCATTTTTCTCTTCTCCTTCTTCTCCTCCTTCTCCTTCTCCTTCCTTCTCCTTCTCCTTCTCCTTCTTCTTCCTCTTCTTCTTCCTCTTCTTCTTCCTCTTCCAGGCTGGAGAGAAAAGTGCAGGACTGTGCTTCTGGGCAGCCTTCATTTTTATACCATGGGGAAAAAAATGCCCAGCTGATTTTTCTCTTCTTCTTTTCCTTCTCCTTCTTCTTCCTCTTCTTCTTCTCTTCTTCTTCCTCTTCCAGGCTGGAGAGAAAAGTGCAGGACTGTGCTTCTGGGCAGCCTTCATTTTTATACCATGGGGAAAAAAATGCCCAGCTGATTTTTCTCTTCTTCTTTTCCTTCTCCTTCTTCTTTCTTCTTCCTCTTCCTCTTCCTCTTCCTCGTCTTCTTCTTCCTTTTTTTTTTTTTTGAGACAGGGTCTCTGTCTCCCAGGCTGGATTTCAATGGCACGATCTTGGCTCACTGCAACCTCCGCTTCCTCGGTTCAAGCGATTCTCCTGCCTCAGCCTCCCGAATAGCTGGGATTACAGGCGCCCGCCACCACCCCCAGCTAATCTTTTGTATTTTTAGTAGAGACGGGGTTTCACCATGTTGGCCAGGCTGGTCTCAAACTCCTGAGCTCAGGCAATCCGCCTGTCTTGGCCTCCCAAAGTGCTGGGATTACAGGCGTGAGCCACAGCCCCCAGCGGAGTATAGCAGACATTTGCGTTTGTTAGCTCAGTAGCCTCAGAAGCCCGAGAGGTAGAACTCAACACAGAAGCAGCTCAGAGCAGCTCGCAGCCTTTCCAAGTCTGGTGGCTGGGGGAAGACCCAGCTGGGATTCGGCTGACTTCTGAGCCTTTTACCTCTCTACGGCTCTGACACCCTAGAGCACCAACACAGCTGCCTCTGAGTGTATTTTGAGACATTATATTTGTAAACTGCATGTAACTTTCTGAATGAAGTTTTAGAAACAGATGGCACACCCTCACTAGCTCATTTCTTGCCAGTATTCTCAATCGTTGGTACCAGACAGTCAGATACTGCTTTGGAGAGAGAAAATACTGCCAGACAAGGCAAAATCTTTAGCCTTTGACTCTTCAGCAAACACAAACTAATGAGAAACCTAGGTCTCGTTTTGCCAATAAGCAGAGACTGGAACACTCAATAATAATAGCGAGAGAAAGAACAGATCATGCAAATGAGGAGAACTGATGATGTTGCCAAGTGAACCTAGGTGAAGGGAATTAATAGAAGTGATTCTGCCTTTTCCTGGCTCTCTCTTTTTTGGTGAGCTATATGAAGATGTCAGGAGGGTTAGGATAAAAACCATGCCTTTTTTTTTGAGACAAAGTTTCACTCTTGTTGCCCAGGCTGGAGTGCAATGACATGATCTTGGCTCACCGCAACCTCCACCTCCTGGGTTCAAGCGATTCTCCTGTCTCAGCCTCCCGAGTAGCTGGGATCACAGGCATGTGCCACCACGCCCAGCTAATTGTTTTGTATTTTTAGTAGAGACAGGGTTTCTCCATGTTGATCAGGCTGGTCTCGAACTCCTGACCTCGTGATCCACCTGCCACGGCTTCCCAAAGTCCTGGGATTACAGGAGTGAGCCATGGTGTCTGGTCGAATTTTCTAAGTAGCTTAAAGTCACAGGGGAAACAAAACTTTTCACATAGACTTCTTGTTTGTTTGAATTGGCAAATGCCATCAAGAGTCCAGGAACTACAAGGAAGTGGTGACAGTGGTAGCCTCTGTGGCTACCCTTTGTACCTTTTGAATTCTCTACCAAGTTTTTAAATTTGTGTAAGAAAAAAAGAATTTATGTTCCAGACTTAAGGTCACTTTAAGGAACAGACAGGGAAGGACATAAACATATCATCCTTCAGTTGATCCAAATCTGGAGATGCTTTGAAATGGACAATGTCTAAGAGAGGGAGCTATGCTTTCCAAGCTTGGGTCCAAAGACAGAGGCTGTGCTGCTGAAGCTGTAAAGAGAGAGGGAAAGGAAGTGAATGGATTTGTTACAATCCTGTTTTTTTCTAGTCTTTTCTTTTTTTTCTTGATACAGGGTCTCTCTCTGTCACCCAGGCTGGAGTGCAGTGGTACCATCATGACTCACTGCAACCTTGACCTCCAGGGCTCAAATGTTCCCCTCACCTCAGTCTCCCAAGTAGCTGGGACTACAGGCACATGCCACTGTGCCCCGCTAATTTTTAAAATTTTGTAGAAACAGGGGTCTCACCATGTTGCGCAGGCTGGTTTCCAACTCCTGAACTCAAGCAATCCTTCTACCTTGGCTGGACAACTCATGCCTGTAATCCCAGTGTTTTGTTTTTTCTAAGACCACCAGATCGGGCGCAAAGGAACCAGCGACTAGGCAAGGGTAGGAGCAAAACTGCAAGTTTATTTTGGTCACCTAGCTTCAGGGGAAGAAGGTGGGTGAGGAGAGGTCTGTTGGCCTCCCGCGAATGAGGCCCGCAGAGTTCCCCGTGCTGCTCTGGGTCGGAGTTCCGACAGTCCCGACCGCAGTGGGGAAGCTGGGAAGTCCGCGGGTGGCACTCGTCCGGAGCGGCTTTTCTGGGAGTGGGAGGGCGATAGGCGGGGCACGGGCGTGTCCGGGGGCGTTCCGCAGGTGCGACCAGGTAAATCTTGGTCTCTTCAGATCGACGTCACCTGGCGCATGCCCAGTTGGTCTGTACCTTCCCAGGCGTCCGCTGCATTTTCGCGCGCGCGGGAAAAGTTGGGGGATGAAGAACCCGGAAGTGCGCCATCTTGCCTCCGTTCGTCCAAACACCCAGCACTTTGGGAGGTGGGATTTGCTTGGCCTAATCTTGGCAATTTTTAAAAGAAAATCTTTATAAATAGAAATTACAGGCGCGGTGGCTCACGCCTGTAATCCCAGCACTTTGGGATGCTGAGACGGGTGGATCAGCTGAGATCAGGAGTTCGAGACCAGCCTGGCCAACATGGTGAAATCTCGTCTGTACTAAAAATACAAAGAATTAGCTGGGTGTGATGGCAGGCACCTGTAATCCCAGCTATTCTGGAGGCTGAGGCAGGAGAATCGCTTGAACTTGGGAGGTGGAGGTTGCAGTGAGCCAAGATTGCACCGTTGCACTTCAGCCTGGGCAACAAGGGCGAAACTTCGTCGCAAGAAAAAAAAAAAAAAGAAAAAAAAAGAAAAGATTTCTCTAAATTGTAACATCTTCATCAGTGGAATAGGCGCAGGAGCCCACATGACAGGGCCTTTCGAAGGTTGAGATCATGTGGGTAAGGCTCCTTGGACAGCGGTTGGTGAAGCAGTAGCTTCCAGCATCATCCTAAGGCTGTCTCCACAGGCAGGATGGCCAGGGTTCTGCCCATCTCACAGGTAGGCAGGATCTGCTGGTGCTCCTAGTGGTTCTGGAAAAGAGATGTGAAAAGCGCACACAACCCACTGATCGGTGAGCAATTCCTGATTGCTTTATAGGTGAGGTTAGTGTTCTCTGCAGCCTTCAATGGGAAATGAGTAGAACCTAAGTAATGGGAATTGGGGAACCTAAAACCGAAGTAAGTGATGGTCAGTAGAATCAGGACAGTTGGACGGCAAAGGGAGAGAAAAGGGAAGATCTTCAAGAGAAAAGTGGACAAGTTAAAGGGCATGATGGAGGCGCTTACGGATTCAGGGAGGGGAGAGGAAAAGAAAATTTATTTCCAAGACAGAGGGGAAAAGCACATTCTAGGACTAGGTGAGGAATGACAAAAGCAGAAGAAATACAAAACTATCAAATGTCTGTGATAGTGTTTAGAAGCAATCAGAACAAGATCTGTGTGAATGAGAGGTCAGAAATGAGAAAATCGGGCTGGGCACGGTGACTCACGCCTGTAATCCCAGCACTTTGGGAGGCCAAGGTGGGTGGATCACTTGAGGTCAGGAGTTTGAGACCAGCCTGGCCAACATGGCAAAACCCTGTCTTCACCAAAAATACAAAAATTAGCCAGGCATGGTGGTGGCGTGCCTGTAATCCCAGCTGCTTGGGAGGCTGAGAGGGGAGAATCACTTGAACCTGGAAGGTGGAGGTTGCTGTGAGCCGAGATCACACCATTGCACTCCAGCCTGAGCAACAGAGCAGGACTCCTTCTCAAAAAAAAAAAAAAAAAAAAAAAATCACATGAGCATATTTTTTTAAAATGCATATAATAATATAAATAAAAAATACATTTAAGATGTTTAGGGTGAATCAAGTCACTGTCTTGGTCAGGAATCCATAAGTGTTCCCTTTGTCCTGGTGTTCAAGGCCTTCCAAGATCTTGACCCAAATGCACCTAACCAGTCCTGCCCCTCACTACAATAAATAAAGTCATTTAGTAAATCTTTCTTTGCCAGGCATGGTGGTTCACACCTGTAATCCCAGCACTTTGGGAGGCTGAAGCAGGAGGATCGTTAGAGGCCAGGAGTCAGAGACTAGCCTGGGCAACATAGTGAGATCCTGTCTCTACAAAAAAAAAGAAAAAAGTTAAAAATCAGCGGGGTGCTACGGTGCACACCTGTAGTCCAAGCTACTCAGGAGGCTGAGACAGGCGAACTGCTTGAGCCTAGGAGTTTGAGGTTACAGTGAGTTATGATTCTATCATCGCACTCCAACGTGGGTGACAGAGCAAGACCCTGCCTCTAAAAAACAAAACAAAATAAAACAAAAACCTTTCTTGACCACGCGTCTTGGGCTAGGAACTGAAAGAATGAAGGCTTGACTCTGCTCTTTTTATCTAATGAGAATGCACTCTACTCCAGGTAGACCAGCTCTCTTCGGAAAGCAAAGTTTCTTTCCCTGACACCTTTGCTCACACCCTTTGTAGCTGAAAAAATAACTCTCAGCAATGCACCTAGGATAAATGCATTCAGAAATTGCTTCCCCAGTAAAGGACCTGTCGTTATTCCTCTTGCCTTAGATTGTTTCCCGAGCTTCCCTTGCCGCATCTATGTCCCACTTTCCCTCTCTGGCCATTCAACAAATTCATTCAGTAGCGGCCCCTTCAAGGAGCTTGCAACCTAGAAGAGATAAAACAAGTACTAGTAAGTGACTGTGATAGTGACCAGCATGTGGCAAAAGTGCTACTGCAGGAAGGGAGATGGTGGAAGAGGAGGGAAAGAATGCACTAGAATGACTTTATGGAGGAGGTACCATCGGAAATGGAAGGGCATGAGTAGGACTATAGAGATTGGACGGTTGATTGAATTGATTGAGAGCTGGTTGAGTAAGTATCTTGCATGGCTGCATTTGGTATGTTTGATGGGGGTAGTGGTGGTAGTGGTGTTTAAAATGATGGTAGTCGTGGTAGTGATATTTCGGTGACAAACATAGAGAGCTTGATTTGAGCAATGCTGTGAAGAGCTTTTGTTGGCACGCTGGGGAATTTGTATTTAATATAGTAGCCAACAGGGATTCATCAAAGGTCTTTGAGAAGAAGAGTGACATAGAACCATGTAATCTTAGAGCTCAAAGGGAACTTAAAGGCCTTTAATTCCACCAAAAGTTTGACATCTCTGTCTACCAAGTGTGAGCTGGGAAACTAGTTTCTCACTGTCATGAGGGTTAAATGAGAGGGCACTTGTAAAGTGCTCAGTCCATGGTTTGACATCTAGTAAAGCTCAATTAATGTAGTAAAGCTCAATTAATGTTGACTGACACTGTCATCACCATCATCACCATCATCATCATCATCATTACCAGCATCACCATCATCATCATCATCACCATCATCATCACCATCATCACCACCATCATCACCATCATCACCATCATCACCACCATCACCATCATCATCACCATCATCATCACCATCATCACACCATCATCACCATCATCATCGCCATCATCACCATCATCATCGCCATCATCACCATCATCACCACCATCATCACCATCATCATCATCATTATCACCATCATCACCACCATCATCACCATCATCATCGCCATTATCACCATCATCACCATTATCATCACCATCATCACCACCATCATCACCATCATCACCATCATCATCACCACCATCATCACCATCATCACCATCATCATCACCATTATCACCATCATCACCATCATCATCACCATTATCACCATCATCACCATCATCATCACCATCATCACCACCAGCTTGGTTGTTATTTAGGAAGGTGTTCCTTAAGCCTTATTCCTCGGTTGTCCTATAAGTATTTGAAGACAACTGTCCCATTCCTGTGTGAGCTTTTTCCTCTTTAAATATTCCTGGTTTCTTCCAGCACTCCTTATGCATGGATGTCACATTCCCTTACCCTCCCGACTCTCTCTAGCCCTTGTAAAATGTGGTACACAGAATCCAGTAGTCTGTCTGATCATAGCTGACCACAGCAGGTTCTTCCTTTCTTCCATTCTAGAGATGATGCCTGAATTGAAAAAAAAAAAAAGGCCGGGCGCGGTGGCTCAAGCCTGTAATCCCAGCACTTTGGGAGGCCGAGTCGGGTGGATCACGAGGTCAGGAGATCGAGACCATCCTGGCTAACACGGTGAAACCCCGTCTCTACTAAAAAATACAAAAAACTAGCCGGGCGAGGTGGTGGGCGCCTGTAGTCCCAGCTGCTCGGGAGGCTGAGGCAGGAGAATGGCGTGAACCCGGGAGGCGGAGCTTGCAGTGAGCCGAGATCCGGCCACAGCACTCCAGCCTGGGCGACAGAGCGAGACTCCGTCTCAAAAAAAAAAAAAAAAAAAAAAAAAAAAAAAAGAACCAAAAAGTTTTCGGCAGCCTCATCACATTGAATCTCTGAATATAATGCTGATTTAAACTCCCAAGCCATTCTTACATACACTACTGCTGAGCTGCAGTCTTTCCACTCTCTCCTTGCACTTGGTCCCAGCACAGAGCTTCAGATTGCTTTATGATGATTAAATCTCCTCTTATTGTCAGGAAAAGGCCTTGAAATGGGCAGAAAGATGACTGAGTTTCCTTTCAATGGATTGCTGGGTATTATCTAGCAGAGGCTTCAGGGTTGTGTCGTCTGATTTCACAGGGTCTGTGTCTTTCATCGTTTTTGACTGAACTATTTTGTAACTGTAAATTATAGAAAACACAAGGTTATGGAAAAGATTCTTGTCCATGGAGATAACAGGAGTTTTGTCTGGTAGAAATGCAATTGATTGCTACCCCATAAAGAGGCTGTCAGTCTTGCGTCTCTTAGTAAATTTATTTCAGCACTCTTTTCTGCTTGTAAATATGTCTGTTCTTTGGATACTCTTTCAGCCAGTTGTAATATTTTACTACCTGCACAATTAATTAATGAGTTAATTTAAAAATCTTGGACACATGTCCATTATATAAATATATATATACACATGCATATATATATACACGCATATATATGTGATATATATGCACATATATGAATATATATTCATTATATATGCATATATACATGCATATATTCATTATATATATGCATATATATTTTGAGACAGAGTCTCCCTGTGTGTGTGTATATATGCATATATATGCATATGTAAATGTATATGCATATATATGCATATATATGCCTTTAAAATCAGGCTTTTTTTTTTTTTTTTTTTTTGAGACGGAGTCTTGCTCTGTCGCCCAGGCTAGAGTGCAGTGGCCGGATCTCAGCTCACTGCAAGCTCCGCCCCCTGGGTTCACGCCATTCTCCTGCCTCAGCCTCCCGAGTAGCTTGGACTACAGGCGCCCGCCACCTCGCCCGGCTAGTTTTCTTGTATTTTTTAGTAGAGACGGGGTTTCACCGTGTTAGCCAGGATGGTCTCAATCTCCTGACCTCGTGATCCGCCCGTCTCGGCCTCCCAAAGTGCTGGGATTACAGGCTTGAGCCACCGCGCCCGGCCAAAATCAGGCATATTTTATTTATATATTATATATGTATGTTTTTTTTTCTGAGACAAAGTCTCCCTTTGTTGCCCAGGCTGGAGTGCAGTAGCGCAATCTTGGCTCATAGTTATCTCCACCTCCTGGGCTCAAGTGATTCCCATGTCTCAGCTTCCTGAGCAGCTGGGACTACAGGAGTGCGCTACCATGACTGGCTAACTTTTGTAATTTTAGTAGAAATGGGATTTCACCATGTTGGCCAGCTGGTCCTGAACTCCTGGCCTCAAGTGATCCATCCGCTTCGGTCTCCCAAAGTGCTGGGATTACAGGCATGAGCCACTGCACCTGGCTTATTTTATATTTGTATGAGAACCATGATTTTTTACTTCAACACATTTATAACAGTGCAGATACAGCATATTGCATTCTGATTTTCCTATTCCACGACAAATTGGAGAGGTCTGAACAGGGCAGAAATGAAGACTGACCAAGCCATAGAGACCTCATTTTAGATTAGTTATGACACTCTCAACCTGTATGTCTTGGTAAAGTTGTTCAACCAGATACTAATTCACTTAACCAAATCGATCTGCTTTTACTTACAAACAGGTTGTTTATAAATCCATTTGTTCATAAGTTCAAAGTGATTAATAGGTGGTTAAAGTTAAAACTTGCAATCCCCAGATACATTTCTGCCAATGGTGACTGTAGGTCAGACTTTTATAGCTTTAAAATCAGGCATACATTTTTCCTTTTTGCTCATTTGCATTCTAATGGACACCCTTTGCCAAGATAGACCAGTCTATTATTGAAAATCCGGACCGATCTTGTTGTACAGTATCGAGGAGAAATGTGTGAACCCAGAAAGAGCCACCCTTCAAGATGGATTGTGAGTGGCTAACTGGATCTGAGTCCTTAATGGAACTGAGAGCCATTTGCCGACTGGAGGTTACACTTGTATCCTGTACAAGCGGAACAGTAGTTAAACTTTGGGGCTTTCCTAGCCGTCTGGTCCTGTCGATGCCACCAGAATCAACCACTGCTGGAAGGCCCCATTCTGCCACCTGGACCCGACCCATGAACTGTCATCTGTGGTCGGTTTTAACATCAGCCAATCAGGATTGAGTGATCTCGCATGCCTCATTTGCATAGCAGACGGGAGGGGGATCCCGGGCTGGAACTTTCCCTAGCAAGACAGTCCCCTCTTGGTTCTGGTGGAGTGCACTTTTGTTTGGTATAGAAGGCGTCCCCTCCGCAGTTTGAAAACTGCTTGCTGGAATAACGTCTCTTTTTCTTTCTTTTTTTTTAAGAGATGTCTCTCTCTGTCGCCCAGGCTGGAGTGCAGTGGCACAATCCTGGCTCTCTGCTGCCTTCAACTCCTGAGCTCAAGAGATCATCCCACCTCAGCCTCCCAAGTAGCTATAGGCACACACCACCACATTGACTAATTTTTTAATTTCAATTTTTTGTAGCGGTGAGGTCTGATATGGTTTGGTCTGTGTCGTTACTGAAATCTCATCTCAAACTGTAATCTCCACGTGTGGAAGGAGGGACTGGGTAGGGGGTGATTGGATCATGGGGGCGGATTTCCCCTTGCTGTGATAGTGAGTGAGTTCTCATGAGATCCGGTTGTTTAAAAGTGTGGCACTTCCCCCTTCGCTCACTCTCCTGCTTTGCCATGGTAAGACGTGCTTGCTTACCTTTCGCCTTCTGCCATGACTGTAAGTTTCCTGAGGCCTCCTGGTCATGCTTCCGGTTAAGCCTGTGGAACTGCGAATCAATTAAAACTCTTTCCTTTATAAATTACCCAGTCTCAGGTAGTTCTTTACAGTAATGTGAGAACGGACTAATACAAAGTCCCACTATGTTGCCCCGGCTGGTCTCAAACTCCTGTACTTATGCGATCCAGGTGATCCTCTCGCCTTGGCCTCCCGAAGTGCTGGGATTACAGGCATGAGTCACCATGCCGAGATCTCGCCATTGCACTTCAGCCTGGGTGACAAGGCAAGACTCCATCTCAAAAAAACAAAACAAAACAACACTGGGGGAAAAACCATAGCTAACAAGTTCTGAGGTTTAAACTATCATAGATGTTTTTGAAACGTTGTTTGAAAGCAGTTGAGAGCAGAAACGAAGATGACAGAACAATTCAGTTTCTCTGCCTCCCTTGGTAAAAATTTAGCTGTTTTTCAATAGGTTAAACAAATGATTTTGACTGGAATTATGCTAGGGCTTTACTGGGTGGGGCATCGTTACTTATTTATATGCTGTTACAGGATGAATTATGTCTCTCTCAAAATCCATGTGTTGAAGCCTTAACCCTCGATATCTCAGAATGTAACATATTTGGAGATACAGTCTTTAAACTGGTGATTAAGTTAAAATAAGGCCCTTCCCTTTTCCTTAGCAAACTAATGCAGGAACAGAAAACCAAACAGTCCGTTTTCTCACTTACAAGTGGGAGCTAAATGATGAGAACACATGGACACACAGAGGGGAACACCACACACTGGGACCCGCTTGAGGGTAGAGGGTGGAGGCGGGAGAGGAGCAGAAAAAAGAACTATTGGGTACTAGGCTTAGTACCTGGGTGACAAAGTAATCTGTAAAACAAAGCCCTATGACATGAGTTTAACCTATATAGCAAACCTGCACATGTACCCTTGAACTCAAAATAAAGGTTTAAAGCAACAACAACAGCAACAAACATGAGGCCCTCAGGGTGGGCCGTAGTCCAAAATGACTGGTGTCCTTTTAAGAAGAGGCGATTAGAACAGACACACGCAGAGGCCAGGCCGTGTGAGGACCCTGTGTGTTTCTGAGCTGCAGGTCTGGAGTAGTCACTCCTTGGCATTGCTTTTGTCTGAGAGGTTTCATTGATAACACAACAGAGCAGCCCCAAATGGCATAGCAAGCTTCTCCCTCAGCTGCCAGGGAGCTGCAGATCTCCTTTCTGGGTTCACCTGCCTTGGAACTGGGGCTCTGGCCTCTTGACTGGGAGGGTCTGAGTCAGGGCTGAATCCTCCTAAGGGCCAAGGAGGGAAAGGTGCTGTGGGCCCCCCTGGCCTTACACACACAGCAGGAAGCCTCCGATGGGTATTTCCAGGGGTCATCCCTGGCCATAGAGCAATTTTTCAGAGATGATAAAACGGTCTGATAACTGTCCTTCCTGCTCCAGTTCCTTGAACTCCTCATCCCTTCTGCGGGCTGCAGGCCCTATGCGGGGCCTGCCTGGGGCTCAGGCCCTATGCAGAGAGGCGCTATCTGAACATGGTAAAAGGCCAGCGACTAGCTGCTTAGGAGCTGTAACTTCAGTCTTCGTTTAAATTCTCATAAAAAATTATTCTTTTTTGAGACAGGTTTCACTCTGTCACCCAGGCTGGAGTGCAGTGGCGCTATCTCGGCTCACTGCGACCTCCATCTCCCAAGTTCAAGCGATTCTCCTGCCTCAGCATCCCAAGTAGCTGGGATTACAGGCGTGCACCACCACCTGGCTAATTTTCGTATTTTTGGTAGAGACGGAGTTTCACCGTGTTGGCCGGGCTGGTCTCAAAATCCTGACCTCAAGTGACCAAGTGCCTTGGCCTCCAAAAATGCTGGGATTACAGGTGTGAGCTATTGTGGCTGGCCCTTTTTTTTTTTTTTGTCTTGAGACAGGGTCTCACTCTGTCCAGGCTGGAAGGCAGTGGTGCCATCATAGCTCACTGTAGCCCCAAGCAATCCTCCTGCCTCAGCTTCCCAAGTAGCAGGGACTACAGGTGTGTGCCACCACCATGCCTGGCTAATTATTATTATTTCTTTTGAGACAATGTCTTGTTATGTTGCCCAGGCTGGTGTTGAACTCCTGGTCCCAAGTGATCCTTCAGCCTTGGCCTCCCAAAGTGCTGGGATTATAGTATAAGCCACCACACCCTGCCTAAAAATTTACTTTTTAATGTCAAACATACATTCTTGTAGTAGTGAGGTAATCTCTCACAGCTCAGACAGTAATTTTTTTTTTTTTTTTTTGAGACGGAGTCTGGCTCTGTCGCCTAGGCTGGAGTGCAATGGTGTGATCTCGGCTCACTGCAAGCTCCGCCTCCCGGGTTCATGCCATTCTCCTGCCTCAGCCTCCCGAGTAGCTGGGACTACAGGCGCCAACCACCACACCCAGCTAATTTTTTGTATTTTTAGTAGAGACAGGGTTTCACTGTGTTAGCCAGGAAGGTCTCGATCTCCTGACCTTGTGATCTACCCATCTCTGCCTCCCAAAGTGCTGGGATTATAGGCGTGAGCCACCGTTCCCAGCCTCAACCAGTATGTTAAATAAAAAGCTTGGGTGCTGGACCCCAACTGTCTAAATCCAATTCCTAGCCTGGCTAGTTAGAAGCTGTGTGAGCATAAGCCCCTTACTTAACTTCTCTGATCATTACTTTCCTTGCCTATAAAATGGTGATGATAATGTACCTACCTTGAAAATCGGAGGATTCAATGAGTTTGAAACACAGACATCTCTTAAAACATGCTAGGCACACAGGAAGCATTCAGTACATAATAATGAGTTCTTTTATTGTGGCAAAATCTGCATAACAAGGCGGGTGTGGTTCCTCGCGACAGTAATCCTAGCACTTTGGGAGACCAAGGTGGGTGGATCATCTGAGGTTGGGAGTTCAAGACCAGCCTGACCAACATGGAGAAACTCCGTCTCCACTAAAAATACAAAATTAGCTGGGCATGGTGGTGCAGGCCTGTAATCCCAGCTACTCGGGAGGCTGAGGCAGGGGAATTGCTTGAACCCAGGAGGCGGAGGTTGTGGTGAGCTGAGATCGTGCCATTGCACTCCAGCCTGGGCAACAAGAGAGAAACTCTGTCTCAGAAAAAAAAAAAAAAAAAAAAAAAAAATATATATATATATATATATATACACACACACACATATGCACACACACACATATATACCACACACACATTATTTACCATTTTAACTGCTTTTATTTTTATATTTGTTAATTATTATTATTATTATTAATTTTTTTTGGAGACAGAGTTGCCCAACTGTTGCCCAGGCTGGAGTGCAGTGACATGACCTCGACTCACTGCAACCTCTGCCTCCTGGGTTCAAGCACAGTTCTTGTGCCTCAGCCTCTCGAGTATCTGGTACTACAGGTGCCCACCACCATGCCTGGCTAATTTTTTTTTTGTATTTTAGTAGAGATGGGGTTTCACCATGTTGCCCAGGCTGGTCTTGAACTCCTGAGCTCAGGCAATCCACTGCCTCCGCCTCTAAAAGTGCTAGGATTACAGGCGTGAGCCACCGCGCCTGGCCATTTTAACCGTTTTTAGTTGTACGGTCTGTGGCATTAAGTATGTTTACATTGTCGTGCAACCATCACCACCGTCTATCTCCAGAGCCTTTTCATCTCCCCAGACAGAAACTCTGTCCCGTGTCACCATTCCCTCCCCCGCCCAGCCTCTGGCAACCATCATTCTACTTTCTGGCTCCATGAATTTGACTACTGTAGGGATCTCATAGAAATGGCATCATACAGACCAGGCATGGTGGTTCATGCCTGTAGTCCCAGCACTTTGAGAGGCTGAGGCATGTGGATCACCTGAGGTCGGGAGTTCAAGACCAGCCTGACCAACATGAGAACTCCCGTCTCTACTAAAAGTACAAAATTAGCTGGGTGTGGTAGCACATGTCTGTAATCCCAGCTACTTAGGAGGCTAAGGCAGGAGAATTGCTTAAACCCGGGAGGTGGAGGTTGTGGGGAGCTGAGATCATGCTATTGCACTCCAGCCTGGGCAATAAGAGTGAAACTCAGTCTCAAAAAAAAAAAAAAAAAAAAGGCATCATACAGTATTTGTCCTTCTGTGATTGGCATACTTCCTTTGGCATAATATCCTCAAGGTCCATCCATGTAGCATGGGTTAGAATGTCCTTCCTTTTCAAGGGTGAATAATATTCCACTGTATGAATAGACCACATTAAAAAAATCCATTTGTCTGTCGATAAATACTTGGGTTGCTTCCACCTTTTGGTGTTATGAATAAAGCTGCTATAAACATTTGTGTATAAATGCCTCTTTGATACCCTGTTTTCAATTATTTTGGGTATATACCCAGAAGTGGAATTGTTGGATCCTATGGTCATTCCACGTTTAATCTTCTGAGGAAACGCCATGCTGTTTCCCGCGGCGAATGCACCATCATTCTCATGGTTTCAGACACCATCTTTAAGGCTGATGAATTCCAGCTTTATAGCTGCAGCTTTACACCGCCCCTGAGTTGTAGACAGATGTATGCCATTTCCTACTTGATCTTGTCAATTCGATGTCTCACACATCTTCTTCAAACCGCACCTCCTCCTTGCCCCTCTCTTACTTTCCCTCATTTTGGTAAATGGTGCTAACTGAGCAGCGAGTTGCCCCAGCTGAAAACCTTCTGCAGAGCCCAGTGGAGTCTCAGCCAGGAACAGGGAAGTCAATCCCCCCTTCCCACAAGCCTGTGACCCCAACCCACAGTGGATAGGCGCCCCAAAGGGATCCAGGGTGGTCAAGAGCCCTGGATCACTAGGGAAAAGATTCTTTGACTACACTTGGGGAGGAATTTATCCTGACTGAATGTGTACCGTGTGCCAGACATCATCTAGGTGATAGGGATACAACAGAGAACAGAACAGACGAAATCCTGTTGTCATGAAACTTTTATTCTGTGAGGTTGCATTTACTCCGTGTCTATTACTAAGCATTGTCAAGAGCCAGGCCCTGACCTTGCACTAAGATACGGAAGTGAGCAAAATGCACAAACATGCAATTACATATGGTGATAAATTAATTCATTCAGCCAGTAGTCCAGATTGCTATATGCACACATAGCAGGTGATTAGATCTGGCTTGGGAACTGGGGAATTCCTAAAAAATGTAAATTGAAGGAAATTTATTTATTTATTTTCTGAGCCAGAGTCTCTGCTACCCAGGCTGGAGTGCAGTAGTGCAATCTCAGCTCACTGCAACCTCCACTTCTCAGGTTCAGTCGATTCTCGTGCCTCAGCCTCCTGAGTAGCTGGGACTATAAGTGTGCACCACCATGCCCGGGTAATTTTTTGTATTTTTAGTAAAGACGGGGTTTCACCATGTTAGCCAGGCCAGTCTTAAACTCCTGGACTCAACTGATCCACCTGCCTCAGTCTCCTAAAGTGCTGGAATTGCAGGCATAAGCCACTGCGCCTGGCCAAATGAACTTTATTTTTAGGAATGGTTATAGATTTACAGAGAAATCATGAAGTTAATACAAAGAGTAGTTCCCATATATCTTGCACTGTTTCCTCTGTTTCTAACATCTTACATCAGTGTGGTACATTTGTTACAATATTGAACCAGTGTTGATACCTTATTATTAACTAAAATCCACAAGATATTCAAATTTTTCTTTCTTTCTTTTTTTTTTTTTTCCTGGAAATGGAGAATTTTCCTGTCACCCAGGCTAGAGTGCAGTGGTGCGATCTTGGCTCACTGCAAACTCCACCTTCTGGGTTCAAGTGATTTTTCTGCCTCAGTCTCCTGAGTAGCTGGAATTACAGGCGCCTGCCACTACGCCTGGCTAATTTTTGTATTTTTAGTAGCAACAGGGTTTCACCATCTTGTCCAGGCTGGTCTCGAACTCCCGGCCTCAAGTGATCCACATGCCTCAGCCTCCCAAAGTGCTGGGATTACAGGCGTGAGCCACCATGCCCAGCCAGGTATTAGATTTATGTAGTTTCTGTCTGATGTCATTTTTCTGTCTTAGGACCCCATCCGTGTAACCATATTACATGTAGTCATCATGTCTCCTTACGTTCCCCTTAGTTGTGACAATTTCTCAGCTTTTCCTTGCTTTTGATGACCTTGACAATTTTGAAGAGTATTGATCCAGTAAATTTTGTAGGATGCCCTCTATTAGAATTTCATTAATGTTCTTGTCATGGTTAGACTGGGATTATGGGTTTTGGGAGGAAGCTCATAGAGGTAACGTGCCATAGTGGTGGCTCAAGCCTGTAATCCTTGCCCTTTGGAAGTCCAGGGTGGGAGGACTGCTTGAGGCCAGGAGTTCTAGACCAGCCAGGGTAATACAGCAAGACCCCATCTCTAAAAAAAAAGCTCAGCATGTTGACACATGCCTGTGGTCCCATCTACTTGGGAGGTGGAGGCAGGAGGGTTGTTTGAGCCCTGGATGTTGAGACTGCAGTCAGCAGAGATCATGCCACTGCACACTCCAGCCTGGATGACAGAGGGAGACCCTGTCTCAAAAAAAAATTTTTTTTTTTTTTAAAGAAGAGCAGGGGTTATGTTCATGCATCACCTCCTCGATAGTGTGTGTGTTTTGTTTTTAACAGCGTTATTGAGGCATAATTTACATGCCACAAAGTTCACCTGTTTTAGGTGAAGAGTTAGATGAGTTTTAGTAAATGTATACAGTTGTGCCTGAGGGAACTGCTCTGTGAATTGACAAGCAAAGGATGGGAATGATTTAATGAGACAAAGAAAGGAAAAAACTGCTCCAGGCAGAGATGATGGCTGGAGCCTCTGCAGGGAGCATAGCACATTTAAGGAACTCCGGTGAATCCTGAATCGCCATGAAAAGGCAAAATATGTCACCCCAGTTCATTCACTATGCTTCCTATTTCCTATTTAATATTTCCTTCCAAACATGTGAGAGTCAACAGCATTTTAATGCCTAAATGCATAAACTCTATTTATGCAAAACACTTGTCTAGAACAACTGAGTCCCTGATGGTTTACTCAAGGTTTTACCATAACAAGAAGTAAATATTAGGATGGTAAAATTCAGAATGGTCCCTGAGGGGGAATAAAATTGTAATAAAATTTCCTCCTTTTTCAGGTCTTGTTGCAGTGAGAATGTAAAGTACATGCACTATGTGCTTTGTGATGGAGTCATTGATTTATTTCTCTTTGGAACAAGCACACCACAACAAAGTGAGAATGAGAAGGTAATTCAGAGGGAGAAGAAGGAAACGGAACTCTATTCAGAAATATATCCTCATATGAACTTAGAATCTGAAATAAATCCCCGTCCTAAAAACACCAAAAGGCTGTTTCCATAAGTGAGGCAACCAAGAGACCCTCTCAGGACTTCTGTGGGATATTGGAATCCCCTGGCATATATGAAATCCAGATTAGTCAGGATAGGTAAGGTTGTGCTACGGTAACAAAGAAACTCTTTATTTTCAACAACTTCGTACTGAAGCAGTGTCGTTGTCAGGGGTAAATACTGGAGGTTTGCCATCTCATGCTAAGGAAATTGATGATGCAGGCACACAGATGCAAGTTTAAAAGCAGAGGCTTAAGTGTGAGAGAGATTTAATAGAGAGAAAGAGAAAAGCTCTCTCTCCTGCAGAGAAAGAGGGGCTCCCCAGGGGGTCTTCCGGACTGTGGTGAATTGCGGGGGTGGGGGTAGGGTGGGATCATAGACTGGCTTGAAGAGGCAGTGTCTGATTTACATAGGGCCGAAAGATTGGTTGGACCAGGTGTGATGTTTACATAGCAAGGGAAGAAAGTGGCCACTCCACCCTAATCTTTTATTATGCAAACGGTTTGCTATCTGGCCGGCGCCATGTTGTCTGCTCCTTACTATACACACGGTTGATAAAGAAAAGGGAAGAGGGAGCCTCCATGTTGAACATGCCTGGCCCGTTTTTCTATTGGCAGAGCTGCCGGCATTCACTCGTGCAAGCTTCCAGCTTGCTTATCTATGTCTGCAGCTCGAATTTACAGGCTGCTTTTTGTTAGAAATGAAATGATTTGGGGGCTGGAAACCTTACTGAGGACTTTCTTACCCTCACTATCTGCCTAAATAATTTCTTTTTAACTCTTATATCAATACAACAGGTTATTGTTTGATGTAGGTCCAGTAGCTTTCCGTGGTGGCTTTCCTCCAATAATTGGTTCAGGAATCTAGGCTCCATCTGTCTTGTGATGGTGTCATCTCCATCATGTGCCCTCAAGAACTTGCCACAGACCAAGTGTGGTGGCTCATGATGCCTGTACTCCCAGCACTTTGAGAAGCCAAGGTGGGAGGATCACTTGAGTCCAGCAGTTTGAGACCAGCCTGGGCAACCTAGTGAGACCCCATATCTACAAACAATATTAGCCAGACATGGTGGTGCACACTTGTGGTCCCAGCTACTTGGAAGTCTGATGTGGGAGAATCACTCGAGCCCAGGAAATCAAGTCTACACTGAACCATGATCACACCACTGCACTTCAGCCTGGGTGACAGAATGAGAACCTCTCTCAAAAAACAATTTGCCACGGAAGAGGAAGAGAGAGGGTGGATAATGACATGGGAGATTTTATGGGCAGGATTGAAAGTGGTATACATCCCTTCTGCCCATGCCCCTTTGGTCAGAATCCAGTTACGGTGGCCCAATCTAAGGGCAAAATAGGCTGGGAATTATAGTCTTCTTGTGTACATAGGAAGAAGACAATAAAATGGGATTTGGTGAACGTATAATACTATCTTTGCCACGAGCTCCTAATTTTGTTATTAGATGCTTTCCGTTATAAAAGAATCCAGCTTGTAGCAGATGTAACATAGGTGTATAAAGGTGAAACTAATGATCTCCCTACTCTCTGTTTCCTGGCTTCTATGCCCTGTGTCGCCTGCCACACCACCCTCCTTGTGGGTGTAATTGTATCCCACATGCGTGAATGGTTCAGGAGACGTTAACTCTGGAAGGCCCTTCTGAACTGGAAGTTCTTCTGATAAACCTTCTAGAGTTGCTGAAAAATGCCCAAATGAAATGTTTATCCAAGAAGTCCAGCAGGTTGACAGGGGAGCGACAGTGTTTTGTTGGAATTTAAGATCCAGTGCTTTCGTTTATGTTTTCCTCGGTTGATTGCACTGTTTGGCAACAGAAAGACCTGGATTCAGGACCTGGCTCTGCCTCCTACCCTCTATGTGACTTTGGACAAGTAGTAAACTCTTCTGAACATTATTTACCTCAGCTTTGAAACAGAGATCTGGTATCTATCCCATGTGGTATTTGCAATGCTACAAGATAGAGACCAGTCTTAAATCTGCTGGATTGTTGGGTACCTCTGACGTCTCAGCATCCACAACTAGAGAACAAGCCAGCTCTTATTTCAAATGTGTACACTGGGTCAGGCGCAGTGGCTGACGCCTGTCTGTAATCCCAGCACTTTGAGAGGCCGAGCAGATGGATTGCTTGAGTCCAAGTGTTTGAAACCAGCCTGGGCAACGTGGTGAAACCCTGTCTCTATGAAAAATGCAAAAATTAGCCAGGTGTGGTGGTAATACATCTGTAATCCCAGCTACTCATGAGGCTGGGGCAGGAGACTCGCTTGAACCCATTAGGCAGAGGTTGCAGTGAGCTGAGATCAAGCCGATGTACCCCAGCCTGGGTGACAGAGGGGGACCCTATCTGAAAAAAAAAAAAAAAAAATCAAGTGTGTCAGTGTGACCGAGAAGCTGGGTTAATCCTCGGCAGAGAAAAGTGCCATCTGATGGGGAGGAAAGGAAGAGCAATTATAGACTAAAAAATGTCTAGGTTTGAAGGTTTGGAGTAACCATTTAGGAAAGATAAATCTAGACTGGGAAACTTGGAAGTTATTAGAAGCATGTTGAGAAGGATCAGGCATTTTGCTACTTATTTTCCTGTTCATTAGTTATGCATAGTTCCCTTCAACAGGGGCAGAGCCCCGCGGTGGCAGATCTTGTTTTTTTCTTTCTTTCTTTCTTTCTTTCTTTTTAAATGAAGTCTCCCTCTGTCGCCCAGGCTGGAGTGCAATGGCATGATCTTGGTTCACTGCAACCTCTGCCTCCTGGGTTCAAGTGATTCTCCTGTCTCAGCCTCCCGAGGAGCTGGGATTACAGGTCTGCGCCACTGCGCTCGGCTCATGTTTTGTATTTTTGTAGAGATGGGGTTTCGCCAGACTGGTCTTGAACTCCTGACCTCAAGTGATATGCTGGCCTCAGCCTCCCAAAGTGCTGGGATGACAGGCAAGAGCCACCACATCCGGCCTGCAGAGCTTGTTTCTAACGACCCAGTGGAACAAAACGTTCAGCGATGCTCCCGGGTGGCAGTGTTCCAAAGGAAGGCATGGGGTTGTCCAGTGCTTTCGCTGCTTTGTCGTTTAACGTAGCAGGGATCTAAGAGCAGAGGAGCGCAATGAAAGGCGAACGTCGACTATCACCTGTCACTGTTGAGAGTGTGATGGGAAGAAACGATGATAACCAAAAAATTAAAACCAGAAAGGGCTGGGCACAGTGGCTCATGCCTGTAATGCCAGCACTTTGGGAGGCCAAGGCAGGGGGATCACCTGAGGTCAGGAGTTTGAGACCAGCCTGGTCAACATGGCAAAACCCCGTCTCTACTAAAAATACAAAAAATTAGCTGGGCATGGTGGCTAGTGCTTGTAGTCCCAGCTACTTGGGAGGCTGAGACACGAGAATCCCTTAAACCCAAAAGGCAGAGGTTGCAGTGAACCAACATCACACCACTGCACGCCAGCCTGGGTGACAGAGTGAGACTCCGTCTCAAATAATAATAATAATAATAAAAAAAAAAATCAGAAAGGTCACGTTGAACAACTCAGCAAAAAGGAGAAAGGACAGGCACCTGAATAATAAAACCTTGGGTATTTACACAAATCTACAAAAGAAAAGAAATGGAAAAAGGGTTTATCAGTAAGTGTTTGGTAGAAAAAAGCAGAAATCACCTCAGATACTTCAAACAGAGACAGCTTGAATGCAGGGAGTTAAGTTCTAAAGCTGGTGGAAGGACTGGGAGCGCAAAAATGCAAGAGATGTGTTATCCAGAGATTAGAAACTACAGGAAGCTGGGAACATACTCCATGTAGTTAAATTCTGGGCATTAAAACTGCGGATCATCTGAAGTTTTGTGAACAGCTGTGAGTAGAGTGTGGTGGCTCATGCCAATAATCCCCCAACTTTGGGAGGATTGCTTGAGGCCAGGAGGTCAAAGCTGCAGGAAGCCCAGCCTGAGCAACATAGCTAGACCCCATTTATTAAAAAAAAAAAATTTAGCCGGGAATAGTGGTACATGCCTGTAGTCCCAACTACTTGGGAAGTTGAGGTAGGTAGGATGCTTGAGCCCAGGAGTTCAAGGCTGCATTAAGCTATTAATATAGGAGTTAAGAAGAAATTATTTAGGTAGCTAGTGAGGGTAAGGAAGTCCTTGGTAAGGTTGTAAAAGTTTTCCTTTACTGAAAAGCAGCCCCCAAATTATTTCTTTTCTAACAATGATCAGCCTGTAACATTGGACATAGATAAACAAAGTGGAAGCTTGCACGGGTGAATGCCAGCAGCTGTGCCAATAGGAAAAGGCTACCTGGGGTCAGACATGTTCAACATGTAGGCTCCATCTTCCCTTTCCTTCTAACCTCGTGTACGGTAAGGAGCAGACAACATGGCGCTGGCCAAGTAGAAAAGCCATTTGCATAATACAAAGATTAGGGTGGGGTAGCCAGCTTCTTTGTGCACTGTGTAAACATCACACCGGATCCAGCCAATCTTTGGCCCTCACAGGAGAGAGAGCTATTATCCTTTCTCTTTCTTTAGCCTATTAAACCTCTGCTCCTAAACCCACTTCTTGTGTGTCCACAGCCTTGGTTCCCTTGGTGTGAGACAACAAAACTTGGATATCTACCCCAGACAATGACACCACTTCACTATGATCACACCACTGCCTTCCAGCCTGGGTGACAGAATGAGAGCCTATCGGTAAAACAAAAAAGGAACAAGAACAGTTCTGTAGCTTTTCTGTTCTTCGTGCTGCCTGTGATAGTCACATCTGACAGCAGGGTTGGCGAGAGGTTTTATGGACTCTTTGGGTATCGTGAGTTTTTGAAAGGAGGCAATCTAATTTGGAAGGGGCATAATTGTGGCTTTGTGGAAGGCATGGTGAGGGGCACACTGTGGGTTCTCTCTCAGGGACAGCTTGTTCCTCAGGCTCCTCCATCTTCTTCCCACTGTCCTGGGCTGCCATTTCTCTCCACCCGCTTAGCTCCGCCCTCTCATCACTGTCCCCCAAGCCTTTACTGGGTGACGTGCCCTCACATGCCCAGTTATTTCTGTCCACGTGTCCACTGTTGCATACACACTTGGTGTTAACAGGGACCCCAGATGTGTCCTCACTGATTTCACCATTGACAAGAACTTGGGCAGGGTCCATAGTTCCTGTAATAAGTCACAAATTTTTCCATTCTTAAGTCCCTGATCACTACTCTGGAGGAGGCGGATTGGGCATTTCCAGAGTGATGCATGACATTTACCTCTTCTTTGACATTTATCCTTCACCTAAGTTGGAAGACTCAGTGTCAAAAAACAAATGCTTTCACTTAACCCTATCCCTAAGAGCTTTCCAATCTCCCTAGAGCAGGATCAGGCTCCGTTTCCTGAGAAACTTGTTCCAGACTTGGCAAGGCATCTCATGTATACCCCAGTCGACCCCCATAGGCACTGGGCTGTTCTAAACCAATTTCACTAGTAGGACTCTTCCCTGCCCCACCCTCTCCATTCCCACATAGGCCTCCTCTTTCATACTCTGTCACTGCTAAAAGCTCTTCAGCAGAGAGGTGCTCACTACAAGAGTCTCCCTGACACTCTTCTATCCCCACCCTGCCCCAAGAAAGGTGAAATCTAGGCAGCTTCTTACAGAATGTTCTCAGCAACCTGACTGCAACTGAGAGTGATGGCTGGGAAAGCCAAGACGCAAGATTTCCTGCCAGGTGAATCAAAGAGACCTGATTTCTCCCATGCACTATCATTTACGGTTTACAAACCATCTTACATGTTAATTTTTTTTTTTTTTCTGAGACAGAGTGAGACTCTGTCACCCAGGCTGGAGTGCAGTGATTCAATGAGCCCACGGCAGCCTGGAACTCCTGGACTCAAGAGATCCTCCAGCCTCAGCCTCCCAAGCAGCTGGGACTACAGGTGTGCACCACCACGCCTGGCTAATTTTTTCATTTTTGTAGAGATGGGGATGCGGGTTCTCGCTGTGTTTCCCAGGCTGATCTCAAACTCCTGGGCTCCCGCGAACTTCCTGCCTTAGCCTACCAAAGTGCTGGGATTACAGATTTGGGCCACCTTGCTGGCCTCCGTCGTACATCTTAACACACATTATTCATTTGATTCTCATGTAAGTCTGCGGTGCTGGTTGTTTCACACAGATGACAAAATAGAGGCTCAGGGATTAGAGGACTTGTAGCTGGTCACGCAGTAAATAGGTGGGCCAGAAATCCACTCCAGATCTTGAGACCTTTCTCCTAGTACCAGACAAGGGACTGACCTAGTAAGGCATAGTGAGTGCAGACGTTTGCAGCAACTGCCCTTGCAATTCCAAAAAGATGAATTTACCCGCGAGAGCCTAGTGAGAAGGGAAAGGAGGAGGATGCGGGTGGAAGGAAGAGAGGTCCAAATGGAGTTCATTCTCTTGGCTTAGTGTCACTGCCCTGAGAACATCAGGGAGAATTGTAACGTAGATGAGTTTGGATTGCCGTTGATCTCTTCCTTCATCTAAGCATTTAGCATCACTTCAGTAAAAAGACACCCGTTTATTTTAATGTGCAGTGTTTTTTTTTTTTTTTGAGGCGGAGTCTTGCTCTATCGCCCAGGCTGGAGTGCAGTGGCCAGATCTCGGCTCACTGCAAGCTCCGCCTCCCGGGTTTTACGCCATTCTCCTGCCTCAGCCTCCCGAGTAGCTGGGACTACAGGCGCCCGCCACCTCGCCCGGCTAGTTTTTTGTATTTTTTAGTAGAGACGGGGTTTCACCATGTTAGCCAGGATGGTCTCGATCTCCTGACCTCGTGATCCGCCCGTCTCGGTTTTTTGTATTTTTTAGTAGAGACGGGGTTTCACTGTGTTAGCCAGGATGGTCTCGATCTCCTGACCTCGTGATCCACCCGTCTCAGCCTCCCAAAGTGCTGGGATTACAGGCTTGAGCCACCGCGGCCGGCCTATTGTGCAGTGTATTTTTAATCTCTCAGTAGAGATTGGGGGACAAAGCCATCTCATGGAAAAAAAGCATGGATTTTGGAGTAGAATAACAACAACCCATCTATTTTTGGAGCTCTGACTAGGTAACAGGGACAGTTCTGAGCACTAACTCATTGAATTCTCATAGTAATCCTATAAGATAGATACTATCATTGTTTTGTTGTTCAGATGGAGAAATGAAGGCACAGAGAAGTCAACTAACGTGTCTGAGGTCACACAGCTCATAAATACAGGAGGTAGATTTGAACCAAGCCAGCTGGGCTCCAGAGCCCAAGTTGTCAGTGACTCCTCATGGAGTCAGGGATGTTGCTCAAACTCTGAGCCCCAGGAGCCTCATCTGTAAAATGAGGATAAGCATATATCTTGTTGCCTGGCACAGTGGCTCACGCCTGTAATCCCAGCACTTCGGGAGGCTGAGGCAGGCAGATCACCTAAGGTCGGGAGTTCAAGACCAGCCCGACCAACATGGAGAAACCCCATCTCTACTAAAAATACAAAAAATTAGGCGGGCGTGGTGGCGGCGCCTGTAATCCCAGCTACTCGGAAGGCTGAGGCAGGAGAATCGCTTGAACCTGGGAGGCAGAGGTTGCAGTGAGCCAAAATTGTGCCATCGCACTCCAGCCTGGGCAACAAGAATGAAACTCCGTCTCAAACAAACAAACAAACAAAAAACCAAAAATTAGCTAGGTGTATGAGTGTGTGCCTATAATCCCAATTACTCAGGAGGCTGAGACAGGAGAATCACTTGAACCCAAGATGCAGAGGTTGTAGTGAGCCGAGATTGCGCCACTGCCCTCCAGCCTGGGTGATCCAGCAAGACTCCGTCTCAAAAAGTTATCTTATGTGGTCTAAAAAGGGGAGGCATGAATAATCCACCCATTGTTTAGCATATAATCCAGAAAGAACCATAAAAATGGGCAACCAGCAGATGGTGTAGCCACTCTTCATTCCTTTACTTTCTTCTTTTTTTTTTTTTTGAGAGGGAGTCTCGCTCTGTCGCCTAGGCTGGAGTGCAGTGGCACAATCTCGGCTTACTGCAACCTCTGCCTCCCAGGTTCAAGCGATTCTTCTGCCTCAGCCTCCCAAGTAGCTGGGACTACGGGCAAGCGCCACCACGCCTGGCTAATTTTTGTATTTTTAGCAGAGACAGGATTTCACCATATTGACCAGGCTGGTCTCGAACTCCAGACCTCGTGGCCAGGCTGGTCTCAAACTTCTGACCTCATGATCCACCTGCCTCGGCCTCCCAAAGTGCTGGGATTATAGGCGTGAGCCACTGTGCCTGGTTCTTTACTTTCTTAATACACTTTCACTTTACTCTATGGACTCACCCTGAATTCTTTCTTGGGTGAGATCCAAGAACCCCTCTTGGGGTCTGGATCAGGACCCCTTTCCTATAACAGAGGGGTGGCAACGTGAAAGCCGAGTGTGGTGGTGAAGGACCCCCAATAGGGGCACTATTTCAGCCCATTTTCCAAAGGTCCTATCTATGGGTTAAAAAAACTTTTTTTTTTTTGAAAAAGCCGATCTGTTCACTACCTTATTAAAAGAAGAGTGGTTTGACTCGAAGACCCCGAAAGGCGGTAACTGGAACATTGTGCTGTTTTATGCTCCCATCTCTCAAGCCAGGCTTGTGCCTGTGATATCGGTAGTCCTAGTGCGTTGGAGGAGAAGGGATCTGGACTGAAGGTGTATTGTGATGTTTTGGCTGCAGCAGCGCCCCGGGTCCTGCACTTCTGGTATGTCAGGAACCGCAGATCAAACTGAAATCTCCAGGATTCAGGCCCCATCCAGATTTGCCTGGAGGGCTGTTGGGGCAGATCCCAGGCCTGGCATCAACGCTGAAAGGCAACTTTTAGCACAGCAAGGCCACACATTGTCCTCCTGGACCTTCCTCGGGATCTTAGGAGTGCCTGAGAACCTACGCCATGGCCCCACGCTGAGGTACTGGGGTGATTCAGGCTTCTCTCTTCTTTAGGGAGGAAGAGCATAGCACGGGGTCTGGAGTGATGTCCTGCTTGGCCGTAGACACGTGCGTAGGAGGCAGGACTGGGGAGAGGCAACTTCCTGGGGCTTCCAGGCTGTCAGAGGTTGAAGCAGTGCCTATCCTTGAGGAAAACCAGGGTTAGAATTGGAGGAAGTATTGTGTACTATGGGGTTGTTGAGAGAATCACAAATACCCATGAAATGTCCCAGAAATGGTGACAGAAGCTTTTGGGTGGCTGGGGCACTCAAATGGTAGACAGGGTTGGAGCCAGAGAACTGTTTCTTATAACTTTAATGGGGGATGTTTGGTTTGGGATCTGGTCTCTGCCGGCAGGCAGAGTCCCCACGCTCCCACTGACTGATCACCCAGAGGCGAAAGAGCTGAACGCCACGAGTGAACGTGTATATTTTTCCTGCAAGCAAGAGGTAGCCTCCAGGCTCTGGAAGCTCATCTTGAGGTCACTGGTTTGGTTTGGCCTGCAAGGAGGGCACTGTTTTTGCTCAGTAAAGCCCAGATCAAGGATTGAGCAACAAAGGCGCAAGTGGCCAAGGTGGCAAGCAGTCTCATTTTTATTAGGTTTCTTGGGACAAAGCTATGCCTTGCCCACCTTTTCATTCCCTTCTCAACCTCTCATTGGTGCTAATATATGGTTGTTTGTTTGTTTGTTTGTTTTGTTGTTGTTTGCTTGTTTTGAGACGGAGTGTCGCTCTTGTCGCCCAGGCTGGAGTGCGGTGGCGCAATCTCGGCTCACTGCCTCAGCCTCATGAGTAGCTGGAATTACAGGCGTGCACCACCATGCCATACTAATTTTTTTATTTTTAGTAAAGACGGGGTTTCACCATATTGGCCAGGCTGCTATTGAACTCCTGACCTCAAGAGAACCACCCACCTCGGCCTCCCAAAGTGCTGGGATTATAGGCGTGAGCTACATTATCATCCTCATTGATCACCGAGTAGATTCTGGAGTGGAAGTAGGTCTACAGTGACCCAGTGAGGCACTTTCTTTCACGCTCTCGATCTCCAGGAGCTGGAATGACACCTAGATTTGGGCTCTGCGTCCTCTCAGCAGGGCTGGCTTCATACAGAGCCCATGCTCAGAAGGACCCTGGACTTGGTTAATGCTATGCTGCTGCCATCTTGGAATTTTTCATTTTTCTTACTTTACAACTTAAAAATATTGTGATAAAATATATATAACGTAGTGATTTGCCACAGTTAAGAAAGCGTGCGCGCGCGCGCACACACACACACACACACACAGTTTTATATCTGTGTGTGTGCGTGCTTTAATTTTTAATTGTGAGACATTTTATTTTAATCGTGAGACTTTTTTCTGAGACAGGGTCTTACACTGTCACCCAGGCTGGAGTGCAGTGGCATGATCACGGTTCACTGCAGCCTCAACTTTCTGGGCCCAGGTAATCCTACCACCTCTGCCTCCTGGGTAGCTGGGACTACAGGTGTGTGCCACCACACTCAGCTATTTTGTGTGTGTGTGTGTGTGTGTGTGTGTGTGTGTATTTTTGGAGAGATGAGATTTCGCCATGTTGTCCAGGCTGGTCTCAAACTCCTGGGCTCACGCGATCTGCTTGCCTCAGCCTCCCAAAGTGCTGGGACCACAGGTCACCACACCTGGCCATTTTCACCATGTTTAAGTGTACAATTCAGTGGCATTGATTCCACTCATAATGTTGTGCAACCATGACCACTATCTATTTCAAAAACTTTTTGTTGCTCCAAATAGAAACCCTGTATCCGTTAAGCAGTGATTCTCCATTTCTCCTCCCCTCAGTCCCTGGTATCCTCTAAAGTACTTTGTCTCTGTGAATTTGCCTATTCTGGATATTTCATAGAAGTGGAATCATGCAATATCTGTCCTTTTGTGCTGAGCTTATTTCTCTTGGCCTGATGTTTTTGAGGTTCATCCATATTGCAGCATGTGTCAGAATGTCATTCCTTTTTATGGCTGAATAGGATCCCGTCACATGGATACACCATTTATCTGTTGATAAACACTAGGGTTATTTCCACATTTTGACTGTTGTGAATGGTGCTGCTATGAACATTGGCGTACAGGTATGTATCTGAGTCATTGTTTTCAATTCTTTTCTTTCCTTTTTCTTTTTTTTGAGACAGAGTTTCCCTCTTGTCGCCCAGGCAGGAGGGCAATGGCGCGATCTTGGGTCACTGCAACCTCCACCTCCTGGGTTCAAGTGATTCTCCTGTCTCAGCCTCCCGAGTGGCTGGGATCACAGGCATGTGCCAGCACTCCTGGCTAATTTTTTTTGTATTTTTAGTAGAGACGGGGTTTCTCCATGTTGGTCAGGCTGGTCTTGAACTCCTGACCTCAGGTGATCTGCCTGCCTCGGCCTCCCAAAGTGCTGGAATTACAGATGTGAGCCACCATGCCCGGCCTCCTGAATTACCTCTCCTTTATATGGCTCAGCCTTGATGACAAGAAATTAACCATCACCTCTATCCTGGGGCCCACTTAATGTTTGCTTGTCTTCCTGTGGACAAACATGGTTTACTTATCTATATGTGCCACACTGTGAAAGGATAACAGTTTACTTAAGGCCATTAGCTTGAGGACTGAAGCCACAGAAACCCACATAAGCTTGCTTATGTCTGCATTACATGACTACTATCGTGTGGTCTTTATAACACGACTTTACTATTCCACTGTCTTACCAATGTATTTGTCTGTTCTCACATTGCTATAAAGAAATGCCTGAGATGGGGCAACTTATAAAGAAAAGAAGTTTAATTGGTTCACGGTTCCACAGGCTGTACAGGAAGCCTAGTGGTTTCTGCTTCTGGGGAGGCCTCAGGAAACTTACAATCATGATTGAAGGTGAAGGAGAAGCAGGCACACCTTACATGGCTGGACCAGGAGGATGTGGTGGGGGAACTGCCAAACACTTTCAAGCAACCAGATCTCATGAGAATTCACTCACCATCATGAGAACAGCACGCAGGGGAAGGTGCTAAGCCATTCGTGAAGGATCCACCCCCATGATTCAATCACCTCCCACTGGGACCCACTTCCAACATTGGGGATTATGGTTTGACATGAGATTTGGGCGGGGACACAGATCCAAACTGTATCAACCACCATGATTTCACTATGGCAGGAAACACTTGCCCAGAAAGATAAAGATTGCAAGTAACTTTAGTGTTTGTTTTAGGAATTTCCCCTAAACTTACTTAAAACTGCTTAACTTTGGTGGATTGCATCAAATGACCATTAACTCACCTTGCTGTCTCCATGATCTTGGATTATATCGTAATCCTATTCAATCGTAGACTGCCCCACACTGAAAGACCTTCCTTAAACCAGACTCTTTTTTTTTTTTTTTTTTTTTTTGAGACGGAGTCTCGCTCTGTCACCCAGGCTGGAGTGCAGTGGCCGGATCTCAGCTCACTGCAAGCTCCGCCTCCCGGGTTTACGCCATTCTCCTGCCTCAGCCTCCCGAGTAGCTGGGACTACAAGCGCCCACCACCTCGCCCGGCTAGTTTTTTATATTTTTTAGCAGAGACGGGGTTTCACCGGGTTAGCCAGGATGGTCTTGATCTCCTGACCTTGTGATCCGCCTGTCTCGGCCTCCCAAAGTGCTGGGATTGCAGGCTTGAGCCACCGCACCCGGCCAAACCCGACTCTTAAACTTCATAAACACCCTGAATTTATCTGTCCCACTCAGACATCATTATGATTGCCAGGGTAGTGCTCTCTCTTACTGCCATGAGCTTTGCTTTATCAACATATTGCCTTGGTGGTATTTTATGGGAGCCAGTATCCGATAAGCTGCAATTTTCTTTTCCACACTATGTAGTTGCTCCAATCCTATTTTATCCAGTATTCATCCATCCATCCATGCATCCATCCACTGATTTATTTATTCATTCAACATATATTTGCTGAGTGCCTACTATGTGTTCAGCACCCTCAGACCCTGGTTCAGTGATGATTGATAATGTTACAGCTCTTGTCTTTACAGTGTTCACCCTCTCCTTCATCATTATTCACTTTCCTGCTGCTAGGTAAAGGGACCTAGAATATGCCATTTTGGTTTAAGGACTATTTTGAGCTGAAGGCAAATGGGAAAATACAGACATAGGAAAAGCTCTCTGTCCTTCTCCTTTCTGCCTAAAAGCAGGCCACTTTTCCCTTTGTAAAGGTAGCATAAATTTCCACTTGTAAAGGATTTGTGAAGTGGTGCCTCTCTCTAACACCAGAAGAGGAGAATAACCGTTAATCACTGAAGATGACTTATCACTGGAGACAGTACCAAGGTGAGTCTGCCTAACAAATCCTACTATTCATCCCTTATCTACTGTACATTTCCTAGTTATCTTTCCACAATTTACCACTCCTAGAAGCCCAAATGATCTGCTTTCCTTTGTCTAGTCACTTCACAATTTATCACCCTTTGTTAAAATGGTATATAAGCCCCTAAGTCTGACCACTTTTTAGGGGTCTTCTTTTTTTTTTTTTTTTTTCTTTTGAGATAGACTCTCACTCTGTTGCCCAGGCTGGAGTGCAGTGGCACAATCTCAGCTCACTGCAACCTCTGCTTCCCAGGTTCAAGTGATGCTCCTGCCTTAGCCTCCCAAGTCAAGTAGCTGGGACTCACAGGTGCACATCACCACACCCAGCTAATTTTCATATTTTTAGTAGAGACAAGGTTTCACCATGTTGACCAGGCTAGTCTCGAACAACTGCCCTCAAGTGATCCACCCACCTCGGCTTCCCAAAGTGCTGGGATTACAGGCAAGAGCCACCCTGCCCAGCCTGGGATCTTATTTTCTGTGAGGCCTCCTATGTAAGAAAAAATATTAGTATCAGGTAAAATTTTTGTATATTTATCTTGTTAATCTGGCTTTTATCCATTTAATTTGCAGGCTTCAGTAACTGAACATAAGAGGGTAGACAAAGTGTTTTTCTTCCTCTATGTAGGGAACATGGAGACTAAGAAGTACTTTCTACTTGAATTGATTTGTAAGTGGAGCTTTCCAAGAGCAAAACAGCTGGATCTTTGTGCTTTTAAAATCTAGACTCTGGACTCGATCTTCAGAAGGTCAGGAAGCAAGGTGTTTGCACTGAGTTTGACATGTACAATAGTGATTAATTGACTTGTCAGTGCTGTGCTATCTTGCCTCTAAGGTCCTGCCTCTTGCTTCTTTTGCCCTGGTGTTAACCCCATGCAGCTGGTGCAGAAACAGAACCGAGAGCTTGGAAGTCACAAGGTGGCCCCACCCCAACTAGGACTGTTCTTTCGAAGCCCAGTGCTCAGTTGGGGAAGTGACCCACCAGCATTGCACAGGAGAGCCCACAGAGAGATATGTCCAGGATATACGATCAGTCTGGTAGGTAAGGGGCCCTATCAGAGGCTTTGCCAAGAGATATGACCTGCCAAGCTGGTTTGTAAATCAGCTCTGGATGCTTCGGAGTGATCGTGGTGTGTCTGGATGAACACAAATCTGGATGCTCAAAGGAATCTCTTGATGTTTGGTTTTCTTTCAATTTAAGAAGATATTTTGGCCAGGAATGGTGGCTCATGCCTATAATCCCAGCACTTTGGGAGGCCAAGGAGGGCGGATCACTTGAGGTCAGGAGTTCAAGACCAGCCTAGGCAATGTGGTGAAAGCCCATCTCTACTAGAAATACAAAAATTAGCTGGACGTGGTGGTGCATGCCTGTAATCCCAGCTACTTGGGAGGCTGAGGCAGGAGAATTGCTTGAGCCCAGGAGGTGGAGATTACAGTGAGCCAAGATTGCACCATTGCACTCCAGCCTGGGGTGACAGAGTGAGACTCTGTCTCAAAAAAAAAAAGAAAAAAAAAAGGTGTTTCACTTTTCTTCCCTTTTTATCTGTTTTTGCAGCTGGTTCTTAGATATTCTCCAGCCCAGCTTATTTATCTTGTGAGCTTCAGGCAGCTTACTCTTCCCCCAGCCTTTCCCATCTCTCCTTTCCCGTGTGATTACATCTTTCCTTGGTAATGGGGTTTTGACTGGCCTTTTGTATAATGCTAAGTCACCATGAGACAGAATATTTCTCTCCTTATTTTTATCAGGCACTTTTGTTTCCTGAGCTGTTTTTCTAAGTGTGAGTGTTTCTGGTTTTGCTTCTGGTTGGCAAATAGGTCCAGTATTCAGGGAGAAGATTGGATACCATGGTGTGTCAATTGGTCTTTAAAAGAAATAAGCAAAAGTTGATCACATGCTGAAGCTCAGGGCCAATGCGGAGCTGCCTCCCAAGAGGGCAATCAATTTCAATTAAGGAGATTAAAAGTCCTGAGTGCAGAGAGGCGTGGTCACGTGTTTCTGGATGCCTGCCTCCTCCAGCAGCCTGAGAGCAGGCAGTAGAGTCCAGAGTGCTGGACTGAGCCCTTTGGGCCAATGTCAAGATGATGAACAATAAGGAGAGGATACTAAAGGAAAAGATAGCTGATGTGACTCAGTGATTCCTCATGGGGCTGTACTAGCAGTGTGGGCAGACCTTCCTTCTACAAGACTGACTTGCTCGGTGCAGGATGTTTGGCAGGGCTGTCCTCAACTCTATCAAGTATGAGTGGCTCTGGATTCATGCCACTGTGCTGACCAACCCAAACCCAACCCTAAACAAAAGTGACGCCCCTGCACATTTCCGAGTGGATAGATGCCCCCTTGATACCCAACAGTCCCGCCTCTGATTTGCTCTCTAGGTGGAGAGGAGGCCTTGTGTGCCTCCCAAGATGGAGAACTGATTTGCCTTGTCCAGACTCTCCTTGCAGGATTCTAGGGTTCCGTGTTCCCTGACTGCCAGGGGCTTTGTAGAGCCTCAACCACTGAGGGGCAAGGGCAGAGGAGGGAGAAGGGTGGACTGGCAAGGCCTGGCTGAGACTGAGGTGGGGGGCGGGGGGCTTTGGCATTGTATAGACAGGGCTGGACCTATCTCTGACTCTCACAGGCTCTGCATTGGCCCTGAGCTTCAGCATGTGATCAGCTTCTGCTTATTTCTTTGTAAGACAGTTTGGTATACCAGATACCCAGTCTGAGCCCAGACTGAAAGTGAGCTTTACTTTTGAGGTTTCTAAAAAAGAAGCCATCACCCCCCTCACAGGGGTTATGCCAAGCTCACAGGAGGTGGTGTGTGTACATAAAGTGCATAATAGTCCCTAGCCAGCCCTCTACTGTAGGCAGCCATCCAGTGACACTGGACAGGCAGGTGGGGCCAAAAATCCCACTCAGCTCCCCGGATGTGTGGTGTGAATGTCTGCGTGCCTTCAAAATGTGTATGTTAAAATCCTAACCCCTGAGGTAATAGTATTAGAAGATGGGGCCTTTGTGACGTGATTAGGTCACAAGGGTGGAGGCTTCGTGAATGGAATTGGTGCCCTTATAAAAGAGGCCCAAGGGAACCCTCTCACCCCTTCCACCATGCGAGGACACAGCATAAAGGCACTGTGAACCAGAAAGCACACCTTCACCAGATACAAAATCTGCCTTGATCTTGGACTTCCCAGCCTCCAAAAGGATTTGATTTTTGTGTTGAAATCGAATACCCAGTGTATGGCGTTTTGTTACAGTAGCCCTAAGATGCCAGAGCTGGTGATTTGTTTTAGAAGCTGACAATCAATGTATTTTCAAGGTTCAGTGAACATGCCCTGTCAACCATGAATGCTGTGCAAATGTCGGGTTTGTGGGACAGCACGGGGCAGGAGTGAAACAGGGCCATAAACAATAAGGAGATAAGGGAGGCGGGGAAGCAGGAGAGACTGAGCTGGGCCTTCAGGCTGGGTCTGGTTGGTCCCTGAGGGCAGGAAGGAGTAGGAGCATTTCAGGAGGGGGAGTAGCTTGTGGCTGGTGGAAACCACAGGTATCTCTTGGGCAGGAAAGTTAAGTGGGCTGGGATGAAAGCTAGTCGGACAGAGGCCTGTGGATGGGAGCAACTGCAAAGACACGCTCAGGTTTCCCAGGCAAATGACAGGAGCCCAAAACCACAGTTAGCCTGGTCTCGGGGTGAGATCCTCATGCAGGGCCTCTTCCTTCTCTTTGCTGTCTTTTGGTTACTTTCTTATTAACAGGATAGCCTCGAAAATGGAGTGGGAAGAGGGTGAGGTTCTACATGAGTCTATGTCAGGCCCTGGCTGCTGGTTTGGTTATCTAAAGCAGGGGTCCCCAACACCCGGGCCATGGACTGGTACTGGCCCGTGGCCTGTTAGGAACCGGGCCTACACAGCCAGAGGTGAGTGGCGGACGAGCACGCAAACCTTCATTTGTATTTACAGCTGTTCCCCGTCGTTCACATTACAGCCTGAGCTCCGCCTCCTCTCAGATCAGCAGCAGCGTTAGATTCTCATAGGAGCACGAACCCTATTGTGAACTGCGTAGCCAGGGATCTAGGTTGCATGCTTCTTATGAGAATCGAATGCCTGATGATCTGTCACTGTCTTCCGTCACCCCTGCATGGGACCATCTAGTTGCAGGAAAACAAACTCAGGGCTCCCACTGATTCTACATTATGGTGAGTTGTAGAATTATTTCATTATATATTACAATGTAATGATAATAGCAATAAGGTGAACAATACATGTAGTGTGCTTGAATCATCCTGAAACCTTCCCCCACACCAGGTCAATGGAAAAATTGTTTTCCATGAAACTGGTCCCTGGTACCAAAAAGATTGGGGACTGCTCATCTAAACAATAGGAGGGGCTGCTGCCCAAAGCACCTGCCTCAAGATACAGAGGGTGGCAGAGCCCCAAACCCTCAGGGGCAGGCAGGGAAGTTCATGCGCTTGCCTGAGGTCACTGGGTAGCTAATGGCAGGGCTGATTTCCTGCTGTCCAGTCAGGAGGTCCTTCTCCTATACCCCCAGCCTTGTCCCTGTTTCTCCCCAGATAATTGAGAAATGAATGGCCAGAGCTACAGGCTTAGTTTTGTGGTACACAGTTGGAACAACCTGGGCACGGTGGCTCACGCCTGTAATCCCAGCATTTTGGGAGGCCGAGGCAGGTGGATCATTTGAGGTCAGGAGTTCGATACCATCCTGGCCAACATGGCAAAATCCCATCTCTCCTAAAAATACAAAAATTAGCCGGGCATGGTGGCATGCACTTGTACTCCTAGCTGCTCGGGAGGCTGAGGCAGGAGGATTGCTTGAACCCAGGAGGCGGAGATTGCAGTGAGCTGAGAGTGCGCCGTTGCACTCCAGCCTGGGCAACAGAGCGAGACTCCGTCCCAAAAAAAAAAAAAAAGAGAGAAAAAACAAAATAAAGAAAACAAAAGAAAACAAAATAAGTCAGATGCTTATGGAAGTCTTGAAATACCTCTTTCACAAACGAATATCCCCAAAAAGTAGTTTAAAAACTGTTTCAGTAGAATACAGGCTAGAGAAGGAAAAATGACTTCTACCTAATTGTAATAATAGTGAACACGTACATAGCACTTACTGTATGCCAGGCACTGCTCTGACACTCACAACGTAACACATTTATTCCACAGAATAACCCTATGAGGCAGGCACTAGTATTGTGATCTCCAGCTTACAGATGAGAAAATCAGCGGACAGAGGATTAAATGATTGGCCCGAGGTCACACCACTAAACCAGGGCTATGGGAGGTTGAGGCTGCAGTGAGCCAAGACTGTGCCACTGCAGTCCAGCCTGAGTGACAGAGCCAGACCATGTCTCAAAAATAAACAAAAAACCCAAACCCAAGGCTAAAAGTCAAATTCTCAACTTCCAGGGCACTGTCCATTGACTATTCCAGAAGGACCTTTACTAAGGGTGCAGTTGGTAGCTGAGGGGCTCACGTTGGACTTCCTGGTGGCTGGGCATCCCCATGTGGCTCTCTCAGCTGGAGAGAATCCCTGCATTTCCTGGGCTACAGATTTTTCCATGTCATTTTATCCTCAGTCAGTGACTGAGACCTCTGTCTCAGCAGGGCTTCTCAAACTATCAGTGCTAAGGACCCCGTTTTTTTTTTTTTTTTTTTTTTTTTGAGATGGAGGTCTCACTCTGTCGCCCAGGCTGGAGTGCAGTGGCACAATCTCGGCTTATTGCAACCTCTGCCTCCTGGGTTTAAGCAATTCTCTGCCTCAGCCTCCCAAATAGCTGGGATTACAGGCACACGCCACCAGGCCCAGCTAATTTTTGTATTTTTAGTAGAGATAGGGTTTCACCGTCTTGGCCAGGTTGGTCTTGAATTCCTGACCTCGTGATCCACCCGGCTCGGCCTCCCAGAGTGCTGGGATTACAGGTGTGAGCCACCGTGCCCGGCCAGGACCCAGGTTTTTACTTGCAGTGGGCTCTAATATGTGATGAGAAATGGAAATTTTTGTATTAAAAAACCATACAAAATGCAAGCTCATTTCTTTTTTGTTACTAGATTCTTGCAATATAGCATTGGTCTGTTAAATGCGTGTGGATGCCCCTGAATGCTTACTCTCACTTTCTGTGTTTGCCTCATTGTGGAGCCAGAAGCAATCTTTTGGGTCTCTTTGAGTGGCACAGTACTGTTTTTCTTTTCTCTGTAGAGATGAGGTCTTGCTATGTCGCCCAAGTTGGTCTCAAACTCCTGGCCTCTAGCTATCCTCCCATCTTGGCCTCCCAAAGCACTGAGATTACAGGTGTGAGCCACTGTAGCCTGTGAAAAGCACGTCCCTGCCAGCCTCTGCAGCCACAGATTCTGAAACTTCCAGAGACAAAATGTCACAAGCACTAATTTGGCTAGGTCCTGGCTGGGCCTTTCCCTGTGGTTACCTTGGAGGGAGAGGAGGAGCTCAAGGCCATTTGGTCACCTCTCTCACATTGTGGACCAGCAAAGCACAGGACTTAGAAACTCAAGAGCAAATCCATTCCCTTCACTCGTGAGCCGTGTGAGCTTGGGGCAGGTTCCTGACCCGTCTGTGCTTCCGTTTCGCCATCTGGCAGATGGAGAGGGCGATGCCTTCCGCTCAGGGAGGCGGTAAAGGTGAGATGCAATTGTGCCTGGAAAGTGCTTAGCACAGCGCCTCATTACTCTCTGTTCCTCTTTGTCCACAAAAAGACTCAAGTTAGGGCTGCTGGAAACAGGTGGGACTTGGGGGAGAGGGCAGCATGGCTGTGAGCCTTATAAGAACAATGTGGCCCTCTTGAACAAAATGTCAGAACAGAGGGTCTGGGTGGGCACAGCCTCCACAAATCCAGGCTTTGTGGTGGATTTGAGTGAGGATTTCCCAGGAAAAACGTCCACCAGCCAGAGAATTGTTGAGAGGAAGGTAGGAGGTCAACTCAACCTCAGACCAGTTGGCCAGGAAGGCTCCAATTTCATACCTTCCACTGAGATTTGCTGGGGAGGAAGCCTGATGCTGTGTCTCCAGGGTATCTAGGATAGATGTGGGGTGTTTTAGCACCAAAAAACTGGTCAGTCTGTGGTTTCTGGATTTGGCACTGTTAGCTTCAGAAGCACTGTCTTGGGGTGTAGAGCTCAGGATCAGGACATCTCAGGCCTCTGAATCATCATGGGTAAGGCAGCTGCGATGGCCCAGGTATTAGTATGCTCAGGCTGCAGTCACTTAAAGCAACAGAAATGTATTTTCTCACAGTTCTGGAGGCTGGAAGTCCAACTGAAGGTGTCTGCGGGGCTGGTCCTTCTGAGGGCTGTGGGGGAAGGGTCTGCTCTAGGCCTCTCTTCTGGGCTTGCAGATGGCTGTCTTTTCTCTATGGCTTCACAATTCTCTTCCCTCTGTGTGTGTCTGTGTCAAAATCTTCCTCTTGTAATTGGAACACCAGGTTTTAGAGTTAGGATTAGGGCCCACTCCAATGTCTTCATTTTTAACTTAATGATTTCTGCAAAGACCCTATCTCCAAACCCGCTTGCATTCTGAGGCACTGAGGCTTAGGATTTCGACATATGGATTCTAGGAGATTGAAGAGGGCCCATAATTCAGTCTAACAGCCCCTAACCCTCCTGGCTTCTGTAGAACCAAACAAACCATTCAAAGGCTGATCAACAACAAAAAACAAGCTTTTCAGACCAACAAGAGAAGAAAGACAAGATTGCAATGCCTTCATAACAGCGTTGCTTTATTGACGCAATGCAAAGAAAACTACGTTAGAATCTATCGATTCTCTCCCTCTTTTTTCTTTTTAGATGGAGTTTTGTTCTGTCACCCAAGCTGGAGTGCAATGGCATGATCTTGGTTCACTGCAGCCTCCACCTCCTGGATTTAAGAGATTCTTGTGCCTCAGCCTTCGGAGTACCTGGGATTACAGGCACCTGGCACCATGCCCAGCTAATTTTTGTATTTTTAGTAGAGATGGGGTTTCACCATGTTGGCCAGGCTGGTCTTGAACTCCTGGCCTCAAGTGATCTGCCTGCCTTAGCCTCCCAAAGTGTTGGGATTACAGGTGTGAGCCACTGCACTGGGCCTCTATTGATTGTCTTTGAGATCAACAGTAAAGTAAGAGATGAGCCTGGGATCCCCCAGATTCCGCCTGTCTTCAGTATGTTAAGGCTCAGCCTAAAACTGTGCTCAGCCTTCCCAGTGTGGCTGAATGTGGGACTTAGGGAGTGTCATGTAATCCTTCCGAGTTGAAATTTATTGATAAAGCCCAGATAACAAAAATAACTTCTATTTATCTCCCTAGGTGTTCTGAGCCTTAAGGTATGGTTGCAGTGATGACGCATTGCAGAACCAAATGAATTTGTCCTTAGGATAGACCATCCAAAGGCCTATCAATGGCAACAAAAAACAAGCTTTCCAACGAGAGAAGACATGATTGCAGTGCCTTCATAACAACGTTGCTTTATTGATGTAATGCAAGAAAAACTACATTAGAATCTATTGATTCTCTTTGAGATCTAATAATATGCTTTATTCAAATCTTTTTCATAAACCACTACCTCTGTGGGTCTTTCAAGGGAACTGAAATTGGCCAGTTACAAGCAGAATTGGTTCTACTGCTCTTTGAAATCACAGAAGCAGACATGTTTTAGAATACAAAAGACACCAAGCTTTCTTTGGGAAACACGTCCTGTTTGGAAAAATAAATCTCACTTCTTAACAAAAATTGAAAGCATGCCTAACTTCAGATTTATTTGATTACAGAGTCTTTCTCAGGGATAATCAGTTTTAGAACAGGTTCCTATTGGCATCAGAGAGCCAATAAAAAATCCAGGAGAGAAGTGCTAACACAACTTAGAGAAACAAGGTTGTTCATTTTTTTAAACAGCATTGAATTCATATTTACACCGCTGAGTGAAATTATTTATACACACCCTGTAGGTTTTGCATCTTCAGAATTTGTTAGCATTCAGAGAATTATAAACTGTACCTTGGCTTATTTGTGAAAAAATATGTAGATGACACCTGGCGGGGTTTATTGAAACTATTACTCAGGTGTAGAGCTAGAGAAACTCAGCAGAAAGGAAGTAGGCTGGGTTTTTAGATGTCACAATGGATGGTTAAAAATTTCAGCTTTGGGGCAATATTATAATACTCGAATTATTTGCTTCTGGTCCTCATTTTCTCCATCTCCAGCATCGGTTCTGAACTCAGTGTTTTCTGTAAATATTAACTGGAATAACGTATGCTGAGACATCTGTGTGGGCCCTCCCAGGGTTAAGAATCCAATTCGTTGAAAAAAAAAGGAGAGTAAGTCTCAGGCCTCCTTAGCATGTGCTCTTTCTCAGTGGTAAGAAGGGACACTGTCTCCCCACTCCCCCAGCATGGAACCGGCAGGACGGAGGGGCTGGTTAGCAGGCAGGGTGAGGAAATGCACAGAAGTTTCACTTTTTCCTTCTTCCCTGTGTAGCTACAGCATTTGGCTTGGTAACTTGTGAATTCCAAGATCAGAAGACCCACCGGAATTGAATTCCCAGTGCCCTGATCTTTCCAAATTCCATAATAATTTTTAAAAAGTTAATTAATTAATTACTTTTTTTGAGACAGGGTCTCTCTCTGTTCCTCAGGCTGGAGTACAGTGGCACAGTCTACGCTCTGCTTCCCAGGTTCAAGGGATTCTCCTGCCTCAGCCTCCTGAGTAGTTGGGATTACAGGTGTGTGCCACCACACCTGGTTAATTTTTGTATTTTTAGTGGAGACAGGGTTTCACCATGTTGGCCAGGCTGGTCTTGAACTCCTGACCTTAAGTCATCTGCCCTCATTGGCCTCCCAAAGTGCTGAGATTACAGATGTGAGCCACCACACCTGGCTCATAGTAATAATTATATTAATATTATTATTCTTTTTTTCCACATCACCATGTCATATTGTAGCACAGAAAACTAAAGTTGGACCAATGACTATTGGCTGGAAGGAGTCCACTGGGATTCTGATGGTTATTGACTGCATTCGTATGTCCCCCGAAGATTCACGTGTTGAAATCCTAACCCCCAGGTGGATATTAGAAGGTAGGACCTTTGGGAGGTGATTAGGTCATGAGGGTGGGGCGCTTATGATGGGGTTAGTGCACTTATAAAAGAGACAGAAAGTCCAGGCAAGGTGGCTCATGCTTGTAATCGCAGCACTTTGGGAGGCCTAATCGGTGGATCACTTGAGATCGGGAGTTCGAGACCAGTCTGGCCAACATGGTGAAATTCTGTCTCTACTAAAAATACAAAAGTTAGCCAGGCATGGTGGGACACACCTGTAGTCCCAGCTACTTGGGAGGCCGAAGCAGGAGAATGGCTTGAGCATGGAAGGCAGAGGTTACAGTGAGCCAAGATTGTGCCACTGCTCTCTAGCCTGGGTAACAGAGTGAGTGAGACTCGGGGTCTTAAAAAAAAAAAAAAAAGGGAAGAGCTTGCTTCCTCTCTCTGCTCTCCACCATGTAAGGTCACAGTGAGAAGGCAGCTGTCTGTGAACCAGGAACAGGGCCTTTGCCAGGAACCCGATCATGTTGGCACCCTGATCTCAGACTTCCAGTCTCCAGAGCTATGAGAAATAAATGTTCGTTGTTTAAGCTCCCAGCTTTGGTAATTTGTTACAGCAACCTGGACTGACAAAAACAAAGATCATCCCAAAAAATAAGAACTCTTTTTTTGGTTTTTCCTTCTGATTCTGGCTCTCAGGTACCACCACGGGAGGTTATTTGGGCTCTCTAAACAACTGATGTGGGATCAAGAGAGATACAGAGTTCCCATTTGTCTGTTTCCCTCTGTGAACGACAACTCTAGATTTGATCTAAAATCTGTGGGAAAAACATTCAGCAAAGGGAGAGGCCAGTTTACCAACATGCAGAGGCAGGAATGGTCAGGAGAATCCGCCTCACATCATGCAGCCCTCACCCTGCCTTGTTAGAAGATGATAATCGTGCTGCCATTTATACAGTGACTCTCTTAGGGGTCAGGTAGTGGTGATAATTTGACATATTTTATTTCTGAATCTCACATTTTTAGGCAGTTATGATTGTTCCCACTTTACAGATGAGGTAACTGAGAGCTGAACATCACAGCTAATAAGTAGAAAAGCCAGGGTTTTGGCTTCAGAGCCTGCGTTTAAACAATTATTCTATTTTTACTATATGATTTTTGGGAAGGCATGTAAACTTTTTGAGGATCAGTACCCTCTTAAGCAAGACAGAGATAAGAATTCTATTTTGCAATAAGCACAGAGGAAGATGTTCAGGTCACAGAAATGCAAATTAAGGACTCCTTGCCAGAGCAATCAGGCAAGAGAAAGAAAGAAAGGACATCCAAACTGGAAAAGAAGTCAGACTGTCTCTGTGTGCTGATGATATGATCGTATACCTAGAAAACCCTAAAGACTCCTCCAAAACACTTCTAGATTTGATAAATGAATTCAGTAAAGTCCTAGGTTACAAAATTAATGTATACAAATCAGTAGCACTGCTACTCGTCAACGGCCCACCTGAGAATCAAATCAGGAACTCAATCTTTTTTTTACAATAGCTGCAAAAAACAAAACAAAAACAACCCTAGGGATATACTTAACCAAAAATATGAAAGTTCTCTACAAGGAGAATGACAAAATACTGCTGAACGAAATCGTAGATGACACAAACAAATGGAAACACATCCCATACTCATGGATTGGAAGAATCAATCATGAAAATGACCACACTTCCAAGTGCAATCTACAGATTCAGTGCAATTCCTATAAAAATACCAACTTTGTTTTTTCACAGAATTAGAAAAAACAATCCTAAAATTCACAGGGGAACCAAAAAAGAGCCCAAATAGTTCAAAGAAATTCTAAGCGAAGGAACAAATCTGGAGGTATCATATTACTTTACGAATTATACCACAAGGCTATAGTTACCAAAACAGCATAGTACTGATATAAAAGTAGATACATAGACCAATGGAACAGAATGGATAACCCATAAATAAAGCCAAATACTTACAACCAACTGATCTTCAACAAATCATACAAAAACATAAACTGAAGAGAGGACACTCTATTCAATAAATGATGCTGGGAAAACTTGATAACCACATGTAGAAGAATAAAGCCAGATCCCTATCTCTCACCACATAAAAAATCAACTCAAGATGGTTTACAGACTTGAATCTAAGACCTGAAACTATAAAAATTCTAGAAAAAAACCTAGGAAAAACTATTCCGGACATTGGTCTAGGCAAAGAATTTGTGCCTAAGGCCCCAAAAGCAAATGCAATAAAAACAAAAATAAATACATGGGGCCTAATTAAACTAAAAACCTTCAGCACAGCAAAAGAAATAATCATCAGAGAAAACAGACGATTCACAGAATGGGAGAAAATATTTGCAAACTATATATCTGACAGAGGACTAATATCCAGAATCTACAAGGAACTGAGACAAATCAGCAAGAAAAAACAAAACAAAACAAATCATCCCATCAAAAAGTAGGTAAATGACATGAATAGACATTTCTCAAAAGAAGATATACAAATGGCCAACAATGAAAAAATGCTCAACATCACTAATCATCAGGGAGAGGCAAATTAAAATCACAGTGAGATAACCTCCTTACCCAACCAGAATAGCCATTATTAAAAAGTCAAAAAGCAATAGAAGGTGTGGATGCAGTTAAAAGGGAATGGTTATATCCTGCTGGTGGAAAAGTAAATTAGTACAACCTCTATGGAAAACAGTATAGAGATTTCTCAAAGAACTACAAGCAGATGAACCATTCGATCCAGCAATCCCACTACTGGGTATCAACCTAAAGGAAAAGTCCTTCTATCAGGAAGACACCTGTATGCATATGTTTATTGTAGTACAATTCACAATTGCAAAGATAAGGAATCAACCTAACTGTCCATCAAGCGATGAGTGGATAAAGAAAATGTAATATACATATACCGTAGAATACTACTCAGCCATAAAAAAGAAAGAAATAATGTCTTTTGCAGCAACTTGGATAGAGCTGAAGGCCATTATTCCAAGGGAATTTGGGAATGAAAAACCAAATGCCACATGTTGTGACTCACAACTAAGCTGTGGGTATGCAAAGGCACATGCAAAGGTATAATGGATATTGAAGACTCAGAAAGCGGGGGTGGAAGGGGGTGAGGGATTGTAAAACTACACATTGGGTAGAGTGTACACTACCTGGGTGATGGGTACACTAAAATTTCATACTTGACCACTGTATACTTCATCCATGTAACCAAAAACTACTTGTACCCCTAAAGCTACTGAAATAAAAAAGAAATGCAAATTAATACCACAACGAGCGGTCACCTCACACCTGTAAGGGTGGCTATCATCGAAAAGATCAAAGATAACAAGTGTAGCCAAGGATGCAGAGAAAAGGGAACCCCTGTCCACTGTTGGTGGGAATGTAAATTGGTACAGCCGCTACGGAAACCAGTGAGAGGTGAAGCCAGCTGGACTTCCTGGGTGGAGTGGGGACTTGGGGAACTTTTCTGTCTTACAGGAGGATTGTAAAACGCACCAATCAGAAACTTTTCTGTCTTACAAGAGGATTGTAAAATGCACCAATCAGCACTCTGTAAAATGCACCAATCAGCACTCTGTAAAATGCACCAATCAGCGCTCTGTAAATCAGCAGGATTCTAAAAGTAGCCAATTGTGGGGAGGATTGAAAAAAGGGCACTCTGATAGGACAGAAAGGAAACATGGGCGGGGACAATAAGGGAATAAAAGCTGGCCACGCCCAGCCAGCAGCCGCAACCTTCTCGGGTCCACTTGCATGCTGTGGAAGCTTTGTCCGTTCACTCTTCACGATAAAACTTGTTACCACTCACTCTTTGGTTCTATGCCATCTTTAAGAGCTGTAGCACTCACCACAAAGGTCCTTGGCTCCATTCTTGAAGTCAGCGAGACCACGAACCCACAGGCAGGAAACCAACTCCAGACGCCACCGTAGGGAAGATCCCTCAAAACCTAAAAATAGAACATGATCCAGCAATTCCACTACTGGGTATATATCCAAAGGAATTGAAGTCAGTCTGTTGAAGAGATACCTGCACTCTCCTGTTCATGGCAGCACTATTCACAGCAGCCAAGATGGGAAATCAAACTAAGTGTCCACCAATGGATAAAGAAACTGTGGTCTATATACACAATGGGGGCATATTCAACTGTTACAAACAAGGAAATCCTGTCATTTGTGACAAGACAGATGAGTCTGGAGGACACTCTGCCGAGTAAAATAAGCCAGGCACAGAAAGACAAATATTCTGTGGCCTCACTTATTTTTATTTATTTATTTATTTATTTTTTGGAGATGGAGTTTTGCTTGTCGCCCAGGCTGGAGAGCAATGACAAGACCTCAGCTCACTGCAACCTCTGCCTCCCGGGTTCAAGCGATTCTCCTCCCTCAGCCTCCGGAGTAGCTGGGATTACAGGCATGTGCCATCATGCCCGGCTAATTTTTGTATATTTATTAAAGACGGGGTTTCACCATGTTGGCCAGGCTAGTCTCGAACTCCTGACCTCAGGTGATCCACCCACCTCAGCCTCCCAAAGTGCTAGTATTACAGGCGTGAGCCACCTCGCCTGGCCCTGTGTGACCTCACTTCTATGTGGAACCTAAAAATGTTGAACCCTTCGACGTAGACTAGAATGGTGGTTACCAGGGGCTGGGAGTGGAGGATGGTGGACTGGGGAGGGAATCAGACGTTGGTCAAAGGATACAAAGTTTCAGTTACATAAAAAGAATAAGTTTTTGAGATCTATTGCACAGCCTGGTGACTGTAGTTAAAAGAAACATACAGTATATTTCAAAATTGTTAAGAGAATGTATTTCAAATGTTCTCATCACAGAAAATGATGTGTGTGAGGTGATGAATAGGTAAATTAGCTAGATTTGATCATTCCGTTATGTACGCATATATCAAAGTGTCACATCGTACCCCATAGTTATATACAATTGTTGTCAATTAATATAAAAAATGTAAAAATATATGTTTTAAAAAGATGCTCAGCATTATTAATCACCAGAGAGATGCAAATCACAACCACAATGAGATACCACTGTATACTCACTAAGATGGCTATAATAAAACAAACATACAATCACAAGTATTAGCAAGTCTGTGGAGACATCAGATTCCTCATACATTGTTGGTAGGAATGTAAAATGGTTCAAATTCTTTGGGAAACAGGTGTTTTCTCAAAAAGTTCAATATAGGCCAGGTGTGGTGGCCCACACCTGTGATCCCAGCACTTTGGGAAGCTGAGGCAGGAGGATGATCTGAGCCCAGGAGTTCGAGACCAGCCTGGGCAATATAGTTAGACTCAGCCTCTAAAAAAGAAAAAACTAGCCAGGTGTGGTGTAGTCCCAGCTACTCTGGAGGTTAAGGTGGGAGGACTGCTTGAACCCAGGAGGTCGAGGCTGCAGTGAGGTATGACTGTGCCACTGTATTCCAGCCTGGGTGATAGAGCAAGACCCTGTCTCAAACAGAACTGAACATGTATGTCTGCACAAAGACTGGTACACAACTGTTTAGAGCAGCATTATTTATAATACCCCAAAAGTAGAAATAACTCAAAAGTCTATCACCGATAAATGGATAAATAAAACGCAGTCTATCCATGTAATGGAATATTATTTGGCAATAAGAAGCAATGAAGTGCTGATACTTGCTCAAACATGAGTGAACCCTGAAAACATGGTGAGTGAAAGAGACCAGTCGCACAAGACCACACATTGTATGATTCCATTTCTATGAAATGTCCGGAAGAGACCAATCCAAAGGGAGAGAAAGTAATTAGTGGTTGCCTTGGGCTGGGAATGGAGCAATGTTGGGGAGTGACTGCTCATGGGGGCAGGGTTTCTCCTTGGGGTTATGAAAATGTTCTGGAATTACATGGTGATGATGGTTGTGCAACTTTGTGAGTCAACTAAAAACCAGTGAATTGCACGCTTTAAAATAAAGTGGTGAATTTTATGGTATGTGAATCGTATCTGAAAAAAAGTCAATGAATGCTTAATGCAGAAAATAAGAAAAGAAGGAAACAGAAATTGCAATCGCAGCATCCGGAGATAATCACTGCAAATGTTTTGATGTCGATTTCCAGACACTTATGTAAATCTATACATCTTTGGAAAATAAAGTGGGATCATATAGCCCATATACTTTAGTGAAAGTTTTGTTTTTATATTACTAGTACTTTTCCTTTGCATTAGAAATGGCCTAAGTATCAGTGGATTTCCTCTCTATGCCTTCTCAAATATCTTGCCTTTCCACATTTCTCTGCCAAGCCATGCTCTTCTTCCCTACTCTTTTCTTCAGGAGAACTTTCCAAATTCATCTCCTCTGCCTCCCCTCGGTGCCTCTGGCTCCCCTGAGCACCTGGCAGAGTTGTTAGAGGAACCAAGGGAAACTGAGGCCTCCCAGAGCATCACATTTGTGGGACTCAGGGTGGTTCTGGAGGACAGAGTGAAGGTCAAGGCCAGCGGAGTTAGGTGGGCATGTACACTCCAGATCACGCGTACAACGGGAGGGGAGAGAGTGAGGTCCAAGGAACACACAACTAGGCCCAAGAAGGAGCTGGGGAAGGGCCCTGACAGGCAGATTATGTGGCCTGAGGGAGTGAGAGGTTCCAGTTTCAGGTCCTGGCTCTCTCTCTTCCTTGCCCTTGGGAGGCCTCAATCCCAACAGCAAAGAGGGGACTGAATGTCGAACTTTTTCCAACAGCAACACTAGCTGTCTGCACTTCCAGGCTTGACCCACCTCCAGAGGTTCACCTGGGGGACTGGCCCTTCCAGATGCTTCTGTTGTGCCACCTAGATGTCTCCATCAGAAGGTAAGGGACAGTGATGCTGTCACAGGGAAAACTGAATTTTCTCCAATTAACTGAGGGAGAGAGTTCCCACCTAATTATTACTACTTCCAAGTTACTCATATCCCACTCAGGGCTCTGAGGTTGGGGGCTTGCCCTATCTTCCACATCTCCTAGGGCTGTGGTTCCCAAACTTGAGTATGCACCAGGATCACCTGGAGGGCGTCATGAAACACACCAGCCCCACTCCCAGAGCCTCTGAGCTCTTGGTCTGGGCTGGGGCTAGAGATACTGCATTTCTAGTACGTTTCCAGGTGACGTCGGTGTTGCTGGTCTAGGGAATCCCATTTCCAAGAGCACCGTTCAACAGCCTCACCTCTTTCCTGCTCCCTCAGCCACCTGCAGCAAACGTCTCCCCACTAAAGTGGGGGCTCCTAGTGATGTTGGTGGCTTTCACCATTCTGGGGATAGTTTTCCTGCCATTTCAGTCTCCCCTAATCCTTTTGGTGGATGGATGCATGATGGAGAAGGTAGGGGGTGGGGGGGATGAAGGAAATAAAGGCACCAGAGCTTTATTAATAAATGGTAGATTGACAGGCTGAGGCAGGAGGATCACTTGAGGTCAGGAGTTTGAGAACACCCTGGCCAATGTGTTGAAACCCCATCTCTACTAAAAATACAAAAATTAGCCAGACGCGGTGGCAAGTGCCTGTAATTCCAGCTACTCAGGAGGCTGAGGCAGGAGAATCTCTTGAACTGGGGAGGCAGAGGTTGCAGTGAGCCAAGATCGCACCACTGCGCTCTAGCCTGGGAGATAGAGCAAGACTCCGTCTCAAAAAAAAGAAAAAAAAAAATATATATATATATACATACACACACACACACATATATATATGTATATATATATGATATAGCCAGTACTTATTTGCATGCTGGTCATTCTGATCACAAAGCTCCCTCTTGGAATCACTCTGATAGGTTCCCTTGGAAACATCTTTTTTTCTTTTTCTTTTTGAGCCAGTCTTGCTCTCAACCAGGCTGGAGTGCAGTGGCTCAATGTCGGCTCACTCCAACTTCCATCTCCCGGGTTCAAGCGATTCTCCTGCCTTAGCCTCCCAAGTAGCTGGGACTACAGGCAAGCGCCACCATGCCCCAGCTAATTTTTCTATTTTTTTTTTTTTTGAGACGGAGTCTGGCTCTGTCGCCCAGGCTGGAGTGCGGTGGCCGGATCTCAGCTCACTGCAAGCTCCGCCTCCCGGGTTTACGCCATTCTCCTGCCTCCGCCTCCCCAGTAGCTGGGAGCCCGCCTCGTCGCCCGGCTAGTTTTTTGTATTCTTTAGTAGAGACGGGGTTTCACCGTATTAGCCAGGGTGGTCTCGATCTCCTGACCTTGTGATCCACCCGTCTCGGCCTCCCAAAGTGCTGGGATTACAGGCTTGAGCCACCGCGCCCGGCCTAATTTTTCTATTTTTAGTAGAGACGGGGTTTCACCATGTTGGCCAGGATGGTCTCGATCTCTTGACCTTGTCATCCACCCATCTTGGCCTCCCAAAGTGCTGGGATTACAGGTGTGAGCCACCGCGCCCGGCCCAGAAACATTTTAATAGAGAGCCAGCTGTCAGGTTGAAGAATGCTACTTCCCAGCCTCTTTCTGGAAATGTCTGTTAGGGACATTTCCAAAGAGATGATTCAAATAACACACTTTTAACAAGGCCTGACACAGAACAAGTATGCAACACATTTCGCTAGAAGTACATCCCACAACATAGAGATCAGCAGTACAGGCTCTAGAGCAGAAGGCCTCTGCTACTTGTTAACTACGTGCCTTTGGGCAAGTTACTTAAGCCCTGTGTAACTCAGTCTTCTCACCTGTGAAGTGGGGTTGGGGATAATAGTACTTCCAGGCTTATAATGGATAAAGGAATCATTTTCTGTAAAATACTTATGACAATGCCTGGCTCGTAAGAAGCATTTAATCAACATGTGCTATCATTCCTGGTTCAACGCTTTTGTGCAAACTGAAGTATAAAGATCACTGTAAAGGCAAATCACATGGGCTGGGTCCCCACTGGGGTTATTCTGGATGCTTCTCTCCACTAATAATGCTACTTGACAGGCAAAACAGATGCTAAGAATGTGAGTTGGAGTCATATTCCCTGGGTTCAATCCTGGCTAAAAAAACTCCTTCTTAGTTATGTTAGCTAAAAAACTCCTTCATAGTTATGTGAGCTGAAAACCTCCTTCTTAGTTATGTGAGCTAGAAGAAGGTGTCTCATTTCTTTCATCTGTTAAGTGGGGACAGGAGTGGTATCTACTTTATAGGATGGTGTGATGGTTAATACTGAGTGTCAACTTGAGTGGACTGAAGGATGCAAAGTATTGATCCTGGATGTGTCTGTGAGGAGGTTACCAAAGTAGATGAACATTTGAGTCAGTGGGCTGGGAAAGGCAGACCCACCCTTAATCTGGGTGGGTGCCACCTAATCAACTGCCAGCATGGCCAGGATATAAAGCAGGCAGAAAAATGTGAAAAGGCTAGACTGGCCTAGCCTCCCAGCCTACATCTTTCTCCCGTGCTGGGTGCTTCCTGCCCTCCAACATCAGGCTCCAAGTTCTTCAGTTCTGGAACTCAGACTGTCTCTCCTTGCTCCTCAGCCTGCAGACGGCCTATTGTGGGACCTTGTGATCATGTGAATTTATACTTAATAAACTCCTCTTTATCTATCTATCTATCTATCCTATTAGTTCTGTCCCTCTGGAGAACCCTAATACAGATGGTTTCGAGGATGACCTGAGTTAAACTGCAGGAATGAAGATTAAGAACAGTGCCCAGTGGCTGGGCGCAGCGGCTCACACCTGTAATCCCAGCACTTTGGAAGGCTAAAGTGGGCGGATCATCTGAGGTCAGGAGTTTGAGACCAGCCTGACCAACATGGAGAAAACCTGTCTCTACTAAAAACACAAAATTAGCCAGGCACAGTGGGGCGTGGCTGCGATCCCAGCTACTCAGGAGGCTGAGGCAGGAGCATCGCCTGAACCCGGGAGGAGGAGGTTGCAGTAAGCCAAGATCGTGCCATGGCACTCCAGCCTGGGCAACAAGAGTGAGACTCAAAAAAAAAGGAAGAGTGTCCAGCATGCACTGCAAGTCTGATATGTGTTTGACAGTATTCACAGGGAGTTGACACTGCACATGGCTTGAGAGTCGCAAATCTGTTTCTTCAAAGCACATCACCTGCCAGGTCTGTGTAAAACTGCACAGATCAGGAAGAAGCATACAAGAGCACAGACAGTCATGCCCTGAACTCATTAGGTTCTTGGACTTGCTTACAACAACCCACCCCATGTTTTATTTTTCTTAGTCTTTCTCTCCAAAGGCCTTGGCGGTATTGTTTTGTGAACTGATGTGTCAAATGCACTCACACCTCAAATGGGTTTCTTCTCGGCTTGCAACTAATGCATTTTTTATAAAGCTCTGTCTCCAGTTTCCTTTCAAATTACAGAGAGGATATCCTTTTCCTGTTAAGCTTCAGAATGATTTTTTTTTCCTTCAAAGTAAAGCATTGACCTCCAGAGTTCTATAAATGGGTTTGATGTACGTATTATGGGAGTAACAAGGAGCTGGAAGCTTAAGTTTTCATTGGAGTTTATGTGATACATGAGAAGCCTGTTAGATTTCAAGAGATTTCAGGTTTTCATAACAGTATCCAAGCAGCAAGCATTACATATATACTGATACATATACCACTGAGTTTTTTCGTTTACCTTTCTTTTTTTCTTTTTTAGTAAATGATATACATTCATTTTAGAAAACTTAAAACGTATAATTTTTAAAAATCACATGTAATTCTACCGCTGTTAACAACTTCCTTCTTTTTTCTGTACATGCTTGTAAATACTCCTCTTAAAAATGTGATCCGGCAGCCGGGCACGGTGGCTCACGCCTGTAATCCCAGCACTTTGGGAGGCCGAGGTGGGCAGATCACAAGGTTCGGAGTTTGAGACCAGCCTGACCAATATGGTGAAATCCCGTTTCTACTAAAAATACAAAAATTAGCCAGGCGTGGTGGTGGGCGCCTGTTATCCCAGCTACTCAGGAGGCTGAGGCAGGAGAATCGCTTGAACCCGGGAGGCGGAGGTTACAGTGAGCCGAGATCGCGCCACTGCACTCCAGCCTGGGCAACAAAGCAAGACTCTGTCTCAAAAAAAAAAAAAAGTGATCAGGCGCTGGCTAATTAACACATTGTCTATACCTTTTTAAAGCTGTAGGCAGCTATTGGTACATAGTTTTTGGATGCTGCAATTAGTCTGTGTTTGTAGTTACAATAACAGCTAACTTTATAAAAATAAGTGTTTCGAAATTAAATATGAGAAGGCAAAACATACTATTTAACAGTAAGTATATTATGAACATTCCTCTATGCCATTCAATATTCTTCTATACTAGTATATATTAAAAATAAACTTTCCCTTCTCAATGCAAAAGCAGCACCTATTTAGAGATTTTTTTTTTTTTTTTTTGAGACGGTCTCACTCAGTCACCCAGGCTGGAGTGCAGTGTTAAAATCATAGCTCACTGCAGTCTCAACCTCCTGTGCTCAAGGGATCCTTCTGTCTCAGTTTCCCAAGTTGCTGGGACTGTGGGCTCACACCACCGCCAGCAATTTTTTTTTTTAAGAAATGGGTTTTTGGCCGGGCGCAGCAGCTCATGCCTATAATCCCAGCACTTTGGGAGGCTGAGGCAGGCGGATCACCTGAGGTCAACAGTTTGAGACCAGCCTGGCCAACATGGTGACACTCCATTTCTACTAAAAATACAAAAATTAGCCAGGTGTGGTGTTACACGCCTGTAATCCCAGCTACTTGGGAGGCTGAGGCAGAAGAATTGCTTGGACCTGAGATGCAGAGGTTGCAGTGAGCCAAGATCATGCCACTGCACTCCAGGTTGGTTGACAGAGTGAGACTCTGTCTCAAAAAAAAAAAAAAAAAAAAAAAAGAAATGGATGTCTCACTATGCTGCTCAGGCTGGTCTTGAACTCCTGGCCTGAAGCAGTCCTCCTACTTTGGCCTTTCAAGGCACTGCAATTAGAGGCTTGAGCCACTGCGCTCAGCCACTCTCTCACATTTCTTAAAGCATTTTTTTTTAGGGGGGGTTTCTCCTGCTGATTTGGTTTGACTCTGTGTCCCCACTCAAATCTCATTTTGAATTGTAATTCCCACGTGTCAAGGGAGGGACCTGATGGGAGGTGGTTGGATCATGGGGGTGGTTTCCCCCAACCGTTCTCGTGATAGTGAGTTCTCACGAGATCTCATGGTTTTCTGTTTGGCAGTTCCTCCTTCGTTTTCTGTTTCCTGTCACCTTGTGAAGAAGGTGCTTGCTTCTCCTTCACTTTTTGACAAGACTGTACGTTTCCTGAGGTCTCCCCAGCCACGTGGAACTGTGAGTCAATGAAACCTCCTTCCTTTATAAATTACCCAGGCTTGGGTATTTCTTTATAGCAGTGTGAGAAATGGACGAACACACCTGCATTGTCTTTCCAATGGCTGCGACTAATTTCGCCAGCTTCCATCTCCTCCTCATTCCTACCCCCAAAGTCACTGGGTACTTTCCAATCAAAAGTTGTCTCTTGGTCTTTGAGAGTGTTCACTTTCTTTTCTTTTCTTTTTTTTTGAGACGGAGTCTCACTCTTGCGCAGGCTGGAGTGCAATGGCGCCATCTCAGCTCACTGTAACCTCTGCTGCTCAGGTTCAAGCAATTCTCCTGCCTCAGCCTCCCAAGTAGCTGGGATTACAGGCACCTGCCACTGCGCCTGGCTAATTTTTTTTAGTTTTAGTAGAGACGGGGTTTCACTATCTTGGCCAGGCTGTCCTTGAACTCCTGATCTTGTGATCCCCCCTGCCTCAGTCTCCCAAAGTGCTGGGAGTACAGGCATGAGCCACCACACCCGGCCAGAGAGTGTTCACTTTCTCAAGTTGTATGCTATCACAGCGACAGGGTCATGGTGCGTGCAGGCTTCTGGCTAGCAGTCAGGGTCCAGCCAGTGTCCGGGAGTCAGTCGGACATTTAAAATAAATCCACTGTGCCATGACTAGTGAACCGATCCCACAGGGGCAAGGCATGGGAGGAACGGGCTGTGGTTAATGTTGCCAGGCAACATTAATGGGGGCAGATAGGAAGGACAAACACACGGGAACACCGTATGGTATGACGACAGAAACAAACACAAAATCTTAACAAGAGTCAAAGCTGTCTGTGGCTATCAGTCGGTGTTCTAGGAAGCATCAGTGAGAGGCAGGACGGGGAGAAGGTGGTATAGTTTCACACTAGTGAAATATTTCCCAGAAGGACAGAGCACCGTTACTGTGTGTGTCACCAGAGGCGGGGTTAGCCTGGGTGTTGTTAATTGAGTCACTTCCGATGTTCTCTGTCCAGTTGTTAGAAATACATCATTTTGGGAGGGTACTTAATTTGATAATACACAGAGTAAGTGTCCTCTATTTTAATGTATTCTCTTTCTCCCTGCATTGCTAGGGTATAGCAGAAAATAGTTTTTCTAACTGAACATGCAACTGGGCCACCACTTCAGTGAAACAATTCAGGATGCTTAATTTCCCGTGTAAAATTGTTTTTCACTCCATGTTTGCGGGGAGGGCGCTTCATGTTTTGAATGTCTTAGCACCGTGTTGGAGGATACGCACAAAAGGAAGTCTAGACAGCTGGTTTCCGACCACTCCTCCCTTGATCATGCTTGTATCAGCTTCACTTTAGGAAAGCATTTGAAAGGAATGATAAAGTAGCTTAGTTTCAAAGTTTAGGTTTAAAATGTCTTTCCATGTTTCAGTGAACAGTCCAAAGTGGCCAAAAATAAAACAATTAAAAAGGCCTTTAACTATCTGGTCTGTTTGGAATATCAGTGTGTGTAAAGCATGTGGGGCACTCCCAGCTCCATTTCTAGAATGTTTTTTTTTTTTTTTTTTTTGAGATGGAGTCTCACTCTGTCATCTAGGCTGGAGTGCAGTGGCATGATTTCGGCTCACTGCAACCTCTGCCTCCCGGGTTCAAGCAATTCTCCTGCCTCTGTGTCCTGAATAGCTGGGATTACAGGCGCCCACCACCACGCCTGGTTAATTTTGTCTTTTTAGTAGAGACAGGGTTTCACCATGTTGGTCAGGCTAGTCTCGAACTCCTGACCTTGTGATCCGCCCACCTCAGCCTCCCAAAGTGCTGGCATTAGAGGTGTGAGCCACAGTGCCTGGCCAGAATATTATTATATATTTTTTTAACTGTGATTCATTTAAACATTCTTTTTAATTTCACCGGTAACAAAATAGAAATAAACAAATATGTATATACGCACATATCTGTATGTATTACTTTAGGGGGGATAATCAATTTCATGCGTTTGAGGTTACAAAACATAACAGGAGTTGATCTGTGTAAATTCAAGTTGCTTTGAATCACTAACGTTTATTAAATTCTCATGGAGCACAATGTGCATCTCTTTGTTCGATCTATTGACACAATTTCTACAATTACGAAGAGCCGTGAAGGGGCGGTATTAGGGGAAAAGGCAGGTCCACGTGATCTAAAACAATGGGATATAGGGGAAAGGCGAGCGCTGTAAAAGGCTCCTGATCCATCCCATGACACGGCCACTGTCCAGCAGGCCTGACCCTCCCCTCAATCTTGGGTTCTGTGATAAAGGCTCTGGGTTCGGGCTGATGGGAGAAGTCCCCTTCACTTTGGGTAACTGGCAGCACTGGGAGGCCAGGACTCACTGTAGTCAGAACCACTCGGTTGCGTATTCATGGAAACCTCAGGTCCAACTTTAACCAGTCCGCTCTTGCTGGGCAAAGAGAAGAGAGGGCATCCTGAACATGTTTTCACCAGGGCCTGAAATATTAACAGCTTGACATCACAAGGCTTAGATTTCAGTGGAAAGATGGGTGATAAACACACACAGGAATATGCAAGATAATTTCAGAGAGAGGCAAGGAACGTGAAGGGTCAGAGACTGTGACTTGATTGAGCCTGGCTTGGGAAAGTTGCGAATCCTTCTTGGATGATGAAGTGTAGCTGAGACCTGAGTTATGAGGAATGAATGGTGCTTGAAGTCTTGGCTAGTTTGGGAGAAAGCTCCTGTTTCAGCTCTCTCTCTGGTAAGATTGCTCAGGAGCACAAGATGCAGCTCCTCCCAGGGTTCCGCCATCTGTTCGTTTTCTTGTGACATTGTCTGAGGCGAGTTCTGCAAGACTAGGGACTTTGGGTCACCGCTGCACTCCCACCTGGCAGAATAGTGCAGGGCCCACCACAAGTACCTGTGGAATGAATGAATGAATGAATGAATGAATGGAGTTACTCACCTGTCTCCTCCAAATCATCACACCCTGTGTTCCTTATCTTAGTGACACCCACCCTGGTTCCCCAGCCAGAAACCTGGTGTCAGCTTTGTCACATTCTCCCTCCTCCAGCCTGGGCTGATTCTTTCTCAGGCGTGACTTTGTGGGTTCCTGGGATCCCGTGTCTTCAGCCCGCCCCCTCCTGCGAATGCTCCCTGCTTCAGCCAGGCGGATCGACCTAAGATAGGACTCACATCAAGACCTTTCCCTTCAGATGCTCCGCGGCTACCCACGTCGTCCCAGCCCCTCGGGATGGTGCAAGCCTGGCACGGTTTAGTGCCAGGACGTGCCCCTGCCTCCCCTCTCGCCCTCTTTTCTCTTTTATCTGAAACCCGTCGCCCTAAACACCCACAGTGTCTGCCCAGTTGGTGTTTAGTAAAATGGTGCAGCTGAACTCGGGTGCTGCTGGGAAACGAGCCAGCTGTGTCCTCAGATCCTTGGGGAGGGGGGTTTGGGGGATGGAGGATAGGAGAGGTGACAACCGAGGCAGGTGTGCAAGCGTCTTCCAGGGGAGCCTCCTGTGGCGAAATGGGGTCCCCTGGCCATTGGGTGAGAGAGGTCTTCGGGCTATTCTGCCAGGATACCTACAAAACACTCATCCCTGCCAGCCCTGTGCCATCAAGGGCATCCTAGAGGCCTTGGGCCAAAAGATATGACGTGGGGGCCTGACACAAGCGACCCCAGGAAGCTGGGGGCATCAGGGCGGAGGCCAGGACTGGAGCCTGACTCCAGCTTCAGAGCAGCGTGGACGCCTGCAAGACTCAGGGGCTGGAGTCCGCATGTTTTTGCAACAGCTCTCCCTGAGGCTCCCTGCCCAGGTGCGGGTGCCTTCCTAGACAGCAACTCCTGCCCCTACTCGCCCGCCTCTCCTCACAGCTGTCCCGGGCCCCTCTAAAACCAGGGGCCCAGAGTCAGACCCTGAATGGAACCTCCGATGGAGCTGGATTCCAGCCCGCGGGTGTGGCCCGCTCAGCGCAGGGGGCGGAGCAGGCCCGCGGGAGGCGGCGGGGGCAGGTGCCCGGCGAGGAGTGGCGCCCCCCTGTGTTCAAAGAGGGGAAGCGAGCGATTCTGCGGCTGCAGCCGCTCTGCATCGGCGAAGATGGATTTGTCCGTGCGATGTGTTGTTTCCATAGAAGCAGGGCTTAACCTTTTAAGTGAAGATTATAAAGCTACCTAATTCATTTAAAATTAGGCTTCAAGCATCTCAGTACTTAACGCTCAAGTGCTTCTGTGGGACTTGCTGTAGCCATTGATCTAACAGCCAGACACTGCCTTTCCAGCGTCTGAAGGCTTTCACTCTGGCAGCAATCTAGGTGATTTCTTTATTTTTTAAAATTAACTTCATCAGGAGATATAACTTCTGTGGGAGATCATCAGAGTATTAATAATACCTTTTAATTAATGAACAGCACTGACCTCTCTTCATAAACACAGGAAGACCGGCACACAGGAAAGATCCGCACGCATGCTCAATTAAAGTAATTTATTGTATTCTTCCAGATCAGACATAAAGAGCATCTTGGGAATTGGTGTCACAAGACAATGTTATACACCATTTTCACAACCAGGCTTGCATTGAATTCTTTTTTAAAGAACATAGTAATTTAAAAAAATCTAAATATTTACATATTAATAAAACATATATACAGAAGATTGAGATGTTATCCATAGATATGGATTTTTTTTTCCTAAGAAAGCCTATAAAAAGGATTTCTGAATAAAGTCTGAACAGTAGTCACAGTAAGTAAACACAATTTTAATTTATAAAATACGTTTTTGTTTTTTTTTTAGGATGGGGTCTCACTGTGTTGCCCAGGCTGGAGTGCAGTGGCCCAGTCTCAGCTCACTGCAACCTCCGCCTCCCGGGTTCAAGCGATTCTTCTGCCTCAGCCTCCCGAGTAGCTGGGACTACAGACGCATGCCACCATGCCTGGCTAATTTTTGTATTTTTAGTAGAGATGGGATTTCACCATCTTGGCCAGGCTGGTCTCCAACTCCTGACCTCGTGATCCGCCCGCCTCGGCCTCCCAAAGTGCTGCGATTACAGACGTGAGTCATCGCACCCTGCAATATGATTTTACTGTTGCAGTTTTGATACGTATTTCCAATGTGTGGATCCATTCATTGCACATATCTTTGGGTTGAACAAGCCCCGCCCATCCTCAAGTGCTGAATACTCCAGGCCGTGGCCCTCCCTTGGAAGGCAGTGCTTCCGAAGGCTCCCAGCGAATCTCTAACAGACCACATTTGGAAGTTAGCGTTTCTGCCTTTACCAGCAACATACTCATCCTAACAGAGCGAAAGGTCACTAATTAATCTTTTCCCTTCCCTTGGGTAATATCTCCTTGTGGGAGGCACAGGACAGATTTTAAAACCCATGGTGCAAAAAACACAAGAGCTGCAGTTTGCAGTACATCAGACCACTTGATAAAACAAAGAGACTGTTTTCAGGAAAGGGATTACTTACGGGCCAGAAATGGAAAAAGGCTAATGAAAAGGTATGATGGAAATAATTTCTCCAGACCTTCGTTGTAGCTCCGCAAAAAAAGAAAAAGAAACCACACATATACGAGACGTAACTTGCCTAGTAGTTAGACTGACTCCACAAGCCACACATAAAGCCAGCTTTTTGTCACAGTACAGGGATGCCTTCTCTCATCTTTGATGACTGGCTGGTCTTTGGTGGAATAGGGATTTTCCCAGAGCCCCCTCCTATCTCTAGGTTTAGCGTTTCAGTGTGATGTGACAGGAGTGCCTTGGACAGGGTAGTCAGGAAATTCGGGTTCTAGGCAGGGCCCCGGCCACAGAGGGGTTAACGGACTCTGGGCAACCACTTACCCTCATTCATCCTCCGTTTCCTCACCTGCAGAATGAGGGGTGGGACTGAGTAGCCTCTACAGTAACTTTTAGCTCTTAACATTCTGTGCTTTGCTAAATCCAGGGCTAGGGGAAGGCATTGGAACTGCTGGTGGACAGGTGTGAACCCTGGGTTTGGGGAGCTGTAGTCAAAATTGGTTTCATGCCAATTTTTGGCCTTTGGATCAAGTGGCAAAGATTCAATGCAATTTGCTTTATACAATAAATGAAGTGTAGATGCAGTGTTTCTAAATAACATAGTGTTTTAAATTCATCATCTTATTAGAGAAAGAAATCTGGAGGTAAATATTTCTATAAAACAAATACCTTCGTGGCAATATATCTTTTTAAAATAAATCCAGATTTTCATATATTAGTTTTATATAAAGCAGAGGGCAAGTATACTAGGAACGAAATAAATGATGTAATATTAAGTACATTTTTAGCCAGTTGCCACATGGTGCCAAAGCCCGGTACCTCTCGGTTAAGACCATCTGTTAAAATGGCTGTTAGGTATCATGTAGATAACTGATTGATTTTCTCACCTTTTAATTAGTTATTTTGTCATTGTGTTGATGCAACTTAGGTGAAAGGTTTTTCTTTCCTAAGAACTCATAGGTCATTGGCACTTACTCAGCTACAAATGGCTATTTGGGGGGTACCGATGTCATGAATGATTTCATCTAATAGGTCAGAGCTATCCTGTCTCCCAAAACAGCTTTTTCATCTTCTAAGATGATGAAGGTCTAATTAATTTTGGCCTTCACAACTGCTCTCTCAGTACTGGAAAGAGCCATGCTCCTTTATATTTGCATCTAAGCAGTTTACATTACAATAAATATGTTTCAAAGCTCTATATTCACACTGAGGTTTTGAATGAAAACAGGGAAGAGAGAACCACTTCTTTATAATGGACAATGAACTAACTAAATCAAATGCTGGACTTTTAAAGGGTAACAAATCAACTCTAAAAGTGATTTTAAAAATCTTATACCAGATTGGAGGCTTGGTTATCACACATTACAAAGAAAGTATATGAAACTATTCAAACATGACAGGTAAACTTCACAGAACACCCACACTTTGCAGGCACCTGAAATGCTATGTGGATCTTTGTGGAATTTCAAATGGAAGTTACATATGCCACTGAACAATGTCACTAAAATCAAAGTCTAGGCAGTGAAACCTGGTTCTGTATCCTCCGTGTTTTCTCTCCTGGTGTCAAATATATTACCTACAACAGAGACAAGAAAATGAAGGCGGAGAGCCGCTTCTCTAAGGAAGAGTTGTACCTGCTTCTGTGACATGGCTGGGGGTGGGCGTTCCGGACAAGTGAAGAATTTACTGAGGAGGTCTCTGTGTTTCACAGTTAAGGTGCTAAGTTTTTAGCCAAGGCTTTAGTTGTCCTCCCTGAGCAATTGAAGAAATTTGAAATTTGTAATGATTTTTTATGAGAAAGGCCATGAATGTGTGTTACTATTAGAGTATATCCACACATTGACCAGTCATAGAAAATGGCCTAAAAGATAATTTACCTGCAAAACAGAATATCATGCAGCTATTAAAAGAGTGCATATGAAGATGTGCCATACAGTGGGAAAATGCTTGTTAGGTAAAAATTAAAAAAAAAAAAAACACATAGGAAACAAAATTTTACACGTTTGATCTCCACCATAAAGATAAACAAAATGGAGAAACATTTGAGAAAAATCATCTAATAATGGTTGTCTGTGGGTGGTAAAAGCAATTGAAATGTTCTTCCTTACACTTTTTATTAATTTAAAAGAAAAGTATGTAAAATGCCAATTTATGATAATTGCTAAGTCTAGATGAACATCCCCATTTCAAATTTGGAAGCTCCATTTTAAATTTTAGAAAGCACTGTTTTGATTTCACTTTCTCTATACTTTTTTTTTTTTTTTTTTAATGCAAATTGTCCCCAGCTCCTGGGCGGCTTCTCTTGAGCCCCAGGCCCTCTCCACACTTCTGCGCAGTAGCATTTATGTAATTCCTTCTGCCTCTCACACTAGTCTGAGGGCATTTTACACCAGCATCCAACACAGGGCTGATTCTTGGTAGTTGCTCAAAAAGGATTAGTGAATAGGGTTAAGGGAAAATAAAATGGATGCATTATAGAGGGTGAATCCATTTCTGTTAAAACCTGATGAACAGAAGGTTGCTTCAATGTAATGCATCCAAACAAATGTCATTTGACCTGCCTGTAACCCTACCCTAGTCACTTCTGGTTCATAGAAACACTTAAGGATTTACATCCCTTTCCCTGCCCTTGCCCCAAACACACAAATTTGGAAGGAAGAAAAAATACCTTAAAAAAGTAATAAAAGCATTGCTGAATCTTTAAAAAGAACTAACTGTTGCTAGCTCAGACAAATGGGATCATGAGAGTCTGTATCAGAGCCGTTGGTCGATCCTGTGGTTTTGACGAGTGAGGCTCAAGTTCAAGGATGAAACCACATGCGCAAGAAAGGTGGAGTTCTTAAAGGGCACATTTTAGAATGTGCCCACTGAGGAGGGCTGTTAGGAGCAGCACTGCATTCAAAGAAGCCAACCAGAATGGGGATTTTACTTTGGAGGCAATCAAGAGGCATGCTATCAAGGTGAATATCAAGATTACTTAATTTTATTACTCCAAAATTTGAGCACCAATCTGATACTTCTTTTCCTCTTTATTTTTGTTTTTTGAGATGGAGTCTCGCTCTGTCACCCAGGCTGGAGTGCAGTGGCGCGATCTGGGCTCACTGCAAGCTCCACCTCCTGGGTTCACGCCATTCTCCTGCCTCAGCCTTCAGAGTAGCTGGGACTATAGGTGCTGCCACCACGCCCGGCTAATTTTTTGTATATTTTTTAGAAGAGACGGGGTTTCACCGTGTTAGTCAGGAGGGTCTTGATCTCCTGACCTCGTGATCCGCCCACCTCGGCCTCCCAAAGTGCTGGGATTACAGGCGTGAGCCACCGCGCCTGGCCTCTTTTCCTGTTTTCTAAATGATAAATGTTTTTATTTATCATGCTGCTTAGGGATTTGTATCAAATATCTATCAACAGTTTAGTGAAAAGACCTGCAGGTGTGTTATACTATTTTCTTATGACTTCACAGCCTTGGGTAAAGTTTGAGAATAGACTGGAAGGAATGAGTTTCAGCTGCAGTGAACCGGGCTGACTGACAACGAACATTTTAATTGTGAAGATTGAGACAGTGAAGAGGACTCCTAAAGGGATTAGCACATCCATCATCTCTTAGGATCTTTAGGAAACATGCAGAGGAAAGCTGGTTTTGGCTTAGGTATGAGAAAGCTACACGGTATCATGGCTGGGAGTCGAGGGACCTGGGTTCCGGCCAGGCCGTCAACCAGCTGTGAGGCCGTGGGAAAGCCACTTAATGTTTCTGGGCCTCAGGCTTTTTTTCCTGTAAAATAAAAGGACTGGATAAAAAGAAGGGATTGGACTAGAGGATCTCTCAAGTTCCTTCTCATTCTCAGATTCCTTGACATTTTTTTTCAGTTCCACGAGGCTCTTCTAGCACCCTCTGGGCTCCATTTTCTCACTGGAAACGTATCTTCAACTTCAGATAGGAAAATACAAGGCATTCCATACTCACCACTTGGAGGTGAATATAAACTTCAAGGGGAGTGGTTTTCAAATAAGAAAAGCTCACTGTGTCACGTGACGCAGGAGGACAGGCAGTGGAGATGCCCGGGGTGGGAGGGCGCTTGGGAAGCACAGCTGGAACAGCATGGTGCTACCCTGAAGGGCCTTTTGAAGGGCAGGTCCATTATGATTAGGATTTCATGGATCTGCTGGGATTGGGCCCGGGTGATAAGAATGAGGCTGATAAGAGTGCCCTGATGGTCAGAGAATGACAAATTGGGAAGGAACAACAGAGATCACGTCTTTCAATTCTCTTAATTCACAAATGTGAAAACACAGCCAAATAAGAAGAGAAATCTCTTTTATATAATGACTCTATATGGGAAGAACTTGATGTAGGCAGGTCTTTTTGCACTAGGTAGCTCATTTCATTTATCTGTCCATGGATCTGTGGCTTAGCTACTCAGTGGCAGAGAAAGCAACGTGTCACTTACACCGCTGAATTTTCCTGTTGCTCTGAAGCTCACTAGCACAGACCCATCCTACACCTGTGAACGTGGCTTTCCTTGCCATTTTGGGATACGTGCTGTCAATGAATACATGGCCTAGTCTAGTTCCTACACAGCCTACAGACTCCACTAATGTTTGCTGAATTTAATGAACACAGACCACCCCAAATCTAGAGGAAAAAACATTCGGTTGAGCTTTTTCAGTAAGAGGGTTTTTGGGTGTGCCTGGGTTTTGTGGGCAGAGAATCTTCAGGTATCCTTTGGAGGGCAGTCAGTAGAGTCCTGTGACCAATGGAGGGGATACATTGTTTTCCACAAGGCTCATTGATCAGACACCTGCCCCTCTGGCTCTCAGATATGAACCTATACACAGGTAGGAAGCCAGGGTCAGAAGCATTACTTGAGAGTCAAATAATATGAAGTTGGAATTGTGTCTATGGCTTAACACAACAGTGTGCAGCTTTTGCTTCCATGGAAGGGTGTCTTCAGCTGATCTGGTCCTGGTATTAGGAATGTGCCACTCACGCCGGATGGCTGGGCTCATTCAAATCGCTCAGTTAAAACACAGTATTCATTGGGTGTCCACGGATTGATTGCTCAAGGCTCCAAGGCCGTTTGGAGGAGGTGGGAGAGGACAGCCTAGCCATGAATTTGATCACACAAAATTAGTGGTTCCCGTTTTAAAGTGAAATCTCATTTCACGTTAAAAATATTTTGTAATGTCCAAAGGTTTGGGGAAGCAAAATGTTGGGATACTTACTTCTCAAGATTTGCTCTTCTGAGATTTTTATGAAAATAAGAGTATGAGAAAAATGCTTTTCTATTCAATATGAAATCATCTCTGCATCTGAGGCCTTGAGAAGCTCCAATGTCCAGGGCCTGGGTCCACTGCAGAAGCAGTTTGCTCAAGCGTCTGCATGTCTAACGTTAAAGTCATTTTCAATGCAAACATTTTTGTGGGTTGCATTTTCCATGGGGTGATGAAAATTTAAATACATTTTATTTACCTGTTGGTGGTAGAGAAATGCCATCCAGTCTTTCAACACCATCAGCAATCTCTGCTGGTTACAAACATAAAACACAAATCTCATTAGTTTCAGGGAGCACATTCATTTGACTGAAAACAGTGATACAAATTTCCAAACTGCAGTGTGCATAACAGTTTTCACCATTCTTCTCCCTTTTCAGCTATCATTGGTTCATATTATAGATGTTAATATCATTATTTGAATACAATATTTTTTGATAATAGTGATATAAAATAAACTTTCCTGTATTACAATTTTTTAAATCTTATGAGCCTCATTCCAGTAATCACTGATGATTTCTGTTTATTTTTACTTATTTACATAGGCTTAAATATCGAACCAGCATGTAGGCTGAATTGTTTAAATAGGGTCATAGAGGGGATGTGTCAGTGAATTCCTGCTGTAGACTTGCACTTGGCATGGCCAGAACCACTCCTAGGGGGCAGCTTAGGAAATCTTGAGAATTAACCTTTCTTTGGAGATGACTGATTCAGATCCTAGAGCTGCTAATCTAACTCTGGCATCAATGTGGTCACAAAGAAGGAACAAGTGTTGCTTCAAAACATTCTCCATTTCCACATTTTAAAATGCAAACCTTCCCTCATCTCTGATAAATGTATCCATCTCCTTGGGAGTTTTCCAAAGGTAGATCCTTCAGTCATAAAAAACCTTCCGTTAAATGAAAAAAAAAAAAGGTGCTCGTGTGTCTCCTGATAATGGATGGGCTTGTTAGTTTCCCTTAACATGTGAGGACAGGGGAAAACATCACATTATGGCCCCTGGGATAGTTTTGGTGGTGCCCTCCAAGGCCCAGAGTCTGTGGTCCCTACAGGAAGGCCCATGCTGACTGCATAATGTGTGTGGGGCAGCCCTTGTGAGGCTGTTGAATGAGGTTGGCTTTGGCACCATGTTGTAACACTGAGTCAGTAGAAGGCTAAACCAGTACTACATACTTGTTTTGATAGTTGTTGCTTTAAACACAATCAGGGCTCAGCTATAGCTAGAAACATTATAAAGCTCCCCTGTCTCCTTCATCCTCCAACATCTTGTCCTCAGATGAACACTCACTGGCATTAGTGAAAGACCCCTTGCCTGCTGACCTGCTAGATCCACCACAAAAAGAAATCACTGAGAAGGGACGAAATATGCAAGACCAATCTAGGTTGGAGAAGATTAGCAACCACCAAAAATGATGTTATAGACGAATATTTAATAACATAAAAATATTCAGTCAAACCACGGGATAAATGGTGTGATTAAAATTCTGGAACAGGTTTACAGAAAAAAAATACAGGACACGCTGAAATGTGAACTGCGTTTCCCTCTGGATGAAAGGCTTTAGGTGTTTTAAATTTTGTTCTATGGCTTTTAGAAATTATTTTATATATGAAAAATAATGAACATATGTTTATATTTAGAAGACATTATTTTCTTCTAATTGCTTTGAGTGAGTTGGAATAGACAGATGGCCTTCATGGTAGTTCTCTCATTGCCTAGGATTTGAAAAATCCTTCAATAAGAGTAACAATGACAATCTCCACCATTTATTAAATGCTCACTGGGCACCTGACATGCACTGTGTCACTGAACCCTTAGGAAACTACAAGGTGGCTCTGTTGTTCTGCCCATCTGAACAAATGCAGAAAGTGAGAAAGAGGTTAGGAAACTCACTCCAGGTAACACAGCTAGTAAGTAACAATGCCAAGGACATGAAGCGGGTTAATGTCTGGGCTATTCATCTCTTTGCTATTAATAGTCCAAACATACCATAAGCATCCTTATGAGCTAATTTCTTAAATCTTCTAGTTCTAGTTCATTTTATATTTTAGCAACTTTCTTTACATGTATACTTGCTTTTCATTTAGTTATAACAAGGTCAGTTTTGGGTATAAACTGATCTTCCTTTTGTAATTCAGCTATCCTCCCTTTGAAAAACAGGCCTATGCAATTATGTGCTTTAGTAAGAACAGAACACATATAACCAAAAAAAAAAAAATAGATGATTATATATAAATCAGAACAGGCTAGCTGCATGAATGGGGCTGAGAGTCAAGGATGAAGGCACTGCTGTGTTACTCAAATTTAATTACAACATCTATCTGCAACAACAAGCTCACACTCTTTCTTCCCCGGTGACAATCAAGTTGGTAAATTTGGAAAAGACTGAGCAAGTCCAATAAACACTTAACAGCAGTGACATCTTTACTCTGAGATCTAACACGATATATTGTGATTTCAGCTCTGAGAAAATCATCTAATGAAAATGATAAAAATGCCCGGCGCGGTGGCTCACGTCTGTGGTCCCAGCACTTTGGGAGGCCGAGAAGGGCAGATCACGAGGTCAGGAGATCGAGACCATTCTGGCTGATATGGTGAAACCCTATCTCTACTAAAAATTAAAAAAAAACAAAAACAAAAACAAATTAGCCTTGCATCGTGGTGGGCGCCTGTGGTCCCAGCTACTCGGGAAGCCGAGGCAGGAGAATGGCGTGAACCCGGGAGGCGGAGCTTGCAGTGAGCCGAGATCGCTCGGCACCACCACACTCCAGCCTGGGCTACAGAGTGAGTCTCCGTCTCAAAAAAAAAAAAAAAAAAAAAAATGTATACCAGGAAAAAGGAATCATTGGAGTTATAGAATAAAGATTATTCCATGTGATGAGAGATGAGAGCCCCAAATGAATTTCTATTTGGATTCACATAATGACATAACGGCCTTTCAAATCTGTGTGGGGCATTTCTTTTTTTTCCAGAGGCAGTGCAGGCTTCCTTTAGCGGTAGCCAATTAGCTTGTGGAGTCAGAGTCTCTACCTCATTCCAGGAATGGAGCTAGATACGATAAATAAGGTTGAAGTTGTGCAATCTCTATGCGACACTTCTGCTAGGAACGCAGAAGAGAAGGGCCATGGTGCCGATCACAAGTATCTGGGCAGATCATCTAGGCCAGTGGTCAAAAGTTACAATGTCCGACATCAAATATTCTGATGCCTAAGGGGCAGGAACGGGCAAGTGAGTGGAGGTTCCTCGAGGAGGGGAGGGGTGGGGAGCAGGATGTGGCTTGGGTCTCATCCTGTAGAAGTGGGCAAACCTGGGGGGAAAATGGGCATTTGTGATATGAATTATCAACAGAAATGAGGCATGGTTAGGGGATGTGTTCCCTGGCCAGTCTGCTTGTGGGAAAGAGAAGAGGGATGTGGCAGCGCATCTCTACTGGGTGCATGTTGTCTGCTTGCTGGTGGGACAGGGGAAGGGAATAGAGACTAGAGCCCATAATAATCGGTCTCAGCATCTGATGATAGAAGGAAAAGAAGGTGTGTTTATGTCTAAAATGTGCAGCATGGGGAAGGCACCAGAACGACATTTAAACTGTGTTTCTTAGTCACATGATCCACTGCCAGCAAGGTCTTTCTGGGTCCCTGAGAGAAGCCTTCTACAGAATTTCCCCACTTTTTTTTTTTTTTTAAAGAAACAGGGTCTCACTCTGTCACCCAGACTGCAGTGCAGTGGCCAATCACAGCTCACTGCAGCCTCAAACTCCTGGGCTCAAGTGATTCTCCTATCTTAGCCTCCCAAGTCAGTGGGACAACAGGTGCGTGCCATCTTGCCTGGCTAATTTTTAAGGTTATTTTGTGTGTGTGTGTAGATAGGGTCTCCACAAAACATCTGGAGATGTTGCCCAGGCTGGTCTGGAACTCCTGGGCTCAAGCAATCCTCCTGCCTCAGCCTCCCAACTATTTTTAATTTTTCTGGAACCTCCATACTGCTTTCCATAATGGCTACACTAATATTTATGAAATTAAAAAATCTTATCTAGAGATGTGTGGCCTCCTAGAGATAGTTACTCTTATTTGACGGGAGAAAGCTGACTACACAGGGATTCTTCACTAGGAAAGTGGCCCCCACCGTCACCCTGGGGAAGCGGAGACTTCAATGACCAAATCTGAACAGTCGTAATTCCCCTGGTGCTCACTTTTCCTGGAAGAATAATCCCAGAATCTCCAAGCCCAGAATTTAAAACCCACACACACAACCCATGCATGCACACGTGTGCATACAACCCCCCCCCCCGCCCCCACTTAAAATCCCTTTTACTTGATGTGGTGTTGCTGGTAGAAGAGTTTTTTTTTTCTTCTTCTTTTTTTTCAACCTTAAGCAACTTGTACTTTCATAAAGTCACGCAGATCCAAACAAATAAAAATCAATAGGTAAACAGAAGCAAACCAGCAAAGAGACCCAGTTTTCATATATCAGAGCATTAGACCACAAATGAGATTAGCAGTCTTTTTCACTTGTACTATTCAAAGCAAGTGGCCTGACATAATTTTTACTATTTAGTCCGAAGGTGAGTTTCAAAATTCACTTGAATAAGACTTTAAGAGAGCAAATCACAGCATATTATACACAGTCTCTCCTTCAAAAGACAAGACACTGAAATAACCTAGAGCCAAGTATTGTACTTTATAAAGTCTAAGAATTCCTAAGTGCTTCTCCAATTATTTTTTCTGCACCTTAGTCATACCTGAGCCTCTTTTTAACCTTCTTCTGGCCAGTTTAATTTGATCCTGTAGAATCTGTACCCAGTCTCTTGGGCCAGGAAGTTTATCCACATGGTGAGCTGTACAGTACTTTTCTGTGAAGACTGAAAGAAAATGTAAAATCTTGTTGAATACCTTAAGTAAAATATGCAGATCTGAAACAGATACATATTCTACAAAGAAAAAAAAGTGTATTTCTTTCTTTTTTTTTTTTTTTTTGAGGCGGAGTTTCACTCTTATTGCCCAGGCTGGAGTGCAATGGCATGATCTCGGCTCACCGCAACCTCCGCCTCCCAGATTCAAGTAATTCTCCTGCCTCAGCCTCCCTAGTAGCTGGGATTATAGGCATGTGCCACCAGGCCCAGCTAATTTTGTATTTTCAGTAGAGATGGGGTTTCCCCATGTTGGTCAGGCTGGTCTCGAACTCCCGACCTCAGGTGATCCACCCGCCTCGGCCTCCCAAAGTGCTGGGATTACAGGCGTGAGCCACTGCGCCCGGCCTAAAAAAAGTGTATTTCTAAAGGACGTCAGTTCTGTATCTTCAGTATCTGGATTATATTTCTTTGGCAGAGATGGAGATTGACAGGTCCTGGCTAGGTCCAATGCATTGTGCTTCAAAATGAAACTGGCGATACTCACTAAGTAGTTTGCATGGAAGCTGCTCTTCCTACTGGCTCCACATCCATCTGTATGTATCTTATAGGCAGAGAAGAAAATGCTCCCTAAGCGTCTACTGACCTTATGACAAGGTTTTGCAAATATATTAAAAGAGTTCAGTTTTTTGTTGTCAATTCAAAATTGAATGCAAAATTAACATGAAAAGATGGTCTTTCTCCTGGTGATTTCTATTAACTCAGTCAGTACTCAAATAATAATGCAGTTTGTGTCGTGATGAAAGTTCCAGTTCTACTTCAAGTCAACCCCTTGCACATCACATGAGCTCCCAGGAAAGAACTACCCGATTAAGCACAAAGGGAACTAAGGAGAACCCCATGGCAGGACACAAAGCAGGTGGGACAGTGATGGGGGAAGGGCTGTGCACAGTGTGTGGCCGCACACGCGGCGCTGGGGTTGACATTTCCGCCTCACACTCACTCCTGAGCACTTTGAAACTCATCTTTTCAACCTGTCCTTCGTAATAAGGTCAAGACCTGGTAGGCCATGACATCACATTGCCTCCTTGGTATTTAAAATATTGGTAATTTCGATGTTTTGAAAGGTTTCTCTTAAAAAAAAAAGACAAAAGAAAATATTGACAGATTCAGCTACGGCAAAAGGTAAAATTTCTATTGAATGAAAAATAAGGTATTTCATCAGAATGAGAAAAGCTAGTTGTACTAAATGTGACTGAAAAGGTTCACTATCTCCCGTCAGATAAAGAGCTCATTTACATAAACGAGTAACCTCGAAAGTCCCCATAGAGAAATGGGCAAAAAATAGTTAACAAAAATATTAGGAAAAATGTTCAATTAATATGTAAACCAAAGAACTGCAAAACACACTTTATACCTAGTAAAATTAGAAAAACAACGTTAGAAAGCTAATACTTGATACTGATAAAATTGGCACATTCAAACATTACTGTTGGTGCAAACAGGGAAAACCCTTTTGAGAAATCAGTAATATTTAATGGGAGACATAAAACTGTTATACCTTTGGACTGGTAATCTTACTCCTGGAAATTTATCCTAAGGAAATAATTTGAAAGAGAAGAGCAGCTATATGTGATCTCTACTGTCAACTACATGGCGACAATCCAATTGTGCACGACGAGATTAATGTCAGTGGCACGGTGGACACATTTCAGGGAGCCCAGAGTGAAGCAGGGAGTTCCCCTTCAGGAAGCTACTGCGAAAGCCTGAGCTAGAGACGCATCTAGGGCCTCTCAGAGAACTGCCATTGTTTGGTTAATCACATGATGTGGTAAAAAGAGAAGAAAGGCAAGGGTGTGAGCTGAAAGGACATCACAGGCTTGGTTTGGAGCATGCTGAGTTTGGGGTGTTTGTGGAGCACCCACGTGGAGATGGCAGATACAGTCCTGGTTCCAGGACCCCCAGCAGATCCCAGAATCTGCAGATGTTCAGCTTCCTGATATAGGCCAGGCATGGTGGGTCATGCCTGTAATTTCAACACTTTAGGAGGCTAAGGCAGGAGGGTTGCTTGAGGCCGGGAGTTTGAGACCAGCGTGGGCAACACAGTGAGACCCTGTCTCAATCAATCAATCAATAATCTGGGAGTGGTGGTGCAAGCCTGTGGTTCCAGCTACTCAGGAGGCTGAGGCAGGAGGATTGCTTGAGCCTAGGAGTTCAAGGTTGCAGTGAGCTATGATCACACCATTACACTCCAGCCTGGGCAATCGAGTGAGACCTTAAGCAACTTGTGCAACTGTGCCCTGACATACTGGAGCATACAACAGCAGTGGAGGCGCGCCCAGCCTATTTGCATTATTTTTTATTTTTGCATTGAATTTTTTTTTTTTTTCTGAATATTTTCAATCTGTGGCTGGTTGAATCTGTGGATGTGGAACCTGCAGACAAGGAGGCCAAGTGTATTTAAACAGAGAAATCTACAGTTCCAAGAAGGGGCCAAGCTGAACACACTGGTTTAAGAGGCACAGACATACATGTGGTGGTTAAAACAGTGAGAGAGGCCGGGCATGGCGGGTCATTCCTGTAATCCCAGTACTCTGGGAGGCCAAGGCGGGTGGATCACTTGAGGTTAGGAGTTCGAGACCAGCCTGACCAACATGGTGAAGCCCCATCTTTACTAAAAATAAAAACACTAGCCGGGCATGGTGGCACGTGCCTGCAGTCCCAGCTACTCAGAAGGCAGAGGTAGGAGAATCGCTTGAACCTGACAGAGGTTGCAGGGAGCCGAGATCGCACCACTGCATTCCAGCCTGGGCGACAGAGCAAGACTCTGACTCAAAACCAACCAAACAAACAAAACAGTGAGAGAGAGAACGTCCACCAGAGAGAACACGGAGAGTGGAAAGGGCACAGGCTGGGTTGGGAGCCCTGGGGAATGCCAGGCTGCCAAAGAGAAGGTGGAGGCAGAAGAGCACAGGAAGGGGCCCAAGCGCGGCTGGACAGGCAGGAGGGATGGGGAGACTGGTGGGAAGGCCAGTGAGTGGTTCTAATAAAAAGGAGGGACCAGCAGGTTGCAGTGCAGAAGCGGGACAGAAGGGGTGGCTTGGTGCCCTGTGAAGGTCAGCGAGGGCCGGGGAGGGTGGTCACTCTCAGGATACCTGGCCCAGAGGGGAGGGTGGAAGAAGAGGGGAGACAGGAGGGCTGAGAGACGGGGACTTGGGTGTGGTGTGCAGGCTGAGGGAGCAGTGGTGTGGCAGGAGAGAACAGGATACAGAGGGAAGGAGGAGATAGTCAAAGGCATCACCCTGCGGGGCTGGGGCTGAGGGATCTGGAATAGAAACGGAGGGGCTGCCTCCAGCAAAAGGAGGGAAACGTCCTCTTCGGAACCCATAGGACAGGAAGATGGTCGATTCAGAAGCGGTTCTAGGCTGGAGCAAACACTCCTGAGGCCTCAGTGAGCTCAGGGGTGAGGGGCTCTGGAGGATGGAGGGTGTAGAGGAGGTGTGGGATCATCTCTCAGAAGAATCAGAGAGGAAGCAGACCGCAGACAACTAATACCTCTGCCAAGCCATAGACGGGCTACGTGGTAGGGCTGTGCAGCGCGGTGAGAGTCTACAGGCTTTCCACCTCAGACCCTGCAGCTCCTTTAGAACACCGGATGGTAGGGCTGGTCTAGGCTCAGGGTTTTGCTGGAGAGTTTTGGCAGAAGAACAGGGATATAAGCCCTTGAAGATGTTGAAGGTGTGACCGGACATGAATGGACTCACCTCTCCACTCCTCCCCTCTCCTTCACCCGCCCCCCCAAATCTAGGAAGGACGTGAACACAGAAAAAGGATCATGGGCTTGGAGCTATCTATAGAGATCAGGGAATGCAGATGTCAGTGGGTTGGCAAGCAGGGCTCATGGAGCTAGAAGAATTGTTCCCCGAGATACTGGAGAATACAGCAGCAGCTGAGGAGCAGCTGCGTGTGAGGATGCTAAGGTGTGGCCAACAGCACGGGGCGGAAATGCAGTAGAGCTGAATGTCACCGTGGATGAGGTCCAGCCACTACATAGGCTAGGCCGTCAGTCATGTGGACAGACAAGTGACCAGGATGACAGTGGGACCAGGGAGCAAGAGGAAGTCTTAGTGGAAAGCTTCCATCAGAGCCCCACCCGGGGAGAGGGGCTGTGATGCTCAGAAAGCAGAATTAATGACTGGGGAGAAAATCAACCAGGCTGCCCGATGTATGATATGGGGGACCGGGAGAGCAAGGTGGGGAGGTGCAGGAGAGGCTATCCCTGGGGGTGCACATGCTTTCAAATCTCTGCCACTAGATACTAAGCAACTTCAGGGTCTTCATCTCTTTTGTCTCCTTCAAAGCACCTACTCTAGTGCGTTTTTCTGAAGAAGAACTCAAGCATTTGATAAATAAGCCAACATGTTTTCCAGTTTTGTTTCTAAGGGAAGCAAATACATCAGCTTACAAATTTAGGCTAATTGAGGGAAAATGGTCTATCTGAATTAGCAGGAAGTCTTTAATTAATAGGCTCTATTTAAAGAAGCAAGGTCTTATTGCCTTCAAATACCCACAAGAACATTTACTCATCAGATAATTTCCAAAAGGTTCTTGAAGTCCTGTTTTAATAAATAAGAACAAAATATTTCTGTTTAGCATCCTATTCGTTTATGGAAAAATGTGTACTACAAAAATGACGGAATCCACTGTCACAGCAGGTAAACACCTCCCCCCTAGTAATATCATTTCTACAGTTAATTTCCATAGCAACCCCTCTTTTCTCGGGTTGCGAAATGCATGTGTCCAAATTAGCACACATTAGAAAGTCATGGCTCCAAATTAACAAAGTGGATTTGGACTACGCCACATTGAATGACTCCCGTGTGTGCGGACAAGCAAGTTCAAGATAAGCCAAAGGAGACTGTGGACTCTGCTCCCACGTCGTGAGGGGGTTCAGATCAGACCTTTCTAGTCCAACCTTGAGCTCAAATATTCTCTCAGTCACTAAAAGGGCAGCTGTGTCTGGTTATTTTTTTCTAGTTTCAATGAAAACTTATTTGGGTTCAATAGAAAGAAGCCAAGAAAATCACTGTCTCCTGGGTCTGTGTCTAAGATCTTTGAAGGTGCAGCAATAGGCTTTTCAAAAAATGCCTATACAAATAAATATTTCCACTGGGCACATTATTGACACTCTAGTTCATGGATTACGTCTAAACTTAAAAGAGACTTTTAACTAGAATCTACTTACTGAAGAAGAAATCCTATTCTCTCCCTTACGATAGCAGATGAGGCCTCAAGAACAAGGCCAAAAGACTGTCATTGCATTGATCTGCAAACAGTCAATACGCTATGTGAATAGAGGTATTGGGGAGACAGAATGCATTTTTGCTCCCTGAATCTATAGCTAAAGGTCAAGCTATTATGCTGCTAACAGTTCCATTAGGAGTAATGATGTGAAAAGGGGTATTGCATTAATGCACTGAGTTTTCTACTATGTTAACAGTGGGTCGTTAAGAACCACAGTGGAATCATTTGCATTCATCTTTAGAATGCGATAGGTTCTAAAAAATTTTTTTTCCTCCTTTCCTATTTTAGTATATGAAGCAGCAGCAAGGGCTACTTTTAAATGAGCCCAGATAATCTGAAAAAGTGAAATAAGATCAGCAATTAAACTAAATAAAAGAGTTAAAGCATCTCTTCTGCTTAATATGAGTCCCAAGGCACAGGGCGTATGTTAATCGCTAGAGAAATGACAAATGCTCAATCTGATCCGTCCATGATTATGACTTTTCCCAGATACCAGCATTCATTTGAACCCTGCCCTTTAATTGTATATAAATAATGAATCAGCTGCTGGTGGCTGGGCAGACCCTTCCTTCAGAATGCTGCTCCTCAAGTAATCATCAAGTGAAGGCGGCAGCGCGTGGCGTGTCTGACGTGCTGAATGCGCCACTCTGTGAACAGGGCGGACTGGCCATGTTCCCCAAACAGTGATCTATCCACACTGTCGTTCTCCTGAGGGACTTTTAATTTGGGTTTTTCTGGCTGGCTGTGCTGGGAAAAGCAGAATGTGGCATGGACTTTGAAGGGAAGTCACTGTGTCTAGCAGACACTTTAAGAAGCAGGGGTAGGTGGGAAGAGCTTTCAGGTCGCTGTGAAATCCTTTAAGAACTCTGGCCAGCAGTCACAGCCCAGCTTCAGATTTGATGACTCGGTTTTAACTTGTGGTCAAATCAAGGTTTACATCATGCAAGGAAATCAAGGTTTACAGCACGCAGAACTGAAAACCGGGTCCTCATTAGATCTGCCAAACTCCTACAGCTTGCAAAGGGGTGAGGGACAATAGTCTCTGCTGTCGGGTCCCAGGGGACAAGCAGAGGGGACCCAAATGGAGGCCACTTGCAGCCAGGGATGTACAGAGGGAGATGGAGTCATGGGAGGCAGCTTGCCCGCACATCTGAGTAAGTGGACCACAACCAGGGTCCCTCCCACTCTCTTTCCTCCCACTGTCTTAGAGCTATCATTCGAGACTCCCCACGTGCGAGGCAGTTTATACACATCTCATTTAATCTTGCAATAACCCGTAGGGGTAGGTATTGTGATCCTAAATTACCAATGACAAAATCCAAGTATGGGCGGCTTAAATGACTGGCCTGAGACTGCACAGCTAACAGGAGTTATTTTCCACATAAATGACTTAATGTTTACAGTTGCATTTGAGCACACAGTGACTGTAAAAGAAAAATGGTTGAATGATAAACAACGCCATAGCTAAGTGCATCGTCCCATGTTAAACTTGAGAATGCTGGGTGTTACTTTCAACCTCACAAAACAGAAGCATGGTGGCCAGCTGGGGAGAGGAAGAGGACAAAGGCTGGTGGATTACCTGTCCCCAGGAGGCCAGGTGAGTGCGCGGCAGGGGAGCTGTGCCTGGATGGATATACACATACTTTGAACTCTGAGATTTGATGACTGTGGCTTAAATTTTATCTGGATCTAATAGAGTACATCTTTTCTCCAATAATATTTAGCACATCATTTTCCATTTTCAAGGAGAAAGTGGAAACATAAAATTGTAGTCTTGATATCCATTGTATTAAAATAACAGTAACTGTGGCATGTAAAACACTATGAGAGGTGGGGAAAGAGCTAGAATCAAGGATGGCTATTCAGGTAGGGCCTGATGGTCCTCCACATCTTGGTGGAATTGTTCTAGTCTCGGAATGGGTTCTCAGCAATCTGATTTTAGCAGACCACCCAGAAAATTCAGATCTAAACCTAAACCTACACGTAATACTTGGTTGATACATCAACTAGAACGACAATTAAGTGATCTGCAGTGCAGGGGTGAGGGATTCTCATTCTATATCTGGAACATGGGAGGTCACAACCCAGTACTTTACTTGTTGGGGTCAAGGGGCTAGAAACGGGTGACCAACCAAACAGAAGATTGACTGGTGCACGCGGAGAAAGATCAGGATGTTCACAGGAAACTGCCCACTTCTCGCCCCTGCCGCCCAAATGGACAGGACTGCTTTGTCCCAGTGCCCTCTAAGCCACAGCTTGGCTGCAGGATGATGCACCCTTGACCTAACGGGAGCCAAGCCACAGATATGTCAAGTGATGAGCTGGGCCCTCTCTGTCCTCCTCCTGAGAATGGCAGGCAATGAGGGAACGAGGGGTTCAACAGGAGCCGGTGATGTCAAAATGTCACAATGTGAGTAGCATGATGTGCCTACTGTGTGCAAACCAGAACTGTGAGGAGCCAGCAAGCAAAAGGAGGAGGTCAGCCAGCAGGGAGGGGAGGATGAAGCAGATGTGCAAAGAGAAGCGGCGACCGGAGACACAGAGACAATGCTCGTGGAGAGGGATGCAGAGTCCAGGCCTTACAGCAGCCCTGTTCCTGGCCACTTCTACCGGCAGCCCCACGAGACATCTTTTCCTTAAGGGAACCGAGTGACATTCCACTCTAGAAACCAAAGAGCATTCTAGATGACAGCATTTTATACAGGTTGGAGTAAAGCCTGGCTCTCTCTCTCTTTTTCTTTTTTTTTTTTTGAGACGGAGTCTGGCTCTGTTGCCCAGGCTGGAGTGCGGTGGCCGGATCTCAGCTCACTGCAAGCTCCGCCTCCCGGGTTCACGCCATTCTCCTGCCTCAGCCTCCCGAGTAGCTGGGACTACAGGCACCCGCCACCTCGCCCGGCTAGTTTTTTGTATTCTTTAGTAGAGACGGGGTTTCACCGTGTTAGCCAGGATGGTCTCGATCTCCTGACCTCGTGATCCGCCCGTCTCGGCCTCCCAAAGTGCTGGGATTACAGGCTTGAGCCACCGCGCCCGGCCTCCTGGCTCTTTTTTTTAAAGACGGGGATCTCGTGTTGCCCAGGCTGGCCTTGGACTCCTGGCCTCAAGCAATTCTTCTGCCTCAGCCTCCTGAGTAGCTGGGATGCTCAGCAAGCCTGACTCTTCATGCGCCCTCAATGGCATATGATCCCCGTGTTTGGATGTCCCTCAGCCTCAGCACACTGAGTGGGCAACACCGGCCTCTGTGCACCCACAAATCTTAGAGGCACATCACGGGACACACAGTCACAAGTGATCTCTTGAGATGTGATCTATTTCCGCATATGGTTTTTCTCACATTTTTGTTGATTCTTATTAGGTGCAACTATGGTGAAGATGATGTTCTCTGATCCTGTATACAAACTTGGCAGGGGCAGGGGGGAGCTTACAAATCTGGGACTTAAACCTCATTGTGACCTTATTACAAAAATAAAATGCATTAATTCAAGACATATTTATCCACCACACATAATGTGCCAGGACTATGCTAGGTGTTACTGAACAAATGGTCTCTTGTCCCCAAAAAGCCTGCAGTGAAGTGGAGGATAAAGGCAGTAAGAAGTCAAGGACTGCCCAGAGCACACCTGCGATGACACAAGCCCAGCACCAGGTACACACCAAGGTGCACCTCACCCATTATTGGGTGGGAGTGGGCAGCGGGGAAAGCTTTCAGATAAAGTGATGGCTGAGCTGAAACCAAAGAAAAAAGTGGAGGTGAGCTGAAGAAAGGAGAAAGAAGGTAGAGAATGCTCCAGCCACAAGGAAGGGCGTGTGCATTCCAAAGGCACAGCCTGCGACTGTTCTGAGGCAGGTGCGGGAGAGGCAGTCGCACATGAAGCTCAGGTTTCTACACTCACAGAGCAAGGGCACGGAGGTCTCGGTCCTGTGTGAGGGGGGAGCTGGAGCGAAAGCCGCAGGTGAGGCTGTGAAGGGCAAGGGTCTGCTCCCCAGTGCAGGGAGGCAACGAGCAAGCCCTGCCCAGACTTTGAGGGAGAAAAAGAAAGTTTCTTAGAAAATTCTAAATGCGGCCGGGCATGGTGGCTCTCTCCTGTAATCCCAGCACTTAGGGAGGCCGAGGTGGGCAGATCACTCTAAGTTAGGAGTTGGAGACCAGCCTGGCCAACATGGCCAAACCCCATCTCTACTAAAAATACAAAAATTAGCTGGGCGTGGTGGTGCACACCTGTAATCCCAGCTACTCGGGAGGCTGGGGCAGGAAAATCGCTTGAACCTGGGAGGCAGAGATTGCAGTGAGCCAAGATCGTGCCACTGCACTCTGGCCTGGGAGACAGAGCAAGACTCCATCTAAAAAAAAAAAAAAAAAAAAAATTAAATGCTTGGCCTGCACCTCACAGAGGTTTGGAATCCGAGGTTGTACCAATGCATACAACTGTAAGTGAGCAGCAGCATTGCTGTTGACACTCCTAGGCTCCAGAGCGGGGGAAATGCAGAATGAGTTTGAGAGGATGCCTTAAAACCTGGGCCACAACAGATTCTCACAGAAAAAAGAAAAGAAAAACAGGCCTGCTAGAGATGAGCTCATATTTAAAATAATGAAATACATACAGTGACCCAGCAAATATCAGAGGCCGCGGACTCAGGAGCTGCAGGGTGAGACGCCCCTTGCGGATGGCAATGGACGGCAAAGTGTGCTTAAAATGAACAAGGAAAAATTCAGTGCACCAGGAAAGTAACAGGCTGATTTCAAAAAGAACCAAATAGAACTTACAGAAATTAAACATACTGTATCTTGTATTAGTCTGTTCTCATGCTGCTAATAAAGACATACCTGAGACTGGGTAATTTATAAAGGAAACAGGTTTATTGGATTCACAGTTTCACATGGCTGGGGAGAGAGAAGAGAGAGAATGGAAGGGAGAGGAACATCTTGATTCTTAAAATAGAGAGGGGATACGACGTAAATTATTGATAATAGCTGTTTTAAATCTTAGGGGAAGGCAGAGAAAACAAATTCTTGGCAAATGTCTTTACCACATTCAAGATGAAGAGGAACACTATTATTTCAACATTTTAACCTAAAGACTACTGCTAATGGGGACAAATCAGAAAATTTCTCCTAGGGCTATGCCACAGAAATGTCAGTGCTGACTAGATTTCAATTATACTCCTTACACACACACTCTTTTGGGATAAGCACCAAAAGCTATCTTTAAAAGGGAGCTGGGAGAAGACTCAGTAATTTGCCTTTGGGGAATAACAGAGAAGACAGCAGTACATCTCATCCTTCAGGTCTCAACTGAGACGTGACCTTCCCCGATAAGGCCTGCCTGAGTTCGTTAACCAGTGATTCTTAAAAATAACAATGTCCAGTGTTCATCAAGACTGTAAGCTCAAAGCAAGGGCAGAGATCACATCTTCCGTTCACTGCTGGCACATAATAGGCAGGTATGAATGTATGGTTGGTGAAAGAATAAATCTGAGAAAGTTTTTTCTCTGGTCTGTTACTTCACTTGAAGGAACTGAAGGAAGCACTTCTTCAGTAAATAGCCAGAGGTCTCATACTGAGCCCTGAAGTTCATTTTGGATTCAGTTTGACAATCAGAATTTAGCACAGTTCATCAACTAATGCACCTAAAAATGATGCCTTCAAATTAAGGAAATAAAGTATTGCAGACAAAGTATTTACAGATGAAACGAGAATATCCTACTGAGTTACAGACGTGAGACCTTAGCAGGAGCTGGCATGTGGGGCAGTCAGACGTACAGACACAAAAGTCAAGGACTGCAAAAGCTGGCCGTGAGGACTGTCTCATCTTAGTGCTGACCGCTACTGTATGGGGCTGTTATTTTCAGTTGGTTGATGTAACGAAAAGGGCCCTAGATATCCGTAAAATTGATTCCCAGCCATATTTATCTGGTTCTTCAGGTTTACTTCTGAGAATTTGGACTATCAGCTCTGAACCACAGAATCTCTGACCCGGAGGCTTTTATTGTTATTTTAACTGGAGACTTTAAAAGTTAGTGAAGCCACACTTTTTTTCTGGAGAAAGTGATGGTTCAAGAGCTTGAATGACAGTCAGGAGTGAACCTACATCCCACAATGCTCCCTTCATTATCCTCACACTGGTGGGACTCTGAGGCTTGAAGAGTCTTGTTGAATCCCAGTGATGCTCACTGATTTGAGGCCAGAGCACGCTCTCTCTCTTTCTCTCTGTGTGTGGTGGTGGGGGTGGCGGGACAGAGCACGCTCTCTCTCTTTCTCTCTGTGTGTGGTGGTGGGGGTGGCGGGACAGAGCACGCTCTCTCTCTTTCTCTCTGTGTGTGTGTGTGGTGGGGGTGGCGGGACAGACAACAATATCCCTTGTCCTCCTTCATTCAGTTTTGGACTATGACATTTCTGTCCAAAAGGAAGTGCCAAAAAGTGCTGATAGTCGTTTCTCAAATTAAACAAGGTTAATTTTAATTTCTATCAATTTAAGGAAGCACCCATTTATAATACAACTGTTGGGAAACAAGAAGAATTTTCCTTTGGTGAGTTATGCCATGCCTTTGTTTAACATGGCTGGTGTATTTCAATGGTTACGTCATATTTACTAAGGATTAAGATCTGGGTAATAACAAGCTTTAGTGTAATGATGTTTGTTTAATCCATTTTTTTTATTAGCAAAGAAAAATGTTTCAAAATTATGGATTTAATAGGCTGGGCGCAGTGGCTCATGCCTGTAATCCCACCACTTTGGGAGGCCGAGGCGGGCGGATCACCTGAGGTCAGGAGTACAAGACCAGCCTGGTCAACATGCTGAAACCCTGTCTCTATTAGAAATTCAAACTTAGCTGGGCATGGTGGCACACACCTGTAGTCCCAGCTACTCGGGAGGCTGAGACATGAGAATTGCTTGAGCCTGGAAGGCGGAGGTTGCAGTGAGCCAAGATCACACCACTGCACTCCAGCCTGGTTGACAGGTGAGAAACTGTCTCAAAAAAAAATAATAATAATAATTAGGGATTTATAGAAATTCTACTTGGAAGGTGCATTATATTTCATATAACTCGTTTATTTATTTTATAGGATAGAATGCCGAGGCTCAAGCAACACAAAATTTAAGACTGGGAATCACCAGCTCAGAGGCCTTAGGCAAGTGGCATAAAACACATGTGTTCCCTCCACACATTACTGGGCTTGACCATTCTTTAGACAAATGAATGAGGAAAAAGTCATGAGTTTTTCTGTTTCTAAAGTGAAGGTTTCTCAGTATATGAACTTTGAAAGTCATCCCACGAGGTGCTGAGTTTACCCCCTCGCCAGGAGGTCTGGAATGAATGCCTCCAGTGTCAGGGTAAATTATAACATGGGCGGGAGGCTCAGGTCAGACCCCAACCCAGAGGTGACTGAAGCTGGGAGAAGGAAGGGTGAGGGGCTGGGAAGGCGGGCGCATGGCGGGGGTCTCACCCATCAGTGGAGGTCTATGCACTGTCCCACCGTGGACACTGGGCGAAGACGCTGGGGCGTTACGACAGGGCCTGTGCCTCAGAGGTAGAATTTAATTTCCTGTTCTTTTTTACACGGTGGCAACTCCCTTCTCATTGGGGATCAGCTGTAGGAAAATTGGGGGTTTACATTCTGAGGCTGACAGGAGTTCTCAGACTTTTATCTGATCTTCACTCTTTCGGGCACCAAGTTGCTAGGACAAAGGCTAAAATATACCTGGAGGGGAAGTATACGGATGCGTCAAGGAGTCTTCAGGTAGGAAAACTAGGAAATGGCACATTTAGCCTAACTATGGATTCCGTTACTAGGTTTATTTAAACCAAAATCCCACAATAAAATGATTACACTTCATCTTTTGAGGATGATTCCTCTGTGGTTGAATGAAAGCACGACATCCTACACTTTCCATGTGGCATACTGTGCAGGTTTCTCTTCGATGTTTAACAATGATCAATGCTTTCACAGCCCCCATTAAATACAAACTTAGCTTTTTTATTTTAGATTACCTTGATGTTTTTGATCGACAAGATTACACTATCCTTAATTGCTATCCGCCATTTGATCTGTCTGTGGCTGCTGTTTCTTCTAATCTTCAAACTTACATTCCACCTCCTTGAATTTCAGCTGCCCTTTTCCAACTTGTCATGGAGAAGTTGTGTAGTTATCTTGTTATTCATGCCCTGTACGCATCCAATGTGGGAGTACTGTTTTGATTTTTAAGAAACCACCTTTTTCAGAGAAGATAAATGGAGTGTTTTGATGTATTCCTTCCCCCTTTCCTTCCTTCCTATATTTATTGATCATTAGTTATGTGAGTGGTGCTGTTTCACGGGACAAGGAATATACAAAGCAAACATAAAACATGATCTCTGCCCACAGGAACGTATAGTCTTATTGGGAAGACAAGATGCCCTAATATAAACAGCATGACCGTACATCCCGATCTGCTCAGGGAAGTTCAAGTTTAAAGCGCCTGTTTTCCCAGTGAGATAATTAACAGCACCATACCGACTCTCAAGAGTGTCCCAGTGTGCACAGTAAATGACATGCTCATCCTCCATCGAAGTCATCAACAGCAAGGCAGAGAGTTAAGATGCCCTGCTAAGCCGTCTAAGGCAGTAAGGGCTACTGGTACTCAGAGAAAGGGGCAATCAGTACAGGTTAGGGCATCTGAAAAAGTCTCATGGTACAGGGGATGAGACTTGGGGTAAACCAGGAAGAATGAGTCAGGCTTGTCTATAAAGAGAGGGCAGAGAAGGGCACTGTGGCCCTGTGAACAGCATAACAGAGTCCACAATGAATGAGTGGTGCTTGAGGAACAGTGTCGGTCCTGGGCTGGCTCACCTGGGAGGAAGCACCGGGAAATATGTTCACAAGGAGAGAGAAATTCAAGTTACAGAGTGCTTGGAAAAGGCCAGAGTTCGGATTGAATAGGCCAAGGGGAACAAAGTAGGAAAACAACGTCCTGAGATTTGGTTTTATGGGTGTTACTAGGCTGTTAGGATACAGTAGTATGAACTGGAAGGAGAAAGGAGGGTTAGGGAGGACATTTCAAGAGTGTTTTTGCAGAATTTCAAGGACAGAGTGATGCACAGTTGGACCAGGATGCTGTCAAAGAAGCCAAAGGGCGCGGGATGAGAGAGGAGGGACAAAGGAGTTGATAAGGCCAGGTAGTTAAGCAGGGTGAGTTGCAAAGAAAAAAAGGCATTCAAGGTGTTTCTGAGTTTTCAAACTTGGAAAGTTAGTTGATGCCTCTGCTAAAGATAATGTAGTCGCAAGCGGGTATCAGTGTTAGGTGGCCCATGCCACCACCAAGGTGACTGCTGTGTGGGTAAGCAGGGCTACCGCTGACTCTTCAGAAAGAGGCCAGCACAGCCCCCTTGCCCTGCAGGAAACTTGAATGTCCTATATATCTCTTGGTCTCCTCTGTCCTGCCTTCATTTCGAATTGGGATTTGCCCCCAGGTAGTTGTACCTGGCTAAGTGGATTCAAAATGGTATGTGCAGTGATAAAGAGGTGTTGGGAGGAAGGTGGTTAAAATAACGAAGATTGGATTTACTCTGTGATCCAAGGGGCAGGGCTGATAGGAGGATACTAGGGTTGAGTATAAAAGGGTTTCTGAGGAATACTATCAGCTGACCATGGAGAGGTGTCAAAATCTAACCAACAGTAGGATGCAAGAAACATGACTTGGAAATACAGCCCATACAGCAGAAGACTTGACTGGAGGGAGCAGTCAGAGGGAAGACCTGATTAATTCCACAAAGGAGCACCTCTCTCTCTGCTAAGCGTTTTTTACAGACAGGTATAGCCGTGCTTTGCTCTTATACAAAAATGTCTGACAGGCAGCCAAAATCGATTACAGCTTTCCGTTAATTTTAAATGAAGGTTATGGAATTATTATTATTATTATTTTTGAGATGGATTCTCGCTCTGTCACCAGGCTGGAGGGCAGTGGCATGATCTTGGCTCACTGCAACCTCCACCTCCTGGCTTCAAGTGATTCTCCTGCCTCAGCCTCCCGAGCAGCTGGGACTACAGGCACGTGCCACTATGCCCAGCTAATTTTTCTATTTTTAGTAGAGACGGGGTTTCACCATGTTGGCCAGGATGGTCTCAATCTCTCGACCTCAAGATCTGCCCACCTCAGCCTCCCAAAGTGTTGGGATTATAGGCGTGAGCCACCGTGCCTGGCCAAAAGTTATGAATTTTTAAGGGGTTTTCTTATTGGAAGCTTGCATACACTCTTAGTTTTTTTGTGAGTATTCCATGATCATTTGCAATGCACTTTTAGGGCAGAAATACTAGCAAATACCAATTCCTGAGTCTTTCAGATTTTTGATGCACACTTTGTAGGAGATAGTCAATACTTGTCATGGAACTGAATTGAAACATTTGCTAGATTACTGGCACCAATTGTAGGTCCAGAAGAAAAGCTACCAGGAATGCGATCTGACTGATTCTGAACTTACTAAGCAATTCTGTTTCCCCACAAGAGGAGAGAAAATAGGAGGATGTGGCATTACCTTAGGATGCTGGTGAGCATCTTCGACGAGTCAAACAATTCAGGGAGTTAAATAAAGAAGAGATGGGCTACGCAGAAAACATTGCTTTCTATTTTCAGGGCCACAGCTGGCCCATACGGAGGCATTGTTCAGATTAGAAAAGTGTCTTTCCGCAAGACACTGTACTTTCAGCTGCAGGAAAACTGTCACAATAAATATACAAATTGAAAGTGTCCACAACGGCAACGGTGCCCACAATGTTGTGCAATGCACGTTCTACTGCAGTGGCCCTGTTTATGCTCCAGAAACATATCTCTTTTGACAGGAGGCTGTTTTTGTCAATCCTAGTGGTGGTGGTAAAATGCAGGTTTCGTAAGAATTCAGTAACTGGGAGTTGGAGTTGAATCCTTGCAAGGGAATCCACAACTGGTTCCTGCCCATTATCTGACAGGCTGAAGAAAGATCAATAAGAGCCACACCCTTCTTAACAAGTTTCTCCACATTTCCATTTGCTCGTTATGTAGTAAACATATGAATTCACAGTTCTGAGGAGATGAGATCCCTTTTTTGAGCTTATGGAAGGCCGGTGTTGAAGCAGTGGTGAAGCATAGCCTCACTGTGGCCCCAACCGCAGGGATCCGAATTCATCAGGTCTGGGATGGGGCCGAGGTAGCTTTCAGAAGCAACTTTAAGCAGCACAGCTCTGGCTGAAAATGCTTGGAGGTAAACTATATCTGAGTCCATTTCACTGGCATTATATTCATGAAGTCAAACATATTAAGGTAAACAGGTTGCTGAGGACTTAAGATCCACCAGTGAGCATGAGCCTTAAACAATTTTGGAGGCAAAAGGCTTTCACCCAACGTTTTATTGAATTTAAGCTTCACTAAACATGTTCTGTAGTTAACCTCTTCCATTCTCTCTGCGTTTGATATACTTCTCTTCATTCAAGGCCTAGTTCAGACGTCATCTATTCTTTCAGGTCTTCCCCTAGTGAGATTTACACCTCTGTGCTTCCTCCTCCCCCCATCAGGTAATAGACATGTGTCATTTATTTTATTCTGTCTTGGAGCATGGCTCTGTTAGGGGTCATTGCTGACATGTCTTACTAGACTGCACATTCCTTAACATCAGGGCCATGCCTTAGTCAGTCACTGGCTTGGTACAATAAATATGTTGTTAGCAGCAATTTCACACCTGCTGATGATTTCTAGGTTTATGATATCAATGAAAATATTGCAAAGATTCTGGTGTTCTCATGACTTAATCCAGTATCTGAAAAGCAGTAAAGATCACGTCTTCTGTAACACACTGTTTGGGGAAATGTCAGCTGAACAAGTGTTTCAAATATGCAATCAAGGAGACTTTGGCCAAGAGCTTGCCAAGAAGAGATTCTCCATTTTCTTCAAGACTGTCATGACAAAGTCGTATGGAAAATCAAATGGCACTAGTTTAGTGATCCATAAGTAAGATCTATGCTGGAGTCTGGAAGTGCCTTCTTCCACCTTGGTGAAGTGGGCGGCTATTCCGTCTAGTCCTGGTGAGGCACTGTAGCCATGTCTGAAACCTGGACCCTTGTGTCACATAACACAGGGGACTCGGGGCCAATATCCATCATCACTGTTAGACTCGGGGTCGATACCCGTCATCGCCGTTGGACTCGGGGTCGTAGACTCGGGGTCGATACCCGTCATCGCCGTTGGACTCGGGGTCGATACCCGTCATCGCCGTTGGACTCGGGGTCGATACCCGTCATCGCCGTTGGACTCGGGGTCGATACCGTCATCGCCGTTGGACTCGGGGTCGATACCCGTCATCGCCGTTGGACTCGGGGTCGATACCCGTCATCGCCGTTGGACTCGGGGTCGATACCCGTCATCGCCGTTGGACTCGGGGTCGATACCCGTCATCGCCGTTGGACTCGGGGTCGATACCCGTCATCGCCGTTGGACTCGGGGTCGATACCCGTCATCGCCGTTGGACTCGGGGTCGATACCCGTCATCGCCGTTGGGCTGGGGCCGATACCCGTCATCGCCGTTGGGCTGGGGCCGATACCCGTCATCGCCGTTGGGCTGGGGCCGATACCCGTCATCGCCGTTGGGCTGGGGCCGATACCCGTCATCGTTGTTGGGCTCAGGTCGATACCTGTCATCACTGTTAGACTCCGGTCGATACCTGTCATCACTGATGGACTCGGGAGCTCTGACTGTAGGGGCTGCTGCTCCCAGGGGCATCTGAAAGCAATCGGAATCCCCTGTGGCTGTGTGTTCAAAATGCAGATTTCTGGGACTACCCTAAACCTACTGAATCTATCTCTGAGCATGGGACCCAGAAGTCTGAATTTCAAACCAACACCCCAGGAAATTCTGATGCACACTAAAATATGAGAACCACCGTGGAAGAGGCTGGAAGTAGAGGGCTACACACAGAGAACAGCCAAGATTCCACGTGACCTCTTTGTCACTGGGCCTTCATAAAACATGGGAAAATACAAACTACAACAACAACTAGGTGAGAGTTACAAACACAGCCGCGAGGCAAGCAATATTTCTGATGTAATTATACTGATGTTATGTATCATGTAATGATATCCTGTTTTAAGCAGATCAGATATGTGAAAATATGAACAGGTAAATTAACAGGTGATTAGTCATCTTCCCAAAGATTCTTTCAGCATTCATCACGTTGGTTCTGACTGCCAAACATTTAAACTAGAATTTGATTTACATACAACTTTGGAACACAAGCTATATCAAATGTTTACTCCCAAACTCTTTCCTTGTGGTTCTATGTACTGAAGAGTCTCAGAACTATCTCTTTCTTGACGGAAGGGATCAAACTTCTTTTTTCCTCCCAAGCACAATGGAGCTGATTCTCACTATCTTCAAGAAAAGACCTGCCCTGACACTAGTAAAAAAACTGATGTATAGCTATATTTTAAAAAGAAAATCACTTTGAATATGCCTTGCATAAACAACTGACTGGTCATCTGAAATCATTTATATGTCCTAGTGGAATTTATAAAGAATCCAAAATGCTAGAGTTTAAGATAGAAATTAAAAACTGAGAAATCTTTCTTTCCTTTCATATACTCCTTTTAGAAAGACTAAAGTGTTTAGCGTGCTGCAAAATGGCATGGGAGTCAGACAGACCTCGGGTGAAGTCCTGATTCCACTGCTTACTAGCTGTTTAAATTAAATGGGGTTACTTAATTTCCCATGGCCTCGGTGTCCTCTCCTATAAATGGAAATAAAATAATCAACATTGGAGGGGTACTCAAATCCAAGCTAATGTTTTAACCTTGTTCTTATAAGGAGTTCTGAGAACATAGATAAGTTACTATCAAGAAATAAATAAATCGGATGCAAATTCCACCCCAACCATATTAATTTAAATCTACGTGAGATCAAATAGAAAACAGCTATTCACTTTTTTTGATTAAATCCTAATGGAAACAGAGATACTGTAAAATGACAAATATGGATCCTACAGGTATCTAGAGTCACAAGAATAAAACAAGAGGTTTTGGTGGTCATTTCTGCAGAGCCTGTGAAAGTGTGACAGAAAAAGTGGCCAGGCACCCAATCTAATCTTGTAAGAAGCACAGTTTTTTTTTTGGAGGGCTACCAAGGAGTGCTCCCTCCCAGAGAAGTTCTGATACCTGTGGCTGTCCAGACAGACAATCAAGGCTGGCCTCTCAGGAGAGCGGCAGTTTGTGCTGCGTGGAGCGAACTAAGAACCCCTGACAAGGTCTTCACTTGACATGCATACGTAATTTCCACTGAATGCAAGAAGATTCAAGACTCCAGGACAGTTTAATAGTAATAAAACTTTCTCAACTCATCACTATGAAGTTGAATTAAAAATCCTACAATGGGGGCTCTGAAAATTGCTTCATTGCAACTGTGTTTTCTGAAGAGCATTCAGGGATTCAAAGATTCTATCATATTTAGACAACTGTAACCACGTTAATCTGCATGGTCTACGGAGTATATCACAGCAAGAACTAGATGTGGACCAATTCTAGCCTCAGCAGGTAAAGAAAACATACCTGGGTACTAACCTCCACTCTGGCTATAAAATCAATTCTGAATCAAATTCAAGATACTAAGCTTTATCCCCAGCACTAAAACCTAAGACTCTACTTAGTAGGATCATAAGTTGTTTCTTCTTAGTTAAATTCAAAATGCTCAGGTGAATGTTTCTAATTAAAAAGCCTTTCATCAGCAATACCTTGAGTCATACTTATCAATACATTTTAAATAAATTATCATTAAGTGTTAGTCACCATAATACAGATGAGATTATGTAAAAACTATGATCTCTACAAAAGAGGCTTATATTTTATTTTTAAGATACTGTCATGTGGACTATTAATTACCGGTACAAAAAGCTTTGTTAATAATCCCCAAAACAAACTTTTTTTCAGTCCATTTCTGTTCCTACTTATAAGCATTTTATAGATTTTCATTCATCCTTTTTCCCATTATTGTTTTAACCAATCTAATAATCACTTTTGTTTGAAACAAAATTGAACTCCTACTGTTATTTTCATTTCTGAGATTTTGTAAAATTAACCAGTCTTCATATGTTCCTAGAAAATAGGACTTTTCAAATTAATACACTACTGGGACATTATCCCACAAGAGATCGAGTAAGAAAGACTGTATATTTAATATTTACAAAATCGTTTCCAAGGGGTGGTAGAGAGTAATAATAGCAAGGATAGCCTTGGCACTATTATGCCTAAAGAAACCATTTGATCACTTCCTCATAGTACTCAGATTCAAAAGACTCAGGTTAGGGAATTTTTTTTTGCTATTGGTAGAAATTTTTTTAAAAAAGAAAAGACCGTCAATTAATAGCTACTTCTGAAAATCACTTTGTATTGTAATATGTGGGTTAACCCACTTTTAACTAAGGAAAATATAGTAAAGAAAAAATGTATGGCCGGGCGCGGTGGCTCAAGCCTGTAATCCTAGCACTTTGGGAGGCCAAGACGGGCGGATCACGAGGTCAGGAGATCAAGACCATCCTGGCTAACACGGTGAAACCCCGTCTCTGCTAAAAAATACAAAAAACTAGCCGGGCGAGGTGGCGGGCGCCTGTAGTCCCAGCTACTCGGGAGGCTGAGGCGGGAGAATGGCGTGAGCCCGGGAGGTGGAGCTTGCAGTGAGCTGAGATCCGGCCACTGCACTCCAGCCTGGGCGACAGAGCGAGACTCCGTCTCAAAAAAAAAAAAAAAGAAAAAGAAAAAAGAAAAAATGTATTAGGAAGTTAAGAGAGTTGTATTCAAATTTATATTCAATTTTGGTTGCTATGTTTTAGCTTTCACTGGCATTTTATTAACTGGTAGAAATTTACAACAATGTTTTAATGTCAGTCATTCCAGATTAGTTATTCAAGAAGATGTGAGGATGGATGTTTAGTACTAGACCCATTATGTCAATAAATTAACGTCAAAGTCAAGATGAAAAATAGAAACCTATGCCTCTTCACTCATCCCACGTGCATTTATGGAAATCCTGGTCTGTGTGAAGCTCTCAACAATGTGTGCAGGGTAGGGAAGACTTGCCTTCTACCTTCTAAGGGTTCAGTCAAGTCTATGAAATAAACCAATAGCAGGTAAGTTAACAGGAGAAAAGTACGCAGGAGCACCACAGGAAAGAAAGTGAGATCTAGAAGCATACATACCCTCTTTACAGGGAGAGGGGAGGGAGGATGGAACAGACAAATTAGGGGAGAGTAAATGGTTTGGGGGAATGATGAATGGGCCCTCAGAAGAACAGGTGACAGCCCGTGACAAAGTCTCTCTGGGTGTGGTGTCACCTCCAGTGTCCTCTCCTGTGATGGGCAGTTAATTCTCCCTGGTTCATGACACTTCCAGGGAGGGAGTTCACAATTGAGTTCCCTTTGGAGGATCAGTCTTTGGGCAGATAAGGGAGTTCAGAGAGAGCCCCTCCCTGCATCTGCTGTTCCCCAGGTGCCTACAATTTGAAATAATCTGCGTACCAAAGCAGCATTTCTTAAGGTAGCATCTCCTGAGCTCTTTCAAGGGCAACAGGTAATATAAACATATTTGAGACAAAGCGTGTCCTTAAGAGACTTACAAGAAATTATCAGACTAAGTCAGGTAGAAATGTTGACTAGCCAGAATGAATGGAATGTTTTTATAAAAGAGTCCAATCTGATACCACATTCACATTTGAATAAAAATGGTAAGAATGTATGCCATAATCTTGGAGGAGTGAGATTAGGGTGGCCTTTTTGTTTTCTATACATTTTAAATCATTTGTATTTTAAAATACATATTATTTTTGTAATCAGGAAAAAAATCAAAATCAAAATATGTCCATGAATAAACACTGCAAATAAATAAATATAAACTATTTGTTGATTTAGGTTGTTGGTGGCTTATGGGATTTCCATCTGTTTTAAAGTTACTGGGTTGTTATTACAGAATTTTAATAGATTTAATTCAGTAACAAAAGTGTATGGAAATTTTAAGCTCTTCAACCGGAATAATCTACTTTATTATATATTGGGAGCAAAGACCTCATTGCCATTTTTATAGAGTAGAGCAGTGAAGGAAATGAAGGTGTGTCCTCTATTTGTAATATACTTTTTCTTTTTTTTTGAGACCAAGTCTGGCTCTGTTGCCCAGGCTGGAGTGCATTGGTGCGATCTTGGCTTACTGCAACCTCCGCCTTCCAGGTTCAAGTGATTCTCCTGCCTCAGCTTCCCAAGTAGCTGGGACTACAGGTGTGCACCACCACGCCTGGCTAATTTTTCTGTATTCTTAGTAGAGACAGGGTTTCACCATGTTGGCCAGGCTAGTCTTGAACTCCTGACCTGCAGTGATCCACCCGCCTTGGCCTCCCAAAATGCAGGGATTACAGGTGTGAGCCACCACGTCCGGCCTGTTTTTTCAAACTCTTGCACGATGTCCAGTCTAGATGGAAAATGGCAGAAGAAACCCACATCGATCCACTTGTCACGATCTACTTCGTTACCATCTATTATTAGGATAACGCTTCTACTGTCATTAAAATGGACTATGGTCATTTATGGTTCCCTAATTTCCAAATGCTTTCATAATATTAATATGCTGCCCTGGGGAAAAGAAAGAAAATTGAAACAATTCCTGGCTGTATTTCAGAAAAGCATCAGCAGCCTCGACCTTCCTGTTTTGAGAAAGGTCCCTTCTTCACTTCAGGAAGTCCTACTCACATCACTGACCATTTTTCAAATTTTGTCCTGTTGTTTGTAGTGTCAGTTCAGGCTGAACCATTCTTTTTCAGAAATGGCACAGTCTGTGGTATCTCTGTAGCTTTTCGTATTTAATACAACTCAACTGTCACTTTAAGTGAAAAAATTCTGATGGAGCATGAGAAATTCTCTGTTAATGAAGGCTTATGTCCTTCTGGCCACGAACCAAGGGTGCCTGGTACTTGCTAGTTCCATTTAAATCCCGTATTATTTTATAAAGTTAATTGTGGATTTTCAAGCATCCTTCAAACACTATTGAATTCATTTACTCATTTTGCCAGATAATGGGGAACAGAAGGGGGCAGAGAAGGCCCCTCTGAGTCAGTCCCACTTCACAACTGAACAATGCAGGAACTGAGCTACGAAGCACAGCACCCCTATCGTTATTCCAGTTTTAAGCAAGGCCTGATTCAGAGTTTCATTTTCATGGAGTTGTGTTTAGATTTGAGACTTGGTTTATGTTCTTTTTGGTAAGAACTAAGTACTTCTATTTCCTAAAGTTACATTCATCCGATTGCTGAGTATGGACATTGTAAAGTTAAGAGAAGTAGGTTTAGGATTTGGCACACTGCATAGAAATGCAGAGGCGCTCCCACGTGCCCCTGCGTGGTCACCATAGTGCAGTGGAATACAGATGCATGCTCAAAGAAGGTAAGGGGGACAGACCCACGGTGGTCTCTGCATGGAGCTGGCATGACTCCATGGCACAAAACAAGAGGGAGAAGAGCGGGTCAAGTACATGTGGGGAAGCACAGGGTCTGATGTCACAGTAAGGTCACTTAGATTTAAAATGTCTTTAGAAGCAACAACCTGGTAAACAACTCTAAACTTTGGAGAGAACCATCTTACTTACTTTATTTATTTATTTTTAAAGCATCATAGCTTTATTCTCATAACTAAAAATTTAAATTGAAGTCATATTTTGAGGAAGCTCTTAGTTAGGAATTACAAATTACCTGCATTTTAAAAGTCAAGAAAAAACTTCTTTTTGGTTCTGCAGCAGATCACACTGGCTCTTAATTATTTTAACAAATGAACATTACCTTGAATAATGAATTCTAGTGGTATTTGGGGTGGTGAATTACAGAGCTCAACCCTGAAAGCCATGTGAATGGCTAAATTGCCAATGGCAAATGAAATTGGCCACTAGTAAGTTTACTACAATTTCAGCTGCATCGTTATGGAATGAAGGCAAAGCTCAACAAAGAACCCACAAAATGAAATGATGCAGACCAACCTTTTATTGCACCCACAATATTTTGGTCTAGTCCTTTCCGGTTGTCATTGAGTCCTCTTTTCCTCTTCCCATTGGGTAAGGAGTTAGCCAAAGTCTTGTCATCAAAAAACGCACACACCAGTTTTCTAAACAGAAGGCTTCCTGAGCGAGTGTAGTTTGACAATATAGAGTCCAGCTGAGATTTGGGCATAAACACATCAAAGCCTTCAGCAAGTTGTACTTCTGGCTACCAAAAGAACATAAATATTTCATTAAAAGCAAGATTTGAAGCATTTGACTTTGGGTACATGAGCAACAAAAAAACATCACTAGCTACTGAAATGTACATCTCCTACAAATGAAAACACTCTTGGCTTTCTTTGTGTGCCAGTATCTGCTATTTATAAAACCAAGGACTAGTTATAACTTACAAAACAAGATGCTCTAATTGCAATATTGAGCCTTGTCAAAAGCAATGGAAAGAAAATAGCCAAGAGAAGGCTGGATAACCACAAAATCCTATCATTCTAGAGCTAACAGGGAGTTGAGACTTCTGGATGAAATATCCTCATTTTATAAACAAAGGAACTAAAGCCCAAAGAGATCATAAAAAAAATGATTGAGAAATAATTCAAATGCGCTCAGTGCAGTACGGTTATAGATCACTTTCTCATACACTAAATAACTTAATTTCTTTCACCTACAGACACAAATACGAGGATACCCCAGAAGGCCCCTGGTTCCTTCTACTATGCCAGTGGCTTTTAGCTGCAGAGGTATTTTTTTCCCCCAGTGAAAACGTTTGTAAATTAATACATAAAATAAGTAAAAATGATGAGCAGGTTTCCCAGGCCGTTTAAATCCACTCCCCATCCCTAATTTTGGGAGGAAAATGTGAAACTATGTCCCCGACCACCCTTGGAAAACCAAGGTGCTAGCACACTGCTGCCCTGGCAGGGACTTCCTGACTGGGATAAGGAATCAGAAGACATCCAAGGTGCCTTTCAACTTGGACGCTACTGCACACGCTTGGCGCTCAGAACGCCTTCTCCAACAGCATGCCATGAGGTTTACAACTCGCCTTTGAATCGTTCAACCCCGTTCATACCTTTTCCTTTACAAAGCCTTCCAAATGAACTGATCTCCTAACTCCTTGCTGCCCATGGAGGTGGCTACAACTCTCTGTTCCTGCTGTTCATTTAGCAGACGTATGATTCTATTTCTTACACTGTAGTAGAATTATTAGTTTGCAGCCCTTCCTGATCCTGAAGCTCAGACTTTATATCTCTAGGATCTGGCATACAGCAGGCACTCAATAACTTCTTGTGGAATAGACGAAAGTTCATTAGTCATAACCTGCACTACTAAGTCGTTTAGTTTATTGTTGGTTATGACATGGTAGCTGTAAAATAATAACTTTAATATGAAGAAATGCAACTGGTAAACTGTTACTAGGAAAAAAGTCTGATGAAAACCTCACTGAATTAAGATGCTATCGAAGCTGATTCTTAGATCTTCTATTCATCACTTTGCAAAACTGGCCCTGCTTTACAGTTTCTAAATCACATCAGAAACGTGAGGATCCGGGATGAACTTCTCTACTGGATAGTAAGCATGGTTATTTTTGGTTTTGTCCTATCGCTTTTCAACATGCCACCCCACCTATGGTTAAAGTAAACAGGGCTCAGAGCATGGCTTAAATTCTTTGGATGACACAGGAAGGAGTTTGGGCCTGGTCCCTCCAAAAGAGAACTCTTAACTGGAATATCCAGAAAGTCATCTCACGGCTCTGCTTCACTTTGCCATTCCATGTTTGGTCTCTGAATGTGTGGTGAATATCACTATAAGAGCTATGCTGTCAGGCTTTCCCCCGACTTCTGCATTTTGCTGCTTGCTTGTTCCAGGTCTCCAGAGGAGGTGGTCTGAGCTGGAGGCTACATCCCTAGTTTCCAGAACAGAGGTGGTACATAACAGGCACTCAATAAGTCTTTGTTGAATGATTCAATGTAGATAATATTAGGATTGAGAGAATTTTACCATCATAATCTAAGATGAAGTTGTATTCATAACCAGAGTTTTATTTTGCATATCCTGTGCTGCATTTAGAATTTTTGTTCTAAACGAACTGATCTTGGATTTTTGCCAAGTGCTCCTGTATCATTTGAAAGCCATTAAAAAAAAATCCAAGTTTATCTTACAGAAGTGGCTACTCACAGCTATTTGAGGGTCTAGGGTGGTTCAGATGCTCTTAATGGCAAGACAGGAAGGGGAAGGACCGTAGTTACTCATGTAATCTCAGTTTGATTCTGATACCATTAAACAGGTACTTAAAATGCTGACCTCTGAGACATTCCCTTTGATTCATCCTGTGAATGTGGACCCCAGTTTGAGAAACACTGACCTGAATGAGCTACCAGGCGGAACTGGCCACTCCCTTCTTCACGCACTCATACTATTTTCTAAGAACTCAGTTTACAGCACTTTTCATGCAGCATTTGCTTAGCTGGGAGTTTGCATTTTTCATTGGGATGAGGACTCTTGTATCTGGAGTGTCAAGCACCCAAGAGTGTCCAATAGATATTTGTCAGAATAAACAAAACAGTATGTAAGAATTCATTTAAAATGACTGGTGTTGATTCAGATAGCTTTAATCCCTGTATGAAGAAAGGGGGTTTGAAACTTCGCCACAATGTGCTCAGCACACCTGTGTCTTCTAATCGTTCATGTGGTACCTTCAGGAGTTGGGTGACCTGGATAACACTGACCCAGCTGTTTCAATACCTACTCACTGAGCCCCCTCCATGTGTAGGAATCTGAAGGCTCGCTCTGCAGGCGAGACATATGCACAAATACCTATCCTATAAAGTCGAACGTGGTAAAACATGAGAGAGAACAGAGCAAGCGCTGTCTGAGACAGCATCAGGCAGGACTTGGCTGCTGGGGGTGCGGAAGGAAGGGGGCTCTTGGGGCTCTTGGGGCTCAGGAGGGTATAGGGCAGTGTTTTAAAAGGACCCTGAAGGTAGGATTCAGGAGACAGGTACAGTTGCTGTTTCTGGTACCTGCCACAACTCCTAACAACTAAGCATCTGGGGGTTTCTGCAGAGCTAAGAGACTTCCAATGCAGACGCTGTCACTGCTTCCCATTCCACTTTCTACTGCCAAATACTGTTATTTTGAACTGTTCTTTCCAGATCAAGGAACATGAACTCACCCCCTTGCAAGCACGTTACAAAGGAGGAAGTAGTCTGACTAGTGGAGGTGGTGGCGGCAGCGGCAGCCGGGGCACAGGGACTGGGCTCTGTCCTTCCTGTTCTTCTTGGCCTGTCTCCTATTCAGATTTCTGAGCCAGGAGTGAACGAGCACCAATGCTATCTACGTGTGCCAGGTGCCGCAACACAACAACGCCTTAAAAGAACAAAAGAGGGCAGCTTTGTTTTCTGAACCACGAAGAAAAGATGACGTTCACTAATCTCACATTTTCACTATGAAATCTTTTTATTTCCTCCATTTGATAAGTATAACCACAGTGGATTGCTATCATATAATGATCCACATCTTTGTACATATATCTAAAAACAAGATAAAGCTCTTTCTTTAATTGTATCATTGAATCTCTTAGTTTACTGGCTCTGGTTTAAATGAGATCTCTCTGCTTACTGATAGCTATGACAGAAACCAACACTCTTCCAAATGAATATCGTTTTGAAAACTAGACTTCTCTTGACAGAGTCACAATTTGATACTCAAGCCAAAAAAGAAAGCGAATATGTTAATTTACAGATTTTAGCGATTACTGAAGTAATACGATTTTTAAATGATGACGTCTAAACGAACAGTTCAAAATAACAATCTGAAGTTGGGGTAGGATTTATGACACTTAGAGTCATCATTTTAGGAGCTGGGAGTCTGAATTCCCACTATAAATGTGGATTTTCATCCATGTCCTGCCTATTTTAGGTACCTTGGCCACTTAGTACAACAACGTATCAAATGCTGACTTTTCCTTCTTCATCTCGCACTGGGTGAAGTTCTGGAGGCAAACACTGCATACACAGCCATCATCACTCTTGAAAATGCCCCAGAGCCAGGCCTGCAGACTTGCACGAATTTGTTTCTTTGCATTTCAGCTGTGGTCTCCCTTTGCTTAGACGTAGCTGGGGTTGAGATCTAGTTTGGCTGGATCTCCTAACTAGGTAAATGAAGATGCTCCTTCCCCACCCCTCTGCCCCGTGACACTCCCAAGTCCCCATGAGCACATCGTGGGACTCCCCTGTATCATCGAAAGAATACAAAGTAAGACAGTTTTTCGGAGATCATGCTAGTTAACCACCCAGGGAATATTTCTAACATAGGCTACTTTATCTAAGGTATGAGTAAGGTATTAATAAGTAAATTACAGTAAGACACATAAAAAGCTCCATGTGGTCACTGGTTAAAAGAAGCGCATAAATAATCATACTGGGCATTAACCCCATATGTTCAGTGGCAGATTAATAGGGTGCAGATTCTGTGTATTACATAGGATCACCTTTGCAGGCACGTGCACAGCGCCGTTTGGACGAGGTCATACGCTGGTGGGGATTTGGGGGGCTGGGCTGGCTGGTCAGTCTCAGGTTGGCTCAGGACCAAAAGGTGAAAGAAAACTAGACGAAGAGGCAGGATCCTGCTGAACAAGACTAACTGATTTGGGACTGAAAGGCTTGTGACAGGATTCATACGAGTGCTTAAAGGATGTGAATTGAGTCTATGTCCACACTACCGTATACAATGATCTTTTGTTCTTGTGTTTATTTTGTAGTATATTAGATGTATTTTGAAGAAAATGTGCTTCAGTTTAAGAAAAGAAATTTCACAACACAAACCTCCCCCATAATTGATTCAATTTTGCTCATAAATGTGATATGCTTCTGTCTGATAAAAACTACATGTTCCTGTAACTCAGGTCTGCCCCAGCTGGACATAGCAAGAATCACTGTTACCATTTATTTTCTATTTTTAAATTTTATTTTTATTTTTTAGAGACAGGATCTCAACCTGGTGCCCAAGGTGGGGTACCGTGGGGGGATCACAGCTCACTGCAGCCTCCAACTCCTGGGTTCAAATGATCCTCTCACCTCAACCTCCTGAGTAGCTTGGGCTACAAGTGTGTGGCCAGTTAATTTAAATAAATTTTTTTTTTTGTAGAGACAGAGTCTCACTATGTTGCCCAGGCTGGTCTTCAATTCCTGGTCTCCAGTGATCCTCCCTCCTCAGTCTCCTAAAGTGTTGAGATTACAGGCATGTGCTACCATGCCCAGCAAATTTTTAAAATGTATGTATTTACATATTTTGTAGTGAGGGGGGTCTCACTTTGCTGCTCAGGCTGGTCTCAAACTCTTGGCCTCAAGCAGTCCTCCTGCCTTGGCCTCCCAAAGGGATTACAGGCCGGAGCCAACATGCGCAGCCTGTCATTTATTAAATGCTATGCTAAGAACATAGCCCATGAAGAGGGTAGCCACAAGAGCATGTGGGACTGGTCGCTCACCAGCATGGCTGTTCCTGTTGAGCAGCTCAGAACAGAGGTGGCCTGGGGACGCAGCAGGCCTGAGCCGCAGTGTGAATGGGGCGGAAGCACGCGCGTGTCCTACGTCAAGGCTCATAGTGGAAGGTGGCTGCCCTCTTTCCATTAAGCAAAAAATGCTCAGCCAAAAGTCCTATCCAAAAGTAGGTGTAATTTACACGATAGCCTATAGTGAATGTTGAATAGGATAAAAATGACAAGAAGTCATCCAACAGCCAATTCTTTATAGACATTTTTAGTTGACAATATTTTGGTAGAACTAAGCATTTAATTTTAGAAGAGAATACCATTTGGCCCCTTGAAATCTTCTCCATGTACTTGCATAATGAGACATTCCGGTCTTTTACAGATGCTTTTAGCTTTTTCCTTCTTCAGGTAATAAATTAATGACTCTGAAGACTAGGGCTTGATTTATGCTAAAGATATTTGAGCCAAAATGTACAATATGTAAGAGTCTAACCACTGCAATTTAGCTTCTTCTCGCCTAAGGCCCTGAAATGGCTCCTCCAAGATATCCACTCTGAGAGACTATCCAGGTTCCCAGGTGACCTGACTGCCTGCGCCACAGCTGACGTCCTACGCTATTATAATTACTGTTTGTGAATTTTTCTTCATGTGTTCCTTCAAGGGCAGGGACTGTTTCACATACTTCAGTATTGCCTGGAAAACAGCGATATAATTAACATTTATTTGGTACTTACTATATTCCAGGCCCTAGGCTAACACATATCACACAGATTTTTTCAAATTTGATTTTCACCCTATGAAATGGCTACTATTATTATCCCCAATTTGCAGATGCAAAAACTACAGCTCAGAGAATTAAAGTAACTTGTTTAAGATTATCCAGCTAATACATGGTGAAGCGAAGATCTGAACTCCTGCAGCCTGCACTGGAACTTACACTCTCAGGCATACACGGCCTCAATTTCAATGTGTCAACGAGTAAATTTAAAAAATCATTTGCTTGGTTTTACTTTACTTGAGCCCAGTGGATCACTTTATCTACTGGGCCAAGAAGGTGTTAAGAAAACAGATTTCAAGGCCAGGCATGGTGGCTTACGCCTGTAATCCTAGCACTTTGGGAGGATGAGGCGGATGGATCACTTGAGACCAGGAGTTCGAGACCAGCCTGGCCAACCTGGCGAAACCCTGTCTCTACTTAAAACACAAAATCAGCTGGGCATGGTGGCATGCACCCGTAGTCCCAGCTACTCGGGAGGCTGAGGCAGGAGAATTGCCTGAACCCAGGAGGTGGAAGTTGCAGTGAGCCAAGATCACGCCACTGCACTCCAGCCTGGATGACAGAGCAAGACTCCGTCTCCATAAAAAAAAAGAGAAAGAAAGCAGATTTCCAATACAGATATTCTGACGAATATCCACAATTTATCTTCTGAAAACTTTTAAACTGGCATAATCTGGGATTACTGGAGACTATTTATTTATAGTAACTACAACAAATAGAAAACATTTCCTATTATTACAAATTATTTAAAAATATTGTTAAAAACTAGTCTGATTGTTTCACCAAAGCTGAAAAACAAGAAACGAAAAGCAACAACAACAAAACAAACTTAGGCCATGTATATCTGCTCTGAAAAACACAAATCAATATATGCAATCTTGAAAAACAGTGACCATAAGAAATTAACAACTGTCTTCTTTCAATATTGGTAGAGTATTGGGTTGTGAACTCATGAAGAAAGAATTAAATACTGTATTTTCTTTCTTTTTTTTTTGAGATGGAGTCTCGCTCTGTTGCCAGGCTGGAGTGCAGTGGCGTGATCTCGGCTCACGGTAATCTTCAACTCCCGGGTTCATGCGATTCTCCTGCCTCAGCCTCCCCAGTAGCTGGGATTACAGGCACGCACCACTGTGCCCAGCTAATTTTTAAATTTTTAGTGGAGACGGTTTCACCGTGTTGGCCAGCATGGTCTCAATCTCCTGACCTCCTGATCTGCCCGCCTTGGCCTCCCAAAGTGCTGGGATTATAGGCATGAGCCACCAAGCCTGGCCTAAATACTGTATTTAAATCTGAAATTTAGTTTTGGGTTTCTGCTTCTGCTTCTGTGTAATTGAGATTCGAATTTTATTTAATGTGCTGCTTTTAAAAGGGTCAAATAATCCTGCCCCAAAGAGAAGTATTTCAGGCTATTCCCTTTCTAAGAACACTATTTGTTCACATGTATTTGTTCACTGATAGACGAAGTTTTATTTTAAAATATTCATTTCCATAAAGATACTGAGGTAAGAATGCTAAGGTTAAAAAAAGAACTAATATTTATTGAGTGCTTAAAACGAGCCAGGCCTTGTTCTAAGTGCTCCACAGGGATGGCTTCATCTAATTCCTCCAATGGGCCAATTCCAGGAGGGAAGCACTTGCTATCCCCATTCTACAGAGAGAAATGGAGTGGGGAGGGGTCAGGTTTGCTTGCTCAGGGTCACACAGCTGAGAGTCTAACCCAGGCAGTCTGACCTCAGAGCCTGCTCCCTGACCCATGAAGTTCTCCCCAAGAAACTTCCAAGTAAACAGAATCAACAGCCACAGCTGAAACTTGCAGTTCTTTCATATGATAATCATCCCCTCAACGGTGACTCAGTGTTCCTCACGCACAGGCACTGGGCTAGAATGGGCACCCCCAAGTCCATTGCACAGCGGACAAGGGCAGATGACAGACCTGGGTTGGGGGACACACTCCACTTTTCTTGGCTGTGTGAACTTTTGCAAGCTGCCCATAGAAAGCGGATAAGAAGAATACCTCAAAGATGGCGCATGATGAATACTATTATTATTATTATTATTAATCATAGTTTCTGCTCTTGAGAAGCTGGGGTGGAAGGATGCATTGACATGTCAATAATTACCAAACAATATAGGAAGTTCTATCCAGGAGGATCGTTCAGATCACAGTAGAGCCCTGAAGGGGAGTGGGTGGGTACAGAGAGGAGGAACAGGAAAAAACAAGTAAACTGCAGTGAAATTGAGGAGGGGGCTCTCCTTAAAGCTAAGTCCTAGACACAATGTTTCCTAAGTTTTTTTGTATATTGTGTTGTATATTGTTTTGTATTTTGTATATTGTGCTTAACGCAAATGCAGATGCTTCCTCCTTCGCAGATTAAACAAATAACATTTATTGAGTACCTTTTATGTGCCAGGCACTGCTACAGGATTTTCCCATATACTGTATCTCATTTGATGCTCACAACACTCTGCCGTTTTGACATTTCCGTTGGTTCTGATTAGAACTTAGTGTTTTTCTGCACCTGAGTAGGGACTATTGTTATCAGTTTGAAGACAGTGGCTGACCTGCCATGACTGACAGCCCCTTGTGGGCTCTTATATTTGTGTCTGCGCCATGGGTATACACACTGGCATTTGGGTGACACTACGAGTCACAATGCAAAAAGGGAACTCCATACACTGCACGTTCTTGATCTTTACAAAAGCGATAAAGCATGGGTTTCCAGTGTCACTTTTCAGCGTTTCAAGTGCTAATCTTTCTCCTGTGCTCGAGGTGTCTAGTGAACGTGTTGAGGATATGAAATTCACTTTTCCTTCCCATCCAGAGCTGAAAGCCTGCACTGCTCTCACTCTCCGTGTCTCAGTTGAAGTCCCAGCTACAGCTGTAACTCAGCAAGTTTCCCAGATGGGAATCCAGGGCTCACTTCCTACTCAGAACCCGTGTCCCTGCTCTCCCTGCTCCTCCTCTCCGGGCTCACTGTTCCTGTCCAGCCCTCCTGATCTCCTGCCTGGCGGGCTGCATGCATCTTCCTCCTGCTCTATCTCTCTGTCAACCACATGCTGTTCTAGCTACAGTTCTAAGATACAGGCACAATTCTTCCTTTACTGGAAACTTGCAATGGCTCCCTCCTGCCCACAGATAAAGGCTGAAGGCCTCACCTGGACTTTTACTCTCTCACCCCACCCTACTTTTACCAATGCCAGCCAGACAGCTGCTCTAGCAACACTGGGCCACTTGCCCAATCTTATGATTTTGTTGTTTTGTTTTTGTTTTTTTTGAGACAGAATCTCCCTGTGTCACCTAGGCTGGAGTGCAGTGGTGTAATCTTGGTTCACTGCAACCTCTGCTTCCTGGGTTCAAGCGATTCTCGTGCCTCACCTTCCTGAGTAGCTGGGACTACAGGCATGTGCCACCACGTCTGGCTAATTTTTGTATTTGTAGTAGAGACAGGTTTCGCCATGTTGGCCAGGCTGGTCTCAAGCTCTTGACCTCAGGTGATCTGCCCATCATGGCCTCTCAAAGTGCTGGGATTACAGGCGTAAGCCATAGTGCCTGGCCTCACTTTTCTTTCATTTTTTTTTTTTGAGACAGAGTCTCACTCTGTCACCCAGGCTGGAGTGCAGTGGCACGATCTCAGCTCACTGCAAGCTCTGCCTCCTGGGTTCAAGCCATTCTCCTGCCTCAGCCTCCCCAGCAGCTGGGACTACAGGCACACGTTGCCACGTCCGGCTAATTTTTGTATTTTTAGTAGAGACGGGGTTTCACCATGTTAGCCAGGATGGTCTTGATCTCCTGACCTTGGGATCCACCTGCCTCGGCCTCCCAAAGTGCTGGGATTACAGGCGTGAGCCACCGCGCCCGGCCCTCACTTTTCTTTAGAAGCATGTTACTCTTCCAAGACAATTAACAGCTAACTGAATTTTCATTAGCTGGGCGTGATGGCAAGTGCCTGCAGTCCCAACTACTCAGGAGGCTGAGGTACGAGAATTGCTTGAACCCGAGAGGCAGAGGTTGAAGTGAGCGGAGATCATGTCACTACACTCCAGCCTGGGCGACAGAGCGAGACTCTATCTCAAAAAATAGCTTAGAAAATTTAAGGACTGAATGTACTTTGTGTTGAGGAATAATTTACCTCTGTTTCTGAATATGTGATCTACCTGGGGTTTGACTCAGGGCCCTAGTTGCAATAGCAATATGATATCATTGCATGAGCTGACTGGTCCAGAATAGAACGTCATCATCATAAATTATGTTTTAAAGTTAAATTTTTAGTCTAGAGGAACTTCTTAACAATTGTAGCAAGTGTTTACAGATTTCAAGAAAAAAAAAAAAACTTTAACATTGAGAATTGGGTAAAAGTTCCAATAACTTTCCAATCTAAAAAAGACACAAGATGATTATTTCTGTCCCTTCCCTTTGTTAAAAACCCAATGTGGATATACCCTAGCAAACTGTCTTCCCACAATTTCTTTCAAAAATTTTTAGACACTTTTTAAAAAAGCAATTTGTTTCCCACTTAAAGTTTAAAAGGTACGGCCAACCTCCAGTCCTATACAGGCCTGCGGGAGTTCGCGGCAGGATTCTCATCCTGTGCGATCTGATAGTAACAGATCCCCCATTCTTGTTTATTTTAAGAACTCTCCCAAGAAGTTAAGGTTCACAACACAAACATACTCAGAGAAAGACACTGTAAACAGAAACGCAATTGCAAATATAGTGCAGTATTAAACAAATTTGTTTATGGTCCTATGAATGTAAAATAGCAAGTCAGATGAGTATCTCGGATGTCATCCAACATTCTGGACTGCGGCACATTCTGGCTATGATATTAAAATAGAAAAACCTTTGCAGAGCGTTAACCTATCATTACACGGAGTAAATGGCATGGCACTGCCACCTAATTAGCAGTGTGGCTTGCATCTATAAAATAGAATTAGCACGACTGCTCCTTTTTTATTATTAGTTTGTGTTTCCAGAAAGGTGTGACCTTATCTGTATGGTTCTGTTCATTTACGCCCATCTACAAAGGATTTAATTATATTCTTTTAGGTCTCTACACTAAGGAAATTGAAAACCGCCACTGCAAAATTAAAAACGCAAAAGAAATTAGTGAGCAGATTATTTACGCCATCACCCTCCTCCTTTCGAAGACAAAGACTGGAAACCTGTCTAAATACATAAGGCATAAAATTTTCAGAAAAGAAAACTCCAGACAAGAAAATTATTACCGTTCTTCTTTTCTTCTTTCCCACATATATTCTGCAAGTTTCTCTAGTTGTCAAAAAGGAAATCTATAAATACTATAAAATTCCTGAAAGTTACATAGCATTAGAGTCAGCAGCCAGAAAATAGCTACTTACATCTGAGGAAGGTGATTCCAGAACAATGCCGAATCCTAGAACGCGGCTCTCCTCCGGGGAGGTGTGCTCGGCCGCCTGGAGAGCAGATACCTCAGAGGCCACCGCTGCCTTTCTCTCCATCTCTGACCCACTGGGCTTCTGTTTCACAGTAAGAGGTTCCACAGTCTTTGGGGGCACTTTTTTCTTTTTATTTCTCTTTCGTGAGACAGCAGTTCGCTGGGAGCATATAAGGGAAATTGGGGGTTGTTGTCTGTTTTGAGTTCCAACTGCGAATAATAAACAAAAATATGGTACAGGCACGTGTGTCTGACTGAGGAAAACTTATCTCCGGTCTATCCATGTGATCTACAAACTGACACCGAAACGAGGAAAACTCCAGGATGAAGCACACTAAATAAATCTCCCACTGGACCTAACGGTTACCAAACACAGGCTCTGAAGCACTTTCAAGTCCTAAAGGCAGAACAATACTCAGGAGAAAGCGTTACTGCAGGTGAATCATGATAGCATACTGCTGCAGGGAAAGCATAGTGAGCTGCGAGAAAACAGAGCATGGCTTCATAAATCACAGGACGGTTTTAAACAAATGAGAACTTCCGAACTTGAATTTAGGTGGAGATGGCTATGCTTCCTGGTCAGCCTGTTTCAGGACTATTCCAACTGTCGTTTGGGGTTAGACTGATCAGTTCCTAATAATCTACAGGTGCCAGAACTGACAAAGATGAGATAGCGATGATCATCTGGGAGAGACTGATCAAAAGTGGCAGTCTGGGATGATTCTACAATAGGGACCAGTAAGCATGTGGGAAAAGCCTGTTAGTTGCTTAATTAGGACCAGCGAATCCTTCCTCACCAAACAAATGTTCTCCACACATCAGCCACCTCCAGAGCACCCTGCTACATGGCCTCAGACCAGGCCACTTCTTTAGACCTTGGTTTCACATAATTGAAGGAGCAATAATATCATTCTGTACAAGTCAAGCAAGTCAGTGAAATCCAGACACAGTTCCAAAGATGAAAAGCACAGTACAGGAACCAAGTATCCAACCTGATTCTATACTTAAAGAAATCCAGGATGGTAAGTTATAGTTCTCACAGGCGCACTCTGAGAAGTAATGTCTGCTAGCCATTTAAACATACTCTTGGGAAGTGTCATTGGAAAACATGGAATCACTGTTTAAATCCTCAAGTAATAATATAGCTTCCTAAATATGACCATAGGATGTCTCTGCTTTTCAATAGGAATGAACCTATAAGACAAGTGTAAACTAAAGGTCTTTAAAGGCACATAAACATGGATCACCTCCTCTTACCTCTTATCAGTCCAAAAATAAAGAATATTTACACTTTGATCCTGATATTTTTGTCTCCAAACTCAAAAGCAATTCATAAATATTAGAAGCAAACTAATTCCACTACATAAGAGCACAGAAGCTTTTAAACTGGTAATTAGTCTAGCTCACTGGCTCTCGACCTTGGCTGTACATTAGAATCACTCGAGTTTAAAAAAACTGAGATGCTGGGCCAGGCATGGTGGCTTACTCCTGTAATCCCAGCACTTTGGGAGGCCAAGGCGGGCAGATCACGAGGTCAAGAGATCGAGACCATCCTGGCCAACATGGTGAAACCCCGTCTCTACTAAAAATACAAAAATTAGCTGGGCGTGGTGGTGGGCACCTGTAGCCTCACCTACTCGAGAGGCTGAAGCAGGAGAATCACTTGAACCTGGGAGGTGGAGGTTGCAGTGAGCCAAGATCGTGCCACTGCACTCCAGCCTCATGACAGAGCGAGACTCCGTCTTAAAACAAAAACAAAAACAAACAAAAAAACTGAAATGCCTCAGCCCCACCCCAAACTAAATGAACTGACACTTCCAGACATGCCGCCTGGGAACCAGCATTGTCTGAAAGCTCTTCCAGTGATTCTGCTGTGCAGCCAGAGTTGGCAACTTCTCTTTGCTCTATCTGCATTCCCCCTCAAGGTTGGGTCTGTACCCTCAGAATAAAAGGGACCCCGAAGAATGATCACGATGGCCTAGGCCCCAGGCCTCACTGAGCCTCGTGATTCTAAATTAAAAATGAAAATGTTTTGGTTTAAGGAACATGGGGACTATCTGAGTTTTTCTTCTTTTGCAAATCTAGACACAGCCCGAGTTCTCTGGCATCCAGATCTTACCCCTAGGTCTTATTCCTTGCCTTCTTAAAAGAAAGGTGAAACTTTCTAAATGTAATTTAAATCTAAGTCTTCAGGCATTAAACCTTAAGTAAATCTACCCACGACACAAATTTTTAAGTTTAAGAAAATTAAAGGAGAGTAATTTATTCAGTTTATCCTTTGTGCCATCCTACAGCTTTGGAATCGTTTACCTCCCTAATCTGCAAAGGTTCAGAAAAGAGAACACAGCGACAAAGTGGCATTTACTTAATAGATTCTAAAAAGGCTTCCGTCAAGGATTTAAATGGTTGCAATTTGTAGTTTGCCATTTCAGTAGTAAGGAGCTTAAGTGACAAAACAAATCATTACAATTTCATATGCATATTTTCTTAAGTGCTAACAAATTCCTCCTTGGAGAAAAGAAACCGAACATCATAAAGTAACCTTTCTTTCTGAGCTCCTTATTTAGGAGATGTTAACCTCTGCCAGGTTAATAAGAACACAGATTATCGTAGCGGAACAAGGTGAGTCCAACGCTTACTGACCTGAGCAAAATGCTTCCTTAGGGTAAAATCAAATTCAGTGCTTAAAAAGATGCTGTTTTTAAGAAAGTAGCTCACATTACTTCAATGTGATCTTGGGTGACTGATATATCTAAGTATTAAGCTTTTTATATCAAAACCACATCACTGAATATTAAAATTATACTAGAATTCACTAAATGGCATCCTGAACAGCTTCTGAGTGACGACCTTCCGGACTACTATTCCGATGAAAGGGCAGGAAAGCTAGTCACGACATGGCTAAGATCAAGTGGTGATGTCCCTTGACAAGAGGGAAAACTTAATACAATGATTTATTTCTTGTACCTGTGACAAAAACAATTCTGTTTTCCCTCAATTGTGAAGATCAGAAAATACAGCTGCTAGAATGAAGACCTAGACTTCCAGACTTCTACAGAACGCTCCATGGACTTGAAGGCCACGCTAATGAAACAGCTTAGGCTTGTACCATGCCTTATTAAGTTCATTTACAACCACTACATCATTCTATTTTGACAATAGTCCTGTGAGTTCGACATGAATTCTCCATTTACAGACAAGAAATAGGAAGCTCAGACACGCCACACAGCATCCAGAGCAGAAATTGGCGTCCAATCCCAAATTATAAATCCACCGCTCTTCCGTCCCTCAACTTGCCTGACGGCAGTGAAAACAAAAAGGAGTCACATAAACAAAGACGACAGAACAGAACGGGAGGATCTCTGAGCTTCCGCATCCTGAACAGGAGAGAAAAGCCACAAAGCACAGCCTGGGGCTCCACATTTCTTATCTGCTTAGTCCTTGAACACTGAAGCTCACGCTTCCTCCAGGGCCCCTCCATACACAATTGTTCCCAAATTTAATTAACTGACATTTGTGAAGTACTAGGAGATCATGGAATGAAGTCTATCGAGTACATACACATAATTATATGAGCTGTATCAGCTGCAAGACAAAATATGTTTGATTTGCTAAAGGAAAAATGGATTGTAGAGAAAGCTGAAAAAACAGATACTTGAAAAGGCACAGCAAGACAGCAAGGTGAGAAGAAGGCCTTAATACAAGCACAATGAACATTCCAATGGAAGATGTCAGATATGCATTAAAAATCAAAGGACTCGTTCCGAGGCCTGATCCTTGTACCTGCTTGAATTTGCATTAGTTTCCTCATGGTCTTGAGTTCTTGCAGAATGGCCTGCAACGTTGACTGGCAGTTACAAGTACAGCAGTTTGATCCAGCTGATGAATTCACCACTGGAAGTTCTCCTGAGCATGAAAGAAAAGAATGACTACTCCAAACAAACCAAAAAAAAAAAAAAAAAAGTCATAAAGGGATGGGGAGAGAAAAGAAAGTATCTTGGCAGGATTTTGAAGCATGTGCAATTATGATGAAGCTGTGCCTAAGGAAAACGTACCCACTAATTATCACAACCTAAATCTGGGGGTCTGACTTTATCTAATTATCCAGGCTCCCATACTGTAAGGTGCGTGCTGTGGCGAGGTGTGGGAGCCTGCATGCACACACGCACACAATGAGTGGGCACAGCAGGCCTCCCTGTGGTCAGAGCCGTTCGTCTCAAATAACAATACCTCAAAAACTCACTCGAAACACACTCATGCTAGTTCACACAAAAAGCGAGCCCTGAGAACAGCCTTGCAAAAAAAATCTGGTAGCTGTGTTTAAGAGTTCATATTAAAAATTAAATGAGTTCTATTGAAAATAGTTTTGATATTAAGCACATTATTTCAAAAACAAAGAACTGTGCACCCATGAAATGTTTTAGAATACTCTCTGGGTGTAGCGTTTGGGGTGGGGAAGCACAGAGGAGCAGGGATGGGAGGATATATTCGAATTGGATGGGTTTGAGGGTACTGGTGGGCTGGCTGGTTTTTCTTCAACTTAATAAAGAAAATCTTTCTACCTCTTTTCTCCATTCCCATGTCTTATCTTTCCCTTGCCATAGCCTCTTTTGCACTGTTTAAATTGAATGCCTTTCCTTAGTAAACCTATCTTATTCTGTTTCTCTCATAGGTAAGCAAGTATCTTCCATTGTCCTTAGAACACAATGGGACATTTGGACATTGCTCTTACAGTGGGTTCCCTCCAGCACCTGTTCACCTGACCACCATAAAATGGAGCAGTTTAGAGACTTCCAGCGATTGCATTTTCTCACAGGCCAGCAAGGTAAGTTCCATGGTTTTGTTCTAATTATATGTTTTATTATACTTTATATACCTTAAATCCTGTAATAGGCATTATTTGGGAATACTATAGAAAAATTCGCCAGAGCAAAACCATGAAATACTTCAAGGTAACTTAGTGATTGTAGTGGCACAATTATTTACATTCAAAATTGTAGCAAGTTGTAATGTTACAACTTTAAAATTGTAAATAATCCCAATTAAATACCAAAGTAGTCACAGTTATATGTAATGTATTTCTTTCTTTCTTTTTTTTTTTTTTGAGACAGGGTCTCAGTCTGTTGTACAGGCTGGAGTGCAGGGGCATGATCTTGGATCACTGCAACCTCCCCCTCCCAGGCTCAAGCGATTCTAATGCCTCAGCCTCCCAAGTAGCTGGGACTACAGGCATGCACTGCCACACCCGGCTAATTTTTATATTTTTCAGTAGTGATGGGGTTTCGCCATGTTGGCCAGGCTGGTCTTGAACTCCTGGCCTCAAGCAATCCACTCATCTCGGCCTCCCAAAATGTTAGGATTACAGGCGTAAGCCACCACGCCTAGCCATATTTCTACAGAAAACATAAAATCGATATCTATTTTCAAACTGATATGGGGGAATTTATATTTGCAAATTTTTACTAACTTGATACTTTTCAAAGTAAATCCACTGTCCCTGCTGTACACTGGGAAATTGAACACTGTTTACCCAAAACTTACTGATACGGGGTTTATTAACTTCATTCATACCTAAGGGTATTTTATTTCTCTTACTGTCTCTTCCACGGTAGTAGAGTTAGGAAGGTCTTAAGGAATATTTCTAGTCACTATTCTAAGTACCATCTTCATCATTTTTAGAGGACAAAACCAACCCTTTTTAGCTTGTTATAAATCATTTTCTAATTTTAAAGAGAACTGACTTTTTATTTTTATGGAGGAGTCTTTAAAGAGCTGTGTCCCTCTAACCTGGACGCATGCCAGCGTGGGAACTTTGATACTGGCTTATGTAACACTGAGAGAAAGAGAAGACGCCATACGTCTCTGGGGTCCTTCGCTGTCTCATCAATGTCTCAGGACGGCTTTTCACGCCTCTGAACCGCAAATTGCGGTTTTTAAAAAAGCCAAAACAGTTCTCTTTTTCTTGAAGGATATTGTGAAATGAAAATGAATGGAAAAAAAATCCTTAACTTCTTTAGGAAACTGAAAATGCTTTCTTACCTTTTTCTTGTTCTCTTTGTGAAAACATAGACCTGCACATCTCTACATAGTTTATAGAACTAATATTACAGCATCCAATGTGGCTGGATAGAAAACTAATATGACCACAAAAAGCATCAGGTTTTTCTTCTTAAGCTTTGAAAAAAAAATTGTCATTTGATTCTTTTCTTAACAATTAGGAAACTTAAATTGAGAAAATTTTACTTTAAAGGAATACTTTCCATTGCTAATGAAGCACGTTATAAAATATGGATCACAGGGTTCAGTACTGATGTGGGATGCTGGATTATCGCTGACCCGCCCCCGCCCCTGCCTTTATCTGGAACTCTTCTGATAATAAGAAAGGTGAAGGAGTAACCAAGAGGATATGTTAGTAACACATCATAGGACCAGGAAGCTTCTTTTAAAGACAATGGGGAGCTCTTTCTGCCCTAATGTTCAGTTTTCTTGGTGACAGTAATGTCTGTATATGGGCACAAAATGATCGCTTTTACTTCTTAAAGGGCTAAAATCTCTACCAGGAAATCTTCACTTATAATATAGAACCCTCTGTCTTTCCTAATTCTCAATTCTGTTTTTAATAGTCTTCAACTCTTTCCTTTGTGTCTCCCTGTCCTTTAAAGTAACTCAGCAAAGGCAGGTAATTATGGGAGGGTTTAATATATTGAACTCAACACATTGAATATTTAGAAATAAAACACAATGGTACAAACCCCCATGAGAGCCTTCTGAATGTTTGTTCACAACCATACCATTGGAGCTCGCAGCAGGGTGGGGCTGGCTTTGGAAGGTTCTAGAACGGGTGCCATACTGCCCTGAGAACTGTCCACTCTGGGGCGGTAGCTCATTCCACACACCACGTGAAGATGGGTGGAGGCTCTGTGGGGCCTCAGCAGAGGAGTTCAAACGCGGAGGCCAGACTAAATCCAGGTCCTGGGGCTCTTCTTTGAGTTTCTCTCCTTCTTTGCCAACTCGCTGATAGATCCGCCCAGTGCTGTCATTCAGCAGTCTTCTCATCCCTGTAATTTGCTTTTTGATTTCCATGCTTTCATCTCCTAATGGAAACAGGGCCAAAGTTAGCACTCTAGTGAAAGAGAAAAACAGTTCACTAACCAAAAAGAAGAGAAAGAAAAAACAACTCCTCTTTGGAAATGGGAAAGATGACTGATTCTATACACTTAATCTGTAAAATGCAAAGGCAGGAAAACTGACTATGGCCTGAAAAAACCCACCACATTCCTGGTGCATCTCATTTTAATCTCTGTAAGTCTCCTATGATAAAAAAGGTTTCTTGAGAGTGTGTCATCAGGAACAAACATTACATTCCCTCTTTGGAAGCATTTTCTGAGTGAGGTGGTGATGAGGAAACAGGCTGAGACAGAAGGTCAAGGATAGAACTGGACAGCGGAACCCCTCTACTCTGATGGGCCACAGCCACCCGCGAGGAACGGGCAGGTCACTAACGCGCTCTGCTGTCTTGTCAGCTTCAGCAGGCGGGGCAAAGACAAGGAAGAAAGCCTGGACTGGCAGGGACGCAGGGCTTCACTACTGACACAATGTCCTCCAGGATGACACGCTGCTGCCACTGCAGACATCACCTTCAGAGAGGATGGCCGAGGAGAGAGAGAGGCGCTGAGTGTGGCAGCATGGCGAGGGGGCTTTGTCTTTCTGGCACCCTGATTCCCATCACATCAACCTGGTGATGACCGAGGGGTCACTGGCAGTACCAGCACTGGAAGGGCGGAAGTGCAGCCTCCCCACCCCGCCCTCCCCGCAACGCTAAACGCACTGCCACCTCCCCTGAAGTGTAACTACATGCGAGAGGTCACAGGCAACTGAAATCCCACCTCACCTACACTGATTTCTTTTTTCAAAGATTTTTCTCCCCACTCAGGAATTGTTTTTTTTTAATTAAAGAACTTCTATATTGCACTGGGAGTACTTAATAAATATTACTTAAAGATGTCTATAATATTGTACAGATAGAAAATATTTTCGGCCGGGTGCGGTGGCTCACGACTGTAATCCCAGCACTTTGGGAGGCCGAGGCGGGTAGATCACCTGAGGTCGGGAGTTTGAGACCAGCCTGACCAACATGGAGAAACCCTGTCTCTACTAAAAATACAAAATTAGCCGGGCATGGTGGTGCATCCCTGTAATCCCAGCTACTCAGGAGGCTGAGCCAGGAGAACCCAGCTCACCCTGCGGGGAGGAGGTTATGGTGAGGTGAGATCACGCCACTGCACTCCAGCCTGGGCAACAAGAGCAAAACTCCATCTCAAAAAAAAAAAACAGAAAGGAAATATTTTCTATCAATAATAATATCAAAAGATAATGATATCTATTAGGAGCTATTTCAAACACATTATCTTCTTAAACTGTGCATCAGCCAATATCTTCATGAAGATGAAGAGAAAAAGATTTTTTTTTCTCAAACCCAGAAGATAAAATAAAATCTTAGGCCACTGCTGGGCATGGTGGCTCACATGTGTAATTCCAGCACTTTGGGAGGCTGAGATGGGCGGATCACTTGAGCTCAGGAGTTTGCGACCAGCCTGGCCAATATGGAGACACCCCGTCTCTACAAAAAGTACAAAAGTTAGCCCAGTGTGGTGGTGTGTGCCTGCGGTCCCAGCTACTTGGAGGCTGAGACAGAGGATTGCTTGAGCCCTGGAGACAGGCTGCAGTGAGCTGAGATCCGGCCACTGCACTTCAGCCTGGGTGACTGAGGCAGACCCTGTCTCAAAAAAAAAAAAAAAAAACTCTTAGGCCAGGGTATGTGTGTGTAAACATTAGTGCAGTTACTCTAATAAATGCTTGAAATTTAAACTGTAAGAAAAAGAAAAGACTAACAGACAGCATCTGTTAAGAAAAATACAGCTCCTACAAATAAATACAGCACATTCAATATAATGATGTTTTAATGCACTTAGGATCATATAAGCCAAGTTTCGCTGTAGAACTGCTAACTGCACAATAACCTAGCCATTTTGTGCTTTCAAGTTAGGTATTTAGCTTATTAATATATGTGTTATGTTACTAAATAAGGAAGGTTATTTTGAATTTACTGTTCACTATTTTGAAGTAAATATCTTTAGTTTTTAAAAATGATACTAAAAACATTACAGAATATATTAATTCTGTCTAACTGAACATGGGTAAACATAGAAATAACACAGATTTCCAAATTTACAATATTGCTATGTGTTGTTGGCATATGCTTGAGAGGAGAAATATTCTAATTTGAGAAAAAACTATTTCTACTTCCAACCCCGTGAAAATTACAATGTATAAACAATAAATCATATTCCAGATTTTATGAGAATGAATGACCAAGTGAAATTTAAATAATGCAGAGTCAGCAAAATTTACTACTCTCTTAAGAGGCTAGAGAACGGGGTGTGTCTGGAAGAGGTCCCAGAGGAATCCTGAAAGATAAGCCCACAGGCAAATGCGGCATTAATTTCAGCAACCAGACACATACATTCCTGGCTAGTTAACACCACAATTCAAGCAAGAGGAGGCATCTTTTCTGTGTGGTTTCCACTCACAGCCCTCCCCATCAGGCCAGGCGCACCTGCATTGAAGGCTGTGCAGAGACTGGCCTTCGCTGACACAGGTTGGTGGCCGCCTCCCCCGACCCTAGGTTCCCTGAAAAGAGCAGTCACAGCCAGAACACATGGGGCAGACACCCACCCTGACTCTCGAGTCCATGCCAGCTTGCTTCTCCATGCTAACTGACACATCATAGGAGAAGGGATGTGTCTCCTGTCAAAGGTCCTGCCTCCGCTCTGTAGATAGAATGCTAGGATACAATGCTACCATTAGGAACAGGAAGGTGTCATAAGGATTCTGGAACCTTCTGAGGGCAAATCTGCTTTGTCATGACCTCAGTTTCAGAGTTCCAGAACTTATGCCTATGAAAAGTACATGGCTGAAAATACAACCTGAGTTTTCCGTAACTTTATATTTTCATTTTGACAACCAGCATCCTAAGCTGCAGGTGGTGATGGGGGATGAAGGTGGCAGGTGTGAGCAGTTCTGGCAGTGGGCCGCCCCTGTCGTGTGCAGAAACATGTCTCCCAAAGGCAAAACAAAATGAAACAAATACACAGAAAATCAGGACGTGGGAGTACTGAGGAGGAAGCAACAGTGCTGAAAGGAAGAGGGCAGAAGGCCAGAAGCAGGTCCGTCCTCAGAGGAAGTAAGCTCATGGCTTAGCTCACTGTGGCACATTTTAAAGGATGGAACACAGGGCCGGGCACAGTGGCTCACACCTGTAATCCCAGCACTTTGGGAGGCTGAGATGGGCGCATCACCTGAGATCCGGAGTTTGAGACAAGCCTGGCAAACACAGTGAAAGCCCATCTCTACTAAAAATAGAAAAATTAGCCAGGCATGGCAGAGCGCGCCTGTAATTCCAGCTACTCGGGAGGCTGAGGCAGGAGAATCGCTTAAACCTGGGGGGTGGAGGTTGCCGTGAGCCGAGGTTGCACCACTGCACTCCAGCCTGGGCGCCAGGGTGAGACTCCATCTCAAAAAACAAACAAACAAAAAAACCCAACAACAACTAAAAGGATGGAACACAGAAAACTGCAGTAACTGCAGAAGTCTGCTGAGAGGAGAGCTGAGAGGTGAGCTGAGGGGTGAGCTGAGAGGCGGCCGGGGAGGCTGAAGAAGGGCAGAGTGGGGAAAGTTTCTTAGCGGGGATGACAGGACGTTCAGGAATGGTCTCTGGGGTTTACTGAATCGCACTCTCTTCACCAAGCAGCAGGAGCAGCTGAGCAGGTCACCCCTGCAGCTGCTGCCTAGGAGGAGGGAGTCCCGGGGCTCCACCCCACAGCAGGGGATGATGAGTGACAGGCTTTGGCAGACAGGAAGAAAGAGGCTTCCTTGCACATTTGGGGCAGATGGGGTAGAGGATCAGAAACGAGGCCTGAAGACTCAAAGTGCCAATGACAAAAAACCTGAGTCAACCTAAATAAACTGGGGACAGTGGGTGCTGGGAGCAGACGAGCAGGCCGAACTGTGGAAGCTCAGTTGAGTGTGGGGTAGTGTTAGTGGGGAAAAGGACAGGCCGGGCTATCACACCTACACCTGGACTCGCCTCCTAACTACCCCCACTTGCTACTGGATACGAGATAAGTTGCTGAATATTCTCTAGTTTCCTAAATCCTAAAGCAACGGTCTGAACCATAACCCGGGGGGCACATGGTAGTCCAGGAGGGGCACAGGATTTTCATCGTCACCAAAGTGTTAACCAAGCACTTCGTGGCTCTGGAAGTCACATGCGTCCTTTTCGGAAGACGGGCTGCTTCTATCATAGTGGAACCCAAGTTCTTTGATAAATTAAAAAAAAAAAAAAAATTGGTGAGTATATAGGAGATTGAGATTGGAAGTATTCATTGACTTCTATTGGTATTTCCAGTTATAATTAGTCAATGACTTCTCCAGATATAGATACCAGGGAAAGGAAGCTCTTTGAAGCAATGAGATCTCTAGCGAAACAGGACGCTATAAGGAAACCTGTGCATTTTCCCCGATCTCTTTCCAAGAAGCTGAATCCTTTTCAGAAAAACGAACAAAAAGAAATCTTACTAAAATGGATCCATGCCACATGGCTACCTTATTGGCAGCCTGAAATCCTTTGGAGAGTTTAGTAACTATATTTCTTGGACAAGATCTAAAAAGACTGTATGCGGGATTCTCCCCCTCACTAAATATCAAGACTCTACTAGATCACGTTCCTTTACACAGAGAATTTATGACACACAGTCTTGTAGGATCTGATAAATGTGAGGGCAACACAGAAGTCACCACCCAAGGTCTCCCTTAACTTGGCTAAGAGAGAAGGATCCACTACGTGGAACATGATTATTCACAAGTAATCATGATAAAAGATGGTAACAAACAAACAGAGAGTGCAGCGAATGCTCATAATTTTATGTTGCCTTTTCACTCATTTTAAATATAAGTGGGAGTTTTTCATTCCAGAAGCAAGGCTCTGTCACTTTTGACAATTTCCAGTTCTATTCGCTGCACCCCTGGTTCCTCAATGTGGTCGATCCAGACATCTGCTTTATACAACTGCTGCCTGGTGCCCAACTCGCTATAGGACAGCTAGATGCAGCCTGCTGGCCCTTGCACTCCATGTGGATTGTGCAGATACGCCACAGTGACTCCCTCTCAGTCGCTGCATGACCTCCTGCAACCCCTGCCTTCTTGCTTTCAACCCATGAATTACAGCTCCCTACGGGAAACCTGTGTGGGTAACGCTCTAGACCCAGTAAGGTCCTGGCCACGGGTTCTTCTCTCTCCACTGCCTGTGTGCTCTGGCCTGCGTGGGTGTGGCCTCCAGGGGTGTGCTATACCCCCCGGGGTCCGTAAGCACTAAAACTTCTTAAACTCTCACACTGTGCTAGTGTCATTAAAGGCCCACAATCGGACCCCTGACTGGGAGCCAGCCCCAAAGGGACCCGTGCTTGTAGATCTCTTGCTGGCACTTGTCTGGGCCTCTGGTGGTTGCTGGGGACCATGTGATCAGTTAAGTTAATAATGAAACTTAAAGAGTTCCATCTAAAACAAAGCAGTTGCACGTGTGCCCATCTATATGCCTCCTTATTAGGAAAACTCCTGGTAACAGTCACCCTATCTGTGCCCTACAAATGTACCAGTGCTGGTGTACAGCAGGCATTCCATAAATCTTTCTTAAGTAATTGAAAAAAACTGGCTTATCAAAAACAGAATGAAGTCCAGAACGCAACACTAAGGTAGTAAACAAATAACAGGAAAGAATGAGAATGTATCAGAAATAAATTATTTGACAAATATTTATCAAGCAACTCCTGGGCTCCAGAGATACAAAGATCATCGGGTACAAATTGGAAGGTACCCCAGCTCTCTCAGCATCTCTTACCTGAATCCCTTTATATTGATTTCTTGCTCCCAACAATGGTCCTGGTTTTCCTGGCCCGCTGACCCCTGCCTCTTTTAACTGTGTGCCCTGGAACTCCACTTGGTAAACTGCCTCCCTGGTTGCAGACGGCATGCTCTGCTTCCTTGCTAGAGCTAGACCTGCCTCTTTCCTGTGGATCCTGCCTTCCCTGTGGCCCCCACACAAAAATTATTCCTTCTCCTTTCCCTTGAGGCTGTGGAGGAGACTCGGCTTTCCTCTTTTAACCCCTGGAAGAAGCTCACAGAGGTGTATTACCTTGCGTCCCTCTTCCCAAGCGGCAGTTTCACGAGCCAGGAGTTTAAGATTCATAGGAGATGAGGCACACAACGGAGCTGGAGCGCATAGTGAGGCCACCCCGCTAGGGCACCACGTGCAGGGTGAAGGGAGAAGAATTGTACACTGGAGCCAATGGGTTATCAGGCTGGGTAACTTAAGATTCAGGTGTCTTTTCATATAAGCATAGCAAATAATCAGATATATCCTATACAAAAACAATTCTGGCAAAATTATGGTGAAACTGGTATGGCATAGAGGAACCTGGCTAGAATGTTATCACGGAAGGCTCTGTGAATGGCGACATCGGTCTATCAGGATTTTCAGGGTGGAAATGGAGAGAGATGGAGAGAGAGAGAAACACTGAAGAAGTTTAATCAAACGGGCTTGGGATTAGCTGGATTTGCAGGGGGTGGAGGCGGGAAGAATCCATGAACGATAACCCCAAGGTTTCCAGCCTGGGTCACTGAATAGAGATAAACACCAATAGGAGAATTGGAAAAAGATGCGTGCAAGGGAGTGGAGCTATGGAGTCTAGTTTTGATGATGAAAATCTGGACAAAAGCAGGCAACAGGAAACGCAGCTACCAGGTGCATGAGGTTGAGCATGAAGCCATATTTCGGTTCTATCTATTAGTAGGCTGGTCCCTCTGGACTGAGGAAGCCCCTGAGGGTCATGGATAATTTGGGGGATGGAGGACATCTTATAGAGAGATACTAGATCTTCTACTAATCTAGCATGTAGAGAACTCAAAACATTCATTTATTAGTAAATACTTAAAAAGATATGACTTCATATGATTCCAAGCTGGTAAGGCGAGTCAAACCTATCCCTCCTGAATTCCCAACCCCTGAGGCAACTGTCCTCTTGATCAGAACGGACTGACTCTCTCTCCCTGCGCCAGTCTCAAACCCATCACCCAGGGGTGCCATGTTCGGCGACTTACCTGAGCAGAATGGACTGAGGGCACCTGAAAGAAGTGGGGTCCAATCCGACCGCTACACTGAGTATTACACTATCATGTCCCGTTTTGTCCTGTGTTAAAGAGGTCACTGAGAAATGTGAGGAGATAAGGAAAAAGCCAAATGAACAGATTAAAGGAACAAGGAAAGACGGAGGGGGGTTGGAACAAGGAAAGACGGAGGGGGGGGTTGGGTTCTTTCACTAATAAATAAGTGACTACTGAGTGACTTAATCATCTCTAAATATACTAGGCAGTATTATGGGTAGGACATTGTTCTTTATCAACAAGAAAAACAATGAACTGAAAATGCAGCTTCCAGCCTGGAGGTGGGGCCACAGATGGTCTTAAAGAGCTGGCCTTTCCAGTTCGTAAATACCAGAAACAGTGCAGAAGCATCTGCAGGAGAGGTGACAATGAGGATGCGTCTCTGTTTGTGGTGATGAAAAAGCTCTGGAGATGGTTGCACAACACGGTGAACATATTTTAAAGAAAAATGCTTTTAAAACTCCTTGCATTTTTTAGGGGGTGGGTAATGGCATGTTAAAGAGAAAGAGTTTATCAGTGAGAAATAATAAGATGACCAGGATTATACTATATGGTCCAAAATATTTCCTCTTAAAAACTCATAGAGGTTGGCACGGAGCCATGCTGTGGATAGACTGATGGGTGGCCTGTCAAATGCGAGATGGGTGGGAGCACGGAGCCGGGGCCTTCAGGCCTGCGGGCAGCTCTCTGCACAACCTCCACCAGTGAGCTGAAAGAAGAGGAATCTGAAGCGGACCCTGTGCTTTGAGGACCTGAGGCTGGCACCTCTTTCCAGACCCCATTAACATGCAGATGCTATCAAGGTCCCAGCTGGCAGCCTGCAGGGACAATCGCCGTGTTTATGAGGGACACACAAGACTGAGAGTCGAACTCAGCCAACAATGGTGTGAGAAGCATCAGTCTATGGAACAGGGCAATGGTTTTCCAAACAAGCCCTTTTTCTTTGAAGTGCAATCTAAAGTGGAACCCCAATAAATAAATAAGAGCAAAGCTCTGCTGAAGAGACTGTGCCCGAATCCGATTCCTGAAGCTGCCCTTGGAGGATGCTCAAGAACTCCAAGGCTCCACACTGCGTAGGCTGAATGCCACAGAAAAGGCCAAAAAGTGGCCATAGAATCATTTAATTGGATGAATCAAATACTATGAAAAGGCGTATCTAGACACAAATATATCTCCATGTGCTTGAGGGTCCTGTTCAGCTGAGAACTACAGGTAGAAAATAATTAAGCAGCCCAATGTATACATGGCATTTACATTTAAAGGAAAGCTAAGATCCTTTCAAATCTGTTGAGATACTATCAGGTTTACTCATCCACTTAATAAACATTTACTGTACTACTACTAAATATGACACAATGTAACAAAAAATATATATATAATACACAGTCTCTTCCCTTCAGGAGTTGATAGCCTAGCACAAGAGACAAAAGAGTATGTACACAGCTCTAAGAGTATAATGGCACTCTTCTGATGGACGGGCAGGTCTAAGCAGCACAGGGGTCAACCACAGCCAGGGGGCAGGAGCACCTTGTCATCATGGCTGAAGATGTGAAGCCAGGACAGGTACCAAGAAGGAACACCAAGGCTCCTAGTGGGAAAACAGGCACTGAAAGCCAAAAAGGCACAAACGGCTTGAGATGGGCATTTAGGGTCAAAAAGAGCAAAGAAATACCAGGAAATGAAGCAACAAACAGCTGTGCAAAACGAGCTATCACACAGCTTCTCAAACCTTTCCCTCAAAGAACACAGAAAGCCAAAGGAGAGTAAGTATCTATGAGAAGTTTGGGGGCAGAGTCCTAGGAGGGGAATAAGGAACAAACAATTTTCTTAGATGTCCTTATGTTTTCTCTTAAAAAAGTAAATGCAAGTCCTGTCCTAACCTCTCCATGTTTTTGCATTTAATTTTAAAACAATCTTCTACCCACCAAGATGTGCAGCTTCCTACGGACCCTGGACCCCAGCACTGGGCACCCATGGTTACATGTTTGCCAGCTGATAAGCAAGGCTAGGGGTGGGTGGGCTGGCCCATCCCGGGGCAAGGGCTGGTGCCTGCGAGTCAGGCTCTTCAGCATCGCCAGCTACACTTCCTAGAAGCACAGGTACGGTGTCCATGACTGGACAGACAAAACTAAGGGGATTCATGATCAATGCCTTAGAAATCGTGTAAGTGACAAGTGTTTCAGGAATCACAGAGAGAAACAGATCATTTTACCCTGGGAGGACTACACCTCACAAAGATGGCAAGACTGGAGGTGGTCAATAAACAACACTAGCATTTCCATGGCACTTTGGGGAGGAGAAAAGAGAACGGCACTGAACGAAGCTTGAGGGCAAGAGAGAAGTGAAGTGGGCAATGGCGAATCAGCGAACTTAGCTGGTGTTAAGGCAATGAATGGGGCAAAGTCAAAAACAAAAGGATTCTGACACTTTGACTTTATCCTCAAAGTGACAGGAGATCAATGAAGGTTTTTGTAAGAGCGATAGGACACAGTTAGAACTACCCAGTGAATTCAAAGACTTTTGTCTACTTATTTCTCCTTCAAATGTTCTTATATCATGGAAAGCAAAGTTTTATTTTATAATCAATATAGCATGGCTGTCCAGTGTTCCCTGATGAGTGATTGCATATAACATTAAGCAACTAGGTCTGAAACCACCACTTTGAGTAATATTCAAGAATGATCAAGTCAAAGAGTTAAATCTCAAATGCATGGAAGAGGTCTTATAAATCAATAAAGATGATGATGAATACTAATGATGTTGGACAAAGGACATGAACGTGTAATTCACAAGAGAAAAAATGATCAATAAATATTTTAAGTATTTTATCTCCCTAATTATTAATGTAATGAAAATTAACATAAAATTCTTTTCCTTTTTATGTAATTATAGATTCAAAAAGGCCATTTTTGGTGATAATTTAGGGTCACAACTCGCATATGCTGTTGGTAGGGATGTAATTCGACAAAACCTTTTTGGGGTAGAATATGGCAATTTCACTTACCGAAATTTATCCTACAGAAATATTCCAACAAGTACCTGTGAATATTCACTACAGCATCATTTTACAGGGGAAAATTGGGAACAATGTAAACATTTATCAACAGAATATTAGATTAGTGAATTATGCTACAGCAGTAGAATGCAATTATATCATTTCATATCTGTAAAGAGTGAAATAGACCCTTCTAGAGTCATTTGGAAGTATGTGAAAGACAAATTATTAGCTTCAAGAAAGCTGAGATCACGATCATCTCGTTCACTACAGGATAACTAGGGGCTAAATCTGCCTGGCTCCAAATAGGCAGTCAATATGGGTGAAATAAATGAAGATTAGGTTAAGTGAAAAAAGTTGCAACATGTTATATAGCATAATTCTATTTTCTTTTTCTGTGACACACACACATATTTCACACACACCTCTATTGGTAATAGGGGTTACCACTGGAGAGTGTGACTGGGACGAGATTTTTAAAATTTTTAATTAAAAAAAAAAAAAAAAAACTAGTCAAGGGCTGGACAGAGTGGCTCATGCCTATAATCCCAGCACTTTGGGAGGCCGAGGTGGACGGATGCCTTGAGTCAGGAGTTCGAGGCCAGCCTGGTCAACATGGTGAAACCCCGTCCCTACTAAAAAAATAAGAAAATTAGCTGGGTGTGGTGGTGGGCGCCTGTAATCCCAGCCACTCGGGAGGCTGACACAGGAGAATCGCTTGAACCTGGAAGGCGGAGGTTGCAGTGAGCTGAGATCGCGCCACTGCACTCCAGCCTGGGCAACAGAGTGAGACTCTGTCTCAAAAAAAAAACAAAAAACCACCCCAAAACCCCAAATAACTACTCAAGTGTATTAGTAAGAAGGGGGAAACAGTAGAAGGAGTTTGACCAACTCACCATGAACAATCAACTGAGGTAACTTGCTCACTTCAGACCAGCTGGGATCTTTTACTTTTTATTTTGTTTTCAGCTTTATAAATTGTTTAAAAAATTGTTTCAAAATGAATATATATGACTGTTTTAGAGGAAAAATAATCTAGAATAATTATTTACAAACTTTTCCTTGTGGCACTCCCAAGCTGGGTATAAGGCAACTGGTAGATGTAGCTGTGGACCCGAAAACATCACAATGAAATTGGGCAGGAACGACTGACTCACCAGCAGCTAGACCGCAGCAAGAAAAGTCAAGCAGGGAGGTGCTGGGGTGTGGTATATTTTGTAATCCTTGGAATACATGCTAAGGCCCACTTTCTCTTGAAACTCATTACAAGTCCCGTATCCTTAAAAGGAATTTGGATGTATTTAAGGGAAAGAGTGTTAAAGCTATTAATATCACTTACAGAGCACTTAGTATGTACCAGGCCTCTGGAAAGCACCCTGCCTACATTGAATCTTGACACCAAGCTGAGAGGTTCGAGCACTGACGTACACATTTTACCCAGGAGACGCAGAGACTGTGAGGTCAGAGACCTGCATTGGATGCATCAGGCTTCTGGGTCCCTGTGCTGCACTGCTCTACTAAGCTGCTCAAGGAACTAGCTGAATGGCAGGAAGGGCTCCATTCATGAGACCATCAAGCCAGTGTCCAGGCAGCTGTCACAACAAGACGTGGGTGCCGTGTGCACTAGCTGGTACCTTACCTACCTAGGAATGTTAGCACACATGGTGGAAACAAGGAAATCACTGGACCAAACCATCTTTACAGATTCTGACTTAGTTGCACTGCTCCAAACTAAGAAGAATGAGGCTGATATTTCCTTTTAAATTGGAAATTTGTACTTGTGAGGCTGAGGCAGGAGGATCACTTGAGCCCAGGAGTTTAAGGCTGCAGTATGCTATAACCACACCTGTGAACAGCCTCTGCACTCCAGCCTGGACAACATAGCGAGATCCTGTCTCTTAGAAAAATACAAACTGGAAACTTGGTCCATGTGAAGCCCGTTAGTTCTACAAAAGCCAAAGATGAAAACTTCAGAAAAGTGAAATAAAAGTTTGTGTTCACGATTCTATGAAACACACAGCAAAAGTCTCCAAAGGCTGACAATACACCTAGGAAAAATAGAACAAGATTGTAGATTAAGAGCTGCTTCTGAATTCCTGCAGTAACACAAGTCTTGCCTTCATTCGACAAGAAAATGTTCATAATTTGCTATTTGCAAAGATGCGCCCTTTTCAATATAAGTCGAAACACCGATCCTCTGCTCTCCTGTACAGAAAACTTCTAAGAGAGTCTTGACATAGAAATGCACATCTCCCCTCCTTCCTGAGATGTTAATTCCACATCTACCTTATGGATCAGTTAAGTATGAACATCATTAAGTACCGTCTGGATTATATTTCTTCAGTCATTTAAACCTTTAAAATATTCCGAGTTAAACACACATGCTATTGCACAATTTCATTTTCAATGCAAATATTATTAATAATGATGACAAACAGATCACACTCACAATGGCTTTTTCTTCCAAGGGTCTCAAGGGATTTGGATAACCTGGGGCCCAAGGGACCCTCAGTGAATCTTGTGGGAAATCTCTGGGACTAAGGCAACAGTAACTTAAATCAGTGGCTTCCAAACTTTTCTGACCATGGTTCACAGCAAGAAATACATTTTTCATGATGACCTAGAACACACATACCATGCACACAACTCTTAACGACAGTGTCAGGAATTTACCTTCCCTGCATGCAGTATACTTTGATGTTTTCTATTTTACTCTATTTCTTTCTTCTTCTTCTTACTGCTATTGTTACTGTTGTAGTGTCCGTGACAATTCACTAAATTGATATCATGACCTACTTACAGGTCACAACCACTGGTGTGCAAAACATTGCCTTCAGTGTCCACAGTTTTAAGACACTGGCCTAGGCAGTCTTCTCGCCCTCCATGCTCTTCCTGGATTCACCCGTCCTCTCTCCTGGCTCCACTGACTATCTGTACAAGAGGACTCCAGCCCAGATTCCATCTCAAGGCTCCAGAGCCATACATCCAATTGCTTACCAGATAGCCTCACTTGGACATCTCAAAAGCAACCTTAACATCATGTCCAAAAAGGTTATTTTATCACGACCATCCCCTAGTAAATGGGCCAACTCAGCTGTCCGAGCCAAAAACCTAGGAGTTCTTCCTCTTTCCTTCCCTCCCACAGCCGATTGGTCACCAAGTCCCGCTTCTTATAACTTCTAAATTACTTTAGAATCCCACTGCTTCTCCCCACCACCACCCCATTCTTGGTATCACTCCATGGGGCTACTGCCACAAGCCTTCAGGACTGCTCTCCTCCCATTCTATTCCACCCTGAAGCTAGAGTGATCTTTCAAAAATGCAAATCAAGTTACACTGCGGACCTCCATGGAGCGCCAATATCCCCAGGATGGAGCTGCAGCTCCCTGAGAGGCCGGGCCTCCTTGCCGCTGCTCCAGCCCTGGCTCCTGCCACATTTCTCCTATTCTATGGTGGTGTCTGGCTCTAGGGTCTGGCTGCACATGAGAACCACTGGGGCAACCTTTAAAAAATATAAGTGCCCAGGCCTCCCTTCAGAACAATTCAATCAGAATCCAAGAAGTGACTGACTGTGCAGCCCTGGCCCTGCCAAAGGCCTTTTCCTGTGGCTCACAAGCTGGTCCCCACATGCTGCCCCTTCCGTGTCCTCAGCCCCAACACCAGATCGGCCCTTCAGGTCTCAGTTTCAAGGTCATTTTCTCAAGGGCCGTATTCCTTAATTCCCTAGGCCTGGGAGGCCTCATGTTCCCACAGAATCCTTAATTTCTCTTACCACAACCTAGTGGGTTCTACAACCTCCCAGCATGGCACGGTGGCTTCAGTAAACATCTACAATATGAATATATTAATGTCAATTCTAATAACAGATATGACGAGAAGATATGGTTGAGGAAAGCTGATGGAAAAACACCACCACTGACGTGCAAGAGATAAACCCACATCGGAGGCATCTGTGCAGTTCTCCTTCTTTCTGTGGAGTGTGCAGCGGGGTGGCAAGCAGAGGCCATTTGGTGCCTAAATTCGGCCACATATTCCCATGAAAGCCTTCCCCGAGGGACATATCTCATCTCCATCTTCTTCCTAGTACATCGCAGATAATGGGTGGGAAATTCAGTTTCCCCTGCCTCAACAAATGTGAAGAAAAAGCTGCCTGTCCAGAATGATCAAGTAAACCAGGGAAGCTAGGTCGGACCTGGGCCACCCTGCTCTACTGTGTGCCGGCACCAGGCTCTCCCTCCCAGTGGAGAGTTGAAAAGAGGAACACTCAACTTGTAGGCAAACGCTAAAGCTAATATTCCTGCAGCAACTCCTCAGCCACATTTCATGCTGTGCATATTAAGGTACCCATTAAAGTCTTGCTGGTAATCGAAAAAATTATCTATGTGCAATGAGAATGAGTTAATGCAACAGAGGAACCTTAACTTTTGCATCTCCTGACTTTTCACTGTTAAGAGGTACCTTGCATTTTTGTGGGGTTCTGTACATTTCCTATGTAGGTGTAAAGTCATACTTGAGAGATATAATTCCATCCACCACGCAAGCAACTTCATAGTCTATTCTATTGCATCAACTTTTTCTGTAAAAATAAATTGTTAAGGATATTATTCCTGGAACAGAATAAATTCTTGGAATTACTGAGTAACTTATGTAGCGTTCCACTGTTCCAAGAACACATCACTTATTTTATCATGACAATGTAAAGGTATTAATCTTTTGGCTTCCATTTCAACAATGAGAAACGCTGCGAGAGACACAGACACCTGCATTACATTTCAGCTCAAGTTTATATCATCCATAAACATCTCTGTTTTGGACACCTCGGCCAAACAAATGCTCACAGAATACTCTATGTAGCATCTGATTTTATGGAACTATAAAAGTTCCTTGCTGTTAATTACAGAGACAAATGTCTCATCACACATTTGGTTACCAGATAGCAGCATAATTAGTTTTCTCCATTAACCTTTCAGATATAAAATTTGATTTCAAGTAAAACACATTGTAATCCCCTTAGAATCTGAATAACACGGTATATTTCTGCATGTTTGAAAAAAATGCAATACTAAGAAAACAATTTTATGGATTCTTATTTACAAGGATATTGGTTGTGTGGAATACTGAAAGAAACTCTGTCTAAACTTTGTAATGATTTTTTGAAAATATATTATCAAATATGTGTGCGATAAGCTATCCTTTGTGGAGAAATGAGGCACAGTCACCTGACCCCCAGTGGAATGTGCCCTTTGACCTCTCTCTCTCCTAACTACGGTCATGCGGCCACATTGTTCAGCACAGCCTCTCATCTGCTCCCCCTTCATCCTGGCATCCGTGAGACAACGGATGAGGGAGGTGCGTTCAGCTGATGGCAATGGAATAGTTTTTTTTCCTGTTTAAAGTCAAATTGCCTTCAGAATGACTGATCCCACAACCCTGCCCTGCTAAGGACCATGCTGTAGCTTACATTCGCAGAGGGCGCGTTTGATGGGTTCAATGTGTAGATGGGGTGCTATCAACATTGACGTACGTTTACACTGCCGACATGTGGAGGGTGGGATGAAGACCTCCTGTGTCGCATGGGACAATCCTGCACAAGGAAACGGCCTCATCTCAATCGTCCCACTCTGATCTACTGATAACTGGAGGCACATTACCTTTTAATATGTTTTAACATGGAACTCATGTATTCGAAAATAGTTATTAAGAGTCTACTCTGCGCCAAGGAATACTACAGTAGGAATACAGCATTGAACACTCAGAGTATTGCCCTGAAGGAATTCAAGCTGAGACTGGAAGGACAATTAAAAGATCATGGAGGCAAGGGTAGTCGAGGTCACTCTAGGCAAAGAGGCCGGCAGAGCACACGCCAGGGCCCCAGTGTTGCAAGATTCCACGGGTGCTGTCCCTTGTGCCATGTGAGTCTGCGAGGCCCGGGGAGAGGGGTGGCACGGAGACTGGTGACACACAGGGGCACAGAAGGGCATCCTATTTCAGAGTTAGACTTTAAAGGAGGGAGACTTTTACCTAATAAAATAGAAAACAGGCTGGGCGTGGTGGCTCATGCCGGTAATTCCAGCAGTTTGGGAGGCCAAGGCGGGCAGATCACTTGAGGTCAGGAGTTCAAGACCTGCCTGGCCAAAATGGTGAAACCCTGTCTCTACTAAAAATACAAAAACTAGCCAGGCGTGGTGGCACGCACCTATAGTGCCAGCTACTCAGGAGGCTGAGGCAGGAGAATCACTTGAATCGGAGGTGAAGGATGCAGTGAGCCGAGATCGCACCACTGTACTCCAGCCTGGGTGACACAGTGAGACTCTAACTCAAAGGAAAAAAAAGTTTATTTAACAAATATTTATGATATTTCCTAGAATGTGCCAGACATTGTTCTGCAAACAAAAATGCAAAGAGATCGGGCTAGATGATAGCAGGATACGTACAGGCTTGGAACAGTTGATACCAAAGGAAGCTTTTAGATTTCTAGTGCCAAAGGCCATTATATTTTAGGGTTCAAGTAAAAGACTGTATTTCTCAGTGTCCATTGAAGATATATGTGACCATACAAAAAATAAGTGTTGACTGGAATATCTGGTTATGTTCTTTAAGAAGCAAGTGGAACAAATAAATTAAGCAAGCACTTGTTGCCCTATTGGGATTTTCTTGTGGTTTTTTTTTTTTTTTTTTTGAGATAGGATCTCACTTGTTGCCCAGGCTGGAGTGCAATGGTGCTATCTCAGCTCACTGCAACTTCCAACCCCCGGGCTCAACTGATTCTCCCACCTCAGCCTCCTGAGTAGCTGCAACTACAGGTATGCACCATTACACCCTGCTAATTTTTGTATTTTTTTGTAGAATTTTTTTTTTTTTTTTTTGCAGAAGAGTGGTAAGCATGTCAATGAAGTGAGGAAGTACACAGTCTGAAATGTAAGGAAGGAGAGCTGCTGCAGGAATGAAAAGTGGTCTGGTATGGCTGCTGTACATGGAGGCAAGAGGGGCGTGTCAGGAATCAGCTGGAAGAAGTAGACGGGGGCAGTTCATGCAGGATCTCAGCTGTCATGCTAGGGAGTTTGGGTGCACTTAGATGACAAATAATTTCAAGCATCACACCTACAATCCCAGCACTGTGGGAGGCCAAGGCTGAAGGATCGCTTGAGGCCAGGAGTTCAAGACCAACCAGGGCAACAGAGGGAGATGCTGTCTCTACAAAAAATAAAAAAATTAGCTGGGCATGGTGGTACATGCCTGAAGTCCCAGCTACTTGGAAGGCTGAGTAGCTTGAGCCCAGGAGTTGGAGGCTTCAGTGAGCTATGATCATGCCATGCACTCCAGCCAGGGCAACAGAGTGAGACCCTGTCTCTGAAAAATGGAAAAGAATTTCAGGCAGAGGGGCAGCCCAAGTTGCACACAATACTCTCAGGAACTGAAAGGCACCATGTGGATCGCAATGGCTGCAGGTTCAGGTTTCTGCCCTTCGCCAGCCCCACTCCCCTGCTATTGCTGGGGCACTGCTGTCCGGGTCACTTTCTCTCCGATAATCTGCTACTTATAAGGATAACAGACTTCCTGCGCCAACATCCCAAGTCTATTTTTAACTTTGAGATGCAGAACACACTGGTTCAAAATCCTTGTTTCACCGTATAGACGGCCATATGATTTTCCTCCGAAAATAAAATCACAGAGAGGCTGAATTGTCAACACGTTTCCTTAGATTCTACCCTTCATGACTTTATTATTATTATTTTTTTCAACGATTTGGTCATGACCAGTGTAAGAAAAGTAAAAGACCACAATATATCACACTTTTAATTTACAGGACAGTTGCTGAACCACAACGAGCCTTCCTGAGAAACAGAAAGAGGTGGTTTTTCCTCAGGACAGCTGCTGCCCCCACGCGGGCCGTGGCAAGCAGCTGCAGGCTGCATGTTAGCCGCACTGGCCCTTCACAGGGCCCCCTTGGGCAGGTGCCACTTGGGCGGCTGTGTGCAGGGGCCCAACTCCCTCAGAAACCTGACAGGCACCGAGGTTGGTTGGTGTGATCTTGAATACATGGCTGTATGTCCTTAAATTAAGGTAGAAAAGCTTGCTTCATGTGGAATCTGAGAAGTCAACAATGTCAGCATCGGTTTACAGACGGGCCAGTGCTATCTTAAGCACCTTTCTAAAGCTGTACCTGTGTTAGAGCAGAATAAGGAACAAGTAGAACAAATGTGATTTTCCAATTTTGGTTTCCAACATGTCACTGGCTTTCATATGTGAGTTCTCCTTTTCGGTCTCTTCTAGATTTGAAAAAAGAAGTTGTATCTCACAAATCAACATCAGAAATCCCAAATTTCTACTCTAGTATGTTATAGAAGCTTGAAGTTAAATGAGGCATCTTTTAGTTTGGCTCACTAAATGTCTCTAAAATCTCAATATAGCAGTATACTTTACAATAAATCTTCAGAGTCCTAACGACAGTGTCCAATATATTCATGCATTTAAATCACATATCTGAAGACCTATCAGCAGAGTACCTATGACGGATACAGCATTGTGCTAGGTTCTCAAAGGATCCAAAATGAATTCAGGTCACACTTGCCCTCTAGGATCTGACAATTTACATTAGGAGCGATTAGAAGAGTCCTGCAAATAAACAACTCCATTTCAATGTGGCAGCTGTTAAGGTTCGGGGGAGGATCTGCTGGGTGACTTGAGCACAATAAAGCCACACACAAAAATAAGTAAATATTAGGCATCCCATGGTGAGTGCCAGAGAAGAGTACTGTTACTACTTAGTGCCCAAGTATAGGAAGAAAAGATAACTCCTAGGCCGGGCGCGGTGGCTCACGCCTGTCATCCCAGCACTTTGGGAGGCCGAGGCGGGCGGATCATGAGGTCAGGAGATCGAGACCATCCTGGCTAACACGGTGAAACCCGTCTCTACTAAAAATACAAACACATTAGCCGGGGGTGGTGGCGGGCACCTGTAGTCCCAGATATTCGGGAGGCTGAGGCAGGAGAATGGCGTGAACCCGGGGGATGGGGCTTGCAGTGAGCCGAGATGGCGCCACTGCACTCCAGCCTGGGCGACACAGCGAGACTCCGTCTCAAAAAAATAAAATAAAATAAAAGGTAATTCTTAAATCTGGGAGAAGGAGGAAGAATGGGGTAATAAAAACACAAACAGTGTTTTTCAGTTTGAAAAAGCATTTTACCATACAGGATTTCCCATGTGCGTCAGGAGGGCCAACATTATTCTTCTATTATAGAAGATGAGGAAAGCCCTCAAGAGTGTTATCCAAGGTGTCACAGCTGCAGCCTGAGATTCGAAGCAAGGTTTTCTGACTCTAAATCTGACTTCTCTCTACTATGCTATGTAAACTGAGAAGGCTTACAGGCCAAGGTAATATTTGAACTGGGCTTTAAAAACCGATGGGAGAGACAGGATTTTAGGGGAAGGAGTTTGGAAATGGGGTAAGGCATGGTAGGAGGCTAGGATGGAGAAGGAGCCACCGTGAAACGGCGGAGATGAGAACGGGAAGGTGCTTTAAGGAGGGAATGATGTGGCCAGTTTGACAACAGCACATGTTTTCAGTGAGGGTGAAGAGCAAGAGAAGGCTGGAAAGGTGGTTTAGGAACAGACAGCGAACTGAACGAGGGGGAGAGCAGGGCCTCACTCCTCCACGGCAGCGTGTTACAGTGGGAAGACTGCGGACAGGCCATGTCCAAATTCCAGATCCAGGCTCTTGTCTCCTAGCTCTATGACCTTACATACATGAACAATGCTAAAGGCCCATTTTTCTCATATAAAAGTAGAAATGACAATACCTTCTCAGAGCTGGTCTCAGTGTTAAATGAGATAAAGTTCGGAAGCGCCCAGCATACACGGGAGATAGTAAACAAGCCCTAGCTCCTTTCTTCCCGGCAGGAGGGGCTTTCCCAGGCCGCAGCTCCTGGCCACCCCATTCCTTCTCTCTGGGGAGCCCCCTCTGCACCTGGAAGTCCTGCTTTAGGAAGCTGGCTGGCTCAACGGAAGGTGGTTGCATGAAAGCTGGAGACAGGCAGATGTAGATGCGGTCGGCTCACACTACGCATACGAAACACTCAGTGAAGGGCTTTGCCTTCATTCTAGAACCCACGACAAGGCAGCTGAAGTCTCTAAGCAGGAGAGAGGGTGAGAAGTTACGTACTGAGATCAGCCCATGTGAGCAGATTGGAGCAAGGAGTTGTGGCAGCTCTGACAAGGTGAAGAGCTCAGAAGTGGATGTCAGGAGACCCGACTGGAAAGTGTGGTCAGCTACTAATGACCATGTAGCCTTGGGCAAATCACTTTCACCCCTGAGTTGAGGTTCCCATTTGTAAAACATGAGGCCAACCCAACACCAACCTCACAGTGTAGCTGCAATAGAAACTAAATGAGAAAAGGAGTGCCCGTATGGCCTAAAAACAAATGCCTCCCAGGCTTCAGGCAACAAGTCATACGTGAGAACGACAAAGTTCTGCATCCATAGCTACTGAAACATGTATATGTGCACATACATTGAAAGAAGCTATCGGTATTGAAGTCTCCTCAACAGGCTCTCCAAACTTTGACTTTGCTTGCAACTGTTTTTGAAGCCATTTTTCGGTCCTAGAGTATAATCAGACATCTCAGGTGCTGTATGAAGCCTTGGGAACAGTCTAGACCAGGGGTTTTAAAATAGTGACTGGGGGTGCCCTAACATTCTGCAGAGGCCCACAGAGGAATGTGGAACGCACATAAGGCACTCTGGGTCTCCTCGACCTTACTTCAAGCAGCTCTGCTCCCCTTTGATCTGCTGGACACGCTGGGGGTTCCGCTTGGGAGCGCGTTTGAACAAAGCCTGCCATGCCGTTAAGGGCTTGCTTTGGAGATAGGCAGACCCTGGCTTGCATCCTGGCTCTGGCACTGAGTAACTCTGTGAACTCCTCAAATTCTTCATCCGTCAAGAGGGAAAAACAACACGTTTCTTGGGACAATTAATGGGATAACATTTACAAAGTCCTTTACATAGTGCCTGGCACACAGCAAGCTCTGGGTAAATGACACGATTACTGGCCACATACTTAACCCCAAGAGACACTCCAGGTTGTCTGTTCTGTTCATTCCACCACCAAAAAAGGAGAGGACGGACATGAAAGAGCACAGGCACACAAGGACACAGTGGGGCCAGGGTGCTGAAGGTGGAGCTTTTACGGGGAGGAACAGAGTGGGGAAGCACTTGCTTCCCAATACTGGGATCTCGGGGTTCTACTTTTCCCCCTTGGCCCCTCATTTCCCTCAGGTTGCAACTCCTGCCTCAGATATGGTGACACACTAGACCGTTCCTCCTCTGGGGAGCAGGGACTCAGCTCCTAAGCCTTTTGAAACCAACCAAGAACCAGGGTGGGACCCAGGCCACCTGACTCCAGGTGAAGACCTCCTTCGTCTTACAAACAGACCTGCCCAGTCCTCCAGGGAGGAGAACGATGTCGTGGCTGGGAGATAACTCTCTAACTTGTAAAAGTGCACAGGAAGTTTTCGAGTGTGTCCTCTTTGGGGAGATTCTGGGGACTCTAGTGGGGGCAGCTGTCATCAAGAAAGCCACTGAAAAGAGATTTCGGAGTTTCAGAGATGTCGATCCTGCTCACCTGGCATGGTGGCCACATTGTGTGCTTCCTCTATGGAAAGCTGAATAACTGAACTGACTACTAAAAAGAGTAACTAGAACAGGGCTTGGCATGGATGAAAACGGAGCACAGTGAATTTCTGTTGAATGAATAAATGAGTGAGACTGAACACCTGACAAATATGTTTCAGATGTACATACTATGATAAATGTAACCCAAAATCCAATGTGTGAAAAGAGACTTCATTTTATATTTGTATTAGTGCTATGAATAATAAATTAATTGTCTCATTAAAATCCTTCTATAAGTGCCCTGCTAGCAGCTAAGGCCTCCTCCATGAGCCTTGGCTTTGCCTGGCTCCACAGGGCAGAGGGGAAAGATCTTTGAGAGGAGGCCTGGGTTTACTCTGGTCTCTGCTATTAATGAGCAGGTCAGGTCACTGAGCTTTGGTTCCCATCATTATAGGAATCATTATATCTACCCTAAGTACCCCACAGGTATATGGTGAAAATCCCGAGAAAACAGATGTGAAAGTACTTTCTAAGCCATAAGGTGCAACACTCATGGTCAAGCTATAATGATGCTTACTGCCGGCTCCCTCACCCTTCCCACCTGGAATCTTCTCCAGGTAGGAGAAATACAGGAGCGAGTCTTTCCTGTAGTTCAACATCTCTGCTTCGCAGAGCCCTCCCCTCTGCCCCTTCCAACTCTGCATTTGCTGTTGCCCTGACCATTCACATTTGTCATTTAATTACTGTTCGCAGGGGGGCAGTTAAGTGCAGTGTTCAAAGCTCAGGCAGACCTGCACTGGAACCTCACCTGACCTGTGGTACTTCCTACTTGAGAGACCTTGGGCAGGTCACCTCGACACCTCTAGGCTCATCTACAAAATGGGGATGACGATAACTCGTACAGACATTCTGTGAAGAGCCACTCAGGTCTTTCATGTAAAGTGCTCAATGTGCTGCCTTGCACACAGTAAGTGCTTAAACAACTGTAGCTCTTACGATTGCTGAATACTGCGCCCTCTTTCCTGAATTTGTCCTGTCTCCTCTCCAACTGGATCTCAATCTCCGAGAACAAGGTCCCTGCCACTCCCATGCCAGAAAAGTGCTGAGTTCGGAGTATTTTCTCATAAAGACACTGGGTGAATTGACTTAACGGAACCGTTTTCCTTCAAACAGGGCTTAAATCTTCATTGTAGTCCCATCACTGCCAGCTTGAGAAAGTCAATGTCCACAGGGTAAAGTAATGTCTTCTGACCCTATTATCCAGTTAAAAATATGTAATTCCTAAAGCACTCGGCCAAGCCATTTACACTACTGAGCTACCCGACCATGTGAGATGCACTATGTTCATTAACAGCCTGAAAATGTTCCACAGAAGGAGACCTGATGTGGGAACCTCTGCCACATTCTGGAAGACTCTTTCACCTAGGACATAAACTTTGATCTTATAGAGGCAGATAGTACTAAAGGGAACACATATGTTTGAATGTAGAAAACCCTATAGACTATCCCTGGGACAGTGTGTCAGTACTTTGTTATAGAGGAAAGAGTTCTAGTATTTTGGTACCAACCCCCCTTGGCTGTCACAGGCTTCCTATAGAATTCTACATCTTTATGGACAGGCTTTAGCAATTTATAAAGTAAACATAATTGAAATATTTAAATCTATGTTTTGAAAAGTGTAACTGTAAAACTATAAACTATAACACTGTCAACAAAAAATTCCTACTTCCGGATGCCATCAGTAACTATTCTCAATTGTTCCAGAAATCATGTTTCTGTGACAATTTCTGTTATTTTTTTCCTAACTGACCTAGAGATCACAAAATAAAAATGTTATTCGGGAACCAACTACATCGTGACCTCAGAATGAACAAAAGATTGAGAATAACCCACAGCACACTCCCAGGCTGTTCAATCTTTTGTCTCTTGATATTGAAGGCCTTCTTGAGCAACCACTTTGAAAATGTATCTATTTCAAGCCTGGTCTTTCATTGGAATTCTTGTATCTTCCTCAACTCGGACCAGGAAGAAGAAAATCAACAACATCTCTCATCTTTGGGAGTTTCCAGCTTACTGAATCCTGGGCACTAGCATCCTGTTGCTCTTCAGCTTCCCCTCTCTTATCCTTACAATTCACTTCCCTCATAGTGACCTTACCGCTTTTCTAGTACACAGCAGAAAGCGCGGGAAAGCCTGCCTTGCTGGAGAAGAACTAAATCAAGAACATGATGTTCCATTTGTATGGTGAACGTAAATGTTCTACTAAAGGGCAAATTCGTTATTTCAAATGGCTTATAGAGTGTACTTTGATAATACAGAATTCCAACTGACCAGCCAGGCGCGGTGGCTCACGCCTGTAATCCCAGCACTTTGGGAGGCCGAGGTGGGTGGATCACCTGAGGTCAGGAGTTCGAGACCAGCCTGGCCAACATGGTGAACCTCTGTCTCTACTAAAAATACAAAAAATTAGCCAGGTGTGGTGGCGGGAACCTGTCATCCCAGCTACTCGGGAGGCTGAGGCAGGAGAATCGCTTGAACCCAGAAGACAGGGGCTGCAGTGAGCCGAGATCATGCCATTGCACTCCAGCCTGGATAACAAGAGCGAAACTCTGTCTAAAAAAAAAAAACCAGAATTCCAACTGACCAAGTTTAGGGGACTGGAAAGACTAAAATCCAAGAATATTCTCTTTCTGGGCCACAGCATTTCACTTGATTATTAACCTTTTGGCTCCTAGCTCTCTTTAACAGTAAACAGGTACTGGGAGCAGTGCTGGCACCAGTGATATTCTTTCCCTCAGCAAAAAGATCCATGTGCCATTAATGAACGCTCATGTAAGAAATGCTGACACTTCCCTCCTATTTTTCCTCTTAAAGTATATATTAATATTTGACTTCTACCCAATGCATCCCGACCTACCCTTTTTATCCCTCAAAGCAAAACCAGGGAGATCCTGGTGAGAGCTTCGTTTGAAGGCTGACCCACACTGGGTCTGGGCGGCAGTCCTGCTACCTGAAGTCCCCTTTGATGGGGTAATTGTGGCTTTGATTGTAATCGCTCTTGCTCTGACCCCTCTCATGTTCTGCTTCCTTGCTATGCAGTGCTGGGCCCTCACCCTGCTACCTGGGATTGCAGAGGTCCAAGATGGGCAAGGTTGAAGCCAAAGGCCACACCACCTACTCTCCACTCTGATCTTATGGGTACTTCACTCTTAGAGGCAAAATCCTACATGGTTGCATTTTTGGCTGATGGTGTGCAAATAAAAAACTGCACATCCAAAGCCTTTCCTGTACAGCGTGTGCGCCAACACTGCACATGGGAAAAGTGGCCATGTTTGTGGCTACCTACCTACCCATCATGCAGCTACATTTGCTGGAAAGTCTCGGAGATGCTGCTTTAGCTCTGCTCGTCCCTGACGTGAGCTGGGAACAAGGATGGTAAGAGGAAAGCATGCTGTTCCCCCTGCCCCAAAATGCTGGTGTGAAAGGGGCACAAAGCCAGGAAAATGAGGAGCTCTTTGATGATAACTAGCACTATCAAGAGCTGGTTAGGCAGACAATCACACTTTTATTTTCCTTATGCTTTTTGACTGTAGATTTAATTTAATTTTGTCATGGCAGGATTAGCAACTGGGCCACAGAGGTGAAGGGACATTATAATAAGACAGCACATTAATCCTCTATCCCACCCAAGGCAGAAGCAAAACCAAACAAATAGCAGCTTCCTGGAAATTGAATTTCTGTTATCCAGATGTCAAAGATGTAATACCCCAATTACACAAACTATTGCCAGTGAAGCATGCCAGCGAATATGCAATGTAAATGGGGTGAGCGCAGAGCCACAAAACTGCACAGTCAGCATCTGGCTCTGTGAGTGAGTGATAATTAGCACTGTGTGTAGACACTAATAAACATTTATGTCTGAAATTACAACTTTTAGCAATGTTAATAAGGGATATATTGGCAATCTGTAAAATAAAAGGTCTTGAAAAGAATGTCATACATTAAGCAATGGCAGACATTTCCCGTTCCTGAACAATTTCCTTTTTCCCCCTAATTGCAAATGGCCACGATGTTTTGCTAAGAAATTAACTGACATAGGAACCTACCTAAAAAAATGGGTTGTGTCTCTTTGGCCTCCCCATTAACATCGTTGCTGAATTCTGGGATCTTATACACCTCATGGTGATAATCTGGCATGAGAAAACAACCAAAAATTAGAATCCTAATGACCTCAAGATAGGAATAAGCAGTCAAGTCTAGAATCTCATTCTATTTATTATGTATAATCCATAATTTATAAATAAACTTTTTGAGAACTGAATTAATCACAGAATTTGTAGTCGATAATAATTCCTAAAACTTTGCTTATTCTGGAGTATGCAAACTTGAAAGATTACTTTGGCTTCAGAAGACAGCTTTGCTTGATCACACCATTTTCACGGTAAATTATGCCCACAGATGCCAATTTTTAGGTTTTTTTTTTTTATTTGAGGTGGCAAGTAATGTTTGCCCAATCACAGAGCAGGAGAGGTTTCCAAATTTCTCTTCACAACCCATTTTCACCAGCGTATCAACAGTATGCTTTAAAGTTAACCAGCACTCTAGTTTTCTCAGTTTACCCAGAAAATCTCAGCCTTTAAGCAGCTTAAAGGCAAGCACACATGAAAAATACTGATTTGTGGCCGGGCGCGGTGGCTCAAGCCTGTAATCCCAGCACTTTGGGAGGCCGAGACGGGCGGATCACGAGGTCAGGAGATCGAGACCATCCTGGCTAACACGGTGAAACCCCGTCTCTACTAAAAATACAAAAAACTAGCCGGGCGAGGTGGGGGGCGCCTGTAGTCCCAGCTACTCGGGAGGCTGAGGCAGGAGAATGGCGTAAACCCGGGAGGCGGAGCTTGCAGTGAGCTGAGATCCGGCCACTGCACTCCAGCCTGGGCGACAGAGCGAGACTCCGTCTCAACAAAAAAAAAAAAAAAAAAAAAAATACTGATTTGTTATTTCAAATGTAGTATGATTTGGATAAGAAAGCAAGATTTTCATCTTTCACACAAGTGACTCTTTCACTTTCAGCGACTGCACTTTATTTAATATGCAACAGTTTATTTTCTAAAACTGCACCTGCAGAGAGAGAGAAGAATCAGACCTATAATTTAAAAAAAAAAAAAAAAAAAAGGAAAAGAAAAAAGGAAAATCTTGCTATGTCAGTCAAAGTTTAAAATACAATATTTCACAAGCTTCTCTATGGAGGCTACTGCACTTTGGCTTCTATTTTTGAAAAGCAGGGTCACTTAGGCATGAAGACAGAGGTTCCTCCTTAACACCTACTCCCCTTCCTCTGGCCTTAGATCTCCCAGGACCAAGTCAACAACACTACTCTCACTTTTAAGATAAAGCAGTTAAGTTCTCTGAGGTCATCAATAAGAAAGCAGCCTACATTCCTGAATGAATCAGATAGCACCATTAGGGCAGTCACCCAGACAGAGACTTTTAAAAGTCCAAGTAACTGAGTAATCAACAAGGATGTGGAAAAAAAAATTTACTCAGAAAGTGGGAAGAGCCAAGTATTTTGAATGCGTGAAACTATTTCAGGCCTCTTTCATTAAACAGTGTCCAGACTAAATTAGGGGAGGCAGATAAGAATGGATCTTCAAAATGCCTATAATCAAACTATTTTCAGATGAACCAAATCCATACCTTAGCTAGCTTAGCTCAGTTTGAAAAATTCGATTACTTGTAATTGCCCACGATTTTTCACTAATTTTCATCAGTTTACACGTGACTTCTGCAGGTTGTTGAAGAGTTTCTACCCTGACAGGTTCTGTGGTGTGGCTTTGACCTCAACTTGATTAAAAGACGACATTTAAACAGAGCGGGTCTAAACTCAATATGAGGACTTGTGACATTACAATGAACAAAGTCACCTGCCCCTAATTAAAGATGACAATGCATTTTGAGATATATTTTCACGATGGCTCTTACCTTGAGTTATCATTAAAAAAAAAAAAAAGTCAAATCAGGAAGATAAAGACTCTTAACAAGTAACTGAACACAGACAAGACTGTATTCCACTTTCCCCTCCCTGACCAAATACAAACCCCGAGAGTGTGGTGTACACCTGTTAATTCGTCAGGAACTATCTGGATTTTCTTTTCTTCCTTTTTTTGTTTTAAAGGATACTTATCTGACTGCTACGTGGTCTAGTCTAAAACACCTTTCCAACCCAAATCAGCTAGCTAGAGATGTTGAATGTCAACAATTCCGCCTTGGGCTTGGACACGGCGTGAGCTTCTTTCTCCTTCTTAAAAAGAACAACAACGGTCATCCTTTTTCCTCCTTCTCTTGGCGGGGGGAAGGGGGAAGACCCCAGAAAACAAAAACAGCAAATCTCAGGTCCGATGGTCCACGCTCGGCCTGATGGCCAGGCAGGTCCGCGGCCGCCCCAGCCCAGCCCCGGAGGCGCCCCGAGGAGGGCTCGGGCCCCCCGGTGTCATTGTTTGCTAATTTCCTGAGCTGCCCTCCGACTTGTTTACGTTAAATAACACCCCGGCTCCCCCCGCACAACTTTCCCCGCCGCCCGGCGTGTGCGGCTGCGGCCCTGCCTGCCAGCCCCGCGGAGGCACCGGGGGACCGGGAAGGACCGGGGGCTCCGGGAGGGCGCGCCCCCCAGCGTGGACCCCAGCGGGCGGCCGAGGGCGCGGCGCCCGCTGCCTGCCCCCGCCGCCCTGGCGGCCGCTTACCTCGGCTCACCAGTTTGAAGCTCTGGGATTTCCTGCTTCTTTTCCTCTCGGAGAACTCCATGGTGCGGGGAAGGCGGCGGCGGGGGCTGAGGAGGCGGCGGCGGCGGCAGCGGCGGCGCGGGCTCGTGTCACCACCGCGGAGCCGCCGGGACCAAGGTCCGCGCCTGGAATCGGCGGGGGGAGGCCGCGGGACGGGAGGAACCACCGCGAGCCCGCTCGGGGCTGCAGGCGCGGGGCCCGGCGGCGCGGGCTCCCGGGCGAAGTTGCCCCCGCGCGGCGCCGCCTCCCGGTGCCCTAGGCGCCCCCGCGGCCCCCGCTCATGCCGGCCCGCGGGTTCCAGACGCCGCCCGCCGCAGCCCAACTTTCCTTTGGGAGCGGGCCGGGCGGGGACGCGGCGGCGGCGGCGGGGGGCGGCTCGGGCGGCCGGCCCGCCTGGGCTCAGCTGCGGACGCGGCGGCGGCGACGGCCCCGGAGACGCGGCTGGCGGGCGGGCGGGCTGCGGGGAGGGCGGCGGCGGGTGCAGAGCCGGCCGGGGCGCTGACCGCCCCCGCGGGAGGAGGGGCGCCGGCGGAGGGGGCGGCGCCGCCGGGACCCCGGGGCCACCTGCTGGCGGAGCCCGGCCGCCGCCATCCCCGGGGGCCGCCGCCGCCGCCGCCGGCCTGGCCGCGCGGCGCCCCGAGGAGGCGCGGAGGCCGCGGCGCAGCGCCCTGGCCCGGGCCCGGCCGGCCTGCCTGCCCCCGGGGACGTCGCCACCCGGGCCTTCGCTCGCAGACCCCGCCGGCCGGCCTCCCTCCGCCGCTTGCTGAGCCGAGCTCCTCTGTGCACCTCGCCGTGGGGGCGCGGACCGCCCCGGCAGCCACCTCCCCGCCGTCACATCCCGGGCGCCCCGGGGCCCGATGCGGTGATTGTAGGCAAGTTTTAGGGGAGAAAAAACTTACCCATCTGCGCTCTCTCTACACAAGCACAGAGAGGAGGTTTTAGAATATTGTGGAAAAGAGTAGAGTAGAGAGAGCTCCCATTCCCTAACCCAGGCTGGGCGGACTGTGGGAAGAGCCGAGTCACATTCAAGGAGAGCACTTGGAATGGGGGGCTTGGTGGCCCTGGGGACTCTCAGGAAGCCATGGTCAAGGCAGGTGCAGGGGACTCTACTTCTCCAGGTCATATGTCGGAATCATGGACCCAAACACAAAGCGCTTACTTGTTTTGTGTAATATTCTTTTCGGGGAAGCAGAGAGAATACTCTAGGCACCATTTCTTTCTCACATCTTTCGAGTGGGCCAGGAAAAGAATTCACACCATCTGGGAATGGTAGGACAGGAACGTGATGGGGGACATGTGTGAAAGTATCCGCCAAACCCAACCAGGAAGAGGGTAAAAGAGTCGGAGGGGCGGGAGTCTACCTCTCCAGCACGGGGCAAAAGCCAGTGGCCCCAAAAGAGAGAGGAAAATGGGGAGGTTGACAAATGTGATGAGTGTCACGTGGGTCCCACCCAAATGAGGCAGCCGCTGAGGAACCGCTCTTCAGGGACACAGAGTAGGACAACTGCCTTGGAAGGGGGACGTTGAGGCAGCTTGCAGAAGCACGCATGGAGAAACAGAACCAAAGAGCAGGGTAACCAGCAAACCAGGCAGTGGAGGCAGGGATGGTTACCCATCCAAAGGTCTTGGATGGTACCAAAGGCGGCACACCTGGAAGACTGGTTATTCCTGGCGTGGAGGGGAGAGGGAGAACTGTTTCTTCCGTTCAATAAAGCAAACCTTCAACAAGAGGTTGTTAACCTTTTTGGTCACTGTTTCCTTTGAGATTATGTTCAAAGCTCAAGGGCCCTTTTTCCTAGAAAACATGTATGGGACACGTAAAATTTAGTATACATTTATTGGAGTTCTTAGATGCGCCTTGCTGCTCTCAGAAAATTAGTGGTAACAGTGATTAAAGCAATACCCTATTTTGGTTTCTTCCTTCCCTGCCACCCCTTTCTTTAAAATCAGGCATAAAAACCTGAAGATGTTTTGGATTTTTTTTTTTTTTTTGAGACAGAGTCTCATTCTGTTGCCCAGGATGGAGTGCAGTGGTGCGATCTCAGCTTACTGCAACCTCCATCCGGGTTCAAGCGATTCTCCTGCCTCAGCCTCCCAAGTAGCTGGGATTACAGGCATGGGCCACCACGCCCAGCTAATTTTTTGTATTTTTAGTAGAGATGGGGCTTTGCCGTGTTGGCCGGGCTGGTTTCAAACTCCTGACCTCAAGTGATCGGCCGCCTAGGCCTCCCAAAGTGCTGGTATTACAGGCGTGAGCCACCTCGCCCGGCTGTTTTGGATGTTTTTAAGGAAACAAAGCATACAATTTTGTTCCTCAGGCTGGGATCCATTCTTTCTTTATGTAATGCCTTTTAAAATGTTATTCTCAAAGCCGTAAGGCTAAGTTCTACACTGACTGAGGAACTTCCCGGATCCTTCATGCCTTGGAGCATATAATGAGATTTTATTATGCTTAAACTATGATGAACTCAGTGAAGGTGTCATCCCAAGAAGTAAATCCCTGGGGAAGGTATTAACAACTTAGCATTTTCAGTTCAAGTGGGAATGCAAATTCCATTTCCTGAAGAGAATATTTTTGATATAGTTAAGAATAAAATATTTGAGTAAGAATATTTTTAAATAGTAGTCATTTCTCCTTGACCCTTTTTAACCTGGCTTTCCAGAGATGGTGTATGAGTGAGTTGGCCTGCAGGGGACACAGGCTAGGCCTGTCTTATTAAGTTTTAGAGAAAATAAATGTCTATTTACTCTGCATTTTGTGCAAATCACTATGCTCTTATCTAACAAAAATGTATAGATCACATTTAGTATTGAGATTAATTATAATATTTAATTAAAATGAGATTGCTGGGGGCCAGGTGTGGTGCTTCACACCTGTAATCCCAACATGTTGGGATTCAGAAGGATTGCTTAAGGCCAGGAATTCAAGACCAACGTGGATAACATCATGAGACCCGGTCTCTACCAAAAAATAAAAATATAAAATAAAACATAAAGTGAGATTGCGTTAAGTAGCAGGTATCCATATAGTGACCACTCCTTATCCTTGGGGAATATGTCCAAGACCTTCAGGGGATGTCTGAACCTGAGGATAGTACCGAACTCCGTATATACTATGTTAGTAACAAACCCCATATATACTGTGTTGTTTTTGTTTTATGTTTCTTAATAACCAACCAACTACCAAGAATACGCTGGGCTAAAGAATGATCCCCGTTCCAGGTCAGGAGTGGGTTGGCTAAAGATTTCATCGTGCCACTCAAAATGGGGCACAATTTTAAAGCAATGAATTGTTTATTTCTGGAAGTTTGCATTCAATATTTGCAGGCCATAGGTGACTGCAAGTAACCGAAGTCATGGTTAAAGGGGGACTACTGTATTAGCCTACTCGGGCTATCGTAACAAATATCACATACTGGGTGACTTAACAGCAATTTCTTTTCTTACTATTCTAAAGGCTGCAAGTTTCAGACCTAGGTGTGGCAGGGTCAGTTTCTGGTGAGGGCTCTTTCCTTAGCTTGCGCACCCCTACCCTTGCATGGCCTGGGGAGACGGCGGTCTTTCTCTCCCTCTTCTTATAAGGCCACCAATCTTATCAAATTAGGGCTCCGCCTTTATGACCTCTTTTAACCTTAATTACCTTCTATTAAAGGTTCAATCTCCAGATACAGTCACGTTAGGAGTTAGGGATTCAGCATACGAGTTTGTGGGGGACCCAAATCAGTCAGTAGCCATTTTGTTTTCATTCAAACATAGTGTCTGTGTTGGGGGTTCCTGGAAAGTTTTCTAGGGGATCTACTGAGGTCATTTCTTTGCCTCATTCTTTCCAATTTTAGTATATGTGCTGCCGAAGCGAGCACTCTTTGCCTCATTCTTATTTAACTGAATACATTAAAATACTATTATTTTGACACATAATCAATATGAGAATATTATTATTGAGATAGTTTATATGCTTTTTATTGTACTAAGTTTTGAAATTGGTATGCATCTTAACCTTAGATTACAAATCAGTTCAAACTAGCCAAATTTCAAATTGTCCATAGTCACATGTAGTTAGTGGTGACCACATTGGGCATCTCAGATTTAGAAGGAATGTCTGATTTGAATCATGCTATGTACGTAGATGTAGTATGTCTACAACGTGATTATTGTTTAACTGTTTTATTAATAACCCTCAGAAAGAAGATGAGCAGAATGGGATTATTGGGTTTCAGGCTTTTTATAATCTTTGATTGGATTTTCTGGAATTGAATATCCTGTCATTAAATAGATTCTGGGAATCCTTCAGGAAGATTTAATACGTATAAATATCCACTTTTCAACATTAGGACAATCATGCATCAGATGGTCATGGAAGGAATAGACGCCCTCCTTTTAGCTGCCGGTTCCCAAGTGTTGCTAACCTAATGCAGTTTCTACACTCGTTGACTTCATTGGTTTTGGTGATTGTAATTTAAGAGAAAGGAGGCAGTATTTATAAGAGATTACATAAGTGAAATTGAGAGTTAGAATGTTCCAGAAATAATATTGCCTTATATTTTTACAGGGCTTCTTTTATAGCTCAAGCATATGTATGCATTATCTAACTCTTAATAGCTCTATGAGATTGGTATATATTAATATTCCAGTTTTGCAAATGAGAAAAATCCATTCTGAAGACCATTTTTTAGTGAAACTAGAATGGTCTGCTGTTTCCTGACTGTTAAATATGATGCATTGACCTTAATTTTTTTTAACTTGGTTCTTTAAAATACATTTTTTTGTTCTTTTTAAGGTCTACCTTATATATGATAAATAATACACACCTTAAGTGGATATCTCAATTAATTTGTTTTACTTATATATACATCCATGTATCCCCCACCCTGATGAAGATTTAGATCCTTTCCAGCATACCAGTAGGCTTCCCTGAGGCCCCTCAAAGTACATAGCCCCCCAAGGAAACCACATTTCTAACCTCTCTCATAATAGCTTGGGTTTGCCTGCTCTTGAACTTCATATAAATGGAGGCAAACAGTGTGTACTATTTTATGTCTGACTTCTTTTGCTTAATGTTATGCCTGTGAGATTCATTCATGATGCTGGCTATAGTAGTAGTTCATCACTTTTCATTGCTGCACATTATTTCATTATAAGAATGTAGCACAATTTTAATCTACTGTTGATGGATATTCTTGTACATTTTTGTTCATGTTTTTTGGTGCACATAAGCACACTTGATCTCATATATCCATGAGTAGGATTGCTGTGTTATAGTATATACATTTGTTTAGATCTAGTAGACTACTGTTAAAATAGTTTTTCTAAGTAATTCTTTTTTTTTTTTTTTTTTTTTTTGAGACTGAATCTCATTCTGTCACCCAGGCCGGAGTGCAGTGGTGTGATATTGGCTCACTGCAGCCTTCGCCTCCTAGGTTCAAGCAACTCTCCTGCCTCAGCCTCCCTAGTAGCTGGGATTACAGGTGCGTGCCACCACGCCCAGCTAATTTTTTGTATTTTTAGTAGAGATAGGATTTCACTGTGTTGGCCAGGCTGGTTTTGAACTCCTGGCCTCAAGTGATCCACCCGCCTCAGCCTCCCAAAGTGCTGGGATTACAGGCATGAGCCACTGCACCCAGCCATTTTTCTAAGTAATTCTATCCGTTTATACGCCCACCTACAGGGTATGAGAGTCCCAGTTATTCCATGTCTTCACCAACACTTGATGTTATCAGTCCTGTTAATTTTAGCCATCGTGAGAGGGTATAGTGGTATCTCATCTCACTGGGATTTTAATTTGCATTCCTCAATTGTCCAATGACATTAAGCACATTTTCTTATGCATATTGGTCATTTGGACATCCTCTTTTGTGATGAGCATGTTCAATCTTTTGCCTATTTAAAAATTTTTGAGCTGTTGGTCTTTTGAAAATTATTAGGTTGGGCTGGGCATGGTGGCTCACACCTGTAATTCCAGCACTTTGGGAGGCTGAGGCAGGCAGATCACCTGAGGTCAGGAGTTCAAGACCAGCCTGGCCAGCATGATGAAATCCTGTCTCCACTAAAAATACAAAAATTAGCCGGGCGTGGTGGCAGGCACCTGTAATCCCAGCTACTTGGGAGGCTGAGGCAGGAGAATCGCTTGAACCCAGGAGGCGGAGGTTGTAGTGAGCTGAGATCGCGAAATTTGCAATCCAGCCTGGGGACAAGAGGGAGACTTCATCGCAAAAAAAAAAAAAAAAAATTATTAGATTGGTGCAAAAGTAGTTGTAGTTTTGCCATTTGAAGTTCTTTTTATATTCTAGATATTTATTTTGGAGGATATTTGTATTACAAAAGTTTTCTCACAATCTGTAGCTCGTGCTTTCATCTTAATGTTCTTAATTTTAATGAAGCTGAGTTTACAAATGTTTTTATGTTAAGAAATTGTCTTCTATCTGTATAAACTTTTCTCTTAAGCTTGAATTTGTCAGTGTATCAGTTTGCTGAGGCTGCTGTAACAAATGACTACAAACTTAGTGGCTTAAAACAATAAATACTTGCTATTTCACCATTGTAGCGGCCGGAAGTGTGAAATCAGTAGCAGTGGCCTGAAATCAAGGCATCCTCGAGGCTGAGGTCCATCCAGAGGCTCTTGAGGAAAGTTGTGCCTCGCCTCTTCTTGTTCTTCCCTCTTCCAGCTTCTGCAGGATGCTGGCATTCCTTGGATTATGGCCGCATCACTCCAATCTCTGCATTGCTCTCTCTGTTTTCACATCACCATCTCCTGTTCCTGTGTGTGCAAGTCTCCTCCTCATCTCTTATAAGGACACTTATAATGACATTTAGGCCATACTCAGATAATCCAGGATAATCTCCCTTCACAAGATTCTTAACTAATCACACCTGCAAACCACCCTCACCCCCTCCCCCACCTCCCCCCCCAAATAAGGCAACATTCACAGTTCCAAGGATTAGAATGTAGAGATCCTTCAGAGATTCCTTTCTCCTCCTCCCAGTCAAATTGACTCGAGCAACTAAACCCCAAGACAAGACAGTGATATTATAGATGAAATTCTGGCTGGGTTTAGGGAGACTTGCTTACCATTCACCATGCAAGTTTCTATTATTTGTAAGCTTCAGTTTCTTTATCTATAGAAAGAATAACATGTGCCTTATCAACTCCGCCAAGTTGTTTGCAGGTGAAATCCTGCATGTGAAAGTGATTTGAAAAATTCAAATTTAGGGTCATTTGGCATTAGTTCATGCCATACCTGAGATGAAATTGAGCACCTTACAATGATATTGCAATTCTCACTGTTGCAATTGAATGAAACTCTTAGGTAAGTAAATACCTCCTGCAGCATTAGAAGTATTCAGACTGCAGGCAGTGTTAACCCGAGTTTTATCCCAAACATTTGTGACTGTATAGCGTAGAAGTTTATGGCATATACTCTGGAGACTTCCTGGGTTTGAAACCCAGGTTTATCACTTCATAGTGGTGGAACTCTGGCCAATTCCGTATCTGATACACTGCATTACCCTACCTGTGCTATATCCAGGGAAAATTTAATGTAAATAATTGTTAAGTCTTAGAAGATGGTTAGTTACTAAAAGAGGTAATAGAGGCGTCTAGGGGCTACAGAAGTAGCAGGTGCACAGAAGCAGCCACTACATCTTGCTGAGGGAGAGGGAATGCTAAAGGAAGGAAGGAGGGAGGAGGAGGGTCCCTCCACCCCCAGTCAGGGATTCAGTCTTATTTTTTAAGAGCACACAGCCTGCTGAAGGCAAATGACTTTCCAGAAGGCGAGGGACAGAGCTAGTTTGCAGAAGCAGCTACCTGCAAGAACACTGTGGCCTGAGCATGCGACTGGAGCTCCGCCAAGCTGGCCCCTGAGCTCCCACACTGGAACAATGGAGGACCAGATCCTGCATGGGAAGGGGCTTCCTGAGGCTGTGGCCCTGCAGTGTCCCTCTGGTGCCCTCTGTTGACAAGACCTAATGTGCTGCCAGCTCTAGGGTCACAAAGTAGGGTGGCTCTGAAGCGGAGAGGCAAGCCGTTGAGGACTGGCAGTTCTATATTCTCTTATACCTTATTTTCTTCACCTGGAAACTGGGATACTAATTGTACCTCTCACATATCGTGAAGAGTGAATGAATTGATGCACGATAAGTGCTTACCCCAGGGGCTAGTGTGATCTATGTCAGCTCTTCCAATGGCTCTCATTCGTTCATGATACCAGGCCCGTGTGATGAGCTAATATAAAAAGACAAGCAAGACACAGCCTATGCCTTCACGGAGCCTCATCTCTAGTGCCTTTAAGAAGATTGTCAGATCTGTCCGGACACAGTGGCTCACGTCTGTAATCCTGGCACTTTGGGAGGCCAAGGCGGGTGGATCACTTGAGGTCAGGAGTTTGAGACCAGCTTGGCCAACGTGGTGAAACCCCACCTCTACCAAAAATACAAAAATTAGCCTTGTATGGTGGCACATGCCTGTAGTCCCAGCTACTCAGAAGGCTGAGTCTGGAGAATCGCTTGAACCCGGGAGGCAGAAGAAGTTGCAGTGAGCCAAGATCGCACCACTGTACTCCAGCCTGGGTGACAGAGAGAGACCCTGTCTCAAAAAAATTAGGGATTAATACTATCTCAAAGCCTGCCATTAGGAATTTAAATAACTTCTTCCCACAGTATAATAAGTTTTTGTTTTCTTGTCTAGCTCTTAAAAGCAGAGAAGTATGCGTATTTTTGATTCCTTAGAGAATCAGTGCCAAGTAAATGAGTTCATTCCTTCAGCCAATATCTGGTGACTACCTGGGATGAGCCAGGCAGTCTTCTAGACTTGGGGGACTCAGAAGTGAACAACACAAAATATGTTTTCTGTCCTCGTGGAGTTTAAATTCTAGGTGGGAAGCCAGGGGAGATAGACAATAAATAAACTAAAAATGTGGGATCAGTGATAAATACTGTAAAGAAAAAACTGGGAACAGAGATGGGCTTGTCTCTTTCCCAAGCCTCACTGTCACAGGCATGTGAATCAGAGCAACTCCATCTTGAATGGGAGCTAGGTAAAATGAGGCTGAGACCTGCTGGGCTGCATTCCCAGACAGTTAAGGCATTCCAAGTCACAGGATGAGACAGGAGGTCGACACAAGATAGAGGTCACAAAAACCTGGCTGATGAAAGTTTGCAGGAAAGAAGCTGGCCCAAGATGGCCCCAAGAGTGACCTCTGGTCACCCTCACTGCTACATTTCAGCCTCAGGACAGTTTACAAATGCCATGGTAACGTCAGGAAGTTACCTTATATGGTCTAAAAAGGGGAGGCATGGCTGGGCGCTGTGGCCCACGCCTGTAATCCCAGCACTTTTGGAGGCCAAGGTGGGCAGATCATGAGGTCAGGAAATTGAGACTATCCTGGCTAACCAGGTGAAACCCCATCTCTACTAAAAATACAAAAAAATTAGCCAGTTGTGGTGGCAGGGGCCTGTAATCCCAGCTACTCAGGAGGCGGAGGCAGGAGAATGGTGTGAACCCAGGAGGTGGGTGGACCTTGCGGTGAGCTGAAATTGCGCCACTGCACTACAGCCTGGGTGACAGAGCAAGACTCCGTCTAAAAAAAAAGAAAAGAAAAGAAAAAGAAAAAAAAAGGAGGAGACATAAATAATCCACCCCTTGTTTAATGTATAATTGAGAAATAACCATGAAAATAGGCAACCAGCAGACCCTGAGGCTGCTCTACCTATGGAGTAGTCTTTCTTTTATTCCTTTACTTTCCTAATAAACTTTCACTTTATGGACTCACCCTGAATTCTTCCTTGTGTGAGATCCAAGAACCCTCTCCTGGGGTCTGGATGAAGACCCCTTTCTTGTAACATCATTACGGAAGAAGAATGTGGGGGTGGGGGTGGGGGTAGTTGTGGTGTGTGTGTGTGTCAGTGCCAGCTCCATGTCTGTAATTCTCCATCAGTGTGGAAGTCAGAAATTCCAGAATCCCAGGAGACCCTGTGCTGGGAAGTTTTGTCTTTTGCACATAGAGATTTTGGTTAAATTCGAGGGAGGTTCTCCTTTTTAAAAACCTTTCCTTCATATTATAAACACGTTCAGTCCTTCAGCATATTCAGATGCATTATCAAATACCTGGTGGGAGATGAAGTCCTCTCCCAATGGACAGTCTTTATTCTCTCCTGACTGCCCAACTAAGGCAATTATATCTGATGCGCTGCTAAACCCACTTCAACCTCCGCCTCCCAGTTCAAGCGATTCTCCTGCCTCAGCCTCCCGATAAACCCAATCTTTTTCACCAGTGCCGACATTGCCTTCAATCTGAACAGGTCCTCCGTGTTACATTCTCTTTTTAAAATTCTTCCTTTTTAAAATATGAATATATTTATATTGGGAATGGCCAGTCTCCAACCTATGAAGTAAAGGTAGAAGTTTTAGACTAATCTCTTTCATTTAATTCCCCCATTCCAAAGACCTTGGAAACAGGTCTGAAAATCATAGGAACCACAAATTTAAAAAGTGTTAGTTTGATATGTCTGAAATTAATGCCTTAATTTATTCACCACAGAATGTCTTCACACATCGCTGTTTTCTGTAATTTATACCATATACTGTCTACTCAAGTTAATGTGTGAAGCACAGTTAAATTATACCTAAAAAGGAATATGAAAATTATCTACAAGACGGTGACGGGAAGAGGGTCTAACTAGGAGTAATGGGGCAAAATTTAAATGAGACAAATTGAAATAGAAGTTTTAGAAAAACTGTCAGGTATTTCAGCCTAACTGGAATAAGCTCCTCAGAAATAGGCTTCCAGACATTTAGAGTACTGAGAATGGAATGGACAGCGTTCTAGAAAATATTTCTATAGGGAACTTGTAATTGTCCATGTGGCCTCAAAACCGAGGCCTAAAAAAAAAAAATAACCTTTTTATTTTCTTATTTATTTTTGAGATAGAGTCTTGCTCTGTTGCCCAGGCTGGAATGCAATGGCATGATCTCGGCTCACCGCAACCTCTGCCTCCTGGGTTCAAGTGATTCTCCTGCCTCAGCCTCCAGAGTAGCTGGGATTACAGGCATGTGTCACCACCACGCCCAGCTAATTTTGTATTTTTAGTAAAGACCAAGTTTCTCCATGTTGGTCAGGCCAGTCTTGAACTCCCAACCTCAGGTGATCTGCCCACCTCGGCCTCCCAAAGTGCTGGGATTACAGGTTCAAATGACCCTTTATGTGTCTCATATCTTCAATTTTCAGTCTTTGGTTAATCATGTCAAGGAAGGTTTGGGATAAAGATCAAATGAACAATTCTAGAGAAAAGAGAGATATATTTTGTCAATACGATTTCATTTTGTTCTTTTTCCTGATGTGTATAGCATGCTGGTACTTTCGTTCGTTTTCTTATGGCTAATTTAACTCTAGTAGAGGTTACCAAACTGATAACTCAGGAGACTGAAGTCTATTATACACTTTCCTGACTTTGCACTTCAGTCTCATCCTAAAGGAGTCTGTGTGAGAACTGTGAAGGCAGGAGGTTCTCTGTGATTCCATTCTGTTTTATTTTTGAGAGCAAATCGTATTATACTAATTAGTATTTTTATTTTTATTTTTTGAGACAGGGTCTTGCTATATTACCGAGGCTGGGGTGCAGTGGCGTGTTCTCCGCAACCTCTGCCTCCCAGGCTTGGGTGATCCTCCTGTCTCAGCCTCCAGAGTAGCTGGCACTACACGCGTGCACCACTATACCTGGCTAATTTTTGTATTTTTAGTAGAGATGGGGTTTCACCATGTTGGCTGGGCTGGTCTCGAACTCCTGACCTCAAGCTATCCGCCCGACTTGGCCTCCCAAAGTGCTAGGATTACAGGTATAAGCCACCACACCCAGCCGCTAATTAGTATTTTTAAATGTTAGCAATTTGGAGGTTGCATTCATTAATTCACTCTCAATGCCTACTTATGCCCGCAGCACTTTGTTCTAGGTTCCAGCCCCTGTAGGAAATGAGGGCATTTAAGAGACTGCTTCGGCGTTCAGTGAGTACACAGGTTAGCAGGCTGTTAAGATGAGAAGGACCTGCTGTGTTTCACGTCAGACACCACATCAGAAACACTAAAAGCAACACGGAACGGAATTCAGACAGGTCAGTGTTTGAGGGTGGGGAGAGGGGACACGCAGGAAGAGGTTGCCAGGTCGGGTGAGTCTAGGTTTATTTTCTTCGATGACGTCTAACAGACTTACTTTAACTCTACAGTCATATTTCAGTAGAATAGCATTCTTTTCAAACAGAGAGTTGAAGATGCGAAATAATTTTTGGAATTCTTCAGTGAAAACAGAAGCAGGCTAGTCCCTCACATGCTCCTGCCTGAACCTTCACCCTGAAGCCCCACCCCGCCCCACTTCTCTGAACACACCCGAAATGCCTCTCCTTGTTTCTCTGCTCTGATCTCTGAGATGCTCCGAGTTCACTCAGGCTCCATCTCATCATTGACCCAAACTCCCCATTCGGGGCCGCATCCTATTCAGGCAATGGGGAATGGCTGTGCGCTTCCTTGCACCATGGTGACCGCTGTTGAGCTGAACAAGCACACTCCTTAGTCTGGACTCACTGCAGACACCAAACAGTCTCTCATTCTCACTGTGTCGCCCAGGCTGGAGTGCGGTGGCACAATCTCAGCTCCCTGCAACCTCCACCTCGCGGGTTCAAGTGATTTTCCTGCCTCAGCCTCTGGAGTAGCTGGGACTACAAGCACGCACCACCATGCCCAGCTAATTTTTGTATTGTTAGTAGAGATGGGGTGTCACCATGTTGACCAGGCTGGTCTTGAACTCCTGACCTGAAGTGATCCTCCCGCCTCAGCCTCCAAAGTGCTGGGATTACAGGTGTGAGCCACCGTGCCTGGCGAATGTTTTAAAATCGGAAGGAAATCTACATTGCCAAATTGAGAAAACTTCAAGACCAAAGATACTACAATAAAACAAACTACACTGGCCAGGAAAATTTAAAGAGTGATAGCGGCAGGCATCACAAAAGTGCTCAAAAGCTCATGATTTTTTTTCCTGAAAAATCTAATACAGACTGAGTAGAAAAGTGGACATTCAAAGTGATAAATACAGTCTAATGTGGGTAACTCACTTTCTTATCTTCAATCCTCATCATTCTTAGAAAAAAAGAAAAAAGGACTCTCATCCCAATTCTTTGCAGATATTGAAACTACAGCAGTGTAACTTCATATGACTAAATCATTATTTAAAAGCTAAATGGGGCTGAGCAAGGTGGCTCACTCCTTTAATCCCAATAGTTTGGGATGCCCAGGCGGGTGGATCATCGGAGGGCAAGAGTTCGAGACCAACCTGGCCAAAATGGTGAAATCTCATCTCTACTAAAAATACAAAAATTAGCCAGGCATGGTGGCACGTGCCTGTAATCCCAGCTATTCAGGAGGCTAAGGCAGGAGAATCACTTTAACAGGGGGGCAGAAGTTGCCACAAGCCAAGATCATGCCACTGTACTCCAGCCTGGGCAACAGAGCAAGACTTCATTTCAAAAAATAATTAATAAAATAAAACATTCCTGCAAGTGTTTTGCTTTGAAATTCCCAACGCCTTTTCCAGGAAATGAGAAGAGACTTTGAACTCATCTGTACGAGTAATGCTGACAAGTAAATTTTCGCAGGGCTACAACCTCATCTATTCTTTAAGGACAAGCTGACTTGGTCTCCAATAGTACACCAATAAAACACTTGTAGCTACCTAAGCATCTTCATGCTTCAGACTGCCTCTGTCTGACCTACTGTACTTGGAGGCTGACTTTTAAATAATTTGATGTTTTAGGTATATTTTTGTGGGCAACTGAAGAGGCACCATAAACTTGAGAATTCTCATTTTAAGCATTAGGTATTCCTGGTTGATATTCTTTCACCAAATGTCATAAATTAGGGTTACCAGATCTGGGCAGAGGAAGGGGAGAATCAAACAGGAACACCCAGTTAAATTTGAATTCCACACAATGAATACTTTTTTCAAAAGTATAAGTATGTCTCACGCAACATTTGGTTCGTGCTTTATACTAATAAATTATGCATTCAAATTGAACTAGGTGTCTTGGATTTTATTTGACAACCCTATCGTAAATGGGAATTTCTACTCCTGCAGCTTGCTCACCCTTCATTTCCCAGAACTTCACCCAGGGCTCAGAGTTCAGAGTGGGGTGGGGTTGGGGAATAGAAGAGAGGATATTTGACACTCATTGCCAGGTCCTTGGCAATTTCCAGGCCTATGAAATTGGTGCTGAGACGTCAGGTCCAATGAGGGGGACCCCAGGAATAAGGTAGCCCCAGTGATGAGATAGCTCTCAATTGGACGAGATACCCATCCATTTAAATCAATACCAGTTTATCCAGATCTGCAGCAATATGTATCAGTGAATGGCTGGTCCCTCAGCTGTTCATCTGGAGTCAGGCCATGGTGTATATTTTTTTCTTGCTTTGTTGCCCAGGCTAGAGTGCAGTGGTGCCATCATGGCTCACGGCAACCTCTGCCTCCCGAGTTCAAATGATTCTCCTGCCTCAGCCTCCCGAGTAACTGGCACTACAAGTGCACACCACCATGCCCAGCTAATTTTTGTATTTTTATACTTTTAGTAGAGATAGAGTTTCACCATGTTGTTAAGGCTGATCTTGAACTCCTGATGTCAAGTGATCTGCCTGCCTCAGCCTCGCAAAGTGTTGGAATTATAGGTGTGAGCCACCACACTGGGCCTAAACCATGGTATATTTTATGATACCCTAACTATAGAGATATAGATGAGGTTACCCATATTACTACTACTATTTAGGGAAATATAATTCCGTGTGTAAGATGTTGTTATGACAACATATACATATGTATATGTATATGTGCCTAAGGATTCCAGGTTCTCCCACTCGTTGCCTTGAAAAAGAGAATTCTATTGTCACCCATGCTGTGTTCCTGGGTCCAGAATTGTACAGGACTGGGTTAATGAAAGAAGGAGGGAATTAAATGAAGTCAAGGCCAGTTGAGTTGATAGAGAAAAGGCAGCAAGCTAGTCATCCAGGAGAAAAGAACAGATTCAGAAGATGAGATGGGTAGCACAGAAAGAAGGACACAGTGGGGTGTGTGGGGGGAGGGGCGTGGGAGGAAGAGGGGTAGAGAGAGGGATTATGGAAGAATAGGAAGAAAAAGAAGGGGATGTCCTGCTGGGCTCTGTGCCACATCAGAGAGAAGGCAAAGGTGAAATCAGCTTTTCAAGAACTTCTGCTGTGGGTTGGAAGATTCATCTCCCTTTTGACATTCTTTTCAGAGACTGTGTTTATATTTATTTCAATAACTTTTTTTCTTTTTGCTATCACATTGATGTTTCCTCTGAATGTGAATGATGCTGAGCTGCTCTTACATGCAACCCCCTTCAAGCCCTTAACTTAAAGTTAAGGAGGAGGGAGGAGGAAAACAGGGCAGCAAGGGTTTATTAAAGTCGAACCAAACCAATGTTGGGCAGTGAAACTGTAAAAGTAGGGCCTTATTTATTTCATCATTCAAACATTACCGAGGAAGAGCTAGTGTAGGTGATATGGTTTGGCTATGTCCACCCCACCAAATCTCAAGATATTACAATCTTGAATTGTAATATTCCCATGTGTCAAGAGCAAGGCCAGGTGGAGATAATTGAACCATGGGGCAGTTTCCTCTAGACTGTTCTGATGATAGTGAATAAGTCTCAGGAGATCCAATGGTTTTATAAATGGGAGTTCCCCTGTACATGCTGTCTTGCCTGCGGCCATGTAAAACATGCCTTTGCTTCTCTTTTGCCTTGCACCATGACTGTGAGGCCTCCCCAGCCATGTGGAACTGTGAGTCCATTAAACCTCTTTCCTTTATAAATTACCAAGTCTCGGATATGTTTTTATCAGCAGCATGAGAACAGACTAATACAGTAGGTATTCCCAACAGGAACATTAACAAAGAAATTGATGTTATTTATTCATGCTTTTATGATGTTATGGACTTTCTCTTCATCTCTTTTCCTCCCTTTCTCTTCATAAAGTTAAATGCATGTGTGATATGATATGTGATCATGAGATGAATAAAGTTATATTTTTGTCATGCAACGTAGAATTTGTACTTCAAATTAGTGGGGTTTTTGTTTCTTCTAAAGGTGTGTCACCACGGATGCTGAAGTCTTTGTATCAACACCTCATTGCATTACATGGCATTTGAGCACTGCATTGTTCAAAAACAATGCAATCTCCTGTTTTGGAATCACCTTCAGAGTTTATGTAAAGTTATTTTTATTATTCTCAGTAATGGAAAAACATTCGTCCTTAATGATGCATTTGATTTTTGGAAACAGCCAAAGATAATTTGGAACGCAGTTTGATAGATAAAATACGTGATCATAATAGATAATATTTTAGGATAAAAACAAAATAGGAAAGCTAATGAAACTTTCTTATGGTTTATAAACTGAAAATAATTATAAAAATTAGACATTCTAAGTTATTTTTGGGCAATGGACTGAGTTGAATAGACTCTTAAATAATTATTTTGAAATAGTCGCTTGTTTGGAACTGTGTTTTTTCTTTGGTTTACTCTTTCATTAGTTCAACAAACATGCCTTGAGGGCCTACTATCTCTTAGACACTGGCTCTGAGAATACCAAGATAAAAAGACTTAGTTCTTGTCTTCAGAGAACTTCTAATTCCACTGAAAAATAGATATACAAATGTATGATTATAGTGTACATGTCTTATTTGAAAACCTTTGGTAGGTTTTGGAATCCAGAATTGTTCACATCTTAAGGTAAGATCATGGTATTCTGGTTACTATGACTGCATAACAATTACCCCAAAACTTAGTGGGTTTTAATAAAACAACAAAAACATTCACTTTTCTCAGGAATCTGCATTTTGGGCAGGTCTTGGTGGCACCAGCTTTTCTTTGCTCCATTTGGCCAACAGGTGGGACGCTTGTATGCCCAGGGCAGGGTCATATTAAGGTTTATTTGCTGGCATGTCCAGTGGTTGGTGCTGGCTGGTGGTTGAAACCTTAGCAGAGACTGTGGGTCAGAACACCTCCACGTGACCTCACCATGTGGCCTGGGACATGGTGACCAGGTTTCAAGGGCAGGAAGTTCAAGAGAAAAAGGAAGACAGGCAAAAGCCATGTGACCGTCGAAGACCTGGCATTGGAAGTCAAGCAGTGTCTGTTCCACTGCTTTTTATTCATCAAGGCAGGCATAAAATCCCATTTTCAAGGGGAAGAAGAAACAGGCCTCACATCTTGATGAGAAGTGAACGTTTTGGAAGAATTTGTGGGATGAGAAGTATTGCAGTGGTCATTTTTGGAGTGAGGCCACAGATACACAAACTCCACATGTACAAGCTTGTGCATCTACAGCCCCAGTCCAAAAATGAGCTATGGACTACTATCTGTGGGGCCCGAGGCTCCACTCTGTAATGGAACCAATTAATATACAACAGAATTAACCAATGTTCACACAAAGTAGGAGCCATTGAGATTATAAACATCCATATAAATAGTTCAATTCAGGTTTTGCAAGCAAATGAGTTACTCCAAAAATATTTTAGTATTCCCTGGGAAGAGCTAAAAGAGCGATTCCCAACAGCAACATTAAAAAGTCAATTGACGTTATCTATCTATGCCTCGATGACATTATGGATTTTCTCTTTATCTCTTTTCCTCCCTTTCTCTTCATAAAGTTAAATATGTGTGCAATATGATGTGTGGCCATGAGATGAATAAACTTATGTTTTTGTCATGCAAAAGATAACCAGAGATTTTCTGGATTTCAGAATTTCTCATAAGTGATTTTTGAACCGTTATATAATCCATGCTGATGAAGGCTGTTGGTATCCACAATGTATCTGGAAGAAGAGACTGTAGAAGGACTGGGGAGTAAGAAAACTTCAAAAAAGAGATAGAAGGGATTAGGAGGGAGGTTCCACCCCAGAGAAACAGTATGTGCAAAAGAATGGAGGTCTGAGAGAGTGTGGAGTGTCTAGAGAAAAGCAAGATTTTGGGAATGGCTGGAATAATACTCAAGAGAGTGTCAGGGGTCAAACCAGGAAAGGTCTTTCTTGGATGCCATATTAAGGAATTTAGAATTTATCCTACAGAGGTAAAATTAGAGTTCCATTAGGCATTTTAAACACAATAAGGATGTGATCATATTTGTCCTTCAGAGAGATTATTTTGGTGGCAGATAGATGGCGGACTAAGGGGAATGAGAATGGGATTCACTCTTTAGTAGGCAGCTAGAATGGATGATCACCAGAAATTAGAGCTACCATTTTGTTTTGCACTGTAGGTCAGAGTGAATAAAAAAAAAAACAGGGTATGCTGGGCGCGGTGGCTCATGCCTGTAGTCTTAGCACTTTGGGAGGCCGAGGAGGGTGGATCACAAGGTCGGGAGTTTAAGACCAGCCTGGCCAATATGGTGAAACCCTGTCTCTATTAAAAATACGAAAATTAGCAGGGCATGGTGGCGGGTGCCTGTAGTTCCAGCTACTCAGAAGGCTAAGGCAGGAGAATGTGAACCCGGGAGGCAGAGGTTGCAGTGAGCCGAGATCGTGCTACTGCACTCCAGCCTGGGTGACAGAACGAGACTCCATCTCAAAAAAACAGAAACAAAACAAAAAGCATGATGTGAAGGCAAGTTGTCGACTTGTCTCCTCTTTAATTTTTTAATCCATGTGGTACATCTTCTTTACAATGTAAAAATAGCACAAGGCATAGAATAACAATGTACCCTGTACCACACCTCCTCACTCCTATTCTGGTTTCTGAAGGCTACTGGTTTCACCCCTTTAAACCATTCCTTCTGGGATTTACCTCCTTGATCAAAATGAGCCATGTCTATTACATGTAACAGAAAAAACAACTGAAAATGACTTAAATAATATTTATTCTCACACAACAAGAAATCTAGGTTGGATAGGTTTCAGCCACTGTGTTTGCCTCCATCTCAGCTAGCTCCTTTCATCATCACAAGATTCATGCTTTTGTTCCAAGAGTCATGCAAAAATAAACAACAACAACAAATTCAGTGGAAGAAGAAGAGGGATTGTTCTTGTGAGTCTTTTTGTATTGTTCAGTTTATTAGCAACTAAGTCTTTTCCAGAATCTCTCCAGCTCCCTTCCCCTCATGTTCCTTTGGCTAATTTGGGTCCCATGCCTTGTGATGGATTATCTGTTGTCAATTCAGTATCGACACGACCCCTTCTAAGTTCTCCTCTGCTTTGAAGAAGAGAAGGCTGGAACTATGTTTGCCATAATCCCCTTTGTCATATGGTTCCAGGGTGGAATGTAACAACGAGAGGCACCCTTGAGCCATAGTGATGAAGAGATCATTCTCTAGAGTCAGTTGCAGTCAGAAGTATGAATGAGTGTGATATTGCTAAAAACGTCAAGGTGAGTTCCAAGAACCACTTGCTTTGAGTGCTTCAGGTTGAGAAAGTCAGTGGTAGTGTATTAGTCTGTTCTTGCTGTAAAGAACTACCTGAGACTGGGTAATTTATTTTTTTTTAAAAAAGAGGTTTAATTGGCTCAGAGTTCCACAGGCTGTACAGGAAGCTTGGCTGGGGAGGCCTCAGGAAACTTACAATCATGGTGGAAGGGGAAACAGCCGCATCTTACATGTCTGGGACAGGAGGAAGAGAGCAAGGGAGAAGTACTACACACTTGTAAACAACCAGATCTCGTGAGAACTCACTATCATGAGAACAGCAAGGGAAATGTCTGCCCCCATGATCCAGTCACCTCCCACCAGGCCCATTCTCCAACATGGGGATTACAATTCAACATGAAATTTGGGTGGAGAAGCAAATCCAAACCATATCAAGTAGCTTCTGTTACCAATGCTCCCTTAGGTTTTTTTTAGGGGGAGCTATGGGGGCGGTAAACCACAAATTCCCTATAGTAAAACCCTTAATATCTAGGCTGCATAGAGTAGCTTCTGGTTTCCTTATTAATATATGAACCTTCCTAAACATGACTGATGCAAGGGCAATAAATTATAACAACTGACAGCCTAATCACGACCTCCCCCCAAAGATATGTGGGAAGATTAACATTTGAACGAAAACTGATGTTCTAACACAAAGAAAAATTGGGTGGGGGTAGGGGACATGATTCCAGTATGGAGCAAAATGTAAGATCAGGAATTTGGCTTCTGGTAATAATTATGTAACTTGGCGGGACTAACCTTCCCACAGATGACAATGATAAAGTCTGGATGAAAGTATTAAAAATCACCTATCAGAAGATACCAGACAGAGACTGAAAGCAGGCAAAAATTGGAGAAGAGTCTACCTTAAAAGGTTGGAACTATATCAGTGTGATTTTTGAGTTTGTAGTGTTTGCCCTAAGATGTTCACTAATCCAGTAGATGGCTCAGGATGAAGAAAGTTGCAGCCTTACTGGACTGTGGTGTCAGACTACAGTGTTCAGGATTGAAAAGCAGCTAGGAATCTGGGGATAAGTCTAAAAGGGAGGGCTGCATAGAGGCAACAAGCCCCAAAATCTGCATATACTTTGCTCAGATTCTTGTCTGAAAACTGAAATACGCAAATTAAAGTTAATTCTCTACTGGAACAGAAATCAACGCTCTTCTTAGCAAGTAACAGAATCCAGAGTCTCTACAATGTATCATTCATTATGTCTAGTATAAGTTAAGAAATGACTAAACACATGAGAAACAAGAAAATATGATACATATGCAAAAGAAGAAAAAAAAAAACCCCAGTCAATGAGAACCAAACCTTAGGTGGTACTTAGCAGACAAGAATTTCAAGGCAGCTATTATAAGACTGTTTAAGGACTTACAGGAAAATACATGTAATGATGAATGAACAGACGGAGAATCTCAGCAACAAAATGGAAACAATGAAAAAACCCAAACAAAAATTTTAGATGAAAAATACAGTAAATAAAATGAAAAATTTATTAGATATATTTAATGGCAGATTGGAGGTGGCACAATAGTCAGTGAATTTGAAAATAATGGAAATTATCCAAATTCAAGAAAAGAGGAAAAGAAGATACACGAATAGATACTTGGGGACTATAATATAATACCAAGCTGTCAAACACATGAAACTGGACTTCTAGGATTAGAGAAGAGGGAGAGAACAGGGACGAAAAACAATTTTGAAGAAATAATGGCCAAAGCCTCCCAAATTTAGTAAAAACATAAACTTATGGATCCAAAAGGTTAGTTAACCACAGCAGAAGAAATGCAAGGAAAACTACACTAAGGACGTGGCAAACTGCTGAATTCCAAAGACAGAAAGAAAGGAACCAAGAAACAAAACAAAACAAAACAAAACAAAACACTTCTAAACACTACATAAGGAGAAACAACAACACAAATGACGGCAGACTTCTCATCAGAAACAATGGGCCAGAAGACTATGATGCACACCCAGGAAACCTTCAGTGAAACACTTGTTGCCCCAGCTGTGAAGAGTGGTGTTAGTAGATAACTTTCATTTGTTTGCTTCTTTAGGAATTGCCTCAGTTGTCAAGAATGGCCCCACTCTAGGTCATACCCCTTCCTGAGGTGCCTACAGTCAGGGATCAGTCAACTGAGCCTGACCATCTTGGTCCAAGGCAAGATGTATCTGAAGGGCTGTTCTTGCTCCAGATCTTCCCAGGTGGTCAGCTCAGACTGTTACAGGGCACGCATCACAGATGAACTTTTCCTTCTGACTACTCTTACTTTCTTCTTTTTCCCACAGGTTTTGATGCCAAGGAAATTCCTTAGTAAACATCTATTGGATAAACTCCATCTTGGAGTCTGTCTCCCAGGGAACTGAACCCATGACAACAATTGTATGACATCTTTAAGTACTAAAACCTAAATGCCAACCGAGAATTCTGTATGCAGCAAGATTTTCTTACAAAAAGGAAAGCAAAATAAAGATATTTTCAGATAAAAGCTGAGAACATGTGTCACCAGCAGACTTGTGCTATAGGAAATGCTAAAGGGAATTTTTCAAGCTGGAAGGGAACAACACTAGATGGTAACTTGGATCCAGTGAAAATAATGACACAGAAAATGGTAAGTATTTGGGTAAATATAAGAGGATATATATTTTGGTTTTCTGAATTTCTTTAAAAAATCATGGCATTGTTTAATGGAAAATTGTAACACTGTACTATGGGGTTTATAACATAAGTAGATGTACTATGACAAAAATCTCACAAAGTTTGAGGGAGTGGTAAATAAAACTAGAGTATTAGAAAGTTCCTGTATTTTATGTGAAGTAGTATAGTGTAAACCCTTAGCAGATTGTGACAAATTAGAGATGTATATTGAAATCCTTAAAACAACTACTAAAAAATGTAAAAGGCATAGCAAAAAAGTCAACAGAAAAATAAAAATGGAATACTACAAAATATTTGAAAAATCCAAAAGAAGGCAAGAAAGGAGGAAGAGAGGAACAAAAACTAGAAAAATAGAAGGCAAATGGCAAAATGTACACCCAGATCCAACCCTATAAAGAATTACATTAAATGTACATGGAAGAAAAAACTCCAGTTAAAAGGCAGAAATTATCAGACCCGCTGAAAAAGCATGATTTAACTCTGTCTACAAGAGGCACACTTTCACACTTTAAGTACAAAGACACCAATAGGTTGAAAGTCAAAGGATGGGCCAGGTACAGTGGCTCACACCTGTAATCCCAGCACTTTGGGAGGCCAAGGCAGGTGGATCACCTGAGGTCAGGAGTTCGAGACCAGCCCGGCCAACATGGAGAAACCCTGTCTCTACTAAACATACAAAAGTTAACTGGGCATGGGGGCATGCGCCTGTAGTCTCAGCTACTCGGGAAGCTGAGACAGGAGAATCACTTGAACCCAGGAGGCAGAGGTTGCAGTGAGCCGAGATCGCACCACTGTACTCCAGCCTGGGTAACAGAGTGAGACTGCTTCTCAAAAAAAATAAATACACAAATTAATTAATTTTAAAAAAGTCAAAGGATGGAAAAATCAATCAGCACAAAAAATCTGGAGTGACTGTATCTATATCAAACAAAATAGAATTCAAGAAAAGGAGCATTAGCAGAGAAGAAAAGAGACATTTCATAATGACAAGAGTGTAAATACATCAGGAGGAGCAAACAATTATGAATGACTATGTGCTAAATAACCAAGCTTCAGAATACATGAAATATCAACTGTCAGGATTACAGCAATAAAAAAATAGACAAATCCACAATCGTTGCTGGAGATTTTAACATATCTCTGTCAGTAATTGATAGAACTAGGAGACAAAATCCATAAGGCTATGGAAGATCTAAACCATACCATTAATCACTTTGACCTAGATGACACCTTTGGAACACTATGCCCAAGTGGAAAATTCACATTTCTTCCAAGTGCGAATAGAATGTTCACTTAGATGGACTAAATGCTGGGTCATCAAACAAGTCTCAATAAATTGTTGATAAAGATTGGATTCTGAAAGAGCATGTTTTCTGACCACAACGGAATTCAATTAGCAATCAGTAACAGTAAGATAGCTGGGAAATTCCCAAATATTTGAAAATTAAGCAACACACTTTTAAGGAACACACGAGACAAAAAATAAATCATTAGGGAAATGAGAAAATATTACAAAGTTAATGAAAGTACAACATAAAAATTTTGTGGGTTGCATTTACATCTTTAAATGCTAATATGAGACAGCAAGAAAAGCTTAACATAAATTATCTTAAGATTCCGGTTTAAGAACCTGCAAAAAGACAAGTTAAACCTAAAGCAAGAAGGAAATAGTAAAAAGCAGATATCAATGGGAAAAAAAAAAAATCCAGAAGCAATCTATAGAGAACATTATAAGAAAGCCAGAGGTCATTATTTGTAAAGATTAATAAAATAGATAAAATTCTAGCAAGACCTATTAAGAGAAAAAGGGAGAAAACATACATTTTCAGTGTCAGGAATGAAAGAGGGTATGGATTTCACTACAGATCTTACTGGCATTGAAGGATAAGAAAATACTGTCAACTACCACCTTGGGTTGATATATTAACAAAAAATTTAGATAAAATGGCCAAGTTCCTTAAAAAATAAAACTGAAGTTGGCCCAATATGAAATAAAAAATTGAAACAACCCTTTAAAAATATATTGAATTTATTATGAAAAATATTTTCACAGGCTGAGCATGGTGGCTCATGTCTGAAATCCCAGCACTTTGGGAGGCTGAGGCAGGAAGATCACTTGAAGCCAGGAGTTCAAGACCAGGCTAGGCAATTAAGGGAGACCCTATCTCTAAAATAAAAAAAGGTTGGGTGTGGTGGCTCATGCTGCTAATCCCAGCACTTTGGGAGGCCGAGATGGATGGATCACTTGAGGTCAGGAGTCCAAGACCAGACCAGCCTGGGCAACGTGGTGAAACCCCATCTCTACTAAAAACACACACAAAAAAGCCAGGCGTGGTGGTGGTTGCCTGTATTGCCAGCTACTCAGGAGGCTGGGGCAGGAGAATCGCTTGAACCCAGGAGGAATTAATAAATAAGTATATTGGCCGGGTGCAGAGGTTGCAGTGAGCTGAGATCATACCACTGCACTCCAGTCTGGGCAACAGAGTGAGGCTCTGTCTCAATACATAAAATAAATGACAGAGAAATAATTTCTGATTTTTTCCTTTCTATTCAGTTGGAAGTTCATCACAATAATGCAAGACAAATAAAAGACATAAAAATAGGAGAAGTAGTAAAACTTTCTCTTCACAGACAATATGATTGTTAATGTAAAACTTCTAAGGAATCAATAATAGTGAAACTACTGGAATTAGTGAATGGGTGTACAAAGTCTTAGGATACAAAGTCAGTATGAAAAAATCAATTGCATGTCTATGTACTAATAGCAGACAATTAGAAAATAAAAACAAATTTCATAAGCTAAGGGGAAAAGTCAAGCCGGGAACTGCTTGGGGCAAACCTACCTCCCGTTCTATTCAAAGTCATCCCTCTGCTCACTGAGATGATGCATATCTCATTGCCTCCCTTGGAAAGGCTGATCAGAAACTCAAAACGATGTAACCATTTGTCTCTTATCTACTTATGACCTGGAAGCCCCCTCCCAGCTTTGAGTTGTCCTGCCTTTCTGTACTGAACCAATATTCATCTTATATATGTTGATTGATGTCTCATGTCTCCCTAAAATGTATAAAACCAAGCTGTGCTTGGACCACCTTGGGTACGTGTCCTCAGGACCTTCTGGGACTGTGTCACATGCACAAGACCTTAACTTTGGCAAAATAAACTTCCTAAATTGACTGAGACCAATCTCAGCTATTTTGCATTCAGAAAAGCATGCAAAAATATTTACTAATACATTTTTAAAAAGATGTTCAAGATCTTTACACTGACAATTATTAAATGTTTTGGGAAATATTTAAGAGACTCAAATAAATGCTACCGTTATGGCGGTATGGAGGATGTGGAGAGGAGGGTGTGGAGAAGGGCATCAGCAATGGTGACTGGACATTAGCTACATATATGGAGATAAATAAGTATATTGACCAGGCACGGTGGCTCATGCCTGTAATACCAGCACTTTGGGAGGCCAACGTCACAGGATTGCTTGAACCCAGGAATCTGCGACCAGCCTGGGCCATATCGTGAGACCCTATCTCTACAAAAAATGAAAACTTAGCCAGCTCTGAGCTCTGATGGTGTACACCCATACTCTCAGCTACCAGGGAGACTGAGGTGGGAGGATCGCTGAGCCTGGGAGGTTGAGGCTGCAGTGAGCCATTATCATGTCACTGCACTCCAGCCTGTGCAACAGATAAATAAATTAGAATATTAATGATAGTGGAGGCCAGCTTTCTCTTTGTCAGAGAAGGGAATTACAAATATGGAAAGCAGAAAGCAAGAGTGAACCAATAATACTGGAATTGGTGTGAATTCATGGCTTTATAGAAAGATATATATACACATACATGTAATTTCTAGTTCTGCTCACTGACAAGACTTGAAAATGTCAACACCCCATTAGTATTGAGCACACCTAAAGACCCAATCTTGATTTCTGAAAACCATTCTCCACCAAACAACAACAACAACAACAACAACAACAAAAAACCCGAGGCTTTTTGTTGAAATTAATAATTTGCAGACTGGGGCAGGGGATGTACAAAATGAGCCTGGAAAGTTTTGTGCAAGAAAATAAGGAAGTCCCCAAAATAATGATGGGGCTCTGTTAAAGGGCATAGAAACCAGCTGGAATGGGCTCCCGCTGGTCAAAGCTGGGACAAACGACATCAAAATTAGCAGTAATCATAACAAATTATAGCCAAGCATGGTGGCTCATGTCTGTAATCCCAACACTTTGGGAGGCCAAGGCGGGCAGATCATTTGAGGCCAGGAGGTCGAGACCAGCTTGACCAACATGGTAAAACCCTGTCTCTACTAAAAATACAAAATTTAGCTGGTTGTGGTGGCACACGCCTGTAGTCCCAGCTATTTCGGAGACTGAGGCAGGAGAATCGCTTCAACCCGGGAGGCAGAGATTGGGTGAGCCAAGATTGCACCACTGCACTCCAACCTGGGTGACATGGAGTGAGATTCCTTCTCAAAAAAAAAAAAAGTAATCATAACAAATTATAACTCATCCAATAAAACAGGAATCTGTGAGTCCACATTTGGTATAAAGAAATGTGTGAATAAATTGTAAGTGAAACGAGGAACAGATATTTACATAGGTTTACTTTACCTCTTCAAAAACTAATATTAATTCCAAAGGGAATGTCACTTTACAGTGGAGAATCATAACCAACACCTTCTTAATCAAATGAATAAACACAACACTGATGCAGAACAGGCAAGCCCCAACATTGAGGCTTAGCCCAGCAGAGTTCTTGGCTTTGCCTGGGAAAGAATTCAAGGGTGAGCCGGTGGTGTTAAACAGCAACTTGGCAGGTGTACAGCAGCAGGAAAGGCACAGCTCCTTGTGAAGCAGGGTTACCCCAAAGGCAGTGTGCCCAGAGAAGCAGCTCAGAGGTGGTTCTGCACTAATATTTATATCTGTTTTAACTATATGCAAATTAAGGGGTGGTTTATGCAGAAATGTCTAGGATGAGGGTGGAAACTTCCAGGTCATCAGGTCATTGCCATGGAAAGGCCTTGTAATGTCCAGGTGTTGCCATGGCAATGGTAAACTGATATGGCATACAGGTGGGTGTGTCTTATGGAAAGCTGCTTCCCCTGGGAACCTGTTTTAGCTAGTCCTCAATTTGGTCCGGAATCTGAGCCCTGTCTCTGGAGTCACGTTTTGCCTCCTACCTCAATATCACTGGTAATAGGACAAATAGACATCAGAACCCCCTGATAGAATTGCCACGAGAACACAGCATCACTTCCGTGATATTCCTTCTGATAGAATGCCGTGAGAACACAGCATCACTTCCGTGATATTCCTGTCAAAGATTCACAACCCAAATCTAGTCATGAGAAAACACTGGAAAAACCAAAATGGTGGGATATTCATCAAAATAACTGTTTTATAGTCATCAGAATTGTCAAGGTCATTAAAATCAAGGAAAGAGTAAAGAACCATTTCAGACTGAAGGAGTCTAAAGAGATACGACAAAAAAATGCAATGTATAATTGTGGACTAGCTCCTTTTGCATTAAAGAGATTATTGGGACAACTGGAAATTTAAATAGGTAAAAGGATTAAGTAGTGGTAATGTATTAATGTCAGCTTCCTGGTTTTGATGGCAGTGTTTTGACTGTGCAGGAAATCTGCAGGAAATATGCACAAAAGAATTCGCTAACAAAGCTGCAGGTTTTTGGATTTCTCCTGTCTGCTAAGTAAGTTATCACTCCATCATCTCTTTTCCACTTTCCTAAATTTTATTTTATTGATTTATTTTGTTAATAATCCTTATCTGTTATTTCCCTCCCATTCATACTTTTTATGTTTATGTGTTTTTTAATTACTCAATATCATTTTTGTTTGGTTTCAGGAGTGAGCAAACAAAAATGCTTCTGTTTTATCTACCATGAAAAACTGGAAGTCTCTCCGAGTGATTGTAAATCACATCATTGTGTGATTCATAGAAGTAGAAAGTGAAAGGGAAGGTATTGTAACTGGAAAAAAAGGCAGCAGGTGGAGAGAGGGGACAAATACAAAAGATATTTAGATATCTTTATTTATTTATTGAGATGGACTTTCATTCTTATTGCCCAGGAGTGAGTGCAGTGGCACAGTCTTGGCTCACTGCAACCTCCACCTTCCAGGTTCAAGCGATTCTCCTGCCTCAGCCTCCCAAATAGCTGGGATTACAGGCATGCCCTGTCATGCCTGGCTAATTTTTTTTTTGTATTTTTAGTAGAGACAGGGTTTCACCATGTTGGCCAGGCTGGTCTTGAACTCTTGACCTCAGGTGATCTGCTCGCCTCGACCTCCCAAAAGTGCTGGGATTACAGGCGTGAGCCACTGTTCCCAGTCAGATATCATTATTTAAACAGAACTCTACTATTTTATATTCTTGTATACATAGTCCTAAAGAACATGCTTGTTTAATCATTCTGCTATACAGAGAATGCAAAAAATTGTTTTGCACAAACCCATGTGAATTGTTATAAAATAATATGTTTTATTGCTGCTTAAATGTCAGTCCTCCTCAACAAAATATTAGCAAATCAAATTCAACAATGTATAAAAAAGTATATACTAGGACTAAGAGGGATTTGTTTCAGGTAGGGAAGGCTAGTTCAACATTTGAAAACTGATTGCTGTAATCTATCATATCAACAGGCTAAAGAAGAAGAATCCCGTGATCCTATCAGCAGATGCAGAAAAATAATTTGACAAAATCCAACACTCATTTATGAAAAATCTTTCAATAAACTAGAAATAGAAGGGAACTTCTTCAACTTGATAAAGAATATCTATTTAAAAAATCCCTAGAGCTGGCATCATGCTTAGTGGTGAGAAACTAGATGCTTTCTCGCTGAGATCAGGAACAAGGCAAGGATGTCTGCTCTCACCACTCCTATTCAACATTGTACTGGAACTCCTAGATAATGCAATAAGACAAGAAAATGACATAAAAGGTGTATAGATTGGTAAGGGAGAAATACAACTGTCTTTGTTTGCAGATGACATGACTGTCCACATAGAAACCCAAAGAAGCAACAAGAGCTGACTAATAAGTAATTATAGTAAGGTTGCAGGATACAAGGTTAATATACAAAAGTCAAATGCATTCTTATATAACAGCAATGCACAAATGGAATTTGAAATAAAATACATAAAACCATTGATACTAGTACTCACAAATTAAATACTTAGGTATAAATCTAACAAAATATATGTAAGAGCTATAAGAAAAACTACAAAACTCTGATGAAAGAAATCAAAGAAGCTCTAAATAAATGGAGAGATATTCCATGCACAAAGATAGGAAAACTCAGTATTGTCAAACTGTCATTTCTTTCCAATTTGATCTACAGACTCAGTGCATTCCATATTCACAACTGTTCCATAGTGTGTGTGTATGCACGGGTTGTTTAATGATGGGAATACATTCTGAAAAATGCTTAATTAGGCCATTTCATGGTTGTGCAAACATCACAGAGTGTACTTACATATGAAGATGGTATAGCCTATTACATACGTAGACTAGATGGTTAGTCTATTACTCCTAGGCGATAAACCTGTACAGAATTTTACTGTACTAAGTACTGTAGGCAATTGTAACACAACGGTATTTGTGTACTTAAGCATACCTAAACATAAAAACTACAGTAAAAACCTGGTATGAAAGATAAAAAACAATATGCTTATGTAAGACACCACGGATAGTGCTTGCAGGACTGGACGTTGCTCTGGGTGGGTCAATGAGTGAGTGGTGGGTGAATGTGAAGGCCTAGAATGTTACCACACACTATCACAGACTTTATAAGCCCCATACCCTTAGGCTACACTAAGTTTATTTTTAAAATATAGTAATTGCTCCATGATCTTATGACATCTACAATGTCATTTGGTGGCAGAAATTTTTCAGCTCCATTATAATCTTAAGGGACCACTGTTGCATATGTGGTCTGCTGTTGACTGAAATACCATGATGTTGCACATGACTCTGTGTGTGTGTGTGTGTGTGTGTGTGTTTGTGTGTGTGTATTTATCCAGAAAAATCTGACTAGTACAGTGGCTAATTGTCTACTACCAGCTCTACTATCCTTCTTGCCTCCTTCTTGTCTTCAACCTGAATCAGCTTTCAGCTAACCTCAATTTACAGAGATATCTAACATTGAGGTATTGTTGTGTGAAGTTGATAGGGTCCATATATCTTTTACTTTTTTTTTTTTTTTTTTTGAGACAGAGTCTTGCTCTTGTTGCCAGGCTAGAGTGCAGTGACACGATCTTGGCTCACTGCAACCTCCACCTCCTGGGTTCAAGTGATTCTTCTGCCTCAGCCTCCTGAGTAGCAGGGATTACAGGTGCCCACCACCACACCCAGCTAATTTTTGTATTTTTAGTTGAGATGGGGTTTCACCATGTTGGCCAGGCTGGTCTCGAACTCCTGACCTCAGGTGATTTGCCCACCTCGGCCTTCCAAAGTGCTGGGATTACAAGCATGAGCCACCGCACCCGGACCTCTATATGTCTTTTAACAATAATAATGTCTTCCAACCAAAAGAAAGGAATGCTAAAAATAAAAGTTTATTTCACCAGGTTGCTGGACTATATCATACATATGCATTTGATTCTATATACATAGATATGTGTTTTTATTTGTTTTGGTTTTGGTTGAAGGGTCATAGCTCCAACCAAAAAGATATATGATTTTGTTTATTTTGTTTTTGGTTGGAGGGTCATTCTGGATGTCAGTCTCTGCCTGCTACAGATAGTGGGTGCCTACCTCAGCAGGCTGTCTCTTGCAGACTCTGGTTTTTTCTCAGATTAAGAACCCAGGCCCACCAGCTGTAGACCTAGTCTGTGGCTCTAAGACAGACATTTAATATTGATGATTCCTTCCAACCTGACTTTGTATAAGCCTGCTTGTGGCTTGCAGGCTGCGACCTTCCCTAGCTTATACAACCGAGCTTCAGCCCTGGTTCCTTGTTTGCACTTTAGCAATCTGGTAGTTCTGGAGCCATGACACAAGCCTAGGTCCATTTGGCTAGACTGTGATTTCCTGTCTGGCTTTTGCCAGATTCTGTGCCCCAGGGTGTCTGATACCACTCATTCTACTTCTGTTTCAATTGAATAGACTTCTATTGGACTCTGATTCTGGTTCTGCATGACTAAGTTGCTGCCACTACTCAGTGCTGTGGAAGCTGTGCCCTCACTTAGCAAGAGAGACCTCCTGGGTGGATCCAACCTGAACTGTGTCCAAGTTTCTCTTGCTCTGGTGGATACTGTGACATGCATCCTGGGACTCAATGTTGTTTCTGGGTTGGTTCCAGTCTCCCTGTTTCCAGTTAATTCCCTGGTCCCTGATGGGGAGCTTCTGGGGTCCAACATGCAAATAAAATATGCACCCTAATTTTATCAAGTGGTAACAGTAATTGTGTGATAGAATTATGTATGATTTTATTTTCTCTATTTTCTAAATTCTTATAATATGGTTATATTAGTTTTAAAGATTCTGTGATTCTAACTTCCTATTTAGAGTAATTCTACCTCTAATTTAAGTGATCATTTTGATAAATTTATTGGTGCCCTCATATATCCTAGGTCCTGGAATCAACTTTGAGAGAGGGTAAACAGCCATTTTGAGAAAGTCATGTTGTTTGTTTTTATTTTTTTTTCATCAAGGGCCAAGGCAAACCTGCCTTTAGCAGTTGAGGCCCTTGATAAAAAACGAACAAACAAAAACAAATAACAAAACATTGTTTTCCAGGCAGCCCACGAAGACCTACTTACTGCAAACTTATGCATTGGGTTTATGTTGATTTCTAGCATAGTTGGGCCCCAGCTACCTCCTGGGCCACCAAGTGCCCATACATTGTACTCATTTTCCCTTTCTCTGGGGGCTACAATAGGAGCTAATGTTAAGATCAACAAGCCCTAACCACAACTGGCATGTTTTTTCCCCTTAATGCTGCTTGTTTTCCATCTCTACCTTGAGGCGGTATTAACTTAGTTGATAAGATCATGGACAGACCTGGTTTGAAGTTCTGGGTCTTCTGCTCATAGCTATGTGATCGTGGGCAAGTTACTCGACCATGCGTGTCTCCATCAGCTCAGTGTGTGATATTGCTACCTTGCAGGATTGTGGAATGATTGTAAGGAGACCCAGGAAGAGCTATCAGTAGAGCTATTTTGCCATCATTCAACCTCACCAAGTTGCTGCTGAGGGAGAAGGGTGCTGGCCTCTGAGTGGATCCTGTATCTCCATTTGGGGGAGGTCAGGACAGGACTGTGCACAAAGACCCTTTATGTTACAACTTGACATGTTCTGAAATGCCGCCTGCATTCGTGACTCTCCTGGGACAGTTTGATGTCACTGTCATCAAGCATCTAGATGCTCTTACACAGCTACAGAATTTATTGAGGTAAATGTACAATGATTTTCAGATGAGGCTGGAAACATAGCATTCTTTGTATGGCAAAGATGAACGTGTTTTAGTCCACTTATGTTGCTATAAAAGAACACCTGACTCTGGATAATTTACAAAGAAAAATTTATTTGACTTGTAGTTCTCTAGGCTGTACAAGAAGCATGGTGCCAGTGTCTGCTTCTGGTGAGGCCTCAGGAAGCTTCCACTTACTGCAGGAGGGGAAGGGGAGCCAGCATGTGGTCACATGGTGAGAGAGAGAGCAGGACAGAGAAGGAGTTGCCAGACACTTTTTAACAACCAGCTCTCACGTGAACTAATAGAGCAAGAACTCTCTCATTACTGGGAGGATGCACCAAGCCGTTCATGAGGGATCCACCCCTGTAACTCAATCACCTCCCATTAGGCCCCACTTCCAATGTTGGGGATCAAATTTCAACATGAGGTTTGGGCAACAAACATCTAAACCATAGCAAACAGGTAAGTGGGAAGTTCAGAAATAATGACCGAATTTATAGATAATGGGTCTCTGAGCCCATCTCCCCCGAATACTCCCTTCTGGGAGCCTGTGGCCAGGCTGATCTTGAACTCCTGACCTCGTGATCCACCTGCCTCTGCCTCCCAAAGTGCTGGGATTACAGGTGAGAGCCACCGCGCCAGGCCTGGTGCCTGCATTTTTTTTTTTTTTTTTTATGAGACGGAGTCTGACTTTGTCACCCAGGCTGGAGTGCAGTAGCATGATCTGGGCTCACTGTAACCTCCACCCCCCTGGGTTCAAGTGATTCTCCTGCCTCAGCCTCCTGAGTAGCTGGAATTAGAGGTGCCTGCCACCATGCCCGGCTAATTTTTGTGTTTTTAGTAGAGACAAGGTTTCACCATGTTGGCCAGGCTGGTCTCGATCTCCTGATCCACCCACCTCAGCCTCCCAAAGTGCTGGGATTATAGGCATGAGCCACTGGCTGGTGCCTGCATTTTTTAACCTATGTTTCTCCTCTCTCTGTCACTGACTCTAACATGTACCCTCTTGGCTGGATCCATGAACTTGCAGGCTATTCTTCTTGGCTTACCTCTTCCACTTGGATTTTTTTTGTTGTTGTTTTTTTGAGACAAGGACTCACTTTGCCACCTAGACTAGAGTGCAGTGGTGCAATCATGGCTCACTGCAGCCTTGACCTCCTGGCTCGAGTGATCCTCCCACCTCAGCCTTCCAAGTAGCTGGGACTGCAGATATGCATCACCACACACCTGGTTAACTTTTAAGTATTTTGTAAAGAAGCAGTCTCGCTCTGTTACCCAGGCTGGTCTTGAACTCCTGATCGCATGCAGTCCTCTTGCTTCAGTCTCTGAAAGTATTGAGATCACAGGCATGAGTCACTGCACACAGACTGTTTGGCATTTTGACAATGGCCCAAATTCTCTATTGCCTGCCCGTCACTAACCCTCCTTGTCCAGTATGGAAGACACACAGTATGGAAGACACACAGTATGGAAGATCCTCCTCACCTTGTCCAGTTTTCACCTGACCACTTCACCAAAGCTGACGAGAAACTACTCCTCAGCACCCAGCTTCCTCCCACAGGCAATAGAGATCTTTCAACAGGGCTGATATCCACTATGGGAATTCAGAAGAAAGCTGGGCAAGTGATAGGGCAAGGGAATGAAGCCAAGAGGTAGCAGAAAGTGGGAAAGTGGAAACATCAGGGAAGGATCATGGAGGGAGAAGAAGAACAGTAAAGTTGTTCAGATAACTGTTGGCGGATGATATGGTTTGTGGAAGGGTTGAAGAAGGAAGAAAGAAGCACACAAAGCGGCTCAACAGTCAAAGACAAGTTTATTTTAAAGAATAAGCCTGAGAGGGGCTTCTGGCAGAGATAGGTCAGGAGCACTCTCTCTTACAGACTCAGAGTTTGTAAGACTTCAGAGCAGGAGAGCTTATCACAGGCTGTGTCTCTTTGTCTTGCTTATCTGGGAGGGAGAGTTTTGTGTCTGTTCCCGTACATCTTCCTGCAGCTACAGGCATACCCACTGAATCTGCTTTTAGCTTCCCTAGCTTAGTGCATCTAAAGGGAAAGGAATGTGCTTATTAGGGCCACTGTTTTACTGGGGCCCGTTGTATGAGTGTGAAGTTTGGTGGTTACCCAAGAGCCTTTCCCCCCTCCTTCTGGGCCTGAACTGTCTTATCTGTGTTTTACTGTCTGCTCTTTCTGGCTTCTTCTTGTTAGAAGTGATTTCCTTGAAGTGCATGAGGTTAGAAAGGGAGCTAGAACTTAAAATGGCAGTGTTTTTCCAAGATGACGGTGCTCCTGCTCTGTCAGTTTTGATCTGCATCCCTACCAAATCTCATGTTCAATTATAATCCCCAGGGTTGGAGGTGGGGCCTGGTAGGAGGTGATTGTAACATAGGGGCAGATTTCTCATGAATACTTTAGCGCAATCCCCCTTGATGCTGTCATCAAGATAGTGAGTTCTTGTGAGATCTAGTTGTTTAAAAGTGTGTGGTGCCCACCCCCACCCCCTGCTCCTGCTCTAGCCATTTAAGACTCACCTGCTCCCCCTTTGCCTTCCGCCCTGATTGGAAGCTTCCCGAGGTCTCCCCAGGAGCTGAGCAGATGCCAGCATCATGCTTCCTGTACAGCCTGCAGAACCATGAGCCAATTAAACCTGTTTTCTTCATAAATTACCCAGTCTCAGGTGTTTCTTTATAGTGATGCAAGAACAGTCAAATACAGGGGATAAAACATTAGAAAGAATGAGGATGAATGGTACATGGAGATCTATGATGAAGAAAAATAAAGCGTGTGGAGGTTACAGTTGAAAATAAAAAAAGAAAATGGGTGTAATGTCTGCAGAGGACGCGTGCAGTGGAGGTGAAGATGGAAAGATGGGCTACGGGGCCATTTCAAGGCAGGATTATAAGGTGGGCACCTGAGACAGTCAGCTAATGACTGCCATTAGAGGGGCTGTAATAGCTCTTGCCTTCAAGAAAGACGGGATTCAAAAGATGGCTTAAACAAATACAAAAATATATAAAATAAAGTAGACTATTAAACACAATAAGAGAAGTACAGACAAAGCATGGAGGGATCACACAAAAAGGACGTCATGGCATTCACCATTCTGTCCCTTATCTCTGAAGAATTTTGCGACTGAAATTTGGGGGGTTCTTTTTCTTTCTTTTCTTTTCTTTTTTTTTTTTTTCTGAGATGGAGTCTTGCTCTGTCACGCAATGGCGCGATCTCGGCTCACTGCAACCTCTGCCTCCGAGTTCAAGCAATTCTCCTGCCTCAGCCTTCTGAGTAGCTGGGATTACAGGCGCCTGCCACCACACCTGGCTAATTTTTGTATTTTTGGTAGAGACGGGGTTTCACCACGTTGGACAGTATGGTCTTGAACTCCTGACCTTGTGATCCACCCGCCTCGCCCTCCCAAAGTGCTGGGACTGTAGGCATGAGCCACCGCACCCAGCCTTGGGGGTTCTTTACTAGAAAGTTACCATGTAAATATATTAAATTACTAAACATCTTCAGCAATCAAAAGGAAATCATATAATGTTTGATAGCAGAAACTTACCCTGATTTAGGGTCTATTTATAATATTAAATTTATACATTTCGAAACACTTTATCTCATTTTTTTTGCCTCGAAATCTCTGTTAAGTAAAGTATGATCTTTATTTTGCAAATGACTGGCCTAATATTATACCTCTTTAAATGACAAAGTCATTTTCTACTTCTCTTTTTTTCAGTCTTGTGTGTTTTTCTAAATCATTGTTGGCATGCTAAAATCTGGTGTTTTCTATGATGAATCAGTAGCTTTTTTTATTGTAAAGAGTAGAAACTCTGGTCCTATTTTAACTAATCTTTTCAGTGGTAGGAGGATGAAACAGAAATAAAATATATTGAGAAGGGTAAGTAGGAATTATAAGGAATTGGCATTTGGCACTGGTCGTTCTAAGGAGATTAAAAAGGCATAAACATTAACGAAATGCAATGAACGATTCAGCTCCTAGCATCGTAAATGCTAAATAAATGTTTGTTGAAATAATGAAAGAACGGATGGATGAACTGTAAAACACAGAAATGGATATAATGATACCTAAAATTATTGAGTATTTACCATATGCCAGGCGCTGTTTTAGCCCCACTGTATGTATCTCATTTTAATCAACACACTAATTCTCTTACGCAGGTACCACTATCATTTCCCGTTCTGCAGATGAAGAAACTGAAGTACAGAAAGATTAAGTAATTGTAGTACTGAGGCCCTGTCCCATTTATAACACTGCAGCAAGTTCCTGATTTCATAAGAGCCCTGTGGCAAGTTACCTAATTTCGTAACGCAATTAGCCAGCCACACTCTTCCTAAGCCAGCCAAGCCCAAGCCCATCAGTTGGTTGTTTCTGTTTGTGCTGCCACTTGCGGCTGACGGGACCTGCTCTTGTTCCCTTACCCTTCCACCATTCTTTCAGCTCTATTTGTGCCTTATTCCAAAGGCTGTTAGCACCACTTGCCAACACACCTCTTCAGCCCTAACCGGAAATAAGAATAGGTGGGAATGGGGCTATTAATTTCAAACATAACATGGAGATCCAGGGCTTGAGTTCCAGGCCTCCAGTTCTGCCTTGACTCTCACCTCTGCTCTCTTACCCTAGAAAGCCAAAGCAAAATTCTCTGCATCTTCTGGCCAGCCGTGTTGTATTTTATTGACTCTATGACAGCCATTCATTCAGAGATTCTGATGTAATGGCTCTGGTATATAAAAAAAAGTACACCCTGCTCACAATAGCAAAGACTTGGAACCAACCCAAATGTCCATCAATGATAGAACGAATAAAGAAAATGTGGCACATATACACCATGGAATACTATGCAGCTATAAAGAGGAGTGAGTTCATGTCTTTTGCAGGGACATGGGTGATGCTGGAAATCATCATTCTCAGCAAACTAACACAAGAACAGAAAACCAAACACCGTATGTCCTCACTCATAAGTGGGAGGTGAATAATGAGAACACACGGACACAGGGAGGGGAACATCACACACCAGGTCCTGTCAGAGGGTAGGAGGCTAGGGGAGCGATAACATTAGGAGAAATACCTAATGTAGATGACAGGTCGATGGGTGCAGCAACCACCATGGCACGTGTATACCTATGTAACAAACCTGCACGTTCTGCACATGCACCCTAAAACTTAAAGTATAATAAAAAAGTGCACCTTAAAAAAATTCACACTAAGAAGGAAAACTTATCATTCCCAATTATAACTGTGTGATGTCATCAATTGAAAAAAGAAAGTGTCCCCTTTTCAGAGAAGTTAAAATCTGAAAAAAAAAAGCCATGTTAAACTGGGTGAAAGGGTGAAATGTGGTCTATAATGGTGGCTTGATAGATATTTCTAACATATGGGGGACATTCATAGCCAGCGTTTCCCATGGCCATGGCCACTTGCAGCGGCAGTAGTAATATTCTGTCCCTCCTTTTGGAAAAGTTTTGTCAAAAGGTCTCAGTGTTCTGTCCCTCCTTTTGGAAAGTGCTATGAATTGTAGCAGCTGTAGATATAAAGAGTGCTTTTTTTTTTTTCTTTTTTCTTTTTTGAGATGGAGTCTCTCTCAGTCGCCCAGGCTGGAATGCAGTGGGATGATCTCGGTTCACTGCAACCTCTGCCTCCTGGGCTCAAGCAATTCTCCTGTCTCAGCCTCCTGAGTAGCTGGGACTACAGGCACACGCCACTATGCCTAGCTAGTTTTTGTATTTTTAGTAGAGATGGGGTTTCACCGTAATAGTCAGGCTGGTCTCGAACTCCTGATCTCAGGTGATTCACCCACCTCGGCCTCCCAAAGTGCTGGGATTACAGGCTTGAGCCACCACACCCAGCCAACAGTGCTCTTTTTGATGCAAACCTGTGAAGATTGTATATTTTGGATGTGATGGCTAACACAGAAGGGTGCAGTGGCAGAGGATGCTAAAGAGTGGATACAACAGGAAGAGTATGGAATATATCAGAGGATATGATGTTTAGGGAGGGGGTGCATGTGTCTCTTTAACCACTATGATATAGAAATATTTCCATTTCCCTCCTCCTCCAAAAAATGCTCCTTCATGACCCTCTGCAGTCAATTCCCAGCCCAAGCCCCAGCTTCTGGCAGTCACTAATCTTTCTATCACTATATTTTTAATGCTTCTAAAATTTCATATAAATGGAATCATGCAATATATAGTATTCTGTGTCTGGAATACTTCACTTAACATACTGCTTTGGGACTTTTCCATGTTGTTGCATGTATCAGCTGTTCATTCTTCCTTTATCTCAGAATACAACCCCTTGAATGAATGATGCTAGCTGTTCATTCTTCCTTTATCTCAGAATACAACCCCTTGAATGAATGGTGCTACAGTGCGTTTATCCATTCATTAGTTGGTATATGTGTTTGGGTTGTTTCTCCAACGCAACAAGGAAACAGTCAGTCTTTCACCATCACATATGATGGTGACTGTAGGTTTTGGATAAATGCTCTTTCCTACTTTGCTGCAAGTTTTTATCATGAATAAGTGTAGGATTTTGTCAAATGCTTTTTGTGTGTATGTCAATTAAGATGGTCACATGATTTTTCTGTGTGAGCCAGTTGATACAGTGGATTACATTGATTAATTTTTAATTAATCAATTTTTGTTTGTTGAACCACTCTTGCATATCTGGAACAAGTTCTACTTTATGTCCCTGAATAACCAAAGCAATTCTAAGCAAAAAGAACAAATCTCAAAGCATCACATTACCTGATTTCAAATTATACTACAAGGCTATGCTAAACAAAATGGTATGGTACTGGTATGAAAGTAGATACATAGACCAGCGGAACAGAGTAGAGAAATCAGAAGCAAAGCCAAATTCTTACAACCAACTGGTCTTTAACAAAGTATACAAAAACATAAATTGGGGAAAGGACAACCTATTCAATAAATGGTGCTGGGAAAACTGGATAGCCACATATAGAAGAATAAAACTGGATCCCTGTCTCTCACCGTATAAAAAAATCAACTCAAGATGGATCAAAGACTTTAAGACGTGAAACCATAAAAATGCTAGAAGAAAACCTAGGAAAACCCCTTCTGGACATTGGCCTAGGAAAAGAATTTGTGACTAAGACCCCAAAAGCAGATGCAGTAAATAAATAAATAAATGAATAGGACCGAATTGAAAAAGCTTCTGCACAGCAAAAGAAATAATCATCAGAGTAAGCAGACAACCTACAGAATGGGAGAAAATATTTGCAAACGATGCATCCAACAGAGGACTAATATCCAGAATCTACAAGGAACTCAAACAAACCAGCCAGAAAAATAAATAATCCCATCAAAAAGTAGGTAAATGACATGAATAGACATTTCTCAAAAGAAGATATACAAATGGCCAACAAATATATGAAGAAATGCTCAACATTGCTAATCATTAGGGAAAAGCAAATTAAAATCACAAAGAGATACCATCTTACTCCAGCCAGACTGCCATTATTAAAAAGTCAGAAAACGGGCTGGGTGCAGTGGCTCATGTCTGTAATCTCAGCACTTTGGGAGGCTGAAGCAGGTGGATCACCTGATGTCAGGAGTTCGAGACCAGCCTGCCCAACATGGGGAAACCCTGTGTCTACTAAAAATACAAAAAATTAGCCAGGTGTGTTGGCGGGCACCTGTAATCCCAGCTACTTGGGAGGTTGAGGCAAGAGAATCACTTGAACCCGGGAGGCAGAGATTGCAGTGAGCTGAGATTGCGCCACTGCACTCTCCAGCCTGGGCGACAAGAGCAAAACTCTGTCTCAAAAAACAAAAAACAAAAAAACCAAAGTCAGAAAACAATAGATGTTGGCACAGATATGCTGAAAAAGGAAGGTGGGAATGTAAGTTAGTGCAACCTCTATCGAAAATGGTATGGAGATTTCTTAAGGAACAAAAGTAGATCTACCATGTGATCCAGCAATCCCGCTACTGGGTATCTACCCAAAGGAAAAGAAGTCATTCTCTCAAGAAGACACCTGCATGTATAATTTATAACAGCACAATTCACAATTTCAAAGCTATGGAATCAACCAATGAGTGGGTAAAGAAAATGTGGTACATATACACCATAGAATCTACTCAACTGTAAAAAAAATGAAATAATGTCTTTTGCAGCAACTTGGATGAAGCTGAAGGCCATTGTTCCAAGGGAAGTAACTCAGGAATGGAAAATCAAATACAGTACATTCTCACTGGTAAGTGGGAGCTAAGCTATAAGCATGCAAAGGCATGCACAGTGGTATAATAGACTTTAGAGATTCAGAAGGAAGGAGGGTGGGAGGGCGGTGAGGGATAAAAAACTACATATTGAGTGCAATGTACAGGACTTGGGTGACAGGTACACTAAAACCTTAGACTTCACCACTCTACAATTCATCTGTGTAACCAAAAACCACTTGTACTCCAAAAGCTATGGAAAGAAAAAAAAACCTACGTTTTCATGGTGTATAATGATTTGTATACATTGTTGGATTCAATTTGCTAACATTTGGTTGAGGAATTTTGTGTCTAAGTTCATAAGTGGTATTGGTCTATTGTTTTATTTTTCTGTAATGTATTTGTCTGGTTTTGGTTTCTGGGAAACTGGCCTCGTGAAAATTAGTTGGGAAGTACTCCCTCTTATATTGTCTGGAAGAACTGCAAAATTGGTGTTACTACTTTAAATATATAGTAAGTCTCCAGTGAAACTCTCAGGACCTGGAGATATCTATTTCCACCCCACAGGGTTTTGTTTGTTTGTTTGAGATGGAATCTCTCTCTGGTGCCCAGGCTGGAGTACAGTGATGCAATCTCAGCTCACTGAAACCTCCGCCTCCCAGGTTCAAGTGATTCTCCCACCTCAGTCTCCCGAGTAGCTGGGACAAGTGTGTACTACTTTGCTTAGCTTAGTTCAAAATACTTATTAATTTCCAGCCTGGGCAACGTGACAAAACCCTATCTCTATAAAAAATAAAAACAAAATTAGCCGAGTATGGTGGCATATGCCCGTGGCACCAGCTATTTTGGGGACTAAGGTGTGAGGATCACTTGATCTCAGGAGGTGGAGGCTGCAGCAGCCATGATCATGCCACTGCACTCCAGCCTGGGTTACAGCAAGACCCTGTCTAAAAAAACGAAACTTACTAATTTCCCTTGTAATTACTTTTTTGACCTTATGGATTATTTATAACCGTATTGTTTAATTTCCAAATACGGGAGTTTTCTAGATTTTTTTTTGTTATTTCTAGTTTAATTCATTGTCAAAGAGCATACCCTGAATACTTTTAATTATTTGAAATTTATTGAGAATTGTTTAATGCTTCGGAATATGATCTTAGTGCTTGTTCCAAATGGACTTTAAAAAGAGTGTGTATTCTGATGTTTGGGGCAGAATGTTATATAAATTTTAATTGGGTCATGCTAATTGATAATGTACAAGTCTTATATATCCTGCTGATTTTCTGTCCACTTGTTCTCTCAATTACTGATAGTGATGTGTGGAAATCTCCACGTGTAACTGTAGACTTGTTTACTTCTCCTTTGAGATCTAACTTTTTTGCTTCATGCATTTGATGCTACGTTATTAGGTGCATACTCATTTGAGATTGTTATGTCCTCTTGGTGCAGTGACATTTTTATCTTTTTGAAATGTTCTTCTTTCTCCCTATTAATATTCCTTATCCTGAATTCTGCTTTGTCTAACTAACACAGCCACTGCTATGGTCTGAATGTTGGTAGTCTCTCCAAATTCATACGTTGAAACTTAACTCCCAAAGTGATGGTATTAATAAGGGGGGCCTTTGGGAGGTGATATATTTTTTTTTGAAGGAACTCTGCCCTCATGAATAGAATCAGTGCCTTTATAAAAGGCTTGATCCTTATAAAAGAGGCCAGGCTTATGCTTTTTGCCATGTGAGGACACAGCACAAAGGTGTCATCTATGAGGAACCAGCTCTCACCAGGCACCAAATCTGCTGGCATCTTGATCTTGGACTTCCCAGCCTCAGAACTATAAACTGTTGTTTGTAAGTCACCCATCCTAAGATCTTTCTTATGGTAACTCAACCAGACTGAGACAGGTAGTCTCATTTGTTTTTATTAATGGTTGCACGGGAATATCATTTCCCATCCTTTAATTTGTTACTTAGAGTGAGATTCCTGCAGTGAGCCGAGATCGTGCCACTGCACTCCAGCCTGGGTGAAGAGCAAGACTCTGTTTCAAAAAACCAGTGAGACAACATATAGTTGGTTTGTTTTTTAAAATCCAGTCTAATAATTTCTGCCTTTCAATTGTATTGTTTAGTCAATTTACACTTAATGCAATTATTATTATTATTATTTTATGTATTTATTTTTTTGAGACGGAGTCTCGCTCTGTCACTCAGGCTGAAGTGCAGTGGCACAATCTCAGCTCACTGCAATCTCCACCTCCCAGGCTCAAGTGATTCTCCTGCCTCAGCCTCCCGAGTAGCTGAGATTACAGGCGTGCACCACCACGCCCAGCTAATTTTTGTATTTTTAATAGACACACAGTTTTACCATGTTGACCAGGCTGATCTTGAATTCCTGACCTCAGGTGATCTGCCCGCCTTGGCCTCCCAAAGTGCTGGGATTACAAGCGTGAGCCACTGTGCCCAGCCACTTAATGCAATTATTGATTTAAATAGTCTATTACTTTTTTAAAAAAAGATATGAAAAATGAGAAGCCTTTCATATTTATCCACATGTTTAGCAATTCTACATTTTTCTTTCCTTTTTATTTTGCATGATTTTTCTTCAGACTAAAGAACTTTCTTTGGTACTCTTTATAGTACAGGTTTACTGGTGATGAATTCTCTCAACCTTTGTCTGAAAAAACTCTTCAGTTTACTTTCATTTTTGATATTTTTGCAGAGTATAGAATCCTAGGTTGACAGTTTTTGTCCCCTAGTACTTAAAAAATGTCACTTCTTTGTCCTCTGGCCTGCGTGGTTTCTGACAGGAAATGTTAGTCATTCTTTTCTTTGTTTTTCTTTATATAATAATTTTGGGGAGCAGCTTTTAACATTTAACATATGTTCTTTAGTCACTGCTTCTCCGAAATTTGATTATGATCTATCTTGGTGCAGTTTTCTGCCGGGGTCCAGGAACTTTTGGGATCTGAGGGTCTTCTAGTTTTCGTCAAACTTGAGAAATATTTGACCGTTAATTATTGACGTATCTCCTCACTTGTGACCTTTCTGGGCTCCCTTACAGACACGTTAGACTGCTTGATACTATTCCATGGGTCACTGATGCTGGCTTCACGTTAAAAAATCTGTCTCTTTCTTCAAATCATTTTTACTAAGTTCCCAAGTTCACCAATATTTTCTTCTGCTGTGCCTTATCTGCTGTTAATGCTGTCCAGAGTATTCTTTATTTCAGATACTGTGTTTTTCATCTCTAGAGGTTCCATATGGGTTTTGTTTTCTTCCATCTCTCTCTTAATTATGTTTATGTGTATTCACGTTAAACATAAAACACTATGTTTATCATTTATTGTCTAGAGACTGTATTCTCTGCATTCTTTTCTTTCCCTCCCTCCCTCCTTCCTTCCTTCCCTTCCTTCCTTCCTTCCTTCCCTCTCTTCCTTCCTTCCTTCCTTCCTTCCTTCCTTCCTTCCTTCCTTCCCTCCCTCCCTCCCTCCCTCCTTCCTTCTTTCCCTCCTTCCTCTCTTCCTCTCTTTCTCTCTTTCCTTTTTGAGACAGTGTCTTGCTTTGTCACCCAGGCTGGAGTGCAGTGGCATGATCATGGCTCACTGCAGCCTCGACCTCCCAGGGTTAAGCAATCCTCCCACTTCAACCTCCAGAGTAGCATGCATCACCATGCCTGGCTAATTTCTTTGTACTTTTTGTAGAGACAGGGTTTTGCTATATTGCTTAGACTGGTCTCCAACTCCTGGGCTCAAGTGTTCTCTGCATTCTTGAGCATCTGGAGCACAATAGCTGCTTTAAAGGTTTTTACTATTTCATTGTCTCTGTCATTTCTAGGTTTATTTCTTTTGATTGGCTTTTCTGTTGGGTATAGATTATATTTTCCTACAGGCCTGGTGATTTTGTTTGGGTCTCAGGATACTATGAATTTTTACATTGTTGGGTGCTGCATTCTGCTGTGTTCTTTTAAAAATGTTTGCCTTTGGTCTGACATGTAGTTAAGTCACTGGGAATTAGTTTGATTCTTTTGAAGCTTGCCTTTCAGCTTTGTTAGGATGAATTAGAGCAGCAATTTAGTCTAAGGATAATTTAGTCCCATTACTTGGGTAATTCCCTTTGGAGGACTCTGTCCTATGCCTCGTATATGCCCATTCCTAGGTGAGCTCTGGGCACGGTATGTCCCACTGCTGAATTATAGTCCTTGATCTGGTCTTTGGAGTTTCACCCAAACATGTGCATCTCAGGATTCAGTGAATGATTTGAAGGGACCCCACTGGAGATCCCTGGAGATCTTCCTCTGTGCCTCTCTCTCCTTTCCAGTATTCTGCCCAATGGATTTCACCTCTTCAATCTCCCAGAACTGCAATTTCTTTTTCCTTTACTCAGTGAGACAAGTGGGTTCTGTTGGGGTTTCTCCTCCCTGTGCTGTATCCTGGAAACAGAATTCCAAGAATCCAGGAATCCATGAGGTAGGGCTCATCTTATGTGTTTTCTCTTCTCTCTGTGAAGAGAAGAGAAGCCCTTTTCTGCTGGTTATCAAATGTCTGAAAAATAGTTGCTTTACATATTTTATCTGTTTTGTTTTTTGTAGTTGTTTATGGTAGGAGAGCAGTTCTTATAGCAGTTAGCCTTCTAGCTCAGAAGCAAAAACTCACTGTGCTTTTCCATAATTTTTATGACTGTCATTGGAAATGTATACTTCTATATGATCTTGAAGACCAGTTTCTTTTACAAAACCCTGTACCATAAGAATTATAAGTGAAACGTGGACTCTCTATATTACTTTTTGGAAATTTGACTTTATGTTATTTTGCCTCCTTAGCCAATAATATATTTTGCTGTTCCTTTACTTGGGTGTTGCTTTATATCCTTCAATAACACTTTATAAATCTTTCCCCATGTAGGCTGTGTGCAGCGGCTCATGCCTGTAATCCCAGCACTTTGGGAGGCCGAGGCGGGCGGATCACTTGATGTCAGGAGTTCAAGACCAGCCTGGCCAACATAGTGAAACCCTGTCTCTACTAAAAATACAAAAATTAGCTGGGCGTGCTGACAGGCGCCTGTAATTCCATCTACTCGGGAGGCTGAGGGAGGAGAATCGTTTGAACCTGGGAGGCGAAGTTTGCAGTGGGCCGAGATTACGCCACTGCACTCCAGCCTGGGTGACAGAGTGAGAGTCCATCTTAAAAAAAAAAAAAAAAAAGGAATTATAACTGAAACATGGACTGTCTGTATTACTTTTTGGAAATTTGACTTTGTTATTTTGCCTCCTTAGCCAGTAACATATTTTGCCGTTCCTTTATCTGGGTGTTGCTTTATATCCTTCAGTAACGTTTTATAAATCTTTCCCCATGTAATCTGGACTTTTTTGTTCTTTATTTCTAAGATTTTATACTTTTAAAACGTAACATTTTCCTATTTCCACCTCTATCTCCTTATTGCATACACAGAAAAAAACATCAATTTTAAACTTATTTTGAATACAGTTATATTACATTTCCTTGTTAATTCTAGTTTTTAAAATGTCAATTGCTTGTAGGGTTTTCTTGGAAAATGATTGAATCATTGGCAGAATGCAATAACGTTATCTCCATTTTTCCAATATTTATCCTTACTTTTATTTTTTTCTTATTTCTCTCATAGAACATCTAAAACAAGATTGAATTATTATGGTGACAGTGATGATCCACATCTCATTGTTTTAGTATTTCACCATTTAGAATGGTGTCTACTATTGAATATTATTAAGTAATCTTATCATATTTAAATAATTTCCCTATGTTTATTTTACTCAGAGTTTTTTTATTATTATTATTAATGACCCCTAAATTGTATTAATGCCTTCTCAGGAGTTGTTAAAACTATAATTCTTTATTTTTTCTCTAGTAATTTGTTGATATAGTTAATTATTTAGGTAGATTTCCTTGGAATAAACCCTACTTAGTGATAGTGGTGTGTGTGTGTGTGCTTCGAGATGGAGTCTCATTCTGTTGCCCAGGCTGGAGTGCAGTGGCACGATCTTGGCTCACTGCAACCTCTGCCTCCCAGGTTCAAGTGATTCTCCTGCCTCTGCCTCCCAAGTAACTGGGACTACAGGTGCACGCTACCAAGCCCAGGTAATTTTTTGTATTTTTAGTAGAGACGAGGTTTCACTGTGTTAGCCAGGAGGGTCTTGATCTCCTGACCTCGTGATCCGCCCGTCTCAGCCTCGCAAAGTGCTGGGATTACAGGTGTGAGCCACCATGCCCGGCCCATAGTGTGTTTTCCAATGCACTGCTAAATTCTACTTGCTAATATTGTAGGCACAAGTTTTCAATCTATGTTCATAAATGCAATGAGGGTGTATATATGTTTTTCATTGGTCCTCTGTCAGGCTTCAGTGTGAAGTTTATCATGGCTTCATAAAATGCCCTGGAGAGCTTTCCTAATTTTTCTGTAGTCTAGAATAATTTTAGAGCAGCAGTTCTCACAAGTGTGGTCCATTGAGGGGATTGGTGAGGTCAAAGCTATTTTTACAATAACGCTAACATTATTCGCCCTTTTCTCTATGTTGACATTTGCACTGGAGATAGAAAAACAACAGCCAGTGTGCTGGTAACATTAGCATGGACCAAAATACCAGCAGAAAACCTTACCAGCCATCATAGTCTTCACTGCCATACGACCACGAAAAAAAAAAAAAAAGCCAGTTTCACTTAAAGATGTTTTCAATAAAGCAGTAGAAATTATTAATTTTGTTAAATCTTGACACTTGAATAAGCATCTTTTTAATATTCTATGTGATGAAACAGGAAGTACACAGAAAGCACCCCTGCTGCATACAGAAGTATGATGGTTGGCTTTAGAAAAAGCGTTGTGCAGTTGAATTGCAAACTGAACTAGCTTTTTTCCCCAAGGAATATTGCTTTTACTAGAAAGAATAAGCAACAGACAAACTATGGTTACTTAGAGTTGGGTATCTGGTGGACTTTTTTTTTCTTTTTATGGCATCTCACTTGTGTGTGTGTGTTTTCTTTTCTTTTTTTTATATATACTTTAAGTTCTGGGATACATGTGTAGAACGTGCAGGTTTGTTACACAGGTATACATGTGCCATGATAGTTTGCTGCACCCATCAACCCATCACCTACATTAGGTATTTCTCCTAATGTTATCCCTCCCCCAGCCCCCTACCCCCCGTAAGCTCTGGTGTGTGATGTTCCCCTCCCTGTATCCATGTGTTCTCATTGTTCAACTCCCACTTATGAGTGAGAATGTGTGGTGTTTAGTTTTCTGACCTTGTGATAGCTTGCTGAGAATGAGGGTTTCCAGCTTCATCCATGTCCCTGCAAAGGACGTGAACTCATCCTTTTTTATGACTGCATAGTATTCCATGGTGTATATGTGCCACATTTTCTTATTCCAGTCTAACATTGATGGACATTTGGGTTGGTTCCAAGTCTTTGCTACTGTGAACAGTGCTGCAATAAACATACATGCGTATGTGTCTTTATTGTAGAATGAGTTATAATCCTTTGGGTATACGCCCAGTAATGGGATTGCTGAGTCAAATGGTATTCCTAGTTCTGGATACTTGAAGAACTGCCACACTGTTTTCCACAATTGTTGAACTACTTTATACTCTCCGGTGGACATTTTTTTGCAAATGAACAAAGTGTCATTTGAGGAAACCACCAGACACTATTTGTTGCTAGTGATAAAAGTGAGCTTTCAGTAAAAATCAGCATTTTGAAAAGTTGCATCTGTCACCATGAGCTTGATGTCTTCCCAGGGATTAAAAGGCTTTTCTGGCCAGGCATGGTAGCTCATGCCTGTAATCCTAGCACTTTGGGAGGCTGAGGCAGGCGGATCACTTGAGGTCAGGAGTTGAAACCAGTCTGGCCGACATGGTGAAACTTGGTCTCTATTAAAAATACAAAAATTAGCCGGGCATGGTGACACGCACCTGTAATGCCAGCTATTTGGGAGGCTGAGGCAGGAAAATTGCTTGATCCCGAAGGGTGAAGGTTGCAGTGAGCCAGGATTACTTCAGCCTGATGACAGGGCAAGACTTTGTCTCAAAACAAAACAACAAAAAAGGCTTTTTTTTTTTTTTTTTGATGAGACAAAGGAGGTGGTATTAATGAATGTGATTTTTAAAATACTGTGTAATAAAATGTGTCAACATTTGAAAGATCTGCATACAGCACTGAACTCATATTTTCCAAATGACCAATGGATTCTGTTACAAAATCATGTGTGAGTAAAAGATCCATCCAAAATTCAAGACAGACTGGTGGATTTTAATGTTTCAGATTCCACATTGCAATTAACTCTTAAAAATGACTGCTAGTCAAGCTTGGATGTAACAGCAAAGAAGAATTTCCACGATAATCTAATTAAGATACTTTTCTCTATTCTAACTACATATCTCTGTGAGGTTAGATTTTCTTTATATACTTCAACCAAAATAATATACCACAACAGATCGAATGGAGAAGTAGATAGGAGAATCCTGTGTTCTTCCACTAAGGGAGACATTAAGGAAGTTTGCAATAATGTAAAATAATGCCACTTTTCTCATTAAAATTTTTGCAACTAACTGTGCTTTTCACAAAAACATGTTGTTTGTATTAATACATAATGTGTTCGTTATATGATTTTAAATGAATTAGTTTTTTAAAATTTCTGGTTTTATTTCTAGTATGACAAATATCAAGAGCTACAACCCAGGGAAAGTCTTTTTGGGGTCCTCCAGAGTTTTTAAGAATGGAAAGGGGTTCTGAGACCTAAAAGTTTGAGAACAACTTGCTCAAATCATGCTAGAAGTAGTTGTTCTTCAAAGGCTGCATAGATCTCAACAGGAAAACATCTGGATCTGGCGCCTTTATAAATGGGGGTCTACAATCTCATTGCTTTCTCTCTGTTCTATTTGCTTATTTAAGTTTTCTACTCTTTATTGGTTAATTGTGATAACTTAGATTTTTGCTAGGAAATCATCCATTTCTTCTAGGGTTTCAAGTTTATTGCCATTGAGTTGCAGGCAGTATTTCACACATTTCCTTCAAGTACTTTTGCATTCTTGGTTATTTCTTCTTTCTTTCTTTCTTTTTCTTTCTTTCTTTCTTTTTTTTGAAACAGAGTCTCATTCTATCATCCAGGCTGGAGTGTAGTGGCGCGATCTCAGCTCACTGCAAACTCCGCCTCCTGAGTTCAAGTGATTCTCCTGCCTCAGCCTCCCGAGTAGCTGGGATTACAGGTACGTGCCACCACACCAGCTAATTTTTGTATTTTTAGTAAAGACGTTGACCAGGATGGTCTCGATCTTCTGACCTCAAGTGATCTGCCCATCTTGGCGCCTCCCAAAGTGATGAGATTACAGGTGTGAGCCATGGCGCCCAGCCTCCTTTCTTAATCTAATCTTGAATTTGTTCTCTTTTTCTCTTGACCTCCCTCTTTACTTTGTTTTATTTCAAATATACCACTAATAAAATGGTATAAAAGATTTGGGAGAAAGAGAATAGAAGGACAGATAACAGCAGACAAGAAATGGCACAGAATAAGAAAAGGGCACTGGCTATGGTATATGGGCTACCCCCCATCCGATCACTGTGAATGTTCAAGAAAAAACGACAGCACTGGGGGTTGTCAGCTGGTATCAGTCTCAGCCTGGGCATCATAGGGCTGACTGATGTTTGCAGATCTACCAGGATCCAAGATCTTCTCACCTTTTAACATTCTTTTTTGGTTTTGTTTTTTGAGATGGAGTTTCACTCTTGTCACCCAGGCTGGAGTGCAGCAGCGCGATCTCGGCTCACTGCAACCTCCACCTCCTGGGTTCAAGCCATTATCCTGCCTCAGCCTCCTGAGTAGCTGGCATTACAGGTGCCCGTCACCACACCTGGCTAATTTTTGTATTTTTAGTAGAGGCGGGGCTTCACCATGTTGGCCAGGCTGGTCTTGAACTCCTGACCTCAGGTGATCCACCCACCTAGGCCTCCCAAAGTATTGGGATTACGGACGTGAGCTACTGTGCCTGGTTCAAATTTTAACATTCTTAATTTCAATTCTGTTGGCGTTACCAGACTTGGACCAGGCCAGGGAGTAACTCTCATTAGCCATATCCACAAAAATAACTGATGTAAAAACTAGAATGCCAATTTAATAATTCCCTACCAAATGGTCAATCATATCCATGAGTCCAGAACAAAGCATTTCTTTACTTTGCGAGCGAATGGTTGTGTTTCTTTGGGAATCCTCTTGAAGATGCATCTGTAAGAAAATGAGGAAGGCTGGGTTTGGCAGAGGGAGAAGCTGGACTGCAAAGAAGTTGCAACTGAGACCTTCTGTCATGCTCCAGGGGCGTGCACTGGAGCTAGATAGAATGACCCTTTAGAGTAGAGGTGAGGCAATGGAGTCAGGCTTTTGAATCTCCGCATCAGTCATTGGTTGTGGATGCCCCCTGGAGTGTGGTAACCTTGGCTGAGGTGGGTCCCTGCAGCTGAGACTGGTCCCTGCCGCCTGGGGTCATGCCATTGCAGGGTGTAGCTGTATGCCCTCAGCAACCCTTGTTCCCAGCAGATGGGGGACAGGTGCATTGGCCTGAAGAGAATATCTGAACCACTATGGTGGTTGTAACATATTGGTTGTAAGATGCATCCTGAATTCAGAAACATTAAAATTAAAAAAAAAAAAAGAGCACCTTAAAAATGCCAAAATATGGTAGAAGGATTCAGTGGTGTTTTTTGGAAACGGGACACAAGCCAGACTCTAGGAAGAACCAGATTGGAGAATTGGAGATCTGCAGGGAAGGGCCCAGGGATTATTCTTCATGGTTTACTCTTCATGTGTCTTCTTGTACATCTATTTCACTCTTTTTTCTTGATATTCCAAGTTTCTTTGCTAAACAATTTTCTGGTAACCAACCAATATGGGAGGTGTGGATCATGGCCAGTGCTGTGCTGGAAATATTTAAAATATGGCCTCTTGGGGGAAAAAAAAGGTGTGCACATATATTCATATAATTTTTACTGACATAAAGCATGCAGAGGACACAGTTTATAAATAATAATAAACTGCCCAATACTCTTTATTGTAAATTCCGTATAGCGCATTGAATCTCCCAGAATGCTTTCATTGATTTTCACAACTCTCCTGCATCCCTAGCCAATGTATGGTTATAACTGATGAACACATCCAGCTCTGTCTGACATGAATGCTGGCTGATATTTTGGCTTCAATCAATGAATAAGACAAAAGTGAAACAACGAAGATGTATGTCAGAACTTCACTTGTTTGTCAATGACAGGAGTGACTCAGTTGAATCAGATGATAGTTTTCAAATACTAGAAGACTATTTCCTCATTTTTTTGGTCCTATTTACTAAGTAATGGCTACAGACACAACTCTTTTACATTTAATTTTTCTTTGGGAGGCCAAGGCTGACAGATCACTTGAGGCCAGGAATTCAAGACCAGCCTGGCCAACATGGTGAAACCCCATCTCTACTAAAAATATAAAAATTAGCCGGGTATGGTGGTGCATGCTTGCAGTCCCATCTACTCGGGAGGCTGAGGCACAAGAATCGCTTGAGCCCAGGAGGTGGAGGTTGCAGTGAGCCGAGATTGTGCCACTGCACTGTAGTGTGGGTGACAGAGGGAAATTCTGTCTCAATCAATCAATCAATCAATCAATTTAATTTTTATCAGTGGTTCTCCACTAGAGAGAGATTTGGTTTCTCAAAGGACATTTGATGATCTAGAGTTTTTTTTTTTGGTTGTCACAACTAGGGAAAGGATGGGACTGGTGTCTAATGACATGAGGCCAGGGTCATCCCTCAGTGAGGCATTATGGGGCCCAAGGTTGAGAAACCCTGATCTGTATTGTGAACATTTTTTCTATAAACTTTAAAGTTTAGACAGCCAGCAAAAAAAATAGATCAACAGTGTGCCAATTTCTGTGGTGTAAATACTGCCAGTGTGATGGTTAACTTTCTGTGTCAACTTGACGGGCCTAAGGGATGTCCACCCAGATCCCCAGTAAAACATTGTTTCTGGGTGTGTTTGCGAACATGTTTCCAGAAGAGATTAGCATTTGAGTTGGTGGACTGAGTAATGAGTGGGCATCATCCAATTTGTTGCGGGCCAGGAGAGAAGAAGAAGGGTGAATTCTATCTCTCTTTTTTTTATTTATTAATTTTATTTTTTGTAGAGATGGGGTCTTGCTGTGTTGCCCAGGCTGGTCTTGAACACCTGGCCTCAACGAAGCCTCCTGCCTTGGCTTCCCAACGTGTTGGGATTACAGGCATGAGCCACCATGCCTGACCTGTCTCTCTCTTCTTGAGCTGGACATAGCCTTTTACTCCCCTTGGACATCAGAATTCCTGGTTCTTGGGCCTTCAGACTCTGGGACTTATGCTAGCCCAGTCAGCTCAACCTCTCACCTTCCTGTTCTCAGGCCCTCAGACTCTAGTTGAATTATACCCCTGGCCTTCCCGGTTCTTCACCTTGCGGATGGCAGATTGTGGGACTTCACAGCTTCCATAATTGTGTGTGCCAATTCCCATAATAAATCTCTTCTGATAAATCCCTATATATTCTAGTGGCTGTTTCTCTGGAGAACCCTGAGTAATACAGTCACTATGGCTGATTTCCAGTTACCAAGGTGGGGTCCTCAAGCCTGGAACTGGGAGGAGGTCTGCAGGAGCCACCATTTTATAGTAAGTATTTCCACCACAAAGATACAACAGTCATAAATAACTCCAAGAGCATAATAGTAAAAATGTAGTAAAATAAGAATTAGGTTCTGTGTATTTATTACCTTCATTTATATTATCATTTATTTGATTACAAGTAAACTCATTTGATATTTAATAATGGCTGTGTTTGACAACTGACACAAAATTCTCAAAAATGTAACAATTGGCTCTTGTGGGACAGTAGGCACAAGCCCAGTTGAAGTCAAGTGTCTATCACTCCGGAATTCACATTTTAAATATCCTGAGTCTTGGAAGAATCCACTCCATTGCAATTTGAGTTTTCTAGGGAAGGGACTCTGATTGTCTCAGATTGGATCAGTCATTCTCTGTGGTCTAACCCTACAAAGCAGTTTTGTAAAGGTGGCTGGATCCGGAGGGAGCCTGACCCCTTGCCATTAGGAAATTCCCAGAAGCGGCATCACTGGGAGTGGACGGGTGCCCTTCGAGGTGCCTGTGACCGCGCTGTAGATACCACCCACCCAGCCTTCCCGCTCTGCTCTGATTCTCAAGACTCGTGCAGACTGCATTTCAGACTGCAAATGCACTTCGTTCGCCCCAGGAGATGACAAAATAATGTATTAGGTCAGCAGTTCTCAAAATGAGGTCCCTGGATCAACAGCATCCGTCTCCCTCGGGAGTTTGTTCAAAAAGTAAATTCTTGGGTCCTACCCCAAGCCTAGGGAAAGACAGGGTCTGGGGTTGGGGAGCAGCCATCTGTGTTTCAAAAAGTCTTCCAGGTTATCTTGAAGCACATTAAGGATTGAGAGCCACTGTATTGAATCCCAGAGCTTTTCTCTGCTGTTTAAGTTACATTCCATCTCTTAGGGCAGCAACAGAACAAATCCAGGTGATCCTGATTCAATCTGGCATTTCCCTCCAGCCTCCAGAAATGACACATAATTTCCTAGGATGAGTTACCTCTACAGAGGAATAGCTCATCAATCCTATACTGATTTTTACTTTTTTCTTTTAGATGACTGATTTTTAATTTCTGCAATTATAACCGCCTATACACTATTAAACCTTACATAATTTAACTTTTTAACTTTTCAAGATCTATTTCTCAATTCCCCGACTAGCTGGCTATCTCTTTGCAGGCAGGGTCTATGTTTTGGTTTAGGTCACAGAAGCTAATGTGGTACAGAGCTCATATATAAGATATTTAAATATTGGATGGAATAACTATGGAAATTTAAAAAATTCTTTGATCCTTTGCTTTCTTTTCTAGGTATTCCTCAAAATTTGTCATATACAATGTCTAAAGTAGACATGCTAGAAAATTTATAAATAGTCTAAATAATAAACAGAAAAAGACCGATACCTGAATTCCACCCCACCCCACCCCGTATGATGAGATTTGTACCAAATTGTGGTATAAAGCAGAAAATAAGAATCTCCAATTGTTCTACTGTCCAGATAAAAACTTGATATTTTGGTACGTTTCCTTCCAATCAATGTTTTATTATGTCTATATGTTTTTGTTAAAGAGCATATGTCTATGTTTTTGTTAAAAAGCAGAGACTATATGCTATAAAGTTTCATTATTCTACTTTTGAACTGAACATTTGTATCATGGGCATTCCCACTGAATTTTTAAAAACATGGTTTTTAATGATGCCATCTTATTTGATTGTATGTATAAACCATATTTTATTTAACTGTTCCTACATTTAGAACACTTGGATTGTTTCCAAGTTTTCATTTTTATTTCTTATTTATTTATTTTTGTTTTAGAGATAGTGTCTCACTCTGTCACTCAGGCTGGAGTGCAGCGTGCGATCAATGCTCACTGTAGCCTTGAACTCCTGGGCTCAAAGTGATCTTCCTGCCTTGGCTTCCCAAAGTGCTGGGATTACAAGTGTGAGCCTCTGTACCCAGTCCCAATATTTCACTTTTTAAATGACGATTGTGATGAAATGGGATGCATTTTTTTTTTTTAAATGAATATGGTCTCTCTTAGGGTCAGGGTGATTTGTTCTTTTAAGTGTTTCTTTTCTTTTCTTTCTTTCTTTTGTTTTTTTTGAGACAGAGTCTTACCCTGTCGCCCAGGCTGGAGTGCAGTGGCATGATCTTGGCTCACTGCAATCTCTGCCTCCCAGGTTCAAGCGATTCTCCTGCCTTAGCCTCCTGAATAGCTGGGACTACAGGCGCATGCCAACACGCCCAGCTAATTTTTGTGGTAGAGACAGGGTTTCACCATGTTGGCCAGGATGGTTTGGATCTGTTGATCTCGTGATCCACCCGCCTTGGCCTCCCAAAGTGCTCGGATTGCAGGCGTGAGCCACTGCGCCCGGCCTCTTTTAAGTATTTCTAAATGCTCCTGAATATTTTTTCCCCTCCCTTTTGAATGGAAAAGCTTGCTTGTCAGTTGCTTGTTCAAGTATTTCTCTCTACCACTCGTTGATCTCAGGCCTTAATCAGGCTTGAGTGCACATGTTTACATAAACATAGAAATCAACGAAAGTCTAAAATGTAAGAGGAGGCTGTTAACTGTAGCTGGTACCTTCTCTGGTTTACACTGATAGTTTCCCAGCTGGCCAGCCGTCGTGTTCTCTGTAAACCTCCATTGCTGTTACTGGTCATCTGTCTTAACCCTTTAGGTTTTTTTTTGTGTCTAAGAATCCCTAATCCCTAAATCAGGAAAATGCTAATAAATTATTATTTGCTCATTGAATGAGTGACCTGGGAAACCCGTATTCATACAGGAGTGTTGCCATATTTAGTTCAAGGACATTTTCCTATGTTGGCTTATTTCTGGCAAAAGTCAGGTATATTTTATTTTATTTTGTTTTGTTTTTGAGACAGGGTCTTGCTCTGTCACCCAGGCTGGACTGCAGTGGCACGATCCCCACGCACTGCAACCTCCACTTCCCGGGTTCAAGCAATTCTCTTGCCTCAGCCTCCTGAGTAGCTGGGACTGCAGGCACCTGCCACCACACCTGAGTAATTTTTGTATTTTCAGTAGAGACGGGGGTTTCACCATGTTTGCCAGGCTGGTCTCGAACTCCTGACCTCGGGTGATCCACCCACCTCGGCCTCCCAAAGTGCTGGGATCACAGGGGTGAGCCACCGCATCCGGCCTCGGGTATCTTTTAGATGAATTATCACCGACAGCCGCCTACCCCCGCCGCCCCGCACGACTTTCTAAATTGAAAGGAACAATTCAATTGTTCATTTTTTTTGTTTTGTAAAGCATTTTACCCCTTATCAGTTGACTGAACAGAATATTTCTTACCTTTTTTGAGTAAGAAAAACAAAACGTCAAATATTGTTCAATTATGATTTAACAAAAACAATTTTTAAACGTGCTTCAATGACATGAAACAAAAAATAAGTCCACTGTAAACAAATTTTAGGGACTTAAAAATTCTCTGACATACTTTTCCTCTTCAATTTAACTTTTTTCCCTTGGGTTGGGCTTAAAAAAAAAGGAATTTCTGATTACCTCTCCAATCATGTCACTGAAAAAAAAAAAACTTGATTGCTGAACACGTGACCAAAAAAGTGATTAGTCAGCTTGAGGTAAATGCTCAATTATCACCAAGATTGGTAAGCAATCTAAAACAGAGGGAGTGGAGATAAATTGACTTCCAAACTGCCTTAAATGGATGTAGTCGTTTAAATTCACAGGAAATTTAACAGGGTAGTAATGAACACTGCTCTTTGACTCTATTGTTACAAGTTAGTATTGTTATTTAGATTTTTCTCATCCTTTAGTACACTAATTTTGCAAGCAAGTAACTTCAGAAACCCTAATGTAAATTTCCAGTTAATAAAGATCTTGATTTAACTGGCATTATTGAGGTGTTCTTCGAGAAGGCTTTTGGAACGGAACTAGCAGGTGCAGAGGGTACTATAAAGACCCGGGTTTCTGTCCACGTTCACGTAAACCTCTCTACAAGGGGAACTACAGGCGCGCTGCCGGAGGGCGCCGCCAGGGGGCACTGACGCACAGTTGCTTGGGCCACTACAGGCGCCCCGGGGCGCTCTCGTCCCCTCTCTCTCTCTCTCTCTCTCATCTCAACTTCCGCCGGAAGCGGCCCTGTCAGTTGTTGTCTTCAGGTGTTCGGGCTAGTTGCACTGTGTATTCAGTGGGTTCGCGGCAGCCGGCCGAGTGAGGCGGGGTTCGAGGAGCTGGAGCGGGAAACTGGAGCTTAGATTCTGGTAGTGAGATGGACATTCTGAAATCAGAGATCCTTCGGAAGCGGCAGCTGGTGGAGGATAGGAACCTGCTGGTGGTGAGGACCCTGTGGTCGTGGGGGTCGGGATGGGAGAGTGAGTGTGTGTGTGTCAGGGTTCTGGGGTGAGGGTGACGATACTCAGAGGATTCGGGGCGGGGAAGGGGCTTAGCGAGTGTCCTGCCACTATCCCTGGGAGGCCCCCTTTGGATCCAACCCGTGGCGTCTCTGAGGCTGGAGAATAGAGTCTGGGGGCAGGGAACTGGAGTCCCATTCGTTACTGACTTCCTAAAGCTGGGTCAAAAGGAAAACACCTGGCTCTGGGAGCGGGAACCTGAGGCCAATGAACGCCCACGTCCAAAAGCCAAACCAAGAGGAAAATCCGCATCTTCCCATCACCGAGTAGCAGAAGCTCCAAGCTGCTGCTCTCCCCGCATCCTTCCTTTCCCACCGCCTCTCGGATGGGAACGGAACGTGCCCTGCACTGGCCGCGGGCCAAACACGGGCCATCCCTTCATCAGCATAGGAAGCCAATTCACCTGTCTTTAGCCACAGGCTCAAACCCTTCATCCGGATAAGGGGTAGCTGGTAGGGACCTCAGAAAGCGTACCTAAAACCCAGAAAACTTTGTAACCGGGGCCTCGAGCCGCTTGCTCGGGCCCACTCGCGCCCTGTGGAGTGCTATCTCGCGTTAAAAAGTCCCTGCTTTTGCTGCTTCATTCTTGTGTTTTGTGACTTTCTTTGTGCGTTTTGTCCAGTTTTTTGTTCAAAACGCCAAGGACCAGGACAAAGTACACTCGCAGCCTTCCTTCTGGTAACTGCTCGGGAGCCTTTAGGGATGCAAATGTGGGAACTGCAGGAAAACCCGAGGCTTTGGCTGTTTCCCCCCGACTGACCTTGTGCTCTTCCAGTTTACCTAATTGCCCCCTATCCCCACTCCCATCCTTCGGCATTCTTCAGACGTGCCTCAGTTCTCCTGAGAGTTCCCTTCTGTCGCCTTACGTAGGGTTTGTGCCCAATTGAAACATGGAACGCTGAAATCCCAGCACTTTGGGAAGCCAAGGTGGGCAGACCACCTGAGGTCAGGAGTTCGAGACCAGCCTAGCAAACATGGTGAAACCCCGTCTCTACTAAAAATGCAAAAATTAGCTGGGCGTGGTGGTGCGCGCCTGTAATCCCAGCTACTCAGGAGACTGAGACAGGAGAATCACTTGAACCTGGGAGGCGAAGGTTGCAGTGAGCCGACATCGCATCACAGCACTCCTCCCTGGGCGACAGAGTGAGACACCGTCTACAAAAAAAAAAAAAAAAAATTCCTTCTAGCCAGGTGTGGTGGTGTGCGCGTCTAGTCCCAGCTGCTTGGGAGACCAAGTCGGGAGGATCGCTTGAGCCCAGGGGTTCAGGCTGCAGTAAGCTATCATCGTGCCAGTGCACTCCAGCCTGGGTGAGAGAGCCAGTCCCTGTCTCTAAAAAAAAAAAAAAAAAAAAAAAAAAAAAAAAATAAGTAAGTAATAGAAGTTCCTTTTTAATAGTAAATCCCAATTTTTTAGTTCTATTCCTTCTTCTTCCCTCTTCTTCAACACAAAAGTCTGTAGGCCTGCTCTTCACTGATGGGAATGCTAAGACTCTTGGAAAGGTACTAAAAAGGGAGAGAAAGAATTACATGATTTAGGAACTTTCTGAAGATGATCTCCCTTACTTTATGGTGTAACAGTGGCAGTTTAAAGCCACTGCCTTGATTCTTGCTAAGACTTTAGCAAATTTACCATTGCTTTTCACCTACAGTGCAGATGTCATCAGATCGAGCAGGCAGATAATGCCTTAGTATAGAAAACAGTTTTGACTTCATGAGTCCTCTCTGAGGGTCTTCAGGACCCATAGAAATCTGTGCATCACAGAACATCTGACTTAGATATTTGGATGTTGTGTACGATTGATGTATATGATGTAGTGTAAGTAAGTTAGAGTTCTTAGCTTGGTAGATGGCAAATTTCATCATCATTGAAACTTTAAAAACAGAAAGGTGGAGGTAATAGAATACTGTTTGGTAGGTATGGGGAAAAGCTTGTTCATATTTGTAAATTAATATTTTTATGTCTACTGCAGGAACCTTTTTGCTGAGTGGTTGGGAGTATTTTAAATGTAGGTATTGGAATGCACAGCTGATAGGAAGGGCCAGGGTGTTGAAATCTAAGTGCTTTAAAGGGAAAAGTGAATCACAAAATATTCAGCCCACCCTCAGGGTTCACAACATGAATATTTGCATAATCATGTTCTTCGTCATTGAAGTGGACCAATTTGTAAAAATAATCATTTAAAAAAAATTCTTTATATTCTTTTTTTTTTTTGAGATGGAGTCTTGCTCTGCCACCCAGGCTGGAGTGCAGTGGCCGGATCTCAGCTCACTGCAAGCTCCGCCTCCCGGGTTTACGCCATTCTCCTGCCTCAGCCTCCCGAGTAGCTGGGATTACAGGTGCCCGCCACCTCGCCCGGCTAGTTTTTTTTTGTATTTTTTTAGTAGAGACGGGGTTTCACCGTGTTCACCAGGATGGTCTCGATCTCCTGACCTCGTGATCCGCCCATCTCGGCCTCCCAAAGTGCTGGGATTACAGGCTTGAGCCACCGCGCCCGGCCTAAATCTTTATATTCTTTAGGGTCATTTATAATTTATATAAGCTTTTCCTGGGTGTCTTTCATTTTTTAATTTGGTAGTTGATTGAATTATCACATAATTCCAGCCAGAAGATAAGACTGATTTTTCCAATCACAGAGCAGTTCAGACCAACAAAGGGCATACATGAAATGGGAATTAAAATACCGACATTCGACCAGGAGCGGTGGCTCACGCCTGTAATCCCAGCACTTTGGAAGGCTGAGGTGGGTGGATCACGAGATCGAGACCATCCTGGTTAACACAGTGAAACCCCGTCTCTGCCAAAAATACAAAAAAAAAAAAAAAAAAAAAAAAAGGCTGAGGCAGGAGAATGGCGTGAACCTGGGAGGCGGAGCTTGCAGTGAGCCGATATTGTGCCACTGCACTGCAGCCTGGACAACAGAGGGAGACTCTGTCTCAAAAACAAAACAAAACGAAACAAAAACTGACATTCGTAGTTTCTGTTAACAGTAATGTTAGGCATCATGCAACAAATGTCTTCCAACTTAACTTGTACAACAAGTTACTGTTATTCACATTTACAGATGAGGAAACTGGAAGCTAAGAGAAGTTCCATGACTCTAAGATTACGCAGCTGGCAAGAGACAGGGCCTGGATTTGAACGCTGGCCTGTTCCTACTTCACAGCCTGCTTTGTTAACCTGTACAGATAGAATGGACACTTATTCACCTTACAAACACAGAACTAGTTTTGATAGGGCTAATGTAAGAAAGCAGTGGAAAATTATTAGATTAACATGTAATTTATATTTTTCAAAGTGCTGTATGCTATCTGATTTGAGCTTCACAACTGTTAGTGCACAAGGCAATGCTGTTTTCATGGATGATGAAATTGAGACTTAGAGGGTTACATGATGTTCTCATACTCCTTTGGCCTGCCACGATAGATCTCAAGTCTTAGACCAACTTGAGGGTGAGTACTCTTGCATGATGTAAGATGTAACACACACAACCAGGCATCTTTTCTATTGTGTCCGTGGGAAGACAGTCTTGAAATCTGCAGCTTTATCATTTCATGCAGAATAGTTGCTTTATATCTTTTATCTTTCTGCATCATAGTGTCTGTCAGTAACTTTCAGACTTTTTCACTGCCGTGTTCATAGTAATACATTTCTATATATTGATCTGATGTGAAAAAAGTTTTATGAAATAATTCTTACCACAATTGCAAATGATTTTATCATGTTTTATTCAGTCCTCCTTTTTTGTTATCAGTTATTTAATTAGGTTCTTCTTAAGAAATGTAGAACACCAATTTGTGGGGATAAATTCCATGAGTCAGGGCAAACACAGATCACAGGTGGCCCTGGAGCTGAGGAATAGCTTTGATTTTTGGTAAAATTTGTGAGTCCACAGCTTTCTGATCAATCTCATATTTCTCTTTTTCTGTACTGAAGATCTCAGCTTCCTTGTGTCTGGGCTTCTGCAGCTGCTGCTGCTGCTTGAATAAGCATCAGTGGGATGTTTTGGAATTTTTACATTGCTGATAACAATTTTGGTTGAGGTGGCAATGACAAATTTCTGGTGTTTTCTTGGTAGAGGAACTCGATTGAGGACCAGAGGTCCAGTCACTAGTAACAAGCCACTAGCCAGCTGCTTCAGGAAAATCACCCTCTTGCCTCTGTGGAATCCAGTGAGGATGATCAGAATGGTCCTGGTGGTAATGCTGGCTCGCAGTTTTCTCACGTGTCAGCTGAGGGTTTTTTTTTTTTTTTTTTTTTTTTGCCGTGGCTCAACAGCTTTTGAGACACATTTTCAGTAGGAAAATATCTAGGCATTTTATGAAGTTTAACCACCTGGGTACTACCGTTCTTGTCACCACCAACTAGTTCTGTAACAGTTGCAAGAACCTTCTCCTTTTTCTTTTCAACCTTAGACTTAGCGGCTGAGTACTTCTTCTTACACCCGGCCTTTCCGGAATACACAGCAGATGGGGAATACCTGCCGATTCCTCTGACAAGGACAGGGTTGCGCTGCAATGAGGTTTCCCCTTCCTGGGCTTCTTAGCTTTGAGGTGACCCTTTTTCACCTTACCACCAGCCTCAGCCTTCTTGGCTTCGGGTTTCTTCTCTTTAGAATCTGGCTTCTCAACTTGTTCACCCACCATCTTGCAAGATGGGAAAGAACAAGTCCCTTTGTTTTAATTTTTTAGAAAACACTGGTCGGGGATCAGTAGATTGTCATCATTACCGCATCTGTAGCTGGAAAACAGTTGTCTATGTGGTATTGTTCTTCCAGAAAGAAGAGCCACCTCATCTTTGGTCATTTCAAGTGGTGTCCCAGCTTTTTGTGGTTAATCCTTGATAGTTGAAACAATCAGTACTTAGCTTGTGAGTGCCTCTTTGTCCAACTGCAGAGAAGTGACTAAGATATCCTCTTACCACCTGTCCTAAGATGCCCTGCCTGGTATAACCGCCCTGAGGTAAATGTAGTATCTGCGTTGCTAGAACACCAGTGTTTTGGAGCCTAGAGTTGGTGAGTCTTCATGTAATGCAAAAACCTCATGTGGAAAACCAGGCTGCTCTAGAAACTCAGTGGGGAGTAATGAGTAGTTTTACTAGTTGTAGTTATTAGGATGAGTTATGTGTAGAATTTTAGCTTTTTTTTCCTTCCAGTATTTACTGCATCTTTCCTATATGAAAGATACTACAGTGTGCTGCAATAATAATGCTACAGTAATCAAAACAGCATAGTGCTGGCATAAAGACCAACAATTACATCACTAGAATATAACAGAGCACCCAGAATGGAGCCACCCTTACACAATTGTTTTGAGTTTTGACAAAGACTCCAAAACCAAATGGAAGGAAAGATATTTTCAGTAAATGATGCTGAACAACTGGATATCCATATGGAAAGAGTAAGCAATAACCCCTAACCCACATTATACAAAATATTCTGAAATGGAGGACCAACAGAAGGAATGGCAGGAACCAATATGGGAGACATTGGAAAGTAAAATTAGTAAGGAGAACTCTATACTAGTTCTAATACATTGGAAAATCTAAGTGAAGTAAATGGCTAAAAAGTACAAAAAAATACAAGAAATAGAAAATCTAAGCAAACCAGTAAGTGAGGAAGACATAAGAAGAATCTGTAAGCTAAGAGAAGAAAGTTACTGAAGAAGGAAGGAATGAGCAGTTAAATTGAAGACTGAATGAGATCAGTCAGAGAAGTCCCTTTGGATTTGTACCTTAGACATTATTTATGATCCCAGGGAGGTTTTTTCAGTGAAACAGAATGGATGTCCATATGCTGTGGGGCTGCAAAGAGAAATGGAGGTAAGGAAGTGGACGCGGATTAAACAGTTTAATGTGGTTCTGCTGTAAATGATACCCAGGGCAGAGTCTTGAGCATACTTAAATGATAATTGTCAAAAGCCAGTAGAGAGGGGAAGGATGAATATGTGAAGGAGAAAACAGCATTGATGGTGAGAAGTCCCTGAGGAACTGAGGTCTGAAGTAATTAGGAAGGGATTTGCCCTAGACAGAGGAGGGTTTTCTGTTCCTCTGTGAAATGAAAGGACCAAAGCAGATCCAGGTCAGGACTGTAGTTGGGAGGAATTTGGAGGAGTTCCTGACTGGTCGCTTCCGTAAAGTGAGATGGTTTAGTCATCTGCTGAAAATGAGGGGAGAATGAAAGGATGGGAAGTTCATGAGAATGGAGACAGTGGAATGGTCAGTGTAGACAATAGGAAAGAAAATGAAATGGATGAATACTCCAGGACCAATAGGCAATGTTGAGGCCCAAGTGGTTTTTGCCAGCGTTGTTTTGAGCATGCTGTAAGCGTGGAGAATGCCAAGTGGACTTAAACTTACTGGTCTCAGGTCTCATTCTCAATTATTGATAGCCCCAGAGAGCTTCTGTTTACATAGGACACATTTATTGATAATTACTATATTAGAAATTAAAGCCGGGAAATTAAAAAATGTATATTCCATGTAGAAATGCAATAATAAACCCATAGTATGCTAACAAATATTTTTATGACAAGACGATATTTGCAAAAACAAACACTTTAGTGAGAAAAGTGACATTGTTTTAGAAATCTCTGGCATATTAGACAGTTGGATTCTATTTCTCCCTCCAGTCTGTTGCTGTATGTTGTTTTTGTTCAAGTACATAAGAAAATTCATCCACAGATAAGTAGTTGGAAAAAGGAGTATTTTAATAGCCTTTTCAGGTTTGTGGATATTCTTCTTGATACTACACCAAAACTACACAAGTGGTTTCTTAAAGATCAGTTACAATGTGGATTCTGAAATCATTTCATTGAATTTTTCATCCATTAAAGCCTGTTGATCTATTTTGCTCTTTGGTTGGATCTTTTTACCTACATGTGATTCTGTAACATCTTGATTTTGTAATGTCATGGTTCAGTGAGTTATGCAGATCTTCTTAATGTTGACATTTTCATTAGATAATATTTAAAAATCACGTTTATTAATATCACCACTGATTTCATGGGAAAAGGCTTCAAGTATTGGGAAGCTATTAAGCTCATGGTGCTGGGTACAAGTTTTCTACTTTTCCAGTTCTCAGTTGACAGCTGGAATTTTATCATTGGTGGTAAATACCATCATTGTTTTCTTTTAACTTTAAGCTTGTTTTGTTCAATTCTGAGAAAATGTGAGCGCAATGAAAAACGGGCACATAATGTCTTAGTATATCATGAAAATAAATTTGACCTTGCAAAACCTCTGAAAGAGACTCTGTGGACCACATTTTGAGATGTTCTAGGCTTGAGATTTTGTTAGGTGTGTTCAATGGAATTGAGACATGGTCATCAAAGATAACATAGTCAAAAAGATTGGACCATGGCCTCTGGCCTGGAGATTTTTTCCTTTCTTTCTACATATCAGCCTTTTCTGAAAGGATACCAATGTGTGTTTGCCAACTTATTCGAAATATGACAATTATATACTACCTAGTCAAAAACAATTTTAGATGCCGAAATAATATTTTGGGAGTGAAGAACTGTAGCTTGGAAGGCTAGATCAGAACAAAGGGTTTAAGGACCAGAGTTCTAGCTGCCACTCATCATTCTTGCTGAGTTCTGGGAATGTCACCTAACCTAATTCTCAGCTTTCTCACCTCTAAAAAGGGGTTAATACTATTTGCCCCCACCGTACTCAGGGTAGTTTTGATGTTCAGATGATACCATCGGTTCCTTACCCCAGATAATATCTTCATCTTTATTTCTGTAAAGCTGTGCTTGTTGTGTGGTGGATAAGTCTGGAAATGTTTATTGAGTTAACGAATGAACTTTTAGAAAAACTTTATCCTGAAAGTTTTAAACATAACGCAAAAATAGATAAATTTTTATGATGAGCCTCTGCATATCCTTTCCCTGAAACATGCAGCTCTAGAAAATGACGTGTTCTTTTAAAACCAAAATATGATCACACCCAAGAAAATTAAAATTAGTTTGTTAATTTTATCAAATACTCTCCTCACATTCATATATTTTCCAGTTGAATTAAAATACATACATACATTTGCTCTTACAGTTGGTTTTTCAAGTCAGGTCAACATGAAATTTGATCCTTGAATTTGCTTATTATGAATCTTAGTTTCTTTTAATGAAGAACATTGTCATTTTCTCAACTTCGCCAATTTTTTCCATGCCATTGACTTGCTGGAGAAACTGGGGCTAGTTTTGTAAAACGTCTTTGACTTGTCTGATTGCTTCCTGGCATACTGACACTTAGTTAATTCCTCTGTTCCCTACATTTAACAAGAATACTTCCTAGACGATGGCTGGGTAATTCCTATAGTATAACATAGGTGGTACATAATCTCTTACTGATGTCAAGCTTGATCGTTGGGTTCAAATGGTGGCAGGCTGATCTTTCCATTGTCACCAGCAGCTTTTTTCATAAGGTTTTAGCATCCATTGATGATCACTGCCTGAGTGAATGAGCTTTGGAACTATGAGGTGCTAAATACTTGTATGGAGGTAGTACAGAGGTACTATTATGTCATTACTGTTAATACAGTAGGGGGCAGTATCTTTATTTGAACAAAGCCATCAGTGGAATAATATCCAAGAGGCAGAGCTGAGATAGCAACAAGCCTCCAAATTATGGACTGTAGATGTAACAATAAGGATAATTTTATGTATAATGTGGAAAGGACTGACATCATTTTAGCCACAGACAAGACTTAGAGCTTGTCTCTTTACATCAAATCATATCAAAACAAATACCTTGTGAGAGGATCATTTGAGCCCAGGGAGTCGAAGTTGTGGCCTTGATTGTGCCACTGTGCTCCAGCCCGCGTGACAGAGAGATACCCTGTCTCCAAAACAAGCAAAAAACCAGAAAAAGGCACAAAACCCCCAAATAGCCTTAAATCATGTTTTTAAATAAAAAGGTTCACCAAGACCACCCTATATCTAGATTATTTTAGGAACTGACTGATATAATAAGATTCCAGGAAACAAGAAAGAACTTATACTCCTGGAATTCCCTTGTTATGTGGGATTTCGAATGTAGGCTATATATGTCATAATTTTGTTTCTATTAGGAAAAAATAATTGAGATATACCATTTTATGTGGTTCATAATGAATCCATTTGAAGAAATTATTCAACTCAAACATTAAGAAATCAAAACATTTGGAAAATATTCTTGGTCTCCTCTTTGCGGATGAACCTACCTACTGATTGATACTGCAAGAAAAATACTTGAACTTATCACACATCGGTGCCCTTAGTCATAGTGGAGGGTTGGTGATGTGTTTGGGGAATCAATGTATTCATCTCTGGAACCAAAAAATATTCATATTATCAAATTCTTGAAAAACTGAAGAGTGGTTTCAAAAGGTTTCTAAAGGTACTTGTTGACTATGGGACATGAACTTTTGCCCAAGGATTTATTATTGACATAATTTTTTTTCTTGAATAGGAAAATAAAAAGTATTTCAAGCGTAGTGAGCTCGCCAAAAAAGAAGAGGAAGCATATTTTGAAAGATGTGGGTACAAGGTATGAATGTCTGCTTTTATGTTAAATTGTATATTTCTGAGTTTAAATTTATACAGCTGTTGTTAAATGACAATCATTGATCTCTGTTCAATTTATCAATGTTATACGTTAGCCTATAAATGAGAAGCCATCTGGAGAGGTATGAGTTTTTGTTTTTGCATTTTAAAAAAATCTTGAATTCAGGAAAATACATGCATGACTTTTGGCTTGGAATGGTTTGGCTTTTTGTGGATGGCATGAAGTGGCTTGAGATCAAAGCTTGAATTTTTTTTTTTTTTTTTAAATTAAGTCCTGAATCTGAGACTGCCTTATTTTCAACTCCACCACCACTCCTCTCCCCTACCTCTCCCAATAAAACAGTCTATTTGGAAAGAGTTCAAAACATTTATTCATCTAGCCACAGTAATGTTAGTGGTGGTAATTTCCCTGCCTTCTCCGGAATATTTTAAGCCATCGATTTTATGTTTGCATTGTTAATACTTACTTTCGGGTCTTAAGAACCTCTGCCTAAAGTATAAAGCCATATATATTTATATGCCTTTGCTGTAATAAGGTATCATATTTCAAACACTGTTTAGTCTATTGGATAGAAAATGTCATCTTGAAATATTTCTTAGAAACAAATGAGTTGTCTGGAAGGCTTTGCTTGTATATTTTAGAAGAAATTAGTTGATAATGTATTGTGGTTTTATTGGGAGGGGTTAAAGGGTATAAGGTGGAGAAATTATGTTTAAGTTATTTTAAAAGAAGATTATATCTAGCTTAATTTTTAACTCAAAGCTCAGAGGTTCTATTGAAATACTTTTGCCAAATCATAAACTTGTAATTAACCTTTTGCTTGTGAAATATCAGTATAAGATAATACTTTTGTGCATGTAATGGGGAAAGTTCTGGAAATGGATTTATCCTGCATAGCATTTTTAGAAGGAAGCATGAGGAATGCACATGGTATGTATATGCATTTGGTTTGATTTTGTAGTGCTGTGAGAAGACAAGTATTAAAGAAAAACGTAGTTTTCAAAAGATACCAAGAAGTGACTTAAAAAATATTTTAAAATGTAATTCTATTTCTGACATGTTTTTAAAATATGGGAAAGTTTATACTTGTATTTTGATTTTTTTCCGTAAAGATATTTATTGGCTTAGTTAGGAAATGAAAATAAGTTAATAACCATTGAGTAGATAGATATTCAGAAAGAAACTCTCATTCGTGCCTGGCCCAGTGTTGTCTTACACACACTTGGTCTGGAATAAGAATCACTTACGTAGGTTTACTCTGCTGGCTTGTGGCATTCCCAGATTCCTACATTTGAACCTTTTCAGCTATTTTATAAGGTAGGAAAGTAACAATATAGTGGCGGTTTTTGCTTTTGTTTAGTGTGCTTTTTTGTTTATTTGTTTATATAGAGGAAAGCCCTGAAGCAAAATAATTACTGTAGAGATGATTGTTTATAACTTTGAGTCCAGCTGACTAAATGACTTAGATCTTTTCCCCAGAGCTATTAACTGCCATTGTATAATTAAATGTGTTTTTCATCCTGAGATTTTTAGAGAAATACGTTTTCATGCTTGAAAAGTAAAGCACAGGTGTTTCTTTCTAAAGATTTTTAAAGATTTCCGTCTTGGTAGTAATGATATAGTATTCATTACTTTTATTCTTTTGTAGAAACGAGTTAGCATTTTTTAAGGCTTCATGCTGATTTAACCTGTGAAAATAGAAAGGCTTAGTTTGTTACCTTAATTTTACCTCAATATCAATTAGTTATGGTAAACATAAGCTTGAACTGTAAGCTATAGAATCATGAATTATGTAATTTTCACCATATAGCCTTTCTTAATATGAGTTTCCTCCTTAATGTTGATCTTCTTTTATGTTCTTTTGATCTTACTCCCACTTTCAGCATTTTGGATTTATCTTATGGTCAGATGGGAAACCACGTTTCAGTATCTTTTTACAGGCTCCACAAAGGGGCTTGTAAATTGCTGAATTCAGTTTTCCTAAACTGAGACTTGAGCAACAGATATGAGAAAATATGTGAAGAGATTGTTTTTCCTACAGGTTCATATGAACAAAAATGCCCACTCTTTCCCTGGGTGGCATTAATAGAGAGGTGCTTTTTTCCTTATATTTCTGCAAGGTTGGTAGCTCAGTTTGTGGACCAACTCTGTGTAGCATTAGGAATTTTTCTGTATGTCCAACAGTGATTTTCATACATTTGGAATAATACGTTTTGAAAAGCAGGGTAGGAAAAGCTAGAGCTTGAAGCTTCACAGGTTGCTGTTGGAAAAAAATTCTTTTCTTTTGTCTTTATTTTGAAGCTGAGCAAGAATCAAATAACACTGCAAGTCAATTTAAAGAAGAAGAGCAAGTTGATTGTTTTTCAGGAAGAAGTACAGTCTTTAGAATCTGGGGAGAAAGGCCGGGCGCGGTGGCTCAAGCCTGTAATCCCAGCACTTTGGGAGGCCGAGACGGGCGGATCACGAGGTCAGGAGATCTAGACCATCCTGGCTAACACGGTGAAACCCCGTCTCTACTAAAAAAAAATACAAAAACTAGCCGGGCGAGGTGGCGGGCGCCTGTAGTCCCAGCTCCTCGGGAGGCTGAGGCAGGAGAATGGCGTAAACCCGGGAGGCGGAGCTTGCAGTGAGCTGAGAGCCGGCCACTGCACTCCAGTCCGGGTGACAGAGCGAGACTCTGCCTCAAAAAAAAAAAAAAAAAAAAAAAAAGAATCTGGGGAGAAAGAGAGTGCACATTTCAGCCCTGTTAAATGTGGATTTTGGAAATCATGACAGTCGTGTCACTCTTTTTTTTTTTTTTTTTGAGATGGAGTCCTGCTCATTGCCCAGGCTGGAGTGCAGTGGCGCGATCTCTACTCACTGCAAGCTCGGCCTCCTTGGGTGCACGCCATTCTCCTGTCTCAGCCTCCCGAGTAGCTGGGACTACAGGCGCCGCCACCTCGTCCGGCTAGTTTTTTTGTATTTTTAGCAGAGATGGGGTTTCACCGTGTTAGGCAGGATGGTCTCGATCTCCTGACCTCGTGATCCACTCGCCTCGGCCTCCCAAAGTGCTGGGATTACAGGCGTGAGTCGTGTCACTCTTTTATAGCAAGGATGCTGATTCCTCTGTGCGTGCTCTGGACTTGTGATGCCCCTGACGTGAATACGTTTGACTCTCTTTTACAAGCATGCACATTTATTATGAGCTCTTTGCTCAGAGGAATATTAGAAAATCTTCAGTGTTGAAAACATATTTAATTTCCATGAATAGCTAAGGTAATAGAATGATAAATATCAACTGTATTTTTAAAGCTGAATTTCATTTCTTTTGGCTATTAATATAGATACAGCCAAAAGAGGAGGACCAGAAACCATTAACTTCATCGAATCCAGTGTTAGAACTTGAACTGGCAGAGGAAAAATTACCTATGACGCTTTCTAGGCAAGAGGTAAGTTTATTTGTGATTGTTTGATGAGAATAAGATCTCCACGGTGTTTACATTTATCTCCAGCTTTTCCGATAAGTTAAATGTCATTCTTTCCTGTGTAAAATGACTTACCTAAAAATGCTGTGCAGTCAGTTTTCTTCATGAAGTTCTAAATTACTCACTGCTTCTTCTATTATTTTTTTAGAACCTATCCTTCTAAACTTTAAAAAATAAATATGAATATATTCAAAAATAAGTGTAATTAAATGTACTTATGCTAAATATTTGTACTTAAATTATTTTAATTATTATGGTATTTTGTAACATACTTCCCTTTCCCTTATTTAATAATACATCTTTCCAGATTAAAATATGGAGATCGACATAATTTTGAATGAGAGTATAATTTCCCATTGCTTGTTTGCTCCATAATGTTTGTTTGTTTATTTATTTTTGAGGCAGACTCTCACTGTGTCACCCAGGCTGGAGTGCAGTGGTGCAATCTTGGTTCACTGCAATCTCTGCCTCCTGGGTTCAAGCGATTCTCCTGCCTCAGCCTCCTGAGTAACTGGGATTACAGGCATGCGCCACCACACCAACCTAATTTTTTTTGTGTGTTTTTAGTAGAGATGGGGTTTCATCATGTTGGCCAGGCTGGTCTCAAACTCCTGACCTCAAGTGATCCACCTGCCTCCGTCTCCCAAAGTGTTGGGATTACAGGTGTGAGCCCCACGCACCTGGCCACACCATAATATTTAAAAAATCATTTATTGATGATCATTTAGAATGCTTATAAATAATACTAAGATGAACATGCTTATGTAGACATCATTGCATACATTATAATGTGTGATTATTTCCTTTGGAAACATTTCTAGAAGCATGATTTTTAGGTCAAAGACTATGTGTGTATATATATATGTATTTTAAGACTATGTATATTTTTAAGACTTGATGCATATTACCAGATAGCTCTGTAGGTTTTAGCCATGTTGTGCCACTTTATACTCCTAGCTGTGGTGTTTATAGTGTTTGTCTATACCTTGATCAGTATCAACTATTATTTTACTTTAAAAAATGCAATTTAAAGATATTCATGTGATATAAACAAATCAAATGAATACAGAAGGTTTTAAAACAAAAATTTCTTCCCTTTTCCTATCTTCCGTTTTCCCCCAGTCCCCCTCTGCCCCCATCAGTCCTTCTCCTACGCAGTTCTTCACTTGTACAAGCATCAGTGTGTATGTGTATACCTTTTTTTCCTTTCACACTAATGAGATTACATGCATTTGTACCTTAGTCTTTTCACTTAAAAATACATTTTGAAGGCCATTTTATGTTGGGGTGTGTGTGTGTATGAACATTTTTCACAGTAAACGTGGTTTTGGCAGGTTACCTGGTCTGTTTCTGGATTTCCTTATGTCTGAATGAGGGTAACAATTGGGTCTACCTCAGGAGACTTTCATGATAAAATAAGATAATACATGAAGAGAACAGTACTTAAACGTGAGTTACTCAACAAATTTAGGTGTTGTTTTTAGTAGTAGTTCTGCAATTTGTTACAATTAGCCCTTTACTGATAAATTACTTCCAGTTGTTTGCCTTTACATACAGTGCTGAGGTGAACTTCCTTATACATATGTCTTGATATTTGTATGAGTTTATCAATAGGATAATTTCCTAGGGAAAGAATTTCTCGTCAGAGAGTGTGTCTATGTAATTTTCGATGGTGTGTGGAATTGTCCTACAAAGAAGCTGTGCCAATTTACTTTCCAACTGTAAGTATATCAGACTTCCTAGCATTTCTGTCAACTGTTTATTTTGAAATGTTTCAGCCTTTGCCAATCTGAAAGCAGTATTATTACTTTAAATTTTTGCAAACTGATGGGTGAAATAGGTACCTTGTGTTAACGTGAAACTTTCTGTTAGTGATGATTAGAATTGAACATGTCACGTTTTCAGTGTTCGTTAATGTCCCTGTTTGTGGAATTGCTGTTTCTATATTGTGAAATTTGTCTTTATTGCTTTGGAGTTCAACATGTTTATATGTTAAGGGTGTTAACCTGTGTTCATAAGTGTGTATGTATCACATGTACATAGTATATATATGTATTTATCAGTGTATCATTTGTTTTTTGCCGTGCAGAAGTTTTACATTTGTATGCTGTGACATCAGCCTTTTTCATTATTTATTTATTTATTTTTTTGTCTTGGGCATCATGCTTAGAAAGGTTTCCTCTATTCCTAAGAGTTAAAAAAAGATATGTTAGTGTTTTTTTCCACTACCTTTATGAACTCATTCTTTATATATAAAAAATATAATTTTCTTTATATTTTAATTTTGTATCTCAAGTGAGTATGTATTAACTTCTTAGTCAGAAACATACTTGAAATTTCACGTCACTTACATCTTTTGGAATTCTGTTACTTTTTGATTTTTTGAGACAAAGTTTCGCTGTGTCTCCCAGGCTGGAGTGCACTGGCATGATCTAGGCTCATTGCAACCTCCACCTCCTGGGTTCAAGAGATTCTCAAGCCTGAGCCCCCCGAGTAGCTGGGACTACCGGTATGCGCCACCAGGCATGGCTAATTTTTGTATTTTTAGTAGAGACAAGGTTTTGCCATGTTGGCCGGACTGGTCTTGAACTCCTGACTCAGGTGATCTGCTCACCTCGACCTCCCAAAGTGCTGGGATTACTGGCGAGGGCCACCGCACCTGGTGTAGAATTTACTTTATCTGTAAACATTGAAAAGCTTGAGTTAAAAGACGAAGTAGTTTTAAGAAGTTGTTCTTTTTGTGAGATCCATCATTATTAAACCATTGTTACTGATTAATAGTGGTACATCAGTTAAGTACTAGACATGATGTGGGGAAGAAGTTCCTGCCTTTGCTCAGGGAGCATGTATTGAAATAGCAAAAGAGGACTCAGAGGCTTAAGTTCTTTCAGTGATGTCCCTTTAGTCTCTGTGTCATTTTGAGGGGGAGGTGGTGGTGGTGCTGGTATATTTCAGCTTCTTTATTTAAAAAATTAGAATAATAGAATTCTCGCACCAAAAGAAACTTTGAAGTCAGGTAGTTTATTACCTTGCCTTTAGACAGAACCACTGTTATATAATTCCAGATAGATGAGAGTTAACTATTTAAACTGATAACCAGAAAAATATTATGCACTCCTCACAACGTGGCCTAAGTTATAGCACCCAATCTTAAGCAGTGTTTTGTTCACATTCCCTTTCTTTTTTCTGTTTAGGTTCTTTTTGTCTTTGACTGACTTAGGGTCATCTTTCATCTGTTCTACCTCTGTAGTTGTGGATAGGGCTGAATGTAAGTCATAGAAATATAGTGTCTAGATCAAAGTATTCTGTACTTCTCACAGGTTGACATGTTTGCAGTATTATTTTTTAGTTCTACATTACCACATGCTTATGACAGACATTGCACAAAAGGAAACTTTCAGGGGAATGATGACTGACTCTAGAAACCATCATGTGAAGATGAGGTGAAGGAATTTAGAATGCTGAGGCTGGAGAGAAGAATAACTAGAGATATCTTTAGAAATCCAATGAAAGTAGCTCTGATTTTGGAAAATCGGAATATTCTGTGTAGTTTCATAAAGTGGAACTGGGATAAATGGGTAGAAGTTTGAGGGAAAGTAGGTATCAGTTTTGAGAAGCAAAACATATCTGTCCAAACAGTGGGATGGGATGTTTCACGAAGAAATGTGATTCTTGTCATTTGTCAGACAGGGACCTGACAAAGGGTGTTTGTGAGGTCATTTCTGCATTAATTGGAGATAGTGCTAGATGACCTGTTAAATTTGTTTTAATATCAAACTTCTGTTAATCCAGTGAGAGCCCTCCCAATAGATTTTGGGTGTGATGCTGTTTATGCTCCCAGGTAAAGCTCTTGGTGTTTCTTATTACTGCTTTTTAAAAAAAATTTGGACTAATATTTATTACATTTTCTATTTCTTTCTTCCTTTTTAAAATGACATATAGCATGTATATAAAGTATATGAAACGTATTAGGGCAATATACGTTACACATGTATGAATAGTTATGAATAATTACAAAATAAATATTCATATAACCATCACCCAAGTTTGGAAATAGGTTTTCAGCATCTTAAAAGCTCTGCATGTGCAGATTGTAACTCCCTCTTTTCTGAGGGAGAAGTTTTTGGTTTGATGGTGGTATTACAATGTGGACTCTCTATTATGGTAGTTATCACCTGCCTTCAGATTTGATTTTCCTTCCTCTATAAATGCTTCCATTCCCTCCTATCTTAGTGTTTTTCCTGTGTGTCCTGCTGCACGGATTGGTCCTATCGAAGCACTGAGCTAAACGACTTAAACCTTATGGTTACTTAAGGTGTGATGATAATACAGTGTATCTGTTCATGGAAAATTAAAGAATAAACAGCTTATTTTGGATTAAGAAAATGTGGCATATATACACCATGGAATACTATGCAGCCATCAAAAAGGATGAGTTTGCGTCCTTTGTAGGGACATGGATGCAGCTGGAAACCATCATTCTTAGCAAACTATCACAAGAAGAGAAAACCAAACACCGCATGTTCTCACTCATAGGTGGGAACTGAACAATGAGATCACTTGGACTGGGGAAGGGGAACATCACACACTGGGGCCTATCATGGGGAGGGGGGAGGGGGGAGGGATTGCATTGGGGAGTTATACATGATATAAATGATGAATTGATGGGTGCTGACGAGTTGATGGGTGCAGCACACCAACATGGCATAAGTATACATACGTAACAAACCTGCACGTTATGCACATGAACCCTAGAACTTAAAGTATAAAAAAAAAAAAAAAAATAGCTTACTTTTGGCATCTGCATTTCAAAACAAGTGTTTGATCACCAAGAATATGCTGGCATAGGGATTACTATTGTCTTTCCATTGTTTTTAAAAGAAGACTAAGAACAGTTATAATGATGTAAATTGAGGGCTACAAACATGCCCCTTTTCTTACAAAAAGGAATTTTGTTTTAATCTCGCAGTGGAAGAGGTGGTTTGTATTAGGGCAGGTGGTTTATATGAGGGGCTTTCTTTAGACTTGTAATTGTAGAGTCAGAGGTCAGACTGCTTTTTAGGAGCTATTTGGTAATAAAATTAATAGCAGTGACTTTTGAGTCAAAATAGATTTTTAACTAAAGTACTTGATTTTCTGTTTGATTTGGAAACATCTTTGTTTAGCTTAATTGAAATGATTTAAAATATTTGAAGGAATTTATACTTTACACAGAAGCATGTATTTGGATAATTAGCTTTGTTAAACACCAGGCTTGGCTTTTAAGGTGTAATATACAAATTGTTTTTGAGATGTTTAGTTTTTTCCTCTCTCAAAAGTTAAATAGTTGGATACAGTAGCACACGCCTGTAATCCCAGCACTTTGGGAGCCCGAGGCAGGTGGATCACAAGGGCAGGAGATTGAGACCATCCTGGCCAACATGTTGAAACCCTGTTTCTACTAAAAATACAAAAATAAGCTGGGTGTGGTGGCGTGCGCCTGTAGTCCCAGCTACTCGGGAGGCTGAGGCAGGAGAATTGCTTGAACCAGAGAGGTGGAGGTTGCAGTGAGCCAAGATTACGCCACTGCACTCCAGTCTGGGCGGTAAAGTGAGACTGTCTCAAAAATGAATAAATAAATAAATAAAGTTAAATAATTTACTGGGTATCTGTTTCACTTTGTAGGTAATCAGAAGATTGAGAGAAAGAGGAGAACCAATCAGACTATTTGGAGAAACTGATTATGATGCTTTTCAACGTTTAAGGAAAATAGAGATCCTCACACCAGAAGTTAACAAGGTAAGAGGACAGAACAAAGCTAGAAAAATATGACTGTACTGCATTCAGTAGAATAGAGTTTGACTAATTGCATTATTGTAGGCAACAATGGAAAAATAAAGTGGGCAGATTATTGCTGCTGAATGGAAGTTTTCATAATTTTTTGAAAAGCACATTTCTTAAGTAAAACATTTAATGCATTTTGACAAATCCATACAAGCATATAACCACTGCCCTTATAAAGAAATAGAACATTCTTGTCACCAAAGAAATTTCCCCGAGAGCATCAGGAACGATAGCAAATGGATGCTGGGCTTAATACCTGGGTGATGGGACAGTCTGTGCAGTAAACCACCATGACACACATTTCCCTATGTAACAAACCTGTTCATCTTGCACCTGTACCCCTGAACTTAAAAGTTGAGAAAGAAAAAAAGGAAATTTCCCCAGTACCCCTTCTCAGCCAATCCCCATATTTCTCCTCGCCCCCTCCTAGGCAGCCACCATTTGAATTTTGTCATCATGGAGTAATATTGCTTGTTCTCATATTTCATACAGATAGACTCATAGATTGTGTGTCTGGCTCCTTATGCTCAGCGTAACAGTTTTTAGGTTCATCCATGTTACTGCAGATACCACTAGTTTCCTTTTCATTTTCCAGTGATACTCAGTTGTATGAATATATCAAACTTTGTTTCCAGCTTTGGGCTATTAGAAATAAAACTGCTGACTGGGTGTGGTGGCACACGTCTATAATCCCAGCACTGTGGGAGGGCGAGGTGGGTGGATCACAAGGTCAAGAGATCGAGACCATCCTGGCCAACATGGTGAAACCCCGCCTCTACTAAAAATACAAAAATTATCTGGGTGTGGTGGCGTGTACCTGTAGTCCCAGCTACTCAGGAGGCTGAGGCAAGAGAATCACGTGAACCCACGAGGCGGCGGTTGCAGTGAGCTGAGATCGCACCATTGCACTCCAGCCTGGTGACAGAGTGAGACGCCATCTCAAAAAAAAAAAAAAAGGAATAAAACTGCGAGACCATTCTTATGCAAATCTTTTTTTGGAACTCTGTTATTTTTCTTGAGTAAATACGTTACGTCTCTTGGGGAGATACCTAGAAGTAGAATTGCTGGATAGTAAGAGTAGATGTATGCTTAACTTCATAAGAATTGCCAGTCATTTCCAAACCCCAGCATGTGGTATTGTTAGTCTTTTTAATTTTAACCATTCTCTTGTGTGTCTGGTAGTAGCTCATTGTGGCTTTAATCACATTGCCTGATGACTAAAGATGAGGAGCATCTTTTCATAGACTTGTCTTCATTTGTGTAGTGTCTATTGAAGTCTCCCCTTATTTATTTATTTATTTATTTATTTTTTTGAAATGGGTGAAAACTAGCAAGCTGTAATGTTTTGTTTTTTTTTTTCTTTTTCTTTTTCTTTTTCTTTTTTTTTTATTATACTTTAAGTTCTAGGGTACATGTGCATAACGTGCAGGTTTGTTACATATGTGTACTTATGCCATGTTGGTGTGCTGCACCCATCAACTCGTTAGCACCCATCAAGTCATCACTTATATCATGTATTTATTTTTGAGGCAGGGTCTCACTTTGTCACCTACGCTGGAATGCAGTGGCATAATCATGGCTTATGGCAGCCGCAACCTCCTGGGCTTAAGCAGTCTTCCCACCTCAGCCTCCCAAGTAGCTGGGATTACAAGCGCCTTTTGTTCATTTTAAAAATAAACTTGTCTTTTTGTTAATGGATTATAGGAATTCTTTATATATTCTGGATAGAAGTTCTTTGTCAGATATACAAATATTTTTCGTGACTATTTTTTTTTTGTAGTTTCTGGCTTACCTGTTCTCTTAATTGAATCTTTTGCTGAGCAGGAGGGTGTGTGTGTGTGTGTGTGTGTACACACATGCTTTTTGAGTCAGGGTCTCACTCTCACCCAGGCTAGAGTTCAGCAGGGTCATGGCTCATTGCAGCCTCTAGCTCCTGGGCTTAAGCAATCTCCCACCTCAGCCTTCCAAGTACCTGAGACCACAGGTGTGCGCCACCATGCCCAGCTGATTTTTTAACTTTTGTAGAGATGGGGCCTCCTCATGTTGCCCAGGCTGATCTTGAACTCCTGGACTCAAGGGATCCTCCTGCCTTGGCCTCCCAAAGTGGCCGGCCCAGAAGTTTTATATTTTGATGAAGTCCAATTTATTGATTTTGTCCTTTTATGGTCGTTGCTTTTTGTGTCCTGCTTAAGAAATCTTTGCCTATCCCAAGGTTTCAAATAGATATTCTTTATTTTCTTCTAGAAGCTTAATATTACAGTTTTAGCTTTTACATGTAAGGCTCTGATCTTGTTTTATGGCTTAGCATATGGTTTATTCCATGGGCTCTTGAAAAGAGTATATATTGTTTTGCTTTCATGATACAGTTCTACAAATGCCAATGATGATAGTGTTGTTCAGGTCTTCTGTGGCCGTGCTAACTTTTTATCTACTTGCTTTCTGAATTATTGAGAAACAGGTGTGGTTATCTATGACTATGTAACAGACTACTCCAAAACTTACTAGTGTTTGTTTATTGTAAAGGATTTATTATTACAAAATCTGTTTTTGGTGACTAACAAGCTACCCTGAAACCTGGTAGCTTAAGATAATTTTTTATTGTCTTAATTACCAGTTCTGTGGTTTGATTGGGCTGGATTGGGCAGTATCTTGCTTGGGGTCTTTCTTGTGATTGCAGTGAGATGAAGGCTGTGGCTGAAGTCATCTGAGGCCTCCCCTGGACTGGTCTTCTAAGCTGATATCTTGCCCCTTTCCTGGCATCTCAGTTGGAATGGCGGGAATAGCTGGGGCTGGCCAGGCCCGCTCCCCGACCTGCTCCCTGTCTGCTAGCCTGGGCTGTGTCACTGCTTTCTTCGTTGCCAAACCACTTTCCTGCTTCACTTCCCAGCATTGGCATTCCAGCCCCACAACACTAGCAGTTGCCTTCAGTCCTCTGTGTCTATAATGATCATTTTTCCTTTGCTTGCTGTGTTTCTGTCTTGTATGCTTTGGGTGAAATCTTGTTTTTATACTTTCACATGCAATTCAATGACCACATCTTTTCTCGGAATCTATTTTTGATCCCAGTCAGAATTAATTGCTTCCTTCTCCATGCGCCTATGAGTAAACCTTTGTTAGTGTACTTACTGTTTTTTACTATTATTAGAGTTATGTGCATATTTATCTCTTCCTGGTGGGCAAAGGCTGTTTTACCTTTGCATGCCAAGTCTCGTGCCGTGCATCTAGAGGTTTTGAGGAGAAAGCACAGGAGCACAAGGTCTGGATTCCATTCCTGGATTATAATCATCAATTATGTGACCATTGGCAGGTCTTTTAATCTGCTTGAGCCTTAGAATCCTCACTGGTAAAACAGAGGCAGTGATACTTGGCTCACCGGGATGCACTGAGAATTCAACAAGGTGACCTCTGGGAACGCCTGGCATCATACTTTATACACAGCAGGTGATCAGTCAGTGTTTGAGAAATTATAAGTGTTTTGAGTTGTATGTTTCTCTTCTGTGTTTATGAAGGGACAGTAGACAATGATCGGATGCTTTCCGTGTAAGAACGTTAGGAGTTAACATTGGTTGAATGTGCACTGTGCTCCAGGAACTGTTCAAAGCACATCGTCCATTTCTTAGTTTACTTAGTTGATGTTTGCGAGGTTCTGGAACAACCTCATCACATAGTAACTGTTCATTGAAATAAAAAATAGCATCCTCATTACAGCACTACATAGTAGATGGTGCCGTTACTCGTACTCTGTAGGTGAGGCTACCGAGGCATGCAGGGGCTAAGCAAGCTGTTGAAGAGCTGTTTAATAGTATGTGGCAAGGATTTGAACCCAGATAACCCTCACTCTCAACCATTACCCTATAGCTGCCTCGAGGTCATGTTTCCTTGGCTCTTAAATCTTGCAGCTGATTCTCATTCATTTTTAGGAAGATGAGGCTTCCATTTTTCATTAAATGGTCGTGAACCATACGTGCATAAAATGTGAATTTGCTGGTTTGCTAGAAACATAGCTGAGAACCTGGAATATAGATGAGGCACCAATTTTATTACACCGACATTTCTGAATGTTTTGGGAGTTCACAGTAGTTGAGGTTAGACATTGTAAATGAGCTGGGCAAATGGGTTGGGGACTCTAATGGAGACCTACCACTTTCACTAAGCCTCATTAGAAAATTACAGCATTTATGAAGATTCTTACTTGGATTCGTCACTCACGTGTATTTTTTTTCTGACCAGCAGACTGGCCATTGTTCATGCATTGTTTTAATTTAAATATGTCCATAAGAATTAACTTTAAGTGGGCCGGGCGCGGTGGCTCAAGCCTGTAATCCCAGCACTTTGGGAGGCCGAGACGGGCCCATCACGAGGTCAGGAGATCGAGACCATCCTGGCAAACACGGTGAAACCCCGTCTCTACTAAAAAATACAAAAAACTAGCCGGGTGAGGTGGTGGGCGCCTGTAGTCCCAGCTACTTGGGAGGCTGAGGCAGGAGAATGGCGTAAACCCGGGAGGCGGAGCTTGCAGTGAGCTGAGATCCGGCCACAGCACTCCAGCCTGGGCGACAGAGCGAGACTCCGCCTCAAAAAAAAAAAAAAGAATTAACTTTAAGTGAACAATAATGATAATTGTGTGATAAATTGATGTAATTTGAGTTCCTGCTTTTGCTGAGCTCTTAACTTCTTGTGGGGGGAGAAATAATTGCCGTTATTAATGAAAAATCAAAGGTGAAACAACAGTGAAATTTCGTAACAGGTGTTCTTCCTTCTTTACTTTTCTTAGGGGTTGAGGAATGATTTGAAAGCAGCCTTGGACAAGATTGATCAGCAGTACCTCAATGAAATCGTCGGTGGTCAGGAGCCTGGAGAGGAAGACACACAGAATGATCTGAAAGTTCATGAGGAAAACACCACAATTGAAGAGTTAGAGGTAATCTCTATACCAAGCCCAGCACATCGCTGGCACCCTTCTTTCCTCTGGAGCAGATGCTGAGTCAGGCAGATTGTTGAGTGCATAGCACACTGTCATCTTTGGTCTTTGTTTATTTACTCCCCGCTTTTATTTATTTACTCCCCCTTTTCTCATCCTCCACTCACATTCCCCTACTTCCTGCCTTCAAAAGGAACCCATTCTAATATGTTGGATGCACATCCTTCTGTTTGTTGGTGCTCTTGTGACCTGCAGTGTTTTGTGAGCATGTATTTTTGATTTACAGAAATGATGTTATGCTGTGACATTCTTTATTCTGTTTTTTACTTGTCTTTTTTTCATTTAGCGCTATGTTTTTAGGAGCCATCCTTGATGCTGTATGTACATTGAATCCTTTGTTTTTAATTGCTACATAGGATTCCATGTGTTTTGCCATTCACTGCATTTGACTTTTTGTTCTCCAGTAATGATGGACAGCTAGATTGTTCCCAGCTCCCTCCTACCACAGACAGCTTTCTGATGAATAGTCTTGTGCATAACCATCATGGCCTAACAAAATGGGATTGTGGGATTTATATATGTATATTTAACTTGTCTAAGTACTGCCAAGTGGCTCTCTGGAATGGCTGTCCTAGTCTACATGCAGCAGTGTGAGGGCCTCGTGTCTTTCCAGCCTTGCCAACACTTGGCAATATCTTGCTGTCTAATTTTTGCCACAGTGCTGCTTGTGGAGTGTTAATGTATAATCTTAATTCAAAAGCAGTTTTGTATCATGTAAATATCTAGCATGTAAAATAAATATGGGTTAAAGTTCTTAATGCTTAAGGAAACATAAACTGTTATTTTTATGTTTCCTTTAATTCCTGGCTCTTGCACGTGTAGCTGTCCCTCTGAATGAGATCATAGTTGAGGAAGATGTCATTTTAATCCCCTCCTTCCTCCAATACCTGTCTATGTTCCCTAAATTTTACTAAAATAATTGGTATGGGCAACCAGTTGTGTGCTTTCCCCCCCATTGGTGTATTTATTTATTTATTTTTAAAAAACAGTTTTATTGAGATATTGACATACCATACAATTGACCAATGTAACATATACAAATCAGTGGTTTTTAGTGTATTCACATGATGGTGCAACCATCATCACAATCTAATTTTAGGATATTTTTGTTCCCCCACCCAAAAAGAAATCTCACATTCATTACCACCTCATGACTTTTCATAAAAGATAACATGCTCTCCAAGTTTAAGTGGCAAATCCATGTTTTTTGTTTTTGATTTCTTATCTAGAAATTCCATCAGGTTTTTAAGTAAAAATTGAACCGCATGTGTGACCAAGAGCCATGTTTAGACTGGTGTTGGTAATATATATGTGCAGTTGTTGCTCTGTATTAATGAACAGAAGCATTGTTTGTTTTTCTTCAGGCGCTGGGAGAGTCCTTAGGGAAAGGCGATGATCATAAAGACATGGACATCATCACCAAATTCCTCAAGGTGCGTGTCTTAGGCCAGGGGAGGAGGATGCCATGGATCCTTATGAACTATTCTTATATTTTTGGATAACCAAGGGTTAAAGGCTGGGACGGGAAAACCTCAATACACATTTCTCGCACATACATGATGTTTATGATATCGCTATGCACTAGATACAGCAGTTAGAGAAAATGCATATTTACTTGTGGCGTTTTTTTTGTTTTTTTGTTTTTTTTTTTTAAAAACAGAGTCTCGCTCTTGTCTCCCAAGCTGGAGTGCAATGGCGTAATCTCAGCTCACTGCAACCTCCACCTCCCAGGTTCAAGTGATTCTCCTGCCTCAGTCGCCTGAGTAGCTGGCATTACAGGCGTGCACCACCACGCTCGGCTAATTTTTGTATTTCTAGTGGAGACGGGTTTTCACCATGTTGGCCAGGCTGGTCTTGAACTCCTGACCTCAGGAGATCCACCTACCTCAGCCTCCCAAAGTGCTGGGATTACAGGTGTGAGCCCCTGTGCCTGGCCTACTTTTCTTGTGGCATGTTTTTTAAAGCTGGCTCATTAATGTAAATACATAGAAAAGAATCACAACAGCAGAATTAATAAGAAGTTGGTAGAGTTTCTTATTTTTTTCTTGATACAGAATCTTTCTCTGTTGCCCAGGCTGGAATGCAGTGGCACAATCTCGGCTTGCTGCAACCACTGCTTCCCAGATTCAAGCAATTCTCCTGCCTCAGCCTCCCGAATAGCATGCCACCACACCTGACTAATTTTTGTATGTATATATATATAAATTTTTCAGTAGAGACAGGGTTTCACCCTGTTGGCCAGACTGGTCTTGAACTCCTGACCACAAATGATCTCCCTGCCTTGGCCTCCCAAAGTCCTGGGATTACAGGTGTGAGCCACAGTGTCCAGCTGAATTTCTTATTTTTTTTAGATAACCCAAGGAAGAAGAGGGTTCTAGCTTTTTTTTTTTTTTTTTGGCGAAAGGGTCTTTCTCTGGTGCCCAGGCTGGAGTGCAGTGGTGTCATCATAACTCGCTGTAACCTTGAAATCCTGGGCTCATCAGCCTCCCGAGTAGAGGGCATGTACCACCATGCCCAGCTAATTGTTTAGTTTTTTTTGTAACCTTTCAGAGAGTGTTCATTTGTTCGTTTCTACAGATAACTGCCTGTTTTTGCTATGACTTGCTGATTGCAACTTTCTTCTCAACATTTCTCTCTTTAGTGGTCTAGGTAGAGTGTGAACAAATCCCAGATATTTTAATGTTTATTCACAAACTGTGTTCAGACCAAGAGATTTGCATGCAAGGAATGCTTTTTCTTGTATGTACAGTTTAGATACAACATATTAGTCATCAAGATTCTGAATATATTGAGGATACGGCATGGAACTAGATAGGGCGTAGGAACTAGTATGAACTAGAATTTCCTCTTTGAATGATGGCCTCTTCTTTTATAGGATATGCATAGATGATGCGCCTAGAGGAAAACATCCTCGTCAGGCTTCTCTGTTTGCTACTTCCGGAAAGGGTGCCCTTTATACAGTTAAACCCGAGGGGCGTGAGGTAGTTCTCTAGGGTGGGGGTAGCTATGCTGGGTCTTGGCTTCTTTATTTCTGTTTCTCTTTCTCCTTCCTCTCCTTTAGTCAGGTGCTTGGGTGGTTTTTAAACTTAATCATGGTCTGTACAGTGTATGTAGAAAGTCCAGTTTTTTTGTAACTTGTAACTTGTTGAATTTTATGTATGTAATACAAATACAAGTTTATTTCCTGTCAAATAGTTAACTATGAAACTTGATAGTTCTTTTTTGAGGGAAGCATATTACCTTGAGCTGGGAATAGATGTAGACTAGGGAAATTAGTGACTTGCCGAAGGTACTACTTCAAAGCATTATCATGACGAATAAGCAGAACTAGCTTATTAATTCTATATTATTTGGTGGCGTTTTAATGAAGACATTTACTTTAAGGATGATTGTATTCTGTCTTTGTGTGCTAGCGAGCATTTAAATTTACTGAACCACTGGGTGGCATTGTAGTCTAAATTTACCCATCCTTTCAACAGTTTCTTCTTGGCGTTTGGGCTAAAGAATTGAATGGCAGAGAAGATTATGTGAAGCGCAGTGTGCAGGGTAAACTGAACAGTGCGACCCAGAAACAGACCGAGTCCTACCTCAGACCACTTTTCAGAAAGCTACGGAAAAGGGTGAGGTTTCTTGGAAAATACTGTAACTGACTTAAAAAATACAGTGTAAATTTAGAATAAATGCAGTCTGTTTTTTCACTATACATAGTAGCTTCGAAAATTTCTTCTTCTTATTTTTTGTTTCAGAATCTTCCTGCTGATATTAAAGAATCAATAACGGATATTATTAAATTCATGTTGCAGAGAGAATATGTGAAGGTACATTCCCATGCTATTCTTTGAAATTGTTAAGAGTATATCTAGGTTATGTACATAATATAATGTTCATTTGAGACAGGAGGATTTTACATAGTAGATTTAAGAATAAATATGTGATGAGTTAGTAGTAAAAAGCATTTTATTTTCTATTGTATTTGCCAGCTTTACTGTTAGGCATTGAATAACAAACCTGACTAAGAAAATACAGACCTCATCTGTACGCTCTTAGTCATTTTTAAAGTAGGCCTAAAGGTTCTTCAGAGCATGAACTGTATATAGGCCGTGTTCATTTTATGAATGGGATTGAATTTCAAAGTTTTGTAAATGGCTGATTATGTCTTGAAACAGATTTTCCCGTAAAAACAACGTTGTGTAGATGAGTTTCCCAGGATGGTTATAAAAGCCCCTTTAATCTGTAATATCGCTGAAGTGTTGTACTGATGGTACAGTGGAATTTAACCCCTCTTGGTAATTGTTTCTATGGGGAAATGGTTCAAGCAAGGCTTCCAGAACTCATCTCTCCCATTTCAGTGCTGCAGACCCGTGCAGGGGAAGACTGTCCTCCCTCGCCCCAATGTCTCTACTCCGGAATGGGCTCTGGGAGGCGGCGGCGAGAGGAAGCGTACTGGTGTCCAGGGCTCCCTGAGGCAGAGTTTAGAAAGGGGTGAGAGGAGGACTATCAGTTGCTACAGGGGAACAAGAAGAGAAGGGCCCAATGCACCAGTAGTGGAGATGAGGAAAGCACAGAGTTTGAGGGAGGCTTCTTGTGGCTGTGCCTCCCAAGACACTAGGAGTAGAGCATTTCAGTGCAGCAACCCCACTGACAGTGCCAGAGCGGTAGGGAACTCGGAATGACGTTGCTTATTCAGTGCTGTATCTGTATACTCACGTAACAAGGGACTTCTGGCATTCTCGTGTGACCGGATGATTTACTTGATTAGAGCCTTTGTCTAATGAGGTTCCTGCAGTGATTTTACTCTTTTTAAGAGCCAGCCAGCTTTCTTAAAGAAAATATATTTGCCTTCCAGTTATAAATTTCTTCTTAGTTTCTGTCAGTTGCATGATTCTTACTAAGGATGGTTGCACTGGCGTGGATGGATAAGGTCACTGTCACTGCAGGAAGAATGCACATCACTGCCTGCTAGAATGGATGCCCCTCCTCTTACTGCCTTTTCTTGTGATCACATATCAGAACTAAGTGCAAGTGCAAGCTTATTTCATACAAACTACAGAAAGAACCAAGAAGCTTTAATAACCTGTTTAGACAGTTTCTTTGGAATTTGGGGGAAACTAAATATTGAAATTTTTATCAGTTAAGATCCAGTGTTAACATTTATACACATGAAAATTAGTGATTAAAATGTACATATGCCCTTTTAAAATTAAGCTTTATAAAATCTGTTGAGCAGAGCAAGTTCAAATTTATCTTTAGGGTAGAAAATGATCTTCCAGCTACCCTGTCTGTAGTATCTGATTAAAAAAAATATTAACTCTGCCTATCAATCTCATAGGTGTCTGATTTTTTAAAATTAAAATCTCCTTGAGGCCTGGCTTTATAAGCTTCTCTTAAACCTGGAGGTCTTTTAGAATTTATTTGCTTTCTGTTTTTCTCGTTCTTCCTCACAGCTAGCCAGCTTGGTTAGGAAAAAGAGCCATTTGTCTTCATTGGTTTCTGTCTTCATTTTTTGGGGCTCTTCTTTAAAGGTTTTTGGCAGGTGGGGGGCAAAGTGGAGCGATCTCATCCTTCAGCTATTCGACTGGAGCGCCAGTGTTTCCTCTCTGTTTACACATCTGTTATAGACCCTGTGTGGTGGTCGCCACATACCGAGCCCCCACTGCCTTCGGGGAGCCACGATGCTGTGTAGGGAGTAGATATTGTATAGGGTTGGATGATGAAAAACTACTTAGCCCCTGTCTTCTACATGACCCGCTATGGAGAAGACTGGGTCTAAAGGAGACCGAAACTAGACTTTTCATCAGTGCATCGAAGTGCCTACTTGGTAATTCCAGATCTGAGATGTGTTAATTTCCAGCACACAAAAGCTGCAAAGGAATGCTTGCCTTTTTTTCACTCACAGCCTAGCTTTGGTTCTGTTTTTCCATGGACATTGGTGGTCCTGGGCAGGGCAGTCTGTTACCCTATGTTTTAATCTGTTTTGTTAGAATAACAGTAATGGTAATATTTTCGATGTGCCCAAAAGGTGGATGAAAATTACATCATAAAGGGCTGTGAAATACTTTCAATAAGAATTTGAGCCAATGCATTTCTGCCTTTCTGATTTCTTCTTACACTTTCCTTTCAGGCAAATGATGCTTATCTTCAGATGGCCATTGGAAATGCGCCTTGGCCCATCGGTGTCACTATGGTTGGTATCCATGCTAGAACTGGCAGAGAAAAGATTTTTTCCAAGCATGTTGCACATGTTTTAAATGACGAAACTCAGCGGAAATATATTCAGGTAAGCAGTGTGGAGGGCCGGGAATTGCCCTGCAAGTGAATATTCTCTAATTCCCAAAACTCCAAGTCTGGAAAGCAGGCAGAGAATTACAGCAAATAGAACACAGCTTGATAGGATGGAAGTCCCCTCTTGATAAGCAGTGACATGGAAGCCACCTTCACTGAATAAGTAAAAACCTTTCAACTTTCATGTGTGTTGGAAGACATGGTGAAGTGTTGTGCTTTAATTACCTTAGCACTGAAATAAAACTATTGCAGTTTGCTTTTTAAAAAAAAAAAAAAAAACATGTATTAGCAAGTAAAAGTTGAGCTCATCAGAGAAATTTGGGAGTATACTGAAGAGCAACAAACTTAGAGTATTTTACAGTAAATCCTGCTTTGTTGCTTTCAAGGTAAATCTAACATCTGCTGGGTTCAAAATGTATGGAGAGTAAAGACTTGACTTTAATGCGTGTAGCATATAACGACACTTCTCTAGTCATGTGAATAGGTCTAAAGTGCTGATGGGTTGTTTTCTTCAAGTTATACATGCTTCACATAAACTTGTTGGTACTGTTGTTGGGCTAAACTTTTCTCCTTAGTGGGAAGAAAATCAACTATAATGTAGTGTTTGCCAAATTGTCATAAATCCCGGATTGTGTCTGTAAAATGACTTGCTGGGTGATAGTTCTAAAACTTGACAATGATACTCCGGAAGTTTACTTAAAATTTGAAGTTCACTTAAAATGCATAAAGTGCTTTCAGATTTTGTGCCAGAGAACAGTCATTACCATATTCATGAATTATCTTTTTGTTTTTATTTCACTTCCAAGTGCTGAATGTTAATTTGTGTCATCTTTATGCCTTAGTCACATATAATAGCTTTTTAAAGTATGATTTCAATCAGACTCCCTCATGAGAACTGTATACTTTACAGAGTTCAAATATACTTCTGGAGATTCAAACACATTTCCATTTTTTAATAACCACTAGTGAGTATATTAAAGGCAGAAGCTTTTAGTTGAAAAAAAAAAAAGTTGCTTAGCTTTAACAATAGCAAACAGGTTCCAAAGATTCAATTTGCTAATTGTGTTCATCTATACTGTGGCCAAAGGTATAGTGTATAAAAGTTCATATGATTAAATCATTTGCCTGAAAGAGAACATTTCTTATAAACAGTGATGTGATTTTCACCTCCCCAAAGAGTGATTTTTTTTTTTTAAGTATACCTAGCATTTATTCAAGAATTCTGGTTTATTTTGGAAGCTATGTAATGACCTGTCCTTACTCCATTTTTCTTGCTTTTTATCTGTTCTCTTCCCATTAAAAAAACATTCTTCTTTTGCCCACTAGGTGATTAGAGAAAATTGGTGAGCATACTGTATCTGAAATTTAGCAAGGGGTTTGATGTAGACCCAGTGATATTCTTGTGGATAGGGCAAATCAGGTTGGACTCTTAGCTCACTGAGAGAGGGAAGCCACGGAGCATTAAATAATGGACTCATGTCTCTTAGGGTAGATGCTAGAGATGTATGTCAGGGGTCTTAGGACCTCAGTGCTGTCCTGTTCAACCTTTTAATGACTGACTTGGATGACTGTACCGAAGGATGGGTTTATCACGTTTGCAGACAACAAGAAACTAGAAGGGATAGAGTGTATGTTAAGATGGAAAAGAAACTGCTATTCTAGAAGTTCTTGACAGACTAGAGAGAAGGGAAGAGTCTAAAAATACAGTGTTTAGGAAGGAAGGATTAGCATTAAGAAAATTGGATCCATACACCCATTTGCTTAAGCTTATAATTTGGGCAGTGGATATAAAAAAGAATTAGAGCCTGAGCATGGTGGCTCACACCTGTAATCCCAACACTTCGAGAGGCTGTGGTGGAAAGATTGCCTGAGGCCAGGAGTTTAAGACCAGCGTGGCAACATAGTGAGACCCCGTTTCTACAAAAAATAAAAACTAGCCAGGCATGGTTGTGTGTGCCTGTAGTCCTTGCTACTGGGGAGGTTGAGGCAGGAGGATCTCTTCAGCCTGGGAGTTCAAGGTTGCAGTGAGTTGTGATTGCATCACTTTTCTTCAGCATCAGTGGCAGAGCAAGACCCTGTCAAAAAAGAAAAAGAGAATTGAGTGGACTAAATTTAGTGTAATAAAATTGGTAGTATGATATGGCCACCTAATAACTTAGTGTAGGTTCTCCAGGGCGAGAACATAGTTGAGTGTTGTACCCCTAGAATCTGGAACAGTATCTGACTCATGGTGGGCGCTCAATAAGTATTTGCTAATTGAATGAATTCATGATACAGCAAGAGAGGTGATAATAAGTGTTCTTTTTCTAGTCCTTGGAAAAGGAGACTCTTGGTGAGAATCTGGGCAGGAGTTCTAGATCAGCGGTCCCTGACATCTTTGGCACCAGGGACTGGTTTCATGGAAGACGATTTTTCCACGGACCGGGGAGGTCAGGGGGATGGTTTCAGGGTGAAACTGTTCCATCTCAGATCATCAGGCGTTAGTTAGTAAGGAGCATGCAACCTGGATCTCTCACATGTGCTGTTCACAGTAGGGTTTGTGCTCCTGTGAGAATCTGATGCCACATGGATCTGACAGGAGGCAGAGCTTAGGTGCTAATTCTCTTGCCTGCTGCTGTGTGGCCCATTTCCTGACCAGCCACAGACTAGTGCCGGCCTGCGGCCCAGGGATTGGGAACTTCCTGCTATAGAAAATGGCAGAACTTTCTGATGGAAGAGGATTAAACTTGTTTTATGAAAGTGGACAGATTTTTAGTCAGTGTAAGACAAAGCTTTTTCAGAAAACATTTTTATTTTGAAATAATTATAGACTCACAAGAAGTTGCAAAAAATAGTAAAAAGCTTTTTAATAGGCAGAATTGTCCCAAGGTAGGAGATAGAGGAAGACACCCACCTCTTGATGTCTGGAGGCGTAAACCATTGCCCTTTTTGGACCTTCGGGCCAGATTCCTCTCATTCTTTTCTGCCATTTTCCCTAGAGGCCATTGCTTAAACCTCAAGTTTCAACTCATTTGCCCAAGAGTCACTAAGATAATGAGTGAGCTGAGTGTTAAAGAAATCTCTGCCTCTGTCTGTCTTCCACTTTCCTACTCCTTATGTAGGTGCAACTAGAAGCCGCATTTCATTTTCCTCTCAACTGTGCTGTAAGAGAAATGAATGATGCAGAAGCGATAATGAGTGTCAGTAATGCTTGGCCTCTCTGTTGATGAAGTCACTTGAGCTCATTGTTACCTTGTAGGAATATGGTCCCAGTGTTGCTGGATCTTCCATTTTTTTTTTAATGAGAAGCAAAATCTTGGTTTTTGGAAAAAAAAAAAAAAAAGGTACTCTCCTATTTTTAAATGTTGGCATCAGCTAAAAAAAAATTAACTTTGTGTAAGTCTAAACAGAATGCCAGTTTGTGGTCTGTGTCTTAAACCCATAGTGTAACTCAAGCAGAAGAATGTGGCCACCCTATGTTAGAATTTTGTAAAATTCTTGGTTGCAATTTACCGAGTAATTTATTAAGCTGTCTAAAGAATCTTCCTCTTGTTACTCTGGTATCTGAATGAGATTAATTTGAATTCTCCTAGAAAAAAGACAATTTATTATGTGAAGTTTAAGTCAAGGGTTGGCAAAATTTTTCTTAAAGGATCAGAGTGTAAATATCTTGGGCTTTGTACTTCTTGCCATCTCTAACTACTCACCCATGCAGCTAAGGCACAAAAGCAGCCAGTGGCTGTGTTCCAGTAAAACTGTGTAGAAAAGAGGCAAATGGGCTGAGAACCACAGTTTGCTGCCTAGTAAATGTATGAACCCAAAACCTTTTTTACATTAAGATATTTGCTGAGGAGGTAATTAGGAAAATCATTTAATAATTATTTCTTTTTAAATTGTGATATAAAATGCCTCAACAAACATTGTAGTGCTTGAAGTCTACTAACCTTAATGGCATAGCCCAATAATTCTTGATAACATGTCATATATGTCAAGCTGTAAAACAAGATCTGGAGTTAGAGCATTTCCAGCAGGTTCCTTCATGCCTGTTGCCAGCCTGAATCCTCCTCCTCCTATCAGAAGTAAGGATTATTCTAACATGTACCATTATTGGTTAGTTTTGCTTGTTTTTGGACATCATGTAAATGGAAACTTGTAATGTGTGAGATAATTGTTTTATTTAGAAATACTGGTGAAAAATATGTTTTATGAAATATGATAGAAAATAATTCAAGGGGCTGTTTCACTGGAACATAGATTTCATCTTTTGGTTTTATGCAAACCTTTATGGAACTTAAACAATGAAAGTTATTTGAAGTATTCTATTTGTCACAAAAATTAAATATACCGCAGGGAGGGTTCTCTCTAGGCAGATCAAAGGCAAGTTCTATAGCTTATTAGCTTGCTTCAAGTCTAGGGTTAGATAGAAATTGGTGGTGGTAGCTTTAAGGCCTCTGTTCATTCTTCCAAATAGAGATGTAACCGCTGGCCCAGACTTTGGGTCAAGCTGCTTTTATATAGATTATAGGAAGCTCTTGATTATTTAGAGACTTTAAAATTCAGTCATTCCCGGATAGCTCTTGAAGAAGTTCACATCTTGGGCATTCTTTATTTGTCAAAAATAAGGGAAGGAAGGTAGACAGGAGAAAAAGATGAGGTGAAATGCATGTCAAAGAGCTGTTGCCCTACCAGAGCCACTCTTATCCTTCCTCACTGTGTTCCCTCCAAACGTGACTTTTACCAGTGACACTGATAGGCACCCTTGCCCTGTGGCTTCTGACTGGAGCAGACGATGAGAGGGACTAGAAGGCATTTTGTTGGCTGGAGAAGAATGAGTTAGGGTATTGACTTTCCCGACTTCCTCCCTGGAGGAACCCCTAGGGTGACTGCATCCCTCTGCCCGAGGCTGTCGCTTCTCTTGGGTGGCTGTCTCCATACAGCTACCCTCCCTAGGTTCCAGTGGCCACTCTCCTCCTTTGCTTTCAGAACTCGGGCTAGCCACAGTGTCCCAGGATTGCCAGAGCTAGGATGCTGTACTGTGTCTTGTTGGTCCTAAGTCCAGCCCACTCCTCTGTAACATCCTCAGAACTACTATCATCACATTATCCAGTTCTACTGCTGGCATCCTCCTCGACATGCGTAGATGAATTGATCTGTGCATTGTGTGACAGGTTCCTTTGGAGGTTAGAAGATTAAGGAATAATAATCTTCTAAATAATTTCTGTTAAGCTTTTGCTATTACAAAAGGTAAATATCCTATAATATTATTCCCTGGCAAGTTGTTTTCAGTAAGCTTAAGTTTATACAGTTCCTAGTAAAGATATCATTCCAATATTTTATGTCAGTTATTTCAATCCATATTTCAGGTTTTGGCATATTTCATCTATACTAGCATTTGCCAAATGTATTTGTCCATGGAACATTTGTGAGTTTGTAATGTGTTCACGTATTACCAAAACTGGTACAACAGAAACATTCATTACCGCAATAAGCGATCACAGCTTGATCTGTATGTTGCACTCACTATCGTAGCTGTTGGTAAACGCTCCCATGCCTTAGTGCTCTAATGTATGCCACAGACTTGTGGGTCAAGTGGCTTCATGCCACAGCCTGGCATTCTGGGCTATGATAAGCTGTTTCCTAAAGGCGAGTTGTTGCATGTTGACAGCCGTCTACCTCCTTCATCTTCCTGGCATGTTAAAAGAGTACCTTTTTAGAGAAAAATACTGCTAGTATTTATGTTTTACATAGTAATACCTTTTAATGTTACAGAACACTAGTGTGTTTTGGAAACAGATTTGGGGAAGTGCTGATCTAACCTGGCCCATGCTGCTTTCTAGCTGGCAGCTTAGTTGATGGTAAAGAGGCATTTTACCGTAGGGTATTAAATCTTAAATTTCTCAACCACACCGTTGGAAGAAAAGCCAGACCAGTCTCTATTGTGAAAGCCTGTTATGCACATAAATGAAATCTTCCCTCAAATTAATCATTTGGAGTACATTTTTACTTAATTTTTGAGTTGTTGTTTGTAATTTGGTGTTAACTTTCTGTGAAATGAACCTCTGCACTGGAAACTTGTTCTCGCATGGAAAACAAAAATACAGAGAAGTAAAAAACAAGAGCAGCAGAGTCTGTTTCTTACCGTAAACTATGCGGGCAGTTTGAGTTAGTCCCAAGCTATCTGTTTCCTTTAGTTTTTTGGTAAGTTCTCCAGATACGGAAGTTTTTGTATGTTTAATACTTACAGTGGGCTTCTTATTAGAACCAACATGCAGTTGCCCTTATCTGCTATCATCCCAAGTGGCTGGGCCCAGATCAGTAACTTAAAAGTCTAGAATGAGTTGTTTGGATGAATTCAATTTTAACAATATATTTGTGTGAAAAGAGTTCCCATAGGCCAGCTACGGTGGCTCACACCTGTAATCCCAGCACTTTGGGAGGCTGAGGCGGGTGGATCACGAGGTCAGGAGATCAAGACCATCCTGGCTAACACGGTGAAACCCCATCTCTACTAAAAAAAAAAAAAAAAAAAAAAAAAAAATTAGCCGGGCATGGTGGCGGGCGCCTGTAGTCCCAGCTACTTGGGAGGCTGAGACAGGAGAATGGCATGAACCCAGAAGGCGGAGGTTGCAGTGAGCCGAGATCGCACCACTGCACTCCAGCCTGGGCGACACAGCAAGACTCTGTCCCAAAAAAAGAAGAAGGGGAAAAAAAAGAGTTCCCATAGACAGTATTTGAAGTATTGGCCTTTTAATGCATTACTACAGATGTTAGTTTAAATGATAGAAATGTACTTACTGAGTACACATTTTTTGAACATCACTTTTCAGGTCAAAAGAGCATTCCTGTAGTATGAAGTTAGGATTAATTTTTAACTTAAGTATTGCATATTAATTTATTACTCTATTAGAACGTTTGCAGTTTATGACAGAATTTTTTTTTTTTTTTTGAAACGGAGTCTCGCTCTGTCACCCAGGCTGGAGTGCTGTGGCCGGATCTCAGCTCACTGCAAGCTCCGCCTCCCGGGTTCACGCCATTCTCCTGCCTCAGCCTCCCGAGTAGCTGGGACTACAGGCGCCGCCACCTCGCACAGCTAGTTTTTTGTGGTTTTTAGTAGAGACGGGGTTTCACCATGTTAGCCAGGATGGTCTCGATCTCCTGACCTCGTGATCCGCCCGTCTCGGCCTCCCAAAGTGCTGGGATTACAGGCTTGAGCCACCGCGCCCGGCCTATGACAGAATTTTAAATAGCTGGGTGGAAAATGTCACTCATCTTATTTTTATATTCCTCACGTTCTTAGGATGCACCACTAAATGGATCTGTGCTTTCCTCTTTAAGTCTTTGTCTCATAGTGTAGACTAGCGAAAGGTACAGAAATAATTGATTTAACAGAATGTCTTTATACTTAAATATAAAGATTACTTATAAACAAAATATCTTCCTCAAGTTCTAATGATATATTAAAGAGGCAAATCAAGGCAAATAATTGTGATTTTAGTTTGGTTTGGTTTAAATAGTTTTTGTTTTCTGCAATAATAAAAAAATTGCTAATCTTTTTAGTGGATGCAGGTTCGTTGTTTTAATGGTTTATTGATTTCTCTGGATATAAAGAACTTTCATTATCCAGGATATATCCTATTTCATACTATGATTAACCAAACTGTATCTGTATCTGATATTTGTTTTTTTTTTTTTTTTTTTTTTTTTTTTTGAGACGGAGTCTTGCTCTGTTGCCCAGGCTGGAGTGCAGTGGTGCGATCTCGGCTCACTGCAAGCTCCGCCTTCCGGGTTCACACCATTCTCCTGCCTCAGCCTCCTGAGTAGCTGGGACTACAGGCGCCCGCCACCTCGCCCGGCTAGTTTTTTGTATTTTTTAGTAGAGACGGGGTTTCACCGTGTTAGCCAGGATGGTCTCGATCTCCTGACCTCGTGATCCGCCCGTCTCAGCCTCCCAAAGTGCTGGGATTACAGGCTTGAGCCACCGCGCCCGGCTTGTATCTGATATTTGTATATCATATCTGGAACATTCTATATTCTATTTAGACTTAAAAATTGTGACATACATAAAATTTACCATCTTAATCATTTTTATGTACAGTTCACCAATTAGACATTTATTTATTTATTTATTTGAGACAGGGTCTTATTCTATCACCCAGGCTGGAATGCAGTGGCATGATCTTGGCTCACTGCAACTTCCATCCCCCAGGTTCAAACACTTATCATGCCTCAGCCTCCTGAGTAGCTGGGTGTGTGCCACCATGCCTGGGTAATTTTTTTATATTTTTGTAGGGACAGGGTTTTGCCATGTTGGCTAGGCTGATATTGAACTCCTGACCTCAAGTGATCCGCCCGCCTTGGCCTCCCAGAGTGCTGGGATTACAGGCATGAGCCACCGCACCTGGCCTCACCAATTAGACTTTTAAATGCAGAACATTTTCCTATAAATATAATGATATTTGAAAAATGAATATAGCTAAATATTGTATGGGAGGCAGTCATTAAGGAACCAGTCAGTTCCCACTGTAGAAACTAGAAAAGCTCGGGACATGGGGGATATTAGGCACTTCTCAAAGGCCAGGCCATGGGAGAAGGCTGAAAAGAGGGAGTGGTTTTAAATTAGGATAAGTAGTCCAGAGGTTCCCTGCCCAAGTGGAGCTCCCCGCCCTCCTCCCACTCTAGCAGAAAATTGGGTTGCTTTTGGATGGATATGTACTGCTCAGGAAGGGTAAGATGCCATACTGAAAACAGGAAAATTAAGTGGAAGTATGTAATATTGACAAATGACACCTTTAATTCCTGGTTTCCTCTGATGCGGGCAACCAGGCTTTTACCCCTCAGTAAGTTGGAGGATTCTGCTCTGTGAAACTGACCCAAGAGAAAGGATCTAAGTTACTAACACTTAAGTGTTCCTTCAGTGAAAAAACCAGCTTGCTGCCCTGTCATCTGAAAATGCAGTCCTATGGGCAAGTCCCACCCATTCAGGGAGTTTTTCCATTCAGCTCTGTAGTGCGTTACTCATCAGCATGAATGTTCACCTAAGATCCATCAGACATTTGGAGAAATTCCCCAACATGAAAACAGAGAACAAAACACATACACAGAAGAAAAGATCTTCAGAGAAACAGAATTATAGAGAACAGAAAAAAACTTCAATGAGAATAATTAATATCCTGAGAGGCCAAGCATGGTGGCTCATGCCTGTAATCTCACCACTTTGGGAGGCTGAGGTGGGAGGAGTGCTTCAAGACCAGGAGTTCTAGACCAGCCTGGGCAAAATAGTGAGATCGCTTCTCTACAAAAAATAAAAAAGTTAGTGGGACATGGTGGTGCATGCCTGTAGTCTCAGCTATTCAGGAGGCCGAGGTAGGAGGATTGCTTAGGCTACAAAAAAAAGTCTGAGAATCAAAATGAACTCTTAAAAATTAGCAAAAAATTTTATCAGCAAAAATTTAAGAATTAGTGGGTTAGGAGATAAAGTTGAGGAAATATGAAAAGCAGAAAAGATAAGAAAATCAGAGTCAATCTATAAGGTTTGTAGCCATTCCAACAGAAATGGGAAGATAGGAAATAAAGAATTAATGCAAGAAAATGTCCCAGATCTGAAGGACATGAGTTTGTAGAATGAAAAGAATTCACTTAACACAGAGCAAATGAATAGGAAGAGTTCACATCAAGGCACAAAAGAATGCAATATTGGAAGGCCAAGGCTAAAGAGAAGACTTCAAAGACTTCAGTGCTTTAGAAAAGCACTTACAAAGGTGCAGGAATTAAAATACTATCATACTTCTCACTAATAGCACTAGAAGCTAGAAGACAGTAGAGCAGTATCTTTGCAATAGCTAGGGAAATAATGTCCAACTCAGAATTCTCTCTCTCTCTTTTTTTTTTTTTTTTGAGATGGAGTCTCTGTCACCAGGCTGGAGTGCAGTGGCATGATCTCGGCTCATTGCAACCTCTGCTTCCCAGGTTCAAGAGATGCTCCTGCCTTAGCCTCCCAAGTAGCTGGGATTACAGGCGCCCACCACCACGCCCAGCTAATTTTTGTTATTTTTAGTAGAGATGGAGTTTCACCGTGTTGGCCAGGATGATCTTTATCTCTTGACCTTGTGATCTGCCCACCTTGGCCTCCCAAAGTGCTGGGATTACAGGCGTGAGCCACTGCGCCTGGCTCTCTTCCTTTCTGAACCATCAAGTGAAGGATAAGTACAGGCTAATGACATCTCCCATGCAGTCATTATCGTCATAGCTGACACTTATGTAGTGCTTACTCTCCGCTTCCCTTCAGCACTTTACAGCAACAATATGAGATGGACACTAACGTTTCCCTGTTTTGTAAGTGGGGAAGCAGGCGTCGAGAAGTGAGTTCTCAAGGTCACACGGCTAGTTAGTGGTAGAATTGGGATTGGAATGTGGGCAGTCTTGACTCTACCTGAGGATGGCCTCCACCCAAACGAAAAGATCCAAGAGCTGAGATGAAGCACAGAGCAAGGCGAGAGGAATCTCCAGGCTGGAGGTGCGGGGATGTCATGCTCCAGGATGGTAGCAGTACAGGTGGGTCCAGGTTAGAGTAGAGGGACGAAGGACTCTAGAAAGAAATGGAAGAGCTTATATTCCCTGGTGTGTCTGATCAGGTACCGAGTGATGTTTGGGCATGCGAGGGTTGGAGAATGGATTAGAAAAGCAGAACAAAAAGAGGAAAAAATCATGGAAGGAGAGGTCATCATTGTCATATGTTATGTGGGTTTGCTTTGAACGATATTTGTGTAGCCTTTATTAAAAAAAAACAGGCCGGGCGCGGTGGCTCAAGCCTGTAATCCCAGCACTTTGGGAGGCCGAGACGGGCGGATCACGAGGTCAGGAGATCGAGACTATCCTGGCTAACACGGTGAAACCCCGTCTCTACTAAAAAATACAAAAAACTAGCCGGGCGAGGTGGCGGGCGCCTGTAGTCCCAGCTGCTCGGGAGGCTGAGGCAGGAGAATGGCGTGAACCCGGGAGGCGGAGCTTGCAGTGAGCTGAGATCCGGGCCACTGCACTCCAGCCTGGGCGACAGAGCGAGACTCCGTCTCAAAAAAAAAAAAAAAAAAAAAAAAACCTGAATATTGATTTCACTAAGAATTGTGGTTTGGGGAGGATGGGGGAGGAAGTGCTTTTTAGGCGTGTGTGTGCATATGTGAGGCCAGTGGACAATGGTGTGTAATAGTGAGATCCTCTGTTTCGTAGTATGAAGTCAGGAGATACCAATAGTATTTGAGATGGAAAAACCAAGCCCTGTCAGTATAGTATTTAGAAATATGGCAGTAAATACCAGAGGAAGCACTTAAAAGGTTTGAAAAGGGTTTGCCTCTGGAGAGCTGGAATTAGGATTTGGAAAGAGTGAGGTAGGGGACTGCTATTATTCGATGCAAGAATTACTTATTTTTTCTCAAACAACATACACACAAAACCTGGAATTATCCTTGACTTTTTTCTTCCTATTACAACCCATATCCAATCCATGTCAAACCTTGATGGATCTTCAGCTTGATGGAGCTGAGATCTAGTGGCCCGGATCTCAGCTCACTGCAAGCTCCGCCTCCCGGGTTCGCGCCATTCTCCTGCCTCAGCCTCCCGAGCAGCTGGGACTACAGGCGCCGCCACCTCACCCGGCTAGTTTTTTGTATTTTTTAGTAGAGACGAGGTTTCACCGTGTTAGAACCATCGCCACTGGGTCCAGCCACCACTTCTCATCTGGATTATTCTAGTGTCTTCTCTCTGGTTCCTAAGCTTCTCTTATTGCCCCTCTCCAGTTTCTTAGCAGCAGTCCCCAGACTGATCCCGTCCACATATAGTCAGATTGTGTAGCTCTCTTGTTCAGAGTCCTGCAGTGGCTTCCTAGTTCACAAAGTCCAAGCCAAAGTCCTTCAGGTTGCCCCACACATCCACATACCCCACTTCTCTGTTTTATTTTCTCCAAAGCACTTAGCATCGTTGAAATTTTTTTTTTTTATGAATTTATTTTGTTTCTCGCCTGTCTACCCTTACCACAATTCAGTCTCAGGAGGGTGGGATTTTTTCTGACTTCTTTGCTGCTGTATTTCCAGAGCCTAGAACAGCCTAGAATAGTAGGCACTGAATAAACATTTGTTAGATAAGGGTATTGCCTTTATAAAAATAAAAAGCCAGTTAAAAATACCACGAGTTTTTAAGCCATTTGCCATAAGCTAAGCTAAGCAGCTCATTTTTTTACTGGCTTAAGCATCCATAAGCAGTTTCAAACTGAAATCTTGAGGGGTCTCATTGAAAAGATTTGTTTCCATTTGGAAAATAACCATATGCTGTCCTGAGATTACACACCTATCTCTGCCATGCACTCTCAAACTTGTTTACAGAAATTTATCATAGTGCTCTGTGGTAACTACTTATGACTAGAACGATTGATTTTCACAACCTTTGGCAGCTAAGATTTCAAGAACACTAGTATATGTTTTTAAACCATAGAATCTGCTTAGTGAGTATAAATAGGCATCACACATGTCTTCTGTAATGAGCACACACCTAAGATTCTAATTCTTCTAACATGGGGAAAACCACCTCCAAGGCAAACCATCAGTTTGCCTTCTACTTGCTCATAACAATCCTTGCCATGCTTTGCTGCTGAGTGCAGCTATTTGTGTTTCATCAGGGTGTTCTCTTGCCTGACTTTGCCCTTCTTCTCACCTATGCCCTCAGGAACCTTAAGATGCCAAATTAGAGCTATCACCTGTATTTCCATGGCTACCAATCACAGTTCTGCAGACACATGATTAGAATTCGTAGCAGAAGAAGCTGGACTATGTGACGGAATGGTCTTTATCCCAAAGCAAATACCTGATTACACAGGGAACAACAACAACAACAACAACAAACAAGAGCAAAGTGAATTACGTGTGCAAAGACCCTTCTTGTGAATCAGTTAAAAGATAATCTCCCTCCACACCCCTAATTCCTAAATCTCATCATATGGGCAATCCTTGAATCCACCAAGGACTTTAAATACTTCACAGTCCTGTTTCTTTGATGTGGAATCTGTTAGATTATGGCTCCATTCATAGAAGTATGTCACTTGTCCCTTAATATCCCCAGGGATTGGTTCCAGGACCCTGCACATACCAAAATCTGGATGTTCAAGTCCCTGATAGAAAATGACATAGTATTTGCATATAATCTATGCACATCCTCCTGTATACTTTAAATCATCTCTAGATGACTTACAATACCTAACACAATGTAAATGCTGTTTAAATAGTTATTATATGATATTTATTTGTATTATTTTTAATTCTTTTTTTTGTTGCCGTTTTTTTCCGAATATTTTTTAGCCAGGGTTGGTTGAATCCATGGACACATAACACATGGATACTGACTATGATTAATATTTGTGTTGTCTGCTTACTATGGGACCAACGAGATTTTGCAGGGATTTTTGTGTTGTTGTTTGTTTTGGTGATTTTACTGAGCTTAACAGGTGTTAAGTTACATTGAGTAAGACCTTTGGCAAAGTCTTTCCTTGTAAACAAGGAAATGTGTGTGTTAATGGATGGCACAGTGAATAGGATTCATTGCTGGTTACAGACTCTTCCCAAGATCATTTTGGAGAGAGCTCGATCGCGGCGTGTCTGAGGTCTCTGCCCTTGCCCTGGCCTGTTTGTACAGGGTATTGAATATTTGGATAATGACCTAGAGGACATATTTACTGAGTGGTGGATGAGAAAGCTAAGAAGAATAACTAAAGCTAACTGACCAAGGATTTTAAAAGATCACAGACCAAGGCATGAGTTGAAAGAGGCAGGATGAAATTGAATAGTGACAGTTGTTGTCATCAGCTTAAAAAATCACTGGAGAACTGGCCAAACTGCTGTAGAGACAGAAGGTACTTGAATTTTGTGAGATCAGTGGAAATTAGGTGTGTGTCTGTAAAAACAGCCAAGGGTCTTGGTTACAGTTGCCAAGATACACAACAAAAGTAGTGCAGTCACTGCTTCTAGTGAATCCTGCAAGAATGGCCAGGTCACACTTGGAATGTTGCACTCAGTTTTTACTGACATAATTAAAATGGTTTTACTGTGTAATATTTGGTGCATACAAAAGAATACATGAAAAACACGAGTTAGGCCGGGCGCGGTGGCTCAAGCCTGTAATCCCAGCACTTTGGGAGGCCGAGACGGGTGGATCACGAGGTCAGGAGATCGAGACCATCCTGGCTAACACAGTGAAACCCCGTCTCTACTAAAAATACAAAAAAAACTAGCCGGGCGAGGTGGCGGGCGCCTGTGTCCCAGCTACTCGGGAGGCTGAGGCAGGAGAATGGCGTGAACCGGGAGGCGGAGCTTGCAGTGAGCTGTGATCGGCCACTGCACTCCAGTCCGGGCGACAGAGCGAGACTCCGCTCAAAAAAAAAAAAAAAAAGAAAAACACGAGTTATGAAATAAGTAATAAAATGAATGTCTAAAAGCCTTATTCCCAGTTTAAGAACTAGAACATTCTGAAAACCATTGAAACGGTATTTTCCTTCCATATTCCAGAAGTAACCGCTACCTTGCACTTAAGTTTGTCATTTCCTTTCTTGTTGAAAAACGGTTCTACCATGTTACGTGTGTATTTCTAAGCAATACATTTTTTACTTGTTTTTGAATTTTATGAAAAGGATGTCACTGAAGGTAGTAACACTTCATGCCCCTTGCTTTTTACTTTCAACATTGCTTCTAAGATTCATATGCATCGGCCTTTCCCAACCAGAGCCCCTCATCTTGACAACAGAACACAGAAAATAACTTGAGTGTATTTTCTGAGTCCTCCAAACATAATACATAAATAGTCTCCCAAATTTTAGATGCATAAGGGAGAAGTTATCTCATTACATACAATGGATGCCTTAGGCTGGGCAGTTAGAGCTTAATTCTCTATTGGAATCTGGTTGAGACTGGCCAAATTGTTACATGTAGCTAGAGTTAATTCATTTTTACTGCTTTAAGATATCCCATTTGTGAGCACACTAAAGTATTTTTCATATGCCCTTCTATGGACGGAAATTTGAGTTTCCAGTTTTTCGGTTTCGTTACTATGAACAGTTGTCTGATGAACATTCTTGTGCAGGTCTGCAGGTGCACAGGAAAAATTTCTCTAGGCGTACATCTGAGTGAAATTGCTTTGGTCTGCTGTGCTTTAATGGGGACATTGACAAACTGATGTGAGTTCAGAGGAAGGCAGTTAAGAATAATTTAACCATGTCATAACCAACTTGTTTTCCTTATTTTCTTAGGGATTGAAGAGGTTAATGACCATTTGCCAGAAACACTTTCCTACAGACCCATCCAAATGTGTGGAGTACAATGCACTGTGAGATCTGTGCATGGTGTGTTAATAACAATAAGAAACGAAGCAGACTGTGGACTTCTGGAAATACCAACAGGAATGAGGAAAGAAGAAAACTGGAGTTTCCAATCTCTGAGTTCTACTTGATGTAACTCTTGATTGGTTTTAAGAACTGTGTTGGCCTTCGTTTCATATCTGACTGCAAGCTGATTTTTCTTTCTTGCTTTCATTTTAATTAGTCCAAAATTAAGTTTTAAAGACTTTTCCTCACAATTTAAATCTGTAGACAACAGAAGGGGGTTTAAAATGACCTTTTTTTCAGTTGACCTGAAAGTTGTGGTTAGATGATTAAAAAGAAACATTTGAGGATGGACTTAATTATTTCAGTAAAATACTATAATTTGCATATTGTCTTTTGTGTAATATTTATATAAAATATTTTTATATATTTCAAAAACATGGGACCATTGAATGAAATTTTATAGTCCTTAAATGTTGCTGAACTTTTGCTGTCTTGCAATAGAATTTGAATGTAAATATTATTACTGGTATAATTTGAATGTTTCTTTTTTTTTTTTTTTATACTTTACGTTCTAGGGTACATGCGCACAACGTGCAAGTTTGTTACATATGTATACATGTGCCATGTTGGTGTGCTGCACCCATTAACTCGTCATTTACATTAGGTATGTCTCCTAATGCTATCCCTCCTCCCCGTCCCACAATAGGACCTGGTGTGTGATGATCCCCTTCCTGTGTCCAAGTGTTCTCATTGTTCACTTCCCACCTATGAGTGAGAACATGCGGTATTTGGTTTTCTGTTCTTGCAATAGTTTGCTGAGAATGATGGTTTCTGACTGCATCCATGTCCCTGCATCCATCATCCCTACAAGAACTCATCCTTTTTTATGGCTGCATAGTATTCCATGGTGTATATGTGCCACATTTTCTTAATCCAGTCTGTCACTGATGGACATTTGGGTTGATTCCAAGTCTTTGCTATTGTGAATAGTGCCACAATAAACATAGGTGTGCATGTGTCTTTATAGGAGCATGACTTATAATCCTTTGGGTATATCCCTAGTAGTGGGATGGCTGGGTCAAATGGTATGTCTAGTTCTACATCCTTGAGGAATCGCCACACTGTTTTCCACAATGGTTGAACTAGTTTACAGTCCTACCAACAGTGTGAAAGTGTTCCTATTTCTCCACATCCTCTCCAGCACCTGTTGTTTCATGATTTTTTAATGATTGCCATTCTAACTGGTGTGAGATGGTATCTCATTGTGGTTTTGATTTGCATTTCTCTGATGGCGAGTGGTGATGAGCATTTTTTCATGTGTCTGTTGACTGTATGAATGTCTTCTTTTGAGAAGTGTCTATTCATATCCTTTGCCCACTTTTTGATATGGTTGTTTTTTTCTTGTAAATTTGATTGAGTTCTTTATAGGTTCTGGATATTAGCCCTTTGTCAGATGAGTAGATTGAAAAAATTTTCCCCCATTCTGTAGGTTGCCTGTTCACTCTGATGGTAGTTTCTTTTGCTGTGCAGAAGCTCTTTAGTTTAATTAGATCCCATTTGTCAATTTTGGCTTTTGTTGCCGTTGCTTTTGGTGTTTTAGACATGAAGTCCTTGCCCATGCCTATGTCCTGAACGGTATTACCTAGGTTTTCTTCTAGGGTTTTTATGGTTTTAGGTCTAACATTTAAGTCTGTAATCCCTCTTGAATTAATTTTTGTATAAGGAGTAAGGTAAGGATCCAGTTTCAGCTTTCTACTTATGGCTAGCCAATTTTCCCAGCACCATTTATTAAATAGGGAATCCTTTCCCCATTTCTTGTTTTTGTCAGGTTTGTCAAAGATCAGATGGCTGTAGATGTGTGGTATTATTTCTGAGGGCTCTGTTCTGTTCCATTGGTCTATATCTCTGTTTTGGTTGCTGTAGCCTTGTAGTATAGTTTGAAGTCAGGTAGCGTGATGCCTCCAGCCTTGTTCTTTTGGCTTAGGACTGTCTTGGCAATGCAGGGTCTTTTTTGGTTCCATATGAACTTTAAAGCAGTTTTTTCCAATTCTGTGAAGAAAGTCATTGGTAGCTTGATGAGGATGGCATTGAATCTATAAATTACCTTGGGCAGTATGGCCATTTTCACAATATTGATTCTTCCTATCCACGAGCATGGTATGTTCTTCCATTTGTTTGTGTCCTATTTTATTTCACTGAGCAGTGGTTTGTAGTTCTTCTTGAAGAGGTCCTTCACATCCCTTGTAAGTTGGATTCCTAGGTATTTTATTCTCTTTGAAGCTATTGTGAATGGGAGTTCATTCATGATTTCGCTCTCTGTCTGCTACTGGTGTATAAGAATGCTTGTGATTTTTGCACATCAATTTTGTATCCTGAGACTTTGCTAAAGTTGCTTATCAGCTTAAGGAGATTTTGGGCTGAGATGATGGGGTTTTCTAAATATACAATCATGTCATCTGCAAACAGGGACAATTTGACTTCTTCTTTTCCTAACTGAATACACTTTATTTCTTTCTCTTGCCTGATTGCCCTAGTCAGAACTTCCAACACTATGTTGAATAGGAGTGGTGAGAGAGGGCACCCCTGTCTTGTGCCAGTTTTCGAAGGGAATGCTTCCAGTTTTTTCCCATTCAGTATGATATTGGCTGTGGGTTTGTCACAAATAACTCTTACTATTTTGAGATACTTTCCATCAATACTGAATTTATTGAGAGTTTTTAGCATGAAGGGCTGTTGAATTTTGTCAAAGGCCTTTTCTGCATCTATTGAGATAATCATGTGGTTCTTGTCTTTGGTTCTGTTTATATGCTGGATTACATTTATTGATTTGCTAATGTTGAACCAGCCTTGCATCCCAGGGATGAAGCCCACTTGATCATGGTGGATAAGCTTTTTGATGTGCTGCTGGATTCGGTTTGCCAGTATTTTATTGAGGATTTTTGCATTGATGTTCATCAGGAATATTGGTCTAAAATTCTTTTTTTGTTGTATCTCTGCCAGGCTTTGGTATCAGGATGATGTTGGCCTCGTAAAATGAGTTAGGGAGGATTCCCTCTTTTTCTATTGATTGGAATAGTTTCAGAAGGAATGGTACCAACTTCTCCTTGTACCTCCAGTAGAATTTGGCTGTGAATCCGTCTGGTCCTGGACTTTTTTTGGTTGGTAGGCTATTAATTGTTGCCTCAATTTCAGAGCCTGCTATTGGTCTATTCAGGGATTCAACTTCTTCCTGGTTTAGTCTTGGGAGAGTGTAAGTGTCCAGGAAGTTATCCATTTCTTCTAAGTTTGTAGTTTATTTATGTAGAGGTGTTTATAGTATTCTCTGATGGTAGTTTGTATTTCTGTGGGGTCGGTGGTGATACCCCCTTTATCATTTTTTATTGTGTCTGTTTGATTCTTCTCTCTTTTCTTCTTTATTAGTCTTGCTAGCGGTCTGTCAATTTTGTTGATCTTTTCAAATAACCAGCTCCTGGATTCATTGATTTTTTGAAGGGTTTTTTGTGTCTCTATCTCCTTCAGTTCTGCTCTGATCTTAGTTATTTCTTGCCTTCTGCTAGCTTTTGAATGTGTTTGTTCTTGCTTCTCTAGTTCTTTTCATTGTGATGTTAGAGTGTCAATTTTAGATCTTTCCAGCTTTCTCTTGTGGGCATTTAGTGCTATAAATTTCTCTCTACACACAGCTTTAAATGTGTCCCAGAGATTCTGGTATGTTGTATCTTTGTTCTCATTGGTTTCAAAGAACACCTTTATTTCTGCCTTCATTTTGTTATGTACCCAGTAGTCATTCATTCGGGAGCAGGTTGTTCAGTTTCCACGTAGTTGAGCACTTTTGATTGAGTTTCTTAGTCCTGAGTTCTAGTTTGATTGCACTGTGGTCTGAGAGACAGTTTGTTATAATTTCTGTTCTTTTACATTTGCTGAGGAGTGCTTTACTTCCAACTATGTGGTCAATTTTGGAATAAGTGTGATGTGGTGCTGAGAAGAATGTATATTCTGTTGCTTTGGGGTGGAGAGTTCTGTAGATGTCTATTAGGTCTGCTTGGTGCAGAGTTGAGTTCAATTCCTGAATATTCTTGTTAACTTTCTGTCTCGTTGATCTGTCTAATGTTGACAGAGGGGTGTTAAAGTCTCCCATTATTATTGTATGGGAGTCTAAGTCTCTTTGTAAGTCTCTAAGGACTTGCTTTATGAATCTGGGTGCTCCTGTATTGGGTGCATATATATTTAGGATAGTTAGCTCTTCCTGATGAATTGATCCCTTTACCATTATATAATGGCCTTCTTTGTCTCTTTTGATCTTTGATGGTTTAAAGTCTGTTTTATCAGAGACTAGGATTGCAACCCTTCCTTTTTTTTGTTTTCCATTTGCTTGGTAGATCTTCCTCAATCCCTTCATTTTGAGCCTATGTGTGTATCTGCATGTGAGATGGGTCTCTGAATACAGCAAACTGATGGGTCTTGACTCTATCCAATTTGCCAGTCTGTGTCTTTTAATTGGACCATTTAGTCCATTTACATTTAAGGTTAATATGTGTGAACTTGATCCTGGCATTATGATATTAGCTGGTTATTTTGCTCACTAGTCGATGCAATTTCTTCCTAGCATTGATGGACTTTACATTTTGGCATGTTTTTGCAATGGCTGGTACCTGTTGTTCCTTTCCATGTTTAATGCTTCCTTCAGGGTCTCTTGTAGGGCAGGCCTGGTGGTGACAAAATCTCTAAGCATTTGCTTATCTGTAAAGGATTTTATTTCTCCTTCACTTATGAAACTTAGTTTGGCTGGATATGAAATTCTGGGTTGAAAATTCTTTTCTTTAAGAACGTTGAATATTGGCCCCCACTCTCTTCTGGCTGTAGAGTTTCTGCCGAGAGATCTGCTGTTAGTCTGATGGGCTTCCCTTTGTGGGTAACCCGACCTTTCTCTCTGGCTGCCCTTAACATTTTTTCCTTCATTTTAACTTTGGTGAATCTGACTATTATGTGTCTTGGAGTTGCTCTTCTCGAGGAGTATCTTTGTGGCGTTCTCTGTATTTCCTGAATTTGAATGTTGGCCTGCCTTACTGGGTTGGGGAAGTTCCCCTGGATGATATCCTCCAGAGTGTTTTCCAACTTGGTTCCATTCTCCCAGTCACTTTCAGGCACACCAGTCAGATGTAGATTTGGTCTTTTCACATAATCCTATATTTCTTGGAGGCTTTGTTCATTTCTTTTTACTCTTTTTTCTCTACACTTCTCTTCTCGCTTCATTTCATTCATTTGCTCTTCAGTCACTGATACTCTTTCTTCCAGTTGATTGAGTCGGTTACTGAAGCTTGTGCATTTGTCACGTAGTTCTTATGTCATGGTTTTCATGTCTATCAGTTCTTTTAAGGTCTTCTCTGCATTGATTATTCTAGTTATCCATACATCCATTCTTTTTTCAAAGTTTTTAGTTTCTTTGCGCTGGTTATGTAGTTCCTCCTTTAGCTCTGAGAAGTTTGATCAACTGAAGCCTTCTTCTCTCAACTGGTCAAACTCATTCTCCGTCCAACTTTGTTCCGTTGCTGGCGATGAGCTGCGTTCCTTTGGAGGGGGAGATGTGCTCTGATTTTTTAAATTTCCAGCTTTTCTGCACTGCTTTATCCTCATCTTTGTGGTTTCCTCTGCCTTTGGTCTTCGATGATGGTGATGTACTGATGGGGTTTTGGTGTGGGTGTCCTTTCTGTTTGTTAGTTTCCTTCTAACAGTCAGGACCCTCAACTGTAGGTCTGTTGGAGTTTGCTTAAGGTCCTCTGCAGATCCTGTTTGCCTGGGTATCAGCAGCGGAGGCTGCAGAAGATAGAATATTGCTGAACAGTGAGTGTTGCTGTCTGATTCTTGCTCTGGAAGCTTTGTCTCAGGGGTGTGCCCTACCGTGTGAGGTGTGAGGTGTCGGTCTGCACCTAGTGGGGGATGTCTCCCAGTTAGGCTACTCAGGGGTCAGGGACCCACTTGAGCAGGCAGTCTGTCCGTTCTCAGATCTCAGCCCCTGTGCCGGAAGATCCACTGCTCTCTTCAAAGCTGTCAGACTGGGGCATTTACCTCTGCCGAGGTTTCTGCTGCTTTCTGTTTAGCTATGCCCTGTCTCCAGAGGAGGAGTCTACAGAGGCAGGCCGGCCTCCTTGAGCTGCGGTGGGCTGCACCGAATTCGAGCTTCCGGGGTGGCTTTGTTTACCTACTTAAGCCTCAGCGATGGCGGGCACCCCTCCCCCAGCCTCGCTGCTGCCTTGCAGTTAGATCTCAGACTGCTGTGCTAGCAATGAGTTAGGCTCCGTGGGCGTGGGATCCTCTGGGCCAGGTGTGGGATATATCTCCTGGTGTGCCCTTTGCTAAGACCCTTGGTAAAGCGCAGTATTAGGGTGGGAGTTACCCGATTTTCCAGGTGTTGTGTGTCTCAATTTCCTTTGGCTAGGAAAAGGAATTCCCTTCCCCCTTGCGCTTCCCAGGTGAGGCAATGCCTCGCCCTGCTTCAGCTCTCACTGGTCGGGCTGCACCCACGGACCAGCGCCAACTGTCCCACACGCCCCAGTGAGATGAACCCAGTACCTCAGTTGAAAATGCAGAAATCACCCGTCTTCTGTGTCACTCACGCTGGGAGCTGGAGGCTGGAGCTGTTCCTATTTGGCCATCTGGGATTCTGTAAAATCTGAATGTTATTTTTCCTACATTTCAAAGCTTGCTTTTATCTTCTAAGAGTATAAATTTTAGTATTTGTCATCTCTCAGGACAGATGCAATTAACAGGAAATAGAAGTTTGAAGAAACAGAGATGGCGTATCATAGCAAACTAAGTTCAAAACGAAATAACCCCAGTGCGTCAAAGTTAAGGTGGGACAGTGGTTTGTGATGCCAGGGAGAGTGGGGAAATTGTGATGATGCTGGTAGACCTGGGCGGACTATGTTTCCAGTCACACCCGCCATCAGAGGAGGAAGGTGCTGGTACTGATGTCCCCACCCCAGAGTCTGTGCTGGCCTTGGTTTTCCACAGTAAGGGCTCGTTCTAATGTTGTACAGTGTCATACTCCGATATCACTGTGACCTGTTACTATGCTTTAGAACCTGAGAGGCCTCCATTCACGTGACCGCATGGGTGAGTGGATGCTCCCGGAGCAGGTGGAGTGGTGGTGCTGGATAGCAGTAAGAGCGGGGGCTTCAAAGTCAGAACTTCCAGCTTCAGGTCTCAGCTCAGCACCTGCTCGCTGTATTAGCAAGCAACTAGATCTTTCTAAGCGTCAGCTTCCTCGTCTTAGATGGTAGTTGGTAATAATAGGTTCATGCTTCGTAGCATCACTGTTTTGTTCAAGCAGAATGCTCAGCACACTGGCAAGTATAAGAGCTCATAAATATTAGTTGTGTCACTGTTGTCACTAGAGGGGAGCCAGAGTCCCTTTCGGGAGCCTTGTGTTTAGGGGCAGTGTGTACTCACAAAACAATAACAGTAATAATGATGGTGTTAGCAGCAACAGCAGTAATCATGGAAACGTTGATTAAGCATTTACTGTGTCTGAACCCTGTGGCTGCTCCTGCTTTCAGCCAGTTCTGCATTGAGAAGGGCTGGGGATGTGTTGGGGCTAGATGCTGCCAAGTAGGTGGGTGTAGATTCACAGCGGTCTATTCTGGCCCCTCTTGGAAAGGTTCAAAAGCCGGTTTTGGCCACTTGTGGTCTTCTGCTGTGCCTAGACAGGATTGTTTCTGCTGGTTACATGCATGGTGGTGGCTGAGGTCCACTGTCTGGAATTGAATTGGGGTTCCCTGCCTCCCACTCCCTCATTTGGAAACCTTTTCTTGTTGTTAGTTAGAGCTGGCCGTGCGTGGTGGCTCACGCCTGTAATCCCAGCATTTTGGGAGGCCGAAGCGGGCAGATCACAAGGTGAGGAGATTGAGACCATCCTGGCTAACACTGTGAAACCCTGTCTCTACTAAAAATACCAAAAATGAGCCAGGCGTGGTGGCAGGCACCTGTAGTCCCAACTACTCAGGAGGCAAGAGAATGGTGTGGACCCAGGAGGCAGAGCTTCCAGTGAGCCAAGATTGCGCCAGTGCACTCCAGCCTGGCTGACAGAGTGAGACTCTGTCCCCACTCTCCCCCCAAAAAAAGATCAATTAGAGCTTAGTGTAACTTAGCAGTACAAGTGAGAGACAGACTTTCATAAGATATGACAGCAATCTGGATTTTCGTCTTGTGGTCTTATATAGGACCTATTTATAAATATTGTTGAATAAGTACTCCCCAAGTTGCTTTTTCTGTATTCACCATCAGGTCACATAGTAGAGTAGTTCATTAATTTCTTGTCGTTTTCCGTTTTGCAGTTAGTTAATGTTCCACATAAAGAAGAAACTGTCATGTGGCACCAGTACCTCTTAAAATTGGTCAGTGTGATGAGAGGGTTTAGAGAAAAAAGGACCGTGTTCCACAGGGCTGCGACTGACCATTTTGGGCTGCCGTGGAGGGAAGCACATGCAAAGATGTAGATCCCCTCAGAGAAGTTTTCCATTTCCCTGAAATTAAAGATCTCCAGATGACTGCAAATAACATGAGGATATGTAGAAAAATGCCCTTCCCCAGTTTCCAAATCGTGAAAATTTGGCTCAGCAGATACTACATATTTGTTTGTAGTTGTTTGTAAAACAGTAAAGACATGCCTTTTTTTTTTTTTTTTTTTGAGACGGAGTCTCGCTCTGTCACCCAGGCTGGAGTGCAGTGGCCGGGTCTCAGCTCACTGCAAGCTCCGCCTCCCGGGTTTACGCCATTCTCTCGCCTCAGCCTCCCCAGTAGCTGGGACTACAGGCGCCCGCCACCTCACCCGGCTAGTTTTTTGTATTTTTTTAGTAGAGACGGGGTTTCACTGTGTTAGCCAGGATGGTCTCGATCTCCTGACCTCGTGATCCGCCCGTCTCGGCCTCCCAAAGTGCTGGGATTACAGGCTTGAGCCACCGCGCCCGGCCAAGACATGCCTTTTAAAATCAATCACAGTCCTTAGATAAATTTCTCCCATTCTTCCTCCCCAGACTCCTATCCATTAAGCGTTATGTCTCTGAATTCAAATTTAATAAAACACTGAGTTCCCCTCAGAAGTAAATAGTGCATTTCCTAGGAGTGTCATTGCCAACTGCAAAGACAGAGCAGTATTTTTCAGTGTTGCAACACAAGAGCCTGCAGCAATCTGGAGGTTGTGGCTGTGATTTCAGTCTTTGGGGGACAATTAGGAAAGTAAAGCTGAGGCCAAAGATAATTGACACGTAGAAAGAAACAGAGGACCGTCCAGATCTCGTAGGAGGAAGGGAGCGGTCCTGAGAGACCAGAGCTAGGCAGGCAGCTGTCGCTGAGAATGGAGCTTAGTGATCTGCCGTGGGGCCAGAGCGCTCAGTGAGACCTCAGAGGACTCGGAAACAGGCTTGATAGCAGTATGACTTTTAATGCTAATCTCTGCCTTCTGGTGATTTCCTGACCTACTCCAGCACTTGAGAGCACTCTAGGGTTTGATCTCAGTAAATAACTTAGAAATGCAACCATCTTTTTGTTAGAAAGAAAGTAATTATGTATCCGGAAAGAAAGCAGGTTGGAAAACACTCGTGTTTCCACATCTTTGATAGATTTGAGTTCGGGGATTCATATCATTGGCTCCTTTTCAGCCACATGTGCCTGCCTTCGCACCCCCACCCCACCCCAGCCCACCCCAGCCCAGCCCACCCCACCCCAGCCCGTGAGGTTAATGCTTCACACAGAAGGATGGTAGAACGAAGTGGGGCAGTTTCAATGAAAGGGAGCATTAAGCAGAGCTCTGCCTCTTTCCTTTGTCTGCATATCTGGTAGAACATCACTTAATGGACTGTGCCTCCTCCTTCCCTCAGTATACTCCCATGAAGTCCCTAAAGAATAAGTTTATCCCATAGCAATCTATGGTATGGTGTTATATTGGGAGTCTTGAGCCGAAAAGCACTTTCTCACGGTGTGTTGACGTAAGAGCTTCCAGCTGTCCAGAGTGCAAGAGCCAGCGCCAGTCCCCAGAGGGTTGCTATGGGAACACTGTTACGGCAAGTGGTTTTCATCACAGACTCTGCACTTCCATTGGCTGAACCATAACCACACGCTAGTCCTTTAATGGTTAACAGTAACCTTAAAATCATTTGAAATTTAAAAATAATTTCTGGTGGTGTGGAATAACTAGGGAGGGCAGTGTGGCAAGCCGCGCAGCTGTGGTGTGAGCTGACCCCATTCAGAATATTAGAAACATGCTCATTTAAAAAAACAATGTATTTTTATGTTGACCAGAACAATGTATCACAAAAGCACTGATTATTTATTTTCCTCCATTGTAAACTTTGTACAGCTTGCTTAAACGAATCCTCATGTTGCCTCTAATGGTCACTCTCACTGGCCACTTCCTTCTGAGTCTCTTCTTCCCTGTCTGTAAGCACCAGCTTCCTCAACTTTTTCTCACAGTGTTCAAGCTTACCACATAACTTTACCGATGAGAGCAGCTGAGAAGTTTCGAGCTGCCTTTTGGTGATCTCAGACTCATTCACTGAGCTTCAGGCAGGGACAGACAAGAGTCACTCCTGCAACCGCTGTCCTGGCCTTTCTCAACTCCCAGTTTTACAACTTGCCAAAACTAAATTGCTCTTGCTGTCAACTGCTTTTCCTTTCAGGCTTAGGCGATGTTAGGACCCATGAGCGTTGCAGTCTGAGCCTGCCTAAGTTTGGCCATCCTAGGAGTAGAAGTGTAAAAGATGTAGAATTTGAAACTTGTGGACCACAACTCAAAACAAGTGCATGGAGACCCAGTATTACATGTACACAGGCATGTCTACCTGAAACAAAGTCTCCGGCCGTACCATGTGCAAGGCGCATTCTTATGTTTTCTAATCTGTTGTGTTTCTTTTTAAAAATATGCTGGTGGTTATCCTCAGAGTTGGTTGACAGGTCATTCATGTATGGTGGTCAGCAGTTTGAAAACCACTGGTCTTTTTTTTTTAATTTCAAACTTTTATGTTAATTTCAGGAGTACATGTGCAGGGTATGCGGGTTTATTACATAGGTAAACATATTCCATGGTGGTTTGCGGCACAGATCACCCCATTACCCAGGTATGAAGCCTGGCACCCACTAGCTATTCTTCCTGATCCTCTCCCTCCTCCCACCTGCCATCCTCCAACAGGCCCCAGTGTGTGTTGTTACCCCTGAGTGTCCATGTGTTCTCATTGTTCAGTTCCTACTTACAGGTGAGAACATGTGATATTTGCTTTGCTGTTTCTGCGTTAGTTTGATAACGGCCTCCAGTTCCATCCAAGTGCCTGCAAAGGACATGATCTCATTCCTTTTGATGGCTGTGTAGTATTCCATGGTGTATATGCACCCCATTTTCTTTGTCCAGTCTATCATTGGTGGGCATTTGGGTTGATTCCATGTCTTTGCTATTGTGAATTGTGTTGCAGTGAATATACACGTGCATGTGTCTTTATAATAGAATGATTTATATTCCTTTGGTTGTATAACCAGGAATGGGGTTGTTGGATTGAATGGTATTTCTGTCCCTAGGTCTTTGAAGAATTGCCACACTGTCTTCCACAGTGGTTAAACTAATTTACACTCCCACCAATAGTATAAAAGCGTTCCTTTTTTTCTCTGCAACCTCGCCAGCATCTATTACTTTTTAATTTTTTGATGATAGCCATTCTGACTGGTGTGAGATGGTAGCTCATTGTGATTTTGATTTGCGTTTCTGTAATAATCGGTGATGTTGAGCTTTTTCTCTTATGTTTGTTGGCTGCATGTATGTCTTTTGTGACGTGTCTGTTCATGTCCTTTGCCCACTTTTTAATGGAGTTGTTTCAAAAACCACTGATTAAAGCAAGTATCAGTAGAATTAAAGAAGGAAATGACCTGTTAGATGGATCTGGGACAAAAGGACTATAGTTCTTTTTTGATTTTTTTTAAATATGGAGATAACACTCTCAAGGTTAGTGTGAAATTTAGCAGATTATAGAACCTCAAGTACTTCAAAATGCTCAAGACTTCAGCAGTAATAGGTAATTCTTAAGTTTAAAATGAGGAGACATCCATGGAAGAATTGAGAAAGCAACTCGTAAGCCATCTGTTAGAAAATTGGCAGTATGTATAGGTGATCACCTTGGGCTGGTTGCACATTGTTGGATAAAGCAAGATTAAACGAGGTATTACAAAATAAATGGGAGGTCAGTTAAAGGACAAGATGGGTTTGGCTGGGTGTGGTGGCTCACACCTGTAATGCCAGCACTCTGCGAAGCCAAGGTGGGCAGATCGCTTGAGCTCAGGAGTTTGAGGCCAGCCTGGGCAACACGGTGAGACCTCATCTCTACAAAAAATACAAAAATTAGCCGGGTGTGGTGGCGCGCACATGTTGTCCCGGCTACTTGGGTTGAAGTGGAAGGATTGTGTGAGCCCAGGAGGTCGAGGCTGTAGTGAGCAGTGATCACACCACTGTGTTCCAGCCTGGGTGACAGAGTGAGACCCTGTCTCAAAGCTAAGTAATTAATAAAGTATGAGATAGGTTTGGGCAAGAAGAGTTGCAAGGAGTCTAGTGTTACGCATCAAGTGTCTGTTGAGAGGACAGTGGTTTGGCCCTTTGAAAATTATTTCCTAAGACTCAGTGCTAAATTACGTTTCTTTGAATGTAAATTTTCTTATTGGCAGTATAACATACATGCAGAAAATCACTAGAGTACCACATCATGATAGGTTTTTCACAAAACAAACGTTTCATAAAGTAAAGTAACTAGCACCCAAATCAGAAAAGGTAACTGATATTAACTCCCCAGAAATATCTTCATGCCCTCTTCTAGTCATAGCCATGGTCCTAATTTCTAACATCATAATTTAAAAAAAATCTTTACAGACGTGTAAGTCCCATACCATTAGTTGTACCCATTTAAAGTGTACAAAGGTTTTTAGTATATTCAGAGTTATACAACCATCACCACAGTCTTAGGATACTTTGATCATTCCAAAAAAGAACCTCGTTTGCCTGTGTTTAAAAATTTGCCTGTTTATAAATGGAATCAAACAGTATGTGCTTGACTTCTTTGACTCAGCGTAGGGGTTCTGATACTTATTTATCCCCACTGTGTGTATTTATGGTTTTTCAGTCTTGATGCAGTCTCTCACAATTTATTCTACTGATGATGGACACATAAGTTGTTTCTGGTTTTTGCATGGATGTTTTATATGTGTTTCTTGGTGAATATAAATTTCTAGATTTATGTTCACAAGAATATATACCAAGGTATGAAATTTCTGGGACATAGGGTATGTATAAACTTGGCCATTAGAGTTACTGTCAAAGAGTTTTCCAAAGGGCTTATAGCAGTTTACACAGTCCCACAGCAGGATTTGAGAGTTGCGGTTACTCTGCCTCCTCGCTACACTTGATATATCCTATGTCATTTTCATTTTAGCCCTTCTGGTAGTCAGAATGCTATCACGTTGTGGCTTTAATTTGCATTTCTCTAATGACTAATATAGTTGAGTACCTTCTTTATATGCTTAATGGCCATTTGGATATTATCTTTTGTGAAGTTCCTGTTTAATACTTAACTTTTGTCCATTTTTCCCCTACTGAATTGCCTGCTTTTTTCTCACTGATTTGATACTTTCAGATTTGAATACTTTCTGTATTCTGGCTAGATATCTGTATTGCAAATAAACCTCTCACTCGGTGGCCTCCCTTTGTGCCAGGTTACTTTTTATGCGTTGGAGAAATAATCTTATGACTGACTCAGATACTGACATAACCTTTGCCAACTATTTTCGCCTGATAGATTTTAAAAATCAAATCATATGTCAAGCTTAAATAACAATTCTTTCTCTTGTTCTCTTGTTTAATGATGTCATCATAGTGGCATGTTTAAGAGTGTAAGATTTGTGAGAAGAGGAAATTATGTGAATGTTTGCCCTTTTTTTGTTAAATGTTGTATTGGATTATTTCGTTTGAGACATGGCTACTTTTGTTTTGCTTATTTTGTTGTGCAAGTTCATGTTCTATATGTGTGGTGTAGACACTACTAGTTGCTTACCCAACTTTCATTCTCTCTCCTTCTCTACTAACAGAGCCCTAATTTGTTTAGAACTGTAATATGCACAGTTAAAACAACTTATCCTCCCAGGACCTTTTGCAGTTAGGGTTGGTCATGTGACGTGGTCCTGCCAAGAAGATACAGATGCAAGTCAGCGGGTGAGTGGGACTTCCTGGAAACCTGTTGCTTTTCTAAGAGAAAGACTTAGCTGACATACATATTTTGTCCTTTGCCTGTGATCATGATGCATAGATGCTTGGTGGCCATCCTGCAATCTTGACAGTGAAGACGTGCTAAAGATGGCAGAGCAGAAGATAAAGCTTGTTTTTTTTTGTTTTTTTTTTATGGCATCATGAAATCATTTTGTATAAAACGTGAACTGCTCTTTTAAGGTTCTACAGAAAAACAGAAGAGATAGGTGATAGAGAGGGAGAAAGAAAGTTGTTGTGGGGAAGGGAGAGAGATTTATTCTAAGGAATTGTTTGATAGTTATGTAGGCTGAGAAGTCCAGTGATCTGCACCCTGCAAGCTGGAGACCCAGGAAAGCTTGTGGTGTAGCTCCCATCTGAATCCAAAGGCCTGAGAACCAAGAGAGTCAATGGTGTAAGTTCCAGTCTTAAGTGCAAAGGCCTGAGAACCAGGAGATCTGATGGTGTAATTCCAGTCTGCAGGCGGACTGGAGTGTAGAGAGAGCTAATTCTCCTTTACCCCACCTTTTTGATCTATTCAGGCCATCAATGGATTGAGTGATGCCCGTGTGCACGAGGAGGGCCATCTGTTTACTCAGTCTACCAATTCAAATGTTGATCTCATCCAAAAACACCCTCCCAGGTACGTTTGGGAGGTTTCACCAAATATTTGGGTACCATATTCCCCAGTCAAGTTGACACAAAATTAACCATCACAGCTGCCTTCCTCTGGGCCTCGTGTTATATGAGAACAGTATTGGGTAAGCTCCCACAGTTGGATTTCCCTTATATTTTGCTGAACTCAGTCTCTAAGCAATATATGCATTACCCAAACGTACTGACTTTCAAAATCACTAAGTCAAACTTACTGACTTTCAAAGTCACTTTCAAAAGTGACTTGTGGCAAGTGTGCCATGGTGCTGAGGTCTTTGTTCATTTCGACTGGAATAAAATCGGACTTTGCCACATTCTCCTAAGATAAGGTATGATAGCATTTACTTGAATTTGTTCTGTGGATGTTGGTACATTGTGATTTCAGTTACAGAAAAGCCACAGATGGAACTGATGTTAAAAGCACCTCAAGGACAACCAGGGACTAGAGCAAATGCTAAAAGGAGTTCTTCTGCCCTGTCATCAAGATTCTGAATCACTCAATTTGTTGGACAAAAGCATTTAGCTCTGATTCCTCTTGGGTTCTCTCTAAATCTCCATCAGAGTAAGAAGAGACTTTGAGAGAATTAAACTGTCTTCTGAATATCTGTTACAGATGTGAAAGATACTTGAGAAAATACATGATTGTGATTTCATCATTTTGGGAAAAGCAGCTTGATATGCTTTGACTTGTTATTACTACAATTCCTTCTGAGATAGCAACTCACGTTACGCTAACATGGGCCAAAAAAAAGTGCTTGTGTTTTTGTCCTTTATAGAGTTTTTTAAAAATTAAAAAGCTAAAAATTAGTTTGTTTTAAATAGTATAGCAGTAGATTTTAGAGGTCTCTTTGAGATTTTAGAGCCTGTTCATCCCTTGATTAGGAATTTCTAGCCAGGACTCAGAGAGGATAAGGGCCCAATTTCTGGTCAGTCGGGGTGCTGGTTGTGAGGCTCTTGTCTCAGCTCCAAACATATCTTCATACTCTGCTTTGTCATGAGACTCTGCAAACCACATCTGTCCTTTGCTGGAGAGCTTTTTGTTAGGGTCCACCAGAATTGGACACGAGAGACTGGAACCTGGAGGCGGGAAGAAGGGAGCTCCCGCTTTCTGTTTGCTTTCTGTTTCTAACAACGATGGCACAGCCGTGGTTCTCCAGAAGCCGAGCAGTGGCTTTTCACTCCTGAAGGAATAGTGGGTTCCAGGGTGCAGTTTTCCACACTCGTAGAACAGCTTCATCGCTCCACTCAAAGATCACAGCACCATCAGCCGGTGCCCCCTCTTCAGAGGTTTGAATCCGAGCTCTGTGGAGTCCCCACATTTCTGAGGTGCCGGTACCCGGAGAGTGGTGTCCCCTCCTGAGAGGTTTCACTCCCAGCTCCTGGTAAAGGTTCCACATTTTAGTGATCCCAGACTTGCCTCTGGTTCCCAGCCCTAAGCGTGGTGACTTCCTACTGCGGTTCTCTCCGTGATACCTGAGAGTCCCCATTTTGCCTCCCACCTCTTGACTATCTGGTTGACAGTTGTTTTTTCAACCATCTCCCTTAGAATAATTGCTGTGGTCTTGGTTCGAGATATAACAGGCACCCAGGTTTTCAGCTCCTGGAAAACAGCCATGAGACCCAGGTCCTCTTCTAGGCAATCCCAAGCTCAGGTGAAATTTTCCACTAGCTTTCCCCAACACAACATAGGGATCCCTCCCTCGATGATGTGATTCACCCCCATGGGGATAGCTGCACGATTAGGGGAAACTAACGTTTTACCTACACCCTGGTCATAAAGACCTCTCCTTGCTCCCTCCTTCACTCCCACCCTGCTGTTCCTGAGTCTCCTTGAGACCGCTGTCCATTCAGTCTGTTTTCTCCTACTTCATAGCACCTTCTCAGCTTCCCTTTTCTCTTTATAAAGTCAGTCTGGATCCCATTATCATCATTTCAGTCACCCTCCAGTCCCTTTTACTCTCACATGCTTTTGTTGTCCTGCCACACCCGATGACAGCACCGAAGCCAGAATCATTCCAACCTCTCTCCTCCCGTGCTCTGACATGACAGTAACTGCTCTGGAGAAAATGCCCAATCTAAGCATCCGACGTCAGCCAGATCCTGCCTGCCATAGCTCTCCTGATGCCTCTGCTCTCTCCTGATCCTACCCTGCTGCCTCCTTTTCATCTCACTTGGAGGGTGGCCTCACCTACCCTTCTCATACAACTTGAATATGGAGGCAATCTTAAGGTCTATTTCTACCTCCAAACCTACCAGCATCTTGTCTTACTTGATTTGGAGAAAAAGCTGTTCCTCCTTCTGTCATAGGCTAAATCTTCCACTGTCCTGCTTTCTTATCTATTATGTTATCTAATTTACTCTCTATTGGCCCCCTCCACTTCCAATGTAATTTAAGTCTTATAAGGGCAGGGAGTTTGCATCTGCTTTGTTTGTGCAGATGTGAGGTATGGGGAAAGGAAAGCTGATGAAAAAGCTTGAATGATTCCACGATTTTTGGCCTGAGCACTGGAAGGCCTAGAGTTGCCTGTAACTAAGCTGGGAAGGGCCATTCATGGTGAGGTTTGGAGGGGATATGGAGTTTAGTTCAGGACATGTTAGCACATTAGACATCCACGTGGGGATGTTGTGTAGGCAATGGGATGTGCAACTTTTAGAGAGGTCTAGGATATAGGGATAAATATAGGTGTCATCATTGTAAAGATGGCATTTAAAGCCATGAGACTAGATGGGGACTTTAAGGAGTAGTTGTCAATAATAAAGGGAAGGAGTCTAAGGACTGAGCCCAGGGACACTCCAATGCCAAGAAGCCAGGGAAGAAAAACTACCAAGGAGATTGAAAAGGAGAGCCCTGGACTGTGAAACCAGGTGGAAAACCAGGACAATGTGGCATCCTGACATCTCAGTGAAGAAAGTGTTTCAATGAAGTGTCCCACTTCTTCACACTCCAGAAAGTGTTGCTGGCAAGTGATATTAAATGAGAACAGCGAGTGAACCATTGGATTTGGCATTGCAGGGAGTCATCGCTGACCTTGGCAAGAGTGGGTTTAGTAGAGTAGGGAGGGGATGAAAACGTAATTGGAGTGGGTTTAAGAGAAAAATGGATAAATGAAGGAGAAAATAATTAGCTTGTGAGGATAAAAATTTATGAAGATAGAAATGTGTTTCTGATTAAAAAAATCAGTCTTGGTGCCATTATAATCCTATGGACTCTTGAGATTACTCTCCACATTGTTTTATTCTTCTAAATGCAGTGCAGGTTCTTCAGCTGTTGTCGAAGTAGATACCGACTTTGCTGGGAGCATGACTTTGTGCAAGGCGTAAAGGTTATACTTCGGCAGCTCTTCTACTTTTTCCCTGCCATCTCTGACTACTCAACTCAGGTAACCAATGAGAGATGCCCTGTTGATCTCTTATCCTTGGGAATAATTTTAATCTCTTCCTCCTGTTTAATGTTAGTGTCCTCCTTTCCCCATATATGTGGTTATGTGCCTGTTTGTCTCATCCATGAGAGTAAGCTTTTAAGAACTGGAACTCTGCACCAAATGTGCGATGAAATGACTTTGTTGGAGACCCATTGTCTGCCTGCTGGCTCTCATCAGTGGTGACTTCGCACTGCTATATTTAGAGAGTTTTACATAGAGCCTTTTTGAACTGGTATTCTGGGAAAATAAAGGGCTGGCTGTTTGTAATACTTTCTACCAGGAGTGGGGTGTTCACTTTGTGTTCTCTAATAATCAACTGTTTGGAATCACTTTTTTTGGCACAGTGAAAGGGGAGCTAGATAAACAGATTGACAGATGAAGAGGTGAAAAGTAGGAAGGAGTGGGAAAGAAATGGGAAGAAGATCTTCCTATCTACCAGTTGCTTTCATGTGGTAGAGCTTAATGAGAAGATAATAGGTTAATTTCCTGAGCTGTGACATATTACATGTAAAAGACTTACATGAGGTCCCTTTCTCTTTTTTCAAGTGTAGATGATTTTGAGATGACCTGGTTGCTTCCCCAAGGAGAGAGGCTTCTGGGTCTCCAATGGGCAGTCAATGGGCAGTTTTTAGGGTGTAGGAAGTAGAGAACACTCTCTTGGTGAGCTCACTTCCAGATGTGATTCTCAGTGGATTGTTTTCCTTTTTGGCAGCATCAACTGGCTCTAGCGGCCAAGGCTTCTGCAAGGCTTCCCGTCCAGGAGCTTTTCATCTAGGGATGCTATTGGAGGCCAGACTTCCAGTTTTGCTAGGAAGAGATGCCTATTAAGTTAGGGGGCCAGGGATTTGATTGCAGCAGTCGCTATTCAAGTCAACCAGTCATCATTTCATCCATGAGTCAGGGACTCGGTACTTGCAGTCCCAGTAGGCACTTGCTCTGGTGATGTGATTTAGAGAGTCAGTGGCAGGGTTTGAGCTGCAGTGTGAGCACGGAGGGTTAATTTAGTCACAGAGAGCCTGAGCAGCCTGTGAGAGTGACCCTCTGCATCCTACATGGAACGAGGGACAACATGGAGAGACTAAAGACGATCCCTCAAAGCCCAGCTTTCTCCATTGCTCCTGCTGCTGTGGACTGTCCTGTGGGGACAGTACACATGCTGGAACATATTACACACGGGCAGCTGTTTGCAGTGAACAGTGATGCAAAGGCTGAGATAGTATCCTCATAAAGACCTCTAATCTCAAGTCCTTTTTTGTAGTAGGAGGAATACATAATGTAGACAATATTATCTTGTACAGTTAACAAAAGGAAACTAGAATAAGAGGGAATTCGCCTCTGCTGAACAAACCAAGCTTCTCTATATCATCTAGCAAGGCCATAAAAATACCATCTACAGATTGACTTTAATAAAGGAGCCTACTGAGGACACAAGCACCTGAATTACAGATTCCCGGAGCACACACAAGCATTTATCGCTGACAGACAAAGGAACAAAATCTCCAGGAGGCAGCTGGGATCTTTTCATTTTGAAAATGCTTTAATAAGTGTTGACAACACTGTTTTGCAAAATGTAAAGGTACTATACAAATTCTTAATACAAAAAGAATAAATTAAAAGCAGATTTCTTTTTTAATTCTGCAACTTTGTCTACAACGTACATCTTTTTCATTGATTACAGTTGAACAGAATCCAGTAAAATCATTTTACATGCTCTACAGTCAGTTTCAGGAGCAACCTAATCTTTTTTCCCCATTATTAAACTAGACTCCATTTTACACAGCTTGTAATAAACTATTGACATTAATGTATATGTAAAACTTTACACCTAGTTAACTAAGCAGTAACTGGTCGTCTGATAGCACCTGGATGGGGTTTGCTATATTTAGAACTAAACTAATACTGAATGAAAACAAATTGGAATTTTAACAGTTTCAACACTCACCTGCATATAATAAAATAAAGAATCAACCTGGCTCACAACATAGTCTGATGTATGTGTTTTCACCAGTCTTCTGACTGAAACAGGCAATTTCTTTTACGCATCCGAAGAATCCAATAGGGGCTTTATATCAGACCAGGGACTTCATATTTCACCTTATTTTGTTTTAAAGGAATAGGGATAAAGAGTTTGCAAGTGCTTGTGTACAATAACTACATCATTTCCCACCACACTGATCATTAATCATGTCAGTCTCAAAGGACTAACGTTTTATGTACATTTTGTATTAACTGAACTCAGCTAAACAGTAAAACCTGTTTTACTTAATCTCTGTCTTGACTACCAGACTATCATGATGTTTGCTGGAACTGTAATTCCTGTTCCCACTCCATTTCTCTCTGTCCCCCGAATTGAAAACATAACCCAAGTCTTTAGAATTTTTGCCTCTCATTCCTTGCAACTCAAGTGGGCTAGAATCTTGATCCGGTTTTCTCCAGACTAGATTTCAAGTTACTCTGCATGGTGTAGAACCTGTAACCACGTAACCTCATCACCTTCCTTTTCCCTTTTGACTTTTCCTGTTGCACACAGTTCAGTGTGACTCTTCATGAATCTTCTTTGGGAGAAAGAAAAATGGCCCTATGTATAATGTTTCTGAATGGGGAAGGGAGAAAAAAAAATCACTGCTCTTTGTAGCTCTAACCATGAAAATAAAAGCAACAAAAATATCCCCCCACGAATCCCTAGAATCATTTAATAATATCATAACCGGTTTCTATTTGTCCTGCAGGTGTACACTTAAAGCGTTCTGGGAATATTAATCCCTTCTGCATGCTGGAATCACCAGTCTAGCCATGCATGGAGCTGGGGAAAGCAGGCCCTGAATCGTCTACAGAGACTTGGTGGAGGAGGCCATGGCCCGCCTTGTCCCGGCCAGGTGTGTGTGCCCCAGCTCGACTCTCGGTGGTCTCCAGACTGCAGCAGAAGGAATATCTTGGTATTTATCTAGTTTTAGTATCCATCCTTACCCTCCTGGTCTGGTACAGCCTATGATTATTCTTGGATTCCACATACATGAAAAGCGAAGATTTTTCTTTTCTTTTTATGCTTAAGCTAACTTCAGTTCTGCTTTCCCACAGAACTACTCCCACCCTGGCTCCTGTCCCTGGCTGGCAATGTCTTTCCAATAGGAAGTCATTAGAGTGAGAAAAAAATTCCACCCCCACCCCCCAACCACTTGCGCCCAGAGCACAGCAACACCACCTCTGCGGAAACCTTTTTGTGCCATCTTGAATAACCCAACTAAAGTTGTGCACTTGTTATTATAAAAGTATTTTTGAGGCCTTTGAAGATTGATGGCTTTCCAGTTGTGTTTGAAGTGTAGCTTAAAACACATGTAAACGTGCAGCTCCCACGCATTCATTTTTTTCTTCTTTCCTCTTTTGGTATCTGCACACAAATGTGGTGCATGACAGTAAGTGATGATGTGGACACATGGGCCCTTTGGGAGCTGGTATTTTTTTCAACCCTGCTCTGCCTGTTGGCTAGTAGACACATGAGTCAAATCTTTCTACCTAAGGGCATAGTTGGGTTCTTGGAAAAAGTGACACATGGGAGAAGTCGGATCTGAGCTCTTATGTCACACAAGTGCTAACAAACAGAAAATGAGCCACAACAGTTAAACACTGAATGGATCGCAATGTGCTTTTCCCTTGGTTTCCCATAAAAAAGAAAATGAAACACCTTGTGCAAAAAAATAGGATACGCTTTTACTGGTTTGTTTTAATGAGAGAGAACCACTTTTGGCCATTATCACCTTATGTTACTACAAATCCTGAAAGGAAAGCAGCTTTGAGTCTTGGGCTTGGCTGAACCCCCTGCGTGGACCGGGGCTAACGGTACCCTCCATGACTCCCGTGGGTCTCTCTTCCTTTGTGTCCAGATGGATGGTGGCTGTGAGTCAGCAATGCCAGTCAAGACTCCCTCGTCTTTACCGTGGCATTGGGGCAGTTTCTCAGGCTCTCTACGGAGAGAGACTTGGGCCAGTAAGGGAGAGGGCTAGAGAGAGGACACCAGTTTACACAGGGTTGACTTACACTTGTGTGTAGTAGCAGTTCAGAATTTAAAAGAAATTTCCTTGCAGAAAGAATGTCTTCCTCTTGGCCCCTCTTAATTTTTTATGTTTTTATTTTTTAATCTTTGGCAGCATAGAACTGATTGTGGTCCTCTGATGCATCTCTGGTGTCGAGAGCTTCCTTTCTCATCCTCCCCTTCCCCCACAGCCACTCCCCACAAGCTGTCCCATCAAGGAATATTTCAGGTGTAAACTGAATATGCCACGAGGCCTCCTGTTCACGACGTGCTTGATTGGCCTACGTACGGGTGGCAGGCTGGACACAGCTTACCGTCTTTCTGGGTCACCCTGTAACTCAAGTCCCCTTTCCTGTTCTCTCCCAATGCTACTTGTCCGCAGGAATTGGATGCCAGCCGGCCTCCCTGACGGTTCCTGGCCTAGGGGCTGTCATGGCAGAGGGAAGCCACCAAGGTGCCATTGAGGATTGGTGTCTGGCTCTCTATGGGCAAGAGCGCCAGGGGACACACAGTGGGACCGGAACCTTCCAGAGTGTCTCCTCAGTCAGGTTTTCGAGGGGGAGGGAATGCGGAGACAGGAGAAAAAAAGTGCTGAGGGCCGAAGCTGGTGCAGGGTGACGGTGCGTCTGGGTAAGGCAAATGAGAGGCAGTGAGGTGATCTCAGAATGGCGTTGAGGCGGTCAGATTAGGCCGGGCGGGCTCACACGAGGGTCCCGGGCTTGCCTTTTTCCTGCCCGTACCACTGGACATCAGCTAGTTCTGGATAGAGGGAGGAATCCAGGAAACAGCTATCATTGTAGCTCCTGTGGGAGGCCCAAGAAAGGAGATGAGACAGTTAGTGGAGGAGGACGGGCTCAGCCAGGCCTAGACTGAGAAGGATGTGTTCGCCTTGACAGGGCCCTGGGCTAACCACGAGTCTTTCCTGTTCAGAGCAGTGAGGCCTGAGACCCTCAACAGTGCTGCGTGTACAGAAGGCCCCAGAATCCACACAAAGGGGCCACTTGAAACCGAGAGCATTTGTGAAAGAGGAGAATGGAAGGTAACGCTTACTCAGTGCACTGGTTCTTCAACGTGGCTGCATCCGGGGAGCACCTGGGAACTCTCAGAAATACTCATGCCCGGGCCCCGCCTCGGGAGACAATGACCTAATTGGTTTGCGGTGTGTTTGAGCGCTGGGAGCTGCCAAAGCTCCCACCAGGTGATCCTCAGATGCAGCCGAAGCCAGACTCCCCGGGCTGTCCTCAGGGGACTTTTCCCACGACAGCTGCCGGGGGTTGTCCTCTGTGAGACCCCAGGGCTAACCAGATGTCACTAGGACATTTTTATTCTGTCCTGGAAGAACATTCGAAATCGGAGGTTTCCCTGTAGTGAAACTGCAGTGGTATTTTGAATTGTGTTTTAAAAGTTAAAAAAAAAAAAAGGTGACGTTGCTTTATTCTAAATAACATGTATTGTTTTGTGATTATAAAAGTGTGTTCATTTAAAATATACAGGAAAGTCTATAGAAGGAAATAAAAGGTTTTTTTTTTGTTTTTTTTTAAGTATTTTAGGTAGGTATCACCATTTAGGTTGGGTAGAAGTAATTCTTAAATCTCCAGAAGCAATCGTAGATAGGTGGAAGCCGATAGTCATTACTAGGGATCATGATTAGGAAAAACAGCCTCTCTCCAACGATCCTGAATGAGCCCTTTGAATTCATCTCCTGCAACTGATCTCCCCGTGGGGAGTGCTAGGGGAGTGGTGAGGGATGGGTGACAGGAGGGGACCCTAACCCAATGTAGTTCGGAGCAGGTGAGTTTTAGGAGCATTTCAGTACCAAACACAGCTTCACGACCGAGAATCAGCAGTCATCCCCAGCTTTCCGTTTCATTTGCTAACCTCTCTAGGAACAACTGGATGTTGTAAATGTTTCTCATCTGGTCTTAAAATCCATGAAAGCTGGAAAATCCCAAGGCATCTGTGCACGTACTGGTGGATTTTAATGAGAGTCCTGTGCTTGGAGCACCAGAAATAAACCAGCTTCAGAAGCAAAGTAAGAAAAGGCCCATGACACTGGCCACGGGTATTACCATATGTAGGTGGTAAGTGTACGTTTCTGGGACACCTGTCCTGCAAACTTTCTTTCCACCCTAAGCTGACTTTTGAAATTGTGCCTGACTGAAAAACTTCTAAGGGGAGAGGTGGTTGGGCCCTCCAGGGGTCCTGTGTTTCTCCTAGGGGGGCATCTCTCCCTAATTCCACGTGGTTCTGGTGGTGCTGTCCACCATGCCGGCATCCTCGCTCCCGGGGGGACCAGGGGACAAGGAACCCAATGGGGCTGGGCCAAGGAGGGTCCCCCGATCACAATCCCTGGTTCAAAAATGGCCACGTGCCTGAGCAGCTTTGAAACCACAAAGATGTCATTTCCTCCCGAGAACGAAGTTAACAGGAGGAGGAAGCAGAGGTAGAGAAGGAAGGAGACCCAGCCAGCCCAGGCTCCAGTGACATCAGCTGGTACGTGCTCTTGTTTGCTTACGCGTGTTAAACTGAGTTTTTCATATGTAACGAATACTGGCACATGTAAGTAGTTTCTTCAACTGTTGATGAAATGTTTGTTCCTAACACGAACATGATCTCGGTCTGTTTGGGACAAAACTTCCCTCAGGGGCTTCCTGAGATCTAAGGAACCACTGTAGCCAGTGGTTCCCAAAGTAGTCCTGTGAGTTGCTCTGAGGGGACAAAAAAGGTTCCATGGATAAATACATTTCTGGAGTCTGCCTTTCAGAAGCCTGAAAAGTAAATGTATATGAAATATATAGTAAAGGCTCTGAGAAGTCCTGGATTACTGTTTGCCCCAAAACTTCTGGAAGGAGTATCACCTATGAAGATCCACAGAACACACTTTGAAAAACACTCTTAAATAGGCTAATATTATAAAACGAGGTTGACTTATCTTGTATGTTGGATCCTGAACAGTTTCTGGTTAAAGTTGAGTAATAATTGTTACAATATAACCTGCTTCACAGGGACCAAAAGTCCACTATGTATCGAACATAAAGGCTCAAGGAGAGACCACTGAGTTCAAAGCAGTGCTGTCTGGATAAGGCAGTAGATGAGGTTAAGGGTTCCTGTGGTGGTTTATTCGGTATGTGAAGAGCCTAACCCTTAGCTGGCCTGTGCTGTTCTCCTTCTGGGTCACAGAACCCATATATGACAGGGCATTGGGATCTGGATCAGTGATTTGGCTCTCAGATGGCTCCCAGAGGGGCCACAGTATGGAAACCACGGGCCTGCTCCTGCCTCTGAGGAGACAGAGCTGGAGGAAAAGATGTATTTTTCCAAAATGGTGATGTCTTACACAGAATCTTTCTTAGTGCTTCCCCATCATTACTGAAGTATGTAAGGTAGTTTTAAATGTTGCTTCATGTATTGGTCTCGTATTCTCAAGTTGGGGGAAGAGACCCTTGTTCTGGCTGCTCAGCTAAGCCTTTGCCTTTCAGCACAAATTCAATTTTAGGGTAATAGTCAAGGAATGCTAGGTGCTACGAAAGCAAAATGAATGAGAGAGACCATTTAGGAAGCATGTATTCTTCATGAATAATACAAATGGGACCACTCAATAGTTGCCCTAGTAAAGCTAAGTCCGTCATTCACTGGAATAGGAGCTGGGGCTGGATGAAGATGTAGGTGTGCTCTCTAAACTGTGACCCAGCAGAGCAGCTTAGCACTGGGCAGTCTGGGTCACAGAAGTGACAACTTCAGAATCTGTGAGGGCCAGTGCCTGTGGGGGCTTTCCACAGGAAGAAAGCCCTTTCCCAGGACTATGCTGAGATGTGTGGCCTGCAAAGCGTACTGGCCAGGGGCCCTCTGATCCCAGACAGATGGCAAATTCACCCACATCTCACAGGATTGTGTGGTTTATAAGTGCTTGGCCTAGGGAGGTGGGGCTGCTGGGAGGGAGGAATTTCAAACTGAATTATTTTTGTAAATGTATAACTTACAAAACAACTGGTAGCACATACTTGGGTTGTTGAATAGTCCTGCGGTTGGGGACGAGGCCCTCTAGAGGCATCCTGTCTTACCTGGTCTGGGAAGGTGCTGTCGCTCAGTATAGGTAGGTGTGTCCCTGCATGTGCACACATGGATGCATGAGCATGCAGTATGCAGATATTTCAAGCAGATGTGCCTACATTTCCACAGCAGCTCTTTCAAACCTGGTTAATTCTAGTTCTGGCTATCATTCCAACCTCCATCACCTTTAGCAGATGAGATGATCGGCCCTCCCATACTGGGGGAGAAAAAGGCCATTCTTCCTACCTCATGACATCATCCTATCTCAAAATCTCTTCTTTTTGTCTGGCACTGGCCGGGGGGTGGTCTACCTTCCTTCCAAAGCCTAAGTCACAGTCCCCCAATTCCCCATCTGCCAACTTTGCAATATTGTCCGAGCTTGTCAAAAGCCCAGTTTTTTCTCTACAGGAAACAAGACTCTCTGTTAACCACCCCTCACCCTTGTCTGTGCATCCGTATTTTTGCACTTGGAATGGTCTCTCCCTGTCTCAACCCCCTCCTCCCACCGCAGGCTTCTGAGCCAGGCTCACGTAACATCTCCGTGAACTCAAAAGCGACCCTCTCATTTCTGAATCCTCTCAGGGTTTTGTTTCTAAGTCTTAGAGCACTGAATACATAAGTGTGGCAGTTTCTCATGCTCCTCGTATATCTCCTGATAGGCAATTTGATTTCAATGCCTTGTGTCCCAGTTAGACTGTAAGGGTCCTGGGGCTAGGAACCAGGTGTTTTCCGCCCCTGTGCTTTGCAAATTTCGACATGCATTTTATTCACTCAGGAATCTTGTTAAATGCACACCAGGTTCAGGAGGCCAGGGTGGTGCCCAGGAGTCTAACTTTCTAACGAGCTCCCTGGTGATGGTGGTAGCAATAAAAATGCTGGCTTACAGACATTTCGAAAAGCAGTGCTCATAGCCTTTAGTACTCAGCACAGCTGTTAAGAATGCTGGGATGAAACGATGGGAGTGCTTCTGGATCAACTCAGTCTGCCCTTGGTGCTTTGAAACTTACATTGCAGCAATGCTGTTCTTTTCAGGGACACTGATTACTAACAGTAAAATGTCTACAAATATTTGAATATAGGTAGAACATGGTGAGTCTAAAACATCCTTTGGGGCCAGGCGCACAGGTCAGGAGTTCGAGACTAGCCTGGCCAACATGGCAAAACCCCGTGTCTACTAAAAATACAAAAATTAGCCATGTGTGCACCTGTAGCTACTAGGGAGGCAGGAGAATCGCTTGAACCTGGGAGGCAGAGGTTGCAGTGAGCCAAGATCATGCCACTGCACTCCAGCCTGGGCAACAGAACAAGACTCTGGGAAGCAGTACTGGGAATATCTAACATCTGATGTAAGAACCTCCATCTAAAAAAACATAGTTCCCCACGTATCTGGAAATAAGGCATAAATACAGCATTCAGATGTATCCTTGTGGAAACGGTGACATGGAGAAAAGCAACACATAAGCAGCACATGTGGGACCACAGACTCATGGGCAGTAGGAACAAAACTCCTCTTACGGTACCTCTATTCATCAGTACTTTGGTGAGGTGGAGACTCAGACCCATCCAGAATGGGTGAGTTTTCCGTTGCTTCTCTGAACAAAGGAAAGCAGGAGGAGGAAGAGAAGAGAGGTCATGTTACAGAGAGAAACTGACACAGACGCGATTGGCAGCTTAGTAATACATCCGAAAGGCCCACGGCTTAGATACCTGAGTTAGCAACAGATCATACAAGTCATGCAGTACTTTCAGTCCCCATAATTGAGTCAAAAGACGTAATTTGTTAGGAGGGATGGGCCCTCTTTGGCACTTTTTACCCATGGCCTCATTTCGTGTCACATCATAGCAAAGAGTTTACGCAAGAACCAAAATAGCTGTTTTGTTTCAAATTTGTCTTGAGTCCTCACTAGTTGTAGATGGTGAAACAGGCAAGTTTCAAGACCATCTTATATGCATAGGACCCTGAGGAGTGCTTGTACATTTCAGAGCCTGTTGCCAAATACAATCATATATTTGAATCGGGTGAGACTGGGCATGATTCAGAAAAGTTGGAAGATCTACAGAGGGATCTTGCAATCTGAAGTTTCTTGTTTAGTCACTGGAGATATATATATGAAAGATATGTCATTCTTTTATGAGTTAATCTTAGTGGGACTCTTAGACCCTAAACCTTGCAGAGGCTGCCTGGCCACACAGGTGAGAGCTGGGGTGTGGGTGGTACGTGAGTAGGTGTTAACGATCTAGAGTTAAGGACAGAGGGGCAGCTACTGCCCGACAGACAGCCCAAGAAGTAGGAGCAGACACAGGTATAGCGAGTTGGGGCTCCAGTTTCCCCTATTTTAAAAGGAATCAGAGGCAGCATGGGATTGTTCAGTGATTGTCAAACTTGAGTGTATGTCAGTATCACCTGGAGGGCTTATCCGAAAGCAGCCTGCTGGGCTCCATCGCCAGAGTTTTGGATTTTTTTAGGTTACAGATGAGCCTGAGAATTTGCATTTCTGATAAGATCCCAGATGAGGCTCTCACGTCCTGCTGCTTTGGGACCACACTTAACTCCCGGTATAGTGGGAAAAGACAGGGTTTGGGGTCACAGAAGGCAGAGCTAGGATTCCAGCTCCCTCCAGCTGTCAGACTTTGGGCCAGGCACTTAGTTCCTCTGAGCCTCATCTATGAAACTAAAACGTCTGGGTATTTCTGTTGCCAGGGGATGATAAGGATTATATGAGCTGTGTGTTAGGACCCTTTCTCTCTTGCCAAAAATGAAGGCTCCAGAAAACCTCGTGTAAAAAATTACTACAGATAAACCTGCAGGAACAAAAATGCCGGCCAGTGCCTGTAATCCCAGCACTTTGGGAAGCCGAGGTGGGCAGATCACCTAAGGTCAGGAGTTCGAGACCAGCCTGGCCAACGTGGTATGAAACCCTGTCTCTACTAGAAATTTGCCAGGTGTGGTGATGCACACTAGTAATGCCAGCTACTAGGGAGGCTGAGGCAGGAGAATCACTTGAACTGTGGAGGTTGCAGTGAGCTGATATTGCACCACTGCACTGCAGTCTAGGCAACAGAGTGAGACTCTATCTCAAAAAAAAAAAAAAAGGCCAAGTATGAGAGCCTGAAAGGCAAGCATTAGAGCCAATTCTGGAATTGTGCTTTTCTCATGATTCAACTTACAGCCAGTTGTCAGATTTTCCCAGACATCCCCCTGATGCTCCACCAAACCAAGGAAGAGGACTGCTTACTCCTCTAACCAACAGATGTTGACAGAACCTAACATCTACTTAGAGGTGATGTCTCAGGGGCAACAGAAGAGGCAGGTGGGTTACCTGTGTCTGCCAGACCCTCCACTAGGTCAGAACAGCCTCACTGGCCCCGAGATGATAATGCTGTAGGCGAACATGTCAGGCTATCAAAAGAGCTGCCTTTCGGTTTCATTTATTTTGCTGTGTACAGCTTCTGCTGAAGGCTTCAGGGCGCCTGATCTCCTTTGTGTGTTGATCAAGAGCAAGTGCTTGGCCTGGACACAGCCTTTTTTCTTGCACCCTGAGACATCTTAAGACAGTGGCTGTTTCATCTGCCTCTCAGGGTATTTGCTGTCTTCAGCTCTCTTTCTCCCCCTGATATTCGTGCCTGGCTATAATCCCAACTGAAATCAGATGCTGTCTGGAAATCTGACCAAAGAAGCACAGTCCCACTTCCTGCTTCCATCTCCCCACGTACCAAGGACCACCGTCTACTTTAAGAGAACACAGACAATTCACCTCTATAAAGGCACAGCGAGGGAAAGTAGGAAGAGGTGACAGCGGATCATGGGGCTTCTCTTGAAGACACTTCCCAGTGACGAACGCTCATCATCCATTTACTGACTTATCCTTATGCCACTAGGATCTGAATTATCTATGACACTCTTTCGAGCTGACACAGTGAAGAACATGGAGAACTCACCCAGTCTGCCAGGTTAGGATGTGGTGGGGGCTGCTTGGGGGAGTGGCTCCAATTTCACTTGACGGTGTCGAGCTTCTCTGGCTTTGAGGTAAGGCAGCTATATGCAGGTGGTGCAAGAAAGGCAGAGAGCAGACAGGGATCAGACACAGGTAGAGGAGCTTGTGACCTGTTGGCCAACACCAACCCAGTGGCCAGAGGTCACCATTTCCAGCGATACTGGAAAGGACCCCAGGGCAGGGTCTGGGCATCCTTATGGCATGGTCACAGTGGGGAACCATCTCTGCATCCCAGCAATTCTATTTTCTCCCCACTACCATGCACCTTCATTCTATGTCAAGTTGACCTGGGATCCTAGGTCCCCACTTTGCCACCAGGAAGTGGCCATAGGGATGGTGACAGCTTTAACAGCAAGGAACCTGATGTCCACATAGTCCTTTGAGTGAGACCTGAGCAGGGCTCATACAGGGGTGACATATTTCTCTGGCCCCAGGGCATTTTCAGTGTAGCCCTGTTGTGAAATTTTTTCTCTCCATTGTGAAGAGAGGGCATCCAGAAAGGTTCTCAGAGCCTGTTCTCTCTGCTGTTTCAGGCTTATCATTGCTACTGAGTACACTTTGAAGGGAGCAGGGCTTTTATAGCTCATCCAAACCTGAGCACTAGGCATTTACTGATTAGGCAGTATGGAAGTCCAGTTGGAAAGATTTAGTAGGAAGTCAATCCTACTTAAATGCATCCTTTGCTTTTTTGGTAATGGAATGTTTTCCATGAGTAAACCTCAAATACAGCTTCTTAAAAATTTTAGTCTAAAATATGTTCCAAAAGATCCACCTAATCTCTTTACATAAAGCAAATCTACCAGACAAGTGCTGCAACTGTGATTGATAGAACATAAACCTTCCTGTTTGTTGGAGATATTTACAACATGTTGGTTCTTTATCTAATAGGGTCACAGATGATCATACTCAAGATCTTCCTGGGGAATCAATGGCAAATTTCACTGGGGCTATTTTACAGATGAAGAAGGAACATAAAGAAGGTTCTAGGACCTTGAAGTCCCTGGAAAACCCACTATTACCTGATCTCTGGAGCTTGTCATTTGGCCAATGGACCCTAATAAACATGTCCACGGGGATGTGGGGATAGAATGCCGGAGCCTGGCTCACTTGGGCAGCCAGGTTCTTCCTCTTTGCCCTGCTGTCTCCAGCCCCCAAGAATTTCCTACAGTTCCCCAAAGATGAACCCCCCCATTATCTCAGGTCACTGTTTCCCCTGATCTTTGCCAAATTCCTGACTCAGAGTTCCTCCCATTTGCTTCTGACTCTCATTCTGTTCTTACAATGTTTACCATTTCTGTTGTTCTCAGTGTCCCTCTCTCTGAGTGGTAAGAGTACGTTAATAAGCCAGTGCTGTGACCAGAGCACAAGGCAACTGCTCAGTGTTGGTCATTGCCACTGTTATTAAATGTAACTTAAAGGAATGGGTGGCTTCTTCCATTTTTTTTAAAAACTTGATTCAATACCACCCAATGCTCTCGACTACAAGAATATGAGGGAAATTTTCAGACATACCATCAAGGGTATTGAAGACATTTAACAAAAATATAGTTTGTGGCTGCGGCTTATCATGATCGAAAAGGGAAAGCCAGGAGCAGTCAAGAATTCTGTCAAATGCCCCGCTCTGGCACTCTGTTTATTAGCCAGTCTGCCCCCATCTGGGGAGACACTGGCCAAATCGTTCGACTTGACCCAAGCCCATCCCCAACCCAGCTGCCTTTGCAAGCTACAGCTGTGGACTTTCACTGGAATCCTCTCCTCACTAGGGTAAAAGACTCACCTTTGGCTGGATAAACCCGGAGACATTACCTACGTTTCTTAGATTTCTGTCCTTACAAGGGGAAATGGGGGGGCTGGCCCAGTGCACTCTGGAGGGTCCGGTGCACCCTTACGTGCAAGATTAGGGTAAGAACAGGGCGGGGTGGGGGGGTCAACAAGGGCCTGAAAGACCTCAAGTCTCCCGCATCTGACAGCAGGGTTCCCAGAATGAATGACTCCCGTTCCTCACTGCACCCAATTCTAAGGGTACCTCCCGGCAGCAGCCCTTGACACCAGCGAGCGGTTCGCCCGCAGGCCTTCTCCCCCCGTGCGCCCGGCCGCCCCTTCTCACCTGACGTGGCTTTGCACATCTGGGGCATCCTGGTGACCCTGCTGTGCGCCACGAAGGTGCTCTGGGAGGAGGTGCTGTACTGCGAGCCGCTGTCTGAGGAGGTGGAGCTGGTGTGCGACAGGCGGCTGTGCTCCTTGTGCGAGGCGGTGGAGCGCTGGTACCACTGGCGCAGCTCGTCCGAGACGGCAGCACGGCCCGCGCCCTTGTCGTGGGCGCCCTCGCGGCCCAGCGACGGAGTCCGCAGGATCTGCGATCGCGACAGCGTCAGGCGGCCCGTGTCGCCCTCGTCGCCGCCGCCGCGCCAGCTCTCCTTGAACAGGCCGCCCGCCGTGTAGGAGCTGGAGGTCTTGAACTGAGCCTTGACGCTGTAGTGGCCCTCCTGGTCGCTCTCCAGGCTGCGCACCACCACCGGCGTGGCGCCGCCCTCGATGTACAGCGGGTACTCCTTGATGCGGTACTGCGAGCTGGGCTGGCTCTGGCTGTGCAGGTACACGCCGCCCCCCGCGCCCCCCGCGCCCCCGCGTGCCGCCAGGTTGGGCATGCTGCCCGAGCTGGCCGAGCCCAGGGCGCCCGCCGCCCGCTGCCGCTGCCTCTGCCGCTGGCGCGCCTTGGACGGCGAGTCCTCGGCCAGCGTGGAGTAGTTGGCGTTCATCTGCGCCGGGTAGTAGTGCTCCGAGCTCGAGTGGCTGGTGCACGACGAGCAGTCGTCCATGGGGTCCGAGCCATTGCTGCTACGAGTCCGCGGGGTGTAGAAGTCGGGGCTCCCGGTGTCGTTCTCCGAGCCCAGGAGCTTGCCCTGGGACTCCAGGCTGGAGCTCCGGTGCCTAAAGTGCAGTGCAAGGCTGTGCAGTCGCGTGGGGCTGATGTCCACCGACCTGCCAGGAGACGGCCCGGGTTGGTCTGGGGGTGGGGGGTGGGCCCAAGGAGGGGGGCTCCGGGGAGGGGGGGCCCTGAGGAGGGCACTGAGGGCCTCCAGCAGGCTCAGGCCCCAGCCCAGCAAGCCAGAGAGTCTCACTCAGCAGGGCTGCCCCGGGGATCCGGGAACTGCCTGTTGTTTCCAGCGAATGAAACTGCCGGTTGTGGCGGGAGGCGAACCTGGCTTCTCTACCTTGATTCCCAGTGGGAAGCGGGACTGAAGCTAGGACTCACGGAAGGGTTTCGATTTTTGGGTTTGTTTGTTTGTTTAAGTGTAAAATGATTCTATAGACACAAAGAGAACCACAGAATCATTCCTCTAGTATTATGGTTAAATCAGATAGGGCTGGGCACGGTGGTCCACGCCTGTAATCCCAGTGCTTCAGGAGGCTGAAGAATTGCTTGAGCCTGGGAATTTGACACCACGCTCTGCAACATAGTAAGACCTCATCTCTTACCAAAAAATTAGAAAATTAGCTGGGTGTAGTGTTGTACACCCATGGTCCCAGCTAGTCAGGAGGCTGAGGAGGTAGGATCACTTGAGGATGCAGTAAGCTGTGATCAAACCACTGCATTCCAGCCTGGGCAACAGGGCAAGACCCTGTCTCTCTTGGAAAAAAAAAAAAAAAAAAAAGACAAAACACAAACCAGATGAAATGTCCATATTTACAGATGAGATCAAAAAGCAGTCCTACAGAGGCCCTTCATATAATTTAACCAAATACTATTACATAATCCATATAAATAGACTCCCCTTTCCTGTGAAAACTGGGAAATAGAAGGTTGGTGGCAAATGAGATAATTAAAGAATGATGCAAATACTCACCACACCATTACTTTATCTATAATTCATTCTGCTCGTGTGAGTCCACTCAGGGCTCAGGGAAGTGCGAAACACTATCACATGACAGATGATGTTGCCTGACGCTGGGACTGCATGTGAAATTCACAGCGGCCCCACTGGCCAAGCACAGGAAGAGGTGAGTCCCACTTCCGACTGCCACTCAGAAGGGGTTGAAAGTCTCCATCACGTGGCCCTCTGTGATCTGGTTTGCTTCTTTTTAGAAAAAGCAGATGTGGCTAGGAGTGGTGGCTCACGCCTCTAATCCCAGCACTTTGGGAGGCCAAGGCGGGTGGATCACCTGAGGTCAGGAATTCGAGGCCAGCCTGGCCAACCCGGTGAAACCCCGTCTCTACTAAAAAATACAAAAATTAGCCAGGCGTGGTGGTAGATGCCTATAATTCCATCTACTCAGGAGGCTGAGGCAGGAGAATCGCTTGAACCCGGGAGGCAGAGGTTGCAGTGAGCCGAGATCACACCACTGCACTCCAGCTGGGGTGACAGCATGACTCCATTTCAAGAAAAAAAAACAAAAACAAAAACCAAACAAACCAATCAAAAGAAGGTGTGATTCACTGAAGCCTCATTTTTGCCTGGCTCTTTTGCTCTTTATGAATTTACATTTTGAGGCACTAAAGGAAGTCCAGTATAAATTTAGGCCTCAGTAGAAAGATGTAAGAGCTCTTCCCATGCGAACTCAGCCAGCCTCTGCTGCCTCTGCTGCCTCTGCTTTGATGAGGAAACTTTTCATGCTCCCTGTCTCCGGGAGCCCAGGGATTCTCTGGCTGGCTCCAAGTGCCCTCTGCATGGGTCTCTTGGCTAATGGGGGTTGACTGCTGCCAGCTTGGTTTTTTTATTCTGCTTCATTTATCCTCCCGGGTTCAGGTCTGACTGTAGCTCCTCCATTATTTGAGCCAGCTTGGGGCTGGCAATGCCCAGTTTTAAAAAGGAAGGCCTGGTCTGAGCAGGGAGGTGGCCCAAAGGCCAGGCAGACTCACCTCGTGGAATGGACGTAGTGGGGACTCCGGAGCCGCAGGTCTGGCGTGGACGGCATGCTGGACTGGGAGTTCCAGTGCGGGAGGCTGCGGATGGGGCTGTTCTGCAAGGAGTTGCTTCCTCCGCCTGCTTCCGCACAGCTTCCCGTGCTGGGGAAGCGCTTGTGGCTGCTGCAAAGCCAAGGATGCCATGTAGTCACTGCCAGACAGACAGCACCTGTCCTGGGGGCTGGCTAGTTCAGGACATTGATCCCAGCATGTGGGGAAAGCTCGCGCCCGTCACTCCCACCTTGCTTGGTCAGACCTCTCCTGTGGTTCTCAGCCTTTCCCCAGCAGTGGGTAGAGTCCTGGTCCCTGAACACCCTCCCGACTCCCTACCTAGGCAATACGAGACAAAGACCCTGGTCAGCCTTCTCTGTATCAGGCAGTGTGACTGTCCTGCCCTTCCAGTTTTTGTTTTCCAAGAAACAAATATTTACCTGTCCCGGCACCCCCTTGGAGCTTGGTAGGGTGATTAAAGGAAATGAGAAAAACAGAGAAGCAGACCCAAATGCCTTCCAAAAAAAAAAATCCCTACAAGGTCAGCCCAGTCACGAGCTGATAATACACAGCTTGGATTACAGCTGCTTGGCTGGAGAATTCTGCTGGATGAGGGGGTGGAGCTCTGAACCACTGCAATTGCTCCGAGTGGACTTTCACTTGCCATTTCAGAATAGCGCTGCCTGAGATTTCCTAATTAATTCCTCTGGAATTTAACAGCATTCAAACCATCTGTCATCACGTGGATTGTGGGCCAAAGCCCCAATTTCTGAGTCACAAAAATGTACCTCAACAGGGCCGGCAGCAGAGGGCGCTGTGAGCACAGCCCCGTGAAAGGCAAACCCCAGAGGGAGGAACTAGGTTGACCTGGGTTTTGTCATCGTGGATGCTACTTGGGACAGCCCTTTGATTGTTCCAGAGCGTGGACGGTGGCCTCATTTGGTGTCATTCACGACGCAGCTCACCTGGAATGGCTGTGAGAGGAGCGCTTCTTGACCTTCTCATAGGGTTCATCTAAAGAGGACTCGCTCCACATTTTGGGCTTGATGGGTGACCTGTCATAGTCGCTGCGGTGACAGTGCATCTGTCGGAGTCCCTCCAGGGACTGGGGAGGAGGAGGCCTGTTGTGCGATGGTGGCCGAGGAGGGAGTCCCTTGTGAGGAGAATGTAGGGGGGATATTGTGCTGGTAACCTGAGAGTCTTCTGCACAAAGACAGGAAGAGAGGAACTGAGCCCCGGCCATCCTTCCCACAGGCTGAGACAGAGCCCCCACCCCCATCCACCCGCACCTTGGAGCCATACAGCCAAACCCACACCTTCACCCCTGTAATGAGAAACCCTGAGACTCTTCCCCAGTTGCCAAGACAAGTCAAGACGAGTCAAACCAAACCAGGGCAAGCCAAACCTCCACTGCAGGCGGGATTGCATGGGAAGAGACGCGTCGCTTTTGATGAGACACGAATGGAGTGAAGTCTGAACGTCATTAAATACCACCAACAAATGACTGCTTCACGCCAAACAGCAAAATGTAGTTACTGCTCTAGTGTTGTCTTTCAACAGATGCTAAGCATCTAATTCACTTTGGGAGGGTCTGAGTTCCTGGAGAGTTTTGTCTGTTTCATGTGCTGCTAGAGCCTCAGCTGACACATAGTAGGTGCTTGATAAATATTGGTTGGAGAAAAAAAAATGAATGAGGGTCTATATGTCCACTGTAAACACCTGCTGGGTGGATCGGGTGTCTACTCTTTGCTTTTTTCCCCAGAGCTGTGTTTATTCTCTTTTAATTCTGTATATTTTAAGTTTGAAACTGCCTTAACTTCTTTAAGGAGATGAGCTACAAAGATTATGTATTAATACATGATTCCCTGCCTCCGGGAAAGGAATGATGTAACACGTCAGTGTGCTAGAGGACTTTCAGAAAAAGCAGATGCAGTGAGTCTAGGAGGTGCTGTGGGAGAGGCTGGTCTTGAAGGGGCTTGAGCAGTGGGCAGGCAAAGAGGAGAAGGAAGGAAGGGCTTGAACCAAAGTGTGGAGGCCCTGACGGCAGGGTACCAGCTGCAGGCACATCTGGCCGGGCAGGGGCTGGTGAGGTGGGGCAGGAGGAGTGAGGGAGGAGCTCTGGTCAGCACAGCCGCCTTCTGTGTGCACATGTGAGCCAAGAGTCTGACTGATGGGGGCCCGGAATTCTGAGCTAAGGAGTTGAGATTTTGAAAAGTCACAGGAAAACTTTGCAATGTCTTAAGCACGGACGCATCAGGGTGAAAAATCCTGTTTTAGAACTATTCACCTGGCAGTGTTCTAAAACTAGAGACTAAAGAGGGGGATGAATGAAGACTTCAGGCTGGGGCAAGTCAGCATTGAGAAGAGAGAGGAGGGAACGATTCGGGCTTCACGGGGAAGGCAGAAACGGGAGGCGGAGGGGAAAAAAGCACAGAAGTAAACCTTACAACCAGCCAACTACCATTCACTTGCCCCTAAATCCATTTCCAGTGACTCGTTTCACCGCCTCATTCTCAGTCCCCCAGCCATGGACACCCAGTATGCACCCACTCCTCCTTTGCCCTCAAATCAGTAAAGGAAGAGTCCCCAGAAAGACAGCCTGCGGTGGGACCGTGGCATGCAAAAGGATGTGCTGACACCTGTGAGGAAGTCTAGGGTCTGCATTCGGAACACGGGGAAGCAGCTGGAATCACAAAAATTACCCACTGACATTACCCACTCCAAATTACCCCCTGACATTACCTGTTGCTCCCGGCACCCCTCTATTACCAAGGAATCTCTCTCAATTTTTCTTGTTCCCTTTCCAGGAGAGACTGGGGTACTCAGAGGCCAACCACAGGGCTGGGATCTCTGATGCTCAAGCCCCCTGTTTCCTTGTAGCCCAATGGCCTCCCCCGTGTGTAATGAAGCAGACAAATATATTCCAGTCTGATTTCTAATAGCACAGCCAAGGTGACTGGGTAAATAACCCGCCAGACTTTCCCCACATCAAGAGCAATCATTATTATTATTGCAATTATCATTATTACTATGACTAGTGTGGACCTTTTATGTTTCCCATCTGAACAGCCAATTATCACTGCCTGCCTGAAGTCTCCCTACAGGGCAAAAAAATTAACTGCCACTTACTATATTTCCATATAATTAATGCACCCGCCTCCCAGTGTGATGGTTAAACATCCACTGGAGTATTCTCACATGGTTCTGGGTTTGGAATTCTTACTTCCCCTACGTATGGTGGTGGCGGGGGTTGGGGGAGGGACGAGTTCTGTTTTCTTAAGAATTTCCCAAGAAAATATCCTGCTAACTGCCAGGTTTTCAGAGTTCAATGGGAAATAAGAAGACAGTTTTCCAGCCTGCGCGTGTGTCTACCAGGATACCTCCCCTCTTGCTTTCACTACTGCCTTGGGAAGCAACAGTAGGTTTGTTCCATTTCTTCTCACGATCTTTAGACTCTCCTAGTGAGTTTCAATCTTTGACTTGTGATCTAAATCAATTTCTACCCTTTTCCTCTAGACACTATGAATACTCAAAAGGAAGCTATGACTTGTGTGTGGATTCTCTGTCTAGCTAAAAATGTGGTTTTGGGCCGGATATGGAGGCTCTTGCCTGTAATCCTCCCAGCACTTTGGGAGGCCGAGGTGGGTGTGTCGCTTGAGTCCAGGAGCAACATGGCAAACCCAGTCTCTACAAAAAAAAATACAAAAATTAGCCAGGTGTGGTGGCACGCTGTAGTCTCTGCTACGGGGAGGCTGAGGTGGAAGAGTCACTTGAGCCTAGGAGGCAGAGGTTGTAGTGAGCCGAGATCATGCCACTGCACTCCAGCCTGGGCAATAGTGTGAGACCCTGCCTTAAAAAAAAAAAAAGTTTTTGGTTTCTAAAAAAGTAAAGCATCACTCACTGATGAAAAGCTCTAATACACATGGGTTTATGCAGCACCTACCCACTCCCAACCAAATAGGTGAATACTGGGAAATGAGAGAGCTTGCAGGGAACCCAGCTATCTTTTGGCCTGGCTCTTGCCTTTACACAAGGCGATCCCCAGACTACATACAAATTTATCTCTGTTTATTCTGAGCTCCAGGTTTGTAAGCAGGAAATGCATAAACCTACCATCCTCAAGAACAAGGGCATCTGAGAGGGAGCTGTCTTCACTGGCAATGTTTCCATCTGAGAAGACAAAAAGCAATAGCCTATGAGTTCAGCACATTCCTTCAACAAAGCCCTGTCTGTAAAAACAGCCTGTCTACCACCACCTCATACCTTTCTCTTCCTAACCAGAAAGAACCCACTAGACACAATACAAATGCTGTTGGGTGTTTGACAGTCCCTGTGGTGGGTCACTGGCTCAGCTCCACCCCCCCCACACTGCCATGTGCTCTAGCCTTTGTTTGTGCCCTGGTTTCTTAGAATACTGCAATGCAGAGTGGCTTCATATTGAATACAAAGGCTGCCCCAGCCCGATTAAACCACATCATTGTCCCTGCACAAACCCAGGGCATGTACCAGCGAAACCAAAGGACGCAAACTGCTTTTTATTCTACAAATGTGAAACTAGGGTAGGGACTTTGCTTTGCTTCTGTGGCAATAAATGGCTTCTCAACAAACTTTGTAAGTCATTAGTAGAGAAAACAAGCGTGCTAAATACAGGCTCCATCTCTCCAAAGCTTATTTTTATAGATGCCATTCAATTAACCAGGAGAACACGCCCAAAAGGGAGATAGTAAAATAATCCTCCCTGTTTCACTGCTGGGGAAACTGAGGGGTAGGAAGGGAAGAGTGGTTTGTCTGAGGTGGTTTTGCTCTCTGGCAACGCGAGCAAAGGTCCCAAGTCTTCAGGTTCCAAGTTTGGTGTTTTACCTCTTAAAATAATATGCTAAGGAACTAGCAAGAATGTTAATTACTCTTCTAGTTCAAGAGGGCCCTTCGATGTTTCTGTAGGGAACCCCTAACTGCCTTGGAGGGCACAGAGGATCTCAAATGGAACATCAGAAAGAGGCTGAGGGAGCTTTACTAGGAGGTGGGGGAAAGGTTGTGTGGTCTTGGCCAACGACAACAAGATGAGATAGGGAAAGATGGTTATTCCAAATTTCCTAGAGCAAAGGAATTTTTAAAACTTCTCTTTTTAACTAGGAATTCACTTTATTCTTGTTGCATGATGGACTGTGAGCAACCAGGAGCTCTGACTTCAGCATCTTGGAATCTTCAGCATATCATTGCTACCCTAAGATGCCCACGAGTTTAGGCTGCAAATCTGTATCTGTCTATATCCATCTATGTAATTGTGGTGAAATATATATAACATCACATTTACCATGTTAACATTTTTTTTTTTTTTCAGACATGGAGTCTTACTATATTGCCCAGGCTGGAATGCATGGTTACTCATAGGCATAATCGTAGCAGACTACAGTCTCAAACCTCTGGCTCAAGCGATCCTACTGCCTCAGGCTCCTGAGTAGCTGGGACTACAGGTGCATGCCAACATGCCCAGATTAACTGTTTTTCTTTCTTTCTTTCTTTCTTTTTTGACACAGAGTGTTGCTCTTGCTGCCAAGGCTGGAGTGCAATGGCACCAGCACCATCCCAGCTCACTGCAACCTCCGCCCCCCGTGTTCACGTGATTTTCCTGCCTCGGCCTCCTGAGTAGCTGGGATTACAGGTATGCACCACCACACCTGGCTAATTTTTGTATTTTTAGTAGAGACAGGGTTTCTCCATGTTCGTCAGGCTGGTCTTGAACTCCCGACCTCAGGTGATCCGCCCGCCTCGACCTCCTGAGGTGTTGGGATTACAGGTGTGAGCCACTGCGCCCAGCCCCAGCTTAACTATTTTTAAGTGTACAGTTCATTGGCATTAACTACATTCACACTGTTGTGCAACCATCACCACCATCCATCTTCTGTTTGAATAATCTTTTCATTTTTCCGGACTGAAACTCCGTATCCACGAAGCATTAACTCCTCATTCCCCTGTGCCCTAACCCCCATAGTAACCACTATTCAACTTTCTGTCTTTCTAGAGCAAAGGTAGTTTAAATACGCATACACTTGGAGGAAAGCTCGATTTATAGTTTCAATAATTCACTGACTTAGACAAGAAGGATTCTAACAGTTTAGGGGATTTGATGCTTTGCGGGTGGATATTGGGGGATTTCCTTCTACAGTTTACCAAAGGTCATCACCCAAATTCCCTACCCCTGACTGGAGCTCAGGGTTCCAGACAATCAGATGGTCCCGTCTCCCCAAGCCTCAGCTCTTGGGATCGGAGGCCCCTGGAAGTCCAGGGGCCAGCGGGTTGGCAGAGGCTGCTCGAAGAGAGGGATCACTGCTGCTGTGTACCCCAGCCCCCCTGTCCTTCCAGATTGAGTAGGGGCGCTCAGGTCCCTGGGTGTCAGAGCCTGGGCTAGCCTAGTCAACTCAGCTGAGTTCACAGTGAGGGCCGAGAAGAATGCCAGCTCCTGGCCGCAGGTTCTCCCAGGTGGGAAGCCAACAGGGACGCCAACAGTTTAATTCCTACAATCCCTTCATCTGTGTCTGCATCCACTTGGTTCCTCTCACGTGGGATCAGGCCTTACTCGCTTCATTTTATGGATGGACAAATGAAGGCAGTGGGCAGTTAGGTGGCTGCTCAGGTCATGCAGGGGCCACTCGTGGGACCTGGCATCTGGTTCCCGGGGCCCGGGCGTGGGAGTGGGGTGGGGACAGCCCAGCTGGCACTGACCGTCTATGATCAGCGAAGCCCTCTGGGTGGGTTTCTTTCCAGACTTGATGCGGTTCTCATTGATTGCATTTTCAATCTCTTGTAGTTTCTTCAGTGCATTCAGATACGAGGTTTTTCTTTGTTTCTTCAGTTTTTTGCTGACGTTGGGATCACTGGCTAGGCGGCGGGCAGCCTCTGTAATCTGGGACTGAATGGCAAACTCTCGTTCCAGGCGCTCCAGCTCAGCTTCCTGTGGGAGGGAAAGCGCCGGTTTGTGTTACTGGGGATGCTGAGCAGGGAGACACTCATCCTCCCCTCCTCAAGGTCCCTGTCCCCTCCCCAAGGCAAGCTCAGTTCCTTGGGATACACTCTTAAAAGTAGCTCCACTCCTAAAATCTTCACCCACTGAAGTCCCCAGACATACCCACTGTTGTAACCCTTGCTCCTGTTACTTTCCGGAGGTAAGTGTTGGTCAGAACACTGTCACCATCACTGAGAACAGAGTTCCCACACCGCAGGTCTAGGGATCACTTGACTTCATCAAGACAAACCAAAGCCTTTGCGGAGAGTCACAGCCCATTTGGTTGCCACTTCCTTTCCATTTTGGATGTAGGATGCAGCATGATTTTTAGTTTCTTTATGCCATTCTTCTCTGTGGACTTGCTACCAAGGAACTCACACACATGAAGCTAATGCACGGGCCTCTGACTCACACACTGTGTGCCCCTCACATGCATCTAACCCACAGGCCTCTGACTCACACATCGTCTTTCCCCGTATCCCCACTCACCCGCGTGTCTTTCGGGAGCTTTTTTGAGATGGATCTTGCTCTGTCACCCAGGCTGGAGTGCAGTGGTGCAATCTCAGCTCACTGCAACCTCTGCCTCCCAGGTTCAAACGATTCTCCTGCCTCAGCCTCCCAAGCAGATGAGATTACAGGCACCTGCCACCACACCCGGCTAATTTTTGTATTTTTAGTAGAGATGGGGTTTCACCATGTTGGCCAGGCTGGTCTCAAACTCCTGACCTCAGGCTATTCTTCCGCCTTGGCCTCCCAAAGTGCTGGGATTACAGGTGTGAGCCACCACGCCCAGCCTTGGGAGCTCACTTTGCAAGCTCTGGCTGTCCCTTCCCCATCTGCCTATTCATGGATACTCTGCTGGGCTACACCTGGGCCCTTCAAGGGGCATGGATGGACAGTGGTGGTGGTGGAGGCAGTCGTCCCCTCACCCCCCGACCCAGCTCATTCATGTCCTTCCCATCTTGTTATTGTAGCTCCCTCCCACCTCCATCCTTCCTTTTGCCAAGAAGTACAGATGGATGAGATTCTCCTCAAACAGAGTTTGGGGACTGGGAAGAATGAAGCTGTGGCTGTCAAAAAGGCCTGGTGGACCTAGCGGATGACACCTGGACAGCATGTTTGCTGTTGTCCTCTGTGCTGACCAAGCCTCTCCTCTGCAGATGCATGTACACCAGCCGCTGAGGGATGGGGCGAGGCAGCTCGTGCATGTGTGCGTGAGGATTTGGGGGTGAATGCAGCATTCCCCGCAAAGTGTCAGACTGTTCATTTTTCTATTTCCTCTCTTCCCTAGTAAAACCCCTCTGGATGACAGCTAGCTCCAAACAGCACTTTGTTGGTTGAGATTTTGAGCAGTGAGCTGTCTCACTGACAGGGTCCTGCAAGGTGGGCATACTTGGGAGCCTGCAGGAGAGGTAGAATGTTTGCCTAACCCCACAGCTAGTAAACCCAGGACAAATGCATCGGCAGCTTCTCAAGGCCAGGGAGAGAGCACACATCTTGCCCTAGGAAATTCACAGACACGCTGACATTTGATGGGAACTGATCTAGCCAAATGGGAGGAGATCAACTGTTTGCTAGAATCAACAGATCTTCCTGTTTGGTGGCTCAGTAAAATATCCTTGCCTGTGGGCACAATGCACCATGCTGGAGACTGCCATCAAGGAGAAGTTCTTTGCCTGATCTCATTGACTTTTGAGCACTTTAAGCCTAAAGGGAGTGGGAACAAGCAGCGAGAGGAAAAGGTGAAGGTTAAAGGGAATTATTTTGGAGTTAATAAACTCCTGAATCCTGCCAAGGCTGGCTGCACTGTTCTCTCAGAGGGAGAAGAATATCAACATGGACTCCTGCCTGGGGTCTTGAAATAGGCAAGTTACCAAGGGACAAAGATTGTTCTGTGAGTTTGGGCTCCCCGGGGCAGCTGTTCCTGAGCTGTTACAATGGCCCTGGCGCCAGACACTGATTCAGAGTTTTGTCGGGGAGCCCAGGACAAATTCTCACTATTTAAACTAAGAGAAGTCCAAGGCTGAATGCCCTGTCCATGCAAATGTCTGCCTGTTATATGAACAGGGAAGCAAAGTGCATTTCCAGGAGCCGCCGTAGAGACCAGGTGACCGTCTCAGGCTTCTCAGAGGAACCCTGCAGAATGCCAGCTGCTCCTGTGCTGGATCCGTTTACGAACTTAGGAAAGATCATGTGTGGGGACGGTAAGGAAGCACATGGCCAGGGCATGCTCAGGGAGCTAAAGTCACGCGGTACTGAGAAGCGTGGAAGGTGCGGTGGGACTCTGGGAAGACCAGGGAGGGTGTTGGGGGAACTGCCTAAAAGTGGGGTCCCTTTTTAAAGCTTAAGGGCCAAGTATCTCCCCAACAACAGGGGGAGCTGCAGTTCCTCCCTAGGGTGGCTCCGATGACCGGCAGGATTTGGAAATACCTGACCTCAATCCCATCCTCCATCCCCCGCAGTTCCTGCCTACGGTGCAGCACCCCTCCTTTGAGATTTCATCTCCCCTACAAGCAACTGTTTGCTGAGCATCACAAGTGCCAAATTCTGAGCGGAGTGTTTTACATACACTGGCTCATTCAATCCTAGGGACACCCAAAGAAGTAAGGGCTCTGAGCTCCATTTTACAGACCAGGAACTGCCTAGCTGAGCTTTAATTTTTTGTTGTTTTTGTTTGTTTTTGAGACAAGGTCTCAGTCTGTCACCCAGGCTGGAGTACAGTGGTACAACCTTGGCTCACTGTGACCTCCATCTCCCGGGTTCAAGTGATTCTCGCCTAAGCCTCCTGAGTAGCTGGGACTACAGGCACACACCACTAAACCTAGCTAATGTTTGTTTTTTTTTTGGTAGAGACGGGGTTTTCACCACGTTGGCCAGGCTGGTCTCGAACTCCTGACCTCAAGTGATCTGCCCACCCTGGCCTCCCAAAGTGCTGGGATTTTGTAGCAAAAGGCGTGAGCCACCACGCCCAGCTACAAGACCTTTAGTTTTAATTGAAGCATACTGGTGTGTCTACCAGTGTCCCAGGGACCCGCCATTGCAGATCTCAGGAGATTCCTCTAACACTTAAGTGTGCCACAAGCACTTGGGTCCCCTCTCTGATTTCACCCTTATCCTAATCCTACCTACCCCAGGTGTCCGCTTCTCCCAATCACTTTCTCAAAAGACTAAAAATATACAGCATTCCTCTTTCCCCTGGCTCCAAAGTCCTGACCTTTTAAGGCCTCTGTTCAAGAGCATGTTAATTAGTAACTTCGTTCAGAAGAAATCTGGGAAAGCATTTCCTGGGCAGCAGCCCAGGGCCTGAGGGTTTACCTGGCCTTTACCTTCTCTTGGCCTGAGGCTGGATTCTCATTAACCAGCGGGAGATTCAAGTCTTTATTGTTTCTTGTTTTTTTGTTTGTTTGTTTTCTCCCCCGATCTGAAGTCTCCAGCCCCAACTTCACCCGTGTTCAGTCAAAAGGATGGACGTAGCTTCCCCAAATACAGACAAACAAGGCCAGGGCCGCCCGAGCATCCTGCACACATTCTCGGTGGGTCGTGAGTAGCCAGGTGAGGCTATGACCACTGGGCGGTGGACCTTACTGATCTCTCCCCAGTCAGCCTACCCTTGCACCTGATGCCACGGCCTAAGTTTTCCTTCTCTCGGCAGCTTTTCTTCCATAGATCAGACATCAAGCTTGGCTGAGTCACTGAGGGCTGAGAGGCCATTATAAAGTCAAATACACATGAATGCTACTGGAATGCTCTCCCCAAGCTCAACATGGCTGCTTGCACTAGGCCCACAGGGTCAGACAAGCAACTTCGACAGACACCCAAATGCCTGCGAATGCAAGCAAACTACTCCTGCTGAGGGTAACCACACACCGACCAGCCAGCTCACTCAAGAAAAGGTATGAGCGAAAATACTGGCATTGGGCGGAAATGAAGAAATTGTTATGGAAAACGTGGAACGCCTCACCAAGGGGAAAAGTAAGGATAACGTGAGAATCCAACAACAGAAAGGAAGGACGCACCTCTCCTTTGGGCAGGATTTTCTGTTCATCCAGCTTGAAAGCTGTTCCTATTCTTCTCCGAACAATGGGTGGTTCCTCCCCTGGATCCAGGGGATATTCAACTGGCAGCTTGCCCGTGAGCTCCTGCATATGTCACATGGCATTTGGAGTGAGCATAAATCAGAGTGGGGCGTGTCTGTTTTCTAAAACACACACACACACACACACACACGCTCATACGCACACACAAATGCATGCATGCACTTTGATAGAGGTCAACGCCTATGCTAGAAATGTTCACATTAAGCACGTTGCCTAAATAAGATTTCCAGAAATGAAATTTCATTTCTCTAACAATGTCTCTTATGTAGAATAGTTGCACTTCCAAAGTTTTTTTCCAAAGTAAATTTCTGTGAAGTAAACATAATTGCCATTTTGGCTTTCATTATAAAACTTGAATTGCATTCATTTGTTAACTGAACAAATATTTCCTGCGTGCCTCCTCTGCACCAGGCAAGGTCACCCAGCCAGTGAGGAGCAGCGTCACCGTGAGTTCTCGGGTCTCTCCAGCTCCAAATCCCGTGTTCTTGACACTGCGCCAAATATTCCCGCTCAAATACCTAAGGTTAAAGTTTCCTTCAAATGAATTTTCACAAGAGGAGTGGTATCTACATGGCAAATCCCAGAAAAGTGCACATATAAATGATTTAGAAACCGAGTAAGGGCAGTAATCTACTCTGGCCAGATGCTACAGGAATAGGCTGTGCGTAAAAGACACTCAACTGTTTAATTTAAAAGTTTTAGTAGAATGGCCAGGCACGGTGGCTCATGTCTGTGATCCCAGCACTTTGGGAGGCCGAGGTGGGCAGATCTTTTGAGATCAGGAGTTTGAGATCAGCCTGGCCAACGTGGTGAAACTCTGTCTCTACTAAAAATACAAAAATTAGCTGGGCGTGGTGGTAGGCACCTGTAATCCCAGCTACGGGAGGCTGAGGCAGGAGAATTGCTTGAACCCGGGAGGCAGAGGTTGCAGTGAGCTGAGATCATGCCACTGCACTCCAGCCTGGGCAATAGATAGAGACTGTTTATTACAAAAAAAAAAAAAATTTAGTAGAAATTGAACATATAATCCAAGTCATTGACAAGGCTACTAAAAAAACACCTGTTTTGTGTATTTTGGGCCCTGGAAATCTAATTGTTGTGGGTATAAGGACGGTGAATTTAGTTGAGACTTTCATGGCGACAGTGATCCTGGTGAAAGGCTAAGGATCTGGGGGTGACTTCAAGATCAGAATTAGGCTGTCTGTGAGTGAGCTGTATCAGGGCTGAACAATGATCAAATCAGAGTCAGCGGCTGCCCTGCACTGCAGAGGCCAGGCATCAAATGCAAGAAGTCACTTCCAGAGACCAGAAAAAGCTGCGGGACCAACTGTGCATCTGACGCCAGTGGCACAGTGGGCACTTCCAGGCCAAGCCCAGCTCTGGCTTTCTAGCCCAAATCAGTGCAGATGCTGCACAAAGACTCGAGGCGCTGCTCTGACAAGGAAGTTCAGAAGGCTCTTCTCAGGAATATCCATCATCCACACAGAAAGGTTTTGCGCAGGGCAGCCCAGGGCTGAATGCCCAGCAGGCAGGAAAATCCAAATCATGAGAGTGATTCTGGCCCCTCTTCCCCAATTGCCGTGTGCTGAGTGTGCACGCGTGTGTCCGTACGTGTGTGTGCATGTGACATGAGCATAAGCACACATACTCCCTCACTCGCCTGCTTCTCCCTCGCTGTGTTCAGATCACCGGGAAATGACCCCACGGACTATATATTCCTCATTGTAAGCATTTCAGAGCACAATGGCCAACTATTTGAGTATCAAACTCTCTGCAATTTTCTTCCCTGTTTTCTTTAAAAAAAAAAATGTGGTTCAAATGTCTCCAAAGTAGTTAAGTGTTTATTGTGCAACTTTTTTTTAATCTGCTTCCCTAAAAGTCTATCTATAAATAACACAACTATTGGGGGTTTTATATTGTCAGGACTTGATTTTTTTTTAAACCTAGAAACTTCCAAAAAGGAGGGAAAAGTTGTTAAAATTGCCATGGATTTATAACTCTAAACTGTTTGTGGTTTTAAAATGTAGTTTAAAAAATGAGGCTACTGATTTTTTTTCACCATCCACTTGAAGGTATTTGAGTCAAAGTCTTGATTCTCCAGTTATTTAATCTGATTTCGTGTGTAACCAGAGCTGCATGGCAAAGAAGTAATTTAACACTCTGCAATGGGGCCTCAGCTTGGTGCCTCCCTATATCCTGCCAAATGCTCTCCCCCTCCCTCATTTTAGTTGCTCCCCTCCCCAGGGGTCAAACAGCGCTTCTTGATACTCTGAGCTGAGGGGAGAGATACAGGAACAGCACAGATTTACCAAGACTTCCCCCCAGCCCTTGACTACACATGCGTCAAGAGGCTATAGTGGGACTAACTATAGAGAATGATCACAGGAGAAATCTACCTGCAACTGACTTCTTGTTGGGTTATTTATTCCACTCAATTACATTTTCTGGTGTTAACATTATAAGAAGTGGCAGCTTTGTTTTCCTTCTTGTGCTTTTGTTTTTAAGAGCGATGGTGAGATTTTTTTATAACGCATGCTCATCTTGCCCTGACACGTTCCTTACATTTTCCAAACGCGTATTCCCTGCCGGGTTTAGGGACTTTTTATTAAAAACAAAACAAGGCTTTCCAAATTATTAAAGGCAGACATCAAAACTCATATATATATATTATTTTCCAATCCTTCAAGCGTCTTTTCTAAAAACGTTGCTAATATTAACAGTATCACATAGCGCATTCTCCAGCCAGGCCCACTGCTTTCCTAAGATTTGCAATGGATTTGGACTAATGTGGTTCCTCTTTGAGCAGGCTCCAGTCTAAATCAATCCAGACCATAATTAGGCCAAGTTGAAATGTAATGTGATCTCACTCCACGGCCTCGTTTCATTCTTCCCGCTGCAAGGCCTTAGTATTTGGGGGAGGGGTATACGTCTCTTTGACTTACTTTGGGAACCTCTTTTGACTTCCCATTCTCAACTGTTTACCAGCAAAGCTCTTTGTGAGGTTAGGTGGTGCATAGTCACTCCCGCCCTGGAGAGTTCCCACCCCATTGTGCCCGGGTGCACAATGCACACACACACGCGCGCGCACACACACGGTCATGCGTGTTGCATTAAAACATGAAGCCTTCAAACACTGCTAACGGTCATGAAATAAACAGAAGAAGGTGGGAATGGATATTTAAATAAATATAGACAGCAGCTTGCAGCAACTTCTGTGAGACTAGCACATACATAGGGTTGAGAAAGCATTGCTTTGCTTTTATTTATTTATTTTTTTGAGACAAGGTCTTGCTCTGTTATCCCATCTGGAGTGCAATGGCATGATCATTGCTCACTGCAGCCTCAACCTTCCAGGCGCAAGTGATCCTCCTGCCCCACTCTCCTGAGTAGCTGGGACTACAGACACACACCACCACCTCTGGCTATTTTTTTGTAGAGACAGGGTCTCACTATGTTGCCCAGGCTACTCTCTCGTCTCCACTGATCCTCCCGCCTCAGCCTCCCAAAGTGCTAGTATTACAGGAATGAGTAACTGCGCCCAGCCTGCATAAAATTTAAAAATGTCATTAGGCTAAGATTTCATTTTTTAAAATGAAAAGTTAAACACCAGATCACAGGGTCTAAAGGTGATGATATATCAAGTGAGATCGTGGTTTCCTTGTTGACCACCAGCTGCTCAAGAGGATGTCCAAAGACAAGTCTGAAATACCCTTAAGAAAGAACAAAAGCCACAACAATAAACTCAGGCACAAAATCTTAGGAAGATGGTGGCCAGCCCTTATAACCAATGAGGCACGATCACAGGAGGAGATGCTTTATGAACTACCATGCAAGTATGAGGGATCATCATTAGGACTTGTCACTGGGACTCCCACAGGGTCCTATTTGGGATTCATACTGGTCGTCATAGTTCTTCATCAACTAATTCTTTGATGGGTTTAGGGACTTTTTCTCTTATTGAAAACAAAACTAGGTTTTCCAAATAATTAAAGACAGACACCAAAACCCATGTTTTTCCCAACCCTTTAAGCATATTCTTTATAAAAAGTCACTAATATTAACAGTATCACATAGCGCATTCCCCAGCCAGGCCAAGTGCTTTCGTAAAATTTGCAATGGATTTGGACTAATGCGGTTCTGCTCCCATTCTTTCTCTGACAAAGCACACGAGAGAGGTTTGGATGTTTCCAACATTTGTGTTTCAGGAGAGTGCTCGCCACCCAGATAGGCTCTCTTTTGATCACTACCCTTGCCTTCTGTCAAAACGATCAAATAACATCAGTCAAATGACACCAAAAAGATCAATGACATCAGAAAGATCAATGCCATCACAAGACAACACCAATCTCAACGGGATGAGCTAGGAAAGGCTTACAGCTTCTCGGAGACACAGCTTCTTCAGTTCCTCCAGCCTCTGACGCAGGGTTTCCTCCAGAGCTTCCTGCCTGGACTTCAAGGCAGCCAGCATGTCCTTCTTGGCCGACTGCGAGCTATCTGATTCCTGAGAACCTGTCAATAAACAGTGGGGTTACTTGGCCAGCTGACAGGGGACACACATCTGGACCACTAATGAATTTAACTGGAGCCCACGCTGCGGAGATGGGATTTACCCCAGGAACCAAGGGAGTGTGAAATAAAACAGGTGCTCAGCGCTTTAACTGTGAGAAGCGCATTCCAACACTGCATGGAATTTACAGCTAGTCAGAAGAAATGGCAGGAAGATGGACCCTCCTGAAAAAGAAGTTTATCTTTCTCGATTATCTTAAGATATGTCACATACCTGTTTTAATTTTACTAGCAAATTCTAATAGACTTTACACAAGAAAGGGGGAAAGAAAAGCTCACGCCAGCAATTTTAATACATATTGAGTTATATATCTTTTTTTTTTTTTTTGAGATAGTCTCACTCTGTCACCCAGGCTGGAGTATAGTGGCATGATCTTGGCTCACTGCAACCTCCGCCTCCCAGGTTCAAGCGATTCTCATGCCTCAGCTTCCCGAGTAGCTGGGGTTACAGGCACCCGCCACCACACCAGGCTAATTTTTGTATTTTTAGCAGAGATGGGGTTTCGCCACGTTGGCCAGGCTGGTCCCGAACTCCTGACCTCAAGAGATCTGCCTGCTTCGGCCTCCCAAAGTGCTGGGATTCCAGGTGTGAGCCACCGTGCCCAGCCCTAAAACATATTTAATATGTTATTTTGTTCACTTAAAAATACTTACTATTTTTGCTTAGTGCAAACATAATGCGTGTTTATCATAAAAACCCTGAAAATGTAGACATGTGTAAAAAATAGTCCATTAACTCATCACCCAGAAATAATCATTGCTGTGCATTTTCTTTTGGCCTTTTTTCCTAAGCACATATATTTAAAAAATAAAAATAGAATGTTACTGTATTTTTTAACCTCATATTTTGTATCATGGGCAAATTATCCTAATAAAAGTTATACATATTTTAACATGCTTTTCCTGGTTAAACATGATGATTCAAATAGCAGAGTACTAGATAGGAAACCTTTGTGGAAGGCAAACTTCAAACCAAACAAAAGGAAAATAAGCTGAAATGCCAACTGGAGGAATTTAGGTTAGACCAAAGGAGTAAGTTCTGGGCTGCCAGTGTTTGGATTCTGAAATAAGTTTCCTGCAGTGAAGCTATTATACTTTTTCTACCTTGATGGGTTAGAAAAGGAACATTGACTCTCTACAAAGGGAAAAGCTAATTATAACTTTTCTTTGCAAGCCCATCGTGAGCAGAAGTGTTAGAAATGGACAGGTGTTAGTTGGTGTGCATTCAAGGTGCTCACACCATGCCACTGACAACTGCATCAAAGAACTTCAAATACCTAGGGAGATTAATCCAATTAAAGATGAGCAAGATCTCTTCCACAAAAACTATCCCACTCTGCTGAGAAAAATTAAAGACCCAAATAAAGAGAGAGATACACTGTGGTCAAGGATTAGAAGGTTGATGTTGTAAAGATGTCCATTCTCCATGAATTAAACAACAGAATCACTGCAATCCCAGTAAAACCTTGGTAGGACTTTTGGTAGGAAGGAAAATAAATTGTATTTCCATAGGAAAAATGGATTTTTTGGACAATTTTAGTAAAGGGATGAGAGAATAATCCAATCAGAATTCCCAGAATCAACAGTTCTGTTTCTTCCAATGGTAGAAAAGGCATTGCAGCATCATAAGGCTAGAAAGAACTTTTTTTTTTTTTTTTTTTTGAGACAGAGTCTCGCTCTGTCACCCAGGCTGGAGTGCAGTGGCCAGATCTCAGCTCACTGCAAGCTCCGCCTCCCGGGTTCACGCCATTCTCCTGCCTCAGCCTCCCGAGTAGCTGGGACTACAGGCGGCCGCCACCTCGCCCGGCTAGTTTTTTGTATTTTTAGTAGAGACGGGGTTTCACCGTGTTAGCCAGGATGGTCTTGATCTCCTGACCTCGTGATCCGCCCGCCTCGGCCTCCCAAAGTGCTGGGATTACAGGCTTGAGCCACCGCGCCCGGCCTAGAAAGAACTTTTGTCCTGTGACATCAAACAGCTCTGCTTCACTTAAATTGTCCCCGTAAATACACTATTCTTCTCTTTTATTTAACATCTCTGAGCAGAAAACCCTGTATTCCATCAATTCCCATACGTACAGGCGGTTACAACCCCAATCATCAAGAACTTTCAAGGTCTAAGAACATTCTGACTCTGATATGGGTTTTGTTCTTTCCCTTGCTTACTCAGTTTGACTTTGAAATAGAGAATACATCTGTCACCGCAGAAACATACTGTCTTTATGCCTCCAAAGCAGCTAACACATATTAGCTTGAATGAGCAACCAAATAAATGTTCACAATCATATACTTGGATGCTGTAATGCAGTTGTATCTCCTCTTCATAACAAAAATCTAATACCTGTACGTTGTTCCATTATGGAACCTATCTTCCAAGCTCTCAACTGTTTGTAGCTCTTCCCTGGATTTTGACATACTTCAGTTGCAGGTCTCCGAATGCAACTGGACACAAGAAAGCTTCACCCATGACCTCATGGTTCTCATGGACTAAATCCATAGAGTGTCACATTCATACAGCACATTGCTGGACATTATTGCAGGTTCCCCTTTTGGAAACGGTTTAGGTTTGCTCCCTCCATAAGCCAATCACCCTGTGCTTTCCAGTCCTAAATGATCTCCAGTGTACGTCCCTCCAAGGTTACATGGCTAAATCATTGTGACTCTTAATCTGGTTCTGTTAGTAATAGTCGCCAATCACATTTGAAGACTCAGGAACATTTTCTGAAGTACTGTTTCATCATTGAAAGAATTAATAAGAATGTAAAACAATACTGGAAGGAAGGCAGACTTTAGATTTAAAAAACAGGCCTAGAGAAACTTGGGTCCAAGAAGATTAAAGGATTTCTAGCTCAAGTGAAAAATTCATTGTTTTCCCTGTCACCCCTGCCTAACCTCTCAAAAGGAAATAATGATTTATTAAGTCCAATCTAAGAATTAACTGTGTTCAGGAATGGCACAAATCACAACAATATGAAACTCAAGGGAGGTAAAGCACACCATTTTTAGATGATCATGTTGCTAGTTATGGGATTAGTTAAGATTTGGCCCTGAGTTCCAGGGCTCATTAATGCTACCCAAATTATCATCATTTACAATAATTAGCCTAGATACCAAGCCACAGAAAACAGGCAAGAAAGTCTTGGCAGACTCGATGGCTCAAGAGCCCCTCTCTGTATCCGCTAATGCTGGTTGGCTCCGTTTCATGCCATTAGCCTGGGAGTTACCTCAGGGCGAACATGGTGTCTGGGTACCAAGTTAAGTCCCTGCGAAGTCACCGAGCCAGCCTACCCTGGACTGCAGATTTCCACTGTAGTGTTAACTGGATGGCGGATAAAGGGTAAAACAGATCTGGGTATGATCAAGTCAAAACCACTTACTGGATGTGTGGCCTTGAGTGCTACCTGCCCTACTTAATTCATAAAGGGCTGAATGAGATAACCCACCTCCCACACTTTGCACTCACTGAGCCTGTAACAGGACAACCCTCAAGCTAGGGCAGGTCGAACCTGAGTGTGTGTGTGAGTGTGTGTGTGAGTGTGTGTGAGTGTGAGTGTGTGTGTGAGTGAGTGTGTGTGAGTGTGAGTGTGTGTGAGTGTGTGTGAGTGTGTGAGTGTGTGTGAGGTGTGTGTGAGAGGTGTGTGTGAGTGTGTGTGTGAGTGTGTGTGTGAGAGTGTGTGTGTGTGTGAGGTGTGTGTGTGAGTGTGTGAGTGTGTGTGAGGTAGGTGTGTGTGTGTGGTGTGTGTGTGAGTGTGTGTGTGTGAGTGTGTGTGTGTGTGTGAGTGTGTGTGTGTGTGAGGTGTGTGTGAGTGTGTGAGTGTGTGTGTGTGAGTGTGTGTGTGTGAGTGTGGTGTGTGAGTGTGTGTGTGGTGTGGTGTGAGTGTGTGTGTGAGTGGTGTGTGTGTGTGTGTGAGTGTGTGTGAGAGTGTGTGTGTGAGTGTGTGAGTGTGTGTGTGTGAGGTGTGTGTGTGAGTGTGTGTGAGTGTGTGTGTGTGTGTGAGTGTGTGTGAGTGTGTGTGTGTGAGAGTGTGTGTGTGAGTGTGTGTGTGTGTGTGTCTGTGTGTGTGTGAGTGTGTGTGTGCATGCGCAATTAGAAAGAGAGAAATCATTGCAACTGCCTGTTCACTGTTGCTCAATGAAGCATCAGTCAAAGAAAAGAGCTAAAGAGCTTCGTACCCAATTCAGTGTAACACTTGAGGTCTAAAGCTTACCTTTAGAAAGGAGCAATACAGGACTAGGCAGTGTTTTCTTTAAAAAAAATTTTTTTAATTGACACATAATAATTGTATGTATTTATGGGGTACACAGTGATGTTTTGGTACATTTCAGGGTAATTAGCATATCCATCATCCAAACATTGATCATTTTTTGGGCTGGAAATACTCAATATCCTCCCTCCAGCTATTTGAAGCTATACAATACCCTACTGTTAACTATTAACATCCTCCAGTGCTGTAGGACACTCAAACACTTTCCTCCTACCTCGCTGTAATGTCTGTCCTTCAGCAAATCTCCCCCATCTCCTACTCTCTCTACTCTTCCCAGCCTCTAGAAACTTCTGTTCTGCTTTATACTTCTATGAGATCTACTTTTAAAAAATACACAGTGTTATGGCCGGCCACAGTGGCTCACGCTTGTAATCCTAGCACTTTGGGAGGCGGAGGCAGGTGGATCATGAGGTCAGGAGATTGAGACCAGCTTGATCAAGACGGTTAAACCCCATCTCTACTAAAAATATATTAAAAAAATTAGTCAGGCATGGTGGCGGGCACCTGTAATCCCAGCCACTCGGGAGGCTGAGGCAGAGAATTGCCTGAACCCAGGAGGCGGAGGTTGCAGTGAGCTGAGATTGGTCCACTGCACCACAGCCTGGGCGACAGAGCAAGACTCTGTCTCAAAAAAAAGAAAAAAAAAAGTTCACAAATGATGTTTCCTGAGTCCTTGGGTTTGCAGCTATGTCTTTGGGGCAGCTCTGGATGGAGGTGGGGTCAAGGAGGTTCCATGACTATTCTTATACTATTGTACTCCACGTTCCTCAAAACAAAGCAGCTCCCTGTGAACCTGCTGCATGTATTCAGGCTGCCGTATTGTAACGAAAAGGTTCCCACTGCCTTTTTTGTCTTTAAAGGAAATCCACTGTTCTGGGGCAAGGGCTCGGAGCTCTCATGGTTTGTGTGATCTCAGAGCTTGTGTGATCTGAGCCCGTGGGCCGCTACCTGCAACTAGGCAAACGTGGCCACTAAGGCAAGAGGTGGCCGAGAGCCCAGTGACACAGACACACCAGGAACATTCCACAGAAGCAGCTCAAAGGGCATCAGGAGAGGGAGTCCAAGATGCCCTCTGATGTCAATCTGCTTTCCCACCTCCTCCACAAATGCCCAGTAGGCATCCCCCGACCCAGCAGGGTGGTTTTAAAAGGGAAGAAAGAAAGAAGCTACAAGACAGGGAGAAATCAGGAGGCGGAGGTTCACTCTCTCTGTCCGCCTTGATGCTCTCAAGTGACAGAATGACTCCAGGAAGAAACTGAGGCAGGGCAGAGCCTTAGGGCTCAGGGAAATGGGACTCTTGAAAACTAAAAGCTGGGCGCGGCGGCTCACACCCGTAATCCCAGCACTTTGGGAGCCAAGGAGGGAGCATCCCTTGAAGTCAGGAGTGTGAGACCAGCCTGGGTAACACGGTGAGACTCCGTCTCTACAAAAACAAAACCAAACCAAAAATCCAAATTTCAAATCAGCACCTAGGCTTATGCTGATTTATCCATTTCCAGTTATTTGAACACATATATGCTTTTGCAAGTGGCAAACCTCTCTGAGGTTGTGTTTAGCCCCTTAGAAATTAAAAAAAAAGGGCTGGGCGCGGTGGCTCACGCCTGTAATCCCAGCACTTTGGGAGGCCAAGGTGGGCGGATCACGAGGTCAGGAGTTTGACAGCAGCCTGGTCAACATGGCGAAACCTTGTCTTTACACTTTAAAAGTACAAAAATTAGCTGGGCGTTGTGGCACACGCCTATTATCCCAGCTACTCGGGAGGCTGAGAGGACAATCACTTGAACCTGGAAGGTGGAGGTTGCAGTGAGCTGAGATGGCACCACTGCACTCCAGCCTGGGTGACAGAGCGAGACTCCATTTCAAAAAAACAAAATAAATAAATAAATAAAAAGGATATAGGCTGGGCGCAGTGGCTCATACCTGTTATCCCACTGTAATCCCAGCACTTTGGGAGGCTGAGGTGGGAGGACTGCTTGAAGCCAGGAGTTCAAGACCAGCCTGGCCAACATAGTGAGACCTGTTCTCTATTAAAAAAAAATTAAACGATCTAAATCTGCTATCATGGAGAGGGTGGTGACTGGTGGGAAAGGCACTGGATTTTCATCACACATCTGCCATTAAATGGTGTAAGGCCTTGAGTTACTAACCTCATGGCCCCGTCTATAAAATGACCAATTGACCAATCTCTAAGATTCCTCAAACTGAAGACACTATGACTCAATAAAGAGCTTACTCAGAGTTCCTGTCAGGCCTCTGAGCCCAAGCTAAGCCAACATATCCCCAGTGACCTGCACGTACACATCCAGATGGCCCCAAGCAACTGAAGACCCACAGAAGTGAAAATAGCCTTAACTGATGACATTCCACCATTGTGATGTTTCTGCCCCACCCTAACTCATCAATGTACTTTGTAATCTCCTCCACCTTAAGAAGGTTCTTTATAATTCTCCCCACCCTTGAGAATGTACTTTGTGAGATCCACCCCCTGCCCCCAAAACATTGCTCTTAACTCCACCGCCGATCCCAGAACCTATAAGAACTAATGATAATCCACCACCCTTTGCTGACTCCTTTTGTGGACTCAGCCCGCTTGCACCCAGGTGAAATAAACAGCCATGTTGCTCACACAAAGCCTGTTTGGTGGGCTCTTCACACGGACAGGCGTGAGACAGTTCCCTCTTGCTGCTAGCAGTCACTTTTGCAATTTTTACAACAGGAATCCTATACACGGTGCTATCTTCCTTCCCCCTTTTCTCTACCTTCCCAACATCTAGCCTTCTGCCAACTCTGCTCTCATTTCATTTACTGCTACAGCCTCTCCCGGGCTGGAAGGGTGTGTCTCATTATTAACCAGGGCCTAAAGGATTTACTGCTTCATTTTATCAACAGACCGAAGCAAGTATTTGTAAACTCAAATGCTAAACAGAGTTTAATCTGAGCTGTCTTTGGGATTAATGAAGTAGAAGATGGATGGAACCTCTTTATTCTAGGTAGAAGGGCAAGATTTCAAATTTTATTGATTGAAAAAACAGTAGTTAAGTGCTACCTGGAAAGGGCTGTCCAAGCATAAGGAGTTGGTGTAGGAGTCAAAGGAAAAACCGAGGTAATCTCATTTTTTAAAAGATACATGTAATGCACAAATATCTACATATATATACATATATATAGATACATATATATATACATGGTAAAGTTTCAGACAACACTCAGATTTATGAGTATTCTGAATATTCTTTAGAGAACACAAACTGGTATGTAGCCTCCTCTAAAGCAAAAGCCCACACCAGTGGTTTTGAGTTAACAGGGCTGGGTGTGTGCTCCAGCTGTGGGGACTTGGGAAGGTTGTGCAACCTCCTGAAGTCTGTTTCCTCCCCTATAAAATGGGAATGGAAATGGCACTTCTTCAGAAGTGGGGAGAATTAAAAGGGATAAACGCTTAGAAGATGCTTGGAAGAGAGGTGAGAATATATTAAGTGTTACATGAATACTAGTTACTCTTTCTATTAAAAAGTGAGGCCGGGATGGTGGCTCACACCTAGAGTCTCAGCACTTCTGGGAGGCCAAAATGGGACGAATGCTTGAGGCCAGGAGTTTGAGACCAGCTTGGGCAACATAGCCAGACCTTGTGTCTACAAAAATTAAAAAAAAATTAGTAAGGCATGGTAGTGCATGCCTGTGGTCTCAGCTACTCTGGAGGCTGAGGTGGGAGAACTGCTCTAGCCGAGGGCGTCGAAGTTACTGTGAGCTGTGATTGCGCCACTGCACTCCAGCCTGGGCAACAAAGCAACACCCCATCTGAAACCCACCACTATTCCTAGCCTTTATTAGGAGTCTGCATCCCAATTCGGAGAGCTCCAAAATGTAGATGAGAAAGTCCATTTAGTGGACAAGCAAGGAAACGTGGAATGCTTGCAGACTACCACCCACCATGGCCACATCAATTCAGGAAGCTCACGAGAAGGGTAAGGAAATGAATCTTTACAGAACTCCTAAACAGGAGCTTCTTACCTGCTGTACTTCACTGAATCCTCACAGAGACATCGTTCCCATTTTCTTTTTCTTCTCTTTTCTTTTTTTTTTGAGATGTCACCCAAGCTGGAGTGCAGTGGCGCGATCTCGACTCACTGCAACCTCCACCTCCTGGGTTCAAGTGATTCTCCTGCCTCAGCCTCCTGAGTAGCTGGGACTACAGGCGCACGCCACCATGCCTGGCTAATTTTTCTATTTTTAGTCGAGACGGGGTTTCACCATATTGGTCAGGCTGGTCTTGAACTCCTGACCTCGTGATCCACCTGCCTCGGCCTCCCAAAGTGCTGGGATTACAGGCGTGAATCACCGTGCCCGGTCTCCCATGTTCATAGAGAAGGTCAGAGTCAGAGGGAGGCTGAACTGGGAGTCTAATTCTGCTGTTCTGTCTTTTGCCTCTTGCATAAAAGCTCAACACGGGTAGGAGCTTTCTGTCTTGATCTCAGCTGGGTTGCCCTAGTAAACCTGTGTAGAAGGCAGTCACATTGCCTCCCAAGCCGGGGCTCTTTGCATGATAGTGCAAGCATCAAAACCTAAGAGCAGGAAGCAGGGCAGGGGCTCTTTGGATCACCCAGGCTGGAGTGCAGTGGTGTGATCTCAGCTCACTGCAACCTCCGCCTCCTGATTTCAAGTGATTCTTCTGCCTCAGCCTCCCGAGTAGCTGGGATTACAGGCATGCGCCACCACGCCTGACTAACAGAAGCCGCTGGAGCCCCTTCCATGTGCAAGGTGTTGTGGGATAGACACGAACAGCAGACATGTATCCAGCACTCAGACCTGCCCGCCAGGAGGCAGAAGAGAGCAGACCACAAGAATAGGCTGAGCACAGTGGCTTACACATGTAATGCCAGCACTTTGGGAGGCCCTGGCAGGAGGGTTGCTTAACGCCAGGAGTTTGAGACTATCCTGGGCAACATAGTGAGACCCCGTCCTAAACAAATAAAAAATAAAAAAATTAGCTCGGTGTAGTGGTGAGCGCCTATAGTCCCAGCTGCCCAAAAGGCTGAGGCAGGAAGATCCCTTGAACCTGGGAGTTTGAGAGTACACTGAGCTATGATCACGCCACTGCACTCCAGCCTGGGTGACAGAGTGAAACCCTCTCTAAATAGGCAAAAAAGAATGAGACAGGTACTAGTTGCCGTAGAAGGTGGAAGGTGGAACCCACAGCCGGGAGCTGACTGGGTAGTTAACCTGGATTGTAGCTGGTCATACATAGTTGAGAATTTTTTTTTTTTTTTTTTTTTTTTGAGATGGAGTTTCACTCTGTCACCCAGGCTGGAGGGCAATAGTGTGATCTCAGTTCACTGCAACCTCTGCCTCCTGGCTTCAAGTGATTCTCCTGCCTCAGCCTCCCAAGTAGCTGAGATTATGGTACACCACCATGCCTGACTGATTTTTCTATTTTTAGGAGAGACGGGGTTTCACCATGTTGGCCAGGCTGGTCTCCAACTGCTGACCTCAAGTGATCTGCCCGCCTTGACTCCCAAAGTGCTGGGATTACAGGCGTGAGCCACTGCACCCAGCTGGGTGACTTTTTTTATTGCCTGAGAAGGTTAAGTCTGCCTCTGAAGTATTGTCAAGAAAACACAGTGTCAGGTCAGTTCTCCAGCAAAAAATCTTTCCTCCCAGTTTTCAGGAGGAAAATATCGACTTGAATGATACTAGATTAAAGATAGAATCTGTTGTTTTCGGCGACCTTATGACATTTCAGTCCTAATCCAAAGGATTTTTATTGAACTAGGTCACTAATAATCTGGCCAATGAAGAAGACAAAAAGAGCTGATCCTACAGAGACAATTCCCATCCAAGCAGAGAGAGAGATGGAGTGACTCATGCCAAGTCAGAAAGCCATTTTCGGGGGTATTTGGAAATCTATGGAGTGAACTTCCCAATGCTGTGGACATTGTTTGAGACCCTGGAGACACTGCCTGTGTCACTGTGGGTTTCCCACCTTCCAGCCGGGGAACTCCAGACTCCAGCCGGGGACAGCTGGGTGTGGAGGGGCGGATATGGAGGGAACGCCAGCAGCACAAACAGCAGCTCTTCTCCAGGCTGGCGGACACATGGAAGAACAGCCAGCCTCATTCAGCCGCGAGCCAGAAATGCTCCAATTGTTCAGAAGACCCCGGGCGAGTCAGCACCGGATATGAGCGTACATTCTGCCCGGAGGACGTTGTCAGGAGCCACGCGTGGCTCATCTGTTTTTGACACAGAGGAGATATTGATGACCAGCCACTGATTTCAGAAGACAGAGAAGGGGTGCTTTCCTCTCTGGAAGGAGGGGAAAATTCGAAGCCAACAGTGCTCCAAAGAAGAAAGGAATCTGTTGTTCTAGAACTAAAGACGGGAAATGACAATCCGTCTCTTTAGACCTTTAGAGAAAAAAAAAAAAGAAGGCATATTCCCAGCAGATCAGTAAAAGATGTAAGGAAAAGTTTTGGCAGACACCCCAGGAATACATACGAGGAAGAGGTTAGAATTCTTCTTTATGATAAAAAGATATTTATTTCCTTGACAAACCCTCAGTGATGAATTTCTTACATAAAATATGTTCCAGGAGACCACGGGAAATAATGCCACTTTGCAGACTGCAGGATAAATGTGTCATCTCTGGGGACCGTTATAGAGAATTAAATGTGATTTTTAACATGAAAAAATGCATGCTTGGAGAACTTTTCATCAGGCTTAGAAATTTTAGAAATAAAATAGTTCATTTCAGAGAGCATTGAAATTGAAGCTCTTTGAAAAGCAAGCACCTTTTGATGGTGGCTGTTAGTCTCTGGAAGAGCTTTGCTTTCTGGCTAGACTCCATGGCTCACTGAACCTTGGTGAAGAGTGCAAATGTAATTTAACAGAGAGAGAGGGGAAAAAAAAACACAAAAAACTGAACATTCAATTACAAAAATTAGCAGCATCCAGTAAAATACCCAGTTGAAACTATGGTTTGTAAATCCTATAGTTTCCATTTCTTAGGCTGTGAAATGAGGGCGCTGTCCTATCTTCTGGCTCCAAGCTTGTTAGGCTACTGCAATACCAACGTTTGCAGATTAACTGAATTTCAGTCATCCTTGTTCTGTGCTCCCAGCAAAGGAGTACTGGAACAGAGGGCTGGCCCTAAATGGGAACAGAGAAATGCTTGTGGGAAGTGATAGGGATATCTCTTTTTCAGTACTTAAAATTTCATCACAGTCCTACCCAGTCAGGAGGCTGAGGCAGGAGGATCCCTTAAGCCCAGGAGTTTGAGGCTGAAGTGAGCTAGCATTGCGCCATTGCACTCAGGGCGATAGAGCGAGACCTTGTCTCAAAAAAAAGAAAAAAAAATTTATCATTGGAAAGTCATTCATTTAGGTTCCACATTGTCATTCGGTCCTAGTTCTCTTTAGTGCGCAAATATTCCTTTATTAGTAACACCTGAGGGCATATAGTTGTGTAAATGACTGCTTTTATTTCCCCCAAAATAAGGGCAGAAAGGATAACGATTCTGTCTCCCTCTCAATTTTGACTCAGGCCAGTCCTGCTCAAACACGTCCAGAACCATCCATTCCCCAGAAAGAGATTTCGCAGCTCTCCCCGGGCACACAGTCCAGCATAAACAAACTCTGGCACAGTCCGACTTTGGCTGCGCCCTGCGGCAGAGCAGAGGCTATGACCAAAATTAAGGCCCCTGGAATCCTGTCCATTGCTAGACCTAAAAGGAGAGGCCACAGGCCATGGGTAACGGAGAACTTTAAAAGGCCAGGAGGAGAGATATAGGGAGGAGAAGGAGGAAGAGCAAAAGAGAAGGGATGAAGACAAAACCGAAAAATGTCGTGTGATTTATACCAGCGCAAGGCAGTGAACTTTGAGCTGAATACAGCCGCCATCATGACATTGGCAGAGCCTATCGGCTCCCCTCTCTGTTTGGAGAGATGTCAGATAGCTGGCACCCTCATTGTTACATTAGTTATTAATAAACTTCCTTAACAATGGGAGGAAGTGCTAGCATTCAGAGAATGGGAGTGTGTCAACAGCTGAGGACTGAATGTGGACGGATCCCAGGCAATACCGGGCCCACGTTTAACACAACCTGTTTTCTCCCAGAACGGAAAGTATTAGAGCCAGGGTACAATGACAGACGGCGGGTTTTGGTTCATTTTCTAGTTTTTAAGCCCAAGATCCATCACCAGATTCTTCCCAATCTTGCTGACCACACTGCAGATGACTCAATGGACATCTCAGTAATCACATAGCCAAATTCCTATTTGAAAACACAACATATCCCTTCGTTTTGTAGAGAATGGGTCATTTATGGCCCTAGACTTCCAGTCAAGAAGCCAAGAGCAGCCTCATCATCCCATTTAATAAAGGCTGTTGTCCCATTTTTTCATTTGGGTGCTTAATGCAACAAGCCACACATCCCTGCAGCACACTGGATATTTCCTAAGTCGGCTTGTGCTATTTGCTTTAAAAAGCCTGAGAACAAAAACTAACTCTCCTAATCCCCACTGAAATTGGAACTGTTCTCTGATGGCTGGGCCAGGTGTGGTGGCTCACGCCTATAATCCCAGCATTTTGGGAGGCCGAGGCAGGCAGCTCACTTGAGCTCGAGTTCAAGACCGTCCTGGCCAACATCATGAAACCCCATCTCTACTAAAAATACACAAATTAGCCAAGTGTGGTGGGGCACACCTGTAGTCTCAGCTACTCAGGAGGCTGAGGCAGGAGAATAGCAGAGAACCCGGAGGGCAGAGGTTGCACCGAGCCGAGATCATGCCACTGCACTCCAGACCGGGCAACAGAGGGAGACTTCATCTCGAATGAATGAATGAATGAATGAGCTGTTTTCTGATGGCAAATCCCCAAAGCAACACTTAGAACAAATCTTAGGCTCTTTCCCACTTTCAGACAAGCTATGAAGGGGCCTTGTGTCTTCACCTACAATGATACACCCAATTACTGCTGCTTTTGTTGTTATTCCTTTTTTTCTCCCCTCCCATATTTTCTGGAATTTCAAGTAATACAAGATGGGAAGGAAGGAATAAACGCATTCAAGTTCCTATAACATGGATTTTGGATTCTTTTTTTTTAAAAAAAAAACCCTGAACATGTCTTAACCAGATGGTTTGAATTCATAGTTGTCCTCTCAAACTGTACCTGAACCTTCTGGAAATGTGTTCCCTGAAGACCTAGGAGCAAAAGCAATAGACGCAGCTACAAATGTGGAAGCGATCACCGGACTGTCACAGGGCAGAGTGAATCCAATGCGCCCTGTCTACTCCCCTCCAATGGTCAATAACAGAAGCACTGAGCCCCTGCACAAATATATTCAGGACGTAGGTTCCACGACCTTCCTCCCATCTGAATGCCAGTCAGTGCTGGATGAGGCGGGGATTTCATTCCTTTTCTTCCATCACAGGCTTGCAGCTCTGACTCAGATGGTTCACCATCTCTAAGAGTCTCCACTTAAATACAGGTCTAAAGGGTCTCACAGGGGACAGCTCTACGTATCACTACTGCGGGATTCAGGGCCCCGAGCTCAAGCCTTAATCAATCATTTTAAGTTGAAATCATCGCTGTTGAGTCACCTGCAGTGTGATCAGCAGGACTGTCAAGAATCTGGTGATGGATCTCGACTTTAAACAATAAAAATGAAGCAAAATCTACAGTCAACTATATTGACTTTTTTATTTGAAATGCTAATCCATGGCTCAGAGCATTGGTAGATATGGATATTGGCTTCTTTATTTTTTATTTATTTACTTATTTTTGAGACAGAGTCTTGCTCTGTCTCCCAGGCTGGAATGCAGTGGTGGAATTTCAGCTCGCTGTAACCTCTGCCTCCTAGGCTCAAGCAACTCTCCTGCCTCAGCCTCCCAAGTATCTGGGATTACGGGTGTGTAATTACACACCCGGCTAATTTTTATATTTTTGGTACAGACGGGGTTTCGCCATGTTGGCCAGGCTAGTCTCCAACTCCTGCCCGCCTTGGCCTCCCAAAGTGCTGGGATTACAGGCCTGAGCCATTGTGGCTGGCCTGGCTTCTTTAATAGGTATCAATGACATTCTTCATTTCTTTAGCATCGGAGGCCTCAGACACCAAGTACTAGACTTCAGCAATTTTAAAGGTAATTATGCGTCCTTAAATAGGCAAACCACCTTCAAAGTTACTAATAGTTTATAAACTTTTTTTTTTTTTTTCATCAATAAGCAGCACACAACTCTCTGCAGGAGCAGGGGCTATAACTTTTTAAAATGCTGTGTATAGTACTTGGCAGAGTTGGGAGCTAGCAGAAATGTTTATACCACAGAACCCTTACAGTGTTGTGACATGGCTCAGACACACTATGATTTGGGTACAGATGAGAGTTGGAGGAATGGAAGATGACAAGGATGGACACTACTGCAGGAGGAGACTGACGCGACACAAACTTTAAAGGTTGCATACTAGTGTGAATTACAGTAGAATTTGGGAAAAAATACTGGAGGCAGATCCTATGGGAGATACCAGCAAGGGCCAAGGTACCATACACTCTAGGAACATGGAAGATTAGAAGATTCTCTCTTTTTTTTTTTTTTTTAGAGACAGGGTCTCACTCTGTCACCTAGGCTTTAGTACAGTGATGCCATCATAGCTCACTACAGCCTTGAACTCCTGGGCTCACGTGATCCTCCAGCCTCAGCCTCCCAAGTAGTGGGAAATACAAGTATGCACCACCGTGTCCAGCTATATTAAAAAGATTTTTTTTTTGGTACAGATGGGGTCTTGCCATGTTGCCAAGGCTGGTCTGGAACTCCTGGCTTCAAGTGATATCCACATCGCCCCTCCCACCACCTCCGCCGGCTTCGGTCTCCCAAATAGGCGTGAGCCACTGTGCTGGGCTGAAGATTTCTAAAGCACAGCACACACAGGAGTCTTACTAGTATCCTTCACAATTTATTTTAATTTCAATAACTGTGCATCAAACACCTATTCGGTGCTGGGTACTGGGCAAGTGCTAGAAAAGAAAATTCTGAAATGGTGACTAGTTTCTCAAAATGCTTTTAAGGAACAATTATTAGATACTATCTAACGAGGAGGTGAAAGAGAGAAAACAGTTGACCAAACTGGACACTGGGTTATATGTATCACCTTTTCTGAATGAACATCAGAAAATAAAATCCGGCAAGTGTAGTAAGAAGAGTGTTAACAATCAGAGCTGTCCTGGAATTGCAAGCAGCGGGGCTTGTCCCCTTTGTGGGAACACACTCTAGGCAAGAGGGCAGCAAGGTAGGAAGAAGCGGGTGGAGATGAGCCAGCCACCTAGATCCGGCCAGGGCTGGATTTCCCCATTACAAGGGATGTGGCATCGGCCCCTTCCAGATGGCACTGCCAATGCTTTCATCAGGGGAAAGCTTCATCCTCCTGGTGCAAGGAAACATGGGCAGCCGTCAGCCATCCCAGTGGGAGGGAGAATAAGATCTAGGGGTGCTAGATATTCCCTTTGTTCCCTGATGGAATGTTTCCTGTTTGCGGTGTGTCCCTCCACGTCTAGGGTCTCCTAAGTCACAGGAGGTGGGTGTGGGGCACCCCAAGGAGCCTCCACCCTGGCATTAAAGGATGTTTTTCAGGCTCAAACTTGCAGGGCTGGTAAGAGTGGGACCTGCCCTCGGCTTGAGTCATGAGGCTTTCTCGCCTTCTCGCCAGGGTTTCTTCTTGCTCAGCTGTGCAGCTGCAGAAAAGGCTGAGGGCACTGAAGCTGACAATGGGAGCCTCTCTGCAAGTGGCCCCAGCTGTTACTACTAACTCCTAATAGCCTGGGGCCCTGGTGCTGAATGATGAAGCATTTGAAGATCACTTCAATGTCTTGGTATACTCGTGCTTATCTATTAGGTGTACAGGTGGATTAGGCAGGAAGGTTTTCTTAGGATTTCTCTTCTAGCCCACCAGGTTGATTAGCAATGTCCAGCCTGTGGGCAGTCATAGAGAGGTACTGCTTTCGAGTCTTAAAGACGCTTGGATTTCGTGTGTGTGTGTGTGTGTGTGTGTGTATGTGTTTGAAACAGAGTCTCGCTCTGTTGCCCAGGCTGGAGTACAGTGGCATGATCTCAGCTCACTGCAACCTCTGCCTCCTGAGTTCAATTCATTCTCCTGCCTTAGCCTCAAAAATAACTGGGGTTACAGGTGTGTACCACCATGCTGGCTAAGTTTTGTATTTTTAGTAGAGATGGGCTTTCACCATGTTGGCCAGGCTGGTCTCAAACTCCTGGCCTCAAGCGATCCACCTGCCTTGGCCTCCCCAAGTATTGGGATTATAGGTGTGAGCCACCACGCCCAGCCAGATTTCATTTCTGATGGGTGCGTGATGTCAATTGCATCTCAGGAGGTTTGGGGCTCCTGTTCACAGCCTCATCTATCGCTGCTATTAAGGTAAATTGTCGCCTTGGTGCCCCCTGGAGTCTGCCAGATCCAAGGGGGCCGGTGCAGATGGACCAGGACACGGGCTTAAAACTGGACATACTTGGGTTCTATGATCCTGCGCAACACACCCACTTCAAGCTTGTCCCTTCCTCAGCAACGGGAGTCTCTCCAATTCAAGTGTCTAGACCGGCAGCATCAGCCTCACTTGGAAACTTGTTACAGGTGTAAATTCTCAGGCTCTCGCCAGACCCTCAGAATCAGGAGCTCCAGAAGTGTTTTGACAAGCCCTCTAAGCGCTTCCGATGCACGCCGAAGTTTGAGAACCACTGAGCTTCAAGAATCCAAGCTGAAGTCAGCCGGATTCCCTGTGCTAAGGGGAAAGGTGGGCTGATAGACGCAGCCTCTCTAATCTGACACTGGGTTTTCCCAGGGTTAGGAAAAAACGATTGTAGGTTGTGTTTAAAATACAAACAAGGTGTTGGCTCTGACTCTGCTCTGGGTCATTCAGCAGGAGACTGGGAGCGGCTGTAATTCGAGGTAGGGGTCTCGGGCTTTGAATTTCATTCTCTTTGATCCTTGAAAACAACAGTCTCTGTAGTCTTCATGGCAAACTCCCAAGCCTCAGAAAGAATGAGTGTTAAGCCCATTTTTTTGGATGTCACATTTTTGAAGAACCTAAGGCAGGGAGGGGTTGACAGTGAACCCCAGGTGATGTGGCAAAGGCAGATCTAGGTTTATGGGGCTTGAAGCTTATATAATTTTAGTGGTTTTTTTGTTTGTTTGTTTGTTTTTTGTTTTTGTTTTTTTTTGAGGCAGAGTCTTGCTCTGTCCCCCAGGCTAGAGTGCAGTGGCACAATCTCTGCTCACTGCAACCTCTGCCTCCTGTGTTCAAGTGTTTCTCCTGCCTCAGCCTCCTGAGTAGTGGAGGCTACTGAGTGTGTCCACCACACTCAGCTAATTTTTATATTTTTAGTAGAGATGAGGTTTCACTATGTTGGCCAGACGGGTCTCTAACTCCTGACCTCAGGAGATCCACCTGCCTCGGCCTCCCAAAGTGCTTAGATTACAGGCGTGAGCCACCACACCAGCCTTTAGCGGTTCTATTTAAGAAAAATAACACAAAATGTATTATGTTCACAGATTTTATGAAAACACATGACTGTGTGAACACACTGCTAAGGTCCCCTCAGGGCCTCAGCCTGTCCAAGGAGGGGCCCTGAACTTAACGCTCCACTCACTAGAACAGTAACCTCGCCTCTCAGTCCAGGAAGGATGTCTGTCCTCTCTCTGGTCCTTTAAACTTCTTCCTGGCTATGATTGGGCCACACCAGCCCAGAAGCTAACGAGACAATTTTTAGCTCCTCTTCCTCTCCTGTCTTTTCCTTCTTGTTATTGTTTACAGCCACTATATATAGTAATATAAATTATCAGGGAAGACTTCTTGCCTTCTTTGCATGGCTCAGAGACAGCTGCACGGTTCCTACATCAATCAGATTTTTTGTCATGTTGCACTTTTCTTTTTGTTTTGTTTTTTGAGACAGGGTCTCACTCTGTCACCCAGGCTGGAGTGCAGTGCATTGCTCAGTGCAGCCTCAATCTCCAGGGCTCAGCGCTTCTCCCTACTCAGCCTCCCAAGTAGCTGGAACTATGGGTGCTGTGCCACCACACCTAATTTTTTTTTTTTTTTTTGGTAGAGATGGGGTCTCACTATGCTGCCCAGGCTGGTCTTAAACTCCTTGGCTTCAAGTGATTCTCCAGCCTCGGCCTCCCACAGTGCCGGGATTACAGGTGTGAGCCACTCATGCCTGGCCACAATGCACTTTTCTAACATTTCCAAACCACAGCTGCCTCCCTCCTTCCTTCAAACCCACTCCTCCTCCTGCCATTTCATGAATGGCACCCCCCTTTTTAAGTCAGCCAGATCCAGGACCTTGGAACTCCTCTGTCCCTCCCAACATCAAAAGACAAAATGAGTTGGCCAAGGCTGGCGGAAGTGGACGGCGGAACCAGATCTCTGACTCGCAATTTCAAAAGGTCCTGAATGGAGAAACCACACCCTGTGACACGATGGAGAGAGCATTCTGCATTTTTAAAAGCCGGAGAAACCCACCTGGGAGTAGAATGCAGTGTCTTCTGGCACCAGATCCTGAAATTCACAACACACGAGTGGGTACATGAGTGGACTCCACTTGTCCACCCTTGGAGCTGACATTCCCGACAGCTTGCCATTGGCATTCTGAAAGGCTCTGGGGGGTCCCTGAAGACACTTAAGTGTGACCAGCAGGCCTTCTTGCACTGCGTGGTTCTACTGATTTTTTTTTTTTTTTTTCCCTTCCACTATTTGATTCTTCAGAGCAGTTTTCTCAGATTCGCATTTGGATCCCAACCTTGGTCTGGAAAGCTGGAGCAGCTTGCCCAGCAGTCTCCCCTGCTGCAGCTCTCCCCACCTTCCTGGGTCCCCTCTGAGGTCCCAACCATGCTCAGGGGACGTCCCTCCAGCTGGCCTCTGCCTACCTGAAGACAGGAGGCTGCCGCTGCTGCCGCTGATGATCTTGCCCTTGCTGCCCATGTTGGCCAGCTTCGAGGTCTTCAGCGTGCCCGTCTCGGTCAGGTCGATGGCGATCTCACTCAGGCTGCGTGCTGCATGGATTTTGGACTGGAATGGAAAGGGAAGCAGGTCAAAGAAGTGACGCTCACCTTGTGGAGGGGTAAGTCATCCCTCGCCTGCCCCTGCTCACCGTCTTGACATTCCGCAAAGGGACTTATCTCCCTGACTGACATGCAGCATTTTTGTTTGCATCCCTTGGCCTAATCATTAATCACCAAAACTCTCTGCAAAGAGCAGAGGCAGCTCGAGAGCTGCACCGAGGGAGGATGTTCTAAGCCTCTGATTCTGTAGGCTGCACTGCAGTGTGCTTAAGACAATGTACTGATTTAGGAAAAGTGACAATCTCGTTGAACCTTATTATTCCCAGCCACAAAACAGGGTAGATGCCACTCAGCACCCAGGGGGTGGTTCAGGTCAAAGGAGAGAAAGTGTGGGAAGGGTGTTCCTCCCCTCCAACTCCCCTGTCTTCCCTTCTTCCTCCTTGTCTTCCTGGCACACAGCTCTCAATAAACACCGTGGTTATAATTATTTGGTGCTTAAACAAGGAGGATAAAATGGTTTTCAGCATCGTGAAAGACGTAAGAGATTTAAGCCTCTTAAATGGTTTGCCATGTGGTCACAGAAAGTTTAGCTGATGGAGAAGTGACAGTGGTTCTCCAGCTTGGGCAACATAGCAAGATCCCATCTCTACAAAAAATAAAAAAATTAGCCAGGTGTGGTGGTGCATGCCTGTAGTCCCAGCTACTTGGGAGACTGAGACAGGAGGACTGCTTGAGCCCAGGAGTTGGAGGCTGCAGTGAGCTGTGATTGCACCACTGCACCCCAGCCTGGGCAACAAAGTGAGACCCTGTCTCTTAAAAAAAAAAAAAAAAAAAAGAGAGAGAGAGAAATGACAATGACAGCTCTTTAGACTTGCAATCACAGGGTGCATGATTGTGGAAAAACTGCTCATTTGGATTCTGGGGTCTCACCAATGAACGTGTGACATGGTGCTTTGCTTGTATTTTGACACTTAAGTGCATATGCACGACATTCCCTTTAATCCACGTTGATTGGCTCTATTTGGTTAAAAGTCACAGCAGGAGAGAAAAATTAGAAAAAAGGTCTGTGTTCGCATTTACATTCCTAAAAGCAGTGGTTTTTAAATTTTTTTTTTTTTTGGAGACAGAGTCTCAGTCACCCAGGCTGGAGTGCAGTGGCCTAGTCTTGGCTCACTGCAACCTCCGCCTCCTGGGTTCAAGTGGTTCTCCTGCCTCAGTCTCCTAAGTAGTTGGGATTACAGGTGTCCACCACCACGCCCAGCTAATTTTTGTATTTTTAGAAGAGACGGGGTTTTGCCGTGTTGGCCAGGTTGGTCTCAAACTCCTGACCTCAAGTGATCCGCCCGCCACAGCAGCCCAAAGTGCTGGAATTATAGGCATGAGCCACTGTGCCCAGCCAAAGCAGTGGTTTTTATAAGGCTATCTGCTCCAGTTTCTACCTTCGGTAGTGACAACGTGTTTACATCCACACGTGTGTCAAATGTCTGCTTGTTTTCTTCTTCAGGAAATCAACTTTTCGTGAGTGTGCTTGGGCAACAGGCTTTGCCAGTACGCTGAACTTCATGAAAACAACTAGAAATGGTCACTTGCTCATCTGTCCTTTCTGTGGCCACCGTCTACAGCACACGCATGGGTGGAACTGGGTGAGGTTCATCATTGTAGCTTCCTGCCTGGCCTGTGGAACGCAAGGTCTTTCCTACACAGGAGAAAGCAGGTGTGGGGACGGTGGCGAAGGCTGTGGAGGGGTGTGGACCCACTGCTCCTGGATGCCCTGCGTACCCAGCCTTCCTTCCTTCCGTGCCCAGGGGCCCTTACTGTCCAGCCAGGGCTGTCTGAACGCCTGCAGCTCTGCGCTTCCTCTGCCCTGGATGCTGTCCACACTGGCAAGGACAACTTCCGACCTCATGTTAACACGATGGAAGTCCGTGGGCGGGAGGAAACGCTGAGACATGGTGCTTGTTTTCTTCACCTGGTGTGAACTGTCTTTTTCCTCCTCCTCCTCCTCCCCACCCTGTGGGCCTTTCCTCGACTTATGCTTCCTTCCTAACCTCAACATTTTTCCTTGCATTCAGACCCAAGTCGACTTCCTCAGGCGAGTTTTCTTGTTCATAAAACAATCCTGGCTGCCAGGCCCTGGAAGGATTTTGGCTTGCCACAGAAGGAAGGAAAAGGGCCTTTGATTTCAATTTGACACAGCCTATCAATCGCACCCATCTCGTTGAGTTTTACCCTCTAAGCAAGCATTGGCGAGTACAATCCATGACTTCATTTCTTACTGCACCACTCTGTTACGGAGACCCAGGTTCTAATAAAAAGTAGCCCACTCCCACACGGTGATGTAACAATAACTCACGAAGGCCTAGACCAATTCAGCGCTGGGTGAAGGGTCTGGGCTCTGAAGTTGGAATGACCTGAGTTAGAGCCGGGCGTGGTGGCTCAAGCCTGTAATCCCAGCACTTTGGGTAGGCCGAGGTGGGTGGATCACTTGAGGCCAGGTATTTGAGACCAACCTGGCCAATATGGCAAAACCCTGTCTGTACTAAAAATACGAAAATAAGCCATGCGTGGTGGTGCACGCCTGTAATCCCAGCTACTTGGAAGGCTGAGGTAGAAGAATCTCTTGAACCTAGGAGGCGGAGGTTGCAGTGAGCTGAGATCACGCCACTGCCCGATCTCATTCCAGTCTGGGTGCTAGAGTGAGACTCTGTCTCAAAAAAAAATGACCTGAATTAGAACCTTGGCTCTTCCCAGTGAATCACTATCGGACTTTGACCCTTCACCTTCCTGATCCTCAGATACGTGTTTGTAAAATGGAGGTCTTAAAATCCACATCCCAGAGTTGAGATAACTAAAGTAGATAATCTATGTAAAGGCCACTGCAGTAAGAATAGGATCTGCATTAGGGCCTGGCTGTAATTTGCTAACCGAGGTTAGACTGATGGCCCAACCAGATATTTAGAGGACCTCATAAATCACACGAAAAACTTGTCCCCCTTGTCATACCAGAACTCTTGCCACACATCATTCTTAAAACAAAAATATGGAAACAAAAGGCATCCTTCCTAAAAGAGACTAGATTCCTGGAAGCTTTAGGAAGCCACTGGATTGTTTTTTTTTTTTTTTTGAGACAGAGTCTCACTCTGTTGCCCAGGCTAGAGTGCAGTGGTGCAATCTCAGCTCACTGCAACCTCTGCCTCCTGGGTGTAAGCAATTCTCCTGCCTCAGCCTCCCGAGTAGCTGGGACTACACGTGGGGGCCACCACGCCTGGCTAATTTTTTTATTTTTAGTAGAGACGAGGTTTTGCCATGTTGGCCAGGCTCGTGTCAAACCCCTGACCTTAGGTGATCCACCTGACTCAGCCTCCCCAAGTGCTGGGATCACAGCCATGAGCCACTGCGCCCAGCCTGGATTCTTTCTAGAATGGAAATATCACAGTGACATAACAGACTCGGTGGAGAGGACCGGGAGGATATGAGCGTTGTCGGGGAGAGTCTCTCTTTGCAAAGTCAGGTCTCTGGGCCGACCTTAAGGAGTCCCCAGACTCCAGAACATTTTGCTCTGGGAGTCTGGCCTGATACACGTGACTCAGTCTTCTGACTGATACTGTGGGAACAAAACTTCAATGTCCCTGTCCCCCTTTGACCCTAAATAAAATGGAGAACTGCATCAGGGAGGAAAAAAAAAACATTAGGAAGAAGGAAAGACGTTTGCATTGGGGGCCAATTCAAGAAGTCCCCACTCTGAGTTCAGAGGGAGAAGTGTCTAATGTTGACTCTAAACATTTTGAACTTTCAAATATTTTCCTGCAAAGTCTCTATGACATTCCTTGGCTCTGGGCTTCAGAGGCTGCTGGGATCTAGCAGACAACATTTCTGATCTCTGGGGTCAGCATAGAAGTGAACAATTATAATTGGTGCCTGTGCAGCGTCTCATTCTGAAGGAGCTACAAATAACCAACCAGCACAGCCTCCCTCTGCCCTGTCTTTTTTTTTTTTTTTTGAGATGGAGTCTCGCTCTGTCACCCAGGCTGGAGTGCTGTGGCCGGATCTCAGCTCACTGCAAGCTCCGCCTCCCGGGTTCACGCCATTCTCCTGCCTCAGCCTCCCGGGTAGCTGGGACTACAGGCGCCGCCACGTCGCCCGGCTAGTTTTTTGTACTTTTTAGTAGAGACGGGGTTTCACCGTGTTAGCCAGGATGGTCTCGATCTCCTGACCTCGTGATCCGCCCGTCTCGGCCTCCCAAAGTGCTGGGATTACAGGCTTGAGCCACCGCGCCCGGCCCCTCTGCCCTGTCTTACATGGTAGAATGGTTTCTTGATGCATATGCATGGAGAGCTGATGGAGGGAGGAAGAGCGGCGGGGGGAGAGACAGGCAGAGAGAAAGAAGGAGAGATTTCCTTAAATGATTTGCACAGTGATCCGGAAAGAAGAAAATAACCGAGTGGCTCCCCAGACCACACTGGTCTCTCTGGGGTTGATAAACACCATTTAGGAGGCCTGGGCTTTGCTGAAGCTCTTCAGAGAAAGGAATGGTTGGCATGTCCCAGGACAGCAGAATGTGAGCAGTGACCAGGATGCCAGCCAGAACTGGCTGCCTAGAAATATTACGAAGCTCTCTGTCCCAGCCCTGTCGGCCGTCACTCACCCAGAGGCCGTGTTGCCCATCAGAGATGAATCACATCACTGTTCTATAAAGAACATTCTGGAAACAAAAAGGTGTTGTAGTTCCCAAAGGGTATGTCATCATCTCTGATTTAATTGGGGGACCTTTTAGAGAATTTAAACTTCATGCAAGTGTTGGCCAGGGATAGTATGCTAGATGAACAATGACATTAGTAAAAGATGGCACGTGTTTCCTCAAGCAAGTTCACAAACGTGGCGCTGTTTGACCAATCACTAATTGAGGTCAGGAATTTCCTTTGCTGCTAATTGGGGAAGGAAAGCACCGGTGATGAAAGACCCACCCAGGGTCCCAGAGCCGGAAAAGAGGCCTCCAATTCCCATGTAGAGGGTCGCGATCCTCACCGATCACTGCAGGCTGGGGAACTGGTTCCTGTGAGCAGTGGGAGGGCTCTAGAGCATATGTGGGCATGCCAGGCTTCCTGGGAAATGTTCTCCTTCTCCTCCTGGGAGCGTGCGCATTTTCTTCAGTCCCCAAGGGTTACTTTTACAACAGGGACAGCTGAAACATTCCTGATGCTACGGGCATTTGGTTTTGCCTCCTAAAAGACATGTCTTGTTACTAAGTCATCTACAATAATTCTTTTTTCTTTTTCTTTGAGATGGAGTCTCACTCTGTCAACCAGGCTGGAGTGCAGTGGTGTGATCTCAGCTCACTGCAACCTCTGCCTCCTGGGTTCAAGCAATTCTCCTGCCTCAGTCTCCCCAGTAGCTGAGATTACAGGTGCCTGCCATGATGCTCGACTATTTTTATTTATTTATTTTTTTTGTATTTTTAGTAAAGACAAGGTTTCCTCATGTTTGCCAAGCTGGTCTCGAACTCCTGACCTCAAGTGATCAGCCCTCCTCGGCCTACCAAAGTATTGGGATTACAGGCATGAGACATGGTGCCTGGCCAATAATTTCTTTTTGAGATGTACTTGCTGTGTCAGTGAGTTGACCTGTTAGCCTGTTGAATAACAAGGCTTGCCAACTGCAGGAGACCGTCTTCCAGGGTGTGGTGGGAAAGCTATAAAACAAGCTTCTTGAGATGCTTAAGAGACCCCCTATGCAAAAAACAGAGCAGAGAGGAGGAGCTTGAACAGCCAACCCTGTGCTATCCTCAAGGCGAGATACGTGTTTTCCTCTTTCCACACTGTGGTACAGTGAGTGGGGGGGTCTGCCCTCAAGGGGAATTGGCAGTGGGGTTCAGGAGCATTGCCCAATCCCCTAACCCGCAGCATCCATCACCTAACCACAGAGGAAGAAATTAATGTTCTCAGGTGTCCACCTCCAACTCTTGCCCCTGGACAGCAAAACCCTGACACCCACCCACTGTGTCAATATCGAGCATGAGTCAAAAACACTTTGGCCCCATTTCTTTTGATCTAATTGAACTTCAAATTCTTGTGTTAGGACTAGGACCCATCATTGCCAGGAGAGCTGTGGAGAATACGCTCATTATTCCTGACAACAGAAATTCTCTGTCCTGTACTCATTCATCCCAGAAAATGACCAAAAATGGGGTCAGAAGGAAGTAGAGGACAAAATATTTTACAAAGGAGAAAATGATGGCTGCTGGGGACAGACCCTGATTTAAAACTGAATTATAACTAAAAGGATTGTCTCATTTCTTCCTGTTCTCTCTCTTTTTTTTTCCTTTTAGTAGAGACGAGGGTCTATGTTGCCCAGGCTTGTCTCAAATTCCTGAGCTCAAGTGATCCTCCTGCCTTGGCCTCCCGAAGTGCTGGGACTACAGATGTGAGCCACTGTGCCCAACCCTGTCCTCTTTTCTATCTGTCTCTTATCACCTCTCCCTTGATCCCCAACTCGCTCACTCTCCTCTTCCCCAGAAAAAGAGAAACCCCTTAAAATATGGGTAAGATGGCAAAAGAGAAAGAACCGTAGAGGGCACCGATTCAGTGACCCTTGTGCCAGTAAGTGGAGTGTCCTGCCACCTTCTCCCAAGAACTCACACGATGGAGGGAAATCCTCAGTAACTGCTAGAAACCACTAGCCCAGGGGCCCAGGGTGATCTCAGCCTGTATTCCCCAAGCCAAAGCCAGCAGGATCTTGACAGAAGCTGCAGGGCCATCTTGGCAGGGCTCTTCCCCTGAGGGAGAATGAATGGGAGCGGCTTGTGGGGGGCTGACAGGGGAGTCTGGGGAGACAGGGCTGGAGGAAGAGCGGGCAGAGTGTTGATATAAGCCCTGTGTGAACCAAGGAGACGTCATCCTCTCACCCACCAGAAAACGCAGCTGCGTGCCCAGAGTTGGGGGTGGTGACATCTCCTTGGAGGAGGAGGAGGACTGTTTACCAAGGCCCCGGGCTCTAGGTCTACCTTAGCAAAACAGGGCGGTTGCTTTTTTTTTTTTTTTTTTTTAACGTTTCCAGTTTTGCACTAAAAAAAAAAAAAAGGACTTGGCAGTTGGAACCGCCTGCAGGTTTTCACAGCAATTACCCTAAACAGTTAGGTGGCGTCTATTCCTTGAGAACGATTACTTTTTTCTTTTCAAAAGGAAGATAGTACAGCACTGTTTAAACACCAAAAAGGGCTTGCCCTCACACTGCTAGGGGAGTCTCCTGAGGGCCAAAAGCACAGTGGGGATTCCTCAAAAGGGGCCTACCCGGCTGTAGTCAGCAGCTTGAGCCGCTCGAGGGTGGTCACAGCCCCCTGGACCAAGCTGCATGGAACGTGCCCTCTTGAAGAGCTGGTGTCAACCCACCCACCTGTAGCCCTAAGAGGCAAGCCTGTACCTGTGCAAGGTACGGACCTGGGCAAGGGACATGGTACCTCCCCAGCCCGTCCGATTCTCATTCCTAAACTGAGAGAGGCAGACGATGGCCCGGGCTGCTCTTAAGCTGGCTGAGAGGTCTGGTCACTCACCTTACTCTGCTTCCTGTCCAGATAGAACTGATGTTGGCTTATGGCCATAGCCCAGATGGACTTGATCAATGCCGGACATGCATACCACGTGTGCACTGCAATGCCGCTGTGCCCAAACGTCCTCCTTGTCACCGAAGCCCTGGGGAAGCAACAATCACAAGGTTCAAACCCATTTCTGTTGAGAGAAACCATTTCTCAGTCAACAGCTTCTGTAGAGAACCCACTGGGTCCTAGAAGCCCTGGCGGAAAGGTGACAGCTGAGCTCTCACACACACCTAGACACGCACACACACTCACGCGCACACACCTCAGAGACACTGGCTGGCAAAGGCCACCTTCTGATTTTCTGACTCCCTAGAGTTGAGAATTTGGCCAAGTCTCGGCCTTGTCTAGGATAAGATGGGTCATTCTAGGTCACTGGATGGTCCTTTTTCGATCCTGGACCTGGCACTGGGCCCAGACAAACTTCGCAGACAGGAAAACCTTCAATGATGATCCCTATGAGACAGGAAATGTGCCTGCGGTGGGGATAAGTAAATTATTTTCTAATCACCACAGGCTACACTGTCCCAGGGAATCAGGACTTCTTCCATAACTAACCCAATGTTCCTTGAAGATTTGGTGATCAATTTCCAATCTATTCAGAGAGCAGGGAGGGTACAAACAATCAGGAGAGGAAAGGGAGAGAGAAATGTGCCCACCCCCAATTCCCCCAACCTCTGTCTATACTTTTTTTTTTTTTTTCCCAGACAGAGTCTTGCTCCGTCGACCAGGCTGAAGTGTGGTGCCGCGATCTCATCTCACTGCAACCTCCGCCTCCGCCTCCGCCTCCGCCTCCCAGGTTCAAGCGATTCTCCTGCCTCTGCCTCCTAAGTAGCTGGGATGACAGGTGTCCACACCACGCTGGGCTAATTTTTTGTATTTTTAGTAGAGACAGGGTTGCATCAGGCTGGTCTGGAACTCCTGGCCTCAGGTGATCCACCTGCCTTGGCCTCCCATAGTGCTTGGATTACAGGCGTGAGCCACTGTGCCTGGCCCTGTCTATACATTTTTAAACCTACATGGAGTAATCAGACTTTAAAAGTGAAAACAAACTGCTGATCTCCATGTAATCCACCACATTCATGGAGTTAGGAGGACTTATATGGTCATGCTCTTAGTGAAGTATATTTTATAGGATAGGCAGATTATTTTGCAAATGAAATCTGAGAATGTGTGTTTGCATGTGTGTGTGTGCGCGCAAATGTGTGACAAGTTGATGGGAAGGTGGGCTGGGATTTGGGGCATTTTACCTGGACATCAGAAACAAAATGTGTGTTCTCAAGACTAACATATCTAATTTGGAAGAAACCTGGGGGTGATCAGCACTTTCAAATAGTAACATTTTTTTTCATGGCTAATTTTCCCTTAAAGGAAACAAACCTGCCAGGCAATATCTTACTTTGGGGGAGCTAAAGATTTAAAGTGGAGTCTTCTTCACCCTCACTTTTAAGGAGAAATTCAAATCTGGTGGGTAATGACACTGAGTCTACACAGGTTTTTTCTCCCTTCGGTTCAAATAAAAGTGAAGAGAAAAAAAAAAAGCCAGCACGTGAAAAGAGCGCACAGTTGAAAATAATTGAAAAAAGGAGCCAGTGAGAGTGAGGGGGTATCCCTCCCCGGTCTCGCTAAATTTAAAAGAAAACAGGGATGTGTGCTCCCAGCTTGGCTTCCATAGCAGTTGCTGCTCTTGGAAATAAATGAATGGCTTTTCCCCCCCAGAAAAGCTGAATGAGACAAGAAAAGTATCTTGAAAGGTGGTGCAAGGCTAGGTACCTCCATTTCTCAGGTACCGGGAGGGCGGAAGAGGTAAGTGGCTGGTCAGGTCCGGGTAGTTCCCCAGAGCATCTAATGCAGATACTCAGAGTTCTTCTCCTGCTCTGTTACTACTTTATCTCCTTTCCTCATCTTTCGCTTCAGGCCCTTCCTATTTTGCCCAAACCTTAAGACGTGAAATGTTGGCCCAGCCTGGAAAAGCTCAGGAATGAAGCTAAGCATTGAGTTAGGATGCCCAGGGGGAGAAAGTGCACGGTGTTTGTCTGGTACGCCACAGGGAATGGTGCAATCACACCTGAGCCCATCGGCCCAGAAAGCAGCCTCTGCCCTCAATGATTCCCATCAATTACATCTTCGTTAAATGACTGCATCTGGCGCTGCCCAGCCTATTACCTTGGTCCTGACTCCCTGCCTGGCTTGGGGGAGGGGCTGAGCCTGGAACACCAAACTAATATGAGGCCAATCACATTCCCCTTCCCTAACCTCAAATAAGCAAGGCCACAAGCAATAGGATGACACATTCAACTTAAAAAGCACCACAAGGTTCATTTCAAAGTAACTGGAAGAGAGGACGTGCAATGATACCAACGTAAAAATAGTCAACCCTGAGGCGGGCGGATCACGAGGTCAAGAGATCAAGACCATCCTGGCCAACATGGTGAAATCCCGTCTCTACTAAAAATATAAAAATTAGCTGGGCGTGGTGGCACACACCTGTAGTGTCAGCTACTTGGGAGGCTGAGGAAGGAGAATGGCTTGAACTTGGAAGGTGGAGGGTGCAGTGGGCCGAGATCGCACCACTGCACTCCAGCCTGGGGACAGAGTGAGACTCCGTCTCAAAAGAAAAAAAAAGTAAACACTCAAGGCCGTAGATACCCCACATACCCTGCCTTGATCACTCCGTGTTCTATGCATGTAACACACTCACACGTGGCTCATGAATACGTGAAATACAAGAGAAAACTATCAACACAAGAGAAAAAAGGCACCACTAGGATGTGAAAAGGGGAAGTGAGTGCAAGAAAGACCTGACAGCTCATAGCTCTGGCTCTGCCACATGCTAAGTAACTGACCTGAAGCCATTTCCTTTCCTTGTGTGTCTTTAATGCTGAAGTCATCCCGGGTCTCCACCTCCGGCCTCCCTGGGCCTGTCCCCCATTCCTGCCTGTCTGCAGGCTAACTTGGTGTACTCAGAGCGAGTGTGCCTGGGAGGAGACACGTCTGCTCTTGCCTCTGGGCTCCTCCAACTCCCACTTCCCTCCAGCCGGACCCTCCCTCATTTCTTTATCCTAATTGAGAAGCTCCCACCTGAAATTTATATCCCCCTGAGGGCCCACCACGTGGCTTTAATCCTAGTTACCCCTCCAGGTCCCACTCAGACCTCTCCTTCCTGGTAAGCCTCTCCCTTCCTGACCAGCCAGGCCTCTGGCGACCCTGTCCTTCACCCTTCATGGCCCACGATATCTGGCCCTTCTGTACGGTAGAGAAAGTGCATAAGCTTGGGGGCCAGACCTCCTAGGTTCAAATCCTGCCTCTCCTGTATACTAGCTACTTGTCCTCTAGAGCACGTTCGTTTGTTTCCTGTGACATTCCATGAGTTCCTTCTTCTCGGCAGGTTCCAGGCAGTGGCTCACGCCCATAATCCCAGCACTTTGGGATGCCAAGATGGGAGGATTGTTTTAGCTCAGGAGTTTGAGACTAGCCTGGGCAACACTGTGAGACCCAGTCTCTCAAAAAAAAAAAAAATGCTGGGTATGGTGGTGTGTGGCTGTAGTCCCAGCTACTCGGGGGGCTGAGGTGGGAGAACTGCTTGAGCCTGGGAGGTGGAGGCTGCAGTGAGCTATGATCGCACCACTGCATTCCAGCGTGGGTGACAGAATGAGACCCTGTCTCAACAACAACAAAATGTCCCTCCTTCTGCCGGTCTTCTCAGCTATACTAGAAGATCGCTAAGGAAGACCCTGCCTCCGACTTCCTTCCTTCCCTGCCACAGCTGACACAGCACCTGAACAGGACACAGAAGCTTCGCAAGAAACATGACATTGATCACTGCTGTCTAATAGGCGACAGACCCACTGAAGAGTCACATGTGAGGTCTAGATTCTTTCCTATATCCCTGGGCCTTGGGAAAGAGAAGTTAGTAGTACTCACCGACAGGGTGACAGATGCAGAGAGAACACGAACACACATGCGCAGATAGACGCATGAGCGGTGAAAGGATTTGTCCAAGGTGCCTGGGTGTTCACTGACTTCCCAGCAGAGCACAGGCATGGAGGAGGGTCTATTCCCTGCGCTCAGCCCCTCAGATTACCCAGCCCCTCGTTTTTATCCTTTGGAGCATCCCCTTTCTGCATCTGACCCATTGTGGCAAAGTTCATTTCACTCTTTTTGTACTTAAATTTCCCCTCCTCTTATATGCCTAAGAACCTGGTCCAGTTCAGTTCACCTGAAAAATGAACAGTGAGTTTCTTCTTGGCTGGAATATTATTTTTGAAATCTCCCTGCCTGCCCTGCTTGGCCTGAACAGATGGATCTGTGCTGTGTGGAGGGGGCTTGTGGCCACGAAACCCCTTGCAGGTCCCTGAGAAACACTGGATAAAATATTTTTCTGTGAAAGGCTACCATCTTTACCTGACTGCAGGGATGCAGAAGCTCTCAGCTGCTCCCCACTAACTATTCCTGTAGTAATTGTGGTGCTGAGATAAGCTTCTCCTCTACACAGGAGTGGCTGTTTCAGGGAGATTACCCTGGAGGGCAAGCATGGCCTCATTCCTACCAGGTTATCATGGGCTGCAGGAACAGGGACTACTGCACAGGTCCAAGCCCTCGCACTGGGCGGGGTGACTCCCAGTCTCCCTCCTGTCCAGAGCTCATGGGGAGGTACCGCAGCTTGTTTTGAGTGTCAGAAGCCATGCGTGAGCTGGAATTGGTGCCAAGTCCTCTTTCTAAGCCCAGGGCTGGAGCATCAACAGCGCCTAAAATCCACTTTCGTTCCTCTGTAGAGTCTGTTTTCTGCGTCTCCCCGGGGCTACCTTCTTATTGTAAATGTTTCTGGCCTTATGGAAAGTGATTTCTTAGTTGTCAGGCCTGGTTTTAGGGAATTATGCTGCTGTTTTTGGGATGCCTATAACTTTAGGTCCAGCAGGAGAAAAAGAGAGGAAAACAGTGGGTATGAGCTGCCCAGACCCCAGCCACTCGGGGCTCCCTGCACTCCAACCTGGGGCCCCACTGTCTCACATCTAAGAGTACAGGGACTTTTTACAACCCTGGTGCTATCTGGGGTACGATTTCGGGTGGAGGGAAAAAATAATTTCACTTCTTTCACATCCACCCATGATACTAACATCCTAAAATTACAGCTCCTGGAATAAAACAATGTAGCACAACTGCTTTGGTGACAGATCCATTTTCGCATTGACTGTCCTGCCTGAAACACTTTCAGAAGCTCTAAGGAGCGATTCTTCAGACTCCCCTGTAGCAAAGGTTTCCTATGGGGACTTACTGGTGTGTGTTACAAAGTGCTATAAAGCTTCCCTCCAGTGCAGGTAAAACACGCACACACTGACACACACACACACACACACACACACACACATGAGCCAGGGACACATGTGGCCAGATGAGACGGTCAGGGATTGCTACTTACACACACACACATACACACACGTGTGAACCCACTGCATTTATCAAGACATATAATCCAAAAGAAAGTTTCACTGCCTGATTGGAGCTCCATTCCCTGGGAGACCGCCCCCCCAACTCCAAACTGACCATGAACGAGCCCCAAAATAAGAAGATCAATAACATGCCCGGCCGAGAGCCACGCCGTCCCGCAAGAAAAGGACTTTTCAAACTTACCTGCGTGGGTCATGAACTTCCACGGAAAACTTCTTTTCTCTGAAGTACAGGTTTTCCAACTGTCTCCATTGGAATATCTGGACAGAAAACAGCGAAGTTTAAAACTCAGGAGGGGCTGGTTCCTGGACCATCTTCCCCCGTCTGCTGGTTAACTTTCCACAGCTGGCAGTCTCCTTATCAAAGCAGAGACCGTAGTTTGTGCCGCCTCCGCCTCTTGCTTGACACACACACACACACACACTCTCTCTCTCGCAGCTCTCCAGTTCAAAACCAGGCAACGTGGGTGTGGATTTTCCTGCAGGTTCCTTAACGGGAACAAAACAAGTTCTTTTCAAGTTCTCCGCCTTTGGTCGGCCTTTGTTGGTTTGGTCGTGGCAGTCCCCAGCTTGGAGACTTGGAGACTTGGAGGGAAAAGTCCCCAAATTTTCCCTTCCAGGAGAGGGAGGAGAGGTGGGGACGGGGGGAGAGGGACCCAGCAGGCAAGGCGGCGGGTGAGGGGAAAGGAGCGAGCGCTCAGGAGGGAGCAGTAGCCATCTGCGTGGAGTGCTGAACTGAGCTTCCTCCCCTCCAGTGCTGAAATGGGAAGGCGTTCAAATTCCCAGCCTCCCATCGGGACTCCACTTCCTGCTCACTAATGTGTAAGAGCCTTGCAAAGGGCGGAGGAGGCTGGGACCTTATTTCGGGGGCAGGCAACTCAAGATCACAGTGTGAGCCTGTCAAGCCCATTCTTCTTGCTGCAGCACAAAGAAAACCAAGAGTTCTGTCGCCCGGAAGGACGCTGCAGCCAGTCTCTCCCTCGGGCTTGGCCAGGGAGGGTGAGAAGTGGAACAGGGTGAGAAGTGGAAGGCAGGGGGCCCTGGCAGTCATTCCTCCTTCGGACCAGTGAGCTCGTTAACTAAGAAGCCGACTGTAATGTTTGGAAGTAATTAGGGCTGCATCCACTTGCCCCAGGAAGGGGGTTCCTCTCATTGGATGAAAAAGAAAGTTACTTTAACCCTCTGGGAAATGTCACAGGAGGTTCAACTTGTGTGCACACACATTTGCATTCATATTTGATGGTTCCTGCATCGCCTTCCGTATACTTGGAATTTCGGTTTGTTTTGCAGAAAGAAGGGGTAAAGCAGGAATCTTGTTCTTGTCTTTCTGCGGGGAACAGCTTCCCTAGACTCCCCTCTTTCTCTGGCCACCGACTTAAATGATTTTCAGGGTCTCCCCCAGAGTCCTTGGACCTGAGGCTCCTGACCCTCTCTGACCCGCTCATGTTCTGTCCACCTTAGAGACGTGATGGTCATTTCCTGTATGTATCCAATCCACCCTGTCTTCCCAGGCTGGGGACACTGCCAGTCAGCAGTTGGGCCAGTGGACCCAGAACCCCAAATAAAACTGGGCTGGAATAAAAAGTGCTTCTGGAATGGCCGCATTCTTTTATCTTCACAATCTGCTCTCTGGAATTTTACAATTATTTTGTCGGCGTAAATACTGGGAAGGAGAATATCTATTATCTCTTATTACAGAGCTGCCTCTTTTGTCCCTGGCTCAGAGTGCATTTCACTCTGAAGCCCAAGGAAATTGTATTTTTCTTTCTTGTTAAGCATCAACTCCAGGTGGGTAGAGAGACACTGCAAGGAAAGCAAATGGCCCAAAGCCCTGTGTTGGCTGACAGCTTTGTGTCAGAGAGTCAACAGCGCCTTAGTGGAGTCTGTTGCTAAAACACACAGACCCAGGTCTCATGCTCCTGTCTGATGCTTGGCCACTATAAATCCATCCATGAAAACACCCAAATTTCCTCTCTGGTCCCCAGGTGTTATATATTCAGAGACATTCTACCTGAACTTAGCCAGAGCTACAAAAATACCAGAATGAACAGGTTACAAGACCTTGGCCTCACAACCTGGGGGCAGTACACTGAGCAAAGTGGTCAGGCAGGCAGGCTTTGTGGTCTGACTACATCTGTTTGAATCTAAGCTCCACTACATTTTTTTTTTTTTTTTTGAGACAGACTCTCAAAGGGTAAGAGTGAGGTGAAGGGATGGGTGGATTTTAGGATCAGATTATTGCATTGAGACATTAGAAGGGTCCAGGAACAGGCTGGGAACGGTGGTTCATGCCTGCAATCCCAGCACTTTGGGAGACTGAGGCGGGCAGATCTCTTGAAGTCAGGAGTTCAAGACCAGCCTGGGCCAACATGGCAAAACTCCATCTCTGTGAAAAATACAAAAATTAGCTGGGTGTAGCGGTGAGCGCCTGTAGTCCCAGCTACTCGGGAGGCTGAGGCATGAGAATCACTAGAACCCGGGAGGCAGAGGTTGTAGCGAGCCAGGATCGCACCACTGTACTGCAGCCTGGGCAACAGAGCAAGACACCTTCTTAAAACAAACACAAAAGCAAAAGGGTCCTGGGAAGAGAAGAGGAGGTGTGCATGTCAGAACAGTAGCCTGATCCTTTTCTCTTCACTCAGGAGGGAGGGGTGAGCTGGGGAGCAGGAATATGAAGGCAGAAGGGACCAGGAGGGGAAGCAGCTGGCTGGAAAGGCATCATGCTCTTCATGGGGTCTGGGGCATTTCTGCCCACGGGCCCTTGTGCCCATGGCTTAGAGGCCCCATTAAATACCTCACTCTGAGGCCGGCAGAGCAAACACAACAATCAAATCAACAAACAGGCGATGCTCCACCTTGCCTCCCCTTTGTAAACAGGGTAAGGTGGGCTCTGACTGAGCTGGTTTCGGGGCAGCCCTGATGGTCTGCGCCACCTCAGAGGAGCATCCCGAGTTTGCGCTGGCTCGGTGCAGCCGTCATAACCCCCCACCACGTAAAGCTGGCCACTCGCTCTGCCCCTCCGCCTAAAGACACAGCAGGCACCCGTAATGATCATCGGGATGGCTGGGCGGGTTCCCTTAGGGATTTGTGCAACGCCTATGGCCAATTATACCCAAGGAGCTAATTAAAAAGCCAAAATACGTAGTTCTACCAATAATCAAAGAATGTATTAATTCATACCTATTAAATCAAGGCGTTTCTAGTGCACGTCATTTAGGCATCTTTAAAAGGCCCTGCACACATCGTTCCTTTGATCTTTTGGCATCCCTCAAGAAGAGTAAGTGGGAAATTTACTTCTTGGGGAAAGCAAGGCCCAGAGAAATTAAGGAAAACTGCCTAAGACCACACAGCAAGTAAGTGAAGGAACTAGAAATAGAAGTCAAGGGCACCTGGTCCATTACACTAACCTCTAACTATGTTGCTTTCCCCAGGAGTCCACCAATTAGTGGGAACAGCTCTTACTGACTAATGGATGGTTAACTTTACACGTGGAATGATTTTTACAAATGAGCTACAATATGACTGTAAGCAGAAAGTAAAAAAGCAAATCTTTCTCGTCCTACACCATGGCCTGGCTTTCCTTTTATACGGTAAATGGTAACAAGTATTCTTTCTTTCTATCCTTGGAGTCCTGGCTGCCTCTGGTTTTCTATACAGCAATGCTTCAATACTCAGTAGCTTTCATCCAAAGACTAAAACACAACAACAACTGTGATGAAGGGCAGCCTGGGCCGGGCGTGGTGGCTCACGCCTATAATCTCGTTACTTTGGGAGGCCAATGTTGGGTAATCACTTGAGGTCAAGAGTTCGAGACCAGCCTTGTCAACACGGGGAAATCCTGTCTCTACTAAAAATTAGCCAGGCGTAGTGGCACATGCCTGTAATCGTAGCTACTCGGGAGGCTGAGGCAGGAGAATTGTTTGTACCCAGGAGACAGAGGTTGCAGTGAGCCAAGATCTTACCACTGCACTCCAGCCTGGGCAATGCAGTGAGACTCCATTTCAAACAAAACAAAACAAACAGCCTGGATGATCTGGGCTTGCATGGAACAAAACTTGGAACCGCCAAGACGTGGCTTCCTTGAGACTATGTCTGTCCCTATTGTTGGGACTGGCTGATACTGGATGTGGATTCTTAGTTTCTGACCTAGACTTGCTGTGATTTCCAATGCGATCATAGGTCCTCCACTTTCCTGTTCTGGGACTCAGTGTCTTCATGTATGAAAACAGGAGGTGGGAAACATTTATCCACGGAGTGCAAACAAGAGTGGGTAATAAATACTGCCTTTGAGCCCTGAACGCAACAGGGTCCACTCTAAGTACTTAATGAGCAGGGATGAGTTACTGGTTTCTATTAGCTGGCCTGCTGGATTCCCACATCCTGTGTTTGGCTAAAGGTTGGGGCAGAGGAAGGGGCTTTGGCTCCACTGGACTTCCTCCCCAGCCAGCATTTATGGAGAGCTGGGACTGCATGTGGAGTAGTGGGCGAGCTCCCGGGACGATGCGGAAATAGACGCTTGAGAGGAAGCTCCGTCTAGTGGCTCTGATGCTTGACCAGGACTTTGGAGAACCTCGTCTTCCCCTGCTGTCCCTGAGGCTGAGTCACCAAGCTTCTTAATGACCTCCCTATGAGTAACTTCCTGCTTCATCCAGGGGACCTATTACACAGAATCACAGCAGCCATCTGGTCCACCTCCTCCTTGCACAGATAAAGTAACCTCAGGAGAGAGAGGTTAAGGGATTGGCAGAGGTTAAATAAGTAATTGATGTCGGGACCCACATCTTGTGACTTCTGGTCCTGGACTCTTTCTAACACACCATGAAGCTCTGACAACGAATGAGAACAAAGTTGTTTCAAGCTTCTTGTTCTGGGTCTCTATATAAGAAGAATTAGGTCTAATTCTTCTTATATAAGAGCATGGACATGAATAATCTCCAAGCTCAGAAGGAAACATACAAACTGAAAAACTCACTTCCTTATTTCATTTTTGCCCTGTTTACTTTGTAGAGCAGACTGGCACTTGCAAATCTTTAGGTGGATTTACATTTTCAGCAAATGCAAATGAGTTGTTACACATCTAGAGGGCTGCAGGGCAAAAGAAAGGAGTCACTGAACCTGAATCAGATGGAATTTAAAATGTGAGAGAACACAGAAAGCCCCAAGCCTGTGCTCTCAGAGGACTGGATCCCATGTGCCCTGGTAAGGTTTTGCCATTGGAGCACAGCCAGTTCTAAGAAGGAACAGAAGTAGGTATATATACACACATACATACACATCTATAATATATACATATATATTATATATATATTTTTGGAGACAGAGTCTCACTGTATCTTCTAGGCTGGAGTGCAGTGGCATGATCTTGGCTCACTGCAACCTCTGCTGCCTCCCGGGTTCAAGCGATTCTCCTGCCTCAGCCTCCCGAGTAGCTAGGGTTACAGGCGCCCGCCACCATGCCTGGCTAATTTTTGTATTTTTAGTAGAGACGGGGTTTCATTTTTAGTGGGCCAGGCTGGTCTCGAACTCCTGACCTCACGTGATCCACCCACCCCAGTCTCCCAAAGTGCTGGGATTATAGGCGTGAGCCACTGCGCCCAGCCCAGGTGTATGTTTTTAGTGGGTTGAAATCATGTGTCAGAGGTTTTTTTTTCTATCAGTTCTATAGGCATTCAGTATATTTTACTTTTTACAAAAAAAAAGAAGACAGAGGCAAGGCCCTTGGGTTTTAGGAGCATCAAATTCCCATTCCCTTTCCAACCATTCATGTAATAGTCATCTACTTTGTACTGGCCTGTTCTAATAGGCAAGAGGAAACATGTGGTGCTTAATACATGTTTATATTTGTAGGGAGCTTACAATCTACTTGGGAAGACAAGACATACCTAAAGTAGCTTGTATTTATGCTACAGGAATCCATGATGGAGCTTAAAACCATCTCTGGTTTCTGTACCAGGCTTTAAAAACTCTATAGTAGTGCCGTGCATGGTGGCTCATCCCTCTAATCCCAGCACCTGGGGAGGCCGAGTGCGGGGGTGTCCCATCATGAGGTCAGAAGTTCGAGACCAGGCTGACCAATATGGTGAAACCCCGTCTCTACTAAAAATACAAAACATTAGCTGGGCATGGTGGCGCATGCCTGTAATCCCAGCTACTTGGGAGGCTGAGGCAAGAGAATCAGTTGAACCCAGGAGGCGGAGGTTGCAGTGAGTGGAGATGGCGCCACTGCACTCCAGCCTGGGTGACAGAGCAAGACTCTGCCTCAAAAATAAAAAATAAAAAAAATAGAAGAAGTGCCGCACTGCCTCATTAACATATATCTCATGCTTTTGTCTCACATAATCAGTGCTCATGACTGTTGCTTACTCCTGATTGTTGCGACTTTGATTTTTAGGAGCAAGAACCCTGGGTGGGAGGCCAAGAGCCCTCAGTTCTAGCTCTGACTTTGTAAGGCCCTCTCCATCAGGGCTTCATCCTCTCTAAAACGAGGGGGTGTGTGGGCATTCTTACATTCTGCACATGGGCTGAAGGTCAGCATTGTAAATCCAGAGAATGTCAAGCTGCACTTCTTTGGAATTGAAAAATAAAGTAGCTTGATTTAAACATTTCCTACCGATGGGAGATAATACAGAAGAGCATGGATTAGAAGCATGGTTTTCAACGTCATACTGTCTGCTGCTTACCGGCTGTGTATTCTCAGCAATCGAATTTGTGTCTTTGTTTTTTTCATATTTGAAATAACAGGAATAATAGCACTTTTCTCATAGGGCTGCTGTATTAATGAATTAATATATATTAAATGCTTAAAATGGTGGCTGGTACATAGTGCTCAAGAAATAATATGAGACTGGTGCAGTAGCTCATGCCTGTAATCCCAGCACTTTGGGAAGCCGATGCAGGTGGATTATCTGAGGTCAGGAGTTTGAGACCAGCCTGGCCAATGTGGTGAAACCCCGTCTCTACTAAAAATACAAAAATTAGCAAGACATGGTGGCATGCGTCTGTAATCCCAGCTATTCAGGAGGCTGAGGCAGCAGAATTGCTTGAATTAGGGAGGCGGAGGTTCCAGTGAGCTGAGACTCGTCACTGCCCTCTGGCCTGGGCGACAGAGAGAGACTCCGTCTCAAAAAAAAAAAAAAAAAGAAAAAGAAAAAGAAAAAAAAAAAAGAAATACTATGATTGTACGCATTCCCCTCTGTCAATTACATGCCAATATTATTCTTAACGTAAAACATAAGTTATGAATACTTTGAACACATATCAGCACAAGGTACAGGTCTATGATTTTTTTTGAAAGATGACTCCTATGGTGCCATGAGCATTGCAAAAACTGTTTCCTGTCAAAATGGATTGTTTACAGTGCAAGCACAAGCCGGACCCAGGGCCCCCATTCATTCATTTGTGCTGGAGTTTGCTGTATTCTCTTTGGGGTTGTTTATTCCTAATCTTATTAGCCAGTTCCTCCATCCACTGCAATCTTGACCAGAGTCAGTTTTGACCATTTTCCTGTTACGACTTCTAATCTCAAAACCTTCACCCTGCGAAAGAAGTATCCTACTGTAAGATGACTCGGTCTTATATAGAACAGAGTGGGCTATCATGGGAACATATCAGGCCCTCCCGAATACCCAAACAAGGACGGCAGAGCATTGGCTTCCTAAATGGGTCTGAGGATGTCCTCCATCGCTTGCACTGAAAGAGGCATCTCTTTTCTTCAGAGATGGCCACACACCCAGCACAGCAGACAATGGCTAATTTTTCTCTGCAGCCAGGCCTAATGGAATCAAGATGTTCTTCCGGCCAATTGCGTCTTCCTCATTGTCAGACAAGCGAGCTCTAAATTGATTTTGTTCATTCGGTGACAGATACCCGGAGCACCGGGCCTTGACCCCTTAATGGATGGCCTCTTTTTAACCCATCAAAAACCTCTTAGCTTCCTCTGGCTTAAGAGTCATTACTAGGGGAAAAGAGAGAAGGAGGTTAACAAGTACTTAACAAGCCCATTGAGACGCAGGCCATTTTGTTTTTCACCATTGGACTTGATTTCCTTGCATTTTTCTCCGTAGAGGCCTCTCTCTGTATTATTTTCTTGTGTGTATTTTGGCTTTTCTTGCAGAAAGACTTTACCATAAAGCTTTGGTGAATATAAATACTTTCAAGAGAAGCTGGAATTGTTTTTCCTTTGCTATCCTCTGCCCGCTGATGTAATTCCTTCCCTGCTCAGAGTGCCCCGAGGGACTGGCTGGGGTCAGTGGGTTGATGGGCTGAGGCTGCCCAGTGATTGGGAATATCTGGGTCTAGCTTTGGTTTTTCTAGCAATGAGCACTGTGACCCAGTGATGTGTGGCTTCACCTCTCTGTGCTCCAGTCTCTCCTTGAAAAAAAAGCCAAGGCTAATTATACCTGCTATGACAGACCTCACTGGGATGCTTCAAAGGGGAATAAATCAATCTGAGAAATACTTCGTACATCTGGGGAGAAAAGGATGGTAGGCCATTTCACCTGCTTTGGTCAAGACTTCTCTTTCCAGATTGGTGTAAAGTTATCTTTTTAAATTTTTTTATTTTTGAGATGGAGGCTTGCTCTGTTGCCCAGGCTGGAGTGCAGTGGTATAATCTCAGTTCAGAGCAACCTCTATTTCCCAGGTTTAAGCGATTCTCCTGCCTCAGCCTCCCGAGTAGCTGGGATTACAGACATGAGTCACCATGCCTGGCTATTTTTGTATTTTTAGTAGAGACGGGGTTTTACCATGTTGACCAGGCTGGTCTCGAACTCCTGACCTCAAGTGATCTGCCTGCCTCAGCCTCCTAAAGTGCTAGGATTACAGGCGTGAGCCACCGTGCCCAGCTCAGGTTTTGACTACTTTGGAGGGCAGGCTTTAGGGAGAAACCTGTTGTTCTTGTTTTTTTTTTTTTTTTTCCAGGGGTGGTGGGGAGGTTGGCAGTTGGCGTTTCTCTTATGCCTGGTCCAGAGATGTGGCATCATAGAGACATCCCGATCTCCTCTGTGGAGGTCATCGGACTGAATGGAAGATGGGGATGGGATGAAGAAAACGGACTGGCAACCAGCTCTGCAGGGAAATACGGGCATACACTCACAACTAACACCGTGCTTTATCACGCATAACAGAAAGAAAACTAAATGTCAGTACTCTACCCTAGCGATACCTGTGTGAGGCAAAGAAAGAAAAAAGCAAGCAAGCAAACCAGCAAGGGCTTTGGCTTTTGGGAATAATAATTGAACAGCAGCTTGTCTGCACTTTGGAACACCTTGTGCTTCCAGAGCCGGCCCATCCTGCTGGGGAGTGGAGAGGTCCCAGCGCTGCTGTCTGGCAGACCTTGGTTTCTGTGGGCACCAGAAGCGAGGCAGATTGCCTGCTGCTGTGACTTCATGTGTGAGCTCCAGGTTCCCCTGGTTGGAAGGTGCCAGGGAGTGAGGCGGATGAGTGGGCATCAGGCCAGGGGTTTGTGGTTTGCTTTTCAAGTTGGGCTGCTGCTGGGAGAAGGAACGCTTGCGGTCTCGCCAGCTGCTCTGCAATTGTGGCAGCAGCCAGCAGAGATGGGAGGCGGTGGGCCTGCCCCGCTCCAACTTGGACTTTCTGCTTGGAGGGCGTCACTTCTCAGCTTGACCTGAGGTGTGCAGGGGGCTGCGGCTGGGCCATGGTATCTGCAGCTGGGGCCTTTCTCTCTATGGACCCCCTTGTGGGAGCAATTTGGTATCTGCTCCGCGAGGTCTCCCTCCAGAAGGAAGTGAGGACTTCAGATCTAGACTTTCTGTCTTTCCAGGAGGGCTGGTCCTATTTAGAGCTTTGCTCTTTCCCCTAGAGGACTTCTGCAGTGCGCAGATTGACTTGGGGAGACTGAATTGAGGGGAAAAGGCGGGGAGGAAGCAGAGGAGGAAGCTGAGCCTTCTACACCGCACAGCCTGCCTTAAACAACTTTGTTTTCACCAGGGCTATCCCAAGCCTCGCAAAATTCCCAGCCTGGTCTGGGCCAGTTCTCCCAGATATTCATACACATACGTCGGCCAAAGCAATGCTCATTTGGTGCTGTAATGGTTTTTTTTTGCTCTAATGTCTTCCTCAACCAGACTTACATTTCCTTGAGTATGTTTTCCTGGCACCTAGCATGTACCTGGGCGCATATGTAAAAAACCTAAGCTGTTTAAAAAGTCCGTCCCTCTCCTCCATTCTCCTCCCAACTGTCCTGCTTGCTGTGTGGAGCTCTCTGCAACCCTTCCTTAGATGAGTTATGTTCTTTTTTGAGACAGTCTCGCTCTGTCGCCCAGGCTGCAGGCACTCAATAGTTGTCTGTGGAGTGAATGAATGAATGAATGAAGAGCTTTTTGAGATATTAGATATTATGACAACTGAAGTTCAGAGAGGTTAAGTCACTTTCTCAAGGTCATACAGATGACACGTGTTGGGAGGTGATACTTGAGCCCTCCTCTGTCTGCTCAACTCCATGCTATTTCCACCATGTGAGGAACCTCCAGTGGCTGAACCCAGATATCTCGTTGAAGATACATCTCTAAACTGCGATACACAATAATGGGGAAATGGCAGTTAGGGGGAGCTCAAGGAGGGACGATGGTGAAAGCCACAGCCGAGGAGCTGTAGCCCTTCTTTCTGGCAGCTCTGTTGGAACTCTACTCTTCCGAGGTGAACTGGGAAAGTCTATGATTCCAGCAGCTCATGATCTCAAACTGGAAGCCTACTCCCAACCTAGAGATCAGATCTTTACAAATCACGTTGCCTAGAAATTGTCTGTTTGCTTGAGGCGGTCAAGAATGACCCCGGGCAGGTAGGACCCTGGCTGTAACACCCTTGAACCCTACCTGCAGGTGCCGAGGCAGAGCCCGAGGCGGGCAGGCAGAGTTGGGCACAGCACGTTCTGGCTGTGTAAGGTTTGGTGTTAAACAGGTTTACATTTTCCGGAAGGTCAATCCAGCTTGGGCTTCCCCTCTGAATCAAACTCATTAAGAAGAAGAATGGAAAAAAAAAAAAAAAAAGCCTTACACAGCTTCCTAAGTATTGGCTGGTTCAGCAGAAACAAGCTGTTAGGACTGGCCAAGACAAAGAGGTTACTAGAAGTCGACAAGCAGGGTTTCCCAATTGAACAGATCCTTAGAAGAAAGAAAGAAGTCTAGATTAACCAGAGTTATTCAAGGGTCTGCAGTACTCCAGCAATTCACTCACGATATCCTCATTATTCTGTGTTTTTTTTGTGCTACAGACAAAAATAAAATCAAAGGAAAGCCCAGACGGGAGCAATTTTTTATGCTTTTCATTTTTTCATCAGCAAACCTAAGCTGTTTAAAAAGTCCGTCCCTCTCCTCCATTCTCCTCCCAACTGTCCTGCTTGCTATGTGGAGCTCTCTGCAACCCTTCCTTAGATGAGTTATGTTCTTTTTTGAGACAGTCTCGCTCTGTCGCCCAGGCTGCAGTACAGTGGGGCGATCTTGGCTCATTGCAACCTCTGCCTTCTGGGTTTAAGCAATTCTCCTGCCTCAGCCTCCCGAATAGCTCAGACTACAGGTGCCCGCCACCATGTCCAACTAATTTTTGTATTTTTAGTAGAGACGGGGTTTCACCATGTTGGCCAGACTGGTCTCAAACTCCTGACCTCAGGTGATCCACCTACCTCAGCCTCCCAAAGCGCTGGGATTACAGGCGTGAGCCACTGCACCTGGCCCCAGTTATGTTCTTAATGCATCAATCTATGAGGCCACTATACACAGACATACGGAGGAGTCTGTGAAATTAGGAGTGGGTCTCAACAAGTGATTAGATATTCTGCTCTGGTGACTTTTATCCATTCAACAACCACGTGTTGAGTATCTACCATGGACCCAACACTGTCAGGCACTGAGGATACAGCAGTGTATCCTGTACATTCTTATGAAGGGGAGAGGTGGGCAAATAAATAAGAAATAAATAAGAAAACTACATGGTACATACAGTAAGTTAGAGGATAACAGGTTTGAAGCACAAATGTGAACCAGGGAAGGACAGGACAGGGTTTCTCGTTGTTAACAAGGTAGACAGGGAAGGCCTTGGTGAAGTGACATGGAGTCAGTATCAGAAAGAAACCAGGGACAAAGCTGGGCAGGTATGTGAGGGAAAAGCATGACTGCAGATACAGAAGTCAGGGGCATCATTTGTGTGTCTGTGTTTGCTGTACAAGTGTAGAAAATGCCAAAATAAACATCAAAGGACAATGGAATATTATGCAGCCCTAAAAAAGGAATGCAGTACTAATGCGTGCTGCAACAGGGATGAACCTTGCAAACGTTTGCTAAGTGAAAGAAGCCAGACCTGAATGGCCACATACTATAAGGTTCTATTTCTAGGAAATGTCCAGAATAGGCAAATCCATAGGGACAGAGAGTAGATGAGTGGGTGCCTTGGGCTTTGGGGGATGGGGAGAAATGGACAGTGACAAGGTGCTCCTCTTGTGACCTTCTACTCTTTTGCCTACTGAATCCTAGTCTGGATTAATCACAGATCACAAGACAGTCTTTGATTAAAACTCAATGAAACTCTGGCTAGGCCTGGTGGCTCATGCCTGTAATCCCAGAAATTTGGGAGGCTTAGGTGGGCAGATCACTTGAGGTCAGGAGTTAGAGACCAGCCTGGCCAACATGGTGAAACCCCATCTCTACTAAAAATACAAAAATTAGCCAGGCATGGTGGCAGGCACCTGTAGTCCCAGCTACTCAGGAGGCTGAGGCAGGAGAATTGCTTGAATCCAGGAGGCAGAGATTGCAGTGAGCCGAGATTGCGCCACTGCACTCCAGCCTGGGTGATAGAGTGAAACTCTGTCTCAAGAAGAAAAGAACTCAATAAGACTCATTATTTAAAAGGAGCTAGCAGTTCAGGATAAAACAGAGGATCCCTAATTTTTAGTGGCATCCCTTGTCCATGAAAAGCTCCCCCACCCTTGTCAGATGGCTCTCCCACTAGGGCTATCTTCTCACATCTGTTCTGGGGGTCACTACAGAGGGCAACTCACTTCTTCCGGCCTGTCAGCACCAGGGCAGCTGGGGCAGCGGCGCCTCAGGGTGCTGTTCTTCTCCCTTGGGGATGGGCAAGCACTCTCTCACGGATCTGGCCAGCAATCCATTTTTTAAATGGGTTTTCAAACCTTAAACATAAACTCTATTATGTACTTAAAAATACACATGTGCATGCCTAAAAATACACACACACATATAGAGGAAATTCACTCTACTGTGACTTCTAATGCTCATTAAAGGTAGGGCTGGGGTTTGGTTTCCAGTCAAACGTGAGGACCGGGAGAGGCTGCAGGGCAGAGTTCCTCTGGCTCTTGACCTTCCTGTTCAAAGGCCAGAGAAGAGACACCCAAGACAAGGCTGTGCTCACTCCAGGGGGTACAGGGACCCCATGCAATGCAGCAGATGCCGGTGTATACCTTCCAGAAAGATTATAAGCATTGGTGAAGAGATCTGCAAAATGCCATGCAGCCAGCAGAAACACCTGTTGCAAAAGCTAGAGAGAAATAATTGGGTGCTTGGATGAACTATTTCACTGGCCGGGGCTTTTTTTTTTTTTTTTTTTTCCTGACTTGGGGTCTTGTTCTGTTGCCCAGGCTGGAGTGCAGTGATGCGATCACAGCTCACTGCAGCCTTGAATCCATGGGCTCAAGCAATCCCCCACCTCTGCCTCACAAGTAGCTGGGACTACAAGCATGCACCACCATACTCAGCTAATTACAAACATTTTCTCTTTTTTTGTAGAGTCGAGGGTCTCTCTGTGTTGTCCAGGCTGGTCTTGAACTCCTTGCCTCAAGCAATCGTCCTGCCTCAATTTCCCACAATGTTGAGATGACAGGCATGAGCCACTGTGGCCGGCCTCACTGGGGCTCTTTGAAGTCTCCCCAGTCACTGGTTTGATTCTCACCTCCACAGGTTTGTCATGAATTGTGCTGTCTGTGAGTAACTTCACTGCTGCCTAACTAGAGTCCCAGGATAACTGGAAGTCCCGGCTGACACTTTATGATGAGCAGTGTCACTAGAGAGGGCCATGAGCAGACCATTCCATAGGAGAGGTTTTGTAAAAAGCAAGGGGCCAAGAGCTGGTTAGCTAGGTCACCATGCTGGTTAGCTAGGTCTCTATGCTGGTTAGCTAGGTCTCCATGCTGGTTAGCTAGGTCACCATGCTGGTTAGCTAGGTCTCCATGCTGGTTAGATAGGTTTTTATGTTGGTTAGCTAGGTCACCATGCTGGTTAGCTACATCCCTATGCTGGTTATCTAGGTCACCATGCTGGTTAGCTAGGTCTCCATGCTGGTTAGCTAGGTCACCATGCTGGTTAGCTAGGTCTCCACGCTGGTTAGACAGATCTCCATGCTGGTTAGCTAGGTCCCTATGTTGGTTAGCTAGGTCTCCATGCTGGTTAGATAGGTTTTTATGTTGGTTAGCTAGGTCACCATGCTGGTTAGCTAGGTCTCCATGCTGGTTAGACAGATCTCCATGCTGGTTAGCTAGGTCCCTATGTTGGTTAGCTAGGTCTCCATGCTGGTTAGCTAGGTCACCATGCTGGTTAGCTAGGTCACCATGCTGGTTAGCTAGGTCTCCATGCTGGTTAGATAGGTTTTTATGTTGGTTAGCTAGGTCCCTATGTTGGTTAGCTAGGTCACCATGCTGGTTAGCTACATCCCTATGCTGGTTAGCTAGGTCACCATGCTGGTTAGCTAGGTCTCCATGCTGGTTAGATAGGTTTTTATGTTGGTTAGCTAGGTCACCATGCTGGTTAGCTAGGTCTCCATGCTGGTTAGCTAGGTCACCATGCTGGTTAGCTAGGTCTCCATGCTGGTTAGACGGATCTCCATGCTGGTTAGCTACATCCCTATGCTGGTTAGCTAGGTCACCATGCTGGTTAGCTAGGTCTCCATGCTGGTTAGACAGATCTCCATGCTGGTTAGCTAGGTCCCTATGTTGGTTAGGTAGGTCTCCATGCTGGTTAGATAGGTTTTTATGCTGGTTAGCTAGGTCACCATGCTGGTTAGCTAGGTCACCAGGTGCCTTTGTTTGCCAGTAACAGCCCTGGTTTGCTTGCTATCACGGGGATAATTATTCACTAATGCCCCTTTTCATTTGTGGTGCTATCTTGGTTTGGATATTTAAACCCTATGGTTACTAAAAGACGAATAACTTTGATTCCACTTTCATGAGTGTTCAAACTCATGGAAACAGAAAGTAGAAAGATGGTTCCCGCAGATGAGGGAGAGGAAACAGGGGTTGTTGTTTCACAGGTAAAGTCTCAGCTTTGCAAGATGACAAGAGTTCTGAAGATCTATTGCACAATGATGGGAATACACCTTACTGAAGTGGCCACTGAAGAATGGTTACAATGGCAGATTTTATGTTGTGTGCATTTTATCACAATTTGAAAAAAATCTTCTGGTTAGATGACCCCGAAAATCCCTTACCCACACAATTGGGGCATAAAATGTTTAGGAGGGTGGAAACTGAGAGGTCATTTTTAGAGAGGTTCTTGAGAGGGAGATGTTCTGTGAACTGTCTGCTACCCACAGGGGGAAGGTGGAGGATGGACTGTTCTCCTTGAACCTGGGAAGACAGGGTTCATTAGGGTTACCTGGAGAGTTTAATAGGTGTCCCCTGACATCAGATGAACTGAAGCGGGCATGGAGCTCAGATGGGAGAACGGAGAGATTTAACTTTACAGCAAGTTTGAAGCTCTGATTGTCATAAAGAACTGGACACTCTAATTTCTTAAGAAAAGCTTATTTTGCTATTTAAAATGACTGGTTGACTTTGTAATACCCAGGAGTGATCAGAAAAGTCATCAGACCGCCTGTGTTTTTATCGAGAGACAAGGGAAGAACACGTTCAAAGGAACAGTGGGAGATAAAAGAGGTTTGTCTTCTGAGTCCCAGGTGGTCGGTGCTCTTATTATACTAGCAAATCTGTTTTTCAGCCAGAGAAACCAGATCTGTTCCTAAGTCACTACTGGTTCATGGCTTCTTTTGGAGTGAACGAGGCTATTGGATGCTCCTCTGCAGTGGTTTGGGATCCAACCATAGCATTTGGTTTTGATTTGCTTCTTCAAATTGCATCCAAGGTCAACGGGGCTCCCCGAGTAGTGGGAATCTGCATCTGTGGAGTTATTTAGAAGCCAGCCTGTCTCAGGGCGGCTGCTACGTCATCTGACTGGGTGTTTATTTGCATGTTATAAATACCAAGTGTTGTGTTTGACTCCTACTGTCCACACAATCAACGTGGCTGTTTATATGACCTTTCTTAGTGCTGGTCCACGTGCCTTTTCGGGGGCAGGAAGAACAGCAAGTCGAGGAGACCAGGCCTTGTGTGGGAAGCAGATGAATCCTGGGAGACCACATGTCCCCAAAGACATATCAGCTGCAGCAGAAACACTGCTTTCAGTTATTTAATTAGATCTAGCTTGAGCATTGGCTCCACAGAAGCCAAAGACAGACGCGGGGTTACCTACTTAGAAATTGGCATTTTTCCCTCCTACCACTTCTGGAAAACTGTTGCTTTTCATCCTTTCTTTTATTCATGACTCCCCTCTGGCTTTAAAATGAGCTTGCTTTATTTACCTTGTTTTATTTCTCTTTGTTTCTAGTTTTAAGATTCCTTCAACCTCAGGATTCCTGATCATCTCATCAACCAACTTAAGAAAACTGAGGCCCAGGGAAGTGACTCACAATTGTGTAGAATTGTGAGGTGTCTTGACTACTTGGTCAGATATCCTGCAGATAATGGCAGGGGCAGGGGGCAGGGGGCAGGGGGCAGGGGCAGGGGCAGGGGCAGGGGGCAGGGGCAGGGAGCAGGGGGCAGGGGCAGGGGGCAGGGGGCAGGGGGCAGGGGCAGGGGCAGGGGGCAGGGGGCACCCCAAGGGTATGTCAGGCCTGGAGACTGACCTCAGGGACAACTTGGGGAAATTCTTGGAGCTTGAATGTACCCCTTCCAGGAGGTGCCTCCAAGCAAGTCACCCTGGGAGAGATTTAGACCTGCCCCTCTTTAGGGGATACTTACATTCCTCCCCTCCTGTAACTTCCCAGATTAATTACTCTCATGCAATAGCTGCCCTCTAAGAATTATTCACCTGGACGGGGCAATGCTTTTTTTTTTTTCTTTTCTTTCTGTTCCTAGACAGGTCAACCTTCCTCAAAGGTGACAGTGTGACACCAGCATGGGCTTCAAGAAGAAGATACAGGCTGGTGCCCTTGGAAGCTTGGCTTACTCAGACCAGACTCAGGATGGCCTTCCCAGGACCCTGTGGGAACCCAGGAATGCTGGCTTCCCAGATCCAGTGACCAAGAAAAAAATTAACCCTCTTCACAAAGAGGTGTTGTTTGCTTTTCAAGGCCATGCCGCCTCTTGTTTTCAGCATAAGCGACTGTAACAATATTTGCGACGTCAAGGCCAATGCCACTTCTGTCCTGGGGACCGAGAAACTCTGTGAGATGGATAAACGTACTCGAGATGGATAAAATTAGACTACATCCATTCTGTGTCTCTTAGTCCTCACTTCACAGGTATAAAAAGAGAGGCACAGAGAGGTTTAATAAATTGCTAATCATGACTTTCTAAAATATACTGGAAGTGAGTTAGTGCCAACATTCTTTGGTCAAGAAAATTCTTCTTTGGGGGCCTGGGCAACACGGCAAAACCCTGTCTCTGCAAAAAAATACAAAAATTAGCTAAGTGTGTTGGCACACGCCTATAGCCTCAGCTACTAGGGAGGCTGAGGTGGGAGGATTGCTTGGGCCTGGGAGGTCAAGGCTGCAATGAGGTGTGACTGCACCACTGCATTCCAGCCTGGGAGACAGAGTGAGACCCTGTCCCAAAAAAAAAAAAAAAAAAAAAAAAAAAGAAAATTCTGCTTTGGGCCTTGGAGGGGATATGGAGGTCATGAATTTACAAAACGTCTCTCTCTTTTTGTTTAAAAGTGTAACCGCTCTAGGAAATAATTTGATTTTAACTCAGACTAAAATGTCTTCATAACAACAAAACAACGAAGCAGGATCCCATAGAAAGGTCCTCGTTAACTGCCTGTGTTCAGAGCAGTGGGCCTTCACCTTCACTGCCTGTGCTCAAGTCACCCTCAGAGCTTGTGGAATTAGACTGCAGAGTGCCATCCTCAGAGTTTCTGAGCTCATAAGTCTCAGGCGGGGATCCTTAGTTTGCATTTCTTTCTTTCTTTTCTTGAGATGGAGTCTTGCTATGTTGCCCAGGCTGGAGTGTAGTGGCATGATCTTGGCTCACTGCAGCCTCAACCTCCTCAAGGCTCTGGAGTAGCTGAGACTACTCCTTTGTACTTTTGTATTTTGTATGTGTATTATGTGCAGAGATGAGGTCTCGTTATGTTGCCTAGGCTGGTCTCCAACTCCTATCATCCTCCTGCCTCAGCCTTCCAAAGTGCTGGAATTACAGGTGTGAGCCACCTAGCCTGGCCATTAGCTTGTTTTTTTATTTTTATTTTTTTTGAGACAGGGTCCCACTCTGTCACCCAGGCTGGAGTGCAGTGGCACGATCTTGGCTCACTGCAACCTCTGCCTCCCAGGTTCAAGTGATTCTCCTGCCTCAGCCTCCCTAGTAGCTGGGATGACAGGCACATGTCACCACGCTCATCTAATTTTGTATTTTTAGTACAGTTGGGGCTTTGCTATGTTGGCCAGCCTGGTCTCGAATTCCTAACCTCAAGTGATCCACCTGCCTCAGCCTCCCAGAGTGCTGGGATTACATGTGTGAGCCACCTCACCTGGCCAGAGTTTGCATTTCTAACGCATTTTCACATGATGAAGATGCCGCTGGTCCAAGGACCACACTGAGAACCACTGCTGTGGAAGATACCAGGCAGCACTGACCAGCCTCTTTCTCCCTGCGGGATTGAAGGACGTTCGCCCTCTCCTGGAATTTGTCTCACTACAGAGAACCACTTTGCCCAAGGTCGACACCCTCTCGCCAAGGGGGTCACTTGGATCTAATGATTGGTTAACGCTGAGGGGTAAGGCTTGGCCCCCAGCCTCAACAGCGATGGCGATGGCACCAAGGGTTGTTCTAGCTTCAGAGTGTCGTCTAGGTTGAGGGATGCCATGTTGGCACTGCATCACAGCTCAGCTTCTCTCTCTGCCTGGTTCTGCTTCCTTTACTTTCCCATTTGTTGTTAGTCCCAGAGCACACCCCAGTAAACTTCCTGCATGCGAGTCCATCTCAGACTGCTTCCCAGGGAATCATATGTACAACACTTAGGAGTAGAGAGTCACCGAAATGGCCCTAGCTCTGAGAGACCCCTCCTGACCATCCATCACCCCTCCCACTCTTCCTTACTCTGATTTATTGTCTTCATAGCATTCAACTCTCGGGTCTACGGCCATACCACCCTGAATGCACCTGATCTTGTCTGATTTCGGAAGCGAAGCAGGATCGGGCCTGGTTAGTACTTGGATGATAGAATTTAGCGCTCAAACACTATTGCTGTTGATTTCTTTAATAAATAAATTTGACCAGCTTCCCCACTAGATTATAAGCTCTGTGCATGCAGGGACCTAGTCTCTCTTGTTCACTCTCTACAGTATCTACAGAGCCAAGAGCAGGACCTGGTACCCAACAGGCACTCAGACAACATTTACTGAACAAGTGAATGAACTTCCAGGCAGGAAGAGTCATGCACCCTCACCAACAGCTCCTAGAGTTTTAGAGAACTGGGAAGTCTAGGAATACAGAGGATGCTTTCAAAAGTGTTGTCTGTAATTGAAAATGCCTTATGTTTGTTTAGTACTTTAGTTTTATTTTTTAAAGCAGTTCCTTCAATATTGATAGCAACCCATATTATCATAAACACCCCTGTGGTGGGCAGGATAGGGGGCTGCTTTGAAGCACTGGGAAAAGAGAAATCGGCCTTGGTGCACTGAGTCCCTTGCTCAGCCAGGCCCACAAGGAAGTGCTGGTATCCTGCCTCCTGGACTCATGGTCCTGTCTCTGTATCATCAGCAGAGGCAAACTCAAGTCAGTTTCCACTGAAACTCACTGAGTCTGACTTTCTCCCAGGAAAACTCATATGGGGGCCATTTTATCGGAGATAATTTCATATTCAACACCCTGTACTGAAGTTCTCAGTGCTAGCTCAGGGCTTTCAGGTGATTACCATTCTTTTTTTTTTTTTTTTTTTTGAGATGGTGTCTTGCTGTCGCCCAGGCTGGAGTGCAGTGGCATGATCTCGGCTCACTGCAACCTCTGCCTCCTGGTTCAAGCAATTCTCGTGTCTCAGCCTCCTGAGTGGCCGGAATTACAGGCGTATATCACCACGCCCAGCTAATTTTTGTATTTTTTAGTAGAGACAGGGTTTTGTCATGTTGGCCAGGCTGGTCTTGAATTCCTGACCTTAAGTGATCCATCCGTCTCAGTCTCCTAAAATGCTAGGATTACAGGCGTGAGCCACTACACCCAGCCAATGACCGTTCTTAAGAGTTTGGGATTACTCTTCCAAATGGAGATGATTCAGCCACGTCTGATATTGGTGATTTGAGAAGGGGGATGTCTAGGACTGATGCTTTGAGAAGAGGATCTCAATTTTCTTAGAATATGATTCTTTTTTTCTCTGGAGAGTTATTTTTTTATTTTTATTTTTTTTTGAGACGGAGTCTCGCTCTGTCGCCCAGGCTGGAGGGCAGTGGCCGGATCTCGGCTCACTGCAAGCTCCGCCTCCCGGGTTCACGCCATTCTCCTGCCTCAGCCTCCCCAGTAGCTGGGACTACAGGCGCCCACCACCACGCCCGGCTAGTTTTTTGTATTTTTTTAGTAGAGACGGGGTTTCACTGTGTTAGCCAGGATGGTCTCGATCTCCTGACCTCGTGATCCACCCATCTCGGCCTCCCAAAGTGCTGGGATTACAGGCTTGAGCCACCGCGCCCGGCCCTCTGGAGAGTTATTTTTAAGGAGCAGATTCTGGGAACTCGCCATGCCCTCCACCTCGTACTCCCAAATTTCCCCATCTCTGCACCCGCCCCGCCGCCCACAAGTAGCCCTGGTCTTCAGCTTTGGGGCCAGTCCCTCTAGATGCCCAAGGCCAGGGCCTGTCACCCACAGGCATCCAAAGCTTCCAGGTCCACTCAGTGCTGTGCTGCGATCTGAAGGACTGATAACATACCAGAAGGCCCTTTGGTAGTACCCCGTGAATGAGTAAGTGGCAGCTACGAAATGCTAAGAATGCTGAGTGCATTAAGTGAAGTCTTTCTCCCAGGTGTGCGCAGGGTGTGGTTTCCAACGGGAATGCAGATGCTGGAATGAGGGAGGCAGTCACCCAGGCTGGCCAAGTCAGAGGCCCAGCAAGGAGAAAGCAAGTCAGGCAGACGCTGACAGGAGAGAACCATAAATCCGCTGCACACTAGGCAGAACGTTCGCCGCACCACATAATTTAGCAGGGCAATGCCGCCGGGAGTCCACACCAAGTTAATGGAATAGTTCCTGTAAATATTATTTTCCTTTCCTGTCTCATCATCTCATTTCATTCAAAAATCTTTACTAATCCGGGGGAGTGAAGTAATGCATCAATTCCCAGAACCAATGCCCCTGCTTCGGAAATACCCTTAGAAATCACAGGAAGCCACATTGGCTGCTTGGGGACAGGGGGCAGGCTATTTACTCTGGTTCCTTCTCCTAATGTCTCAGAGGGGACCCCATAGTGCTCCTAATTGTGCATCTAAGTGTACATAAAAGCCCCCCTAATTGCACATCAAATAAATAAGTAAATGCTGTCTGCTGAATATGTAACAAGGACTGACGTTGCTATTTCTTCCCAGGGGGGAGATGTCATTAAATCTGGGCTGCATTTCTAAGTGATGATTTATAGATATTGAATATTCTTTACAAGGGAGGGGTTTTTGGAGTCACGTGCTTCGCAATATTTGCTGTCTAATGCTTAAAGCCTCAGATACAGCCTGCTGGAGGACTCTTTATTCTAACTCTTAGTGTCCATTTGGAAAGTCTTTTCTGCTTTCATGTGTAATGGCTCCCGATGATCAGATGGCTGGTTTGTCTGCAGGTCTGAGGACTGTGCAACCCCCTTGCCTCCCCAAGCCTCAGTTACTGATGCTGCAAACAAGGGCAGATTGTCTCAGAGATTAGAGCTCTCAGGCTTTCTCGGGCTTCAATCAATCTAAGGAATGTAACGACTCCTCCCCTAAAGAGGGAGCCGGATGTGAGACAGATTTTGTCCAGACTACTTATGTCTGCCCCGTGGGACCCCGATTCTGCAAGATTTAATAAACAATGCCTCAATAGATAGCATTTAATTTTCATTCAAACATTTCCAGGGAAGAAAGAGGTAAAACTCTTGCTTGTACCAGCACAACTGCCCGAAACCCGTGGGATACCTAGTCTGAGACATTTTGCTATTGATGGTCATTTCACACAGCTGGCAGTTTTTTCCTTTTTGATGGCCTACCTCTCTTTACTCAACCATAAATGCAAACTCAGATGAAACTTGGGATTTACCTCCAGTGCCTAAATGCCAACCTGACCCTGTCTCATTGTCTCCTGAGGTCAGTAGGACCGTCATTTGTGAAATACGGAGCCTCTCATCTCAGCAGCGCTTCTTTCTGTTCCCACACATATTCACATGCTAAAATGGAATGCAGTAACTAGCATAAAATAGGGTAAAACAATTGCTGCAAGATTTGTTTTTTTGGCTGGGTGCGGTGGCTCACGTCTGTAATCCCATCACTTTGGGAGGCCGAGGTGGGTGGATCATTTGAGGTCAGGAGTCTGAGAACAGCCTGATCAACATGGTGAAACCCTGTCTCTATTAAAAATACAAAAAAAAAAAAAAAAAAATTAGCCAGGCATGGTGACACACGCCTGTAGTCCCAGATACTCGGGAGGCTGAGGCAGGAGAATTGCTTTTTTTTTTTTTTTTTTTTGAGACGGAGTCTCGCTCTGTAGCCCGGGCTGGAGTGCAGTGGCCAGATCTCAGCTCACTGCAAGCTCCGCCTCCCGGTTTTACGCCATTCTCCTGCCTCAGCCTCCTGAGTAGCTGGGACTACAGGCGCCGCCACCTCGCCCGGCTAGATTTTTTTTTGTATTTTTTTAGTAGAGACGGGGTTTCACCGTGTTAGCCAGGATGGTCTCGATCTCCTGACCTCGTGATCCGCCCGTCTCGGCCTCCCAAAGTGCTGGGATTACAGGCTTGAGCCACCGCGCCCGGCCGAGAATTGCTTAAACTCGGGAGGCAGAGGTTGCAGTGAGCCAAGAGCGTGCCACTGCACCCCAGCCTGGAAGACAGAGCGAGACTCCATCTCAAAAAAAAAAAAAAAAAGGTGTTTTTGTTTTTTTTTTTTGCTACTGTGACTTTTCTACTTCTATCACCATTGCTGAGCCAAGACAGACATGTAACATCCCGTCAGCACTGTACTTGGATGCTACATCCACAACTATGCAGAAAGACTTCCAACCGTAGCCATGGCAAAGGAGGAGAGCTACAAAGCGCTCAAAGGGATGTCCCCAAGTGTCACGTGGCGTTTGAGTATGAACAGAAGCTCAGAAGTGGGGAGGAAGGCAAAGAGGGAGGGAGAAACATCACTGTGTGAAGGACTGAAGTAGATTTACTGAGAGCTGATGAGGGGATACTGAATGTCCTATAAAAAATTCTACATCTTGGCTGGGCGCAGTGGCTCAGGCCTATAATCCCAGCACTTTGGGAGGCCAAGGTGGGGGGGAATCCCCTGAGGTGAGGAGTTCAAGACCAGCCTGGCTAACATGGTGAAACCCCATCTCTACTAAAAATACCAAAATTAGCTGGGTGTGGTGGCACACACCTGTAATCCCAGTTACTCGGGAGGCTGAGGCACGAGAATTGTTTGAACCCGAGAGGTGGAGCTTGTAGTGAGCCGAGATCGCACCATTGCACTCCAGCCTGGGTGACAGACTGAGACTTCATCTCAAAAATATATATATATATATATATATTCTACATCCTATCCTTAGATTTAGGATTCTGCCTGACCTCTTAAAAAGAACTTATATATCCAAGCAAGGGCTGATATTCTGGGGGATGTGCATGCATTGTAGATTCTGATTTTTCTGAGTCTTGTTTGCTGCTTTTTAAAGAGTGTTCTGGGAGCTGTTCTTCCATACATGTTGTTCCAAAATACTAGCGAAGTTGGCCTTCAGAAGTTCAACATCTGTGAACTCTTCTGAACATGCACAAAAGCCGAAATCCAGTCTGCAGGGTGTCCCCACATGTTTAGCTGTTCCTGACACGTGTACCCTGCAGGCAATGAAGCTGTGATTTTTGATTTTTTGACAAACTCCAGCAGCTTGCATTGACGGCTGTGCTTCCGAAGGCCAGGAGGCTGTCTCTTTAGAAGTTCCGGGTAGCAGAGTGTGGGGGTTAAATGTCCTCTGCTCTCGGAGCCACCGGTGAGGTCCCTTGCATTTTACTCCACCCCTCAAGAGCCTCTAAGCTCCAGAGTAGTGATTAAGTGACTGAGGGCAGACTCTGAAACTAGGATGGCAAACTGCTTGCAACTGGAGAATGAGGGATAGGCTACTGTTGTGCTCCTTTCTGGACAGTCATCAGCTACTCTTTCACAGTGACTTTTTTGTTTGTTTGGGCTTTTTTGTGGGGGATGAGGGGTAGGTCACATGGAAACACTTAAGTGGATTCTCAAGGCGGCTGCTAAGCCCCTGTGGGTGTGCCGACGGGTTGACGATGCTGTTGGAGCTGTGCAGGCAGTGGACGCCTCTGGGTTCTGCAAAGGAGAGGGAGCAGACTCACCCCTGCCACTGCCTCTACTTAAACACGGGCTCTTCTTGCGTTGGTGCAACGTGACAGAGCTGCTGGAACTGGGTCAGAGTGTCAGGGAGGGCCTCTGTCTGCCGCGGGGTGGGAGCAGCTGCCTGGGCTGGAGATACAGCTGTTGTTGCAGAAGCCTCCAGGTGCACAGTGCTGAGTGCCACTCCCTTGCCTGAGTATCCCTGGAGGCTTGAGGTAGCAGAGATGTGCCAGGCACCAGAGCCAGGAGGGAGTGGCATCCCCTGGAGTGCCGCCCCTCCCAGATGGCTCACCCAGTCATGAGGCCCGTGCATGGGACCTCCCCTGCCCTCGGTGTACAGGGACACTGCTGGCCACACCAGTGAGCCTGGCTGACCTTCCCCACATCTGAGTTTTCAAAGCACAGAGGGCTGCCAGTGGTGGTCCTTCTCTCCAGGCATACATCAGAATCCCTGCCGGGGCTTCTTCTGGGCTCAGTGGCCTGGTCGGAGGTGCAGGTCAGTAGGCCTGCAGGGGGCTGTGGCATCTAGACATCCCAGTGACTTCAGAGGAGTTCCTGATGTACAGTGGAGGTTAAGAGCCACTGGCCCGGAGGCACTGAAGACAGACTTTTGGCTTAGGTGTGGACTTGCATCGATATGCATTCACATGTGTGTGTATCTTTTTAGATTCTGAGATCTGGGATCAGGGTGTGGGCTTTCTGTAGTCTCAGAAACTAACGGGTCCCTTAAACATAACAGAGATGGCCTTTTTATCACGGTGATGAGGTTGGCAATGCAAGAAAAAGAAATAGGTGCTCTGTTTAGGTCTTCTTGTAGCTGAGACTTCTTAACAATGGCTCCAGTGAGTCCACGGCCTTGCCTTTAAGTTCCATCTGACATCTTAGCGGGGTGGGGTGGCATCCCTAGAAGCTAAGTTGACCAAGCTGTTTTCCTTTCCCTCAAAGGCTTTTCAAAGGCCCCCCCCTTTTTTTTTTGGAGACAGAGTCTCTTTCTGTTGCCCACGTTGGAGTGCAGTGGCACAGTCTCAGCTCACTGCAACCTTTGCCTCCCGGGTTCAAGTGATTCCCCTGCCTCAGCCTCCTGAGTAGCTGGGATTATAGATGCCCCCCCAGCAGGCCCGGCTAATTTTTGTATTTTTAGTAGAGATGGGGTTTCATCATGTTGGCCAACTGGTCTTGAACTCCTGACCTCAGGTGATCCGTCTGCCTTGGCCTCCCAAAGTGCTGGGATTACAGGCGTGAGCCACTTTGCCCAGTCAAATGCCTGTTCTTAATTTTATACTCAGATTGTACATTCATTTCTTAAGGAGGGCCCCAAATTATGTAAGCTTCAGGGCCCGTGCAACGGAAGCTGCCTCTGCATCTCACCGTGATCGTCGTGATAGGGAAATGAACTCTTCAATCCTAGCTCCTGGTGTGCCAACTGCCAATCTAACCTCCTCCCTCTGTCCAGTCTCTGGTTCAGTGATGCTTTGGAAATTCTTGCTACTCCTGAGATCCAACAGAATGCCCAACGGCCTACTAGTCACAGCCACCTGGATGTCCCATCAAGCCTGCAGCGTTGCGTGTCCTAAGCTGCACTCATCCCTCATCTGTCACTCCCAGACCTCCTCTTCTCTCAGCGTCCACACTCTGGTGGATCCTGAAGCCTGGAAGTCATTCTGCATTTCCCTCCTCCTCTCTTGGCCTCCCGCTTCCGCCTACAGGTGGTCAGTAACACACACCTTCTCAAAATCTTGATTCCCCTTCTCCATCCTCAAGCCCTGCCAGGTGTGACCTGCCCTACCCTCATCATGTCCTGGTTTCTCAGTCTTGTCCTGGGTTTTTCCTATCCATCCTCCAAGCAGTTTCCAGAGGGTGCTTCTACAACAATGGAAATCGGACACTATACTCCTCAGCTTCATACAGACCGCAGCCACCACTCTACCTAGAGAGGAGGAAGTCCTCTTCGCAGAGCCTCCAAGCCTCCAGGAGCCTGCGAGCCCCAACCTCCTTGCCAACTCCTCTCTTCTCACTTGATGTTCCAGAATGAAGGGCGCTGTGTCCCCTACCCCTGTCACTGGGATTTCAGGCACACTGGCCTCTCCTGCACGCCTCCCCACCCCATTCCTCCATCTGCAAAACTCTTTGCATCCTTGAAGACCCCACTCACTCTCTGCCTCCTCTGTGAGGACTTCTCTTCTCCTTATGCCTACTTGACGACTGTCTTCCTGAATCATCCCTGACCCTCACACAGAGTTCTATTACACCACTCAGACACTGGCTCAATTATCACACATCTTGGAGGACAGGATTTATGTCTCATCTCAGTGCCCAGTGATGGACTTGGCACCTAAGAGGTATGCAATAACTGTTCTGTTTTTGTTTTGTTTTTGTTTTTTTTGAGACGGAGTCTGGCTCTGTCACCCAGGCTGGAGTTCAATGGCATGATCTCGGCTCACTACAACCTCTGCCTCCCAGGTTCAAGTGATTCTCCTGTCTCTGCCTCCCCAGTAGCTGGGATTACAGGCATGTGCCACCATGGCAGGCTAATTTTGTATTTTTAGTAGAAATGGGGTTTCACCATTTTGGCCAGGCTGGTCTCAAACTCCTGACCTCAAGTGTTCCACCTGCCTCGGCCTCCAAAAGCACTGGGATTACAGGCATGAGCCACTGTGCCTGGCCGCAATAACTGTTTTTTTGAGCGAATGAATGAATGATGGCTCTGACAGCTTGGTAGTCTGTCCTTAAATTAGGAATGGGCTGGAAAATTCTGACTTCTTCCTCAAAGGCCACAGAAACCCAAGTGATTTTCAATAACAACCCAGTCTGGGTTAGAGCCAATGGCCTGAAAAACTATATTGACCTTTTAACATTTGTAATTCATGGACCTGGATAAGTTCCATTCATTATTGTAAATTCTCTTATTCGATGCCTGATTTTTCATGCCTTTGGCTTCTTACTTTTCCTTATCTTGAAGCCTGTTTTAGCATCTTACAATAATAGTTAGAATTGATTGAGCCCCAAATATGCAACCTTTCCTGTGTTTTACACACATCAAGTGCTAGCTCATCACCTCTTCACTCTTCATTAGAACCTCAATCAGAGAAATAAAGAAAGCTTAAAAATTTTAATAAATAGAACCAAACAAGTATGAATGCTTGTTAGCATGTCTTCTAAAAATCTTAGAGGGAGAAGAGATTTCAACCACTGGATTTTAATGATCTCTGCTGTAGATCTCAATGATGCACATTGGCCTTGGTCTTCTGCCACTATGGGCGAGAGAGAGCTCAATGTATTGCAGCCAGAATTTTGTTAAAGGCTTTAGGGAGTATTCTTGACTTTTGCAAGCAGCAAAAACAGTCAGGCAGGTTGAAAAGAGAAAAGTCAGGCCAGGTGTGGTGGCTCATACCTATAATCCCAGCACTTTGGGAGACTGAGGAGGGCAGATCACTTGAGGTCAGGAGTTTGAGACAGGCCTGGCCAACATGGTGAAACCCCATCTCTACTAAAAATACAAAAATCAGCCAGGCATGGTGGCAGGTGCCTGTAATCCAGCTACTGGGGAAGCTGAGGCAGGAGAATCACTTGAACCCGGGAAGCAAAGGTTGCAGTGAGCCAAGAGCCTGCCACTGCACTCCAGCCTGGGAGACAGAGCGAGACAAACAAACAAACAAACAAAACAAAAAGAGAATGGTCGTTCTAAAAAGAAAGAGGGAAGAGAGAACTCAGGAAGAAAAGGCACAGAAAATGAAAAAGGCCACGTGGGAAAAAGGCACAGGGAAAACAGGAAGAAAAGAAAGGGAGGAAGAGGTGTAGATTCCACAAGCGAGGAAAACAAAGTCAGAAAAGGTAAGAACAGAGGATCCAGGTAATTTCTTGTTGCATTTAAATGGATAAGGAAAGGCTTTGGAGATAGCTGCAAAACAACACTCCCTCCACCCACTAAAGAGCCAGGTTCTTCCTGAGTTGTTCCCAGTCAGTAATTCCCCCACCATTTGCTCAACATCTTTTCTTAGAACTTAACCACCTTACTGATCAATGGAGTGAAAATCCTCGCAACATGAGAACATTTTTTCTTCTATCAATTTAATAAAGAAGCTGGCCAAGGACAGATGTTAACTGGAGAGCCTACAATCCACTCAGATATGTAGTGTGGGTTTCAATCCTATTCGTGGATAAAACAGCTTGGAAAGCAATCTGGAATGACATAATGGCCCAATATTGCTTTCTCTCTGCTAAAGCAAGTGTGGTTTTCATAGGTTTTTAACTTGTATTTCAGGGTTTGAACTGCATACCGTCTCTCTGTTATTCTCCGCCAGGTGATCTGAATGATAGCACTCGCCTCTAAGATATTTTTCCGTTATAATTTTCCAATTTGTTCAGGTCTGAAAAGTGTGTGTCAATGAAAACAGAGAAAATTCAAATGCTGTATCCCTTTCAAACATTCCATTTTGGGTTTACAAGCACTTTGCAAACCATTCTCTGTTTCTCTTCCTCTTCAGCAAATAACCTTATTTTCTGATCACCTTTATTGAGCCAGAAAATATGTGCTGGATTTCCAGGAACCCCTCTCTCTCTTATTTTTCAGCTTTTTCTTTTTTTGTTTTGAGACAGAGTCTTGCTCTGTCAGCCAGGCTGGAGCGCAGCAGGGCAATCTCAGCTCACTACAACCTCCACCTCCCAGGCTCCAGTGATTTTCATGTCTCAGCCACCCAAGTAGCTGCGATTATAGGCATACACCACCATGCCCAGCTAATTTTTGTATTTTTAGTAGAGACAGGGTTCTATCACGTTGGCCAGGCTGGTTAGAACTCCTGGTCTTAAGCGATCCGCCCGCCTCGGGCTCCCAAAGTGCTGGGATTACAGGCATGAGCCAGCGTGCCCAGCCTTTCAGCTTTTTTTGACCTGCAATCTCTTCTTTCAGCTCTCCCCCCTGCCCTGATTCCTGTCCCAGAAACCTTTGGGAGAACTCTGACTGGTGTTACATCATTTTCCCAAAGAATACGGCCCGAAATTAAGGGACACGACTGTCCCTCAAAAGTCTCTTTGCCTATCTGCTCTGGGGAGAACTGAGCCAGTCGCCTCACCTTAAGTAATTATAACAGCTTAGGTTTCCTCAGAGACAGGGAGAAAAGAATGAAAAACGATTTACCCGGGGAACTCAGATGGGATTGCTGTGGAGTAATTTGTATACACTAAAATTGGCAGGGGATTGGTGAGCCTTTAGGCTGCATGGCCTTAGCCATGTAGAACAGACCTTTACGCCTGTTCCTCTCCAGATCTGAGAGGCGTTAAAGCCACGCAGGAGACCGCCCTTACCTTTCTTGGCTTCACTTTATCATGGTAGTCATACTGGAAGATCCCTTTGTAGCTCAGGCCCAGCCACCATGGTATGCCCTGCTTGTCCTAGGATATCAAAAAACGTTCGGGTGAATATGGGGCTGGAGGAAGTAAACACACACTAAGTGGAGATTTCCTGGCTCGGGGGCAGACGAGGGAAAGTGCCATTTCCTGGGAAGGGATGGAGCCTGCCTGTCTACTTTGTTTCTTAACAGATGCGCCCATCATTGAAGGATGCTGTGTTATGTGAAGAGGGTGACAAGGGGAATGTCGGGGCTGGGGGCCTGGCTCTGCTAATCAGCTGGACAGCCGAAGTCCTTTCCCTTTATAAATAAGGAGTGAATGCCCTGCTCTCTCTCTTTTTTTTTCCCTTCTAAGAATTTAGGGATTCGATGCTGGGATGCCCTCTCACCACAACTGAAAATCGGTGAGAAGTCACACCTAATGAAACGACCTTCTGGGCCGAGAGACTGTCATCAATGGTCAGAGCCAGAGGAGCCGTGGAGACCATGGAAAGTGACTCCTCTCATTTTAACAACAAATCACAGCAAAGAGTTGGCCCAGCCTTACCCAGGACCTTCCCCAGCCCCGGGAAACACAGACCAGAAGGTGTCACCCTGAGGTCCTGCTCACCCAAGATGACAGCTGAGTGCCAGGCAGGGTTTCAGGACTCATGCTGTTGGACAGGGTAGCAAAACGGAAGCCAAAACAGTCTCAGGACTGAATTAGAAATACCAAGTCCGGCCGGGCGCGGTGGCTCAAGCCTGTAATCCCAGCACTTTGGGAGGCCGAGACGGGCGGATCACGAGGTCAGGAGATCGAGACCATCCTGGCTAACACGGTGAAACCCCGTCTCTACTAAAAAATACAAAAAGCTAGCCGGGCGAGGTGGCGGGCGCCTGTAGTCCCAGCTACTCGGGAGGCTGAGGCAGGAGAATGGCGTGAACCCGGGAGGCGGAGCTTGCAGTGAGCTGAGATCCGGCCACTGCACTCCAGCCCGGGCGACAGAGCGAGACTCCGTCTCCAAAAAAAAAAAAAAAAAAAAGAAATACCAAGTCCGTTTATTGCTTTTTTTTTTTTTTTTGAGTTGGAGTCTCACTCTGTCACCCAGGCTGGAGTGCACTGGCACAATCTTGGCTCACTGCAACCTCTGCCTCCCAGGTTCATGGAATTCGCCCACCTCAGCCTTTCGAGTAGCTGGAATTACAGGCACGTGCCACCACGTCTGGCTCATTTTTGTATTTTTAGTAGAGATGGGGTTTCACCATGTTGGCCAGGCTGGTCTCAAACTCCTGACCTCAGGTGATCCACCCGTCTCGGCCTCCCAAAGTGCTGGGATTACAGGCATGAGCCACTGCACCTGTCCACCCCTCCCCCCACCGCTTATTAACAGAGACCTCTTGTCACCTGAGTGTAAGTTGCAATTCTATATTCAAATAGGATGATTCTGAGTTAATTAGAGCCCTCAGAAGCTAGGATTTTATAATGAACATATCAAGCAGCTTTTCCCTAGCTATGCCCTAATTGCCAAGTTTCTAAAAAACCTAATACACCCTCATAGTGGGTGTCTGGAAAACTCAAAACTGGCACATCATGGTTTTGAAATATTTGTGAGGCGTGAGTTATTTCAAGATGAGCAAAAAGATAAAAGGCAAAAGAGATACATTTTGAAATTTCTTTTCAAGCTTCAGGGTATATGATTTCTTAAAAAAATCTTTAAAGGAAGTATAAAATCCTCGTATTAAACCCCTGCCTCTGGGAAGCAGCTGTGCGCACTGCAACGGTTTCAGAGAACAGAACGAGAGGAAACCCAGTACCACTGCAACAGCAGATTGACCAGGTAAGAGCTGTCATCACACCATAAAATGGCATCAGTGAGATCACAAGGGCCCCGGACAGGGAGCCTGATGCAGCTGGGCCAGGCTTCCCGGATTCGTGCTCTTTTCCAAGTAAGTAGCTAAGCCACTGCTTATGCTTTGAGGTTCTAAGTGCCAAACACCCATACTCCTTTGGCACTCTGAAAATCCCAAGTCTTTACCAAACTGAAATAAAGAGCACAGTTTTGAAGTTTTCTTGGAAGGCAGAAAGCATATATATCAGAGACAGCCTTTCTGTTAAGTTCTAGGGCTGACAAAGAAATGGACCACAGGTTGAAGCAAGGTGAAAGACCGGGTGAAGTTTCCTGTATTGGAAATTGTCTTTGCCCAGCACGCAATCTCCCTGACCACGTCCTTTGGGACCTCCATTCCCACCAGGAGTTATAAAGAAAAAAATAATGAGGGCCGGGCGCAGTGGCTCACGCCTGTAATCTCAGCACTTTGGGAGGCCGAGGCAGGTAGATCACCTGAGGTCAGGAGTTCAAGACTAGCCTGGTCAACATGGCGAAACCCTGTCTCTACTAAATATACAAAAATGAGCTGGGTGTGGTGGCGGGTGCCTATAATCCCAGCTACTCGGGAGGCTCAGGTAGGAGAATCGCTTGAGCTCGGGAGGTGGAGGTTGCAGTGAGCTGAGATCGTGCCACTGCACTCCAGCCTGGGCGACAGAGGGAGACTCCATCTCAAAAAGAAAAAAAAAAAAAAGAAAAGAAAAAGAAAAAAAAACATATAATGAGAAGTTTTGATTTGTTTGTTTAGGGGAGGTTTGGCAACCTTCACCAAATGAGTGCACTCACCTTCACTGCATAATAGTGAACCCCGTAGGTTGGGAGAGACTCCACGATGCTCATGTAGCTGGAACGACAATATGAAGATATATAAACACACACACACACACAATGCACACAAGGCTAGTTATTCAGCAGATCTGGTATCATATATATATATTTGTGTATGTGTATGTGATAAAGTTCTCGGAGTGATTATTTACTTGAAAATTAAATTGCAACATACACCCCCCACTCCCAGATATGTCTTTGGAGAGGAACTGAACAATTCTGACATACGATATATTAACATACACAAACACCATCCCCACGCAAGCTGGGAAGGGGCCACTTACTTCACGATTGCTTGACCTCTTGTCTGACCGTTCAGTTTCTTGTAGTGCTCAATAACTCTGTCTTCACTGCAATTAGAAGAAAAGAATGCTGTTATCAGAGTCCCAGTGTCAACAGCCAAGCTTCCTGCCAGTAAGATATTTCTCAGCCCCATCTCCTAAGAAGCTCCAGAGCACCAACAGCTCCTGGAAAAATGATTTGTCCTGGAGTGGCATTTCCAAACCCAGTCTGAGGGCTATCTATTTGGATGTAGATGTACTTAAAAAACAGTCTGTTTTCCCCTCAAAGGACTTACATTCTGTTTGTTTTGGATTTTTTGTTTTGTTTTGTTTTGTTTTTGAGACGGAGTCTTGCTCTGTCACCCAGGCTAGAGTGCAATGGTGCGATCTTGGTTCACTGCAACCTCCACCTCCCGAGTTCAAGTGATTCTCGTGCCTCAGCCTCCTGAGTAAATGGGACTACAGGTGTGTGCCACCATGCCCGACTGATTTTTGTATTTTTAGTAGAGACAGAGTTTCATCATGTTGGCCAGGCTGGTCTCAAACTCCTGACCTCAAGTGATCCGCCCACCTTGGCCTCCCAATGTGCTGGGATTACAGGCATGAGCCACCATGACTGGCTTATCTTGGATTTCTAATCAAGAAATATAAGATTGGAGCTCAGGCTGGGTGCAGTGGGTCACCCCTATAATCCCAATGTTTAGGGAGGCTGAGGTGGGTGGATTGCTTGAGCCCAGGAGTTTGAGACCAGCCTGGGCAACACAGTGAGACCCTGTCTCTGCATAAAAATACAAAAATGAGCCAGGCATGGTGGAGTGTGCCTGTAGTCCCAGCTAGTTGGGACTAGCTGTTGGGAGGATTGCTTGAGCCCAGGAGGTCAAGGTTGCAGTGAGCTAAGATTGCACCACTGCATTCCAGCCTGGGTGACAGAGTGAGACCCTGGCTCAAAAACAAAAAACAAAGGAACAAAAAGACTGGAGCCCAGGTTTTGGGATCAGCTCCTTGGAAGCAATGGTACCAAGAGAATAAGAGGAAGCAGACAGCAGAGATGACACGTGGATGCCCAGGCTGAACTCTCTGGGGTCCTTCTTATCCTCATCTTGTCCACACAGGGCCTCATGGGGGGGATGGCAGGCATTGACCTTAACCACATGCCCACAGCCTACATGCTCTGAATGCGTAGTCAGGGATGGAAGGCTTTCCAGGAGGATGGAATGTTCTGGAATTTGGGCCTGGTTAATATGAACCATGAGGCAACAAAAGCTCCATAGGAACACTTGGAGAACAACAGCAAACCAGCTACCAGAATTAGAGAGGCACTCCCTCCCTTTTCGAAATCTTAGTTTTTTTTGATTTTGAGATGCAGTCTCCCTTGTCACCCAGACTGGAGTGCTGTGGCATGATCTTGGCTCACTGCAACCTCTGCCTCCCAGTTTCAAGCAATCCTTGTGCCTCGGCCTCCTGAGCAGCTGGGATTACAGGTGTGTGTCACCACACCTCACTAATTTTTGTATTTTTAGTAGAGATGGGGTTTTGCATGTTGGCCAGGCTGGTCTCAAACTCCGGGCCTCAGGTCATCTGCCCACCCCTGCCTCCCCAAGTGCTGGGATTATAGGCATGAGCCACTGCGCCCAGCTGAAATCCTAGTTCTAATATAACAAGAGGTTAGGCGGCTCCTTGGCGGCAGTGGCAAGCCCGCCTCCTGAGAAGTGACTCTGATGCCCATGGGGTAGGAGATATGGCCGCTCCAACCCCTGCCTTCAGATGGGCAGAGCCAACCTTGGGAATCCCAGGGAAGCAGGTGCAGGCAGAAAGCCCCACCCCCAGCTGCTGAGGTGTGGAGTCCAGACGCCTCAGCCTCCCTGGTCTGGCCCCAGAGCTTTGGAACCTCAGTTCTCACTCTCCTGTCTTAGTTCTCTTCACCCTCCCGGTCCTTCGTCAAAGCTCCATGAGGGGAGGTGATTCCAGGGATTTACCCTTGAGATCTCAATAGTGGATCTTTATTATCTATTATTATTATTTTCGAGACAGGGTTTCGCTCTCTCGCCCAGGCTGGAGTGCAGTAGCATGATCCTGACTCACTGCAAACTCCATCTCCTGGGTTCAGGTAATTCTCCTGCCTCAGTCTCCCGAGTAGCTGGGATTACAGGTGTGCACCACCATGCCCGGCTAATTTTTGTATTTTTAGTAGAGATGAGGTTTCACCACATTGGCCGGGCTAGTCTCAAACTCCTGACCTCAAATGATCTGCCCACCTCGGCCTCCCGAAGTGCTGGGATTACAGGTGTGAGCCACACACCCAGCCTATTATCTATTATTCATCACCCCAGGATCTACCTAAAGCCTTCTTTTACGCACCTTTTTCTGTTTGCATGTTTAGCAAGGCCAGCGTTGGGGTAACAGGTTCTACACATTCGTCACCTAGTCTTTGTGAGTCATTTATTTCTCTTTCTTTCTTTCTTTTTTTTTTTTTTTTTTTTGAGGCGGAGTCTCGCTCTGTCACCCAGGCTGGAGTGCAGTGGCCGGATCTCAGCTCACTGCAAGCTCCGCCTCCCAGGTTTACGCCATTCTCCTGCCTCAGCCTCCCGAGTAGCTGGGACTACAGGTGCCCGCCACCTCGCCCGGCTAGTTTTTTTGTATTTTTTAGTAGAGACGGGGTTTCACCGTGTTAACCAGGATGGTCTCGATCTCCTGAACTCGTGATCCGCCCGTCTTGGCCTCCCAAAGTGCTGGGATTACAGGCTTGAGCCACCGCGCCCAGCCCTATTTCTCTTTCAATGACTACCTTAACCTCCAAATAGTATCTTTTAATTTTAATATTCTGGAATTTGATGCATAGAGGACAGTGAGCAGTCTTGATAAAGAAGGTCTTTATGAATACCCAGAATGAGGACCAGCCAGATCCAGGGGCCCTTGCCTCAGTTGGAGCGTCACTTCCGTGGGATCTGGGCATCCTCTATTCAGAAAGGGGCAGACCCAGCCATCTCTCTCCTTGGCTCCCACGTGCCGAGGAAGTTCTATGTCAAGTGTGACAAAGTCGTCTCCTGATAAACAATTCTCGAAAAGCATGCTCCCCAAGAGCAGGCCCAGCCTCATGAAACCTGCAGAACTGCGTCAGGAGATTCGGCGGCTCCACTTCTTTCCATCCCACTCACTAAATCAACAGCTGCCTTGGCCTGTTTCCTACCATGTGATCTGGGGTTTTGTGAGGTCAACTCCTAGATCCAGGGTCAAGCAACTCGGTGTAAATAGGGGCCTTTTTCCTTTGCAGCTCTAGGGAGAGAGGGTCCCTGGGGTGAGTTGAGGAGGTACAAGTCAACATAGCACTCTAGCCACGAACACACAGAAGGCTCAGGAGAAACACCAGTGAAAGAAAGTCAAAACCACTGTCAGAAAGCCACGCCGTTGTTTAACCACTACACGTCCTGACCACAGGGTTCTGGGTGGCTGACAGCTGCAGAAATCTTTGCCACCCCCTGTTTGCCCTGTAACTCCTGCTCTCTGAGACCATCTGTGAAGCCACAATAGTTGCCTTCTCCATCCTCAGTTTTTCCCTTCTCGTTTTGCCCCCTTAAACATGGTGGGCTCATCCTGGAACAACAGGCTCAATCCTTACCGAGAACCTATTCTGCTCCCAACCTGTCCCCACCTCTGCTCTGGAACTTTCCAGAGGGCTGAAGTGCTCCAAGTTTTGCAGACAATTTTCCCAGACCTTAGATTTGTAGCGGGGACTCACGGAGGTAACTAGCAGAAACCCAGGAAGCAGAGTAAGCACTGTCTGGATGACTCAGGGTTACATGGAGGAAAAAGGCAAATGACCAAAGCTGCCTGTGCCCGGGTCACTGGCTGGGTCATATTGTTAAGTCAAATGACCTCTCTGCAGACAAGGGGGTGCAGGAAATGCATGGGTGATGGAAGGGGAAATAGGGATGGTGATATATAGTTCCCTGTCTCAGAGCAGCTGCTGGCCTGCTGTGCTCAGTGGTTTTGGGGTAAAAAACGATGTCCCTGCATACCTCATTGAGGTGGTAGGGGTGGTCAGGTGGTCCAGCATTTACAAACTAGGCCTGCGAGGGAGAATCCAGGTCAAGGTACTGATCCCTCCTTGTTCTGTGGCCCTGGGCACATCATTCTAACTTTCTGCCTCAGTTGCCTCCTCAACAGGGAAATTGCATGGTGTCAAAAGTCCATGCTTGTTAAATGTGCGGGGAGAATTAGCAGAAACGCTTCTTGCACCATGACTCAGCATTATTATGCTGCTTTCACTGCTTTTTAATGACATGATGTGACTATGTATTTCCTCTCTTAATTACTGTCTGAAGTAGGTTGGTGTGTGTCATCCCATTTTGCAGAGGAGAAACTGATGAAAGCTACCTGGCTAGTCACTGCAGAGGCTTGGCTGGGATGCTAAGACCTACTGCCTTGGTCACCAGGCTGCAGCCTGCAGGTTGCCCATCCAAAGTGTGAACTCCAGCAGGGGCAGGAGAGCCCCCAAAGAATGGTGAGTACACCTCCTTAGTTCAGGAATGATCAGGGGAACTGGACACTCTGGGCAACTGTGATGAGAGGGGTAAAAAGGTCTCCCCCACCGGTGAGGGGTCCTGGTTGACCTTGCTGAGTGTTGATTCTGAGACCGAGAGGGAAAAGTAGCGAAAAAGCTGTGTGCACCTGCTCCCTCTTCATTCTCTATCTGTACGAAGCAGGGACAGCACTTATCCCTCTCCTTGGGGCTTTGCTTTTTAAAAATCTGTCTATACATAGGGGTACAAAAATACAGTTAAGATAGAAGGAATATGTTCTAGTATTTGATAGTACAGTAGGGAAATAATAGTTAACAATAATTTGTTGCATATGTCAAAGTAGCCACAAGTGAAGATTTGTAATGTTCCCAACACAAAGAAAAGATAAATGTTAGAGGTGAGGGAGAGCCCAGTTACCCTGATTTGATCACCGCACATTATGTACAGATATCAGAGTATATATACATGAAAAATATGGACGACTATCATGTATCAATAAGAATCAAAGTCCATATAAATAAGGTTGAAATATTAGACACCTTATTTCTTGGTTGGCAACACCAAGTAGCCAACCACAGTGAAATGAGGTGAAAGAGTCTGTTGTGGTTGTGGGTGGTTGTTTTTCAGGAGGGTATCGTCAGGAGGGTCCCTGTCATTGACTTTTATACATCATCTGAGTTGTGATGCTGACTGAGTGGCACGTGGCTCCCCCATCCTGCCACCCTCTCTGGACATTTAACACTGTCTTGGGCACTTATGGGTCTGAAGGAGTCTCAGGGAAAGTGCTGGCCTGGTCATGATGGTTGGCATGTTCTGCCAAGCCAGCTATAGGTGAAGATGTTTATACAGAGAAGAGACAGAGAGCTTGTGTGTGAAGGGCGAGGTGCCTCTGGGTTAGTAATCATGTGTGAGCGCAGAGCAGATAATGGAGAAGGTGAAGGAAAAATCCAGAGACACAGGGAGGAGAGAAGAAATTTAAAACTCTCAGATGTGTATAGCGGTGTTCTACGGTTTGGAAAGGAATGAATGGATGACTGATGGACACACCACAGGACGGGTCTCAGAGGCGAAGAGATTCCTCCCTGGTCCTCTCTAGTTACCTGCTCACACCCTCGGGGCCTTGACCATTGGATTTTTGGAAGTGAACAGCCAGGAGGCTACAGAGGGATGAGGCCCAGCGGCACAAGGAATTAGGGAGGTGGGTAATAGGGTCCGTGAACAAGGAAAAGGGACCATCATTTTTGGGCGTTCGGATTGCAAGTCTTAACATTTGGAAACTGATGCGTGCAAAATCCCTGCAGGTTAAACAGATTTTGCTCTTTGGGGGCAGGTTATAATTAGAGAAAGTCATTATCTATTTACATTTATGTTTCCAAAAGAGGAGTGGCAATAAAACAGCTCAGAGAGATGAAATTAGGGACGCCAGACACGGAAGGGAGCTCACAGCCTTGGGCCTGGGCGCCAGCTCCCTAGGGATGTGGTCTCTCAGAGAGATGTGATTTATGAGCCAGAGTTGTTTTGTTTTGTTTGAGATGGAGTCTCACTCTGTCACCAGGCTGGAGTGCAGTGGCACAATCTTGGTTCACTGCAACGTCCAACTCCTGAGTTCAAGTGATTCTCCTGCCTCAGCCTCCCAAGTAGCTGGGACTACAGGCACGTGCCACCACGTCCAGCTAATTTTTTTGTATTTTTAGTAGAGACAGGGTTTCATCATGTTGGCCAGGATGGTCTCCATCTCCTGACCTTGTGATCTGCCCACCTCGCCCTTCCAAAGTGCTGGAATTATGAGCCAGAGTTTAATGCTGCTAATGAACCCTGCATCAAGACATGCCCCACCCCAGCCAAAGGAATCTCTTAGCCACCCAAATCAATGAACAACTAGGTCACTGTCTGGATAAGTGTCCAGACAAGATGAAATGCTCATAATCGGTATATTTCAGAAACTGTCATCAAAAGCACTGACACAAGTCACGTGTTGTAGTTCATTAGAATTGACTTGGTCTGTGCTTTTTGTTTTGCTTTTAAATAAGAGGAGTTGCAATGATTTCTGTTAGGGAATCAGAAGGAACATCAGAGAGTGGTATTGCAGTTATCAAAGGGCAGTGGCCAGGGCTTAGGAAGCCAGTGGGATTTCAAAACATTATCCAGGAATGCAAGCCCTGCCCAACTGTGGCCCAAACCACAATATGAGAGCCTTTCAAATGCCTGCATCATTCAGAATCAGTCATTTAGGGCCCGACAGATGAGCTACGGCATAATGTTACACAGTGGTTACATCAGGAGATGTGAAACATCCAGGGAAAATAAAAGAATCAATCTCTCTCTTCTGAAAGAAAAAAGTCCTGTGGTTCTCCCACATCTCAAACCTCGACATGCTGTCATCAAATGACAGGTGTTCCAAAATGAAACTCTAGCAGCACATGAAAGGCTCTTGAAGGTGGCAAAGCTTCCAAAGTGAAATTTTAGAAGGTATTCTTTTTGAAAATAAAAAAAAAAAAAAAAAAAAAGGAGAAACAAAAAAGGAGAGGTCTCACGCACAATGCTTCACTTAAGTAAATGCAGAAAACGGGTGGGGTGTGGTGGCTCACGCCTGTAATCCCAGCACTTCGGGAGGCCGAGGCGGCCGGATAACCTGAGTGAGGCCAGTTCGAGACCAGCCTGGCCAACATGGTGAAACTCTGTCTCTACTAAAAATACAAAAATTGGCCAGGTGTGGTAGTGTGTGCCTGTAATCCCAGCTACTCAGGAGGCCGAGGCAAGAGAATCGCTTGAGGCACAGGTTGCAATGAGCTGAGATCATGCCACTGCACTCCAGCCTGGGTAACAGAGCGAGATCTGTTTCAAAAAAAAAAAAATTAATTAATTAATTAATTTTAAAAAATGAATAAATGCAGAAAATGATTTCATGAAGACACAAGGTACTTAATACAGCTGCGAGTCCAGGCTGGCATGTGGGAGCTGGTGGAGGGAGGGTATATTCAGTTGTCCTGTGTCCCCTCGCACTCCGAGAGGGGCTCGCTCCTGGGGAAGACTCCGGGGGTCTTACCAGTAGGCCAGGGAAGGGTGCTCCTTCAGGGCTTGGGTGGGAAGGGCTGGCAGCTTCTTCAAGTCACTCCTCACAACTTCATTGCTGAAAGAGACAATGGCCAGAAATGCACTCACCCTCTGAGGACATAACTGCACTCTCTCATACCACTTGGGCCGCTGCCTTGTCTGAGAGACCCCACATCTGCTTCCCTGTTAATCAAAAGCTGTGGGAGGAAGGGGCGCTCTCTTTTTATTCCCTTAATACAGATGTAAAGGAAGGCAGAACACACCAAGCCCAGTAACCACCTTTCACCGTGCAGAAAGCAGGGCAGAACACCTCCAGATGGCCGGGGTGTCTTCCCAAACCCTGCTCTCACAGAGCGGCACAGAGTGAACGCCCCTGAGCAGCCCTCAGCAGGAATTCGGGGAGAAGAAGGGTTCCCAGGGGTCCCCCAGGGCAGGACGTGAGGAGAAGCTCCCCAGAACCCCACCGTTCGGCTCACATTGCTCCGAGAATGGGCAATGGCACTGCTGTCTCCATAAGAGCGTTTGCTCTGCTAATACACAAAACTGGTTTTCATGGCTGACGTTGACCACATGCTGGAAAACTGTTTTCTGAAATATGACAAATAAATACTGATGGCGTCTCCTTTATCTGAAATGCTTGGGAGCAAAAGCGTTTCCGATTCCAGGTTTTTTTTCAGATGTTTGACTAGTTGCATTTATATACTTACTGGCTGAGCCTCGCAAAACCTGAGCATCTGAAATCCGAAGGGCTCCAATGAGCATTTCCTTTGAGCGTCATGTCAGCACTCTAAAAGTTTCAGAGTTTGGAGCATGTTGGAGTTCGGATTTTCAGATTAGGGAGACTCAACCTGTAACTTTTGCTTTTGAGGAGGCTCAGAAACTACTTAGAAAGTGTGAACTGCATTGTCTGGGCCAGGCTGAGCATCCCATATCCCAAAATCCCAAATCAGAAATGTGCCAAAATCTGAAACATTTTGAGTGCCAACATGACGCTCAAAGGAAATGCTTATTGGAGCACTTTGGATGTTGGATTTTCAGATTTGAGGATGCTCAACCAGTTGGCGTATAACACAAATATTTCAAAACCTGAAAGAAATCTGAAACACTTCTGCTCCCAAGCATTTGGGATGAGGGAGACTCAACCTGTACCATCACGTGGTTTTACGCATCTGGTCCTGAAACCAGAAATTCTTTTCCCCGTAGACTCACACATGCTTAGGTTTGGAAGATGCTTTAAACTCCCCTAGCTTAACCAGCCTTCTTCAGGTGCCTGACTCCTCCCTAGACACTCAGCAGGTCTGCATCCCCTCTGGGCTGGACCATCTGTGGCGTCTGCACCCACCTACTACCTCTGGAGTAGCAAGCGGCAGCCACTTTGGGACAGTTTTGATATTGAAAGAGCATTTCCCTATCCCGGTCCACCAAAGAGCCTTGGAAGCCTTAGCCGGGGTTGCAAAGGCACATGTAGGAGAGTTCTGCCTTCGATTCGCAGTTCTGACTTGGGCTATGTGAGCAGCTTCGAGGTTGCTTATACTAACCAAGGCAAATACTGGCCACCAGGACACTGGGCAGTGCCATCTAAAAAGGAATGAAACAGGTACAACTGTTTCATTTTTAGCAATGTTTTTCATTTTTAGCAATGTTTTTCATTGTTACAAAGGAATGAAACAAGGTATAACTCTGAAGGAAGGAAGGAAGACCGCAGCCATAGAGGGGAATTCCTCAGGTGCTTGGATGGTGGACACTCCAGCACCCATGCTGTTAACTGGAGGATACATTGTTCCCTGTGTCCCTGGCAAGAAATACAGCCAAGGGCAGTAAAATGAGCAGCATCATCAATGGATGCCCAGTACCACTGGGCAAAACCACACCAATACACCACTACATTATGTCTGTGTGTGGTGATACAGAAACACGTGGAGGTTTGGTGACATTAGAGCACTCCCAGAAAAAGCATTTTTCTGTTGCCTTAAGAAAGAACGAGGCCAGGCGTGGTGGCTCATGCCTATAATCTCAGCATCTGGGGAGGCCGAAGTGGGAGGTTCACTTCAGTCCAGGAGTTCAAGATCAGCTTGGGCAACATAGTGGGACTCTCTCTACAAAAATTACAAAAATCAGCCATGCACAGTGATGCATGCCTGTAGTCCTAGTTATTCGGGATGAGGCTGCAGTAAGCTGTGACTGCAACACTGCACTCCAGCCTGGGTGACAGAGGGAGACCCTATCAAGGAAGAAAAGAAAAGAAAAGAGAAAGAGAGAGAGAAAGAAAGAGAGAGAGAAAGACAGAAGGAGGGAAGAAGAGAGAGAAAGAGAAGGAAAGGAAAGGAAGGGAAAGGAAGGGAAAGGAAAGAAGGAAGGAAGAAGGAAGGAAGGAAAGAAAGAAAGAGAAAGAAAGAGAGAAAGAAAGACAATGACCATGGCCAGTGGTATTGGTGAATCCTGGCTTCATATGACCAACTAGAGGGAAAAGCTCAAAGTGTAACTGTTTGAATCAATCCATCCAAGTACTTGAACTGTTAGAATCTAAATGGTAAGGCCAGGACAGATCAATTGATAATCAATAAGCTGAAGGTGTTTATGAAGCCCCTGCTATTACGTGGAAAGAATTGTAGAGGATATAAAAAATGATGAGATATGGTCCTTAACCAGAAGGTGCCCACGATTTAGTTGGGAAGGCGAGAGCGACACCTACAAAGCTCACTGACCACAGGGGTGATGTGTGATCATGTCAATCCAAACAACAGACATGAAAGCTCAGAGGAAATAATGGCCCCCCTGGGCTCTGATGTAAGACTGGCTTTGGGGGAGGCCATGCATGAAGAAAACGATAGGAATATCACTTTTATCCCAAGTGGAACACAGACAGACATGGGGGCCCCATGAACTGAAGAAATCCATCAGAGTAAGCGGAATGTCAGGGGCAATACGCTGAAAAGGGCAGGTCAGGCAGAGAATTGTGAAACTTTAATGCCAGGCTAAGAGGGTTCAGCCTCTCCTGGGTTTGATCCAGGAGGCAGACAGCAGGACAGCCCCTGGTGGTTTTCAAACGGGTAAACTCCTAGTGTTCAGGAAAATTCAATTCCAATCCCAAGTACAGTCGATAATTTTTACGCGCATGCTATAAAGGCATAGTTTCAGCAAATATTCAATTCACCAAACACGTGAGGGCCCACACTGATGAATTTCCGGCTCTTCTCTCCCGGCTTCACGGTAAGTTCCCTGAGAAAAGGGATTTGATTTATTGGTCCATCAGCACACAGAGGGCTGGCTTCAATGTGAAAGGCACTTTTCTCAGATCAACTTTATTGGATGAAACCATGAGAAAAGCAATTAGTGGCTCCCTGAAGGAGTTGAAACTTGAGTTTGGGTTTACTCACACCCATCACATCGAAAGTGTATTTGGGGAAGGAAGGAGCTCCAGGAGGAAGGGATCGTTTTACCCACCAGACCCTTGCTTGTTGGCAAACAAGTTGCCCTGATGACAGCCACAGGTTTGATTTCCTCGCTGAAGCCTGCAGTGGGTTCTCTAGCTCTGCTCCAGGGCAAGGTTACACACAAAAAAATCTAACAAGAAATCACCAAGGCGTGAAGCCCGTCTAAATCCATTATATTCTGGAAGGGATCCATGGCCCTTCATCCTTCCCTGAGGACAAATCTGTAGAAATGTTCTGTTTGCTTTTCTGCTGTTTATAAACATCTGCAATAACTTAGGGGTGTCTAGCCCTGTCAACCCAGCCAAACTCTGTGGCTGAAAATCGGAAAGCTCCCCTAAGGGGAAACTTGGTCACTCTACCCCCAGAGACTTGCAAGGCTGTGGCCTAACGAATGTTCTAGAAGTTCACAGCTTCCGCCCTCAATGTCTTCCACTTCGACGTTTTCCCCAGTGTTCATGGCATGTGATAAACGCCAACTTATAAAACAACTTAAGACAGTTCATTATGGCTGCATTCCATTTTTAGAAAAATGCAAAGAAGAGCTGGATGTGGTGACTCATGCTTGTAATTCCAGCACTTTGGGAGGCCAAGGTGGGAGGACTGCTTGAGCCCAGGAGTTTGAGACCAGCCTGGGCAACATAGCGAGACTCCATCTCTACAAAAATAAAAATATAAAAAATAGCCAGGTGTAGTGGTTTGCACTTGTAGTCCCAGCTGTTTGGGAGGCTGAAGTGGGAGGACTGCTTGAGCCCAGGAGTTTGACATTACAGTGAGTATGATCATGCCACTGTTCTCCAGCCTGGGCAACAGAGGGAGACCCTGTCTCAAAAACAAAAAGAATAGAAAAGAAAAAGAAAAATGCAAAAGGTCTCTTGAAGAGCCAGTTGCTAAACTGAGAATAACATTTAAGTCTTCCTATCTTTAATATTAAGCAGCTTTTATTAAAAACTCTCCGGCAGTTATGAATGTTGCCAGGATAAATGTGGTATCAATGCTGTACTGGCCTTTGATTTAGTGGTTTTTGTTTTGTTTTGTTTTGTTTTTTCAGATGATGTGCCTGTCTTCTATAGCCTATACTCCTCATAAAACAAGGAAAGTTAGAATCATCTACTGGGGAAAAACAAAGATTTCTAGCAATATATCAAATAGAGAATTTGCCACAGTGAACCACAACAAATTTAACCAAGATACCACAAAGTGAAGGGAGCAAAAATTAAAACTGAGAGAGAAGGATGAGCAAAATCCACAATGTGCTTGCTTTTCTTTAAAAAACCTGGAAATAACTTTTTCCAGAAACTCTCCTTGGGTCAAATGAGATGTATGTAACTTGTGGGAGAAACTTGGGGCAAATAGAGTAGGCTTACTGTGAAAGAATTCTTCCTAAAACCAGTTGTTTCTGTCTGCACTGGTACAAAAACAGCAGAGCACAAAACCCAGAATGTGATGCTAGCTTAATAGAAAGGAACAGCCTGCAATTCAGAAAGAGTAATAGAACGCTAGCGTTGGCCTAACTCCTCCATATTTTACGAGCAGATCATGAAGGTCAAGTTCTCAGGGGTGGGATATTTCATAAGTAGAGTATTGCAGGTCCTTAATCGATTATCACAATTCCAAAATTCAAAAAGCTCTAAGAAACATTTCTTTACCCATCTAGCTGCAAACTTCATCTTTTTGCACGAGGGAATGATGGACCTTTCTATTTGCGCCCACTTGCTGGGCACCTCCATGTTTTGTGCGGGAGGTGTCAATGTGTTTAATTCCAGGTGCTGCCTTAGGCCCTGCCCAGGGTATGGTACAAGCCCTGAATTACCTGCCTAAATCCTGCCAAGTTCCGAACTCGTAAACATTGAGATCCTAAAGTTCTAGATACGCATATCTGGCTCTGTGTTCCTTTATTTGATCATACAGTGGACCTAGAAAACTGAGACAGATTAATGAGGGAAGTTATAGATTTTTATTCTTTGCTGATCTTTAAGAAATCATGCAGGAAGGAATCTTTCATGTCCCTTTCCTTCCTTCCTCCTCCTTTTTTTTTGGTAAACCAAGGTGAAGTAGAGGTTACATCTAAGAAAAGAGAGCACCTGCCTATCTCTGCCTGATCCCATGCTTTTTTCCCCAAGTGTGTAGGAAAGAAATATTGCAGGGCTTTTCCACCATTGGTTTGGGCCACATCTGTTTGAGAAACTTCTCCTGCCATAGTGTGTGACCATGTGCAAACAAAGGGAATCACTGGAGGCCCCAGGAGGTTTCTCCAGCATGGGATTCTGAATTCTGGGCATGTATCATAGATATGTCACATGAATTTACCAACTGTTTGTGGGGGGCAACATTTTTTGTTTGTTTGTTTGTTTTTTTGGAGATGGAGTCTCGCTTTATCGCCCAGGCTGGAGTGCAGTGGTGTGATCTCGGCTCACTGCAAGCTCCGCCTCCCGGGTTCACACCATTCTCCTGCCTCAGCTTCCTAGTAGCTGGGACTACAGGCGCCTGCCACCACGCCCGGCTAATTTTTTGTATTTTTAGTAGAGACGGGGTTTCACCGTGTTAGCCAGGATGGTCTCGATCTCCTGACCTCGTGATCTGCCCACCTCGGCCTCCCAAAGTGCTGGGATTACAGGCGTGAGCCACCGTACCCGGCTATGGGGGGCAACATTGTAAACACATTTTTGAAATATGTGCCTTTCTATTTTTTATTTTATTTTATTTTGAGACAGGGTCTCGCTTTGTTGCTCAGGCTAGAGTGTGGTTTTGAGATCGCGGCTCACTGTAGCCTCCACCTCCCAGGCTCAAGTGAACCACTTGCCTTAGCCTCCAAGCAGCTGCGACTACAGGTGCTTATCACCGCCACCTGGCTAATTTTTAAAATATTTTGTAGAGATGAGGTCTCACTATGTTGCCTAGGCTTGTCTTGAACTCCTGGACTCAAGCAATCCTCCCGCCTCGGCCTCCTAAAGTGCTGGGATTATAGGCATGAGCCACTGTGCCTGGCAGTCCCTTTATTTCTGTTGCTAATTGTTAAGTTATATAAGTAAAGATTGCTTCCTTGATTACTGAGTCTGGTTTTCTGGGGTGAAAGGAAAGTTTTATGAATTTCTAATTTATGTTAGGTGTAAACATGTAAAATATAAAAACAAGTTTAAAAATTGTTTCATAAGTCTACAATTTCAGGCAAATAATTTTCTCAAAAAGCCCAAGAAGAAACGATTGATTAACTTTCTATATTTCTCAGTATCACCCTTTAGTTTGGGAATTTCCACTCTGAAAAACTGAGACAGTACCATAGCCATGAAACATTTTGCTATTCACAGGTATAACTGAAAATAAGATATTTTAATACATTAAATAAGTGCTTCACAAAAGAAGTAAGCTGTCATAATACAAATCTCCTTCTTACTTGGCTTCTAAGCAATTACCACAGAATTTGAAGAATATCATCCTGCAAAAAAAAAAAAAAACCCACCCTTTCCCTATCCAAATACTATTTTATGCTTTGAAAATGTGAATTACACACTTGAAAGCTCCAACAAATAGACTTTTGTGCACAAAACAAAGCTTTCTGTAACAATTTATAACTTTTCCACTTGAACATTTTGCTTCAAATTTTCACAGATTCTATTCCTTTCAAAAGCTTTTGCTGGTGTGAAAGATTCCATCTGCGCTTCAATTACTCATGGCCCTTAAACTCATTTTTAAATCATGGGAAAACGCCACACACAATTCTTTCGTGTGTGCGTGTGTGTGTGTAAAACAGTACATAAATAGTATATGGGAATTATATTAATTTCAATTCTTCCCATAGAAACTCTTCTGTGGGCTGTTACGTGTGTTTCAAGTTTAACAGATTAACTTTTTTTTTTTTTCTAGGATGTTTCCAATAGAAAAATTTGCCAGTTTAGATAGATATTATAGATACTGTTAAGTTACATAAGTTATAGTTCAAATGGTAACTATTTCAAACATAACTATTTTTTCACTAATTATCTAAAAATAAAAATCTCAGCAAGTCTATTTCTCCTACCCTATGATCACACCAGCTGTTTATTTTCAAGCAGCCAGTTTAAAAACTGTAGGGAAATATGCCCCAAATGATCTAATAACGATTTGAAACCGAGCTTGCTTAGAGCTGTAGTAGTAAAACCACTTATGTACGTGCAAGGAAATGGTATTTGTATACTAGGAATTGTGATGTGCAGACTGCTGCTTTAGATTAATCAAGTCTCCATGTTGTAGCTGTCAAGAAAATAACTATGTCATCTTTTTAAAGATCACAATCGATATAAATGTTTATATTACTAAAAAAAAGTCTTTTAGAAGAAAATGAGTTCTTCGTGTTCTTTTCCTCTTGATCATCTAAAGCTCTTCCTTTCACCTATGACTTCCTAAAAGTCACCCTCTGGCCTGGCAAAAAAGACTTAAAAACCTGAGATTTTCTGATACCAGTAAGTTGAGTTCAGTTTATATTAATTCACAAATGGCTCTTTATAAAGGCAGAAGAGATTTCAAAGAAAGAAAGAAAAAACCAAGGAGGCACTTTTTTGGGGTCATAAAAATGTCTTTCTCTCTACACTAGTGAGCACACCATCCCATGGTTTATAGAAGATAAAATACTAAAAGGTCTTTACATGTTTGCCTCTAACTGCTCTCCTGGGCACCTAATAACATGTGGTTTGTGGAACTTAATGGAAAATTTTCAGCACAAATAAATGCTCCAACTCCCCTTCTAAAATGGAGGTGAAAATCAATTTCCCTTGTTAATGAGGGACTGCTACTATTTGTTTTCATTGATTGGGTGATGCATTGTTCTATTTCTAAAAGCAAGCTGTTTTTCATTTTCTGTTTTAAGGAAACAGAAAGAGTAACTTGCAGATTGACACCGCAGGTGTACACCCACATTTCTTAGCCGCCGTTCCCTAAGCTCTGAGAAGCTGATATTCTGGCACTTGGACTGGCATTTCCCCTTCTACAGATGTCATATAAACTGACTCCCAAGTACTCAATCAAAACGTGAGTTCTTTTCCTTCGGTGGCTGTGTTTATTTGGAATGGTGAGCTTGTAGACACAAGGTGCCTTCCATCGCCTCTTAAGCATGTAATGGGCCCTGCTGAACAGAGCCAGGTAGGCAAAACGTGGCCCAAGAATCTTTACACGGAATTTCCTTACTATCTGTCTTTTTCGGGTGCTGTTTGCTTTCTGGTCCTAATAAATCTCATGCTGGGAGAATCCTGTTTTAGTGATGAGCATCAGTATAACCAGTCCTCGGAAACAAAGATATTTCCAGGTCCCAGAAGAGGGTCCAGAGTAACACAGCTTTACTGATCTGTTTTCAATAAATCTTGCTAACGACAAATTCTATAGAACAGATGTTTTTTACTTGTGTCTGTTAATGTATGGACGATTCTTTATTTCAAAGGTAGTGTGATTTTGGCATTTGTGATTTGCGTTGTTTAGCGCAAAACATTTTTTTTTGAGACGGAGTCTGGCTCTGTCACCCAGGCTGAAGTGCAGTGGCCGGATCTCAGCTCACTGCAAGCTCCGCCTCCCGGGTTCACGCCATTCTCCTGCCTCAGCCTCCCGAGTAGCTGGGACTACAGGCGGCCGCCACCTCGCCCGGCTAGTTTTCTTGTATTTTTTAGTAGAGACGGGGTTTCACCGTGTTAGCCAGGATGGTCTCGATCTCCTGACCTCGTGATCCGCCCGTCTCGGCCTCCCAAAGTGCTGGGATGACAGGCTTGAGCCACCGTGCCCGGCCGAGCGCAAAACATTTTAAAAGCACTTCAATATTGCAAAATGCTAAAGGTTATTTTTTATTTTATTTTTGGAGACAGGGTCTCACTCTGTGACTCAGGCTGGAGTACAGTGGTGCGATCTTGACTCACTGCAGCGGCAGCCTCTGCCTCCCGGGATCAAACAATCCTCCCACCTCAGCCTCCCAAGTAGCTGGGACTACAGGTCCTCACCACCATGCCTGGCTAATTGTTTTTGTATTTTTAGTGGAGATGGGGTTTTGCCATGTTGCCCTGGTTGGTCTCGAACTCCTGGGCTCAAGCAATTCACCCGCCTCGGCCTCCCACAGTGCTGAGATTATAGACGTGAGCCACCATGCTTTGCTTAAAATTATTATTTTAAGAAAATTTGCAGCACATTTTTAGAAAGATCAGAAGGGCTGGCAGAGGTGAAGTGATTCTCAAAATCAGGGTAAGGAGATTGGCTGATAAGGTTTTCAGTTAAGGTCCCCTTAGAGACAAAAACCCCAAAATCAAGTTTTTGTATGTAATATCTCCCTTACTACAGTGTTGCAATAAGACTTCTTTTAAATTAAATTAGAATATAACTAGAAAATTGGATGTCCTATCAGTCGATTAAATGAGGTATTCTCTGCACTGATCTTTTTAAGGAAGAGAATATTAGTTTTTCTAGCATCACCCGAGAGTTTTAAAAAAGCGTTGAAATAGAAAACATCAGTGTTCCATTCCCAAACCCCTGAGGTGTTTCCGATGAATAAAATATGTAAGAATCATAGAATCATATATAAGAATCTGTTAGTTAGTTGGCCAGTGGTCAACAGTGATTATCGAAAGATATTTTTTTGTTGCTGTTAAACTGCATCAGTTCTCGTCTTCCAAATATTTGGCCCACAGCTGCCTTTGTTAACAGCTCGGAGGCTACTGAATTGTTTTTAAACAGAAATGCCAACTCTCCTGACTTCCTGACTGTCGACAGACATGAGGTTTTTTGTTCTACATGTAACATCAGGAAATGAAACGAGATTACTGCATGCTGTGCTAAGGAAAACAATAAAAGTGAAAAAATGTTATTTTTAGATAAGACTATTTCCTAAACCTTTAGAGGCATCTTACAAATTTACCCTGTGTTTGGTAGAATATGAACATGTGTGGTCTGTATCTCTTCCTATGGCAGGCGATACTAATTATCTATCTCGATTACAGTCATTTCCTCTCAGCACGCTAAACCTGACATTTCAGCGTAAAGTCCAATAAGACAAGGAAGTGAGCTATTCTGTTAATGGGAAAGAAAAGAGTTATGTAAGTATAAGCCTTCAGGCATCTGCCGAGCAAAACAGAGAGCCCAAAAGAAGAAACGGAAGAGCAAGTGAGTTTCATGAGAAACAGTAGCTACAGTTCAGAATTGACTTATATCGTTCTCTTTCCATTAAGGTGTATCAGCACTTTTGAGTTCGTCTTTTTTTTTTTTTTTCTTTTGTGAGAGGGAGTTTTGCTCATCACCCAGGCTGGAGTGTAATGGCGCCATCTCGGCTCACTGCAACCTCCGCCAACTGGGTTCAAGCAATTCTCCTGCCTCAGCCTCCCGAGTAGCTGGGATCACAGGCGTACGCCACCACACCCGGCTACTTTTTGTATTTTTAATAGAGACAGCGTTTCACCATGTTGGCCAGGCTGGTCTTGAACTCCTGACCTCAGGTGATTTACCTGCTCCCAAAGTGCTGGGATCACAGGCGTGAGCCAGTGCACCCAGCCCTTGACTTCTCTTTTGTAAAAGCAATCCCCTTTTCTCCTGCACCTCAAGGAAACTGCTCCCATAATTTATGGATTAATACTCATTCCACATAAATGTAATTTGGATATAGTCCCTGAAATGTAAATATCTAGGATAAGAGTATCCTGAAGAAAATAGCCTTTTGGGAAGTTATAGATTCAGGACTTCTCAGGCTATGAAAGAGTTACTTTATCTTTTGTGGATGGCCATTCATTTAAAAGGTTATTGGATCCTCTAGATTTTAGAAGATCTTAGAGTTTAGCCCTGGACCCTGTGTTATATCTAGAAAAGCCTTTTCTAGGGTTCTGTGTGTTCTAAGCTGGCTGGTATTTTATTAATGTTGTTCAGGAAAACTACAGTATGGAAATCAAAGCCATTCCTTTAAATAAAACTGAGGTTATACAGTCATGCATTTAATAACAGTGATAGATGCAGGAGGCATGCAGATGCAGATAAGGAAACCTGCACAGGGTCTTGCCCGGGGATGTGCCTGCAAGGGACCGGGGCCCACATGTGCACTGGGAGAAGGGGCTGGAGCCGCCAAGAATTCATGCCTTATGTAGGGGAGGAGACTGATATTCAATCTGTGAGGTGGGAGCCTGTCAGCAGGACCCTCTCCTTCTATGCTGAGAGCCTTCTTTTCACTTAATGATCCACTCTCCTCCCCCTTCCATTTGTCTGTGTGCCTAATTTTTCCTGGTTGTGAGACAAGAAGCTGGATTTTAGCTGAACCAAGGAGCAAAAAATCCTGCATCAATAGCAAAAACAACTTTCTACAATAAATCACAAATAAATTTGTTTATAGGAATTACATAAGTTATGAGAATGGGACATGTAAAATACCTAACGCTTAGCCGCTGAACCAAGTGTGGTCAGTTTTGACGTGCTGGGTATCTTCCCAGAAGTAGATGAGAAGGAATTTAGAATTACTTCTGTTACTCCAAAATTTTAGGCCACTCAAGTGTACTAGTTTCTCTGGACCTCTGAAGATGGCTTTACTAGCATGGGCCTGCTACAGAAAAAGGGTGTTTATCAGAGACTCCCACGTAACAGATCACCCCCACTGTCCATGGTGTAGGTTTTAGGCTGTGAGATACACTGACCTTTTGGGTAAGGTGTCTGACCTCTCCCCTCTCCTGACAGTGATTTCTCCTCCCAGACAGCTGCGCTTACAAACTGCTAGGTAGCAGTAGCACTTTGACAAATGGAGCACAACCCAGATCCTTTGTTTCTTTGAATTTAGCCAACAAGCTAGCATTCCAGGAGCTCATTAGGGGGCCATGAATTACTGTGGAGGCCAAGCCTGCACTTCCTTCTCCCTGGCAATCCATGTGGCCACACGTTCCCATGATCCGTGGGGCCAGATCATGCTATTCCCAGTTCACATTCCATCCTGTCAGGGTACTCTCAAAATAAATAATATTTACAGCAGAGTTCAGAGCTGGTGAAAGAAATGTGGAAGGAAAAATATGGGTAAGTAGACTAGACACTGGAATCCATTGGATTTGTGGTTTTTAAATTATTTTTTCATGGGACTTCAGAAATCTTTGTAAGTAGATATGGACTGGCACTTATCAAAACCCCAAATTCCAAGGCCAAATTAATGTCATAAAACAGTAACAAAGAAAAATTATAACAAGATTTAGTTTCTATAACCTGAAAACATTATGTTGAGCAAATTCAGTAAATGGTTACTAGCCACCTACAAAGTTCAAGGTCTCCAGCCAAAGCTAGTTGCAGTCATTATCTATTTAAAAGTTTGACCAGCACTGCTTTATACCAAAAACTTGGAAAACTTAAATAAAAGGGGCCCAGAGGTCTCATTATGCAAATATTCAAACAGAGCTGAAGAGATGGCATTTGAGATCAGAGTCAGCAACTACAACCCCCTGGACAAATTCAGTCCTCTGCTTATGTATTACTCATAAACTAAGGATGGCTTTTACGTTTTTAAGTGGTTGGAAAAAGAACTCGAAAGAAGAAGAATATTTTGTGATACATAAACATTTATATGAAATTCAAATTTCTGTATCCATAAATAAAGTTTTATTGGAACATAATCAGGCTCATCCATTTACTTATCCTATTGGGCTGCTTTTGCACTTAGGAAGAGTGGTGTAATTGCAACAGAGATCGTGCTGTGTGCAAAACTCAAGATACTGATGATCTGGCCCTTAACAGAAGAAGCTTGCTCATCCTTGTTTTAGATTGTAAAATAATTTTTTGCTTTTGCTGAGATGTCTGACTGAGAACAGTCAACACAGTGAGAGCTCATCTCTACAAAAAAAAAAAAAAAAAAAGAATTAGGCCGGTGCAGTGACTCATGCCTGTGGTCCCAGCTAGTTGGGAGGCTGAGGCAGGAGGATCACTCGAGCCCAGGAGTTGGAGGTTACAGTGAGCCACGACTGCACTCCAGCCTGGGTAACAGAAGGAGGCCTTGCCTCTGAAAAAATTTAAAAAATAATAATAGCAAAACAGCAAGCCTGAGAAATGTACCAGGAGAGCAAGGAGAAAGCAGTTGAGAACCGAAAAACTGGTGACAAAGACAGCCAAGTACAGGTGGCCACCAACAGAAGTAGTTTTTGCTGCATTTACAGACGAAATCCCTCAAAGCACGAGGAAACAGACAGGTTCTTAGATGGAGCAGAGGTCTGACGTGTGTTTCTTGTTAATACCAATTTGCTAATTTCCTGTTGATGGGCCAGACACTTACGCCTTGATGCCTTCCTCTCCTGTTCATGCGGTTGACTCTGTTTGCCTCTAAACCTGGATTCTCCAGAACGGGTTACCCTAGCCTTTTCCTTTTTTTTTTTTCTTTTTCAGAGGAGCTTAATCAAACGGAATCCCAGGAGTAACCTCTGCCTTTGAGCAGACAGCCCTGCTGGTGGCTGGCTACACCCTCTGCTCTGTTCCGGGCCTGGTGATGATCACAAGAGATTTCAGGGCAATTTCAGCCACACGGATCCACACTGTGAGGACTGAAATAAACGACGAGTTCGCAGTTTTACAAGGCTATTAATGCCATTCACAGATTCCCAGTAGTTGTCTGTTTATGTTTTCTCCAACACAATATCCTAAGACAGAAGCAAAGCAGAGGTGCGGTATTTTTATGTTGTAACACTTCCACGAATGAAATTTCCCTAGAAGATAGCATTTTGTCCCTTGAGGGACAGGGACTACACTGAGAGAAAAAAAGAGTCCGGCCGGGCGCGGTGGCTCAAGCCTGTAATCCCAGCACTTTGGGAGGCCGAGACGGGCGGATCACGAGGTCAGCAGATCGAGACCATCCTGGCTAACACAGTAAAACCCCGTCTCTACTAAAAAATACAAAAAAACTAGCCGGGCGAGGTGGCGGCGCCTGTAGTCCCAGCTACTCGGGAGGCTGAGGCAGGAGAATGGCGGGAGCCCGGGAGGCGGAGCTTGCAGTGAGCTGAGATCCGGCCACTGCACTCCAGCCTGGGCGACAGAGCGAGACTCCCTCTCAAAAAAAAAAAAAAAAAAGAAAAAAAGATGTCCACCTACTTGTCAGGACCGACGGGTTATCTGCAACCATATTTACACCACAATGGTGATTCCAGCCTCTATGAGACATTTGAGCAGCCTGTCCAACCTCAGGACAATGGGCATGCACGACACTGGGCCCTAATGCCAGCTTTCCAGTAATCTCCGGGCTTTGCATGTAGTGGAGAACATCATCCTTGCTATTACTATGTTTTCTCTACCTGATCTATCTGTTTCAATGCACAAGTTGAGAGTTAGATCTCATCATTAACATACAACATGAATAAATTGTCCACCTGAAAAGGACATCCTGAATAGTTTCTTTTAATAGAGAAGCAAGGGTTTACATTTTAAACAACAACAACAAAAAATTGTAAACTCACCTAGAAAAATCTCCCTTTGCCTCCTGTAGAAGAAAAAATTCAACATCAGCGAAATACACTAAGCCAGTGTTAGAGACTCTACATTCTATAATCATGAGAGTTTCTCTACTGAATGAGATGAGTTCAGCTTCCTGCAGTTATCATCCTATTTGCTGCAGGAATACAATTAAAACAGAATGCATACCTTTGCTATTTGAATATGAGACATGAAATTAAACTCTCGAAAGTTATATACAAAGAAAGTGATTGATAATGACAAAATGTTCATCTACACCTCAAAGCCCGGGTCTGACGTGTTCTAGTTTAAAGATACTAAACATGAACATGTATCTGGATAGAACTGTCTATTTCTAGGGTCACTTTTTGTTTTGGTTTGTATTTTATCCTAGTCCCCAATTACACTGAAGACTCTGGAGGTAGGGACCAGGGAAACTTTAGTGAATCCAGTATAATACCTTAAACATAGTAGTTGCTCAATAAATACTTATTGAAGGAATAAAGAAATGATATCATTTAAACTCATCTTGCCACTATTAAGCTAATATTCTATAACACCTTTTTTTTTGCATAACCTAAAGGGCTTTTCCTTGTCTTTCCAGGGGGCAGAACATGATTTTTTGGCCACTAACTCTAGCTATTCACTTGGCTTTCTCCAGGGTGAAAGTACCAAACCCAAAGAAAATGGGGTCAGTAAATGATCTCAGTTTCTCCCAGGCTCAGGTTAAACACACAACTTTGCTTTACAGGGATTTGCTGTCTTAAAATTTTGAAATACTACAAGCCGCTGTTTATTGCTATGGTTTCCGTCAGTGTCTCTAATAGCTCTATGCAGCTTGTGGCTAAAAACAGGTAAGACGACAAATAGTGAGTGGACACAGCTATGCCCGGTGAGTCTTATTTCCTTTCTTCTGTGTATGGCCCTGGGACATAAAGAGGAGGAGAAAAACAACTTACCTGTAAAATATAGGAAGCTAATTCAAACACCACTTCACTGTCAACGTCAATAAGCTCCTGAAAGGAAAAACAACAAAGGAAGACAAGTTTGGTATTTAACAACCACTTTTCTCTTTTTTTAAAAATGACAGCTCTTCTTCGGGAGGATTACTCAGCCCGGGAGTTTGAGACCAGCCTGGGCAACATAATGAGATCCCGTCTCTACAGAAAATTAAAAAATTAGCCAGGCAGGATGGTGCACGTCTGTAGACTCAACTGTTTTGGAGGCTGAGGTAGGAGGATCTCTTAGCCTGGGAGGTTGAGGCTGTAGTGAGCTGTGATAGCACCACTGTACTCCAGCCTGGGTAATGGGGCGAGACCCTGGCTTAAAAAAAAAAAAAAAGGAAAGCTTCCTTTTCTGAGGATTTGCTCAGAATCTCCCATATTCATAGAACGTCTTGAGTCTCTGAGACCACTGCCCTGAATTATTCAGTCCTAAACACTCCCAACATCCTTTTTGCTGCTCTTAGCTGGGATGGACTAGGGGGCTCAGGCCTACCCGATTATCTCAAAGGCCTCATCTTTACATCTTTCAAGAAATTAAGAGGCAGACTAGGCCCCAGCATTTTACAAACCTGTTTGTTAATGTTATTAATCACTGGAACAGAGATGCTTGACAACAAAACGCATTTTCTGTATAAACTAAACTCAGAACGTTATGGAAAGAAAGGCTTTCTTGAAAGGCTTTGTTTGAAAGGAGTGTTACAGTGGGATTGTGACTCCTTACAATTAAATACAAGGTGAAAATACAGTTCCTCGGTTGTACGAGCCAGATTTCTTTCCTGTGCTCTACAGTTCATGTCGCTAGTGACTACCATGTTGTCAGCTCAGATACAGAACATTTCAACCACTGTAGAAAGTTCTACCGGTCAGCGCTGTTACAGTGTGTATGTTTCACAATGTTTCCGCCTAGTAGTTCTTCCCCCAAATACTTAATTGTGATCTAGGGACTTGGTCTTCAAAGCACTTAAACCTCTCATTGGTTTTTGAAAAAATTCCTTTTCTCTCTCTCTCTTGATATTTTTGAAATTTATATTTCAAAATGTATATAGTTCATATTTTTTAAAACAGCCTTTTTCTTTTTTTTGAGACAGCGTCTCGCTGTGTCACCCAAGCGGGAGTACAGTGGTGCAGTCTCGGTTCAGTGCAACCTCCACCTCCCGGGTACAAGTGATTCTCCTGCCTCGGCCTCCTGAGTAGCTGGGATTACAGGTGCCCACCACCACACCCGGCTAGTTTTTTTTGTATGTATAGAGACGGGGTTTCACCAGGTTAGCCAGGCTGGTCTGGAACTCGGGGCATCAGATGATGTGCCTGCCTTGGCCTCCCAAAGTGTTGGGATGATTACAGGTGTAAGCCCCCATACCCAGCCAAAACAGCTTTATTGAAATATAACTAAAACACCTCAAAAAACTGCATATGTTTAATGTAAACAATTTTATGAGTTTGGACAGATGCATACACCCATGACACCATTACCACAATCAAGGTAATAAACATATCTATCATATCCAAAGATTTCCATGTGTGTGTGTGTGTGTGTGTGTGTATGGTACAAACACTTAGGCTGGCATGGTGGCTCACGCCTGTAATCCCAGCGCTTTGGGAGGCTGAGGTGGATGGATCACTTGAGCCCAGGAGTTTGAGACCAGCCTGGCCAACATGGCAAAACCCCATCTCTACTAAAAATACAAAAATTAGCCTGGAGTGGTGGTGCATGCCTGTAGTCCCAGCTACTTGGGTGGGAGGGTCACCTGAGCCTGGAAATGTTGAGGCTACAGTGGGTTGTAATCATGCTACTACGCTGGTGACAGAGAGACCCTGCCTCAAGCAAACAAACAAACAAACAAACAAACAAACAAAACAGCAAACCCACTAAACATGAAAACATGACCCACATTAATAAACTTCTAAGTGCACAACACTGTCTCATTATACATAGCTCACGTGTTAAAGACAAAGAGAAGCCTTGAGTTCATCAGCATGTGAGAATAATACACAATTGAATTGATATCCTATGTCTGCTGTCAAGCTGAAGCACAAACGTCCATCTTTATTTTTCTTTCCCTAATATCACTAGATCCCATAGTGGCTGACTGGATGACAGAGAGCTAGAGGTAAAAGAGATTTAGAGACTAGCCAGCCTGACCCTGAGAATGGAATCCAAAAACATTAAGGGACTTTGGAAACCACAGGGCCTTAATGGCACTTAAGGGGCCGGGAACAGACCCCCAACTACTTGTCCAGTATGTGACCTCCCTTAGGACTTCCATTTCCCCTAAAATCAATAGAAACCCAGTTTCAGCCAACACAGTCTCAAAACATTTATAATGCGAGTTTGCTCAGCAAGAGTTTCTATTCACTTGCATTACAAGCCAGACTCTGATTCAAGGATTTTTTTTTTTTTTTTGGAGACAGAGTCTCATTGTTGTCGTCCGGGCTAGAGTGGAATGGTGTGATCTTGGCTCACTGCAACCTCCGTCTCCCGGGTTCCAGCAATTCTCCTGCCTCAGCCTCCCAAGTAGCTGAGACTACAGGCACACACCACCATGCCTGGCTAATTTTTTTTGTATTTTTAGTAGAGACGGGGTTTCAGCATGTTGGCCAGGCTGGTCTCGAACTTCTGACCTCAGGTGATCCACCCACCTTGGCCTCCCAAAGTGCTGGGATTACAGGCATGAGCCACTGTGCCCAGCCGATTCACGGATTTTCTAATTATTTTTTGAGAGTTCCAGAACTGGCTCCTGCAATTTAAAACAATGCATTCAAGCACACCTGGATCTTTCGAAGGAGAGATATCATTCAGGCTCCTTTGGGCCTGGGAATTTCAAAGCTGGATACTAATATTTGCCCTGGAATCACCTTAGAAGTATGGCTTAAAAGAACTCATGAGAGCCTATGGAAGAACTGGGGACAATAATTCCTTACGTTTAACCAGCTGAAAGAGCTTTATGGCGGTTGGAATTGATAGAGGCTGTCAGTGCTGGGATGTGGAAGAATGTTTGGAATTGCAGTTCTGGGATTAGCAGGTCCCATCAGAATGTAAATCATTTAACAGCGTACAAATGGCTTCACAGAAACACTGTCCAGGGTTACCACAATAGATGGTTTCTACTCTCACTACGTGCGTTTCCATCCCCACCTGAATGCCTTGGAGTGCACTTGTTAGTGTACTGTTGTATGTGTGCTTTTCTGTCAAACATTTACACCTATGTTACAGCCAATGGTTGACTGCGGGCTAATATTTAACATCTGCTGAGGCTTATCTGATGCACAGCTCAAAACCAGCCATCAGAAAATAACACTCTTAAGTGCGAACATAGCTTTTAGCTTGCTGTTTGATTCATCTGATAAACGAAAATGTCTATACCTGCGTGGAGGCGGGGAAAATGAAGGAAGGTCTTTTATTCTATTCTACACAGCCCATTATGTGGTTCCAGGAGAGTATCACTGGTGAACATTAACTGTAACGTAACTGTTATCCATAGGAAAGCTACCAAAAATGCACCATCAAATATCTAACCTGATTGATTCCATTTCTCTCTCACCATAGTTGTTCTCGGGGTAAGTGAGAACTGGCACCATTAACTGTGGTCACTTTTCGGTTGAAAAGTCTGACCTTGACCATCTATCTCCCAGTGAAGATACCAAAGACAGGAAGAGTTGAAATGTGGCCAGTGGGAGGGAAAATGATTGAAGAATCAAGTGCCCCAGGCATTGCACATGCTTACACAATCTGATGGAAAGAGCTGTATTATTACTTCTGACCTCGCCCATTTAACATGCATTGAGTTGAAGGATCATTTCATTGGATGTTCTCAGAGGACTCAACACAAAGACCGAAAGGGTGTGGATAAGAACCAGTCTAGGGTGGTGGGAAGACATCCTGACAGTCTTTGCCCAATTCCCCAATGTCACTTGTTCATGATGCCTTTTCCCCCCTGTACACCTCACTGTGCTTCCAGGTGGCCTTATCCTTAAGATTCTACTGCAGTAGGGCAGAGCTCTAGACTTCTGGCTCACTCTGAAAATTTCCCATGGTACTGCAAAATCTGAAAGCCAGCCAGGCACGGTGGTTTAGGCCTGTAATCCCAGCACTTTGGGAGGCTGAGGCAGGCAGATCATGAGGTCAAGAGATCGAGACCATCCTGGCCAACATGGTGAAACCCTGTCTCTACTAAAAATACAAAAATTAGCTGGGCGTGGTGGCGCATGCCTGTAGTCCCAGCTACTCGGGAGGCTGAGGCAGGAGAATCGCTTGAATCCGGGTGGTGGAGGTTGCAGTGAGCCAAGATAGCGCCAGTGCACTCCAGCCTGGTGACAGAGTGAGACTCCGTCTCAAAAAACAAAACAAAACAAAACCACCCTGAAAGCCAAGTTCCACAGAGAGGAGTTAACGGATGTTTTCAGGGGTCTTCCTAGCAGAAATGTGCTCCCACAGAACATTAAGAAAATGACTCTCCCTTTTCCTTATCTGACTTTTTCAGTGGTCCAGAGGTGGCTTTTCATTTATTTTTTTTTTTTTGAGACAGGATATCACTGTGTCACTCAGACGGGAATGTAGTGGTGCAATCTCGGCTCACTGCAACCTCCGCCTTCTGGGTTCCAGCAATTCTTGTGCCACAGCCTCCCAAGTAGCGAGGATTACAGGTGTGCACCACCACACCTGGCCAATTTTTTGATTTTTAGTGGAAACAAGGTTTCACCATGTTGGCCAGGCTGGTCTCAAACTCCTGACCTTAAGTGATCCACCCACCTTGGCTTCCCAAAGTGCTGGGATTACAGGCGTGAGCCACCGCGCCTGGCCAGAGGCGGCTTCTTTCATGGGTTTCTGCTCAAGCAGAGGAACTACACTGGCGGAGACCACACAGTGTGCAAAAATCCCATTTTTTCCTGGGATTCTGGGCTTTCCCCTTAACTAAGGACAAGATGGGATCATAGGAGGAGCAGAAGACACTTCCAGGAGGCTTGAGGGTGGCTTCCGTCTGCCTCATGCAGGGGCTGAGGTGTGACATTCCTCTGTGCTTATGCAATCCACATCTCTGCGGTGAAGGCCCCACTGCTCCTGCAGCCATTGGAGGAGAGGTTTCTGCAGGGTCGTTGACTGAGCTGGAATCTTGCCTGGGAACCTTGGGCCGTCTGGTGGGCATGGAATAACTTTACTTTGAGACTAGAGAAGCCCAGGGGGACAACACTGGCAGGAGGGAATGTAAGGTCCTTTGGTGACTGTGGCCACTGGGTGTATACTTTAGGCATCTGCTTTCCTTACTACTGAATAATGCATGCTGCTTCCTTTGATCTTTTGAGACGTGGTATGGAAAGACAAACCGTGACCATCTGCAGGTATGTGTGTGTGTGTGTGTGTGTGTGTGTTTGCACATGCATACGTGCTCTGAGTAGGGGTGGGAAGGGCAGCCCCATTTCCTCCCACGCTGTGTAGTTTTATCCCAGGTGACTGAACTGCCGCAGGAAGAGGTCTGAGGTCATTCATCAGCAGCACCATGGCTAACAATATTCTCAGAAAGATCTCCCTCTGAGGGCCTCCGCGTGTTTCTAACAAGTGGCCACGTGGGAACCCCAAATGGCAGGTGTTACGGATGTTCTCCAAGAGTCCTGAGAGCCGGAGGGCCTCTTTGCTCGGAGGGACTGGGTGGTGGTCTTTATACTCAACCAAGAATCTTAATGAAAAGCAGCCCACCATGGTCCGGAATTGCAGGAATTCCAACTCTGATGTAAGACGAATGAGATAATTCCATGAGAAAATGTAATTGACAACCATATGGTAGGTTGAAAAGATTTTGTCAAGGAAAATCTTTGCAAAGTCCACTCAGAACCACTTCTAGGGTTAGGAAAGCCATCAAGGGTTTTCCTAACGAATTCTCACCAGTTATCACCACGTTTATTCTTACCCACAAAACATCTAAAGATGATAGATAAGCTATTCTCCTTAAGATTATTTCTACTGTCCCCTGAAAGTCCCATATTCTGGTCTTAACCCCCCAATGCTGTGGGGACATGGACTGAACCACCTGACCTTCAGTTTGATTTTCCTTATCAGTAAAATGGGGATAACAATTTCCTTTCCAATTATTTTACTGGGTTTGGTGAGGCATAAATGGAGAAGTGACTTGGAAACGATAAAACACACTACAATTATTAGGTCTATATTATTTATTTCTCCTGATGAGTATCTATAGATAATCTGAACTCCACAGTTTTGCCTTTGTTCTTTAGTATATCTTAGCATTTATAGGAATCTTTACTAAGATTTTGTTTTAAAAGAGATGGGTAGTGTGTGTGTGTGTGTGTGTGTGTGTGTATACTGGTCACCATGTCTGTGGTGTATTTTATGTGTCAACTTGACAGGCCAAGGGTTACCCATTATTTACTGATTTTTGAGACAGGGTCTTGCTCTGTCACCCAGGCTAGAGTGCGGTGACACCATCTCGGCTGACTGCAACCTCTGTCTCCTAGGTTCGAGTGATTCTCGTGCCTTAGCTTCCCGAGTAGCTGGGATTACAGGTGCCTATCACCACAACCGGCTAGCTTTTTGTACTTTGAGTAGAGATGGGGTTTCACCATGTTGCCCAGGGTGGTCTCAAACTCCTGGGCTCAAGTGATCCACCCATCTCAGCCTCCCAAAGTGCTGGGATTAGAGGCGTGAGCCCCCGCGTCCAGCCCCGAGTCGCCCACATTAAACAGTTTCTGGATGTGTCCATGAGGGTGCCTCTGGATGAGATCAGCATTCGAATCAGTGGACCCCATAGACCACCCTTCCCAGTGAGGGTGGTCATCACCCAGTCCTGGAAGGTTTGAACAGAACAAAAGATGGAGGATGGAGGAGCTCGCCCCTTTTTTCATTTTTCTTTCTTTCTGTCCCTTGCTTTTTGAGCTGGGACATCACATTTCATCTTCTCTTGTCCACTGGCTCCCTGGTTCTCAGGTCTTTGGACTCAGCCAGTGGACTGACACCACTGGCTTTCCTGGGTCTCCAGCTTGTAGACAGCAGACTGTGGGATTTCTCAGCCCCCATGATCTTGTGAGCCAACTCCTCATAAGAAGTCTCTTTCTGATATCTGTATATCTATATATATCCTATTGGTCCTGTTCCTCTGACTAATACACCGTATATCATTAAAGTGGGACACAATGCCCATATTTAGCCCAACTTTCTCTCTTCTTGTGGCTCTATGCCTCATTGCACAACTCATTATGACTACGCAACGTTGCCCCCGGGGCAAACAGGGGCTGTGGTGCAGGATGAGACGGATGCGATCTTGCACAATTGCTCATTCTTAGCCCTCTGCCAGTTTTCAGCATCAAGTCACTTCATGTTTGTCTAATGATCCAAGAGGTGAATGCCACTCGTGCTCAGCCACAGCCCTAATTCTGCCCCATTGGGATTTCTCACGCTGTCCACCCCACGGCAGACAGCCCATATCAGGATCTCAAGGAATCGCTCTTTATGAAGTTCTATTTAAAAAAATTTTTACTTTTACTTATTTATTTTTGTCGAGACAGGGTCTTGCTCTGTTGCCCAGGATGGAGTGCAGTGGCACCACTATAGTTCACTGCACCCTTGAACTCCTGGGCTTAAGTGATCCTCCTGCCTCAGCCTCCTGGGTAGCTAGGACCACAGACGCACACCACCGTGCTCAGCTAATTTTAATTTTTTTTTTTTGTAGAGATGGGGGTCTCACTATGTTTCTCAGGCTGGTCTTCAACTCCTGGGCTCAAGTCATCCTCCTGCCTTGGCCTCCCAAAGTGTTGGGATTATAGGTGTGAGCTACTGCACCCGGCCTGTGATCATTCTTTTAGAGGTCATGGGCACAGCCAAGATGACAGAGCCATGTAAGTCTGTTACTTGAAAGTTGAAAAAGAAGGTACCTGTCTATCATTCTCTCATCCCCCCTCTGTCCTACAAGGGCACGCTCTAAACCTGCATCAATGAAACTAAGAGGTAAGGACGAGAGTTCTGTAAGTCTGAGGCTGATATTTATGTTGTCCTCTAGAAGGTGATTCTGGGCTTTGGCTTGGTTCTCCCACCTACAGATGAGATGATGTCATCTGAATGATCATTAGCAAAGCACACTGAAGATACTGAATAAAGACCATTTATTTCAATATCAACAAGAGAGATAGCATTTAGACCTAAACTGCAAATGTGGCCCAAGGATGATTACCTAAACTACTTTTTTTTTTTTTTTTAAGAGACAAGGTCTCTGTCATCCAGGCTGGAGTGCCCTAATGTGATCCTAGCTCACTTCAGCCTCCAACTCATGGGCTCAAATGATCCTCCCATCTCAGCTTCCCAAGTAGTTGGGAATACAAGTGTGTGCCACCACGCCTGGCTAATTAAATACTTTTTTTTTTGTAGAGTTGTGGTCTTGCTATGTTGCCCAGGCTGATCTCAAACTCTTGGCCTCCCAAAGTTCTGGGATTATAGGTATGAGCCACCATGCAGAGGCTCCTAGACTAATTTGAACAAGACTTGCACCCTCCCAAGAGCACCCATAAAGCAGAAATTTTAAGCCTTTTCCTTTATGTCATGATTTGTTCTCAGTGCAATGTAGGCAACAATATTCGGTGATTTCTCAGGAAATATGCAAATCCTTGCTCCCTGGGATTGGAAAGTAACCAATTAAAAAATAATTTTCTGAGCATCGGCTATGTGCCTAGAACAGTGATAGGCCATGGAAGATGAGCTTAAAAATCCACTCAGAAAATGCTGGTACCAACTTCTCATCCAGCCGAAAGAAGCATATTTCAGCCCATCTCCAGATGACAACCACAGTCCTGTTTCTTTGGTTATCACTGCTGGGGAAGGTTAGTGCTTGTAGACAAAGCATAATTGAAATGTGATGAATGTCCCTAAAGAGTGCATTGCCAGCCGGATGTGGTGACTCACACCTGTAATCTAAGCACTTTAGGAGGCCAAGGAAGGAGGATCACTGGAGCCCGGGAGTTTAAGACCAGCCTGGGCAACATGGTGAGACCTTGTTTCACTTGGAAGCAAAATAAAACAAAACACACGAAAAAAACAAATTAGCCGGGTATGGTGGCGCACGCCTGTAGTAGTCCCAGCTACTTGGGAGGCTGAGGCAAAAGAATTGCTTGAACCTGGGAGGCGGAGGTTGCAGTGAGCTGAGATTGTGTCACTGCACTCCAGCCTGGGCGACAGAGCGAGACTCCGCCTCATAAACAAATAAATAAATAGTTCATAGCCAATCCCTTCGGACCAGGGCAAAGTTATACAGGTGAAATATTAGATTCCTGATGTGATCTTAGAGACCAGAATAGATGCCCCTTTATTAACTAGAGTAGATGCTGAGGTTAAGTTACCTACAGGTCAAGGGTTCAGGACAAGCTGGCCTAGCAAATTTCTCAATTTCTGTGGCTAAACTCTCTACCAATAGGAGCTGTCAATGCTGGTTTACAACCCAGATCATTACAACTCTGACTGGACAGGGGGCCAGCCTTACAAACATTCCCTTCTGAGGAACTACTGCAGACTTTAGGCTAATGTCAGCAGTCCACAGAGGCTGCACACAAACTGACTTTGTGTCCTATAGTTCACCTTGTGAGGTAAAGAGCCTCAAATTCCACCTCATTTTAATGCTAAAAGCCACCCCAGGAAGGAACCAGAGGTCATGATGTTAAGTAAAATAGGCCAGGCACAGAAAGGCAAAGTTCGTATTTTCTCGCTTAATTGTGGGAGCTAAAAATGAAAACCATTGAACTCATAGAGACAGAGAATAGAAGGATGGTTACCAGAGGCTGGGAAGGGTGGAAGGAGTTGGGGAGACGGGGATGGTTAATGGGTTCAAAAAAATAGAAAGAATGAATAAGACCTAGTATTTGATAGCACAACAGGGAAACTGTAGTCAATAATGATTGAATTGTACATTTTCATATAAGTAAAAGAGTAGAAGTGGATTGTTCATAACACAAAGGATAAAGGCTTGAGGGGGTGGATACCCCATTTGCCCTGATGTGGTTATTACACATTGCATGCCTGTATCAAAATATCTCATGTACCCCATAAATATATACACCTACTATGTACCCACAAAAATTAAAAATTTAAAAAACCAAGACAAAAATCCCATCCTAAAGTGAACATGGGACATATGTCACCTATATGTCTACCTGCGATAAACACACTCGACACTCCTTCATAACTATGCGTAACTTTTCCCCAAATCTGCTGAGTGTGTATGAGTCTATTATGTAACACGAACACCATGAGGCGTAAAACCCAACCTGCCCTTTCCCTCTTCAAAAAGAGCACCTTCAGTCCACGCTGGAAACTTTGTCTTCTCAGTTTGCAAACGGGTTCTGCCAACACAGCCCTGCTTTCTCCTAGTTAGCCATCTGGTGGCCTTTCGGATGATACTGATGGTGCATCCAGCCATTCTGACAGCCACGCATGCCACCTAACCTCAATCAGCTAACTATCAAAGTACTTCTCTGAGGAAGTGAATGGAAAGGTCTTTCAATGTGAGCGCCAATTTTCTTTTCTCTCTGAAGGTTTGCGTGTGGAGAAGATGGGGAGCTGTTGATTTCTTGATTTCTCTTATAACTGTAAGATGTATCATTTGTGGAAATCTTTCTGATAAAAAACTAAACGGACTCTGTCATTTATGACCTCTGCTTGCAAAGCTTTCAGACATCATTGTGATGACTAATTTTTGATGGTGTCTAATTTTCTGTCAGTGCAGAACCCAGAATAGGCAGGATTCAATCCAGCCTGAAGGTGCGGGAAGAGCTGAGGGTCCACATCCCCTGCCTCGCTCCCGTCTCATGGGATAAATCCCGTGCCTCCTGCAGGGGCTGATGGATGAGCCCCTTCAGTTGGCTGTTGGAAGCCACACCGGAAGAGGGAGAGGAGCAGATGGAAAAGGCTTGGCGGGAGAGCTGTGCCGTCTCATCAGTCTCTTTCCAGGGAACATACACCATTCCAGGTAGGCTTCCTGTGGGAGTTTCCCATGGAACGGGACACACATTTCTAAATGAGATGTATCCACGCACTGGTCAATGTCCTCTCTGTCACCCACCTGTCTCCTCGGCGAGTTCAAGCACATCAGAAACACTGTTGGACCATGTGGGAATCTCATTCCACACTTCTTCCCACTCCACCTGAAGGACACAATGACAGCCCCGGTGTCTCATATCCATATTTTAATTTTCTGCAACTTGGATAGATAATGACTACGTTTTCCTGCTCTATTGTATAAAGCAGAGGGGTGGAAGGGAAGAGAAAGTGAGAGGGACGTCCGCTGTGGCCCTGCCTCCTGCCTGCTGGGAAAGAGAGCGGAAGGTAGGAAGGCAGTGTTCACAATCTGGGAAAAATAGCAAAACAAAGCCAAACACCTTTCCTCGCCTTTCTGCTATTATAGAGATGAGAGGTTCGTTCTCTGAAGAACAGGAAGCAGGGATGAAGTGGACCGGAAGTGCAGGAATTACACAGAATTCTATACCTAGTATGGAGACTGTTCCCTCCAGATCCTTGGATGTGGGAGGACATGTCCCAGTCAGGAAGGGAAGGGTTTTCTCTGGAGAGAATGGAGATTCAGAGAGGAAAGACGTCCAGATACCAAGACACTGATATTCGGGGTTCCCCAGGGAAAGAACCAGCTTGCGACGGGATCACGTCACAGGGACACCCACTGGGGGACCATTCCACCCTGAAATGGAGCATCTGCTTAGTTTCCAAGTGTGAAGCGATAGACCACGGCCAGCAGACAACTGAGGAAGCCTCGTACAGGAAAGAGAGACCAAAACAAATAAACTGGAAAAAAAGAGCTGGAAGGAAACACAGAATAATAATGATAACTAATATTATCAGACTGATAAGAGAGGATATTATGTTCCTGAAACAATGATAGCATAATATTTTAAAAATCAGATAATATAAAGAAACTCTTAGAAATTAAAACAAACAAACAAAAAACAAAACCATAATGGCAAAGGTGAGAAAATCCAGAGAAGAGATTAAAGTAAATCCCTACAAAGCGTCCCAGAAAGTAGAATAAAAAGACAGAGACAGACAGCTGGAGAGACAAGGTATCAGAGCGGGAGGCCATGACGAGCACTTGATAAATAGGAATTCTGGAAAGAGAGGACACAGGCAAGAGGGGAGAAGATATCAAAGAAACAATCCAAAAAGAACCCACAACTAAAAAAGAATGCACGTCATATCTCCAGACTAAAAGAACACAGAGTACAATGGATTTACAAAGACCCACATCAGGGCACCCATCCTGAAATTTTACATCAAAAGGAGCAAAAAGGAGTTCCCACAAGATCCCATTGTTGGGGGCCAAAGGGGAATGGACAGGATGGGGGGCTTTTCCAGAGCAATGCCTTTGGTATTCTGAGAGAAAATTTTTTTGGTATATTTCTGTATCCAGTCAAACTATTCATTAGATATGAAGCTAGAAGAAAGACTTTTTCAGATATGCCAGGATCCAAACATCTTACTTCCCATCTGTGCTTTCTCTGGATTGACTGCAGGATGTTCTCCAGTGAAACAATGGAGTAAAACAAAAAACAGGAAGTCTCCGGATCCATGAAACAGAGGACCCAATACACAGCGAGGGAGAAGGAAAGACCCTGATGGGGATGAGGCGTCCCGGGTTGAGACTCTGCATGAGACCAAGTCCAGGCTGGAGCAGGAGGAGAGCGGAGCGTAAGAGAGAGGTCCTGGAAAAACAACAGCAGTAGCAGCTGCCACAGCAACCAAAATCAAACCAAAGAGGAACGAGAACTACCTGATGTAGCTGGAAATTAATATTGGTAGACATCTGGGAATCTGTAGGAACTTTTGGAGAAAAGTGAAGGGTATGTAGAAACTAAACAAGTGAAAGCAAGGCAAGTATTCCCCTTGGGTAAAACAATGGGTTGTCTAAAAAAGGAGCTGCAACCACAGGATACTACTTGGATTAGTCACGATAATGTCATGCTGAAGACTCTCGCTTTAAGCCGGAATTGTGCTATCACTATATTGAGAAAATGGAAAAGGAAATAAAATGTGGGTGGTTATAATCTAAATCTACATCCTATTTTTTTTTTTTTTTTAGACAAAGTCTCGCTCTGTCCACCAGGCTGGAGTGCAGCGGTGTGATCTGGGCTCTTGGATTCACTGCAACCTCCACCTCTGGGGCTCAGATGATCCTCCCACCTCAGCCTCCAGAGAAGCTGGGACTACAGGCATGTGCCGCCACACCCGACTAGGTTTTGTGTTTTTTGTAGAGATGGCATCTCACTATGTTGCCCAGGCTGGTCTCAAGCTCCTAAGATCAAGTGATCCCCCCACCTCAGCCTCCCAAAGTGCTGGTATTTTACAGGCGTGAGCCACTGTGCCTGGCCATCTTCATCCATCTGAACAGGAATTCAATAAAATGAATCAATCTAGGAATAATACCCTGTGTCAATTATTTAGCTATATGGAGGCAAATACTAGAAGAAACAGCTAAAACTGTTGCAAGTGGCAGGAGTTGCGGGGAGGAGGCTGTTTGTCATAACAAGCCTTGTGGAACCATTTGAGTTTTAAATGATGTCATATATTACTTTGATAGAAACCAATATTAATACTTTAAAAAGTGAATGAAATTGGCTGGCGCCATGGCTCACACCTGTAATCCCAGTGCTTAGGGAGGCCGAGGCGGGCGGATCACGAGGTCAGGAGATGGAGACTATCCTGGCTAACACGGTGAAACCCTGTCTCCACTAAAAATACAAAAAATTAGCCGGGCGAGGTGGCGGGCATCTGTAGTCCCAGCTACTGGGGAGGCTGAGGCAGGAGAATGGCATGAACCTGGGAGGCGGAGCTTGCAATGAGTCGAGATTGCACCACTGCACTCCAGCCTGAGCGACAGAGTGAGACTGTCTCAAAAAAAAAAAAAAAAAAAAAGAAAGAAAAAAAGTGAATGAAATTGAACTTTGAAAAAGTAAAATAAGCAGCTTATTTTACCTTGACAACTTAGATTTTAATATATGGTAGGAACCATTCCCCAAGAGACAGGGAGGGAGCAGATGTTAAACCCACACTGGATAACCCCAGGCGTCTGGGTATCAGCATCGGGATGGGTTATCTGGGTCTAACACCACCCTCTGGGCTCTTCAAGGCCCCCAAAGCACCAGGGTGCTGTGTGGGTGGCACAAAGAGAATCACAGCCAAGAGAAAAACCTCGGGTCTAAATCCAACTAGCTAATCACATGCCTGGCATGAGACTAAGAACTTTGCATGCTTTATCTCACTGAATCTTCCCAAGAAGGTTGTGGTTAGACCTTATAATCCTTACTCAATTAGAGAGGAAAGGGAAGCTTGGAGACGTTACAGGAGGTGCCCACATTTATTCCTTTTACCAAGGGGCAGGGCTGGGAAAAGATCCCGGGTCTGCCTGACAGCAAAACCTGAACTCTCGATCACTCAGCAGTGCCTATCATGATCTTCACATTGACATAGGTTACACAGGCTATCCAGCCATCCCCCAGTCCTTCGTCTCTGAGTCACTTAGACTCTCTCTCCCTACTTCCTCCTCTGGAAAGCTATTGATTCTTGCTCCATATCACGCAGAGATGCTGAGGCTCAAATATCATAATATATATAAGAAATTTAAAACTAACATTTAAATGGCATTTTATACAAATGAAGAGATTATTCTTGATCACGGGAAGGAGACAGGGGCCTTGGGATGCAACTTGGTCTCCTATATCAATTTGAAAGAAGCTGTCTCTTGGTCATTTGTGGTCATTTATGTGCCCAAGCCCAAGGAAAGATTCTGAGAAGAGAGAGCTGGGTTCTGGGGTGACATTCAGCATGTGGGCTGATGCTGTCGGGACCTTGATCCTAAATGTGGCTGGCTGCAAAGGTGTCGTCACCTCCACTCAGGGCACCTGTAGTATTCAGTTCTGAAATGTATTCTTTTTAATTTTCCCTGAATCGCAAAGTCCTAGGCGTACATGATGTTCAGAAGCCTTCAGTGCCAGCTCAGCATTTGGGACGAGATAGTACTGAACAACTCCTCTCCTTTCCCCAAGCATCTGCCCAAGTAGGCTTTGGGTCAATTAATTTTTTTTTTTTTTTTTTTTGACGGAGTCTCGCTCTGTCACCCAGGCTGGAGTGCAATGGTGCAATCTCGGCTTACTGCAACCTCAGTCTCCCGGGTTCGCTCAAGCAATTCTCCTGACTGAGCCTCCTGAGTTAGCTGGGATTACAGGCGCCGCCACCACACCTGGCTAATTTTTGTACTTTTAGTAGAGATGGTGTTTCACCATGTTGGTCAGGCTGGTCTCGATCTCCTGACCTCGTGATGCGCCCGCCTCGGCCTCCCAAAGAGCTGGGATTACAGGCGTGGGTCCGGGACAATTTTTTACTTGCCCTGCTGGAGAGTGATTTCGCGGGTTCAGCCTTGCCATTCATTTACTTCCCTGCCCAAGGCTGCCACCTGGTGGACACCGCTCACCTTTCGTTTCTGAACTTGGTTTCAAAGCGCTTTCACATTCATTTTTAAAAAAACACCAAATACTCTTACAACCTGTATGTAAGGTTAGTATTATTATTTCCACTTTATAATGAGCAAATGGGGTCTTAGAAGAAAGAATTTGAAGGTACCTGGAGCTGCATTTGGTATCTTTTTCCTCCATTCGGCAAAACCCCAAAATGCTGTCCTCTTGAGTGTGCTGGGTTTGAGCCCAGTTTAAGTCCTGGCTCAGCAACCGTCCCAAAATGAGGTCTTTCCACAGAACTGAATTTGATCATTACCAGGCCCTCTGTTATTCTGAACATTTGTACTTGGTGGAACTATTCTGTGCAGTGAATGTGTTGAGGTACTTCCAGAAGGAAAGTGATGGCTGATACCACTCCAACTCGTGTGTGTGTGTGTGTGTGTGTGTGTGTGTGTGTGTGTGTGTATGTCTTAAGGTTTAATGGGCTTTTGCAATCCCCAAGGCCTGAGCTTAATTAAATTTTAAAATCCAGGCAGCAGTATCTCCCTAGGCTCCTTTGAATCTATCCATCGAACAGCTCACAGAGAAGTGTAGGAGGAAAGCCTCCCTCCAGGGTGCACCATAGCCTGGCCATTCATTAGGTATGTGATCTCATCTTCATCACTGGGAAAACAGGGATAAAAAGCAACATCTATCTCTCGGGTTGATGGGTGCAGCAAACCATCATGGCACTTGTATACCTATGTAACAAACCTGCACGTTCTGCACATGTATCCCAGAACTTAAAGTATAATAATAATAATAAAACTTTTAGAAAATTCAGGACACTCTGGGCTTTACATTTATTTATTTATTTATTCATTTATTTTTAAAAAGAATTGGCTGGGTGCGGTGGCTCATGTCTGTAGTCTCAGCACTTTGGGAGGCCGAGGTGGGCAGATCACGAGGTCAGGAGATTGAGAACAGCCTGACCAACATGGTCAAACCCTGTCTCTACTAAAAACACAAAAATTAGCCAGGCATGGTGGCTGGTGCCTGTAGTTCCACCTACTCAGGAGGCTGAGGCAGGAGAATCGCTTGAACCCAGGAGGCAGAGGTTGCAGTGAGCTGAGATTATGCTATTACACTCTAGCCTGGGTGACAGAGTGAGACTCCATCTCAAGGGAAAAAAAAAAAATTTATTTAATCTTCCATCAACATCCTGATAACCTAGAGAAAATTCCTTACTGAGATCACAGGAATGGCTGAACCCATGAAATCTTCATTGGAAAGTTCTCTGGTTTGTCCATCTGGAATTTGCCCTGACTGAATGCATTACCTTTAAATTCCTTAGTAAACCTTTTATTCTAACTAATCCTCACACTTCAGGACTTCAGACGAGTCCCTGACATTTTACCCGGGTAAGAGGTAGAACTTAAGCTGTGAATTCAGAAAAACATCTGTTAATTTGCTTTCTGTGGCCCTACATTAGTCAGTTGGTGTATACCTCAAACTCTTCTGCATCTTGTTAATTAAATTTTTAGAGTAAGGGGAAATCCTAGGTTTAGAACTATTTGATTTATTTCAAGGTAGAATGCATTTTGGACTCCAAGTTAATTACCATCAATAAACTTATGCAAAATTCACTCTCAAAGCGGTGTCTATCTCAAAAGGTGTTGAGAAGACTCAGACAATTCACATAAAGCACTCAGCAACAAGCCCCTACATCATGTGAACTTTGTAGGAGTGAACGTTCTTATCTATCACTGTTAAAGAGCAGCCGTAAGGGGGTGTGAGGAGGTTGCATTCATGAGACATTCACTGCATTCATTATGTGCACGCGGTGGGTAGCCAGTGGAGTGGCTGTTTCTTTTTAAAAATGTTCTTTTAGGGCCAGGTGCAGTGGCTCACACCTGTAATCCCAGCACTTTGGGAGGCCAAAGTGACTGGATCACTTGAGGTGAGGAGTTCAAGACCAGCCTGGGCAACATGGCAAAACTCATCTCTACTAAAAATACAAAAACTAGCCGGGCGTGGTGGTGCACACCTGCAACCCCAGTTACTCGGGAGGCTGAGGAGGGAAAATCACTTGAACCTGGGAGGCGGAGGCTGCAGTGAGCCGAGATCGTGCCTTTGCACTCCAGCCTGGGTGACAGAGTGATACTGTGTCTCAAAAACAAACAAACAAAAAAAAGTTCTTTTAGTTGCAGTTCCTAACCTCAGTGATATTCTGCAAGTCCGTCTTCCCAGGCAAGAGGTATGTGCTGGAAAGGGGTGTAGGCATTTTGGGTTATCCCACAAAAGGAGACACTACAAGCTTATGGAGCAATTGGATACATGACAAGGGGCTGTCGCTCTCAACTAGGAATCATCTCTTGAACAGACGTTTTTTCTAAAGAAGATACACCAATGACCAATAGCACATGGAAATATGCTGAACATCACTAGTCATCAGGGAAATGCAAATCAAAACCACAATGAGATACATCCCACACCCACTGGGATGGTTATTAATAAAACACAATAGAAAATAACAAACGCTGGAGAGGATGTGGAGAAATTGGAACCCTTGGACACTGTTGGTAGAAATGTAAAATGGTGCAGCTGCTATGGAAAACAGTAGGGATGGCTCCTAAAAAATTAAAAATAGAAGTACCCTATGATCTGGTAATACCACTTATAGGCATATACCCTGAACAACTGGGAATCAGGTCTCGAGGAGATATTTAGACATCCATGTTCATAACAGCATTATTCACGATAGGCAAAAGGTGGAAATAACCCGTGTCTTTTGACGGATGAATGGATCAACAAAAGGTGATCTTCACATACAATAAAATGTTACTTAGCCTTAAAAAGGAGGGCAGCCAAGCATCGTTGCCCACACCTGTAATCCCACCATTTTGGAAGGCCAAGGCAGGCAGATCACCCGAGCCTACAAGTTCAAGACCAGCCTGGGCAACATGGCTACAAAAAAATACAAAAATTAGCTGGGTGTGGTGGCACACACCTGTAGTTCCAGCTACTTCGGAGGCTGAGGTGGGAGGATTGCCTGAGTCTGGGAGTTGGAGGTTGCAGTGAGCCAAGATTGCACCACTGAACTCCAGCCTGTGTGAGAGAGGGACCCTGTCTTAAAAATTAAAAAAAAAAAAAAAGGAAGGAAATTCTGACATATGTTACAACAGGGGTGAACTTTTTTTTTTTTTAGATGGAGTCTCACTCTGTCACGCAGGCTGGAGTACAATGGCGCCATCTCAGCTCACTGCAACCTCCACCTCCCGGGTTCAAGCGATTCTTCTGTCTCAGCCTCTTGAGTAGCTGGGATTACAGGTGCACACCACCACACCTGGCTAATTTTTGTATTTTTAATAGAGACGCGGTTTCACCACATTGGCCAGGCTGGTCTTGAACTCCTGATCTCAGGTGATCCGCCTGCCTCGGCCTCCCAAAGTGCTGGGATTACAGGCATGAGCCACCACGCCTGGCCAACATGGATGAACCTTGAGGCCATTATGTTAAGTAAAGTAAGCCAGACACAAAAGGACAAATACGATATGATTCCATTTATGTGAAGTACCAGAGTGGTTAAATTCATAGAGACAAAAAGTAGTGGTTGCCAGGGGCTGAGGAAAGCGGGGAAGGGGAGTTGTTTAATGAGTATAAGGTTTCGGTTCGGTAGATGAAAAGGATTCTTGGGTAAACGATGGTGGTGATGGTTGTACAACATTGTGAATGTACTTAATGCCACTGAACTGCACACTTAAAAATGGTTGAGACAACAAACTGAGTTCAGTGTGTGCTGCTCGAGTGATGGGTGCACCAAATTCTCACAAATCACCACTAAAGAACTTACTCATGTAACTAAATACCATCTGTTCCCCAAAAACCTATGGAAATATAAAAAAATTTTCAAAAATGGTTGAGATAATAAATTTATGTGTATTTTACTACAATGCTTTAAAAAAGAAACTGTCTCACTTAAAGTGATAATAGCATCCCTTTGAAAGATGCTGCTAGACCATCTAAAAATGGTCAAAAATACACATATTTGGTTATAAGAAGCTCATGTGTATCTGCAAGACCTGTCTAAGTTGACTAGTGTGTTTGTCATACTTGTCTAGCTTTTTCCCCTTTGTCTAAGTTGACAAAGAAACCTTTAAAATCAGGAAACCTTTAAAATAAGGTTAGGAGACATGTCCACAGAGCAGCCATGGATCAAAGGAATCACATCATTATTATTATTATTCCTTTCTTTTTTTGTTTTTGAGATGGAGTCACTAGGCCAGAGTGCAGTGGTGCAATCTTGGCTCACTGCAACCTCCACCTCCCAGGTTCAAGTGATTCACCTGCCTCACCCTCTCAAGTAGCTGGGACTACAGGCACGTGCCACCACGCCCAGCTAATTTTTATATTTTTGGTAGAGACAGGGTTTCACCATGTTGACCAGGATAGTCTTGATCTCTTGACCTCGTGATCCGCTCGCCTTGGCCTCCCAAAGCGTTGGGATTCCAGGTTGAGCCACCGCGCCCGGTCAGGAGTCACATTATTAAATAGTGCATTAGCTTCATAACATTCCATTCATTTATAGTAATTAACTGATAAATGACTTCTCTTCATCAATAAAATGGCCTAAGGGACAACACTTTGGAATTTCCGGCTTCAAATGGTACTTTCAAGTTTCAGAGGGAAACTGGGGAGAAGGAGTTCCTACCTTGTAGATGCAGGACTTTGCGTTCAGAAAGAAAAGCTCAATGGTAGCATTATCCTTCAGGTATGAAATGCTTTCGATATAGAACCTGAAAGAGAAAAACGGTGCATGAACCACAGACACAGCAGGCGCAGAAAATAAAGTGCTCTCTTGAGCTACATGATTTGAGACGAAAGCTGGCACTCCCCATCCTAAATAAACAAAGGAGAAAGGCACCATCCATGGTTTTTCTATGATTCCCTATGGAGGACAAACAGTGTTGCAGCAGTTTGGATAGTGGGTTAGGACTGTCATGCCTAGAGGGCCTCACCACAGCCAAAGAACCGGGTCTGCCACCAACTTGTAAGAACGAATTCTCAAACTGGCCCTCTGCTTTCTTTGTCCTAGCTGCTTTCTAATTTTACATAATGTTATTTGTTTTCAACACATTGCTTGTTTGTCCTAAACTGTCATTGAGTTGGATTTTCTTCCTTTTTTTTTTTTTTTTTTAGAGAGACAGGGTCTGGCTCTGTTGTCCAGGCTGGAGTGCAGTGGTGTGATCATGGTGGTTCACGGCAGCCTTGACCTCCCAGGCTCAAGCAATCTTCCCGCCTCAGCTTCCTGAGTAGCTGAGACTACACCTGCATACCACCACACTTGACTGATTTTTTTTTTTTTTCGGTAGATGTGCAGTCTTGCTTTGTTGCTCAGGCTGGGCTCAAATTATCTGCCCACCTCAGCCTCCCGAAATGCTGGGGTTATAGATGTGGGCCACCGTGCCCAGCCGAGTTGGATTTTTGAAAGATAATTTCTTCTTCTTAATCACAGCTTTCTTTGAAATGGTTACTACTACTCTCGAAGCTGGTAAAGTGTGATTTGATTTCTGCACATTTGGAGAGCTAAGCTAAGGGTTCTTAACACTGCGATATTAATGCATATTAAGCCAAATGAGAATTGGATTTCATCTAGATGGAGCTTATAGATATTTTCAAGATGAAACATGCTGATACTATTTAAGTTTACACTAAATATGCCTTTATAATATTGACTTTGGAGTTTATTAAATTCTTTAATGAGATAATGTGCTTGTACTGTCTAATGACCAGCCGCACTGAAGGACTAGGAGTTGAAAGGAAGAGGAGAGAAAGGTTGAAATGCAGCATCTTGGAGGGAAGAAGGTTCTGAGCAGGTGTGGCAACCCTTACGGCGGACTAGGAGGGTGCTGGGTACCTGGGGCTCTTGGAAACTGGGTTCACCAAGAAGAGGCAGAAGATGAGGAAGGTGAAATGAGAAGAAACAAGTACTACGGTTTTCTAGAACAGTGTCATAATCTGATGGCCAGAATCCTCTGGAGGGAGTCAGAGAGCAGTGATGGAATCCCCAGCTCTGTGTGACTCAGGGCAGTCACATCATCCTGCCAGGCTTGTTATTCAGACTGTAAAAGAAGAGGTGGTTCTCTACCTAAGAAGCCCACTGGTTTTAAATATTGGAAACTACCTCCCATTTAAACGACAACAACAGCAGCAAAAACGAGAAACCAACATCGTATAAAGCAAACAAAATGATGTCCTTACCTTCAAGAAGTTCTATTTATTTATAGTAATTCATTTAAAAATGACTTCTTCTAATCAATAAAATCACCTGAGGGGCAACAACTTGGAATTTTCAGCTTCAAATGATACTTTTAGATTCCAGTGGGAAACGGAAGAGGAAGAGAGTTCCTACATTGTAGATACAGGACTTCATGTGTCTTTTCAGAAAGGAAAGCTCAATGGTAGCATTACCCTTCAGGTATGGTAAAACATAAAAGGATTTATCCATAATTGGTCAGGCGCGGTGGCTCACACCTGTAATCCCAGCACTTTGGGAGGCCGAGGTTGGGGGAATCACCTGAGGTCAGGAGTTCAAAACCAGCCTGGCCAACATGGCGAAACCCCCGTCTCTATTAAAAATACAAAAATTAGCTAGGAGTGGTGGTGGGTGCCTGCAATCCTAGCTACTCAGGAGGCTGAAGCAGGAGAATTGCTTGAATCTGGGAGGGGGAGTTTGCAGTAAGTTGAGATGGTGCCACTGAGATGGTGCCTAGACAACAGAGTGAGACTCTATCTCAAAAAAAAAAAAAAAATATATATATATATCCTTTACCATACCTGAAGGACGATGCTACTGTTGGAGAAACACGAAGATAAAAACCATGTCTATAGGCTACATCGAGCCCATGGCCCACCAGCTTGCAACCTTCTGTCTAGACACTAAATAAATAAATAATACTTTCTATCATTTTTCAAATGTGTGCAGAGGCTGCTGTGATGAATACAATTCAAGTTTTTTTAAATTGGTGAGTGAATTCGGAGTAACTTCAGACATTAGATTTTCTCAATCCACAGACATCATTAGTACAAATATCATCATCTCAGGTTCTATAAAACTTGGAGGAATTACACAGTGGTCCTCATACTTGTAAAGCCTGAAAATTAATGGACTGGCTGGTCTCTCCCCATAACCCCTGCCCCTGCCAAGCACCTGCCCCCTGCTTCCGGAGCAGGTGTCTTAGATCACAGAGGTCTCCATATAGGGCCTACCATGGTCTCAGAGGCACAGTAAAGTTAAACAACTTTTATTCTTTAAGAATGGGGAGCAGAATGGCAGTAGCAAATTTTACATCTCAAAGCAAAATAAATTTGATTTGATTTGCTTTTCAAAAAATAAATCTATACGGTAGCTGATGCCTGTAATCCCAGCACTTTGGGAGGCGGAAGCACATGGATCAACTGAGGTTAGGAGTTCGAGACCAGCCTGGCCAATGTGGTGAAACCCCGTCTCTACTAAAAATACAAAAATTAGCTGGGCGTGGTGGCAGACACTTGTAATCCCAGCTACTCGGGAGGCTGAGGCAGGAGAATTGCTTGAACCCGGGAGGTGGAGGTTGCAGTGAGCTAAGATCGCACCATTGCACTCCAGCCTGGGCAACAAGAGCGAAACTCCGTCTCAAAAATAAATCAATCAATCCATGTCCTTTGCAAAGGGCCTTTGGCAAAGGGTAGTCAGATTAACAAAAGAAACTAAAGGAAGGAAAATAAGGAAAAGGGAGGAAAGGGAGAGAAAGGGGAGGGAAGGAAGAGAGAAAGAAATCCTAATACCGGAATATTAGCAGAGGCCTCCTGAAGTTGACGGCGGCCTTCGTGCTCTAATAATGATTTTGAGTCTAAATTCATATAAGGTCTGAAATAACTTAATTTTCAAAGTAATGCCATATGTTTCTTAAAAGAATCTCATTTGCTTTAGTTCTTAAAAATTAAAGAGTAAAGACATCCTGTCTCCTCCACCCCAATTTTCTCCTGAATAGTATATTAAGAAAATATAACACTTTCCTTTTTGTTTCCACTCTCAAATGATGGAAAACTGAATTCAGGTGGCAAATTCTCCATCTCCGCGACTGCCTTCATTTCCACCGAGCTCTATGTTGTCTGGCCATAAAATGGGGCAGAGAAGGTACAGGAAATAACATGCACATTCCGAGATGAAGAAAAAAATCACCTCCTCTCGACAGAAGTGGAAAGCAGTTTCCTGTTAACTTTTATCACCAAGACGACAGCCTGGAAAACCCTGTGAGTTCCAGGCCTGTCATATCATTGTTCTATTAGGGGAGGGTATGGAGCTCATCCCAAACTGTCCCTCCATGCCAGTAAACTGCTGAGTCAAAAATGCCTGCAGAGAAAAAGAGCTCAGACCTCTCCACCTACATGCCCAGAGAGGCACGGTGCACACCGGGGGCACCAGGGACAAGAGCCTTTTGGGAAGATGGGGAGGGCTGATGGCTTGGATTCAAAGTCAAAATTTTCTTCTTCTTCTTCCTTCTTCTTCTCTCTTCTTCTTCTTTCTTCTTTCTTCTTTCTCCTTCTCCTCCTCCTCCTCCTCCTTCCTTCTTCCTTCTTCTTTCTTCTTCTTCTTCTCCTTCTCCTTCTTTTGAGATGGGGTCTTGCTCTGTCACTCAGGCTGGAGTGCAGTGTGCAACCACAGTTAACTGCAGCCTCGACCTCCCGAGCTCAAGTGACTGTTCCGCCTAAGCCTCCCAAATAGCTGGGACTACAGATATAAGCCACTATGCTGACTAATTTTTTATTTTCTGTCTAGATGGGGTCTCGCTATGTTGCCCAGGCTAGTGTTGAACTTCTAAGCTCAAGTAATCGTCCCACCTTAACCTCCCAAAGTACTGGGATTACAGGCCAGCCTCTTCGTTTCTTTTTTTTTTTTTTTTTAAATCCAGTGTTTGGCCGGGCATCGTTTTTGGCTGGGCACGCCTGTCATCCCACCACTTTGGGAGGCTGAGACAGGCAGATCTGTCTCAAAAAAAAAAAAAAAAAAAAAAAAAGGTAGGTTCTTTTCCTGATTCTCAGGAGAGCCTCAGCAGTAGGTGGCGATGTTGCATTTCCTTAACTACAGGCGTGGAGCAGGGACCGCTTCCAAGGTTCACAAAGAACATTCCAGGTCTCCGGGTAACCAGGGAAATGAAGGTTGTGTCTCAGATTCAGAGGGTCTGCATGGACAGTTCCGAGTCTGGCTGTGTATTGACGATGGCTTTATGATGCTTGGATGTCTGTGGCTTTGCTGGGCCTGGAGGGACTGCTGGTGCCAGGGTTAGCCAATTTCCAGACCCCAAGACTTCCACATGTCACCATGGATCCAGGGTCCACCCCTCCCGCCACCTCTCGGCTCTCACACCCAGGACCACTATTCCTCCACCCTCACCATCCCCAGGGACATGCACCAGACAACCAGGGGCAGCTCCCATGCCACAGAGCCCGCTGAAATTACTTAAACTAGCCAATCCCAAGCCTGCTCTCCCAGCCTTACTTGTTCCTCCCCACAGAAACCACAAAAAATGCTCTTGCCAATTGTTCCCCGGCTCCCCTGCCTCCTGACTAACCCCAGTGCCTCCCACGTGGCCCTGCGTGGCATGGTGTGGACCCTCCTCCTGGGAACTGAGTGACGATCTTTTCAATGTCTGTCCTCTCCTCATCTGCTGGCCTCACCACAGCTGAATCATAATCAGACCTACATTTTAAACTGGTTTTTGGGGCACATTTAGCAGGACTGAATCTTGGGGCACATATGTGAGTTGAAAGGAACACTCTAGAGGGAGCACACATCTCGCTAAGAGGTTTCCTGACTCCACAAGCAACCGTCCACCCAAACTAGCTCAGATGATCCAGACCCGAGAATATTTTATCAGAGAGTCTGAAGGAGAAATAAATAGGTGTGCTGTGTTTATGTGTTTGAGCTTATTAAATATTAAACAGCCTCTAAAGCCTCGGGGAGTCCCGTCCCCTTCTTTGTTTGACAAGTGAAAGCCTCTGATTGCAACAGACTGAACACTGTCTAGTCAGATGGCAAGGGCCCAGCCCGATGACATCAGCCAGGTCTCTCCTCCATCCCCCCTTCTCTCCCTTTCCCTTCCCCCTCCAGCCCTGGGCACTTGGGAATCACTGAATATTTACAGCAAGTGTTAATTAAATGGACCAGTGATTTCATTTTGTAATGAACACAAATGTCACATTTGAAATGCCTACTCTTGGTGGCAAATAAGAGCCATGATAATGACAGCAATAAACTGTGAGTTTCTGCAGCCAAGCCTCTGATGCTTAGAATCTCAATGCCTCTAAACTTTTAACTGGGACACTTAGCTGAAATATAGCAAGCTCCAGTTAGCAGGAACCTCATTTTAGATCCATGCCATCATTGTTATTGCGAGTGACAGGAAGTAGCAGCTGCTGTCTCCATCAGCCGGAGAAGACACCAAGAATCCGGCCTGTGGACTTGGCTGTAAAATCCTTCCTCCCCGATCGGGCTTCTCCTCTCTTATTTTTTTTTTGCTGCTTGCTTCAGTTTATTGTCTGTGAAACTCAAAGTTTGAAGAGGCAAATCAAATCTCTGTTTATTTTCTTACAAGGAGTTTAGATGATCAGAGCTACAGGGATACTTGGTAGAAGGATATATAATTAAAGAATAATCCAGACATGTAGGCTTCATTCTGAGCACAAGGTTGCGCCTATAAAAAGACCACACACACACACACACACACACACACACACACAACACAGACTTCCTTAGGTGTGTGTATATTTTCCTTATATTTTTTCTTGACCTATTTCTAAAGCTTGCCTGGTGAACAATATCAGAGAGCCATTGTTCCCAAGTCTTCTAGAACTAAACAACGGTTTGCAGTTAAAGGTTCTCCTGGTCATATATGGACCACTACTGGCTGCTTATAACGTGTGTTTGTGTGTGTATGTGTGTGTGTGTGGTGTGTGTGTGTGTTGTGTGGTGAGGGGAGTGGGAAGAGGTGAGGCTGGATACTTGAGCAGAAGTCACATCATACAAGTCACGCTAAAGATGTCCTCTTCTGAGGATAATGGGAAGCTGGAAAAAAATTATGAGCAAGGATCAGAAGAGAATTCTAGAAAGATGCTCAGTGTCTTCATATAGGGGAGTTTGGAAGGGATCAAGACCAGACGCAGAGATGAACAAGGAGATCTTGAGTCCAGGAGAGGTTTATGGAGGCCCTAATTACAATTAGGCTGTGTATGGAGAGTAAGGGATGGATAGGGAACTGTTTAAGATGCAGGAATAACAGGGAGTAGTGACTGAGGGAACAGGAGGAGGCAGGTGGGAGGGAGTGGTCAGGTCAAGGTTGATTCCCAAGTCTCTGGTTTTGGGGGCGGCATGGGTGGTGGTGCCTATCAGAAAGACAAGGAGGTGACACCGAAAGGAGAGCACATTTGGAGGCAGAAAGCGACGACGTCATTAGATTCCAGCTGCATCTGTGCGGAAATGCCAATCAGCGGAGACGGCCTGGAGCTCGGGAGAGAGGTCGGGACTGGGGCAGAGGATGGAGAGAGTCTCCAGCAAAGAGACTGCACTGGCAGCTGTGGATGGGGGTGAAATCACACGAGGGGAAGGTGCAGGAGAGAAGACAAGCAAGACGCAACCTCGTGGACACCAGGGCTTGAGGGACAGCACAGCAGAGCAGGGAACCTGCCCTGAGCCAGGCACAGAGGGAGCCAAGAGGAGGTGGCCCAGGAGAACGTAGTGCCACAGAGCCAGGGGGAACTGAAAGGGAGCACGTTCAAATGAGCCCAGAGCCACAGAGGCCGCATCGGAGCAGGGCAGAAGCACGCCTGTGGAGCCAGGGGCGAGAGACCTCCAGTGACCGGGGGGTATGATGGCACTAGAAGCTGGACGGCCACAGAATGAGGAACGAGAGGTCTGTGGGGAAGGGGTGACAGCAAGTGCAGACCCATCTCTCATGGCTGCTGCGTGCAGAGCAGAAGGGGTCGCAGAGGGCACTGGCTGGAGGTGGCTGTGCATCAGAGAGGGCGTTTTCTTCAGTTAGATGGGGACGTGGTCACGAAGGGGAGGAACCATGGAGGAGATGCTTAAGATAGAGAAAAACAGAGGAAAGGCTCAAGGGAGAAGCTCTGTGAGGTGATAGAAGGGGCTGGGATTGAGGTACACATGGATCAGTGAGTGCTGGTTGATGGGCTAAGGGTCTTCCTCTGAGATGCTCATGCATTTGCGTGTGTGAAGTGAGTGGGTTGGGAGGCCGCAAAAACCCCATTAAAGATACAATTAAGTTTGTGGGTAAAGAAGTAGGACTAGGAGCTCCCTGGCGCTGGCTTTGTTTTCTCTGCAGAAACATAAGCAGCAGCATCTTCTTAAAGCAAAAGCCTTGACTATCTGGGACCTGAAGCAAGAGGTAAAATCACAGTGGGGAACAGAGACCCTGAGCAGGCACCCCTGGCAGAACTGGCTAGAAATACTGAAGATCTGTGTGGGATTCATCACAATAACCACGAACCAACCTGAAGTTGCATGAACCTTTTCCTGACCACACTCAGAAGCTCGGGGGTAGAAATAAAAGGTGTGTGTGTGGTAGGACCAGTCCAACCCTGGGGGTGGGTGTGTGTGTGAGAGAAAGGGAGAGACAGAGAAAGTGTGAGCAGCCAAGGGAGGTGTGGCCCACGGTCAGGAAGTAGTTGGAAGGGTACACAATGGATTTGCACTGAATTGGTAAAAAAAGTACGACAGGCAGGACTCATAGGATCTCAGAAGCTGGAGGAAATGGACATGAAATTGGCTAAGGACAGGGTCTATCAGTTTTGTTCACTGCTCTGTCCTTGGCTCCTAGAGCAGTGCTTACGCCAAGGGACATCTCAAGGGACATCTGTGAGCCCATAAATGAAGGCGTGGATGATGGCACAGAAGGAGCACAGGAGGAGCAGTGAGAAAGCTGCTGCATGCTACAGCTGGGATGATGGTGGACTTGGGCTTGTAAGTCTCGGGAGTGACACAGCTCAGGGTGACGAGAAGGTGCAAGTGGACCCTGAAGTTTTCTCTCTAGGAGACAGAAAAGCACAGTTCAACAAAGAGCACCTTCCTGCGGGTGTCCACGGTGTCAGAAAATGCAGAAAATGGCAAGACCTTCTCTAGTGGGACCAACAGCAAATGTCTCAGGTCCTGAAAATTCTTGCTTTACCATTTGAGATGGCTCTTCCTCCTCCAATGTGGCATTTCCAAGATATCCAGTGTATCCCTTCAGAGTGGCAGCCTGCCACTCGTGGTGGTGTGCACCTGTCCTGAACACCATCTTTACAGGTGGACGCTGGTTCTGCAAACATGGCCAAGTGTGGGTCACAAGGAGGGCTGGGGTCACCGCCTTTGACTTGGCTGCTCCTGGCTCTGCCTACACAGGGAGCAGTGGAGAACTCTGGCCACAGGTCTTGGCAGGCTGCCACACTGAAGGGATACACAGGGTCTCTTGGAAATGCCACATTGGAGGAGGGTGTCACTTTTCCCCTGTGGAAATGGACGGTGTGCAGTAGGGGAGGACAGACACAAGGCTTGGAGTCAGACCTGACCGAACAGATGAGATACTCATCTTACCTTCGTAACTTATTAGCCATGCTGGGGAAGAATTTACAGACCATCCTGGGCCCCCATCTCCCTCTCTTTAATTAGGAATAATCAGACTTGCTTCCAGGGTTGCTGCAAAGATTAACAATCAGCCTCAGCAGTGGACAGGCGCTGAATAATGGACAGTTCCTGTCTCTCTGACCTTTATCCTTTTTGGGTAATTATATTGAGACCCTGAAGCCACCTGGGATCACTCCTGGTGATTTGCTGGATGAAAAACTGGAGGGACCAGGCCCCTCTTAGGCTGAATGACAGGTCAATGAAGGCAGGATCTGAGTCCTCCCTTCCACCATCCCAAAAACGTCCTGCAGCCTGATACTGGCCTCAGGGCCTCTGCAGAGGAAATGCTTATAGAAGAGACACTGTCTGGCCTAGCGGATGGAGAGGGATTCTGAGTTCCAATTCGCATTATTTAATATACTTGGGTCTTATATTTCCTAATCTGTTGAATGGAGGGGATGATTCAGCCTGGTGTTTTGCATATGTATTATATCAGAATAATATATAAATCCCAAATAATAGCCCACCCTGGGGTACTCAGCCATACAGTGTTAATATCTCCATTCTCTGACTTTCTAAAACGTACCTTCAGGTACTTAGTTATCTTTTCCATGACCCTCTGTTTCTTTTTGTGTGTGTGTGAGATGGGGTCTTGTTCTGTTGCCCAGGCTGGAGTGCAGTGGCACAATCTCCGCTCATTGCAACCTCTGCCTCCCAGATTCAAGTGATTCTCCTGCCTCAGCCTTCCAAGTAGCTGGGACTACAGGCACGTACCACCATTCCTGGCTAATTTTTGTATTTTTAGTAGAGATGGGGTTTCACCGTGTTGGCCGGGCTGGTCTCGAACTCCTAACTTCAGGTGATCCGCCCACCTTGCCCTCCCAAAGTGTAGGCATGAACCACCATGCCCAGCCTACCGTGACCCTCTTTTATCAGGTGGTTCGATTCTGCTTTGCCACGAAGGCTACCTAGACATGTGGTATGCAGATGTAATATACAGACATTTATAACAAAGGAGAAAGGATTTGAGGAACCTAGGAGTCAGACTGCATCAAGATATGCAGGTGTCACGGCTAGAGGCTGGAGGCTGCTCAGAGTCCAACCGTGCTTCTGTTTAGAAACATACTGGAAAGGTACCCAGCTGGAGAGAAGCTCTTTTACGGACTCAAGCCTATTTCAAGTTCTGGGCTTTTGATGAAGATGATTCTCTTACCACTCCTTTGCAGAAAACCGCCTGTGAGCATCGCTAGGCAGATGTCAGGTTATAAATAGAGGATTCTTCCCAGGATGAAAAGCAAGGTAAAGAGACGGAATTCACCTATATAGAGAATCTGCCTCCTCTCTTGGAGAAAACAAACGATTGGTGTTTTGTTACTGCACTTCTCGGCCAGCTAAGAAGTGGGAACTCAGGGTAGTGAGGGTGCTGGTGACACCCCCACCCCACCCTTGGAGGCTGCTGCAATAGGTCAACTGACTGGTGAGGGCCTGAGTTCAGGCAATGAGGAGGAGAGGGCAGTGCAGAGGGAGATTTTGGAAGCAGCAGCAGATAATTAATGCACATAAAAATTCTAGGTTGGGAGGCCGAGGCAGATGGATCACCGGAGGTCAGGAATTCCAGACCAGCCTGACCAACGTGGTGAAACACCGTCTCTACTAAAAATACAAAAATGAGCTGGGTGTGGTGGTGGGTGCCTATAATCCCAGCTGCTCAGGAGGCTGAGGCAGGAGAATCTCTTGAACTTGGGAATTGGAGGTTGCAGTGAGCCGAGATCACGCCATTGCAGCCCAGCCTGGGCGCCGGAGTGAGAATCCATCTCAAAAAAATAAAAATAAAAAATTCCAGGAAGAGGACAGAAGACTTCAAGATGTGTAGCCTATGTGACTGAGTGGATGACGATGCCACAGATTTGATGGGACCATGGAAGGTTAAGGGAGGAGAGAGAAGGTAATAAGTTTGGCTTTGGACCTGCTGAGTTTGAAGTACTCAGGTGGGGCTCTGCAGGAGGCAACTGGAATGTGACACTTCCAGAAAGATCCGCTTCCACAGGCGCTGGAGAAGGAGGAGCGCATTCTGCTAGATGGCATTTATAAAGACATAGCGGAGAATGGCTGTCCCTAAATGCAGATTTGGAAATTTTTCTCTCGAATGAATGTTCTTTGAGGTTCCTGCTTTGGCCAACTAGAAAAAAGGGTAGTGATGGTGGAAGTGTCTGTCATGGCTGTGGATCAGAAGTGGATGTTATATCTCGGTCTTCAGCCATCCCATTCCCCAATTCTCTCTATTGCTAGCAACTATTTCACTTCTGCCATGCTGGGTTACCTGCTTTTATGCAGAGAAGACAGGTTTGGAGTGATTTGGAAAGACCTGTATATCTTAGAGACTGACACATCCAGCATCAATGTCAAGGTGCCCCAAGCTCTCCTGCAAGGACCCCCACAAATTGGAAAAAAACACCTACTAGGCAGCCAAGCCCAAGATTTTCTCCTCTTGGCTAACGTTGGTGAACATCACCAGGGAGGTGGGGAGAGCCTGATATATGGTAAACGCACTCATCCACCTGCGATGACAGGTTAATGACCTGCTTCCATGAAACTGGAGTCCTGCCTGATACTACCTGCCCCTTCCAGCAGAATTGTTACTATTTGCTTTATATGGTTGCTTTGCCATACATCTGAGAAACTGTGTACACCATTAAAGAAAATATGGCATTGAAATCATTCCCACCAATAATGGAAATAGCTAAGATGAGCTTGGATATGTTCACAGCTGTTAAACAAATCAAAAACGCATTAAGCGCAAGTTGAAATTTACTCTGCCAGCTAAGGAAAAGTCATACACTCGAGCCTGCTAAGTGGACCCTTTAACTCTTGTTTGAAGCTCTTCTAATGCCTTGTGTAGCTTAAGGATGGCTATGTCTGAAACTGCATTCCTGATCGTGCTCTTTAGGAACGACAGAATTGCATATCATTCGTATCTCGCTCCTGAATTTCTGTTAGTACATTTTAAAAGAACAGAGTGTATGGCCTGGGTGTTTAGTGTTAGTGTCCATGTAAAGACTGAGGCATCAGGACTTAATGCTTCTGTACTTGTGTTAGTCAAGGTTCTGGACAGAAAGAACCTGGTGGCTCCACAGACTCGGTGTTTAGGAGCTGCTGGATTGGGAGCTCAGATTCTGACTTTGATACTAATTCAGACTTTGCCCCTGAACCCCTGACCTGCCCAGCCTCCGGCTTCTCAGAACCTTTTGCAAACAGAAGTAGTAAGTCTTGTTGTCTTCATAAGACTGCTGCAAATATTAACTATTTAAATCATTATATCTCACAAATAGTTCCCTTTGCAAGCACAAAACAAAATTCTGAGACTAGATTTATGAATAGAAAAATGTCTATTGTTTCTGATATGTTATTAAACGGTATCCTCCCTTGGCAGGAAATGCAGATGGGCCTGTGGTTTGCTGCTGGGTTTCGACTACTCCTATTTGGGATAAACGACCCAAGTTTCACGAGATTCAAGTGGCATCCCTTCTGAAAGGAAAGGATACAAAGGCTTTTGTTATGTAGTTTCAAATTGCACCCAAGAAAGAATCCCACGGCCTGTGCTATAAGAGACTCATTGTTGGAGATATATGACCCTCCCCAAAATGCAGAAAAAAGTTTTTCTCATCATTCCACACAAGCTTCCTAGTGCCAATGCGTAACACACACGTCCTTGCATACTCACGGGCACACGCACAGGCACGCCTTGCACCCTCGCACCCCCGCACCCCATGTTTCCATCTATGAGGCACGCAGCTCTACTACAACCTTTATCCCTGGCGATGAACCAAGACAAACTTGAGCTCTCATTCCGTGGAATCACTCTGTCCTCCCAGACTTTTCTGATAAAGAACACAAAGAAGCAAAAGTATAGACATCTGGTGTACATACCTGACACAAAAGTATAAAACCACAGGTCCCGACTTTTTAGGGAAGTCATGTTCCAATACTCTTCGATCTAGTTGAAGCCAGTTTAAGTGTCCCCTGAGGAAAATAGAGACACATTGGTTAGGGATTTGCATTTTGCAGAAGTGTTTTTTTTTTGGGGTTGAAGGTATATATGGAGCAGAACGTGCTGGATCGTAGATAAACTTCAATCTTCACCTTATTTTTAAATTTCTTTGTTTAATTTTAATGTTTATTTTTTGAGACAAAGTCTTGCTCTGTGACCCAGGCTGGAGTGCAGTGGCACGATCTTGGCTCACTGCAACCTCCGTCTCCTGGGTTGAAGCAATTCCCTGCCTCAGCCTCCTGAGTAGCTAGGATTACAAGCATGAGCCACCACACCAGGCTAATTTTTGTATTTTTAGTAGAGACGGGGTTTCACCATGTTGGTCAGGCTGGTCTCAAACTCCTGACCTCACGTGATCCGCCTGCCTAAGCCTCCCAAAGCGCTGGGATTATAGGTGAGAGCCACTGTACCCGGCCACCTTCACCTTATTACTAGCTTTTCAGTATTGAAGAACCCAATGGGATTATGTAGGGGATACCAAGTCAGCAGTGGATACTGTGCAGTGTGAGGGGGAGGATAGGAACTGGAAAGAGAAGGGATTGAGACCTGCTGTTTCTCAGGGAAACACTGAAACGAAAATGTAATCAGAACTCTCCTTCTTGTCCTGAACTGCCTTTCCACCACACTCCCAACTGTCTTTTTTCCTGAAGACTGAAAGCACACTTGAGAACATGTTAGCAATCCTCACCACATCTTGCTGGAGTGAAAAGCAAACCACACACAGTGTCTTAAAATGTTAAACTTGCCGGCAGGGGCAGTGGCTCATGCCTTTAATCCCAGCACTTTGGAAGGCTGAGGCAAGAGATCCTCAGAGGGGAACCACTTTCCAGGCAGAAAGACCAGCCTCTGCAAAGGCCCTGTGGTGAGGGAGGACCCCAGCGTCTTAGTGTCCTGTGAGTGGAAAGCCATGAGGCTAGGGAGAGCCCTGGGGGCCACGTCTTGGAGGTTGGTCTTGGAAGAGTGGGGCAAAGCCATGGAATAACCAAGCTGAAGAATTTACTCTTTCCTTTCCCTGCTCTCTGTATCCAGTGTCAGCCCATCATCCTGGAGAAGACAGTCCTATAATCACTTTATGGAGTAAATTCACATGGAACAGACCCAACTGACCCCACTGCATTTCCCCAGTGGCTGATGCCGTGTGACATGTGTGCTAAGGACTGTGGATAATGAGAAACAAAATCTGTCTGCATCATTGTCTAAAAACGCTTGCTCCTCTCAGCACATGCTTAAACCCCCAACAAAGGAAAGAGAAAACACACAAGTGGCTTCCAACCCCTTTTTGAGGCTTCACTCAAACTGCACCTTTTGCGCAAGAAAAAAAAAGAAAAAAATCTCTCTCCACAAAGCCCACACCTGTGGCTACAGGGAAGACTTTTGGACCTGCCTTAGAATAGTGACCACCTGAAGAACTTTGGCCTGTTTTTCCTCTTTCTAAGAATCTCCCGTTGGAAAAAAAAATTCCATGAACTTTATCTTTTTATTACGTTGCTCTGAATATAGGAAAAGTAAAAAAAAATAAATGAAAGGGTTGGGCGCAGTGGCTCCAGCCTGTAATCCCAGCACTTTGGGAGGTGAAGGCAAGCAGATCACTTGAGGTCTGGAGTTCCAAAACAACCTCGCCAACATGGTGAAACCCCGTCTCTACTAAAAATACAAAAAATTAGCCAGACGTGGTGGCAGGTGCCTGTAATCCCAGCTACTCGGGAGGCTGAGGCAGGAGAATCGCTTGAACCCGGAAGGTGGAGGTTGCAGTGAGCCGAGATCGCACCATTGCCCTCCAGTCTGGGTGACAGAGAGAGACTCTGTCTTGAGAAAAAAATAAATAAATAGGGCGGGCGTGGTGGCTCATGCCTGTAATCCCAGCACTTTGGGAGGCCAAGGTGGGCGGATCACGAGGTCAGGAGATCGAGACCATCCTGGCTAACACGGTGAAACCCCGTCTCTACTAAAAAATACAAAAAAATTAGCTGGGCGTGGTGGCAAGAGCCTGTAGTCCCAGCTCTTCAGGAGGCTGAGGGAGGAGAATGGCAGGAACCTAGGAGGCGGACCTTGCAGTGAGCTGAGATCGTGCCACTGTACTCCAGCCTGGGCAACAGAGTGAGACTCCGTCTCACAAATAAGTAAATAAATAAAGAGAAAAGAGTATTGTAAGTCAAATAACAGGAGCAACTTCTTCCAGAAAGCTGGGATAAATTCCGTTCTGACTAGAACACAAAATCAGGAAACAGAAGGTCTGGGTGCCAATGTCATCTCTGCCCACGCCTGATAATGCCCCACAGGCACCATGATGTTTTAAACCTCTGTTCCTTAGCTCATGCTGTTCCTTCATCCCAGTATGCCCTTCCCTTCCTTCTTCCCCGGCCCATCCTGCAGGACTCAGTTCTCATGTCTTTACTCCAGAAAGTCTTCCCACACCACACGCCACGTGGGACAGGGGTCCTCCTCCAACCCTTACAGCACCCACCCTGGGGGCTCACCCATGTCTGCACTTCCCAGTCTACAGAACTGGCTCTCTATGCATTCACTTTCCCCAGCTTTTTTTTTTTTTTTTTTTTTTTGAGACAAAGTGTCACTCTGTGGCCCAGGCTGGAGTGCAGTGGTGTGATCTCAGCTCACTGCAACCTCCGCACTCAGAGTTCAAGCAATTCTCCTGCTTCAGCCTCCTGAGTAGCTGGGACTACAGGCACATGCTGCCACGCCCAGCTATTCTTCTGTATTTTAGTAGAGACGGGGTTTCACTGTGTTGCCCAGGCTGGTCACAAACTCCTGAACTCAGGCAATCCACCTGCCTCAGCCTCCCAAAGTCCTGGGATGACAGGTGTGAGCCACTGTGCCCAATACCAGTTGACTTTTTATATCTGGAAAATGCCACAAGATCTACCTCGTGAGGAGAATGTGTGCATATCTGGTCAACTGGAAGGTGTCCAATTATCTTAAGCTGCAACCACTTCCTTCCTGCCTCTGAAAATGCCCCCAAACTCTGTGGGTCTTCTCTTGGGGCTCAGCCTCCTGCAAGTACACCATGTGTATGGCATGTGCCTGGCCTTCACTCATGCTGCCTCTCCTCCTTGGAACTAGAAAACCGTCTCTCCATCCCTTTATCTGAATGTTCAGCCATTGTCCAAGGCTGAGTTCAAGTCTTACTTTTTGTGAAGTCTTCCTTGATTGCCTAAGTCTAGGGTTTTTTTCAAACTTCTCCAGGGCTTCTGGTTTGTATCATCTTCAAGGCATCTGGCATAATCTTGTACAATTAGTTATTTTTAAAAAACATGACCTGGGCTGGGTGAGGTAGCTCACCGCCTGAAATCCTACCACTTTGGGAGGCCGAGGCGGGCGGATCACGAGGTCAGGAGTTCGAGACCAGCCTGACCAATATTGTGAAACCCCATCCCTACTAAAAAAAATACAAAAATTAGCCAGGCGTGGTGGCACATGCCTGTAATCCCAGCTACTCAGGAGGCTGAAGCAGAAGAATTGCTTGAACCCAGGAGGCAGAGGTTGCAGTGAGCTGAGATGGCACCACTGCACTCCAGCCTGGGTGACAGAATGAGACTCCATCTCAAAAAACAAAACAAATAAACAAAAAACATGACCTGTTTCTCAATGATCAGTTTCCAACATTTATAGAAATTATCCCCCAAAACCTAGCACAGTGTCTAGCAACTGTTAGGTGCTCAAAAGAAGTATTTGCTCATTGATTTGAATGAATACCTGCAAGAGCAAGTCATCCAATGGCAACGTAGACTTAAATATTCATCTTCTGTCTTACCATATTTCATGATAAATAGTCTGATGGGGAACAACCTTTTCATTATTCTTACAAGACAAGGCTTTGAATCACCCACAGACTGGAATGATACAAAAATACAGTGATTCTTCTCCGGCCACCAGCTCAAAGAATAAGGAGGACCTGAGAGAGAGAATATTCCGTCTGTGGAATATTCAAGATTAGTCATTGGTCCAGGCTTGAGATATCCTCATCCCAACCCATTGGCACACGAGTGACCACACACGCTGCAAGAGATTAGACTTAGGTCCCTGCGGGTCACCATTCACATGTGATGAACTTCAAGGTGGGGACATGTCGCGTGAAGGGATGCAGATAGATGTCATTTGGATTCCAGTCTGTTGGGTTTACGCACTGCCAATTCTTCTTCACCCACAGAGCACAAACCGATGGATTCCCCTTCTAGAAAACTTTATTCCCCACATTAAACTTTTTAAAAGAATGACTTTTTAAGCAATGAATTTGACTGGCAATTCCTTTGTTCCCAGCCATCTATTGGTTTAACAATTATCAAGCAATTAAATAGACTAGAAAGGAAAGTAAGAAAATGGGCCAGGTGCAGTGGCTCACGCCTGTAATCCCAGCACTTTGGGAGGCCATGGTGGGTGGATCACGAGGTCAGATTGAGATCAACCTGGCCAAAATGCTGAAACCCCGTCTCTACCAAAAATACAAAAATTAGCCAGGTGTGGTGGCGCATGCCTGTAGTCCCAGCTCCTTGGGAGGCTGAGGCAGGAGAATCGCTTGAACCGGGGAGGCAGAGATTGCAGTGAGCTGAGATTGTACCACTGCACTCCAGCCTGGCAACACAGTGGGGTTCTGTCTCAAAAAAAAAAAAATGGTCAGGAAGCAAAGAGAACATGGAAGCTGGAATCACCTCTACATGATCCTACATGGAATAGTTGGCCTCTGAGGACAAATGACATTCTTTCCTCCACTTTCCCTGCTTGAACTCAAACACTCCAGTCCTGTGAGGGGATCATGATGTGTGGCCTTGCATGGCTCCAGTGGCCAGTGGAGAGGTAGACTGGAGTCCTTGGACCCTCAGGAGGAAAGAGGTCAGCTGCATCCATTTTAAGGGCTTGTAAAAGTCTCTCACTGAAGGCTGCTTATAAAGGCAGACTGAAGGGACATGTGACCCATCTAAGGCCCTTATGAAAACTGCCCACTATTTGGGCAAAAACTGAAAGATGGATTAAAAAGTGAACTGGAAACCATAATTCTGGGCCCACCACTTTTGGCTGCAGCACTTGTTAAAATGTTGTTTTCGGCCGGGCGCGGTGGCTCAAGCCTGTAATCCCAGCACTTTGGGAGGCCGAGACGGGTGGATCACGAGGTCAGGAGATGGAGACCATCCTGGCTAACACGGTGAAACCCCGTCTCTACTAAAAACACAAAAAATTAGCTGGGCGTGGTGGCGGGTGCCTGTAGTCCCAGCTACTTGGGGGGCTGAGGCAGGAGAATGGCGTGAACCCGGGAGGTGACGCTTGCAGTGAGCCGAGATCCGGCCACTGCACTCCAGCCTGGGTGACAGATGAGACTCCGTCACACACACACACAAAATGTTGTTTTCTGCTCATCTCAAAGTCACATTCCCTGTACTCTACAGGGTGAAGAATTCCACACTGCAAAGGCGTTTGCTTTCCTATTAAACCTTTCACAGTCCTGACATCAAGTGCTTTCCTCAAACCTTTTATGTTTCTTTTGCATTAGGATGGGATGGAACGCAAAGTGGTAAAGAGGCATTTCCTTTATACAGTTTAACTAAGAGATGCCTGATAGCTTGGTTTTCATGATTCTCATTGATTTTTGAGAACGCACTTCATTGCCTTTGCCAATAATAACACACACACACACACACACACACACACACACATACACAAAAGCATCCCAACAGCCACTCAGAGTATTTTTGTTATTATGTGACTGATAACTATCTTTAAAGCTGAGCAAGATAACACTCATTTGGTTTATGGTTGCAGTAGGTCAAACTGTCAGGTCAGTAATAAATATGCAATTGCTTCTGGGCAATAGAAATTGGATGCATTCATTTAACAGATTGCTTTTAGCTTCTACATATAAAACAAATAGATTTTTGGTTCAAGTGTTGGCACCTTCAATAGCGATGGCCTCAGGGAGAGCTTTGTTTATAGTTACTGGAGGGTGGAGGTGTGTGATAAGTCTATCTGAATCCGTCACTTTCCAGATCCAGGGGAGAATGATACTGCCTGGCTTCTAGATGTTTTTATTGTAACAGGCAGTTTCATATGGAATGAGTTTCTACAGAAAGCCAAAGCGAGAGATGAAGTTCTTATATGTTTATCTATTTAGAGACAGGGTCTCACTCTGTTGCCCAGGCTGGAGGGCAGGGGCGCAATCACAGCTCACTGCAGCCTTGAACTCCTGGGCTCAGGTGATCCTCCTGCCTCAGCCTCTGGAATAGCTGGAACTACAGCCACATACCACTGCACCTGGGTAATTAAAAAAACGTTGTTGTTGTTGTTTTTTGGTAGAGACAGGGTCTCGCTATGTTGTCCAGGCTGGTCTCAAACTCCTGGCTTCAAGCAATCCTCCCACTTCAGCCTTCCGAAGTGCTGGGCTCACAGGTGTTAGCCACCACAACTGGCCAAGTATATGAAATGCTTATAGATGTTGCTGGATGGAGGTGGGGAGAGGAGCTCTTCAAATGGAAGAATGTTGATGTATTTAGTATCCTTGTCTTGTAGTGTGTGTGTTCATCAAGGACAGACCAGGCACTTTGGGAGGTCGAGGTGGGCGCATCACCTGAAGCCAGGAGTTTGAGACCAGCCTGGCCAACATGGTAAAACCCTGTCTCTACTAAAAATACAAAAAATTAGTTGAGTGTGGTGGCAGACGCCTGTAATCCCAGCTACTAGGGAAGCTGAGGGATGAGAATCACTTGAACCCGGGAGACAGAGAGTGCAGTGAGCTGAGACTGTGCCACTGCACTCCAGCCTGGGTGACAGAACAAGACTCCATCTCCAAAAAAAAAAAAAAAAAAAGGACGGACCAGTGATACTGATTTCACTATAAACCCTTAACAATACAGGAAGGTTAAAGTAGGGTGTATACTGGGGACACCAGATTACTAAATCCGGGGCTCTCTAGCCCAGGAGAAATTGTTGGCTCCACTATGTTTTCTTAAGTTTATTCCAAATTTTCTTTTTAAAAATATTTTATTTTAGATTTTTAGAGACAGAGTCTCATTCTGTTGCCCAGGCTGGAGTGCAATGGTGCAGTCATAGCTCACTGCAGGCTTGAACCCCTGGGCTCAAGTGATCTTCCCGCCTCAGCCTCCTGAATAGCTGGGACTACAGGTGCACACCACCACTCCTGGCTAATTAAAAACAAATTTTTTTTGTAAAGTAGGGGTTTTGCCATGATGCCCAGGTTGGCCTCAAACTTCTGGCCTCAAGCAATCTTCTCACCTCTGCCTCCCAAAGCACTGGGATGGCAGGCATGAGTCACCGTACCCAGACCCCAATTTTCTTTTCTAGCAGCTTCTACACCATGTTTTGTGAATCACTTCCTAATCTACAAACACAAGCTCAACAAGGAGTCAAGGGCCAGTGCTTTCTGGATCTCCAGTGGTTAACAGAAGATGCTAAACAAATATTTGTTAAGAGAACGAATACAGCAGCTTCACAATATGCCCCACAGATCCATATTCTTGTAGGTTCAGGGACTGCTGTATAGAGACAGCTCCCATCCTAAGTAAACAGTCTCCATATTAAGAATTCACTCTGCTCACCTGTGCCAGGTTCCCAGCTCCCTCTGGTCATTTGCATTGGGAAGGAAAGGAGGGAGAAAGCCGCATCCCTAAGCTCTCCTTGGAGGGCACCGTTCTTTTTTTACTTATCTTAGCTGTACACAGAAAGAGCTATGCTCAAGCACTTCTCTGGTCACTAAATATAAGGTACTGTTGTGTGTTTGCCATTGTTTCCAACAACACAGCATGGGTCGTCTGAGAGGTGGTAATGAGCACTGAATGCTGCGCTCTCAGAAGCCGTTATTACAAGCCAGGCACGGAGGCTGCAGCCGCTGACTTTCTCCTCTCTCACCATCCAGCAGATAATACGTGGAAATCCCAAACCTATTTCTAAATAAATTGCTTTCCCAGAGCTGTGTCTTGCGGTTGTTTCTTCTGCAACTGGAAAATTGCTTTTCTATTTTGTTTATTTTTAAATTGTAGATAAGCTTGTGGCCAGGAATGCCGAACAACTGAACCCTTTGCAGAGGCCCTAGCCAGTGCCAGTCACGGGCGAAGCAAAAGTAAGAGCACAATGACAGCGCAGACCCGAGCTCGCGCCCGCGCGCCCGCGTTCCTGGCACTGGCTCTAAAGACGCATCTTCAATGAGTCAGGCCTCTTTCTTTTTCTTTCTTTTTTTTGTTGAGATGGAGTCTCGCTCTGTCGCCAGGTGGGAGTGCAGTGGCATGATCCTGGCTCACTGCAATCTCCTGCCTCCTGGGTTCAAACACCTCTCCTGCCTCAGCCTCCCAACTAGCTGGGATTACAGGCGCCTGCCACCAGGCCCAGCTAATTTGTTTGTTTGTTTGTTTGTTTTTTTGGTAGAGATGGGGTTTCACCATGTGGGCCAGGATGGTCTCGATCTCTTGACCTTGTGATCTGCCCGCCTCGGCCTCCCAAAGTGTTAGGATTATAGGCGTGAGCCACCGTGCCTGGCCAGGCCATTTTAACTTTAACAGTTTGAGTCAATCAGACTCCACAGACAGCACCAATCAGGTGATTCAATTAATTAGGATATAGTCTGCTGAAAGAAAAGATCCTTAATTGTTTACCATCTAGGTTCTTAAACTAACATCCTGGCCGCAGGACGTCTGTGAGCGCTCTAAAATTTAAGTAAAAATGTATTTTGTATGTAAACATTTATGAAGGAAAGGGAATATAACTTCAAATTTATTTATTTATTTATTTTGAGACGGAGTCTCGCTCTGTCGCCCGGGCTGGAGTGCAGTGGCCAGATCTCAGCTCACTGCAAGCTCCGCCTCCCGGGTTCACGCCATTCTCCTGCCTCAGCCTCCTGAGTAGCTGGGACTACAGGTGCCCACCACCTCGCCCAGCTAGTTTTTTGTACTTTTTAAATAGAGACGGGGTTTCACCGTGTTAGGCAGGATGGTCTCGATAACTTCAAATTTCAAAGGGGGCTGTGATGAAATGAGAGGTTAAAAGCTACTCGTTTTCTTTTTTTTTAAGAGATGGGGTCTGGGGTCTTGCTCTGTTGCCCAGGCAGGAGAGCAGTGGCGCAGTCATAGCTTGCTGCAGCCTCTAACTCTCGGGCTCAAGCAACTCTCCTGCCTCAGCCTCCCAACGTGTTGGGATGACAGGTGTGAGTCTCAAGCCCAGCCCATATTATTAACTGGTATGTGAAAATAAATTCTAACTATACCTGTCTTTTAAATTTGGAGTAATGGCTAACCAAGTTTCTTCTCTTTCTTCCTCCAATTTCTAAACACTTTTTAAAGGCATTAAAAAAAAAAACCCAAAACAAAAATCAATAACAAAAGACATTTATTTACAGCATTCAACAAGCAATTCTTAAAATTTATGACAGGAGATTCAAATTAAAATTTAAATAGATTATGACAATCATTACTTCAACTTGGGTGTGTTTGACTATTTCTGCTGAATAGCGTAAAAGTTGTTTAGTTATAGGCTATAGCTTCTGATAATGGGATCTTCCATTCCCACCTCACTCCCTCGCCCACAAGTTACTTCTTGATTTTAATTAGTTTTGTTGTTCTTGAGACGAGGTCTCACTCTGTCACCTGGGCTGGAGGGCGGTGGTACAATAGTGGGTCACTGCAGTCTTGAACTCCTGGGCTCAAGTGATCCTCCTGCCTCAGCCTCCTGAGTAGCTGGGACTACAAGTGCACCACCAAGGCTTGCTAAGTTTTATTTGTTTGTTTGTTTGTTTGTTTATTTATTTATTTATTTATAGACAGATTCTCACTCTGTCACCCAGGCTAGAGTGCATGGTGTGATCTTGGCTCACTGCAACTCCCACCTCCTGGGTTTAAGCAATACTCGTGTGTCAGCCTCTCATAGTAGCTGGAATTACAGGCACGCACCACCACACCCACTTGATTTCTATATTATTAGTAGAGACGGGGTTTTACCATGTTGGGAAGGGTGGTCTCGAACTCCTGACCTCAAGTGATCTGCCACCTCAGACTCCCGAAGTGCTGGGATTACAAGCATGAGCAACAATTTTTTTTTTTTTTTTTTTTTTTTTTTTTGTGGTAGAGATGCGGTCTTGCTATTGCCCTGGCTGGTCTTGAACTACTCCTGGCTTCAAGGAATCCTCCCACCTTGGACTCCCAAATTGCTGAAATTATAGGCATGAGCCACTGCACTCAGCCCACAAGTAAAAAAAAAGAAAAAATTGAAATGTGGGTCTTAAAACAGCAATAGAAATATTTCAAAAATAAAAGGTAAAAATGGGTTTATCTAAGGATGGATGCCAGTGTTTGATAAATGAAAATCTCAGTTACCCTATTTGTACACCTGGAAACATTAAACGTGAACTTCTGAGTTGGTTCTCCTACTGTTAGGAATGGAAGTTAGAAGGGAGATGGTCTGTAACTTTACAGGCCCCTGGGATGAGTCATTGCTAGCCGCCAACATTCAATGCTGAAGTAGAATCAGCTTTTCTTCTTTGCTCTGGAGGGAGAGAGCAAAAGAAATACTGCAACATTCCCGCTGTCTAGAACAGGGGTTTTCAAATTTGCCTGCACACTGGAATCAACTGAGAAGCTTTGAAAATTAATGCTCAGGTCACACCCAGGCCGATTCCACTGGAATTTCTGGGGGATAGGTCCCAGGCACTGGTATTTTATAAAGTGTCCCAGGTAATTCCAATGTGTAGCTAAGGTTAAGATCCACAACTCCAGCAAAATATAATTTTTAAAAAAATTTTTTGAGACGGAGTCTCGCTCTGTTGCCCAGGCTAGAGTGCAGTGGCATGATTTAGGCTCACTGCAACCTCTGCCTCCTGGGTTCAGGTTCAGATTCTCCTGCCTCAACCTCCCAAGTCGCTGGGATTACAGGGGTGTGACACCATGCCTGGGTAATTTTTTGTATTTTTAGTAGAGATGGGGTTTCACTGTGTTAGCCAGGATGGTCTCGATCTCCTGACCTCGTGATCTGCCCACCTTGGCCTCCCAAGGTGCTGGGATTACAGGCATGAGCCACCGTGCCCAGTCAATAATTATTTTAACATCAGATTTATACCTGGTTCTTGGTTAGTTTCAGGATGTTTTAAAGGCTGCCAAAATGTCATTGTTTGCATATGTCACCATGATTCAGATAATTTATATAGATGACCACCTGTATCTCTTTTTATGAGGACAGAGTTAGTAAAAGTAAAAGGAGGCCAAATGCAAATGAGTCCTGGTACAGAAGAGAGCATTTGTACAAAAAAAAAACAACTGGGGAAATCTGAATCAAGTCTGTAGTTTAGTTAGTAATATAATAGCAATGTTCATTTCTTAGTTTTGATTAAAGTAACATCATTTGCAAGATGTTCACATTTGTTGAAGTTGGGCGGAGGGTGTAAAGGAACTCTCTAGTATGATTGCAATTCTTCTTTAACTCTATTTCAAAATTAAAGTTAAAAGATTAAAAAAAGAGAAAGCAGGCCTAGTATTAATGCTGCAAAACTGTTGATTGCTAACAATATTAAACATTCTTGGGCATAAGTTCTTATACTGTGACTTAGATGCTTTATTAATGAGTACAACTCATGGGGTGAGAGAAGCTTAGAGAAGTTTCCAATTTCCTGTCTACATTCTGCTTTATATATATTTTCTCCAGTTTCATCTGGATCCCAGAAAATGTCAAAAGCAGTTAATTCTGAAAATGTCTCTGACAATATATGGCCTAGAGTCACACATTCTACTATTTAGAAATTCTTTTTTTTTTTTTTGGAGACAGAGTCTCACTGTGTTGGACTGGACTGCAGGCTGGACGTGCAGTGGAACAATCTCGGCTCACTGCAACCTCTGCCTCCCAGGTTCAAGCGATTCTCCTGCCTCAGTCTCCCAAAGAGCTAGGATTATGGGTGCATGCCACCATGCCTGACTGATTTTTGTATTTTTAGTAGAGATGGGGTTTCACCATGTTGGCCAGGCTGGTCTTGAACTCCTGACCTCAGGTGATCTGCTCGCCTCGGCCTCCCAAAGTGCTGGGATTACAGGTGTGAGCCACTGCACCCGGCCTACTATTAGAAATTCTGCTCTTAGTAATGATCATGCTGCTGGTAAGAGTATCGTGCACATGTATGCACTTTACAGTTTATAAGTGCTTTCCACGTGTTAGTCTTGTTTTATTTGCATTAGGAAATAGACAAGTAATGATACACCACAGGCTGTCATAAAGAATGGAACTACGATTGCATTTTACTATAAAACACACAGTGTAGCACCTGTATAAAGCGGACACACACACGCTCACAATACACATGTAGAATTAGAAAACACAGTTATAAAACAATCTTGCTGTAGTGTCCTGTGATACAGAGCAAGGCTGGGGGATGTAGTACTGTTAGGCTAGCGCTTACTACCTAGGAATCACCAAGCCAGAGCAGGTGACACCCAAGGGCACTATTTTGCAGGAGAAGCTTTTATTCTTCTTTCCTATCAGGTAAAGGAGAAAAGTTCAGACGACCAAAGAGACACTCACAATGTCTGTTGGCCCTGGCATTGTGCCGCCAGGACTGACAGCCCCTGAGTCATGGCCTCCCCACTGCCCAGCCTTGAAGGTGCCAGCTCTTCACCTCCTCTGGGCTCCTGACACCTGCCCTTTCCCCTGGTGCACCAGGCACATCTGCCAGTTCTTTTTCAGAAATATTTTGCCAGCTCCAGCGGTTTTCCAGTGACCTCCTGCTGGCTGGCTGCCACTCCTTCTGTGGCCGGAGAGATCCTCATACCTAGACTCTGGGGCAGGTGATCGAAGTGGCTGCAGTTTCTCTGGATCATGCCAGAAGGATGGCTCACTCCTCTTCATCACTGGCTCCCATAGAGCCTCCACGAAGCCAGCTCCACTACTAGACAGGGCGAGACACTTTTATCCAGCCTGGCTTCTATGCACGCACGCACGCACACGTGCACAGGCTTTCCTGGTCAGCACGGAGAGCCAGAGAGCTGAGACCTGGAGAGTACCAGCTTAGCTGGATGGGGAAGCTGGACTTGGCTATGTGCAGCCCCTGCTGTGATGTGTGGCTTTGGTGCTCTCAACCCTCCTGGGAGATGAGTGACTTTCTATTTAGGTCCGATTCCTACCCATCCGTGCTGTTAGGGCAGTGATCCGAAATGTGCTGCAGACACACATCATCTTCCCCTTCAGCCCAGGATCACGCGCTCATTTTTCAATTCTTGTTTATTCAAAAGGGAAGCCTAATCGGGGCTCCTCTAGAGTTCACGGGATCTTTTAGTAAAACTTACATGGGAAATGTGAACAATGGGGCTATGATTAATCGAAACTTAGGTTTCCTTCTGATGAGTGAAAACAGTCTCAACAGCAATTTAAGTGGTTTACAGTGATTCTCAGGAGAAAGGGGAGAGAATAATCTACATTTGTAAAATTAATTGTTCTACACATGCATTTGTTGAAAAGCTTTTAAAAAATTGTAGTGCTGAGTCCTTCCCCTCACAGCCCTGAACTTTTCCCAGCTGGGCTGACTTGGCCCTGCCTGCGATTCTTCCTGCCCACTGACGGTCGCTCCCACCTGCCTTCCAGTTCCCTGCAGGCTCCAGGACAAGGGGCCGACCTTGCTCCTCCCAGCTTTCTTGAGGATGATGTGGCTTTGCTCCTGCTGCCTGCTCTCTGAATACACCACAGCCTGAAATGTCCCTGATTTACAGGGTGACCAGATGGTCCCGTTTGCCCAAGACAGTCCCAATGACACCCCCTTTTGTTCAGTGTCTCAATTTGGATAATAAGTCATAGGACCACCCTGTCCACTTGCAGCTCGCCAAGGTCAAGTATAGCCACGTGCAGGGGCATCTGGTCGCCTCTCTCACTGGCCCATGTGGATGCCCCACCTGTTCTTGCTTCAGTGGCACCACCTGATTCCCGGGGCCTGGGCTCCCCTGTACTGTCTTGCCCGGCCACTAACCTAACACTGATCTATTAGTAGTTTAGGAAATCATCTCTGTAATTCTGAAGATCTGGAAGAGAGAGAGAGAGTGTGTGAGTGTGTGTGTGTGTGTGTGAGAGAGAGAGACTGTATGTGTGTGCACAGAGGAAAGAGAATTATGAACTATTTTCTTAGAACGACTCATTTTTATCTAGAAATCTATACAGGTATTCACCATACTCTTTTGATAACAGTACATGAAAAAGAAAATGGAAATTTTAGTAAGGATTTTCCTTACTCGTATTACAAAACACCACTTTATAGAGCCAAACTGAAAAGCCCCTCGAAAGCAAATATTCTTCTCATCAGATAAGTGATCTGAATATTTAATTTTCATAGTTGCTCTATTTCAGTTTAGACACTGAAACTGCACAGGTTATTTTCATTTTGAATTTATCATCAAATTCACTTCCTGTTATTGTTATCCCAACAGTAGAGAGAAATGTTTCATTTCCAGAAGTTTTCATTTAACTTAAACAAAAAACAAACCCACATAGATCCACTTAAAAAAAAAAACATTTCAGTCTGAACACAGACCTGCTTGATTAGAAGAACCAGTTTACCTAATAATTTTATAATATTAGCATCACCCTAATTATATCCTTTGGCTGTACCAGGCATGACCACAAGGCCTTTGAAATTCGGATGATGAACTTGGACTGACCCCAGACCATGGGACCCAAGTGGCCTGCAGCTGATTCCGCCACTGACAGCTGGAGTGGAGCAGTTTCGGGTTCTGCCCTGACTTCCCCTTCGGGCTGTGGGGCTCAAGGCAGTACTTACGTTTCATCTGTGAATGCGATTCCAAAGTACTCCTTTTCCTTCAGATTGAAGTGGGAAGCCACAAGGTCAAGAAGCTCCTTGGCCAACAGCTTGGGCTGCAAGGAGAATGCAATGGAATAAGGGTAAGTGATGAGAGACTGCTTTTCCTAAAATATGCAATCTCAGGTTTCCATCATTTTTTCAATGAAATGTCACAAAGCTCAAGTATTTTGAAGCAAACGATTTTTATAAACCCAAACAAATAGACAATGACACTGATGAGCACACAGCCAAGTCAAGGGTTATCAACAGATAGAGATCTTCTGTTTTATTATTTCCTAGAAGGTGTATATATATATATATATATATATATTTTTTTTTTTTTTAAATTGAGATGGAGTCTCGCTCTGTCATCCAGGCTGGAGCGCAGTGGCATGATCTTTGCTCACTGCAACGTCTGCCTCCCAGGTTCAAGCGATTCTCAGGTCTCCGCCTCTGAGAGTACAGGCGTATGCCACCATGCATGACTAATTTCTTTTATTTTAGTTTCTTTTTAGGAAAAAATTAATTTCTTTTTAGGAAAGATGGGGTTTCACCATGTTAGCCAGGCTGGTCTCTGACTCCTGGCTTCAAGTGATCCACCTGCCTCAGCCTCCCAAAGTGCTGTGATTACAGACGTGTGCCACCATGCCTGGCTAATTTTTGTATTTTTAGTAATCCCAGCTACTTGGGAGGCCGAGGAAGGAGAATTGCTTGAACCCGGGAGGCAGAGGTTGCAGTGAGCCAAGATCACGCCACTGTATGCCAACCTGGATGACAGAGCAAGACTCTGTCTCAAAAAAAAACAAAAAAAGGTATCTGCCAGTCTAAAGAAGTACACCAGAGCGTTAGGCATAAAGTCATGGTAGATGTTTGTATTGTTAACATGTTATTCACCTTGGTCTGTCACTACCGAAATGACCACAGAACACCAGGCACTGAAGTGTGGGAGGGAGGGAAAGTCTGTCTGATGGGGATACAGGGCTAGCAGAGAAGAGTTATTTCTAAACTAGCTTCCAGGTCATGATTTGAAAATACATTGCCTTTCTGAAAATTATTCCATTCCAAGCACACTCACCAGATATTAGGAAAGTTATTTCAGTATCTGTTGGTTTTTTTGTTGTTTTGTTTTGTTTTGTTTTTGTTTGTTCGTTTTTTGAGATGGAGTCTCACTCTGTCACCAGGCCGGAGTGCAGTGGCGTGATCTTGGCTCATTGCAACCTCTGCCTCCTGGGTTCAAGTGATTCTCTTGCCTCAGCCTCTCGAGTAGCTGGGACCACAGGTGCACGTCATCATGCCCAACTAATTTTTGTATTTTTAGTAATCCCAGCTACTTGGGAGGCCGAGGAAGGAGAATTGCTTGAACCCGGGAGGCAGAGGTTGCAGTGAGCCAAGATCACGCCACTGTATGCCAACCTGGATGACAGAGCAAGACTCTGTCTCAAAAAAAAACAAAAAAAGGTATCTGCCAGTCTAAAGAAGTACACCAGAGCGTTAGGCATAAAGTCATGGTAGATGTTTGTATTGTTAACATGTTATTCACCTTGGTCTGTCACTACCGAAATGACCACAGAACACCAGGCACTGAAGTGTGGGAGGGAGGGAAAGTCTGTCTGATGGGGATACAGGGCTAGCAGAGAAGAGTTATTTCTAAACTAGCTTCCAGGTCATGATTTGAAAATACATTGCCTTTCTGAAAATTATTCCATTCCAAGCACACTCACCAGATATTAGGAAAGTTATTTCAGTATCTGTTGGTTTTTTTGTTGTTTTGTTTTGTTTTGTTTTTGTTTGTTCGTTTTTTGAGATGGAGTCTCACTCTGTCACCAGGCCGGAGTGCAGTGGCGTGATCTTGGCTCATTGCAACCTCTGCCTCCTGGGTTCAAGTGATTCTCTTGCCTCAGCCTCTCGAGTAGCTGGGACCACAGGTGCACGTCATCATGCCCAACTAATTTTTGTATTTTTAGTAGAGACAGGGTTTCACCGTGTTGGCCAGGATGGTCTTGATCTCTTGACCTCGTGATCCACCTGCCTCGGCCTCCCAGTGTTGGGATTACAGGCGTGAGCCACTGTACCTGGCCGACAGTTGGTTTCTTATTTCACTTTTTGGGTACCGCTATGGACGGAATTATATCTCCCCAAAATACATGTGTTGAAGCCCTGGCATCCAGTGGTATCTGGAAATGGGACCTTTGGGAGCCAATTAGGTTTCAATGAGGTTATGAGGGTGGGCCCCCCAAGAGGGGATTCGTGTCCTTATAAGAAGAGACACCAGAGAACCTGCTTCCCCTCTCTGCCATGTGGGGCCAAAGTGAGAAGGCGGCCCTTACCACTTGATTGATGCTGGCACCCTGATCTTGAAATGACTGTTTAATATAACAGACATTTATTTATTGAGTGCCTACTATGTACAGGGCACTGCCCACATGCTGTAGGAGACAGAAGAATATGCAAGACACAGCACAGGCCCATAAGGACCCTAGACTTTGATCAGGGACACGGAGTATGAGCTAGCGCTGTTTAAAAAGCCAAAGAAGATGCTCCCCCCCCTTTCTGCCTCACTCCTGGGCTCCTGGATGGCAGCCTCAGGGCCTAGATGACCATCAATTCACTGATGGAAACCACTTAAACTGAAAGAGTGGGTTTGAAGCTTCCTCCCCAGCAGACAGGAATCGACAGGAGACTCCAACGTGATAAATCAACACCACCTCATAGTCTGTACTTCCATTCATACTGAATTTTGAAAACGTGAAAAAGCAATCTCTATAACCAACAGCGAATTCAAGGTGATACGTCAGACCCTCCATCACTCCTGGTGGAACGTCTACTCTGGAAGAACGCAGTGGAGTAAACGCGGCACATCTCAGAACGTCGCTGATCAATTACAAAGTAGAATGCAAGATGCCTGCTCTTGAAGCTTCCTGTAAATGCTGCATTTGCCATGGGCCAGCTCCAGCGCTAGCTCCACCCGCAGGAAGTATTCGGCTGCCCAATAACAGAGGCTTTGCTGGATCACTTGTGACTATGAGGTAGTGCGGCTGCTTTTCAAATCGCAATGTATTGGCCGGGCGCCATGGCTCATGCCTGCAATCCCAACACTTCGGGAGGCGGAAGTGGGCGTGAGGTCAGGAGTTTGAGACCAGCCTGGCCAACATGGCAAAACCCTGTCTCTACTAAAAATAAAACAATTAGCCAGGCGTGGTGGCGTGTGCCTGTAATCCCAGCTATTCGGGAGGCGGAGGCAGGAGAACTCTTGAACCTGGGAGGCAGAGGTTGCAGTGAGTAGAGATCATGTCACTGCACTCCAGCCTCGGCAAGAGAGTGAGACTGTCTCAAAATATAAATAAATAAATAAATAAATTGCAATGTACAGATGCTTCTTTACTTATGGTGGGGCTACATCGTGGTAAGTCCATCAGAAGTTGAAAATATTGTAAATCGAAAATATATTTAATATACTGTACCCAGCAAACACGACAGCTTAGCCTAGCCTACCTGAAAGGTGCTCTAAACACTGCCATTAGCCTACAGTTGGGCAAAATCGTCTAATGTCAAGCCTGTTTTATCTTAGAGTGTTGAATGGCTCATGTACTTTATTTAATCCAGTACACTGCAGACTATCAGCTGTTTACTCTTGTGACTGTACAGCTGAGCAGCCCTGCTAGAGCGTATTGTACCGCATACTGCTAGCCTGGGAAAAGATCAACATTCAAAATTGGAAGTCCGGTTTCCGCTAAAAGTGCATTGCTTTTGCACCGGTGTAAAGTAGAAAAGTCGTAAGTCGGACCATCGTAGGTTAGGGACAGTCTGTGATATAATTTACCTGTCCAGATGATTGCTGCCCCTTTCAAAACAGTCACCATGTTTCTCTGAGGCTTGCCATGTCTTAAAACATTTTTGATAATCTTTTGGGCTTGCCCTTGAAGCTTGTGTCAGATTTGTCAATGCGTTTTCACTGGTGATAAATCTTCTTGTGCTCGAGAATGGATTTGATTTTTTTTTCAAATGCCAAAAGTCACTTAAAGTCAAGTCTAGGGAACAGAGATAGAGGACAAGGAACGGGTGATTGCGCCTGGCCAACCCAGTTTCATAAAATGAAGTGTGACTACCAAGTAATTATCGTGGGTTCTTGGGGATTATGGTGAGAGGTCTGGTCCAAACTTGAAAACAATAAAACTAAGATTTTGTTTTCTTTGAGATTTTAACTTTAAGACTGGGCACAGTGGCTCTTGCCTATAATCCCAGCACTTTGGGAGGCTGAGGCAGGAGGATGCCTTAAACCCAGAGGTTTGATACCAGCCTGGTCAATATAGCAAGACCCCATCTCTACAAAATAATTTTAAAAATTAGCCAGGCATAATGGCATGCACTTGGGACTAGTCTTAGCTATTCAGGAGGCTTGGATAGGAGGATCGCTTGAATCCAGGAAATTGAGGCTGCAGTGAGCTATGATCATGCCACTGCGCTCCAGTCTGGGCAATAAAAAGGAAAAGGAAAGGGAAAGAGAGAGAGAGCGAGAGAGAGAGAGAGAGAGAGAGAGAGAGAGAGAAAGAAAGAGAGAAGAGAGAGAAAAAGAAAAGAGAGTTAAACTTTAAAGCCAACATCTCAACAGATTTAATCAGAGATACATAAATTTGCCCAGGAAGAGAATGATTCCCAGTGCTGGTATAGTTTATCTAGAACATATATTCATCACTCCATAGAATGATTGGGCCTGAATGGAAGGGGATGAGTGGAGGCAGGGTGGGAGGGGCAGTTGGGGAAGGGAGATGAACCCAGGAAGCAAACGTGATCTTAGCCAATAGGTGTTGAATATTTGGGTCCCTTACCAGGTGGTAAGGCCTTTTACGTGGCAGAAATGGAGGCCTGGGGTTACTTTAGCTGATCATGTTACTTTGAACTCTCCTAATTCCATGCCTCCCAAGGAACAGCTACATCCTGGATATGTCCCTCATATACAGTCTCACTATTAACCAGAATAGAGATTATTATTCTTTTGCCAAAGAAGATTCTGAGACTGAGAGATACTAGGCAGGCTGTCCTGGGTCTCACAGCCAAGCTGGGATTCAAAACAAGGCTCAGATACACCGCATAGAATATTACTTAGCCCTAAAAAGGAATGAAATTCTGACGTGAATGGAACCTGAAGACATTATGCTAAGTGAAAGACGTCAGACGCAAAAGGACAAATATTGTATGACTGCACTTAGATGGAGTAATTAAACAGGCAAGTTCACAGAGACAATAGAATATAGGTTGCCACGGGTTGAGGTGGTGCCAGATGGGGGGTTATTGCTTAATGGTTACAGCATTTCTGTACTGGATGATGAAAAAGTTTTGGAAATATTAGTGACTGTTACATGACACTGTGGATGCATTTGATGCCACTGAATTGCACATACAAAAATGGTTAAAATGGTAAGTTTTATGTTACATACATTTTGACACAATTAAAAGGAGAAATGGGGAAGAGAGGTCTAATAGTTTCAAAGCCCACATGCGTAATCCCTCTGCCACCCTACCTCTGTTGACCCTGCTTCCAGGGTGAGAGCCTAAGGATCATGCCTCAAGGGCCCTGGTTGAGTGAGGGCTATATGACTCACTTGAAACCAGTGCACTGACATTATGGATTTATACATCAGTACTTTGAACTTGGTTAATGTGAGTCTTCCCCTGAGAACGAAAAATCAGGTTTCTGAGTCTGCAGAATAAAGAGATGGCTTAATACACTGAAGAATTCACCAGAGTAATGGATCCCACCATGGAAGCCTTGTGGAGACTGAGTTTTTGCTTTACCATGGTGATATGTCTCTCTGATTTAGCCTGTCACACTACAACAAGAAAACAACTTTTCTTGGTGACTCATAAACTGAAGTCAAGGAAAAGGCTCTGGGCAGTAGCTGCCTGACTGGAACAAACTTCATTCTTTCAAATAAACTTTTTCAACAATTTTACCTATCTGGATGCATATCTTTTGTTAAAAAATTTAAAAGGTTAGTCCCATTACTTTACACAACAGTTATTATAGACCATATGTATCAATTTCCAGGAAGAAAAGCCTACGTTTATTACTTGCAATTTACAAATGGAGAAATAAAGGCTGTGAAGAGGGAGAAAATAGATCCCAGAAGATGTTGAGGTTACAACTCCTGAATCTTAGCTGCTTTTCAAGTCACACACTTTTTTTCTGCTGTTATGGTGACGGGCAACAGCCCAGAAGGTGTATGCTCTGTCAATGAGACTGAGAGCTGATGGATAGGCATGTAGTGGGAGTGAGAAATACATGTCATTGTTTCATTGTTTAAGTCGCAGAGACTTTGGGGGTTGTCATTGCAGCATAACCTAGCCTATCCTGATTGATTCAGGTACTGAGTCTTTCATTTTCTGTACAGTTGATTTAAAACAATTTGTGGCATCAGCCCCTTGATTTCCTGATCTTGCAAATGAAGACAATATCCCCCTGCGATGTGACAGTGATTAATATACTACATTGTTCTGAAAGTTTGTTAAACTCCTTTAGAGAAAGTTGCTGGGCAAGCAGAAAGCAATCTGCTCTTATGTGCTTTGAAGGGATGTTTACAGAATCCCGCTGAGTATAATTTGCCAATTACTGGTGCTGTAAACATTTGTGGAGCTTTGCAGGGATCGGACTGGGAGCAAGGCCAGAAAGGCAGCTTGTAGCCCAATCACGTTCTATCGGACAACCTGGGCAGGCGCCCAAAGGCCACGTGAGCAAGGCAGCCCTGTGCTCCTTGGGTTTGCCAGAATTAGCCTCTTGTGGGCTATCAGCCGTCCTGGTCCTAAGAGGTCATTACATCTAAGACTGACTTTCTCTTAGCCCATAATTAACTTTGTTCACTCACATAGTTCCTCTCTTTTCTTTTTCTTTTTGTATCTCAGACTCTTTTCCTTTGTCCCTCTAAGCTTTTATTTCTCCTGATACCTGACAAATAAAATCTCCTTGCAAACATCCCTCCTTAACATATACTTCTCAGTGGCACCTCACAGAGCTAATAGCACAGTCTTTCCAACACCGACTGGACTTAGAAATCTGGGCTTCAGCCACGTGCTTTAGCAAGGAAAAGAAAGCACGGGTTCTAAATAATTAGAGAAGAAGGGAGAGGAGCTCTCAGTCAGTGCTTTGTGGCTCCAGCACCCAGATCTGAGTTCTTGAGAATGCTGGATGATTCCAGTGGGAACTGTTCACATTGCCGGCATATTACAGGGTTCCAGATCAGGTCCTGACTACTCCTTGGCCTGCCTTCTTCCAGGCGGGACACGACCAACTAGAAAGATCAAAACAGCACTTAACGTGTTGCAGGGCTGTAAGGTGCTCTGGGCACACTGATATGGTTTGGCTGTGTCCCCACCCAAATCTCACCTTGAATTGTAATAATCCCCAGGTGTCAAGGGCGAGGCCAGGTGGAGATAACTGAATGGTGGGTGTGGGTCCCTCATCTGTTCTCATGGTAGTGAATAAGTCTCACAAGATCTGATGGTTTTATAAAGGGGAGCTCCCCTGCACAAGCTCTCTTGCTGACTGCCATGTAAGGTGTGCCTTTGCTTCTCCTTTGCCTTCTGCCATGATTGTGAGAGGCCATGCGGAACTGTGAGTTCACTAAACCTCTTTCCTTTATAAATTACCCAGTCTCAGGCATGTCTTTATTAGCAGCATGAGAAAAGATGAATACACACACCCACATGACAACATCCTTTCAGGTGACTTCCATGAGCCCTTCAGGTAAATTCTGGGGAAAGGAATTCGAGGATGAGGTAGCACCCAAGCACCTCACCAATTCCTCACAGACTAATGTATTCCACAGTATACTATACCACAGTATACTATACGCCATATAATGTCAAGCTGTAAATGATAGCCTGGTATTTACCATCACTTATATATGATGCCACCAACTTAAACTTGACATGTGTATATCCAGATAGATGATCTTGGACAAATTGTGCAAGCTCTCTGGGCCTCAGTTTTCTCATCTGTACAATGATGAACTACCGTAGATAAAATGAGTTCCTATTCTAAGACATTATTTATGTTATTATTATTATTTTTAGAGACAGGAACTTACTCTGTTGCCCAGGCTGGAGTGTGGTGGTGCCATCATATCTCACTGCACCCTCCAACTCCTGGGCACCAGTGATCCTCCAACTTCAGCCTGCTGAGGAGGGGGGACTACAGGCATGTACCACCATGCCTGGCTAATTAAAAAAAAGGTTTTTTTGTAAAGATGGATTCTTGCTGTGTTGCCCAGGCTGGTCTTGAACTCCTGGCCTCAAGTGACCCTTTTTCTTTGGCTTCCCAAAAAGCTGGGGTGACAAGTGTGACCCACTGCACCCAGCCTTTATTCTTTATGTTATTATTAAATTTAGCTTCTTCCTTTCTTAAAAACGATCCTGCCTTCCCAAGTCTTATTCACCCATTCGAAAAAACTTAAACACCATCTGCATCCTTCCTGATCTCTTGAATCTAGTCAGTTAATATATCCTGTCTTTCTTATATAATTTCAGGTAAGTTACTAAACCTCTCTGTGCCTCAGTTTCCTCTCAGGTATAAAATGAGGATAATGACTATACCCAGGTCACAGGGCTGTTTTGACAATTAAATAAATTAGTCTGATCTATACGAAGTACTTAGAATGTGCCTGGCATGGAATGTTACATGTGTTCATGATTTCAGATCCTAATCATAAATTATTTAAAACATTCCATGTATGGGCAGGCCCGGTGGCTCACACCTATAATCCCAGCACTTTCGGAGACCGAGGCAGGCAGATCACCAGAGGACGGGAGTTCAAGACTAACCTGGCCAACATGGTGAAACCCCGTCTCTACTAAAAATACAAAAAAAATTAGCTGGGCATGGTGGCACATGCCTGTAATCCCACCTACTCGAGACACTGAGGCACGAGAATCGCTTGAACCTAGGAGATAGTGGTTGCAGTGAGCCAAGATCCCACCACTGCATTCCAGCCTGGGCGACACAGTGAGACTCTGTCTCAAACAAAACAAAACCAAACCAAATCCCCACTCCATATAGCATCAAGTTCTAAATGCTAGCCTGGTATTTAACATCACCCTTTGAACCCAGCCCCAGTTTACCCATCCAACCTCACTTTGCCCAGTTTCCTATAAAAATATCCATTTCTGTTCAATCTATTTGATTGAACTAAAGAAAACACTGATCTCATTTTTATTTCCAAATCTTTGTACATGCCATTCTCTCCTTCCCCCTTCCCATTTAAATTTTATCCTGCTCAAAGCCCACTTCCTCCATGAAGCCCACCCTGACCATCCTGCCTACAAATACTCTCTCCCTCCTTTGGATTTCTACAGCATTCAACACAGGTACCTCAGTCACGCTTGGCACATGTGCTCTTGTGTTGCGGTACATTTTGTGTGATATGATTTGTTACACTCTATAGTGGGCTGAATGGTGGTCTCCAACAAGGTATGTACCCATCCCAATCCCTGGAGCCTGTGAGTATTACCTTTCATCACAAAAGACGTGATTCTTGGGAGGAGGAACTGATCCTGGTGGGCCCTAAATGCCATTATATTGTCTCTTTTTTTTTTTTTTTTTCTGAGACGGGGTCTGGAGTGCAGGCTAGAATACAGTGGCACGATCTCAGGCTGGAGTGCAGTGGCATGATCTCAGCTCAGTGCAACCTCCGCCTCCCAGGTTCAAGCGATTCTCATGCCTCAGTCACCCAAGTAGCTGGGATTATAGGCATGTGCCACCACACCCAGCTAATTTTTTTGTGTTTTTAGTAGAGATGACATTTCACCGTGTTGGCCAGCTGGTCTCAAACTCCTGAGCTCAAGGGATCCACCTGCCTTGTCCTCCCAAAGTACTGGGATATACTGTGTCTCCTTATAAGAGAGATACAGAGAGATTTTTTAAAACTGACATACAGGAGAGAAGACAGAGCCGGAGACCCGAGGGATGGGTGATGAAGACACAGGTGAGGAACTCCAGTCACTAGAAGCTGGAAGAGGTGGGGAAGCAATTCTCCCTTCCAGCTACCTCCAGAACCGTGGGAGAGTCAGTTTCTGTTATTTTCCAGCCATCAGGTTCGTGGTTATTTGTTACAGCAGGGACAGGAAACTCATACACCCTCCGATGGAAACCCTGAAGACCTCATTTCCCTGTAATTGGAGGGAACTCAGCCCTGGTTGGTTGTGACAGGAATGATCTCAGTGTGAAGCCTGCATTGGTGTTGGTGTTCTGTCTCCACAGTCCCCGTGGCACTCTGGGCGTGGAAGGCAGGCAGGCCTGGGTCTCAGCCGACCCTAGGTCACTCCATGGTGAAGGGGGCCCCTCAGGTTTCTTCTTGCTATCCTCACAGATCCTAAGTCATCTCACAGATTTTAAGTCAAAGGAATTGCCACTTCTGAGTTAATAGCATCCAAAAATAAATAAATAAACAGCAAACAAACAGCAACCATCCAGTGACTCCCATCTGTGCTTCGGGAGGAATCACCGTCTCCTCTGAAGAGCGACCCTCTCAGCTCTTGCTCTTCGCCAAGGGTGTTTTTGACAATTCCTTTGTCACCACAGAGACCCCAGTGACCGCTGGGCTGCCGGGGTTTGGGCACACATGGCCAGATGGCACAGCCACAGCCGCTGCTCTGTGCCCAGCGCTGCCTGCCCATCCACTCTGCCTGGGACCCTGGGACCCGCTGGATGGATGGCTCCCTGCCCTTTAGGAGTGGGTGCAACTGTGGGAGGGCAGACAGGGGCTGTCTGGGAGTGAGTGTAAAACGTGGCCCGACTGCCCCCATGTCTCTGACCGGAGGGGCTGGGGTTAGCTTTTCTGAAAACCCAGAGGCAGAGAGTGGGGAAAGAGGGCTGCTTTGAATAAATGAGCCTGAGCAAGCTGCCGGGTCTGAAGCCTGGGCTGCCACTGTGTGTCCCTCCCCATCCCCATGGGGCCTCTGAGCCCAGCAAGGGCTCAGCAGCTGCTCATTATTCCTGGGGAGGAGAAGCCGCTGCGGGGGGAGCATGAGGTGACTCTGTGCAGCTCTGTCCACTGTGGCCAGCAGGTCTGGGCGGAGACTCCCCTCCCCGTCACCCTGCTGATTAGCCGGGAAGGCTGGTTTCCTTCCTGCCTCTCCAGCACAGCCCTGGGTTCTGTGGCAGGGGACACAGGGAGGCTACTTCCTGTAGGCAGACGGGTGTGAAGAACAATGGAGTTGTACCGTCTTGGCTCTCAGGCACCCAGAACAGGTAGAGGGGACCCCAAAACTAAGATCAGAGACCCGCTGCCAGAGGGAGCATCTCTCTACCCAGAGGTCCCTGCCCGGCCTGAACCGGGACCCATTCGTGCACATGAGGCAAATCCTTTACCTCTAGTCTAGGAGTGACAGTGGCATCACATCGCTGCAGCAGAACAGCAAAGCTGCCAACAGCAGTGCCCACCTGTCCCTACCTGCAGCTGCTACTTCACACGAATTCACACCGCCAGGCCTAGAAGCCAGAAACATCTGAAGTAGACACCAGGTTTGCCCCCATGTGACAGAGGGAACTGAGACACAGCCAGAGAAGAACTTATCAAATTCACACAGTGAATCAGTGGGAGAACTGAACCACAGCACAGGCGTGGGTATGGGTCACCCGGCCTTAGAGAAAGAGGCAGAGAGACCATCTGCTGCGCCCTCTTCATTACAGCAGCAGAAAGGAAAGCCTAGGGGAGGCCAGAAACCTGTCCAGGATGAGGACGGGCAGCCTAGTTACACCAGCATAGGTGAGGTGGCTCCCAAGTGCCCGCCACACCTCCGTCCTTTGTTCCCGCTAATGTTACACTTAGGGGACAGAGCAGGTCTCAAAGCTCTGAAGCAGGAAGGAAAGATATAAAAGTACATCAAGGAAAGGGGTAAAAGTGGTCACTGACAGAAATGGAAATGATGCTTGGGTCTAGATTTGCAAGTGCCCCTTTCCCAGTGCCAGCATCTTCTGCACAGCACCTGCGCTATAAGCTTTGCTTACATCATCTCATTTAATCTTCAGAGCAACCCTGCAACGGTCTGCAGATGGGACATTGAAGTTCTGAAATGTTACACGGTATGTCCGAAGTTCTAACCACAATGGGTGTGGGGCCTACGAGGGCTTCCGTCCAGTGCTGACTATAAAGCCTTGTTTTCTATTCAACTAGATTAAATCCATTCATCAATTTATTTTTATTCTTAAAGTTTTAAAAAATTGACACAAGAAATATATTTCTTGTGCTGATTTTAAATATATAAGTATCTGGCCGGGCACGGTGGCTCACGCCTGTAATCCCAGCACTTTGGGAGGCTGAGGCGGGTGGATCACCTGAGGTCAGAAGTTTGAGACCAGCCTGGCCAACATGGTGAAACCCTGTGTCTACTAAAAAACACAAAGAAATTAGCCAGGTATGGTGGTGTGCACCTGTAGTCCCAGCTACCTGGAAGGCTGAGGCAAGAGAATCGCTTGAACTTGGGAGGCAGAGATTGCAGTGAGCTGAGATTGCATCACTGCACTCCAGCCTGAGTGATAGAGCAAGACTCCGTCTAAAAAAAAAAAAATATATATATATATATACACACACACACACACACACACACATACACACACACAGATATATATGTATGTATCTATTTGTGATGTACAACATGATGTTTTCATGTATAAACACATGTGGGTTGACCAATCAAGCTAATAAACATATCCATCACCTATCATACTTACGATTTTTGTAGTGAGAACATTTCAAAACTACTCTCTTAGCAATTTTCAAGCATTTAAGACATTGTTATTAGCTACAATCACCACGATGTACAATAGGTCTCCTAAACAAAGCTTTGCTTGCTTTTAAATGCTGGGGTTCAGATCTAGCAAGTAACAACCTCTCCTAAAGTCAAAAGCTAAGCCACTTTTTCTTTTTTTTTTTTTCTTTTTTTTTTTTTTGAGACGGAGTCTCGCTCTGTCGCCCAGGCTGGAGTGCAGTGGCCGGATCTCAGCTCACTGCAAGCTCCGCCTCCCAGGTTTACGCCATTCTCTCGCCTCAGCCTCCCGAGTAGCTGGGACTACAGGCGCCCGCCACCTCGCCCGGCTAGTTTTTTGTACTTTTTTAGTAGAGACGGGGTTTCACAGTGTTAGCCAGGATGGTCTCGATCTCCTGACCTCGTGATCCGCCCGTCTCGGCCTCCCAAAGTGCTGGGATTACAGGCTAAGCCACTTTTTCTAAATATTGCATTTAGACAGTAAGTTCCTGGAAGGGAGGGATCACATTTGATTGATATTTGTGGACCTACACCCCAATATAGTCCCTGACACACAGTAGGTGCCCTTAATGAAAGTTTCCTATTGGTAGAACAGGAGAGAATAAAGGGTGGCGTATGCAGTTGTTTTACCATGAGACAGGATGGAACCTGGATACCCTCTTGAGCTGGTTTGAAGGAGAGATCTGCTAGGCAGAGACTGCGGTGCTGCACAGAGCCAGATGGGACCAGGTGTCGCACGCTTGCTGATGCCAGAAAGCTACTGGGTTTCAATCAGATCACACACCTCCAGGCAGCCATGAAGGGGCCTGTGACAGATACTTGTGTCCCCAGGAAAGGATATGTCATGTCCCTACTCTCAAACCCTATTATCTGTACCCTCTTCTTCCTCACCCAGCTTCTCCCCAAACCAACGAAGTCACAGCTCCCTTTAATAGCTCCTTCTCACTCCCCTCCTCTCTCTCCTTCCAAGTGACTCTGCCATTTAACCCAGGGATGAGGTCTGCCTGTGAGCAATGCTTTTAGTTTCCCCATTTGTCCCTCTCCTCCCCTCTATGCTTTTATTCCCTGGGTGTCGTCTTCTTATTTCCACGTAGTTTCTTCCATGTTTTCCTAAGATGTCGTCTGGTCCCTGTGTTCTCTGAAAAGTTGGGACTGATGCCCGCGTGGGAGGGAGGCTTTCTCATCCATGCATTTGAATGATGCCCAATGGGAAGGCTTTGACAGGCGTACATAATGATTGCTCCTCTAGAAATGCAAAGTGCTTGCAAGTCAGCCAGCCGGCTGGGGAGCCTGCTCTATTCAGGATCCCTGGGGACGCTGGGAGGCGGGCAGGTGTTCATTAGGGAGGCTTCCTGATGAATAGAGCAACCCCAGACTCCAGCCTGCTCAGGGCAATGTCACCAGGACCCTGAGCCCAGCGTGGCTCCCCTTGGCAAGCCTCTCTGCATTAATGAAATGATAACTGTTTCGGTGAGGAGAAAACACAAAAAGACAGGCAGTGCTCAACTTGCCTCTGCCAGATAGGACTGCCAATTCCACAGCCCAAATACTGAGATATTTATAGCAAATATGGGGATGATAAACGAAGCAACATCTCAGGATTCCAAGCTCCATTTTCCATGGCCATCTGGTCTGCCACTTCCATTTTCTTTTTGTTGTTGTTGTTAAAAAAAAAAAAAAAAAAAGTCTGCCCTACAGACTGTGTGATGACCCCATCTCGTCCTGCAGTGAGTAATAAATCACTATTTCAGATGAAAACGGCCCGTGCATTCACTGGGAGGTGAGGAATGTTCTACAAGATCACATGACACATTGAGAGGTTGGTACCTCTCACGGGCCAAATGACAGCAGGACCAGCTCAAACTAGATATCTCCACGGCACTGCACACTGGATTATTCCATCTGCTCCATGTTCAAGGAGAGCAGAGAACAGTGTCTGTCAACCAAGAACACAGGGATCAGCCACTTGCTACTTTTCCAGTGTAAAGGACGGAAGGGGTGGCTCGTAGGACATCTGCTATCCTCGGCTGTGGCTGGCATTCGACGACGGTGTCTCTATTGCCATCAGATTGGAAAGGGAAAGCTTGCCTTTTAGCAGGATGGTAGTGAGAGCCAAGTTCAGAGGGGGTTAAAAAATAATAATATATCACTTCCAAGATTAAGTTACAGAAAAAATAATAGTATAGTCAACCCTTCATATCCACAGGTTCTGCATCTGTAGATTCAACCAACCACGGATCAAAAAATACTTAAAAACAAAAAACAAAAAACCAGGTCAAGTGTGGTGGCTCCTGCCTGTAATCCCAGCACTATGGTAGACTGAGATGGGTGAATCATGAGGTCAGGAGTTCAAGACCAGCCTGGCCAACATGGCGAAACCCCATCTGTACTAAAAACACACACACACACACACACACAAAATTAGCTGAGCATGGTGGCGTGCGCCTGTAATCCCAGCCACTCGGGAGGCTGGGGCAGGAGAACTGCTTGAACCCGGGAAGCGGAGGTTGCGGTGAGCTGAGATTGTGCCACTGCACTCCAGCCCGGGTGACAGAGTAAGACTCTATCTCAAAACAAAAAATAATAAATAAAAATAAAAATAAGAACCAATACACCAACAATAACACAAAAATATAGTATAACAACTATATAGCATTACATTGCACTAAGTATTAAGAGTAATTGGCTGGGTGCAGTGGCTCACACCTGTAATCCCAGCCCTTTGGGAGGCCAAGGTATGTGCAACACTTGAGGTCGTGAGTCTGAGACCAGCCTGGTCCAAATGGTGAAACCCCGACTCTACTAAAAATACAAAAAAATTAGCCGGGCCTGGTGGCGGGCACCTGTAATCCCAGCTACTCAGGAGGCTGAGGCAGGAGAATCACTTGAACCCGGGAGGCAGAGGTTGTAGTGAGCCGAGATTGTGCCACTGCACTCCAGCCCGGGCAACAAAGCAAGATTCCGTCTCAAAAAAAAAGTAATCAAGAGATGATTTGAAGTATACAGGAGGATGTGTCTAGGTTATATGCAAATAACATCACACTTTGCAGTCATTTTCCCGTTACTCCTGGGGGATACATTCCAAGACTCCCAGTAGATACCTGAAACCATGGGTAATACCAAACCCTATATATATTGGGTTTTTTTTCCTATACATACATGCCTATGATAAAGTATAATTTTTAAATTAGGCAGAATAAGAGATTAACAACCATAACTAATAATAAAATACAACAATTCTAACAAATGCCAGCATCACTACACTTGCACTTTGAGACCATTATGAAATCGAATAAGTTTGACTTGAACACAAGTGCTGCCAACCTGAGACAGTTGATCAGATCACCGAGATGGCTACTAACTGACTAAAGGTGGGGAGTGTCTACACTAGGGGTCCCCAATCCCCGGGCTGTAGACCAGTACTGGTCCGTGGCCTGTTAGAAACCGGGCCGCACAGCAGTGGGCAAGCGAGCATTACCACCTGAGCTCTGCCTCCTATCAGGTAAGCAGCGGTATTAGATTCTCCCAGGAACCTGAACCCTATTGTGAACTGCGCATGTGAGGGATCTAGGGTGTGCGCTCCTTATGAGAATCTAACTAGTGCCTGATGATGTGAGGTGGAACAGATTCATCCTGAAACCATCCTTGCCCCTCCCCACCCTGGTCCATGGAAAAACCGTCTTCCACGAAACTGGTCCCTTGTGCCAAAAAGCTTGGGGACCATTGGTCTACACGGTGTTGGCAATGCCAGACAAAGGGATGATTCTTGTCCTGGGCGGGGTGGAGCAGGACAGCACAAGATCTCCTCACGCTACTCAGAATGGCACCCAATTTAAAACTTACAGATGGTTTAATTCTGGAATCCTGTATTGAATCATTTCAGGCTGCGGATAACTGAAACGTGGAAAGTGACACCACAGATAAGAAGGAACTACTGCATCGAAGGCACTTGAGCATCCGATGATTTTGGTATCGTAGCAGGGTCCTGCAACCAATGTCCTGTGGATGCCAAGGGATGACTGTGCTGTGACTCTCCTAAAACGTAAGTGCCGGCCGGGCGTGGTGGCTCAAGCCTGTAATCCCAGCACTTTGGGAGGCCGAGACGGGCGGATCACGAGGTCAGGAGATCGAGACCATCCTGGCTAATACGGTGAAACCCCGTCTCTACTAAAAATACAAAAACTAGCCGGGCGAGGTGGCGGGCGCCTGTAGTCCCAGCTACTCGGGAGGCTGAGGCAGGAGAATGACGTAAACCCAGGAGGCGGAGCTTGCAGTGAGCTGAGATCCGGCCACTGCACTCCAGCCTGGGCGACAGAGCGAGACTCCGTCTCAAAAAAAAAAAAAAAAAAAAGTAAGTGCCTCTTTCGTGGAATCTGGGTGGTGAATTTGTAGTCAGCCTTCAGGGCTCTGAAAGCCAGTTCTACCCGACATGTACCTTGATCAGCATCTGCCTCACTTTGAACATTGCAACAATAACCTCTACGCCCCCAAAGCTGTCATGAGGACTCAATAAATGATCATTCACAAGGGACCTGGTGCATGAGAGGTGCTCAGTAAAAGAGGGTTCCCCCTTTCTCCTTAATCAGTAACTGAATCCCTATTAAAATTATCCCCTCCTCACTTTGACAAAGACCTTCTCTGATCAGAATCTAAATACCCTTCGGGGTGAGCTGTCATCCTTCATCTCGGGAACCATGAATAAATCATCACCACACGGTGAGGGGAATAGAATGAAGGCCACTTCCCTTGGAATTAAACTTATTTGAGCAGCCTTGTCCTACACAGCACACTTTCTTACTCCCAGTGTCCACTCAGAAATACCTGCTGCATTCACTATAGGAGTTTTCCTCCTTGCACCTGTCCCTGCCTATTGGTTCTTTGGGGTTAAAATTGCATTTATTGGCCGGAAGTAAAAGAAGTCCCTCTCCAGCCCCAGTGATATGCCCGGAGACACGAAACTGGCTTTTCATTTAATTTGGAAGTTCCCTAAGTGCTCTCCCCTGGGAGTCCTCTCTCTAAAGCATTACCTCCCCATGGCTCTTACGGATGACTGGCAGGTGCATGCTGGAGAGATACATTTTGCTCAGCTGACGATGTCATTTTCGATACAATTAAAAAGACGCCCTCACTGGGCTAGGAGAGTAATGAAAAAGTACAGTGCAGATACTGCTCTCCCGGGAGGCTACAGAGGGAAGATCAACTCTGGGCTGAAAAATATTTATCCCTAAACAGCATTTTCATGAAAGTCAGGCGAGCAAGGATGTAAAAGCCACACAGCCCCCTCCCTCCTGGCATGTAATTAACGGATGAAAACAGACACGTGTCCTTGGGTCCAAAGAAAACTTGAGTCTGTAACATCATCCTGGACTGAAAATATTCATTTATTCTATATTCTACGTACTTCTAAAGGTTTAGCGGAGGTTTACGGAATTCAACATAGCACAGAATAGGGGGATTAGGAACTTAAGTAAGACAAAGTCCATTGAAGAGGGTGGGGCATTTATGAGACAAATGAATGTCTACTGCTGGGCACAGAATTGGACTCTGCAGAGGGAGATCTTGCGAGGTTACACAAGCTTCGTTAGCAGACAAAAGAAACGGTTCAGCCTTTTCCAAGAAGTACACATAAGGGATAGTACACGGCTTCAACACAGTTTCTGAGAAAACCAGAGATGTGACTGGCATGAACTGTCTCATGGTCTAGCCCCCAACAAAGTCCAGCACACAAGCACGATGTGCGCCGTTCCCACAGCCTGGGGCAGATTTCAAGCCCATCTCCTGAAACCCGACAGGATATTCTGGGTGAGACCCGATGTTAGATATTGACATAAGTGGATTTGGCCTGAAATTTTGGAGGCAATGTTTTATTAGGTTTTTAATGCATGCGAATGTCGGCCATTAGGCAGCTTGGCACTGACATCTTGTCTTGATTCTGAAGCCAAACCACATAATAAATATGAAGTCAGTCTCAATTCAGGCAAAGCGAAACAGTCTCCTGCAGACTGATAAGCCGAGAGGTAGGAATGTTCAGAAAATCACGGTCAAGAAAGCAAAAGCAGATGAGCTGAGCCAAGGGCCCTGGGATCTGAGAGAGGGGTTTGGAGGTTCCCGCACAGTCTGAAAGTCTGCCAGGAATCAAGGAATGGGCTAGATCTCCAAGCAAACCTCCAGGAGATTAGAGCATGAGGCCTGCACACCAGGAGGGGTGGGAGACGAGGAGGGAGAAGGGGCCCCTCTGCTCCTGCCTGCTTCAGGGAGCCCTGCTCTTTAATGCTGGGCTCAACCACTGCCTGGCTGCTCCGAGCCCCTTGGCCTCAAAGCCCCTCCCCTGTCTCTACTGCCCAAATACCATTTACGCAAGACCCCGCTCTGTAGCCCCTCTGCAGAGAGAGCTGCCTTGCTCAGCAGCTTATGACGGGACTCTCAGAGTGCTCCAAGCTCCAGCAGGCCTCATCTGAGGCACTGTCCTACCACACTTCCATATTTGCTCCTAAATCCATGCATTTTCAAGGATGACAGCATCTTGAAAGCAGGGATGGTATTATCCACATCTCTTTGTTTCTTATTTCTATACATTGAAGGGGTACAAGTGCAGTTCTGTTACATGGATATACTGTGCAGTGGCAAGGTCTGGGTTTTTAGTGTGTCCATCACCCAAATAGCATCCATTGTAGCCATTAGGTAATTTCTCATCCCTCACCTCCTCCCACACTTTCATGTCTCCAATGTCCATTATTCCACACTCCATGTCCACGTGTGCGTTTTAAGTGAGAACATGTGTATTTGACTTTTTGTTTTTGAGCTATTTCATTAAGATAATGACTTCCAGTTCCATCCATGTTGCGCAAAAAACATGACTTCATTCTTTTTGATGGCTGAATATTATTCCATTGTATATGTATACCACATTTTCTTTTCTTTTCTTCTTTTTTGTTTTTGAGACGGAGTTTCACTCTTGTTGCCCAGGCTGGAGAGCAATGGCACCATCTTAGCTCACTGCAGCCTCTGCCTCCTGGGTTCAAGCGATTCTCCTGCCTCAACCTCTTAAGTAGCTGGGATTATAGGTGTGCGCCACCACACCTGGCTAATTTTGTATTTTTAGTAGGGACAGGGTTTCTCCATGTTGGTCAGGCTGGTCTTGAACTTTTGATGTCACATGATCCGCCTGCCTTGGACTCCCAAAGTGCTGAGATTACAGTGAGCCACTGCACCAGGTCACAACATTTCCTTTATCTAAGTGTCCACTGATGGACACTTAAGTGGATTCCATGTCTTAGCTATTGTGAATAGTACTGTGATAAACATACAAGTGCAGGTACCTTTTTGATATAATGATTTATCTCCCTTTGAGTAGATACTCAGTAGCGGGACTGCTGGGTCAAATAGTTCTTTGGTTTTTAGTTCTCCGAGAAATCTCCATACTGTTTTCCATAGACGTTGCATGAATTTGCATTCCCACCAACAGTGTATAACTATTCCCCTTTCTCCACATCCAAGCTTGACCCAAATGGTTAGTGTTAAATGATGGCCTGGATGGGTCAATGAGCGAAGGAGTGAATGGTGAGGTGGAATAGGATTTTAGCAGGAGAAGCTTTTACATTGATAAACAAAACAAAACAAAACAAAAAACAGTGTTCCAGGAGGGCATGGTGGCTCACACCTGTAATCCCAGCACTTTGGGAGGCTGAGGCAGGAAGACTGCCTGAGGCCAGGAGTTTGAGACCAGCCTGGGCAAAAAAGTGAGACCCTATCTCCACAAAAAATTAAAAAATTAGCTGGGTGTGGGTGCCGTGTCCCAGCACAGGAGTTTGAGGCTGCTATGAGCCATGATTGTGCCACTGCACTCCAGCCTGGCAACAGAGTGAGATCCCATCTCAGAAAAATGCAAAAAGCAAAAACCAGTGTTTCCCTGAGTTCTCTTCCCATGTCCAAGCCCTTCTCAATCTTCACAGGAACCTGCAGTGACTTCATATGTCCTGCTGGTTCTAACTCCTGCTCAATTCAATGCCTCCTAATGCTCGGGATGCCTCCTCTCTCAGCAGGTTTCAGGGCTGTCTTTCAAACCACTGGAGACCTCCACTTGTAGATATGGGTGCAGTCTAAGTCCATCACCTTCAGCCCCAACCACCCTTAGTAAGTGGAGCTGAGCAGGGAAGACCCATCCGTGGGAATTCAGGAGAGCCAGGAGAAAGCCATGGATCCCAGTCTTTGCTTCTGTCACCTGCCTGTCTCTTCTTGCCAAAAATGTTTCATCAAAATAAATAGGGGGCCTGGCTGGGCCACTGGAAACACTGACCTTGAAGACTTTTCAGGAGATGATTTGCATGCAGTGCAGAAGACCTCTGACTCCTTCCTGTCGATGGTACCTGATCAGATCCTGAGAGTGACCTCATCTGGGGATCTATGTGCTTCCCCACGTGCCCTAGCTCGCTCGCACGCTCTCTCTCTCTCTTTCTCTCTCTCTCTCTCTCTCTCTCAGCCTTACATGTTCTCTCTGGAGGAGTTAATGCACTTTCCATTCCTAATAGTGTGTCAGTCTACAGAGAGAGAAATCATCTAAGGCCACCACCCCACAGCAGCAAGTGTCACAGACTGCCAGGCGGAGCGTCCATTGGGCAGGGCGCTGTCCCTCCTCGCCCCTCCTTCCCTCCATTTGCAGGAGGAAGGGTCACTACCATCCAGGTCACAGGCACAAAAGAGATTTTGTTGTCTAGGCTACCGCCTTTCCAGCCTCTCCGACAGACTCCGGAAGAAATCAAGGAATTGGGAGGGTGACAGCGTTAGAACAAGAAGGTAAAAAAATAGCAAGCATGCATCTTCCTCTCAGAGCTTCTCCCAGACCAAACTATAGACTCTGAATAAGCCCTGAGCCAAGATGAGAGGTCAAGGTTCTTGTCCTGACTCTATGGGCCACAGAATTCAATGGTTGTAACAGAAAGTGGGATCCATAGCCCGCTTCCAGTGGCTCCCTTTAACCAGTGCTGCCCCCTGCAGAACGAGCACGAGGCAACACATTCCTGTAACCCCAGTACTGCCATCGAAGGCTTTAAGGGAGGCCTTGCTCTACTTACCAGAGAAAGCAAAGCAGGTGGTGTAGAGAAATAGGAAGCCTGACCATGTATGTTCATGTTCCACATCATGCAGCATCCCTGTGTCTGTGTATGTGTGCATAGGAGTACATGGTATTGTAAATTTTGCTTATTATTATAATTATTAGAGACAGAGTGTCGCTGTGTCACCCAGGCTAGAGTTCAATGGCACATTTTCGGCTCATTGCAGCCTCCACCTTCCGGGTTCAAGTGTTTCTCATGCCTCAGCCTCCCAAGTAGCTGGGATTACAGGCACCCACCACCAGGCCCGACTAATTTTTGTATTTTTGGTAGAGACAGAGTTTCACCATGTTGGCCAGGCTGGTCTTGAGCTCCTGACCTCAAGTGATCCACCCGCCTTGGCCTCCCTAAGCGCTAGGATTATAGGTGTGAACCAACGTGCCCGGCCAGTTTTGCTTTTCAGAAATCACTCCAGACCTGACACTTCTTAGCTAGACAAAGAGGCACACACACACACAGAGAGGTAGGATGTTCACTTCTACAGTCCCTGTGGGGTTTTAGACCAAACGCAACGTCTCTGACCTTCTTTGGATGACATCAACCTTACTGGTCATCACCTGCGGACCTGGGCATCAAATCCCAGCCTGAAGAACCCAGGATTGGCCAGGTATGGTGGTGCATACCTGAGGGCTCAGCACTTTGGGAAGCTGAGGCAGGAGGATTGCTTCAGCCTAGAAGTTTGCGATGTGCAGTGAGCTATAATTGCACCACTGCACTCCAGCCTAGGTGACAGAGCAAGATCCTGTCTCTCAAACAAATAAAATAAGAACCTAAGATTGCTGCTCGGAAACAAGAAGGCTTTGAAGTCACAGACTTGGATGGGCATTAAGGCTTCCTGAACTGTGGTGGGATCAGGACCCAGTAGCTTCACTTCCCAGAGCTTCGGCTTCTTTTCTGTAAAGCGGACATAATATCTCCAACCTTCTGCACACCATGGAGTTAAATAAGATGGTGTATGGGACATGTAACTCAGTTCTTGACACATAGTTATTACTTACTGCTTGTTAGTTCCTTCCACACGTCCACTGTGCATTTCCCTTCCCCATGCCAACCTCTTCACAACATCCTCATTACATCCTTATCCTGCTTCCTTTTTGGGTAGGAGATCTCCCAGCTGCCACTGTCTGGGAACACCCAGGCATTCACTGGGGGAGAGGCTGAGCTACTCCGGGATGGAGACTGTGCTGGGTAGACTCCTGCCTCTATCAAAATTCATCCAGGCCAAGAGCGCAGGGTTTTTGTAGCCAAACAACAGCAATCTTCTGTTGGCACATAATCTTCAAGACTTTCACTTCCTCTGTCAGAGTGGAGGGAAAAATCAAACAGAACAAAAGCAAAATGAAAACCCTGGCCTGGACTTCCATTCTAATGCATATGAGTGAGGTGGGTTCTAATGCTCAAGTACACAGGTAGAACCAATGAATTATATCGAGTAGCTGGCCCAGCTCACCGGGGGTGAACTCAGGCACCGCTTTTCCTGCCTGCTTTTGGCTGCTCCCTCTTGGCAGCTCTTCCAAGCTGCATCCCAAGCTATTCTTTCTAGCTGCTTGATTGAAGTGTCCTCCCCGTCTGTCCACAGCAATATCTGCATCAAGGATCGTCCACTGTACTCTTTAGGATTCCTTCCTCCAAACAGACCCTCATGCTTTGTCCAGAGTGAGAGGTTTCAGAACAGGAAGCAGGAGGTCTGTGCAGAAATGTCACCTGGATCTTCTAAATTAGTGATTTCAGCCCTGGGAGCACATTAGAATCAGCGGGGCAGTTTAAAAAGCCAGAGATGACTGGGGCACCCTTGGGATTCTGACTTGATTGGTCTTGGGTAGGTCAAAGAATCTGTGGATTCTTTTTTCTTTATCTTTATTTAGAGAAAGGGTCTCACTCTATCACTCAGGCTGGAGTACAGTGCTACAATTATAGCTCACAGCAACCTTGAACTCCTGGGCTCCTGCCAGGAAGCTGGGAATGGCCTAGGTCTCCAAGCACACCCCTAGGGGACTGGTCTGCAGGCCAGGGGGTAGGTGGGAGTAATCCTCCCACCCCAGTCTCCCAAGTAGCTGGGACTAGAGGTGCAAGCCACCACACCTGGCTAATTTTAAAATTTTTTTGTAGAGACAGGGTCTTGCTATGTTGCCCAGGCTGGTCTCGAACTACTGGCCTCAAGCAATCCTCCCACCTCAGCCTCCCAAAGTGGGAATCTGTTGATTCTAATGAGTGCAACTAGGACTGAGCATCTGGAAAGAAAGAATCACTGTGTTGTGGGGGAAATGCGTATTTGTGAGGTAATTAGAATTCTGATGCCTTTCCGTGTACAGTCTGCCTTCACGCATATGTCTCCCTGGATTCAGAACAGTATTTATCGAGCACCCACTATGTGCTGGATAGGGTGATGGGTGCATGGATCTGCCATAGGAAGCCACGGTCCCTGCCTGTACTAGACTGTTCTCACATGGCCAATAAAGACATATCTGAGACTGGCTAATTTATAAAGAAAAAGAGGTTTAATGAATTCACAGTTCCATATGGCTGGGGAGGCCTCACAATCATGGTGGAAGGGCAAGGGACGTCTTCCACGGCGGCAGGCAAGAGAGAGCTTGTGCAGGGGAACTCCCATTTCTAAAAACCATCGGATCTCATGAGATTTACTTACTACTATAAGAACAGTATGGGGGAAACTGCCCCCCATGATTCAATTATCTCCACCTGGCCCTGTCTTTGACACGTGGGGATTATTACAGTTCAAGGTGGGACTTGAGTGGGAACACAGCCAAACCATATCACCAACCTTCAGGAGCTCACAGAGTGGCCACACAACTCCTGACATTCATGGGGCACCTGCCCTGTGCCCGGTGGTTAAGAGCCCAGATTTGGGAGCTCCTTACTGGCTGTGTGGCTTCAGGCAGGTTAAATGAACCTGTCAATATAATACCAGTACCTGTCTCATTGGAGTGTTGTGAGGATCAAAGGCCTTCTAACAGAGAAAGCCCTTAGAACGATGCCTAGCATCTCACAAGTCTTTACAAGAGCCCACTAATTGATACAGGATTGCAGTTAACCATCTCAACAGCCCTATGAGGCATATGTTCTTGTTCTGATCATTCCCATATTAAAGGTCACCTGGCTATGACATGGTGGAGCTGGGCCTCAAAGCCAGGTGGTCTGACCCAGAGGCAGGCTCTGGGTGCTTAAAAATTAAATCCAAAGTGGGTGCAGAAGGAGAAAAGATCCTCCTCCCTGGGAATGTGCAAGCTGATTTGAACAATACCAAGCAGCCCAGGCACAGTGTCTCATGCCTGTAATCCCAGGACTTTGGGATGCCTAGGCGGGTGGATCACCTGAGGTCAGGAGTTCAAAACCAGCCTGGCCAACATGGCAAAACCCTGTCTCTACTAAAAATATAAAAAATAGCTGGGCACGGTGGTGTGTGCCTGTAATCCCAGCTACTCAGGAGGCTGAGGCAGGAGAATCGCTTGAACTTGGGAGGTGGAGGTTGCAGTGAGCTGAGATTACACCATTGTACTCTAGCCTGGGCGACAGAGTGAGACTCCGTCTCAGAAAACAACAAAACAAAACAAAGCAAAGCAAAGCAAAACAACAACAAAAAAACCAAGCATCCAGGCAGCCTAATCAGTTCTCCTAAGAAACCAGTCTCCAGACACAAATTAGTCCCATCTCCCCTAAAATACAACCCGACCTGCAGACACGAGCACAGTCCTTTGTTTTGTGCTCTTCTCTGGAAGGAAGAAAAATGGGGAGGCATCAAGCCCCTGCCCCTGGAGGCTTCTTCCAGTTCCTCTAAGTATTGATCTCTGAGTAGTCAAAGGCTACCAGAATTTGAAAGCCTGCCATTAGAAAGAAAACTTTTTGAAGGACTGACCTCACCCCTCGTGGCAGAGGGAAGACGAAACTGATGTGTCTGAAATTTCTGGTCCAGAGAGTCATCGTCAGCATTACAAAGCACACCAGGAGAGCAAGGCACGGGGGCCCACAGAGGGTGAACAGGGAACTGAGATCAGCCTGTGTTGCCATGGGACACACTTCCAGGAAGGCTATTAACAGTAGGTGATTTAAATGAGCGAGAGACAGAGGCAAATGGCTTTTTAAGCTGACAGGGTTAACGTTTCCCCTCTTGACTACACAAGACCTCATTCTTACCTCCGAAATTCTTCTCTGCCCAGTTTTTTCCCTTTGTCCCACTTTAGCAAATGGACTTCCAGACAATCAGATAATTCCCCGTGATAGCAGCGTGCACAGAAAACATGTCCTGATGATATCATCTATCTAAGACCCAAGAGTCAGGCTGCCAGGGGGCAGCCGGAGATGGAGGTCATTAGGATGCATAGAAAGAAATATGCTTTCTTATCCTTTTCAGAATGCATTCATTCAGCACAGCGGCAAGTGTAATGGTTAAGAGGAGGGCTTTGATAGCCGCCGAACTTGCCTTTGAGCCCAGTTACTTCACTCGTGGAGCTGTGTGAACCTCAGCAACCTACTTAACTCTTTGTGCCTCAGTTTCCTCAACAGTAGCAGGGAGATAACAACAGTTTATCCTACAGTTGTCCTCAAGAATTAGTGAAAACCTACAAGGGTAATGGTAGTACGCCTGGCATATAAACAGTCATCATTTTACATGTGGTTATATACTTTTACATATAGTTCTATAGTCCTTATGTATTATTACTGGAATCTGCAACCCCCAGGGCCACAGACCAGTACAGGAACCGGGTCCCACGGCAGTGGGTGAGTGGCAGGAGAGTGAGTGAAGCTTAATCTGTATTTACAGCTGCTCCCCATCTCTTATTATCGCCTGAGTCCCACCTCCCTTCAGATCAGTGGTGGCATTAGATACTCGCAGGAGCGTGAACCCTATTGTGAACTGTGCACGCGAGGGATCTAGGGTTGTGTGCTCCCTCAGGCGTCTAATGCCTGATGATCTGTCACTGTCTCCCATCACCCCCAGATGGGACAGTCTAGTTGCAAGAAAATAAGCTCAGGGCTCCCATTGATATGACATTATGGTGAGTTGTAGAATTATTTCATCAGATACTACAATGTAATAATAGAAATAAAGTGCACAAGAAATGTAATGTGCTTGAATCATCCCAGAAACATCCCCTTTCCCCCTTCCACTGGTCTGGAAAAATTGTCTTCCATGAAACCGGTCCCTGGTGCCAAAAAGGTTGGGGACCATTGTATTATTATTTTTATTCATTAATTCACTATGTATTTAGAGAGTGCCTACTATGAGCCTGGGACTACACAGCTTAGCAGAGAATTCAAGATTTTGTTTTCGTTTTTGTTTTTGAGATGGAGTCTCACTCTGTTGCCCAGGTGGGAGTGTAGTGGCATGATCTCAGCTCACTGCAGCCTCCGCCTCCCGGGTTCAAGGGATGCTCCTGCTTCAGCCTCCTGAGTAGCTGTAACTACATATGTGAGCCACCACACCTGGCTAATTTCTGTATTTGTAGTAAAGACAGGGTTTTGCCATGTTGGCCAGGCTGGTCTTGAACTCCTGACCTCAGGTGATTCGCCTGCCTCGGCCTCCTAAAGTGCTGGGATTACAGGTGTAAGCCAATGTACCTGGCCAAGATTTTGGTTATTCTTTAGGGAATGGGCATCAGTCTGTCTTGGAAGAAACTCTTACAGCACTTGTCTGACATTTTGGTCACATCATAGCCCAAAGCATTTTTATATCATTTCCTTGATCTTGGTAGCTTTCCTGGGAAGGAAAAAGAGGTGGTATAGAAATTGACAGTTTTTTGGGGGGCACGGGGGAGGAAACAGTGAAACCAAAATGTAAAGTGGCTTGTTTGGAGCCACCCGTTACCCCTAATAGAGCTGGAATAGGTCTCATGTGGTCTTGGCGGAGTCCGTTACAGCACTTCCCAGAGCGTCAATTACATCGGGCCCTGGTTCCACCAAAACTGAAGAAGTCACAAACCCCAAAATAAGCTGATGGTCTAGGAGGGAGGGTTTTTCATGGCAAGGGGGGCCTGGAAAGACTGACTAACCAGGGGTCTTCACTCCAGGGTTCCTCAGTGGTTCGTAAGCAAATGTGCCCACATCTCACATGGGAATACATCGCCAGGCACTTCCCAAACTTACTTGACACAGACCCCTCTCCAGCACATTTTTGGAAATATTGGCTCAAGAAATGCTTTCCTCAGGGGGGTTGCTCTTTGAGAGAACCACCCAAAATTACAAATACCAGTTTAAGCCGCCCTCACTGCTGCCTTTCTCCCTCCCTTAATATGGTCAGTGAGCTGGAAAGAAACTTCTCCCAAAGCATATTGGGCTGAGCCCAGCAAGGTTCAGGGGTCCTGGCACTTGGATTCTGGAGTCCTGATTGGGCCTCGAGTGCTGGCCTCTCCCATGACAAGCCCTGAGAAGCCAAGAATTCCAGCCAAGATTCCTGACCTTGTTTAATGAAACTGTTTAGAGCTTTCCGCAGATCAGAAAGCTGGCAGTGGGGGAGCCTACAGCAGTTACAAAAGATCACAGGGTCACATTTGCAGCCACTGTATTTTTCCTAACAGTCGGCCAGACGAGGCAGCTTCTAATTTCTTATCCACTCAGGCAATGTCATTACTCAAGGTCCATCTCATCTCTTTGTAGGCACCAATATGTTCACAGGTACGTTGACTGACAGTGCAACCTTGCATTCGACAAGAAGATGTGAATATTGTGCGAGCACAACACCCAGCTTTCCTCCATCCAATCCCAATCCCACTCCTCTTCTGCAAGTTGCACCCTTAACACACACGTCTGTCAGCAATCAGGAATCTGGTGGCGTCTATGGTGACCTGCCCTGTGAAGACCTCTTAAGGGGATGGAGGAAGAAAGCAGACTTAGCTCCTCTAGAACCTGCCTTTCCATGAAAAACCTTTTCTTTTCTAATCATCTCCCTATTTAGCACATCACAGGAAAGATTGCTGAATTACAATGTGCTATCTATTTATTTAGCTATTTAGAGATAGGATCTTGCTCTGTTGCCCAGGCTGGAGTGCAGTGGGGTGATCATAGCTCACTGAAGCCTCTACCTCCTGGATTCAAGCAATCCTGCCTCAGGCTCCCCAGCTGGGACTACATACGTGCACCACCATGCAGAGCTAATTTTGTTTTTTTTTTTTGAAACAGGGATCTCCCTGTGTTGCCCAGGCTGGTCTCAAACTCATGGGCTCAAATGTTCCTCCTGCCTCGCCCTCCCAAAGTGTTGGGATTACAGGCATGAACTACCACGCCCAGCCACAATATGCCATTTACGATCTCCTTTTGTAAACTCATCTCTTGCTGCTCTGCTTCTCAGTTGCATTGCTTCCTTTCTGTTCTGTTTTCTTTCCCTTTTTTTTTTTTTTTTGAGACTGAGTCTCGCTCTGTTGCCCAGGCTGGAGTGCAGTGGCACGATCTTGCCTTGCTGCAACCTCTGCCTCATGGGTTCAAGCAATTCTGGTGCCTCAGCCTCCCAAGTAGCTGAGATTACAGGCATGTGCCACCATACCCAGCTAATTTTTGTATTTTCAGTAGAGATGGGGTTTCACCATGTTGGCCAGGCTGGTCTCAAACTTCTAACCTCAAGTGATATGCCCGCCTCAACCTCCCAAAGTGCTGAGATTACAGGCGGGAGCCACAGTGCCTGCCTCTGTTTTGTTTGCTACATACCTTACAACATGGTCCTTAGACTATAAGTTCCTGGGAGATGGGGACGTTGCCTGTGTTCTTTATTATGCAGTCTAAAATACTGCCCTTAACCAGGACATTGAATAAAAACCATCCAATTATGATTAAGACAAACGCAATGATTAATATAACTTTAGGGCTTGGCTGGAAAAATAATTTCCTTTTTTTTTTTTTAGAGATAGGGTTTTGCTCCGTCATTCAGGCTGGAGTACAGTGGTGGATCTTGGTTTACTACAGCCTTGAACTCTTGAGCTCAAGTGATCCTCCCACCTCAGTCTTCTTAGTAGCTGGGACTACAGGTGCACGCCACCACACCTCGCTAATTAAAATTTTTATTTGTTCGTTTTTTAGAGATGGGGTCTTGCTGTGCTGCCCAGGCTGCTCTTGAATTCTTGGCCTTCAGCAATCCTCCCACCTTGGCCTCCCAAAGTTCTAGAATTACAGGTGTGAGCCACCACATCCAGCCAGACTCACCATTTCTAAAGGCATTTTGGGAAAATCACCATTTACTTAATCATCCACCTGAATAGGAGACTAAGGAAATTATAGTTTTTGAGAAAATGCTTTCTGAGTGACCCTCCTCTGTGGTCATCTCTGCCAATGGGATTCCTCCATAAAATGTGCACCAGACGAATGCAGAGGGCATCTGTAGATGTAGTTGTAAAGTCCTAAGGTTTTCGCTGAGACTCCAGTTAAGTTGGCTTTGGGTACCATTGGCGTCCTCCTGTTTTCTTTCTCCTTTAAGCTTGTACAATACTGACAGCTTAAGACACATGGCCTTTTCCAGATTGTCACATGGTCATGTGAAAGACACTGGCTCCAGGCTCAGCAAACCAGGCCCACATCATAGCTCACAGCATACAGGCTCCTGGTTCAGGAGAGGAAGGGGGCCTTGAGCCACTAGCCATGTCCCACAGCGCTTGAGATTGGGAAGAGTGGACTCCTAACATCTGAGTGGTGACTCAGGTCTGAGCTGGCATGTGCCGCCCCAGTCAGAGGCCTGACTTCCCCTGGAGAAACGCTGAGCCTGCTGTCTTCAGAAAAAGAGCAGAGCAGACCACTCCTGTGAAGCACAGACTTACCAGGTGCAGAAAGCAGAGGCTCATCCCAGGCAGCACAGTGTGTCCTTATAAAAATGATGCAGTGAGGCCCATGGCTGTCTCAGGATGCTCTGTGGTGGGTGGTTTTGCACACATTGCTGCCTTAATACCTCACAATTGCTTAAAGAGGTCATTTGTTCAAGGTCACTGTTAGGGACTGAACTAAGTGCCTTCCTAAAATTCATTCCTAAAGTCCTAACCCCCAGCACACCTCAGAATGTGCTGCATTTGGAGACAGGACCTTTGGGAGGATATTCAGGTTACCTGAGGTCATATAGGTGGGGCTGGGTCCTTCTGGGAGGAAGAAGAGAACCAGGGATACTTCAGCACAGAGGAAAGTTCAAGTGAGGACACAGGGAGAAGACGGATGTCCGCAAGCCAAGGAGAGAGGTCTCAGGAGACACCAAACCTGCTGAGACTCTGATCCTGGACTTCGAGCCTCAAGAACGGTGAGGAGTAAGTGTTGGTGTTTAAGCCACCCAGGCTATGGGATTTTGTTCTGGCAGCAAGAGCTGCCTAATATGGTGACAGTTGGCCTGGTACGGTGGCTCACACCTGTAATCCCAGCACTTTGGGAGGCCGAGGAGGGCGGATCACGAGGTCAGGAGATCGAGACCATCCTGGCTAACACAGTGAAATCCCATCTCTACTAAAAATACAAAAAATTAGCCAGGCATGGTGGCGGGCGCCTGTAGTCCCAGCTACTTGGGAGGCTGAGGCAGGAGAATGGCGTGAACCTGGGAGGCGGAGCTTGCAGTGAGCCGAGATGGCGCCACTGCACTCCAGTCTGGGAGACAGAGCCAGACTGTCTTAAAAAAAAAAAAAAATGATGATAGTTAAAAAGTGGTCTAAGGACCATATGTGGTGGCTCACGTCTGTAATCCCAGCACTTTGGGAGGCTGAGGTGGGTGGATCACTTGAAGTCAGGAGTTCAAAACCAGCCTGACCAACATGGTAAAACCCCGTCTCTACTAAAAATATGAAAATTAGCTGGTGTGGTGGCACATGCCTGTAATCCCAGCTACTAGGAAGGTTGAGTCATGGGAATCGCTTGAATCCAGGAGGCGGAGGTTGCGGTGAGCTCAGATTATACCAGTGCACTCTAGCCTGGGCAAAAAGAGTCAGACTCTGTCTCAAAAAAAAAAAAAAAGGTGGTCTAGGGCCAGGTGCAGTGGCTCATGCCTATAATCCCAGCACTTTGGGAGGCGAAGGTGGGAGGATCACTTGAACCAAGAGTTCGAGACCAGTCTGAGCAACACAGTGAGACCTCGTCTCTACAGAAAACAAAAAGTTAGCCAGGCATGGTGGTGCATGTCTGCAGTCCAAGCTACTAGGGAGGCTGAGGTGGGAGGATGGCTGGATCCCGGGAGGTTGAGCCTGTAGTGAGCTGTGATCATGCCATTGCATTCCAGCTTGGGTGACAGAGTGAGACCCCCATCTAAATAAGTAAGTAAAGAGATGAAATTTAAAAGTGGTCTAATGTTACAGTTCATGCTCGGGAGCAGTAGAGACTTTATACATTAACTTTCATCTTGTTTCAACAATCTCAGGCCAAGGTTTAAGACTCTGGATGCCTGCATCATTAGCTACTATTTTAAAATAAATCATTTGATTGGCTTTTGTCCCTGATTTCAAGGAGGGAGACAGGAAATCCTTGGAATTTCCTGAGTAAAAGGATTATCTGTGTTATTCACGAGCCCTTTGGATCACCCCCTGAGTTTACGCTAATGAGAATGACTTGAAATGGGGACGGATCAGCAGAAAGACCAAACATGTGATTATATACTGGGCTTTGAGCCATGTGTGACCAGCTTGACCTCTTAACCTCTAGGGAGGAGAAGGAGACTGAAGATTGGGTCCAATCACATGGCCAAGGATTCAGTCAATCAAGCCTACATAATGAAATCCCAATAAAAACTCAGGATCCTGAGGTTCAGTGGAGTCTTTTCATTGGTGAAAAGAATCAATGTGCCAGGAGAGTGTTGGACTGTAACTCCATGAGGAGACAGCACAGATGCTCTGCATGTGGGACCCTCCCCGGCCTTATCCGATATGTCTCCTCATTTGGTGGGTCCTGGCTAGCCTCCTTTATAATAAAACCTTTATCACGAGTATGGCACTTTCCTGAGTTCTGGTGAGTCATTCTAACAAATTATTGAGCTGGAGGAGGTCACAGGAACCCTCACATTTGCAGCTGGTTGGTCAAAGTAAAGGTAGTCGGGGGACCCCCAATCTTGTAGCTGGCATACACAGTGAGAGCTATCTTGTTGGGGACTGTGCTCTTAAACCTGTGAAGTCTGCATCAACTCCAGGTGGTTAGGGCCAGAATTGCCTTGCAATATTACAACTGTCCTTCCTCTTGCCCACCCACTCAGCATGTAACACTGCAATACCTTGTTTGTCAGTCCCAGAGAGGCTATTATGCAGCTGGAATCATTTTTGAATGATTCCAAACACTTCAAGGCAGAAGTGTTTGGGGTCAACAAACCCCCAAGGTTGGTTGAACTTTAGGAATCCAAACAATTATCCCAAGAACAATTTGGTAACTTTGTGATCCATTTCTATGCTCTCCTTCCTGTCTTCTGGGTGTCATCTAGTCCATACACTTGGGTTTACTTAAAAATAGTCCAGCTGTCCCTTTTGTCTCAAATAAATGAGGAAACAGATCATGAACTTTTGTCTCTGCTAGCCATTCATTTGTTCATGAGCCCAGTCAATAACACTGAGCCAGTCTTCTGATGGTCCCAGCCACCACTGATTGGACAGCCATCTTCCAGAGATCAGGTGCTTGGTTTCCTTATCTCTAAACCTCACCCAAATCCTGCAAGGTAGGCCGGGCGCGGTGGCTCAAGCCTGTAATCCCAGCACTTTGGGAGGCCGAGACGGGCGGATCACGAGGTCAGGAGATCGAGACCATCCTGGCTAATATGGTGAAACCCCGTCTCTACTAAGGAATACAAAAAACTAGCCGGGCGAGGTGGCGGGTGCCTGTAGTCCCAGCTACTTGGGAGGCGGAGGCAGGAGAATGGCATAAACCTGGGAGGCGGAGCTTGCAGTGAGCTGAGATCCGGCCACTGCACTCCAGCCTGGGCGACAGAGCCAGACTCCGTCTCAAAAAAGAAAAAAAAAATTCCCATTTTAGTAACGAGAAAGCTGAGGTTCATAAAGGTAAAGACATTTCCCAAGGCCACAGACCATCTACAAGAGAAGAGACAGACAGAATTCAAACCGTATCTGACTTTGCCCAAAGTGTGAGCTTTTGCCACATTGGTGGTTCTTAAGAGCTGGCACATTTTCCATTGGTTGGTGGCGAAATGAGAAAAATAGGATAAATGTTACGTAAACTTTCAACAAAGCTAAATGTGTCTTATTTAAAAGACTGTCCTTATTCAAGGCTGCAGTGGGCTGTGATTGTGCCACTGCACTCTAGCCTGGGTGACAGAGCAAAACCCTGTCTCTGAAAATGAAAATAAAAATAAAAATAAAAGACAGCCCTTTATTCTGATTTCATATCCTTTTTGGTATGGTTTTTCTTATCATGTAAACGAAGGCTAAAGTAGATGATAATATTTTTTCATATACTGACTTGGCAAATACAAAAAATGATGGTAACCCCACCTGCCTTTTATCTGTACATTTTCTGGTCCCTGAAATCAAAAAGTCTGGGAACCGCTGCATCACGCTGCCTCTACCTGGGAGCCTCGGAGGTAAGCTCCAGAAAGGTGTACAATCTGCACTGTCCTCTCTGTTCAATTGCTACAGCCTTAATCCACCACGCAGTACCAAGTATGCGGGCTCCAGACAGCCTGCGCTGCATCGGATTCTGGCTCCATCGCGGGGACCCACTCCCAGACTCCGACTCTGTGTATTGGGGGTGCTGACTGGGAACTTGCATTTCCACATCCCAAGTGATGCTGAGGCTGTTTGTCTAGGAACACACTTTGAGAACCGCTGATTTCAATCAGTCACCTTGATTCTGTTTCCTGGGTGAGTGTGAGTGACTGCTTCAGACATGGGAATAATATGGACCAGCTGTAGTCTGGGGTGGAGTCCGGAATCAAGGAGTGGGGAGGGACATCTGGGGAGCAATTTCCTCTATGATAAAAAGAATCATGATGGGGAGAAACTCCCTTTTCTGCTTTTGTTTTGGAGATGGAGTCTCGCTCTGTCACCCAGGCTGGAGTTCAGCGGCATGATCTTGGCTCACTGCAACCTCCGCCTCCCGGGTTCAAGCAACTCTCCTGCTTCAGATTCCTGAACGGCTGGAATTAGAGGCGGCCACCACCATGCCTGGCTAATTTTTGTATTTTTAGTAAAGACAGGATTTCACCATGTTGGCCAGGATGGTCTCGAACTCCTGACCTCAGGTGATCCACCTGACTCAACCTCCCAAAGTTATGGGATTACAGGCATGAGCCACTGCGTCCAGCCCCTTTACTGCTTTTGAACATTATCGTGAAAGGAGGTGGTGCCTGGGCTGCTGCGGCATCCCAAGACCCGTGTAACCACTCCCTGCAGAGAGGACACAAGTCAGGAAGCCTCTAGAACTTACCTCAAATTAACTGCATTTAATTCCATCAATTAAAGTGAAACTGTGTGGAAAGATTATCATTTTTTTCTTGCTCATGAATGTAATTTGGTGAGAATACTATAGTTGACTAAAGGCTAAGGGTTTAGAAATCTTTGTAAGATTTATATATTTAATGTAGGAGTGTGTGTGTGTTATATGAATGTGTGAGTGTGTACGCAAGTGTGCATGTTTGCGCATGTGTATGTGTGTACATGAGTATATGTATGTGAGTGTGCATGTATGTGTGTGTGTGAATATGTAAGTGTGTGTGGTTGATAGATCCACTAAACTTAACATTGAAGGCTTTAGACATCACAGCAGTCATTGGTTTATATGTTATTAATCTCCAAAAAGTGAGTCAAAGTCAGTGATTTACCCACACTTCTCTAACTCTGTTACTCATCTGTGGTTAAATGAAATGGAGTACTGAGGTCATTATCCTTTTGGAGAATTACTACAGTTTTAAAATACCTTTGTATGAAATACGTATATATTGGTTTATTGATATTTCTTGTTATTTATAAAAGATTGACACTATTTTAAGAAGAAGAAGGGACAAAGTAAAGGAAGGCTGATAAAGAATTTTGATAACACCAACATCCGGCTCATTATATTGTAGTAACATATCTTAAGATCTATCGACAACTTAAAATTTAAGAATCATTGTATTTACTGATCTACTGCTACCCTAAAAGGACTGCATGTGATATTTTTAAATCCTTTTCCCTAAAAGAAAGAAATTCTTGATCAGTTTGAAGTGGCACTTAGGCATTTCCTGGAGAAAGTGGTTCTCCAGGGAATGGTCAAAGATCACTGGGATTCCAGCAGGCCCTGCTAGTTGCATGCTCTTCTGAACCTTGCAGAGTTGACGAGAATATGCTTGAATGCCCCTAATGTGTCCCACCGTGCACTACAAAATCACACACTGCAATCTCTAGGAAGGATACAGCCCCTATTGGGAAGTAATAGTTAATACATGAACTTGTGGCAATTTCGTTTGTGAGCAATGGACTGGAAAGACCACTGTCTTGTTGATAAGGGATAGAGTATGCCTTCAGTATGTACCTTCCCACAGATCAAAGCTAATATGATCCATTTGGATATAATTGTGCTTCAGTATCATTTTAATGTGAAGCATTAAGGATGGGATCATTTATATGATACTGGGACGCAATCACTGAAATCATGTTTTCTATTTTATCCCCAAGAACAATGACTGATTTGACATCATTGGAGCACAAAACCTAGTCCACTCATTTAGATGGTAATCTGAACTCAGTATGAATACATGCGCATATATATTCTGCCTGTCGTCCTATGACCTTGACATGTGAGTTATATACGGCGTTGGAGGGATGAGCAGTAATCACCAGTGTTCATGAAAAGATCGGGGGATGACGTGTTGGAAATCTGGAAGGTCGGGCAGTTAAGACATTTTTTGATGGACTGTCAACCCATCACTTGTCAAGTGAACTGATACTGAACTCTATGAGTACTCCATGAAGCCTTGCACTAAACCATATGGAAGACCAAATTATTAGGGATAATAGCACCATAAATTATGGAGCACTTAATAGTCTCCTAAATGCTTTCCTCAAAAGCCAAGGTAGTTAACGTTCCCATTTTACACACGAGGTAGCAAAGGCCAGTGACTTGCCTGGGTTACCATAGCTACTAAGCGGTCTGGCCGAGGCCTCTGATCCTAGCCTAAGAGATGCCCGTGCTGTGCCAGACAGTCTTGGGGGCACTTCAGATGTTCTAGTGAATTTAACCCTAATCACAAGTCTATGAGGCAGGTACTAGTTTCAATTTACAGAGAAAATTAGAACAGGAAGGCCGGAGGCAGCCAGTGTCCTCCGTTTGCAGATGAAGAAGCTGAAGGTTAAGGAGGTTGTACAAATGGCCAAGGTCACGAAGCTGCCAGGCATCAGAGTCAGGTTTTGAAGTGAGCCCAAATGGCCCCAGAGCCTGTGCTCTCAGCGTGCTGGAACCTGCTGGTCCTCCGCAGCCAGGTGGCCTGGTTTTGAATCAGCTCTCTCCCATTCGCTGTGCAACTCTGAATAAGTTACTTAATTTCTCTGTGCCCCAATTTCCTCACCTGAAAAATGGGAATAATAACAGTTACCTACCTCATAGAGTTGTAGGGCTGAAAACATGACTCGGCACATATTAAACGCTTAGAACAGAGTCTCGTACAGAAACAGGTGTTCAATTAGCTAATATGATGTTTAATCACTAAGCTATATAATTTCCCAAAGCGTTTGAAATATGGTGTATAAAATTCAGGCTCAATCTATCAGGTTGGTGCCAAAGTAATTGTGGTTTTTGCCATTACTTTCAATGCAATTACTTTTGTACCAACTAATACATTGAACTTTTCAGGAACGTGTTTACTTATTAGCATAAAGGATGCTTACCTTTTCTATCATCTGGTTTCTACCTAAAGCAGAGATTTGCAAACCCATAGGAGTCTGCTGATACCCTTCCAGAGCCTCCCTCTCAGTGAGCTTGGGGGGCAAGGTGATGGGATTCAGACCCTCTCCATGTGCTTATATTGGACAAAGAATTTTGCAGCAAAAAGAAGTTTGAGAATCGTTGGTCTACAAGACTATATAGTAGAGGGTCACATGGTGGCTTCTGTCCATTACTACGGACGCAACTCCCTGCAATTGTAAAGTTCAAGGCCCCAGCTCTGCTGGGCAGAGTGTGGCAACTGTAATGACATAGGGCCTGCCCAGAGAGTAGGTGGTTTGGGCACAACTGTACTCCTCACCTCTCTGATACACTGTCTCTCGTAAACAGCTCGCAGTCATATCATGCAAGAACTTGAGAGTCAAGCAGAGCAATTCAATAGGATGGGCTGTTGACGGCTCCTGAGCAGGGGTAAGTCACGAAGGACCCTGGAAGGATGGATAATATGGTTGTGTCATATAGGACAAATGGGGATGGCCAGGAACATGGAACTAGGCAGGGCGGTAAGGGGCTGCTCTGGTGACAAACGGCACACAGAGGACGCTGAGGCCAGGGTGGCAAATGTCTACATTGGGGTAAGTATTGGAGAGGAGAAGGAAAGTTGTTCCCTTGCCAGGGAAAAAACAGGCAAGACTTAAGGATGTCATTGAGGGGCACAGAAGAAAAATGCCTGGTTCCTAAAGCCAGGCCGATTTGGAGAATTGTGGGCTTGCTTTCAAAGCAGGTGCAAGAACAAGATGATCCATACTGAAGGAGGAGTGGGAATGACGGGCTTCAGTTGCCATGAGGTGCTGGGGCTGCCACCGAGGTGTTCAGTCACAAAGACCTAGTGGGCGGCCGCAGGGGCGGGACAGGGGCTCTGGCAAGATATGGAAATCTTCCACATGGCTTTGACAGCTGAACTCTCAGCTCTGTGCTGGGCAAGCCAGAAAGCCAGAAACAGAGATTCAAGGGCTATAGGGAAGGCCCGCTGGGGTAGAAGACTCAGAGAAAAATACAGAGCAGCTGAGATTTTCCCAGACCGTTGGCTTCCTCCCTGCACCACCAGGGATACCTGGCCAGGCTGCGCTTCTGTCTCAGGGGAGGGGCTCCCTCCCTCTCTCCCTTCCTCCCTCCCTTCCTCCCTTCCACTGGATGGGACAAGCTGCAGCAGAGGCTGCCAGATGAGTAAATCTGCCTCCTCGTGTCCTCCTGGATCCCCTTACAAGAAAGGACAGGGTCCAGTGGGTGGGATGTGTAGAGAAGGGAAGCTGTCCAAGGCACAGCAGAGCTGAGGAATAACACTCAGCCCATTTTAGGACACGGAAGCAGCAGCCACTCCTGGACTTGTAAAAAGTTCTGCAACCAAAATAATCATTGGCCACCTCTAGACAGGAACTCCTAACCCAAATAAAGGGATGCTTAGATCTGTGTAGCACAGTGGTAGACAAATAATAAATATTTACCAAACAAGCAAGTACTTGAATTAAGCAATGTGCCCAAAATCAAACTGTAAGTTATGGATTAATAAAAATGATGACAGCCACAGATTTGTTCAGATTTGTTATCCCTCAGGTCCCTGTTACCCCATCCTTATACTCTACATAGAGGTGTGTGCTCACATGTGTGCCTTTCCCCTGTAAATACAATTGTTTGCATTTTGCTGAACTGCATTGTAAGTTGAGTTTGTTTTAATCTCCCCAATCCCTTCTTATCCCCCTTCAGCAGAGAGACAGAAACTAGGAGCATGTAGTTTAATGTCCTCTCCTGAGACTCCCATCTGCACAGTCTCCTATGGGGCTACCATAGGGAAGATGTGGAAAGGATTTTGTAAAGATATTACAGAAAAATATAACTCAGTAGTAAAACGAACAACCCCCTGCGATGTTTTGGAAGGCTAAGTCTTCCCTCCCTTTTTTTCTCTCTCTCTTCACATTTGCTTTGAGCCACATGAGGCTGCCCTCTTAGGAGGACAAAGTCTGCCAAATATTGGCAATTTCAAATGGTTCCAATGAATACATTTTACAACAGGTTAAAATTGGCATCAAAGGGACAGGGGGACACAGACATGGAGGTGGTCCAGGAAGAAGGGGGAGGGGGGCAGCGGTGCAAAGAAGGGGTGTTGCCAGGCAACCAGCAGCATGGACCCATTAGGCTGGGGAGATGGGGATGGTCTCTTCTCCTGTCCTCAACCAGCACGTGTGTGTGTGTGTGGTGTGTGTGTGTATGGGGCGGGGGGTTCCCTAGATGATTGCATCGATCTGCTGTATCCTGATGCTCAGCCCTCTCTCATAGCCTCTCAGTGAGACTGGAATTCCCCTTTGTTCTAACCAGGGCAAAAAGAGAGCTCAACAACTTTCCCACAAAGGCCTTGGCTGAAGAAGGAAGATGGATCGTGTCTCCTCCCTCCTCACCAAGGGGGAAACAACTTACCTGCTTGTGCTTCCCAAGAGTATATTTTATGGACTATTTCTTATTCCTCTACATCCATCACCCAATGCGTTTTTGATTACAAGTAGATTTACCATTGCATTATCTGTCTGAGCTCTATATCTGAACACGTCTTCCTTCACCATGTGCTTTTCAAATGTTAAATATTATCAGCCACCCCCGGGGGCTGGGAAGACATCTGTTTTGCTCATTTGGTGAAGTGCCCAGCTTTGCAGAGAGAAGCCTAATAAATGATGATGGGATCACAGTGAGGTGTGAGGTCAGCCCAAAGTGGGGCTGCCTGAACCTCCTTGGCTCTTGTTTCAGGAGGTGGCCTGGTGGCCTGGGAGGTCCCGGACAGAAGGTTCGTAACACCAAGTCCCTCCGTCTGCTCCCAGCTTCTGCATATGCCTTCCCAGCCCTTGGCTGTGACAGTAACTCCTGGTGGATTCAGACCAGACAGGAGCAGATGGCAGACCTGGAGCACGCCTTAGTAGATGGCCCAGCAGGCAGACCACATGAGCCCACCTGCCCACACTGCTCAGTTGGGAAGATATGGAATCAACTCTGTATTCTCTGCTTGGCAACACGCACTTTGGGGGGATTCCTGCTTTACTTGGTAGAAAACAGTCTCTTGCATTTTTTCTTTTTTTGAGATGGAGTTTCGCTCTTGTTGCCCAGCCTAGAGTACAATGGTGCAATCTTGGCTCACTGCAACCTCCATCTCCCAGGTTCAAGCGATTCTCCTGCCTCAGCCTCCTGAGTAGCTGGAATTACAGGCATGCACCACCATGCCCAGCTAATTTTATATTTTTAGTAGACATGGGCTTTCACAGTTGGTCAGGCTGGTCTCAAACTCCCGACCTCAGGTGACCCACCCGCCTCAGCCTCCCAAAGTGTTGGGATTACAGGCATGAGCCACAGCACCTGACCATCTCTTGCATTTTTGCAGAAGAATATCATTAACCACAGAAGTTGCTAAGGCTGGTCTATGAGGGTGAATATAAACATGGGTGTGCACCTGTGCATTGAGAATCCAAGTTTAGGCCTGGCGCGGTGGCTCATGCCTGTAATCCTAGCACTTTGGGAGGCCGAGGTGGGTGGATCACCTGAGGTCAGGAGATCAAGACCAGCCTGGCCAACATGGTGAAATCCTGCCTCTACTAAAAATAAAAATAATAAACTGGGTGTGGTGGCAGGCACCTGTAATCGCAGCTACTCAGGAGGCTGAGGCAGGAGAATCACTTGAACCCAGGAGGCTGAGGCAAAAGAATCGCTTGAATCCAGGAGGCAGAGGTTACAACAAGTCAAGTAAGCCGAGATCACACCACTGTACCCCAGCCTCAGTGACAGAGCGAGACTCCATCTCAAAAAAAGGAGAGAACCCAAGTTTATTCATCTATTTTAGGTAGCACTATTACAGTTCTAGATTTTTAAAAAGTCATACATGTCTTTTTTCTAGACCATAATAGCCAGGCTATTTACTTGCCCTCAATGCTATTTTACTGACAGCCCATATTAACGTACTTGACCTTTGAGACGGGATATCACCCGCATCGCTGTCAGACAGAGGAAAGTGACAGGAAGGCAACCGCTATTTCATCCACTGTCGTGGAAGTTTCTTCCGCACCTGCTAACCCGAGGCTTATGCATGACACAGAAGTCCTTCATGACAATGTGTCACATGTTTCAGGCTTTCCCAGATAGGTTAGGTACTGAGTTTCAAGGAATGAAATGACCTGAGTAAGCCCATCTTCAGTTGCAGACCTGAGATAAGGTTCGAAGTCTTTAGTTGCCATCGTTTACGGCTCTGGTGTCAGGGGCTGGCGGAGCAGCCATGTTCCAGGTGAACTACTAATAGATCATGTCTCGGGTTTTTGTTACATATAGTGGTTACAGTGCAGTGAAAAGAGAATGGGCTATACTATCAGAGGATCTACGCTCAAGCTACATATACTTAACTAGCTATGTGACCTTGAGCAAGTTATTTAATCTTTCTGAATTTCTGTTTGCTTGGCACCTATTTTACACAGTTACTGGGAGGATTAAATAAGATATGCTCCATATAAATTCTATAAAGAATTGTAGGCCAGGTGTAGTGGCTCACGCCTGCAATTCCAGCACTTTGGGAGGCCAAGGCGGGTGGATCACCTGAGAGCAGGAGTTTAAGAGAAGCCTGGCCAACACACTGAAACCTCATCTCTACAAAAACACAAAAATTAGCCGGGCATGATGGCAGGTGCCTGTAATCCCAGCAACTCTGGAGGCTGAGGTGGGAGAATCACTTGAACCCGGAGGCTGCAGTGAGCCGAGAGCACGTCACTGCACTCCAGCCTGGGCGACAGAGCAAGGCTCTGTCACAAAACAAAACAAAACAAAACAAAAGAAAGAAAAGAAAAAGAATTGTAAAACATAGTCGTTATTGTGCCAAACATCCAGTATTATATCTGCGTAACCCCAAACAATTCTATTGCCTTCATAATATTTTCTCTAGCTTAAATTGTTTTCTATCTTCTATAGCAAGAATCCCCAACCCCTGGGCCATGGACTGATACCAGTCTATGGCCTGTCAGGAATGGGGCCACACAGCAGGAGATGAGCCATGAAGAAGTTTCAGCTGTATTTATAACCTCTCCCCATTGCTTGCATTACTGCCTGAGCCCCGCCTCCTGTCAGATCAGCAGCAGCACTAGATTCTCACAGGAGTGCAAACCCTACTGTGAACTGTGCATGTGAGGGATCTAGGTTGCACACTCCTTATCAGAATCTAGGCCAGGTGCGGTGGCTCACGTCTGTAATCCCAGCACTTTGGGAGGCCAAGGCGGGTGGATCATGAGGTCAGGAGATCAAGACTATCCTGACCAACATGGTGAAATCCCGTCTCTACTAAAAATACAAAAATTAGTCAGGCGTGTGGTGGCGCATGCCTGTAATCCCAGCCACTCAGGAGGCTGAGGCAGGAGAATCACTTGAACCCAGGAGGCAAAGGTTGCAGTGAGCTGAGACTGCACCACTGTACTCCAGACTGGTGACAAAGCAAGACTCCGTCTCAAATATTTAAAAAAAAAAAAAAAAAAAAAAAAAGGTTCTAATGCCTGATGCTCTGTCACTGTCTCCAGTCACTCACAGGTGGGATCAGTAGTTGCAGGAAAACAAGCTCAGGGCTCCCACTGATTTGACATTGTGGTGAGCTGTAGAATTATCTCATTATATGTCATAATGTGGTAATCATGGACATAAAGCACACAATAAATGTAATATATTTGAATCATTCTGAAACCACCCTACACCCCGTCTGTGGAAAAATTGTCATTCATGAAACCAGTCCCTAGTGCCAAGAAGGTTTGGGCTGCTGCTCTAGAAATAGCCATCCAAAAAAAAATACAACGTGAGCCACAAAAGTGTTCCCAATATAAGATACTAATTTTTTTTTTTTAAGATGGAGTCTTGCTCTGGTGCCAGGCTGGAGTGCAGTGGCGTGATCTCGACTCACTGCAACTTCTACCTCCTGGATTCAAACGATTCCCCTGCCTCAGCCTCCTGAGTAGCTGGGACTACAGGCACATGCCACCACACCCGGTGGCGTGGTCTTGATGTTGGCCAGGATGGTCTTGATCTCCTGACCTCATGATCTGCTCTCCTCAGCCTCCCAAAGTGCTGGGATTACAGGCGTGAGCCACCACACCTGGCCAAGATTTTAATTTTTTAGCCATATTTAAAAGGTTAAAAGGTGAAATTTATTTTATTATATATTTATTTTATCTTAATATATCCAAAATATTATTTTAACATGGACTCACCAAGGCAAAAATCATTTACAAGACATTTTACTTAAGTTTCACAGGAAGTCTTCACAAGCCGGCATGTGATTTATACTTGCTCATAGCTGGCGTGTGATTTATGCTTGCACACATCTCAGTTTGCACTGGCCACATTTTGCTCAATGGTCACATGTGGCTGGTGGCTACTGTACCACAAGGTGCAGCTTAGATCTTTCTAAATGCTTCTGTCTTGGTTGCTTTCTCAGGATTCTGAGCCCTGTGTAATACATGGCAATAATCTAAATGCTATCTTTAATTCCCTTAGAAAACACAGACTAGTCACAGTTTGCTCCACTTCTCAGAATCATAGAGACACTTTGTGCCTCTGTTTGCACACAGTGACAGTTGTAAATGTCTTGCCAATGGCCACTAAGGGACTGGGTCAGAGGGGAGAGATGTGGAAATCCTAGGGCAGCTTGGAACTTGGAAAGGAGACGGCACATCCCCTAGAGAAAGCAAGGCGCGAGGTTCACTGTGGCAGAATTGAGGGGATGGAGAGGACTCCTATGTGTAAAGCTCCATCGTCAAAGGGAAGAAGGGCCGGGCGTGGTGGCTGTGGCTCACACCTGCCATCTTAACACTTTGAGAAGGACTACGGTAGGAGGATCACTTGGGCTCTGGAGTTGGAGACCAGCCTGGGCCGCATAGGGAGGCCCTGTCTCTCTAAAAATTTAAAAAATTAGCAGGGCATGGTAATGCACATCTGTCAGCCCCAGCTACTGGAGAGGTTGAGTTAGGAGGATCACTTGAGCTCAGAAGGTTGAGGCTGCAGTGAGCTGTAATCACGCCACTGCACCACAACCTGGTTGATGGAGTGAGACCCTGCCTCAAAAAAAAGTGGGGGCCAGGTGCGGTTCACTCATGCCTGTAATCTCAGCACTTTGCAGGAGGCTGCAGTGGGTAGGTCACCTGAGGTCAGGAATTCGAGACCAGCCTGGTCAACATGGCGAAACCCTGTCTCTACTAAAAATACAAAATTAGCCAGGCATGGTGGTGCAGGCCTGTAGTACCCGCTACTCGGGAGGCTGAGACAGGAGAATCATTTGAACCCAGGAAGCGGAGGTTGCAGTGAGCCAAGACTGCACCACTGCACTCCAGACTGGATGATAGAGCGAGACTCTGTCTCAAAAAAAAAAAAAAAAAAAATGAGTGGGGGTGGGGGAGAAATTCAGCCAACCACTCATCTAAAGTGATGGGAAGAAGCACTGAAACGAAGCCTGCCTAGCAGTAGAAGGTCACATCAGTTTTTCTGGCGTTGGGCTGGCTCCCTGTGAGACAGGATATCTACAGTCTCACAAGCCTCAAGTGAACCAAATAAGGAAGGGCCACACCTCAGCCATTCCATTCTAGTGAAAATCCACTCTATTTTTATGAAGGTCAAGAGAAAGAGTCCAGAATTTTTCCTACTAACGGCTTCCTGTACCCCATCTAGCGACTCTCACTGTTCGGAAATTCTTACTTAAATCATTCTCACTATGGCGAAAGCACACTTCCCTTTCTCTGCTGTCAAAATGCTCCCCCAAATACACATTCGGGTCAGAAAATAAATGAAGAAAATAATTGTCGAGTAGCAAGGATATGACAACGAGACTTGGGGAGTTCAGCTGACCCTAAAACATGCTCTGCTCCCCATATCTGGTTATAGCATCCTCCAGAAGAGGCAGCTCCAAGACTGAGATGAGGATGTCTCCTCTCATTTTGATGAAGGCTTTTTTTCTTTTTGAGACAAAGTCTTGCTCTGTTGTCCAGGCTGGTGTGCAGTGGTGTGATCTCGGCTCACTGCAACCTCCGCCTCCCAGGTTCAAGTGATTGTCCTACCTCATCTTCCTGAGGAGCTGGGATTACAGGCATACACCACCATACCGAGCTAATTTTTTTTTGTATTTTTAGTAGAGGTGGGGTTTCACCATGTTGGCCAGGCTGATCTCGAACTCCTGACCTCAAGTGATCCACTCTCGTTGGCCTCTGAAAGTGCTGGGATTACAGGTGTGAGTCGCCGCATCTGGCCTGATGAAGCCTTTTTTAAAAGTACATTCCCAACCGGTGGAAACAATTTTGGAAGACAGAGCAGAAGATGCTCTCTGTGGGCTGAACTGGAGGGCAATCTGTCTATGCAACCTGCATGTGTCCACAGCCAAGGCTGCAGGCATGCTCTGTGGATAAATGCTCTCGTCATCTTCCAGCTGCTTTTAAGTGGAATTTCAGGACTTAAGGAGCTACCTGGTAAAGATGTGGGTGTCAGGAAATCGCCTGTGGATTTAGGGATGAGCCTCTCGAATATTAATTCCTAGTATGTCACTCTTGACTGCCCTCCCCTCCTGTGAGTAACGTGTGATATTCTCAGAGCAACAGAGGATTTGGAAGCACAGATTTCACTTGGTAATTTCAAAATGCTGTATGGAATAAGCATGAAACATTAGGATGACAGTCATTTTTTTCTCTGCAACCCACATGAGGGAAATATTATGCTTGGAGTGGCCGAGTTTACAGTGCTGCCTGAAATTATCTGTGTGGTTGTCTGCTACTGCATCCTCCTGGCAAGAGGCAATTGGGGAGTCGGTTTGGATGCCATCAGCTTTCTTGCCCAACATTGATGCCACAGAAGCTCCCCTGCTTCTGAAGATCTGAGGTGGAGGCTTTGATGAGCCTCCTATCCTCACAGTGGCTAAAAACTAACCTCCCCCATCCACTCCATCTTATTAATATCTTTCAGTCAGTCACCCTCATGCAAACCCATTTACTTATCTAGGGGAGAGAAACACTTGCTCTAAACCTGACTCGCCAAGTTACAAACCTTGTCAGGTCAATGTAAGTGTCTTTTCCACCCATCCCCTCCCCCTACAGCTCCAGGTCAAAAGATCAGGAAAGGCATTGTTTTGTCTAAGGCTTACTACAAATATTCTGCAATTATTCTTAACAATATCGGTCTCAGTGTTTAATATATTTTGATGACTAAAGTATAAATGAACCTGAAGGCTACCACTCTCTGAATGTAAAATATGAAAGAGTTTAGGTTAAATGTTTTATCAAAAACTTAGAGCTGGGTCCAGAAGAGCTAGAGAATCCAGATTCCCTTTAGAGAGGATACCGCCCAACAGATAGAGTCCCAGGCAACAGAATTTTGCAGAGGAGAAAAAAAGAGTGATAGATTTAAGCTGCCTTTCATTCACTAGTTTTAAGGTTGTTTCTCCAAGTTTTGCTAAAGCCCATTCTGTGAATAAATTTAGAATCTTTCCATATATATAAATATAAATATATATATGTATTTAGCTTAACACACATGAACTCTATCTATTCTATCTATCTATCTATCTATCTATCTATCTATCTATCTATCTATCTATACATAGATACACATACTATCAATACCTAGCCAAATAGTGTGTGCATCTATGTACAGGCAGTGTGTCTATCTCTCAATGTATAGATAGTGTGTGTATCTACAGATAGGTGTGTGTGTGTGTGTGTGTGTGTGTGTGCATGAAGCTACATTCCCTGTGAAGCAACTGGTACTCTGGCAAGAAGTCTTTGGGGGAAGTAGTGCCGAGTCATCTTAGGGTTTATCCGTTCTTTCACTCAACAAGTCTTTATTTAGTGACACTACGTGCCTGACCCTGGGCTAGGTACTGGGGATACACCATGATGCAGACACAGACCTAGCCCTCAAACTGTCGGGGGCTCCAGGAAGTGGTTACAAGTACACAACCAATGACAGCGAGGTGTGGCCGTGTCATAAGAAAGAAACTCAAGACAGACTAGTCGGAGGGGGTCAGGGAAAGCATTGGTGGGGGGTATCTTCCAAGTTGTGAAGTAAAGACCTAAGACACAGCAGCCAGGTCCAGGATGTGGGGGTGTGGGAAGGAGCGTGTTCCAGGAAGAGAGAATAACACGGGAAGTCTGTTCTATAAAGCGGTGGGAAAAACATGAACTTCTCTCGTTGGCCTAATTCAACATTTTCTTGATTTTATAGGGTTGAGGGTAACTGTTCCCAAACTGCGCACATCAGTAATTAAATCTATTTCTTTCTCAAAACAGGCTGGCCAAGAGATGGTTTTTGAACTGCCATTTGAGGTCTCATTTCCTATCCCAGAAGGTGGCTTCTTTCTAAACCTCCAAGCTTCGATTCAGGAAAAGCATGTAAAATACACCAGACCACTCGCCTATAAACTCTTCACACTGACTCTTGGCAATTTGAAGCTTCGAACGTTGCTCAGTTAACGATTCTGCTAATTAGTGAGATCTCACTCAATTTGATGGTTTCCCTTTATTGCCTCACTCTTCCAAATTCAAACCACAAATTTGACTTTTAATGACTTTAGGCCATGGAATCGAGCCTAAAACAGCCATCATCTAAAATGCAGGAGAACCCTATATATAGGGATACGTTAATCACAGCATTTATTTGTAATAGTGGGAAAAATTTTTTTTTAAATCCCTTAAATATACTCAAATGGGGACATGATTAGATAATAATTGTATATCAATTTCTAGAATTTATGCAGCTGTTTCCGAAAATGACAATTTACAGTCACTTAGAAAATGTTAGTGAAAGACAATGGTAAGTGGAAAAATAAGATATGCAGAATTATACATACACACTTCTTGTATGATTACAGTCATATAAGAAATATAAATATGAAAAATGCTGGAAAGAAATCCACCAAAATGAGAACAGCACTTGAATTATTAGTGTTATGTGCTTATGAGCCTTTTTCCTATTTTCTGTTTCCTATATTGCATTTATAAAGCCTTTATCATTTGAATCCTATTAAAAGTATTAACTCAAAGTCCGCAGTTTGCACACTTTCAATTCCAAGCAGCGTGTACAAGGCAACACGAGACAAAAGTGTCTACATGTGAATTTCCCCTTTGAAGTATCATCACTTCCCCCATGAGCAGGTGGCATCCTCTCAACCCACTGATAAACTGCAGCTCCTTCACAGCTAAATGTGATAGAGAGTGAGACACAATGCCCTAGGACCCGGAGATAGACATCTAAGAATACACAGCAAGCAAATGTAATAAAAATTGGCATTGAACAACAGATCTGGAATGGTAAACTTTTTAAGTCAGAGCTGGAGACATCATTCTTTAGAGCTTTGGGTCAAACAATGGTCTGTTTAAGAACAAGTTGAAAAAGACGAGGGTGTATGATTCCAATTACTTCTTCAACTTTGCTGACACTGATGTGTTCTTGGTTGGAATTAATTGATTGATTTCCTGCATCTCAGTTTCTCCAGATGCTCACAAGTGATGCCAATGTCAACCCATGGGATAGGGTAAGAAGGGGGTTGCTTAGCACTTAGAAAGAGGACAGAGATTGTTCCTCTTTAATCTCAACTGGAAAAGAAAAGAAAAGAAAATAACAAATCTTTAGGCCAGGCGCGGTGGCTCACGTTTATAATCCCAGCACTTTGGGAGGTCGAGGTGGGCAGATCACCTGAGGTCAGGAGTTCAAGACCAGCCTGACCAGCATGGAGAAACCCCGTCTCAACTAAAAATACAAAAAATTAGCAGGGCATGATGGCATATGCCTGTAATCCCAGCTACTTGGGAGGCTGAGGCAGGAGAATCACTTGAACCCGGGAGGCGGAGGTTGCCGTGAGCCAAGATCGTGCCACTGCACTTCAGCCTGGGCAACAAGAGTGAGACTCTGTCTCAAAACAAAACAAAACAAAACAAAAAAACAAAAAGAGCCAAAACTTTTTCTATTCCCTCTGAGCAAGGAAGACTAAATCAATTTTAGTTACAGCAAGAGCTATTTAGGTTACATTGTAGTTAACTCCTCCCAGGCAGAAAGAATAGCTAATGGCATTGTGGAATTTCCTTTTCTAGAAATTTGTAACAATAGGCTAGATGTACATCTGGCCTTGGATGCCTCAGGCTGGTGTACAGACACAACCAAAATAGCGCACACACAAAACACCCTGGTGTGTCCTAGTCATTCTCTCACAGATATTAACAGACAGAGATTTAAAAACAGTTCACCATATCCCCCTTCATCCCCTGCTGGATCAAGGTCTGAAACCACATCAGTTGCCAAAGAAACTCAGAAAATTGACCAAAAGTGATTTACCTGTACTAGGAGTTCCAGCTTCCTGTCATCAAGAAGATGTACTTGACATCGGCGGCCCTCCGTCATCTAAGAGGGAAGAGAAATGGTAATCACTGAGAATCTAGCAGCCAGACAAAGGGTTATAGGGTTGCTGACGCTGCGCTCTGCTAGGCATATTCCTCTGGACAAAACTTCCTATGGGAGTCGGCACTGTATAATGCCAGGAATTGGAAATATCAGTTCATTCAATCATTCCAAAATATCTATTGAGGCCGGGTGGGTTGGCTCATGCCTGTAATACCAGTGCTTTGGGAAGCCGAGGTGGGTGGATCACCTGAGGTTGGGAGTTTGAGACCAGCCTGACCGACACAGAGAAACCCTGTCTCTACTAAAAATACAAAATTAGCCGGGCGTGGTGGTGGGCACCTGTCGTCCTAGCTACTCGGGAGGCTGAGGCAGGAGAATTGCTTGAACACAGGAGGTGGAGGTTGCAGTGAGCTGAGATCATGCCACTGCACTCCAGCCTGGGCAACAAGAGCGAAACTCCATCTCAAACAAAAAAAAAAAGAAGAAAACATCTATTGAGCACAGCCAGGCACTTTTCTGGGAGCTAGGTGTACTGCGGCATAAGAGACAAAGTTCCCATCCTCATGAAGCTTATATTCTTTTTTTTGTTGTTGTTGAGACGGAGTCTCACTCTGTCGCCCAGGCTGGAGTGCAGTGGCCGGATCTCAGCTCACTGCAAGCTCCGCCTCCCGGGTTTACGCCATTCTCCTGCCTCAGCCTCCCGAGTAGCTGGGACTACAGGCGCCCGCCATCTCGCCCGGCTAATTTTTTGTATTTTTTTTTTTAGTAGAGACAGGGTTTCACCGTGTTAGCCAGGATGGTCTCGATCTCCTGACCTCGTGATCCGCCCGTCTCGGCCTCCCAAAGTGCTGGGATTACAGGCTTGAGCCACTGCGCCCATATTCTAATGAGGGAGATGTAAAACAAACTAGCAAATACATATATAACATATTCTCAGGGGTAGTAGGTGTTGTTCATTCGTTACTTAGTCTTCCTTTCAATAATTGTACCCGCATGCATTAGGGACGGAGCTCAGGATCCAATCTCTGCCTCCTCTTCATTTATCTCACTTGCTGGTATCCAGAAAGCAGATGACCACCCACCTGGTAATGAATTTGATTTCTGTGTTAGTTAATCAGCCCCCTTCTTGTGTATGACCTGATTCCCTACAGTGCTGTCACCAATAATAGAAAAGCACTGGAGACAAGAGCCCACAGGCAAATCCAACCCCTGTCCCTTGTGCCTTTGAGGACTGAAATCTCTGAGTGGCATAACAGAAAGCCTGGGAGACCCAAGTTTAGTCTTGATCCTGCTGGTTACAAGGGGCTGCAGGACTCCAGACAAGTCACCGTTCATCTCCATGCCCCTGTCTCATATACAAAAATAAATGGGCCGAGTCCAGTGGGGTACTGGTGAATGTTTAACAACTGGCTTTCTGGAAGGCAAAAGCCTGATTTGTAGCATTTGCTGGAGCCTGGCATCACCCTCAAAGGAAATCCTTTGAAGAACAAGGTTTCTCATGGATGTCAACTGGTGACCATTCTAACCATAAATTGTCTTGCTGCACTCTAAATACCTTTACCATGTCGATTTCAAGCTACTGTCATGACAACACTGCTAGGAATTCCAACATACAGATACTATAGACAAACATAACCTCAGCTCACAGAAAACAGGTAAGTGCCATAAAAACAATTAGGAAGGGATAGTTTTTTTGTTTTTTTTGTTTTTGTTTTTTTGAGACGGAGTCTCACTCTGTCGCCCAGGCTAGAGTGCAGTGGCGCAATCTCGGCTCACTGCAAGCTCCGCCTCTCGGGTTCACGCCATTCTCCTGCCTCAGCCTCCCGAGTAGCTGGGACTACAGGAGCCTGCCACCACGCCCGGCTCATTTTTTGTATTTTTAATAGAGACGGGGTTTCACCATGTTTGCCAGGATGGTCTCGATCTCCTGACCTCATGATCCGCCCGCCTCGGCCTCCCAAAGTGCTGAGATTACAGGCGTGAGCCACTGCGCCCGTCCGGGATAGATTTTTATTACCTTTGTTTGTTAATGCCATGTGTTTAAGCCTGTGTATAGAACTTCATTTTAACAATGGCTATGCTTTACAATTGGCACGCTGCATTCCTGAAAATGCAGCAATTGGCTCTTCCAGGCTAGTATGAAACAGCTCCAACACGACTGTCTGGACCAGATGACACGTAAGTTTCCTTCCTTGTATTTCTTTGGAGGAAATCCTTTAGAGAACTCAACGCCTATTTTATATGACTCTATAGTCCCCACTAAATACAAGTTCTTTTCCCCAGCTAACTGGCCACTTTAAGCAGATCTAAAGAAAAGATGCGCATGAGCAGATCCTGGCCTTGTCTCCTTGTCCAGCCACGAGGGTCCTTCTCATAAACCTTTCCTCCAGGAAAGATCAAAAAGACAGTCTCAGATGAGACACAGTCTTGCCTTTACACACTTAGCACAGTGCCTGGCCCTAAGGGAGCTCTTATTTTAATTTAATTTTTTTTTAGACAGAATCTTGCTCTGTTGTCCAGGCTGGGGTGCAGTGATGCAATCTCAACTCACTGTAACCTCCACTTCCTAGACTCAAGCGATACTCCCACCTCAGCCTCCTGAGTAACTGGGACTACAGAATAGTCTCGTTTCTCTCATGCGCCACGGGACGTACCAACTCTCCAGGCTAAAAATAACCCTGATATTCCTCAAGGCCTGTTAGGTCTGGAGCTGCTATCCTGACGAGAATGAGCGTCTCTGCAAGTGGAAGCAGGTGGCAGCACAGTCGCAGGCCGAGGGTGCCTACTGCACTCACCACTCAGTCCCACCCAGTGGCCAGCCGGCCTGCGTCCTTCATGACCCTCTCCTTGACCCTCAGCGCCTGGAGACTGGGAGTTATGGACTGGATTGTGTTCCCCTAAAACTCACATGGTGAAGCCCTAACCCCCAATGTATTTGCAGGCAGGGCAAGATTAAATAAATAACAAAAAAAGACAATCTCTTTTCTTCTGGTTCAACAGGGATTATTCACTCATTGCCAACATATCCAAAGCTGTCATGAAATCCTATGAGAAAATTATCTTATTCCCTCCTCTAAAGAAATCATCCCATATTCCCATCAAGTCAGGTTTCCCTTGTTTTGGGATCTAACTCAACACAGCATGTCCTGCTTACGTGGGGGCTCATCTCAACGTCTCTTGATTCTGAGTTACAACAATTACTCAGCAGCTCCCAGCTCTGAGAAAAATTAAGAAAAGTTTCATATATTCATAAGCCCTCCAATGAACAGATTAAAAACAGAGGTAAAATTCAATCCAAAGCCTTGCCATTCTGCACATATAAGTCAAAGCAGGCCACAGTGGACATTTGATGGGTCTATGCAAAGTCCTTATTCACCTGTTGAACCCTTAACTGCAGGTGTTAATTGCCTTAGCGGGAAAACGGGCTCAAGTCCTATTAGAATCCATCAACCTTGCACAGAGTAAGCATCTTCACTGATTGACTTAATTTTTAAAAATCCATCAGCTTCCTTTCAATCATTCCCTAAGTTCAATGAAAGCCATTACAATTTTAAATTAGACTGAAATAGGTGCTGCTATACCAACATGTATAAATGATTCCTTCTTCAAAAAAGTACACCAGAAATGTTAATTTCAAGTTTCAATCGGGCAGATAATAGCAATTGCACAGGTACTTTAGATAAAGTTTTCGAGCTACACTGATTCAGTTCTCATTAGAAAGAACCTAAGGTTAATAGAGTAAAAGTTTTAAGAAGGAAAATGGTATCACATCCAGAAAGTTAGGTGAAATTCTTTTAAAACTTTAGTCATAGATTTGAGAAAAGTCTGGACTGAGAATAGGGGAGAGTTTTAAGGAAGACATGCTGTTTGTTTTCTGCATCTATAAAACAGTTTTGAGCTTCATTTTATCATAAAAGGTTAAGGGTGTAAACACGCTCTTGAGTTACTTAATCACAGTCTAATAAATTTTATGAAAACAAACTGGTATCTGAAAGACATTATTGGATCAAATAAAGTTTTAATCACAGTAATAAAGAAGATGAAGTGTATCATTTTCTCGAAATATTTCCAAGCTCACAAAGTTCACACTCACACTTAAAGGTCTTCCCTGAGGTTCTCATTTTCATCTGAACAAAATAATCCTCATTACATAAAACATACAATCTCACCTTATCTGCTCAGCAATTTAAGGCAGTAACTATGTATCATGATGTTAGTATCCACCCTAGGTCTTCCAATTTCTTTCCTCTTCCCAACAGTCATTCCTGGGAAATTTACAAACATACTCCATATTTTAACGCCTCCCTGTAGAAAGCAAAATGTCTCTGTAAATAGCACAGAGAAGTGTCTAAACAGACTCACCTTTGAATCATCATGTTTTTGAAGGTACAACTTTCTTTTGACAGCACTGCTGTGGTTTATTTTTCAAAAGCGAGCACCTGCCTGTTGTTCCATACTCAAGTAAGGTTAGAGTATCTTGTTCTTATCATCAGTTCAGAAAAGCTTCACCATTCTGGGTGTGTACAAAGAATTGACATCTGTAGCTTTGTCTGACTTGCCAGGTACACTGAAATTTTCTTTTCAATACTAACAATTCTGAAATAATACTGCTTTCCCTTGTTTTGTTTTGTTTTGTTTTTTCATTTCCAGCTGTTCAGACACTACTGGAGCCCTGGCATCACCCTCAAAGGAAATCCTTTAGAGAACAAGGCTTCTCATAGACGTGAACTGGCGACCATTCCAACAACCAATTGCCTTGCTACAATACAATTCTAGCCCACGCAGAGGCCTGCCAAGTGCCCTGTGATTCTAAAGGAAATATGAAAAAGTGTTATTTTGAAAGTGAAGTGTCTGCCCCAATCTATCCAACTTTGCTGCTAAGGTACACTCTGACATGAAGACTGTGCAGAAACATGTAAACACATTTATGATACTAGCTTCAGTGACCACAGCAGACTATCATTGATACGTATGCTGGCCCGGCGCGGTGGCTCACGCCTGTAATCCTAGCCCTTTGGGAGGCCGAGGCAGGTGGATTACCTGAGCTCAGGAGTTAGAGACCAACCTAGGCAACATGGCAAAACCCCGTCTCTACTAAAAATACACACACACACACAAATTAGCCAGGCATGGTGGCACACGCCTGTAGTCCCAGCTACTCGGGAGGCTGAGGCACGAGAATTGCTTGAACCCAGGAGGTGGAGGTTGCAGTGAGCCAAGATTGCACCACTGTATTCCAGCCTGGGTGACAGAGTGGGACTCTGTCTCAAAAAAAAAAAAAAAAAAGATATGTATCCTAATTGTCATGCACGTGGACAGGGATTAAGAGGCAAAAACAAAAATATGGGAGTAGATATGCAACAGTATTAGGCTTCTGGGTGGTTTAGCCCACTCCACCTCATCCAAATATGACTTAACATGTTACTTTTTTTCTTTTCAGTTAAAAAAGTGTAAAAAATTTTATCTAGAAAGGTGAATTACCCTATTTGAGGTCAGGCACAGGAAATGGAGCACAAGCAGTTTCTCTCCCAGCAAATTTTGGATTGCCTATCCTTTTAACAAATACAATGAAATGTTAACAGACAGATGAGAATGAGTTGTCATACAAGCCAGATTACTTAAGATTGAACCCCTGACACATGCTCACACTGCAGACAGAATTAATGGGAAGCCAGGCCAGGCTCAGTGGCTCAGACTGTCATCTCAACTCTTCAGGAGGCCAAGGAGGGAGGATCACTTGAGGCTAGGAGTTTGAGAACAGCCTGGGCAACAGAGCAAGACCCCATCTCTACAAAAAAATTAAAAAATTAGCCAGTCATGGGGTGCACACCTGTAGCCCCATCTACTCCCGAGGCTGAAGCAGGAGGACTGCATGAGCCCAGGAGTTGGAGGCTGCAGTGAGCTATGATCCTGCCACTGTTCTCCAGCTTGGGCAACAGAGTGAGACCATATCTCTAACAAAAAAAAAAAAAAGAAAAAAAAAGGACTGGAAAGTCCATTTTGATCAGAAGTACTTTTGAGAGTGCAGATTTTGGAAAGAGGGATTTATAAATACATATTTTTGAGGGTATCTGTCTACAACAGCCTGACATATCATTAATGGCAGAAGGAATAATTGTTCATACATAGCAGGGGAGTCTCCGCTATGAGGCCTTACTAAAATAACTAACCAGCAATAACAAATGGTGATTTCAGGATGTCTTGTAATATGGAGTGGTGCAGGGTACCCAATCAGAGTTGAAATTTAATTTTTCTGGTTTAGGTTTAAATTGGAAACAGTCATAAGACAGCAACTTCGGAACATTCTGCTGCCCACACCACACCAGGACATGGAAAGTAACAGAATTCAAGGTTTGGCAAAGTCTTCTCTCTCTCTCTTTCTCTCTCTTTGTGAGATGGAGCCTCATTTTATTGTTCAGGCTGGAGTGCAGTGGTGAGATCTCTGCTCACTGCAACCTCCACCTCCTGGGTTCAAGCGATTCTCCTGGCTCAGCCTCCCAAGTAGCTGGGATTACAGGTTGACCGTCACCACGCCTGGCTAATTTTTTGTATTTTTAGTAGAGATGGGGTTTCACCACGCTGGCCAGGCTGGTCTCGAACTCTTGACCTCAGGTGATCCACTCGCCCTGGCCTCCCAAAATGCTGGGATTACAGGCGTGAGCCACCGCACCTGGCCTGCAAAATAATTTCTATGCCATGGTATATGCCTGTGCAGGAGTTGCTGAGAAGAAAGAATCCTAGTTCCACTGTTTAGAAGGTTTTTGTTTCATTTTGGTTTTTATTTATTTTTTTAAGACAGGGTCTTGCTCTGTTGCCCAGGCTGGTGTGCAATGGTGTGATCTTGGCTCACTGCAGCCTCAACCTCCCAGGCTCAATTGATCCTCCTGCCTTGGCCTCCCAGACAAGTGCTGGAATTACAGGAGTGATCCACCACTCTCAGCTTACTTCATCTTTTTAAGCCTTGTTCCTTGTCTGTAAAAGAGGGATAGAATAGCTTCTACCTCTTTTAGGAGGTAGAAGGAGGTAATAGGAACTCTGCAATGATTAAATTAACTAATGTTCGGAAATTTCTTAGTGCTGTGTCTGGTACAAAGTATATACTCATCACAATGTTAGCTGTTAATTATCAGTTGTATGGTTTTGGAAACACTTAATATGTGTTGAACCCATAGTCCTCGTACGACAAGAGGTAGATATTATCAGGCTCATCTTGTTTTATGTTATTTTTATAGACAGGGTCTCCTCTGTCTCCTAGGCTGGAGTGTAGGGGCGCTATCATAGCTCACTGCAGCTTTAACCTCCCAGGCTCAAGCGATCCTCCCACCTCAGCCTCCTGAGTATCTGGGACTACAGGCTCGCACCAGAATGCCCAGCTAACTGTGTTTATTTTTTGTAGAGACACGCCTCACTATGTAAATTCTTGGACTCCAGTGACCCTCCCCACCTTAGCCTCCCAAAGTGCTGGAATTACAAGCATAAGCCACCATGCCTGGTCTAGAGCATTTTTATAGAAATGTAATGCAGTTGTGCAGATTGATCCTGAACCCAGGAAAAAACATGTGTTTTTTAAAACAAAAACTAAAAAATAGTCAATTGACACATGTATTCTCTTAGTTTCCTGAGGCTAATTTACACTGAAACTATTACAGGGAAGACACCGTGGTGTGGGGTTGCAGGAGGGGATGGTGAGGGAGCAGAGCTGTTTAGTGAGATGTTCACAGCCCTGCCAAAAAATTTTTTTAGTCTAGTTACCAGTTGCCTACTCGTTGACGTCCCTGTGAAAAGCAAGCCATCCAGCTCTTTCTCATATTCATTCTTGAGACAATAAATTTACAAGACAATAAAATAAGCAATATTAATGACTCACTAGAATTGCACAAAACAAAAATTAACCTTCCAAGACACGCTTCGTTTAGGAAAATTACCAATACTCCCCAAACCACCTGAGATGCTATCCTTTAAAACTTAGTCATCAGACAGAAAATGTAGATTTCAAAAGCCAAGGCCCTACCAGTGACTCACCGCTGACAGCACGTCTTCCCCGAGTACCGTCCCTTAAACTTCAACCACAAGACACCCTGAGGATGTCGGATGTAGGACAGCAGCCCCTCATGATCTGACCTCTGACCCAGGCCGTTGTGTGGCTCAGAAGGAAATTCCAAGGAAGGCCATGACTACAACTTCCCGGTGTAGTCATTGTTGGTGCCCCTGGGTACTGGGTCACCTCAAGAGCCACATCCTTCTCTCCACTTCAGTTTCCTTCACAGAAAAATGAAGACCCAAAGTCCAATCTAGGTACCCAAATGTTGCAAGACCACAACATCTCAGTAATCATGAAGCACATCCCAGCCAGGAGGAGAGGAATGAATGCCACGCTGCTACAGCAACCTCAAGAAATGCACAGGAAATATACACATGGAAAGAAAGGACTTCAGGCAATTTAGAATTTGTTAAAAATATTAATCCCTGCACTGTAATCACAACACTTTGGGAGGCCAAGGTGGGCAGATCACTTGAGGTCAAGACAGCCCAGCCAACATGGTGAAACCTGGTCTCTACTAAAAATACAAAAATTAGCCAGGTGTGTTGGCATGCACTCGTAATCCCAGCTACTGGGGAGGATGAGGCAGGAGAATCACTGGAACCCGAGAGGCGGAGGTTGCAGTGAGCAGAGATCGCGCCACCGCACTCCAGCCTGGGCAACAGAGCGAAACTCTGTCTCAAAAAACAAACAATCAAAAATATTAGATACATACAGATAGTGTAATGGTTACTACCGTGAAGTTGGTTAATATATCTATCATCTCACGTGGTTACTTTTTTTGTGGGATGAGAGCAGCTAAAATCTATTTATGTAACAAAAAATCCCAACACAATACAATTTTAACTGTAGTCCTCATGTTGTACATTACATCTCTAGACTTGTTCATCCTCCTTATCTACTGTGGTTCTGTATATATCTACACATCTATAGGTATCCAAGAGCATTATGATGTAAAGTTCGAATATATATAGTCATATTTTTTTGTTTGTTTGTTTTATGTTTTTGGGACAGGGTCTCATTCTGTGGTCCCGGCTAGAGTTCAGTGGCACGATCACAGCTCACTGCAACCTCTGCCTTCCTGGGGCTCAAGAGATTCTCCCACCTCAGCCTCCCAAGTAGCTGGGATTACAGACACGTACCTCCACACAGGGCTAATTTTTGTATTTTTGTAGATATGGGGACTCGCCATGTTGTCCAGGCTGGTCTTGAACTCCTGGGCTCAAGTAATCTTCCCACCACAGCCTTCCAAAGTTCTGGGATTACAGATGTGAGCCACCACTTGCAGCCCATATAGATATATATGTAATATATATAATATATAATGTCATATAATATAATATATAATATGTTACATAATATATAACATATAATATATAACAAATAATATACAATAAATATGTAATATATAACATACAATGAATATATAATATATAATTAACATATAATAAATAATATATAATATAATATATAATAAATAATACATATGTTTATTAATTCATCTATCTGGGCATGGTGGCTCACCCCTGTAATCCCAGCTACCTAGGAGGCTAAGGCAGAAGGACTGCTTGAGCCCAGGAGTTCGAGACCAGCCTGGGCAACATAGTGAGACTCCATCTCAAAAATAAAATTCATCAATTCCCTGTCCACTCTTCAGCTGCACCAGGGAAATAACACATATTACAATCGTGGACAAGTGGGGGATCTGCCCAGAACCTTTAAAGGCCAAAGGTTGATGGTAATTTTTTAATAAAGTTTTCAATACAAATTTTAATTTTATAAAAATTTTATATAATCATTTTTATTATCATTGTAATACGATTTTTATGATAATTATTCCCTCTGGTTTATCTCAAGCTTACTTTCGCTCGGTTCTCAAGTGATATCATATTGAAAGAAGATGACAATGCAAGGAAAGGAGACACAGGCACGAGACACCAGAAGCCTCATTCAGAGAGGATGACCTTGTTCCTATGTTGCTCTATAATCTCTGGCAAACGATTCCACCTGTCTCTATTGTGACTCTCCTGGATCTAAAAGAACACACGCAGGCGTGGCCAGGCACGGAGGCTCACTCCTGTAATGCCAGCACTTTGGGAAGCAGAGGTGGAAGGATCCTTTGAGCTTAGGAGTTTGAGACCTGCCTGGGCAACATTGCAAAACCCAAAAACAAAAATATGAAAATTAGCAGGGCATGGTGGTGTGTGCCTGGAGTCCCAGCTACTTGGGAGGCTGAGGTGGGAGGTTTGCCTGAGCCCAGGAAGCAGAAGTTGCAGTGAGCTGAAATCAGGCCTATAGGTATCCAAGAGCATTATGATGTAAAGTTGCCTGGGCAACCGAGTGAGATCCTGTCTCAAAAAACAAAAAACAAAACACATGCAGGTGGGTCCTTCAGGCTCTTGGCTGCTGGATACAGTTACAGCTTATACACCACATGGAAGTTATTAAGTGAGTGGCTCTATCAGAAACAAATTAACATGACAATGTTGATGTAATAGAAAATGGAAATAGCAACGCATTCTTCAAAGCTCAACCCTCTGCGGGTTTGCACTTGAAGTCATAACCCAGGCTGGTGTTTTACTTGCGGATCTTTGAAAAGCAAATCCTAGTGACTCTGCTGCTGCTGCTTCTGCAGCAAAAGGAAATTCGGTTTTCTCTGATAATGCAAAAGAGAAGTCCTGGTGTGGGGACCCAGTGGTCTATGTGATTCAAGCCACAAGTCCTCCAGGCCGAGCAATTAGCCATCTCCACATGACGCTACAGGGCAGCGTGTCAGGAAATATTAATAATCAGTCTCTGGGCCTAAAGTGTAGATGACGAGGCGTGGACCCAGGCAGGTAAGAGGCTGGTACAGCAGGGAGCTCTCCTGAGGGCGTTACGGCATCTTGCTGAAGAGGAACTCCTACCCACAGCTCAGCTGTGTGATGTGGGGAGGTGGGGTGTGCTGGTGTGCTTTCCACCTTCCAATCAAACAAGCTAATGGTGTGAACAATGGACAGGTGCGACAGATGTGGAAGGCCAAGATTCTGCTGGGGTGGGTCCACAGTCACCCTCCTCACGCCTGGCAGCCAACACTTTGACTACAATGACAAGGGCAGATGGTTGCTGAAAGATGCAATGGCATGGGCCCCAGAGTTAGGTCCTGTACCATGGACACCATACTGGGGAGCACAGGGCAGAAGCTGCTCACAGGTGGCGGGCAGGTGCACAAAGTCGTACAGGCTCCTGGTGGGCAGCAGTGCTTTCTGGGTGACATCCAACCAGCTGGACCTCTAAAATTTGGAGGAACCTGTTTCCTCCTACGTTCTGTCACTGCTGGAGTGTCTTCTGAAAACAGGATTTTCTTTACCTCCATTTTGAGTACATTATCAGGATTTTAACCTACTATTCTACTGGAAATACATATGCTTATGAAGACTTACTAGCAAGCCCTCATTTACAACACAACTGCAGATGTGTACTTTTCACTCAAGCCTGGAAACACAAGATATCTTTGGTTCTGCAACCGGAGCAACCAGAGTTTCTGAAGAGCCACAGAGCCTTAATCCTACCGAGCACTGGATTGTATCACTATCATCATTCATTATTATTAGGAGAGGTGCAGGGGAAGGGAATCGAGCCTAATCCTTACAAAGGAAAGGGAGCTGGAAATCTGGATCAGAGAGGGAGTGCTGTGCAGTCTGAACAGAGGCAGAGGCTAACGGAAACAGAGATGGGAGGCAGACAGCAGCCCTTGGGCAGATCTGCACAGAGGCCTGAAGGCCTCGGAGGCCAGTCCTGATGTGGGTGCAGAGTGAGATTCTTCCTTCTTTACATATTGCTGCTAGCATCTGTGAAAGGCAACTGTCTGAACATGGATAACAGGCTCTCTGACATTGGCCTCAGCTCACCAGATCCCTTTTTTTCAAATACTCTCCTTCCCACCGCTCCTCTCAGTTTCAAGACTGGGCCATCCAGGACTTCTAGAGTCTGTTCCTCCGAGGACCAGCCTGTCCCTGGCTGTGGGGCCTGGCCCGTGCTGTTTCCTTTGCCTGGAGGCACAGTCTTCACGCAAAGTCCAAAGCCCATTGCTGTGGTCTCCTCTACGCCATGCATTCAGCCTGGTGCTGGGGACACAGGTGACCCAAGGAGCTGTGGTCCTGTTTCTTGCTGATTACTGGCTTGAGAGAAAAATGCCACATACCTTCTCCTCCTGAGAGGCATGTCCACAGCACTATCTGGCAGCTACCCTGGGCTGTCATGCTCTGTCCTCCCCTCCCCTCCTTCTAGGACACCTAACATCAGGACCATGCTGGGTTGCCGCCACTGCCATCATGCCAGCCCCCAGGTCTCAGTGAGGCTGAGGACACTCCAGAACGGGAGGCAAGCCCATGTGGGAGATGACTGGACCCAGCTTCATTCAACGTTCAGTTATGGATAACAACAGAACCCAACTCAGCGCAGTTGACATTGACACATCACACCTTAGGCGGGAAGGAGAGCAGTTTGAGGGGAAAGCTGCCATTGTAGAGAAGTCATCCCGCCTTCTGTTCCAGAAAATCCAGCACAGTATCACGGTGCAGGACCGGCAGCCCACATCAGCTCACTGCATCCTCAGCATGGTTGTAGGCCAGCCAAAGGCCAATGAAGACCCCATTACGGGGCTCCACCAGATGTTCCTAGCAAAGGATATCACGGATGCTTGGGTTTGCCCTGATGACAGACAAGTTCAGGCCTGCCCTGCATGACTTCGCTGACCTCCTCCCGGCCAGGCAGTCACGCTGTTTCTTCCTCCCTTCTCTTCCCAATACTATTCAGGCTTCTGCAGACACACCAGATACTATACACAAATGCACAGGGCTGTGTGGAGGTGGACACAGTGCACTGTGGCCACTGAGGTGTCCTGCACGATGTCTGGACACCGGACCAGCGGCCTCTGACAGGAAGAGTTTGTGTTGTGCCAGTGCACACCTTGGAAAGGTTGTTCTTTTTTTAAAAAAAACCTGACAAATTGCTCTAGTAACCCAAAGAAGTACAGGAGAAACCAGCGGCCCCTCTGGGCAGGTATTGATTTGTGCAGAATCCGTTTCAATGCCTCAGGAAACAATAAAACCATGAACATTTTCCTTAAAAAAATAAAGACCACCTCATCTTACCCTTTCCCAGGTTCAGCTTTGTACAAAAGACTGAGGAAGACGCTGACTTTGCCAGGTTCTCCCGGCTCTGCAGCTCCAGGCCTCCTCCAGGCCTGGCCTGCAGAGAAGGGCACGGGGACAGCCGGGGGCTCTAAACAGCTGTGAGATCCTCTTGCATCTCGCAGACTCAGTGCCCTGCTGGGGATGCCAAGGGTGGGGAGGAGGCTCCAGGCACACATCCCACTCCTGTCCTCCAGCGACCTGGGGACCCAGAGGACTGAGCCACACACTGTGCCTCCCTCCTTGCCCTCCCTGGACCACATCACCAGGGCTTACGATGGGTCAGAGCCAAGCTCCAGAGCTTGGCCACCCAGGGTTGTGGCTTATCCTGGTTGCACGACTTCCTAGCTGAATGTGATCCTCCAGAAGTGCACCAACTTGGCCTCCTTCCCTAATCTATAAAACAGAGATGACAGCAATACCTACCTCGTAGAGTTGTGAAGAGGAACAAATAAGTAAAAACACATAAAAAGCGCAGAACGCTGAATGCTGAACCACTGACAGCCGCCTACACACAGTGGAGTCAGGCCCTGATCCAATACGCTGCTCCCTGCTCCTATAGGAAGGCCCGGGGGCGCTGCAGGTCTCTGTCCCTTCATGCCAGGTCCCCTGTGGCTCTGGATGGGTGAGGAGGCTAATTCTGGGCAGGTGGCATTGGGATGGCTGTCCTCAGGGACTGAGCCAGTGCCAGGCCTTCACAAGATGAAGCTCTGGCGGCACTGGTCATTTGCAGAGGAGGGCACTTCGTTCAGACAGGAGGCTTGGAAGCCCAGCTCTTTTTCCCAGTAACTGTGGTTCCCAGGGCCATCCTATGCCACCCGGCAATCATCGACAGAGAGCAGATGTAAGGAATACAGGAACTGGCCTAAGAAAGGAGGTTTAGGAATCCCCAAACCTGTGTGGGAAAATGTCCAGGTTCTTACACACGCACGTAATTCTTATTCATGTGTTCACAGCACATGTGTTCACACAGACGTTCTGCAAGGGCAGCTGGGTGAGGTGTAAACCCCAAAGAAACAGAACATGCAAGAAGCGGCCAGAACATACACACCCACCTAACTAACATCCAACTGTTCCCTGGGGGAACAGTGAGGAAAGATGGAAAATAACACCTGTTCTCTGCCACATGGAGCTCTGGCTTCAGTATGAGTGACAGAGGTTGTTTATATGTTTGTCTGTTTGTTTGTTTGGAGTAGAATGAGAGGCTTTTTTCAAAGGGAAAGGCAAATATCTACCTTTTCTTTTGTTTTGATGATTGTACTTGCAATTTTTAGAGTAGAAAAGGATAGTTAGATAGAGCCTGGGTGCAGTGACTCACACCTGTAATCCCAGCACTTTGGGAGGTGGAGAGGGGCAGATCAGCTGAGGCCAGGAGTTCAAGACCAGCCCAAGCCAACAGGGCGAACGTCATCTCTACTAAAAATACAAAAATTAGCCGGGCATGGTGGTGAACACCTATAGTCCTAGCTACTTTGGAGGGCTGAGGCAGAAGAATCACTTGAACCCAGGAGGTGAAAGTTGCAGTGAGCCTAGATCATGCCACTGCACTCCAGCCTGGGCAAAAAGAAAAGAGTGAGACTCTGTCTCAAAAAAAAGAAAGAAAGAAAGAACAAAAATAGGATAGTGAGATGGAGACCCCAGAAATACAGTTTTTAAAAGTCTAGAAAAAAAGATAAGGCTGAAAAAAAGAAAAGATAAGTTTGACTCTCTGGATCTAAAAAAAATATAGTCTGTATGGGATGGTGACTTTAAATGGAAAATTTTGATCACATGATAAAAATAAAATTAAATGAGGAAGTGAAGATTGAGACGTGAAGAGCACAGGGAGTATACTGGAGAACTTGCAAAGGAGGCTAGATTGTAGTAGAACAAAGTGTGGAGGGCACACGACGTAGGAGGAATATTTCCAGCATTTTTCTTGCACTGCAAGTTTACAGGGAGAAAGTTGGAAAGCTGATGCTGATATTCATTTATTTAAATTAATTAATTTATTTTTGAGACGGAGTCTTGCTTTGTCGCCCAGGCTGGAGTGCAGTGATGCAATCTCAGCTCACTGCAACCTCTGTCTCCCAGGTTCAAGTGATTCTCGTGCCTCAGCCTCCCGAGTAGCTGGGATTACAGGCACCAGCCACCATGCCCCACTAATTTTTGTATTTTTAGTATAGTTTCACCATGTTGGCCAGGCTGGTCTAAAACTCCTGACCTCTGGTGATCTGTCCACTTCGGCCTCCCAAAGTGCTGAGATTACAGGCTAAGCCACTGTGCCTAGTCATGACACTGATATTTAAAACAAGGATAGTCTAAGGACAATAAAATAACTTTTAAAGATATATAGATGCTGGCTGGGTGTGATGGCTCACGCCTGTAATACCAGCACTGTGGGAGGCCGAGGCAGACAGATCACCAGAGGTCAGGAGTTTGAGGCCAGCCTGGCCAACACAGTGAAACCCCGTCTCTACTAAAAATACAAAAAATTAGCTGGGCTTGTTGGCACACTCCTGTAGTCCCAGCTGCTTGGGAGGTTGAGGCAGAAGAATCGCTTGAACCTGCCAGGCGGAGGCTGTGGTGAGCTGAGATTGCACCACTGCACTCCAGCCTGGGCGACAGAGCAAGACGCTGTCTCAAAAAAAAAAAAAAGAACCAAAAAACAATTCAGCTTCTGTTTGTTTCACTCTTCTCAATCAAGAGGGAAATGAAAGGAATATAAATGAACTGCAGCCTTTCCCCAAAATAAATCCCAGGTGGTTTATAAAGTTAAATTTTAAAACCAGGCAGATGATTATCTATCATGCTTCTCTAACCCTAAAAGCAATGAATGAGCCAAAAAGGAAAAAATGATAGATTTGACTACCATAAAAATCATTCCAAAAAATAAGTTATACTCCACAAGGCCCCATAAGCAAAAGTAAAAAGCTAATGTAAATTTCAGGAAGGCATTGTAACAACTATAACGGGAATTACTATAGTAAAGATAAAATAGTTTAATTAGTAGATTATTACAACTTAATGAGAAGACCACTATCACCTTCCAGGAAACAGCTAAAAAGTTCAGATCCTTGGGCTCTGTCATGTCTCTTCTAGGAATTTTCCCCATTGAAACAAGAGAAATAGAATAAAGAATTATTCATAGTAATGTTCACCACAATGTGTTCACTCAAGTGCTAACGGCATCTTTATTCTGTGCCAGGGATCTTTTTCGACATACAATGATGAATGTGATTTTGCTCCTACACTTCAGGAACTTCTATGTCCCATAGAGGAAATACCCAAGTTACCAGGCAGTTGCAGAGTGATCAGTGTGACCACAGGGGTGAGTATAAGATGCTATGGGATGGGGATGCGGGGACACCTTAACTCATACCTGGTGGACCCGTCAATACCCCAGGGAAGGAGTGATACCTGCAGAACACAGCAACATGAGTTAAGAAGGGATGAAATGGGAGAGAACACAGAATGTTCTGGAAATGTCACCCAGGCAATGAGCTGAAGGACACAGTGGTGGATGAGGAGGAAGCAGTGAGAAATACAGCTGGACACCGTCTTTATGAAGACAAAGAAGGGGGACCCAATCGTCTGAGTGAGGATGGCTGAATTGTTTGAAATAGGAAATAGCCGCTGAGCACTGTTTTCAAGTCAATTTCATCATGAGGCCAAAATGAGGGGAGTCTGGAGACAGGGTTGCAACGGCAAAATCTGCAAGCACTTGGAAAACTGCAAAGTGATATTAAAGTAGAACTCGTCTTCCTCAATCCATGTATTTCCCCCCAGTGATTGGTGAATGGACACAGAAGGCAGGCATATCAAATTTACAGATGGCAAAGAGGTTCGGATGGAAGCGTCAAAATGTAAAAGTTGGGGTCATATTGTTTATGGTTTTGTGTCCTTTTCACACACGTGCTAGAAACACAGCATCAGAATAAGGGAATTAAGAGGTGTCCTGCAACCTACGGTGGTTAAACCACTTCTGGAAATCTGTATTCAATTGTGGGTACCATATTTTACATAAGAAATGAAAGGAACGGGAGAAAGACCAAAGAAGGATAACTAGACCGGGTGAAGGTCCAGAAACCAGTACTTCCCAGGACTGAGGCAAAAACTGCATCCGTGGCCTACATATCAAAAGCTCCAGTGGTAGTGTGACCATACAATCTATTGGCCATACCAGATACTTGTGAGTCAAAAGGGAGGCTATTATTGATTATATAGAGAGAACAGGTATAAACTAGGACTGTCCTGGGCTTACTCAAATGGAGGTTCAGGGAGACTTGCTAATCTGATGTATAAAGTGAAGGCAGGTTAACTTTGCTTTGGTGGGCAAAAAATAGAACCAATGAGTGGAAATTCCAGAAGATACATTCGGATTCAACCGAAGGAAGAACTTTTGAACGAGCATCGCTGTTCAAAATGGAATGGGTTGCCCCGTTATCACTGCAAATCATCAGGAAGGGACCAGAGACATTAGCCAGGGAAGTTGTCAAAAGGATTACAGAACTCGGGGACAGACAGACTCTAAGATCCCTTCCCTCCCTCTCCAATAAGTTGTGACATATAAGACATGGATATACAGGCACAGCTAGAAACAAAGAGTTCCAAGAAAATATATTCATTCTGATAGCTGATGTATTTACTTGTGATGTTTCTTTGGTACAATATTACATGTGGTTTGCTGCAACAAATTTTTACAACGTTCACTCAGTGCTTCAGAAGGTTTACAAAAATTTCAGTACAGACTGATAGGCACAAACACATTTTTTTTTTACTTTTTGATTCTACCAATTTTTCTCGTATAAACGTGCAGTCGAACATCCTCTATTTAAAATGTAATTCTGTGCGGAAGAGTTACAAGCATCTGTTGCTGGTTTGGTAAAGAATTCATGTGCTCAGTAACCAAGAACCTTAATAACATTTTCTGGTAACATGAATTTGCCTACTTTGTTTCAGTGTCCAGTTTAATCTGTCGTTTTAAATGGAATTTAAAAAATTTTTGCTTATGTTGTGATCAATGGAAGGAAACACAATATTATTTACAACTATCGGTCTTATACAGGAAGTCTGCACAGTTGTAAACATTTTATTGATACCAAAACGATAATGTGTGATTAAAGTAGACTGATGTGACTGCCACAATAGGCACACAATAAGTATTTTATATGAATAATAAATATATATTTAAATAGCATATATCTTTATATATATAATTTCAAGGGCAATTATGTAATATAGGTACTCTACAACTTAATTTACATTCAGTGAAATATGTTTTAATTTGCCTATTCTGTAGAAACATGCCCCAAAAGCCAGTCTCAGGAACACATGCATTATTTGTCATTCACATACCTATGTGACAAGCAGAATCAACGTGGATCTGCCCTCAGTGATGGGTGAAGCCACATACACAAGAGTTGGGGAATGGGCTCTCCTTGTCATAAACGATCTTCTTTGTGTATTACTATAGTCGTAATCTCCTTTGCCTCCCAGGGAGGTATGGAGCAGAAAATAGTATTCTACACCATCTGCGAGTTTTCCAAATTCCACCTGGGGTCTTTGGTGGCTCTTGACATGCAGTGGGAACATCGCCACCTATGAAGTTGGTATGGCCTGCCAGGTCACCTGCTTTGCTAAATCTGTGTTGGATACAAAGCACTCCTATACTAAGTGCCTGAGTCCAAGGGCCACATGCTCAGATGCCAAGTCCTGCCACGTTTAGCAGGAAGCACCCCAGAGGACAGCTGACTCCAGCGACACCCTTAAATCAGATCAAACTTCTAGTGGCATCACAGCAAGACACATCTGAGAAACAGGGATGCTCCAGACCTGCAGAACCACCAGTCCTACATGGAGGTCCCAGCTCCAGGAGGTCAAAAAGAAGTCCCCAACCCTCCCCATCCCAACACAGAGCTGCAGGGAGAGCGTGGGGACCCATAGTGCTTCCACGGGGGGAAGTTTCCACAGCGACTTTGACACTCACACTGGGCAGTCCATCTGGGCTGGAGGCTGCCGCCTTTCTGTTTACATAACCAAGGACATTGCAAAGGGTTCTGCTGGAATGTCGCTGGCAGGGACTTCTTGCTCTTGCATGAGCTGTGCTGGCAGATCCCTCCTTCCATTCTTCTTGGGGGAGGTTTTGACACTGGCTGGCTGCCCCAGGAACTATCCCAGACACTTCATGGAGATCTACCCCGGACACCTGGTCCAGTGTCAGGAGCTCCCAGGGTGGGGCAAATCCTAGAGCTGCTCCCCTTGTAAGCCTGGGTATGGAAGGTCAGGCCTGGGAGGGGTGGAAAGGGCGAGGGAGAGGACTCCCAAACCCAAAAGGCTCGCCACCCCCGTCCTCGTCAAGTCTCTTGGTGGAAATGCTGTCACAGACAATAACGTAGCACCTTACAATGCAACGGCCCCGGCAAATGAGAGTCTAAATATATCCAGGGTGCATATCATTAGTGAGTAGTTACAGAAATAAAGATGTTATGTTGTATCTGTTAGTCAAATCAAAAATTCTAATTGGACACAGAACAATTTCTCACAGCTTTCAGCAGGAGGTAATTACTGTGTTGACTACTTGTAGCAAAAAAAAAAAAAAAAAAAAGGCTGAAATGGAGCCTAGTGTTTGGGCTGTTTCCATGAAAGAAGGAAGGAGAAAGATGTTTTTGCCTGGATCTGAGCTGATTAAAAGCTGGCTGGGCTCCTGATCTCTGCACCTTCCTGGTTTAACCAGTGACACTGGTGGCAAGCAGCTCACCATGTCACACCAAACCCTTTGATAACCAAAGTGCAGTGTATTTTTAGCATAACCTTCAGAAAAGACCTGGAAATAAGGCTGGGAATGGTGGCTTACGCCTGTAATCCCAGCACTTTGGGAGGCTGAGGCGGGCGGATCACCTGAGGTCAGGAGTTTGAGACCAGCCTAGCCCACATGGCAAAACCTTGTCTCTACTAAAAATACAAAAATTAGCCAAGGCATGCTGGTGAGCACCTGTAATCCCAGCTACTCAGGAGGCTGAGGCAGAAGCATCGCTTGAACCTGGGAGACAGAGGTTGCAGTGAGCCGAGATCACGCCACTGTACTCCAGCCTGGGTGACAGAGAGAGACTCCATCATAAAAGAAAGAGAGAGAGAGAGAGAGAGAGAGAGAGAGAGGAAGGAGAAGGAAGGAAGGAAGGAGGAAGGAAGGAAGGATGGAAGGGAGGGAGGGAGGGAGGGAGGGAAGGAAGGAAGGAAGGAAGGAAGGAAGGAAGGAAGGAAGGAAGGAAAAGAACGAAGAGACCTGGAAATGAGTCTGTGACTAGATAACAGTATTGGAAAGCTAGAATTTTAAATCAGGACAGACAGATGAGGCAGGAACAGTGATGGCATTTTACATCCTTCCTCGTGTCTAGCCCTGAGCATCACACAAATGATTGACTAAAAGTATAAAAGCACAGAGTCACAATTCCTGATTGTGGTGATGGTTTCCCAGGTATAGTCATATATCAAGATATATCCAACAGTATATTTTAAATATGTGTAGTTTATTGTATGTCAATGATATATTAATAAATCTATTTAAATATGAGAGTTAGCACTTTGTGAGGCCAAGGCTGGAGGACTGCTTGAAGCCAAGAGTTTGAGACCAGCCTAGGCAACACAGTGAGACCCCATCTCTAAAAAAATACAAAAAATAGCTGGGTGTGGTGGTTCATGTCTGTAATTCCAGTGCTTTGGCCTGGAGTTCAAAACCAGCCTAGGTAACACAGCAAGACCTCATCTCTCCAGAAAAAAAAAAAAAAAAAAAAAATTAAAACAAAATTAGCCAGGCATGGCGGCATGTGCCTGTAGTCCCTAAGTACCCAGTAGGCGGAGCTGGGAGTACCACTTGCGCCCAGGAGTTTGAGTCTGCAGTGAGCCATGATGGCACCACTGTACTCCATCCTGGGCAGCAGGGTGATACCCCATCTCTCCACAAGTAAATAAAATCAAATAAGAGAGAGACATTTTTTTCACGTTTTCAAAAAGAGACCATCAGGAGCACGACATTGAGGGTTCAATTTGTACAATGGCACATCTCAACAGAATTCTTCACACATTGAGGAATTCTTTCTTTTCTTTCCTTCCTCCTCCTCCTTTTTTCTCTTTCTTTTGCTGCTCCTCCTCTTTCTCCCTCCTCCCTTCTCCCTCCTCCTTCTCCTCCTCCTTCTCCTCATTATTCTTCTCACTATGTTACCCAGGCTGCTCTCAAACTCCTGGCCTCAAGTGATTCTCCCATCTCAGCCTCCCAAGTTGCTGGGATTACAGGTGTGAGCCACCACGCTTGGCCGTTTTTCTTTTTATTTGAAGTCTGGTGCTTACACATTTTCCCAGATGTCATCATACTCAATACTGAACCCTGGAGTTGGCAGTCTTTTGTGCTTTAAGTATCATTTGTACATGGGTGAGCTTCAACTCCGTGTCTCCACCGTGGTGTCCCCTGACCCAGGTTGGTGGAGAATTATGCACAAAACTGCCCTCTCCATACCTCACTTGGTCCCTTGTTAAACATCCCAAGCTCAGCGAGTCCCAGATGGAATTCCTGATCTCACTTTTCCCCAAACCACAGCTTCCCTCCCAAGCAACGATAGCTCTGCCTTGTCATCCCCATTTTCTGCTCTTTTGGCCCCAAATCCTGGACTCTTCGCTTTATCACATATCCCACATTCGAACCCCCAGAAAATCCTGTTGGTTCTGTCTTCAAAATATCCAGAACTTGAACGCTTTTCATCACCACCATCATCGTCATCACTTGTCTTGATTCTTGCAAATGTGCTTCTAACTCTGCCCACCTTGCAATCTCACCCAAACAGCACCCAAACCATTTCTGCATGGCCTCCGTGGGACCGGGGGCTCCCCAGCTCCACATTGCCCCCCAGGGTAGAGCCTTAAAGGCCCGTGTGACTCCCACCAGTCCTCACCCTGCACCACATGGCTCTGCGACCTCTCCTGGGAGCACCCTCTCCTGTTCCCTGCCACACCACTGCCTCAGTGCCTTTGAAGAACTCTGCCCTCTGCTTGGAACACTCATCACCTCCAGACACCCACCTGGCTCCCCTCCTCACATCCTTTCAGTCTTTGCTCAATGATCACCTTTCCTAAGGTCTACAAGACCCCTGCGTTGAAAAGAGCAACTTATCACACTTCCCTTCCTCTGCTTTGTTTTTCTTTGTAGCAACTGCCAGCTTCTAGCATCCTCTGTGACTTAGTTACTGATCCTGTGGACTGTCTGCCCCTTCCTCTTGGAATGCAAGCTCCCCAGGGGCAAGATTTGATTGGTTTTTCTCACTGCCACATTCCTGGAATGTACAAGGCATACCAACAGGTATGTGTTGAATGACTGAATGAATGAATGGATGGACTTGTGGCACTCAGATACTTTCTGCCATTTGCCAGCTGGGGTCTGCAGGGTATCATTTTTATATGAACAAAAAGAGGGCTGGGTGTATGATGGCTCACACCTGCAATCCCAGAGCTTTGACAGGCTGAAGTGGGAGGATCGCTTGAGGTCAGAGTTCAAGACCAGCTAAGGCAATCTAGTGAGACCCCCATCTCTTAAAAAAAAGAAAAAAAGAAAAATTAGCTGGGCATGGTAGTGCATGCTTGTAGTTCCAGGTACTGGGGAGGCTGAGGTGGGAGGATCACTTGAGCTCAGGAGTTCGAGGCTGCAGTGAGCTTTGATTGTACCACTGTATTTCAGTCTGAGTGACAGAGCGAGAATGGGCCAGAGAGAGAGTGAGAAAGAGAGTTCTATCCTTATTCTCTTCCCCTTTGACATAGAAACAGGCAGAGAGACAAGCAGAGGTGCCTAGCAGACAGAAGAGCTGACCGCAGGTAGGGGCCCTGGGCTGCAGCAGGAAACAGTCCCTCGAGATCTGTGCAGACAAGTCGAGAAAGGAGAAATCACAACGTGACAATGAGTTCCTCAGTTACATTTCTGAGCACCACCAAATGCCAGGGATAACGCTGGGTGCTGTGCAGTCAATGATAAAGAAGACATGGTCCTACCCCTAAAAAGCGACAGTGGGAGGCATGTGAACAGGTCACTACTGTCCATAGGATCAAACTGCAACTGCCTTCCAGCATGGATGCTTCCAGAGAACAGAGGAGGGGAACTCGCCTCTGTTTGGAGGAACAGGAGTAGGGAACGCTGGAGGCTCCAAGTAAAGAATGAATAGGTGTGTTCCAGGAAAGGGATGGGAGGGGAATGGCAATGTGAAGGGAGCAATTGCAAAGGCTGAAGTCCAGATGAGGTCAAATATGCCTGGGGAGAGGCAAGGGTGTGTGTGTGTGTGTGTGTGTGTGTGTGTGTGTGATGGTTAACATAAGAAAAGATGTTTAAGAAACAAGAAGCCTCTAGATTGTGAAGGGCTTTTTCTTCCATGCTAAGGACTGTGGTCTACAAAGAATGCAGGGTGCAGAGGTGGGGGCTGTGGATGTGGTCAGGGGTATAGGAAGCTGGACAAAGGATAGGCTGTGATGATTTTATAATGACTCAGGAAAAAGAGCCCCTAAACTATGACAATGGCAGTCAGCACCTCACCCTAAAAGAATGTGGGAAGACAATGTATGGACCGAGGCATTGGAGAAATTTGATTGGAAAGATCAGCTGCAGAAGAGCTGACTCCTAGCAAAGTAGAAAGAGGAAGCTCGAGGCAGGCGTGGTGAGTCACATCACGGGACAATGAGGTCTGAGCCTTGGAGGAAGAGGAAGAGGAGTAATGAGAAAACCACAGGTGGGACCAGTAATCACAAAGGGAAACAGCAAAGCATTTGTAAGCTCTGGAATCCTACCCAGTGAGGCTGTTTTGGGGAATAGTATTTAGGGAACACTGGTAAGTAGCCAAACCCAGAATCAGCCATTTCAAAGCCAGATGGACCGACAGGGTCCTTCAGGAAAGGTCTGCTGGGAAGGCACAGGGCAGATACCATGTGCCCTCTTCATCCTCACTGCCCAGCCAGCAGGCCAAGCCACAGTGCTTGAGTTCCTCCACCCCATCTTTCCTACAAATGAACACTCGCATATTGACTTTTATCTACATCCAATACAAAACCAAAAGCCACAGTATAAAACTTACAGTTTATAGACTCTTTTTTTTTTTTTTTTTTTTGGAGACATACTCTCACTGTCACCCAGGCTGGAGTGCAGTGGCTCTATCACTCCATGACGGCTCACGGCAACCTCTGCCTTCTGGGCTTAAGTGATCCTCCCACCTCAGTCTCCTGAGTAGCTGGGACTATGGGTGCACGCCACCACACCTGGCTAATTTTTTAATTTTTTGTAGAGAAAATAAAACATGGAGTTTTGCCGTGTTGGCCAGGCTGGTCTCGAACTCCTGACCTCAAGTGATCCTCTCGCCTCGGTCTCCTAAAGTGCTGGGATTACAGGCATAAGCCACTGCACCCAGCCAGTTTATGGACTATTTTAAGTTGAGTTTTGTCAGTTCTCTAGGAGCGTGGTCAGTTTCACTGGCAAGAAGCAAAGGAGGATCTAGCTGCTTAAGAAACTAAGCACTGTCCAGGCATGGTGGCTCACGGCTGTAATCCTAGCACTTTGGGAGGCTGAGGCAGGCAGATAACCTGAGGTCAGGAGTTCAAGACCAGCCTGGCCAACACGGTGAAACCCCGTCTCTACTAAAAATACAAAAAAATTAGCTGGGTGTAGTGGTGCGCAGCCATAATCCCAGCTACTCAGGAGGCTAAGGCAGGAGAATTGCTTGAACCTGGGAGGAGAAAGTTGCGGTGAGTTGAGATTGCACCCCTGCACTCCAGCCTGGGTGATGGAGCAAGACTTTCTCTCAAAAAAACAAAAACCAAAAAAACAAAAAAACAAAACAAAACAAAAAACAAGAAACAAATCACTGTGTTTTTGGATAGTATTCTCGTATTCTCTGAGTACTTGGATATCTTTCCCACTTGGAAGTTGCAGATCTCTGTATGGTACAAAATCTCTATCGACTAATTTACAACTTCAGGAACAGGAAGGCAAACGAACTAAATTGTTGTGGATGACAAAAGCCATATTTTCCACAATAAAGTAAGGAAGGAACCACAAACAAATACCAGCTTATAATTTCTCCATCAAATGACAGACACACTCCACCCTGTCTAGGCAAAAGACGGCCATAAGCTGTCCCTTAGGGCTCACCGAAAATATATCCTAGTCTTGGATGCAGATATAATGTTCTATAAATACTCTCCCTGTTTGCACATTTGCTTAATGTTTTTCTTCTGCTGTCTGTGTGTGCCTGTTTAATCAGTCTTCAGAAGACAAATGATCTCTCATTCTGACTTTATTTAACATTTAGAAGGTTATTAAATGCTTAAAATTCTTTTGATGAACATTATGCAAATTGACACCTTGACTTCTCCAACTACAAGGAAACTATCCCAGTATTTTCACAGTGGTTGAGTGGTTGATGCGATGGAAAAGAAAAAGAAAAACAAAACAAAACAAAATAAAAAAAAACACCAAAAGGCATCCCGTATACTCAGGATCTAGGCTTATTTCTGCCATTAACTTGTTGCATTAATGACTTGGGTGGAATATAACAAATAAATAGGAGTAGAAAATCTTCCCAGTTAACGGCAATAAATGGGCAGTAGACAAAGAACATTATGGAGTGATTATAGTGTTGCCTTTTTTGTTCCGAAAAGGATGCAATTGCCATTCACTGACATAATCTTGGTAATTCTTACATCTTTTCTAGAATTTGTTCCAGATAAAAGCTTTCTATGATCATTTTTGAAAATTAAAGAATTTTAGAAATTCTTAGAAATTGGTGATATAATCCATTGGGTCAAAGACAAAGCCATCTGTCTTTTCTTCCTTCCCCTCCCCCAACCGACCTTCTCTACCTTAATGTTCCAGGACTCCCTGGAGACCCAGATGTAGTAGAGCCCCTGGGCTCTCTCATCTGCTCCCAGTGATAGACCCTAATCCCTGTTCACAGCTAGAAGACTCTATTACATCCTGCCACCTGCCATTCTTCACAAATCTTCCCTGTTTCCAACAAGGTAAGAATGGCTAGGGTCATGACTTTATCTGCAGAAACCTTTCTGAAAGGCTAGGTAACACTTATGAAATATCAGAGCTAACATTCGTCCACTTATACTACTTTATGTCTATAAAATTCATCTCAGTATTATAAGTGAGGATGCACCATTTATTTCAGCAGCACCTCCACTTCCATAGCCAGCTGGCTTCTTGCACCTTGATGGGATCACATCCCCGCAAAGTTAGCATCGTTGAGCCTTCCAGTAATATAATTAAGCAAAGTTGGAGAGGGGGAAATACAAAGACAAAATCTCTTATTCTAGAAAAGTCTCCTTGCCAAATGCAGTAGCTCGTGCCTATAATCCCAGGGCTTGGGGAGGCCAAGGCAGGAGGATCGTTTGAGGCCAGGAGTTCGAGACCAACCTGGGAAACATAGCAAGATCCCATCTCTCCAGATAAAAGAGTCTCCCATACTTTTTGAGAGTTAGGTGCTTCACAGATATTAACTAGTTTGCTACTCTGAATGTCAGTTATAAATAAAGCAACCAAGGTTCAGAGAGACTCAGTAATTCACCCAAGGCCACATAAGCCGTGGCAGAGCTGATTAGACAACCACACCCAGGGCAAGATGGCGCCACCCTCCCCTCTCTGTTTGCCATCCCAGGTTGCACCACACAGATCCACGTCAGGAGGCAGGGACTCCAGCCTTGGTGCAGCAGCTGAGACCAGGGTGAGGTCCCTCAATGCCTGTAAGCTCTTCCTTATTTGCAAAAATGATCTAGATACTCCCTTTGATTCCTAAAGCACCATTTCTCTAAAATGTTTGATTGGCTGGATAATTCCCAGATCACATATGCACATGGTTTGTAGATTGCACCAGGCATTGACTGTGATGGGCAGCCCTGCAGCCATGGCTGCAGCCCTTGCTAACAGTAGCCCTTGCTACAACTGCCTTCTATACATGGTTCTCCCCTCCTGCCAAGACCTGCAGGCTACATCTGTGCTACTGGTCACTCTGCAGTTCTTCTGTTACAAAACACTCAAGCAGCCCAATAAAAGGGAATTGAGAAGGCCGAACACTGCTCCCCATTGTGCTCCATCAGTGTCTGCTTCATGTCCTCATCACCCTCCCCTCTCTCCTTCTCTCTCTCTTTGGGCAACAGAGAAATAAATATCAGATACTTATTGGGGCTGGCCAGTGGGAGTAGGGAGATGGGCAAGGCAGAGCTAGACTCTCCAGCTATTGGTAGGTATGTCGCCTAGCTCTGGAGGACCCACACTGTCTGGCTTCCTAGTTTGGGTTTGTCACATCTATATACTTCATCTATATACTTCTTCCCAGGCATGTGGCGAGAGCGTAATTGTGCAGTTTCTGGTTATGAATGGCACAGCCCGGCAACTCGCCGATTATTATTTCCATTCCCTGTCACGCATTATCAACCTAATTCCCCATTACATGCCTTTTTTTTTTCTCATGCATTACCCATACAGCAAGGACAAAGAAAGGCAAAAGCTCTGCAAAGAAGACTGCATCACCAGAGAACAGGCTAATCCCACAGGAAATTGTGAAGTGATAGCTTCAAGTGTGCAGGGAGAGGTTTTGGCTAATTTGAAGTGAAAAATATCATTAAAAGGTTTGGGATTCTGCATTAGGACCAGGACTCCAGACTTTAAGTTTGGTAATGTATTGCTAACTGAGAAAGAGGAGCCACACCACAGTATAGACTAAGAAAAGTTTTGACACAGGTGGGCTTAACAAGCGACACTGCTTTAGACCACTGGGGTTTTCCAGATTTCTTTCTTTTTATCCTTTCCTTTTATTTTTTAGAGACAGGGTCTCCCTCTTGTTGCCTAGGCTGGAGTGCAATGGTGCAATCATAGCTCACTGCAACCTTCAATTCCTGGACTCAAGCAATCCTCCCGTTTTAGCCTCCTGGAGTAGCTGGGACCACAGGCACGTGTCACCATGCTTGGCTGGTTTTTCAGGTTTCTGAAGTCTAAACAGATCCAGGATTCACTTAGCGATTTGCTTATACAACCAGGGTCCGGGGAGTGCTCAACACGAGCAGCGGGTTAATGTAGTGAGTGTATGCAAACAAAACGTATGCAGTAGCCAAGGATCAGCAAATAATTGCTGAGAAGGCAGGAGCAAAAAGGAACATGTGAATGTAAGTCAGAATCTGGGGCAAAGAGTATGGATGTACCAATGCTCTTGACCACAGACAGTAAGTTTTTTCTTGTATTGCATCATTGAATGGCCGGAGCTCCACCTTTAAAACAAAAAGCCAGAAAACACCACACAGCATAGAGATCGCCCTTCCTAACAAGCTAGAGCCTACAGGCAACTTCTCTGATTTAGAATTAATTATGCTTGTACATCTGTAGGGAGGTTACTCATTTGGTTCAAACTGAGACTACCACTCATTTCTTCTTGGTTATTTGGAGTTAATAAGGCCACTGAACAGAACCCGATCCCCCATAGTCCTCCATTACTTTCCAACAATTGTGGCTTTTATTCTTAGCAGTGATTTCCATCTTCAAGTGGAATATGAAGAATGTTTATCTTTGGGAAGAAAATGCCCAATTTCCACTGATATAGTTGAGAACCGAGGCCGGGTGCAGTGGCTGATGCCTGTAATCCCAGCACTTTGAGAGACTGAGGCAGGCGGATCACATGGTCAGGAGATCGAGACCATCCTGGCCAACATGGTGAAACCCCGTCTCTACTAAAAATACAAAAATTAGGCCGGGCGCGGTGGCTCAAGCCTGTAATCCCAGCACTTTGGGAGGCCGAGAAGGGCGGATCACGAGGTCAGGAGATCGAGACCATCCTGGCTAACACGGTGAAACCCCGTCTCTACTAAAAAAATACAAAAAACTAGCCGGGCGAGGTGGCGGCGCCTGTAGTCCCAGCTACTCGGGAGGCTGAGGCAGGAGAATGGCGTGAACCCGGGAGGCGGAGCTTGCAGTGAGCTGAGATCCGGCCACTGCACTCCAGCCTGGGCGACAAAGCGAGACTCCATCTCAAAAAAAAAAACAAAAAAACAAAAATTAGCTGGGCATAGTGGCACGTGCCTGTCATCCCAGCTACTCAGGAGGCAGGAGAATGACTTGAACCAGGGAGGCGGAGGTTGCAGTGAGCCAAGATCGCACCACTGCACTCCAGCCTGGGTGACAGAGCAAGACTCCATCTCAAAACAAAACAAAAACAAAAAACAAACAAACAAAAAAACTGAACACACCCTCACACTCATTAGCTCCCCAAATAAGCATTAGTGCAGTGTACTAAACAGTAGCACCAGCTCTGATCATCTTCTGTAAAAGTAAGGAGGAACAGTGATAGGGATTTTTAGAATAATGCCACTGGCGGTAGAGCTGGTTACTTCCAATGTAAGGGTGTGTCTGAATCATTCCTTATAAGAGAAGGACGTGCTGACTTCATGGGACAACAGAAAGAGTGGCGGCTGATGGATTTAGGGAACTAAAATGAAACTGCTGTGGAGGGAATTTTTGATAAGCTGGATTTATGCTGATTCAGAAAACTTCTTGCAGAAGACAGCAGTGAACCCGTCTGGCCTTTGTGTGCAATCATGACTCCGAAGCCCAAAGTTCCAAGAGCTATTGTACCACCTCTGGAGATGAAATGTTCTGGGAAAAACAAAAACTAAACAATGGAAAATACTACTGATGTACTCCAGTCTGATTATGGCTGGAATGAACACCTCAAGATAAAATCCAGCACACCTTTCCCCACAAGATGAGATTTTTAGCAGCCACTTTTCCAACATTCTCTGACTCTGATTTTGCTATTGGAGGAAAAACCCAAATATCTACATACCCTCCACAACTGATGTGATGATCCCTTTACTTCCTTTTCTTACGTCAATGCCTAACTTTTCAGAGACGTCCAACATCTTTTTTGTTGTTGTTCCTTTCATGGCATTTCCAGAGAGAAGTGGACAGTGCAGAATCAGAAATGGGCAAGGTGGGTGAATGGATAAAAATGCAGTGTCCTGTGGAGGTCATGAGGGCACATGGGCCTGAGTTACCTGCTGATCCTGTTAAGGTAAGAAAGCTCCCATTTTAGCTCAAGAGGAATATAGTTTAGCTCAAGAGGAATTAGGGTTTAGACTGAAGAATCATTAGAAGATCATTACTCTATTGCTCTCTTATGAGGTCCCAGAAATTGCTTCTAAGATGCTGGGATTTTTCACAACAAATAAACCAAACAAGAGAAATTCTGCCACAAATGTTATCACATCAGGTGCTATCCAAAAAATAAGACATATGAATTGAAGTCACTGCTGACCTCAGACTCAGACATTCTAATACTCTATGGAGAGTAGTTTAAAAGAACTTCATAAGCTGGTTAGCTGTTAGCATGTCTATTTCTCATTTTGACATCTTGAACTAGGAATTCTCCAAAAATTACACTGTTCTTTTTTTCTAAATATGCAAAAATATCTAAGAACAAAGCTTTAGATTGTAAATTGTCCCATTATACTTTCATTCAGTGTGATGCATCAGGCTAAACGCAAGTCTTATGAGGGGTAAGTATATGGCTTGCTGGACACGTGAATTGAACTACAAGCGTGCTGCACGCATGTGCGGATGCAAACACACACACACCAGCATAAACAATATGAACACAGGTGGTATATTCGTGCAGTACAGGCAGTAACGATCTTTGATGCTGGACTCACCCAACACTTACTTAAAGACAAAGGTGGCCGGGCGCGGTGTCTCAAGCCTGTAATCCCAGCACTTTGGGAGGCCGAGATGGGTGGATCACCAGGTCAGGAGATCGAGACCATCCTGGCTAACACGGTGAAACCCCATCTCTACTAAAAATACAAAAAACTAGCCGGGCGAGGTGGCGGGTGCCTGTAGTCCCAGCTACTCGGGAGGCTGAGGCAGGAGAATGGCGTGAACCTGGGAGGCGGAGCTTGCAGTGAGCTGAGATCCGGCCACCGCACCCCAGCCTGGACGACAGAGCGAGACTCCGTCTCAAAAAAAAAAAAAGACAAAGGTAGCCTGGCAAGTCCCCTCAATATGAGATATCCTGAACCTTCCATATCCCTTTCTTTCACATCACAAACCAATCCTACTTTTTCCATCCACTCCTTAAGGTTGACTCAGGAGCTCTTCCCTTGGCAACTCTTGCATATCTGCTGTTCCACAGAGCTCTTTCCCCAAGTTCCAGAACCAAGCAAGGAATCATTGGGCGTCTTTCCCTTTGACCTCAGGCTATAACTTTGCTGTGACAATAACATCGAGCGCTGTGCACATGTGCGATGCTGTTCTCATGGATTATGAAAGCAGCAACTCACTGGACCTCAAGGGGGTCTCAGTTTCCCCAAATGACAAGATCACGCTAATGACACCAGCCACCTGCCAGGCTATCAGGGGACTTGATAACAATGTCTACAAATTACAAGGAGACTCTGTGCCATAAATATCAAGTCTTATTAATAAAATTAGTTCAAGACAAATGCCAAAAACAATACAGCAACAGCAGCGGCAGATCACACTTGGTCAGAACAAAAGAGGGTGGAGAGATTTTCTATTCCTTATTCCTATTAAAACAATTCCCCTTTAATGAAAGAGTAAAATTTAATTTTTTCTCCCTAAAACATTACTTCTACCCACACAACTTTATACACCAGTCATTACTTCTTTCCAACTTATCTGGAGGCAACATTGTATTCACTGGCCTGGGCAATATAACGTTGATCGCAAAGCATGTCCAAATACTCCCTCCAATTTAATTAACTGCAGCTATTTAACTTCTGGGGACCAAGTGGATTCAAACCTATTTGCCACAGGGCCCTCATTCCTGCTGTACCCTAAATAAACCCAAACTTCATTTGCAACAGAATGGATCTAACAGAAGACAATGTACAAATTGGCTCATCTCCAAACCTTCTAGGTTGCAAGAGACAACACGTTGAGAACCAAACCAGATTTCTGTTGATTCCAGGCTTTGGTCTTCTGGCCCTGTCCAAGTCACACTTCAACAGAAATAGGGCTTAATGCTGTGAATGGGCTTGATGCAATTTAAAGACCAAAAACAAAACAATGAAATGTGTCTTCCTCTCCCCGACTGCTGGCCCCCATGCAAAAGCACTTTGATGCACATTTGAAGGACGGCATACACAGCTAAGTTTCATGAAGTCTAAGGGACAGGTTACTGTATCCAGTTCCTAAGGGACTTTCCCTAGGGCCAGCAGTGGCTTCCCGGGATGAAGTCAGCAGTTTGTCCCGGGCTCTCTGAGCGGTGCTTTCCCACAGATCAGTCATGCTGGTGAAGAGGACGACTTACGGATGTGGAGGTGGAAGGGGGGTACCAGCAGTTGAACCCTCAATCAGGTCAAGGCAGATGTATTCCCAACAGAACAGGCTGTCACCACTGACCGGCTCAGACTTAGAAATAGGCCTATCTAGGCTTTCAGAGCAAGCCCTTTCATCGCTATCTGTGAGGATTCAAATGGAAAGAAGCCAGAAACAGCAGTAGCAGCGTCTCCATTGGGATGCTCCATTCATAGGGGAGCCAGAGCCGCATCCATTCATGGTGGGGTCAGGGAGTCCTTTGCGGGCATTGGTTCTCGTCTCTCAGCAAGCTGCACTTCCCGGGGGGCTGGCATGGCTGCATCGTTCAGAATGAGGATGTCTATTAAGAAGCCGCCGCCAGAGCTATTATTAGCACAGCCATCCCTTGGAAATTTCGCAGAATACGCCTGAATCTACGAGCAGTTACTCTGTTAATAGGATACTGGAGGAAAAGGCACCAAGTCGCTCCTTACACACAGGCAGCCCACACAGCTTTCTCGGTGCAGCACCGGGAATCTTTTCTGAATTCAACGTGCACCAACATTCGAGCAGCTGCTTCCAATGTAGAAGCACTGCGTTTAGCCAATTTTAAACGAGCACGGACGAGAGGGGGTTCCCTTCTGTTCTCCTCCCCTTCCCAGCGTCCGTTTTCTCTGCCTCAAACTTGCTGCAGCCATTTGGAACGTAAGAAGCAGCCCCTCTTAGCAGCCCCAGGCAGCGGCGATCGGCTGCCGGCCCCCGCCACCCTTGTCTGAAACGCCCTGTCCTGCGCCCAAAGGAAAGGGCTCCCCTGTCACTCTCAAAAAATGGTTTTAAAAAAAGCCCACCCAGCTCTGCCCAAAGCCATGTCCTTTCCGATCTCCCCGGGTAGATTCCGACCGCCTGGGACTGAGGTGCCTAAGGAAAGCGTGTGTGTGCCGGGGGAGGGCTGCAGAAGAACGCACAGTATGGGCCCCACGTGGGGTTTGTATTTAAAAACTGTAACATACGCGAAATAAACGAGTCCAGGCCCCCAGTGAAGAAGCGGCGGCGCGTCCCTTTCCCCGGCCCAACGTGAAAACACGGAAGGCGAAGGGCTGCCGTCAGTCGCCTCCCTGCCGCCGCGACCGGGAAACAAAGACACGTTACCTTTTATTTTTTGCGCTTCCGAGGGAGCCGAGGAACTTCAGGCTGGAAGCGGCTGGTTCCCCGGAACGGGCGTCCCATTCGCCCGGGCGCAGGCCCTTGGCCTACGAGGCGGCCTTGGCGCCCGCAGCTGGCGCGTCCCCGCCCGGTCCCCGCCGCGGGGCCTCGGCCTCAGCCCATCGCCCGCTCGCGCCTCTCGCGCCGAGCCTGGCCGGGCGCCAGGGAGCCCCGCCGCCGGCCCGCCCCCTGCCCGCGCCCGGCCCGCCGCATCGTGCGCCCCGCGCGCCCCCGGCCAGCCCCTGCGCGCCGCTCGGTCGGGTGCAACCGCGCGCCACCGCCGCCGCCACCGCCGCCCGATCCCGGACAACAATGCGCGCCCCCGCCCCCCTAGAAAGCCGGGGACGCCCTCAGTCGCCCCCAGAGCTGGCTCCGCTCCCAGTCCCTCTCCGCGGCACCCGCAGGCGAGACAAAGTTCGTTCCCGGATGAGGCTGCGCGCTTCCAACAGTGCGGGATGCCCAGCACGGAGGTTTCCCGCTTGGGGACCCCTGGTCACCCCACAAAACCCACCCAAAGCCAACGCGCGAGGCCCTCTCCTACCCTGAGAGCCGGAGACAGCAGCTCCCTTGACTGAAGGCGCAGCTCTTACCCCTCGATCTAGTCCAACTGTATTGAATTTTAATCTCCCCTCAACTCTTCAGTGGAAGTTGCTGCAGGATAACCCAGGCATGGGGCTATTGTGAAGGCTTCGCGACAATGACTGGGAGAGGGAGACTTCCACTGCGAGAGACCCGGGGGAGGAAAACGGCCTGACACGTTCTCTTTCCAAAAAAAGGGAAACAAACTCTGGAAGATTCCCCACCCAGAACAATAAGTCAATTCACAGGATATGTCTAAATGTTCATTGCTTGAGGAGCTCTATTTGCTCCTAGACACATTCTTTTTTTTTTTTTCATGAATTGTCAAAACATGGTGATGACATAAAAGGGGATGCTGGCAAGAGCCTCCACTTAGCAAAAGCCGACTTGTTTCTGGGATAAAATCTTTCTCTAGAACCCGTGCGTCTCTTGAATTTCCAAGCTGCACCCATCCTCTCTTCAGGGGAGAGACTGCTTTTCCTCCCATCATGGTTGATCTAGTACTTGGTAGATCTAGAAACATCATTTCCAGGAGACCGGTAGGCTCTGAGGACTTACAAACTTTGTAATAAAAAGAAATTGCTCACACCCTATCTTCCAGCTGACAGAAAATTTTACCTTTTGACTGTCATAGGTCCTGTGTTGTTTTCTAAACAACACTGGTAAAAATTTTTATCAGTTCAAAAGGCCTCACAATCAATAGAAAGGGAATTGGGCATACAGTTAGCATTGGAGAAAAAGTTGAACGCTGGTGTTAAGGAGTACCTGTGTTGTGTTTGTTTGTTTGTTTGTTATACAGACAGAGTTTCACTCTGTCACCCAGGCTGGAGTGTGGTGGTGTGATCACGGCTCATTGCAACCTCCCCCTCCTGGGCTCAAGTGATCCTCCTGCCTCAGCCTCCTAAGTAACTGGGACCACAGGCACACCCCACCACGCCCTGCTAATTTTTGTATTTTTTGTAGAGACAGGATTTTGTCATGTTGCCCAGGCTGGTCTTAACTACCTGTCTTCTTTCAAGCTGACTGGAGACTTGATGATCTGAAGCCAGGTTTGAATGGGATTCTCAGGTATCTCTCTCTAAAGTCTGTGAGGCTTATTCCAATGCAAAACCCCATTTTTTGGTAATGCAATTGGAGCCCATCCCTTTGTGTTCTGAGGTCCTCAGAGCGAATATTATTTCTTTGCATGCAGACTAGTTCTAGTCCTGATTTGTTTTGACTGCAATACCTACTAATGGACAATGAGGAAATGTTCAGACCTACAACATTTTTTTGTTTGTTTTTTTGAGACAGAGTCCATCTCTGTCACTCAGGCTGTAGTGCAGTGGCACAATCTCGTCTCACTGCAACCTCCCCTCTTGGGTTCAAGCGATTCTTCTGCCTCAGCCTCCTGTGTAACTGGGATTACAGGCACCCGCCACCATGCCCAGCTAATTTTTTAGTATTTTTTAGTACAGGCAGGGTTTTGCCATGTTGGCCAGGCTGGTCTTGAACTCCTCACCTCAGGTGATCCACCCGCCTGGCCAAAGTGTTGGGATTACAGGCATGAGCCACCAACTCAGACATACATTTCTCTTCCAATATTTTGTTTCCAACCTTACAGGAGTTGTTGAATTGTATCCACATCTACACCTACTGCTTTCTGCCTTGGCCACTGACATCTTCTGTATGTCCTAAACTGAACTTGCCTCACTGGCCAATCCTGCCTCTAGGCTCCCTCTCTTAGTAAACAGCAGGCTCCCTCCTCCTCCCCAAAGCCAGAAACAGGGATAGAGATTTCCCTCCCTCCTTTCTCTCATTCCTCACGTTCACCTGATCACGGAGCCTGTCCTCATAACTACCTCTTGAAAGGTCATGAGAGCAGCCCCTTATCCCAACAGGGCCTGGAGCTGAGTGAGCAACTGCTGTCCCCAGGCACGCTCAGGCCACATCATCTTTCACCAGGATGTCTCTAGTAGCCTTGTGAATGGGTGCTGATCTTATCTCTCTCAGATGCCTTCTCCACTCCAGCTGGAGCAATTCTCCTAAATCCCAGGTCTGATCCCGTAACTTCTGTTTCAAATCCGTTCAGGGCTTCCCTGGCTTTAGGGACAAAATGCCCATATTCTGTCTGATGGCTATAAGGTCCTGAGTACCAGGCCCCCCTGGCCATCCAGTCTTATCTTTTGCCACCCGGCCCCACCCGAAACCATGTCAGCCCCTACCCTCCAGCTACAGAACCCCCTTCCAGGGCTCTGTATGTTCCAGGTCACGCATCCACCCGTCACCCAGCAGCCCGGGCTGGAGAAAGAGCTCAGATCACATCACTGCTCTGCTTAACAACTGCGGGTGGCTTCGCACTGCTCCTGCCACATCCTCTTTGTCTTCATCACATATTATTCACATTTCCTGCTTCCCCTGTCTGGAAGGCCAGGCCCTGCTCCCTACCCCACTCGTTGGGTAGCTGGCTCCTGGTCATCTTTCAGGTTCTAGCAAAAACGCTGCCTCTTAGATAACCTTCGGTGATCAGCACCTGGGGAGTGGATTTCCCCCAGGTGCTTAAGGTATCACCATCCTCTTTATTTTTTTCTTAACACTTAGCCACCATCAGGATTCACTGCCCTGTGTGATGGGCACAGACTGAGGTCATTCTGCCTCGGCTTGAATCTTGCCTGGGCCACCTACTAGCTGTGCAAGCTTAGGCGAGTTTCTTGACCTCTCTGTGCCTCAGTTGAGAACATTCATCTATGAAATGGGGACAATAATATTGCCTACCTTGTAGGGCTGTTATGAGGATTAAATGAGTTCATATATGTAAAGCACTTAGAACAGGGTTTGGCTGAGTAAGAATAATCCTTGTGGGGCTTTTTTTCTTTTCACTTTTATTTAAGTTCAGGGGTACACGTGCAGGTTTGTTGCATAGGTAAACTAGTGTCATGGAGGTTTGTTGTACAAATTATTTTGTCATTGAGGTATTACCCATTAGTTATTTTTCCAGATCCTCTCCCTCCTCTTACCCTCCACCCTGTGATAAGCCCGATTGTGTGGTGTTCCCCTCTATGTGTCCATGTGTTCTCATCGTTTAGCTCCCTTTTATAAATGAGAATATGCATAATTTGGTTGCCTTCTGTGTTAGTCTGCTAAGGATAATGGCCTCCAGCTCCATCCATGTCCCTGCACAGGACATGATCTCATTCTTTTTTATGGCTGCATAGTATTCTATGGCGTTTATGTGCCATGTTTTCACTGTATCCCCACAACCAGAACTAGTACCTGGCACAAGATCTCTTTACCCCTCCCAAAACCTTTTGTATTTGGGGGCCTGGACTGGAAATAAATAAGAATTGAGGGAAGAAAAGCTGTATTCGAAGAATTTGAAGTACTAACAGAAATATGTCATGGTGACTAAAACACCAAAAGCAATTGCAACAGAAGTCAAAATTGAGAAATGGGATCTAATTAAACTAAAGAACTTCTGCACAGCAAAAGAAACTATCATCAGACTGAACAGGCAACCTACAGAATGGGAGAACATTTTTGCAATCTACCCATCTGACAAAGGTCCAATATCCAAAATCTACAAGGAACTTAAACAAATTTACAAGAAAAAAACAAGTCCATTGGAAAGTGGGCAAAGGATATGAACAGACACTTCTCAAAAGAAGACATTTATGCAGCCAAGAAACATATGAAAAAAAAGCTCATCATCACTGGTCATTAGAGAAATGCGAATCAAAACCACAATGAGATATCATCTCACACCAGTTAGAATGGCGATCATTAAAAAGTCAGGAAACAACAGGTGCTGGCGAGGCTGTGGAGAAATAGGAACGCTTTTACACTGTTGGTGGGACTGTAAACTAGTTCAACCATTATGGAAGACAGTGTGGCGATTCGTCAAGGATCTAGAACCAGAAATCTCATTTGACCCAGCAATCCCATTACTGGGTATATACCCAAAGGATTATAATCATTTTACTATAAAGATGCATACACATATATGTTTATTGCAGCACTATTTACAATAGCAAAAACTTGGGACCAACCCAAATGCCCATTGATGATAGACTGGATAAAGAAAATGTGGCACATATACACCATGGAATACTATGCAGCCATAAAAAAGAATGAGTTCATGTCCTTTGCAGGGACATGGATGAAGCTGGAAGCCATCACTCTCAGGAAACTAATACAGGAACAGAAAACCAAACACCGCATGTTCTCACTCACAAGTGGGAGCTGAACAATGAGAACCACATGGACACAGGGAGGAGAACATCACACACCGTGGCCTGTCAGGGGCTGGTGGTCAAGGAGAGGGAGAGCATTAGGACAAATACCTAATGCATATGGGGCTTAAAACCTAGATGGTGGGTTAATAGGTGCAGCAAACCACCATAGCACATGTATACCTGTGTAACGAACCTGCACGTTCTGCACATATGTCCCAGAACTTGAAGTTAAAAAAAAAAAAAAAAAGAAATAGGTCATGGTAAAACTTGATGAATAAAATAAAACTGAAACTTAAGTTACCTGGAAATGAAAACATAAAAGAAATAGATACCCTATTCACCAGTGGTTATCTTTGGAATTGACATAAAAAGCTTTGCCAGTCACAACTCCACAATGGTCTGTTCACCGAAGAGTAGCCGATTCTACTACTGAAAATTCAGGCAGCTACTTGCAAAGGTTTAACTCCATTTATGCCTGAGGCTGCAAATTTTTGAATTTGCATGAAATTCATGTATATTACCTAGAAAAATTCAAGGGACAAGAATTTGAAGAGAGAAAAATGTTATTATGTCCCATTGTTGAGTTACATGGCATTCCAAAAACGGAACACTAGGCATAAATGGCCATGAATCAAAGAATCTTTTGTAAAGTGTTGGGTCGCTTACCAGCCCTAACATGTAGTCGTGACTAAAGAATTTAGAGTGCTTCCATTTTCAGCTTGAGTTTAATACTTTTCTAAGAGTCTTTCTGAAAAGAGAAGCATGGCAGGGCTGGTTCACAGACCTTTGCCTTGTGTTTTGCTGTCCTTGCTGGGGAAGAGGGAAGCAGTAGAAATACTTTTCCTTTTGTTCTTTCCGTGGGTCAGCAGGGTTTGGAGAGATGAACACGTGGGGTAACTCTTGCTTCTTTTACACAGACTAAAGGAGCTTTATTTTGGAAAGAACTGAATTCTTTTTTTTTTGAGACGGAGTCTTGCTCTGTCGCCCGGGCTGGGGTGCAGTGGCCGGATCTCAGCTCACTGCAAGCTCCGCCTCCCGGGTTCCCGCCATTCTCCGGCCTCAGCCTCCCGAGTAGCTGGGGCTACAGGCGCCGCCACCTCGCCCGGCTAGTTTTTTGTATTTTTTAGTAGAGACGGGGTTTCACCGTGTTAGCCAGGATGGTCTCGATCTGCTGACCTCGTGATCCGCCCGTCTCGACCTCCCAAAGTGCTGGGATGACAGGCTTGAGCCACCGCACCCGGCCGAGAACTGAACTCTTTGAGAGGAGAGGTGCTCTGAGGTTTGGAAATGAGGGAGGTAGGAAGGAATGGAAAAGGGCGATAGCACTCCCGAAAGAAGGAAGAGAGAACATCTGTACACGATGGGAAGATAACACGAGACCGTACGCCTGCTGAGTGCCTCAAGAAGGGGCAGACCACCTGATGGGGCAGTGCATGGCCTGTGAGTTGCGGGCTAGATTCTAAGATATGTGCCTTACAATTTAAACACATAGGTGCAGTGTTTAATCATACCTGTAATCCCAGCACTTTGGGAAGCCAAGGTGGGTGGATCACCTGAGGCCAGGAGTTCAAGACCAGCCTGGTTAACATGTCTCTACTAAAATACAAAAAATTAGCCAGGTGTGGTGGCAGGTGTCTGTGATCCCAGCTATTCGGGAGGTTGAGGCAGGAGAATTGCTTGAACCCTGGAGGCAGAGGCTGCAGTGAGCCGAGATCCGCCATTGCACTCCAGCCTGGGTGACAGAGACTCTAACTCGAAACAAACAAACAAACAAACAAAAGCTAAAAATGTGTCTTAGGCACAGCAAAGGATCCTGGAGTTCAGTCAAGAAGGTTGGAGTCTGGCTTGGAAATGGACCGGCAGTCCTTTTGCCCCAAGCACCTTAGTGACAGCTCTATTAGACTGATGACAAGAGGCTGGGCACGGTGGCTCATGCCTGTAATCCCAGCACTTTGGGAGGCCGAGGTGGACGGATCACCTGAGGTCAGGAGTTTGAGACCAGCCTGGTCAACATAGTGAAAAACTGTCTCTACTAAAAATATAAAAGTCAGCTGGGTATGGTGAGGTGTGCCTGTAGTCCCAGCCGCTCGGGAGGCTGAGACAAGAATTGCTTGAACCCAGGAGGTGGAGGTTGCGGTGAGCCGAGACTGCCGCTGTACTCCAATCTGGGTGACAGAGCGACAGAGCGAGACTCCATCTCAAAAACAAAAACAAAAACAAGAAATTGATGACAAGAGACCACTTCCCTGTTTGGAGGTCCAAGGTGACCTGAGAGAGAGGGAAGAGGATGCAAATTCTTATCATTCCAATGAGTGAGGATGTAGTCAAATTTAATTGGGTTTAGAGAAATAAATTAATGTGATATTTTTGTGTGTATGCTCAAAGTGAGGAAGCAAAAATTCCACCTTCTCCACTAATAACAAGTGCCAGGTTCTTAGCTCCAGGATTGGAAGTCACACCTTCTCTGACCAGGATACGTGGGACAATTAAGAGATGATGGTTCAGCTCTGATCTTTGCTAGGGCCTCACTGTTGGTGGAAAAAGATCTCTCCCACTCAAGCCTTTGTGTACCTGCTGAGCTGAGGACAGGAGACAAGGTAAGGGAGGACCTGAGGCTGGGTTGTGTAATCGTGTCCTTGCAGCTGATCCCATTGGGCAGTCTCAGACTCCTTTTCCAGGGCGACCTTGAATGAGCCTCTTATTGAAGCTGTTTCTCACCTTTAAAATGAGCCTGGGAGCTGGGCACCGTGGCTCACACCTGTAATCCCAGCTCTTTGGAGGGCCGAGGTGGGAGGATCACTTGAGGTTAGGAATTTGAGACCAGCCTGGGCTACCTAGCGAGACCCCTGTCTCTACAAAAAAATTTTAAAAATTAGCTGGGTTTGGTGGCATGCACCTGTAGTCTCAGCTATTTGGGAGGATGTGGTGGGAGGATCACTTGAGCCCAGAAGTTTGTGATTGCACCACTGCACTCCAGCCTGGTGACACAGCAAGACCCTGCCTATAACATAAAATAAAACGAGCCTAATGATATCTATTTCCAGCCTTATGAAGACTGTGGGTTCAACACATACTGTTTCCAAAACCACACAACTGATGATAAGAAACAGCTAACATTGTGTTGCGTATGTACTCTGTATTAGGCAGTGCTAGAGCTCTCCAAACTTTGGTTAATTTAATCATCACGGGATTCCTGTGAGGTAGAAACTGTTCTATCCCTTTTCTACAGACAAGGTACTTGGGATTTAAAAAGGTGAAGTGGGCCAGGTGTGGTGGCTCACACCTGTAATTCCAGCACTTTTTCTGGCAGGCTGAGGCGGGAGGATCGCTTCAGTCCAGCAGTTTAAGGCTGCAGTGAGCTATGATCACACCACTGCATTCCAGCCTGGGTGACAGACCTGTCTCTATAACAAAAAAGTAGATGAAGCCACGTGCCTGAGAGGACTCTGCTGATCAGATTTGAACCCAGAGTCGTCCTTTGGAGGCTTGAGCTCTTATTGTCCACACTTGCCTGCCACAGGCTGTACACATGAACTACACTGGCGGTCGCAGGCAGCATGGCCGCAGAATTACTTTGTATTCACTATTAACTGTGGACGGAGTTCCCAGTTACAGCAGAAGACACCTGGGAATTGATAGTCTTCTGTGTCGTTCCATCAGTTCCTAACCTGTACCATATGGACATAGGTTTACATTCCATTGTCTGTGTTTCTAGTGAATAACACTGGCAACTTTTCCTTTCATTTGTCAACCGGGTTTTAAAAATGGAGAGAGACCTGTCTGGGGCAGGTTAAAGTGCCTGGCTGGTTTCAAGTGAACCCTATTATATTTTTATACCCAATCCTCTTTGCTTCCTACTCCCAGGTCAATTAGAGGCCAATTCTGAACCACTTCAATCAAAAGGGAATAATTCTATCTCCTCTCATGCATGGCCTGTGATCAAGTACTTAAAACCAGCGTCCCTGGAGTGTAGGCAGAAATTACCCAATGGCTGTGTTTTATTTTGTTTTTTTTTTTTCACAAACAGCTAAGTTTTATAGTTTTGTTGGGTTCTCATTACATTAGATAGTTGTTTATTATTTTTCCTGGCTGGGAATCATGATTTAGACTGCAACTCATGGCCACCAAAACCCAGAGCAAGGCTTTCTGAAATGCAGACAAGAGTCAATCAAAACATCACAAGCTAATTAATGTACCTTGGAGCCCCTGGGAGTACCTGCATTCCAGCGAGTACCACGGTGTCATATAGGTTAACATTCTAAGTATACTCGAGTACCTTTGGCTAGCTCTCTCCCAAGCCTTTTCTGTTTATTTACTCAGAAATATGTACTAATAAGAATAGGGCCGGGAGTGGTGGCTCACACTTGTAATCCCAGGACTTTGGGAGGTCGAGGTGGGTGGATCAATTGAGGTCAGGAGTTTGAGACCAGCCTGGCCAACATAGTGAAACCCCATCTCTACTAAAAATACAAAAATTAGCCAGGTGTGGTGGCAGGTGCCTGCAATCCCTGTTACTAAGGAGGCGAGGCAGGAGAATCACTTGAGCACGGGAGGTTACAGTGAGCTGAGATCATGCCACTGCACCCCAGCCTAAGCGACACAGTGAGACCCTGTCTCAAAAAAAAAAAAAAAAAAAAAAAGAAAAAGAAAGAAAGAAAGAAGAAAGAAAGAGAAGAGAAATACCTATTAATAAGAAATGTTGGCCAGGTGCAGTGGCTTATGCCTGTAATCCCAGCACTCTGGGAGGCCGAGGCAGGCGGATCACGAGTTCAGGAGATTGAGACCATCGTGGCTAACATGGTGAAACCCTGTCTCTACTAAAAATACAAAAATAAAAAATTAGCCAGGCATGGTGGCAGGCGCCTGTAGTCCCAGCTACTCGGGAGGCTGAGGCAGGAGAATGGCGTGAACCCAGGAGGTGGAGCTTTCAGTGAGCCGAGATCACGCCACTGCACTCCAGCCTGGGTGGCAGAGTGAGACTCCATCTCAAAAATAAAATAAAATAAAATAAAATAAAATAAAATAAAATAAGAAAGGTTAAAACTTAATTGGCATTTACCAAATGCCAGGTACTGATTATGTGTTTTACGTACAATAACTCAGTCTTTGCAACAGCCCTCTGAGATGGGCACTATTGTTAACCCCATTTACAGGTGAGGGAATGGAAACACAGGGAGAGGTGTGATAAGCCATCTCAGATCCAACAGATGAGAAGCCGGCCACTGCCAGTTACCAAACTCAGACAGTCTGATTCCAGAGCTGGTGTTCTCAACCCTCAGGTGTGGTCCTCAACCCTCAGGTGTGGTCCTCAACCCTCAGGTGTGGTCGAGTACTAGGTGGTATTGCATGCCTTCTCATGCCTAGGACAAATAATTATAATTTATTTATTGGCCCATTGCTTCACTGCAAAAAGCAGCTAAGGCAGAAATATTTGTAAAATTGAATGGAAGCTGGGTGCGCTGGCTCACGATTTGCCTTAACCTGAGGTCAGGAGTTTGAGACCAGCCTGGCCAACATGGTGAGACGCGTCTCTACAAAAAATACAAAAATTAGCTGGGCATGGTGGTGGGTGCCTATAATTCCAGCTACTCAGGAGGCTGAGGCAGGAGAATCTCTTGAGCCGGAGATTGCAGTGAGCTGAGATCATGCCACTGCACTCCAGCCTGAGCAACAGAGCGAGACTTCATCTTAAAAAAAAAAAAAGAATGGAAAAGATTTTCAGCAAATATTCCTTTGCCTATTGTAACATCAATTATTGTGAAGGTTTATGTACAAGTGATATCAATCTGCCAGCCTCTCAAGTGAGCAACAGGACTGTATTGAAAGGATGGGCCAGAGCAGGAAGTAAGAGCCCCAGTACCTCCCGGCCCCAGGGAGCACAGGCGAGTCTGCTTCTCAGAGCGGGGACAGGGCAGGAAACTGGCCCCCAGTGATGACTTGGGAAGCGATGATTTCTCCTACCACCCCATAAAAGTCAGACCTACTCCAATTTATAATAGCAAATAATGTGTTATAAAGAATAATATGGTTCAGGCTATCAAATTTCTAGGATTCTGATTTCACTAAATGAGAAAATAGGCGATTTAATGTTTAGTTTGTTTGTTTTAGAGACAGGGTCTCACACTGTCATCCAGGCTGGAGTCCAGTGGTGTGATCATAGCTCACTGGAATCTTTAACTCCTGGGCTCAAGGGATCCTCCCGTCTCAGCCTCCTGAGTAGCTGGGGCTACAGGCATGTACCACTACACCTGGCTGATTTTTATTTTTAAATATTTTTGTAAAGATGGGGTCTTGCTATGTGGCCCAGGCTGGTCTTGAACTCAAGTGATCCTCATGCCTTGGCCTCCCAAAGTGTTGGGATTACAGGCATGAGCCACTGTGCTGACCTAGGCTTATTTGTTGAGATGGGATTGGGTACAAAGGGTTAACATTTAAAGAGATCTCTTTGCAGGGAAAATAAAAAAGTTGGAGATATCTATACATGGAGGGCATTTAGACTTATGGAAATTGATGGTTAGGCAAAATACTGGAGAGAGAGAAAGAGAGAGAGAGAGAAAGAAAAGTCAACTAAGCTAACATGAGAATCCCCTGGAAGACCAGTCAAAATAGATTCCTGGGCCGGGCACAGTGGCTCCCACCTGTAATCCCCGCACCTTGGGAGGCTGAAGCAGGCAGATGACTTGAGGTCAGGAGTTCAAGACCAGCCTGGCCAACATGGCAAAATCACATCTTTACTAAAATACAAAAAAATAGCTGGGTGTGGTGGCACACACTTGTAATCCCAGCTACTTGGGAGGCTGAGGCAGGAGGACTGCTTGAACCTAGGAGGTGGAGATTGCAGTGAGCCAAGATCACGCCACTGCACTCCAGCCTGGGTGACAGAGTGAGATGCAGTCTCCAAAAAAAAAAAAAAAAAAAGATTCTTGAGTGTTACCCCCACTCCCATTTCCAACGCAGGTCTCTGATTCTTAGCTTGGGTTAGGGTGTAATAATTCACATTTTTAACAGATTCCAAAGATATTGATCCTGCTGATTGGAGGCTACGCTCAGCACAATTTTCCTATCTCTTGGCTTTTACTCTGCTCCGGGCACCCTGTTGTCGTCAGGCTTGTGCTAGCCCCAGGGCCTTTGCACTTCCCTCTGCTTGGAAGGTCCTCCTCCAGATACCAGCAGGAATCAAGCTCTCATCTTTTCAGGTCCATGCTCAGATGTACCCTTATTAGTGAGATTCTTTCTAACCACCTTTCTTAAAAATAGCAACTCCTCCCACCTGCCCACCTCCTGTGCCCCCGTTCCTAATCCCTTCCCTAGTTTATTTGTCTCCATTCTTTCTTTTGCCTTCTAACAGACTATACAATTTATTTACTTAGCTGTTTGTTTTATTACCTGTCCTTCCCACGAGTGCGGGGATTTACGTCCATTTGGCTTTTTGCTAAATCATCTGAGCCTAGAACAGTCTTTGGAACATACTAAACATTCAATAGATATTTGTTGAGGCCTCGCATGGTGGCTTATGCCTGTAATTCCAGCACTTTGGAAGGCAAAGGCATGAGGATCACTCTAGGCCAGGAGTTTGAGACCAGCCTGGACAACATAGCAAGACTCCAACTCTCCGAAAAATTTTTTTAAATAAAAATTAGCCAGGTGTTGTGATGCACGCCTGTAGTTCCAGCTACTCAGGAGGCTGAGGCATGAGGATCACTTGAGGCCAAGAGTTTGAGACCAGCCTGGGCAACACAGCAAGATCCTCATCTCTAAAAAAAAAGAAAAAAATAATTAGCCAGGTGTGGTAGTGACATATGCCTGTGGTCCCAATTACTCTAGAGGCAGAAGTGGGAAGATGGCGTGAGCCCAGGAGTTGGAGGCTGCAGTGAGATAAGATCGTGCCACTACACTCCAGCCTGGGTGACAGCCTGTCTCTTAAAAAAAAATTGTCTAATATATGAATAAAATGAATGAATGAACATTCTTGGATGTAGAATTGCAGCTTTAAGAACTTAATTCTGATGGAAATGCTTCCTAACTGATTGCCTCCCTATCTGAAGTGAAATATAATCATGTCGCTCTGCTTCTAAAATATCTAAATATCTCTGACACCCAGAGTGACGCCAAAGCTCCCTGGCATTTGTTCATCACCAGGCACTGGTGGGGGTTGGGACACGACAGTGAACAGATGCGGAAGTGGCCTTTGTCCCCTTTTGCCTGCAGTCCAGTTGAAAACAGGGCCTGCCTGTCTGGCCTCACCAACCACTATTTCCTGCTGGCGTTTCGCCTCCCAGCCAAGGAGAAGCTCCTACAGGCCCCTGTGCTTCTTGCCTTCTTGCTTTTGCACGGCTGTACATCTGCGCAGAAAACCCTCCCATCCTCCCTGACACCTGGTTAACTCCCACTCACTCTTCTAGCTCCCTCAGACACCTCATTCCCCAGGAAGCCTTCCCCGAGGTTCCCCTCTCCCGTGCCATAAATAACCCAGGCACATCTCTACGCTCAGCACGTTTTCATCACCACCTTTGCGTATGTCTTTATACTGCTCTCCGTCAAGAATTCTTCAAAGGTAGGCATCATGGCAGTGCTTTTTGTTTTAATAATTTTATTGTATTCCAGATCCTCAAAATGTGTTCACCTGTACACGGTGTACAGAATTTAATTTCACTTTATCACTTTCTTTTAGCTAAGCATTATGATCATTATATCATAACCCAATATATTTTTATAGTTAAATCCATCCTGCTAATAAAAAGCAGGGGAGTCAGTGATGGTAGAAAGCAGCATTTGTAATCCCAGCACTCTGGGAGGCCGAGGCGGGAGGATCACCTGAGGTCAGCAGTTTGAGACCAACCTGGCCAACATGGCGAAACCCTGTCTCTACTGAAAAATACAAAAATTAGCTGGTGTGGTGGTGGATGCCTACAATCCCAGCTACTCAGGAGGCTGAGGCAGGAGAATCACTTGAACCCGGGAGGCAGAGGTTGCAGTGAGCCGAGATCGTGCCACTGCACTCCAGCCTGGGTGACAGAGCGAGACTCTGTATCAAAAAACAAAACAAAACAAAACAAACAGCATTTGACCAGTGTTAATATGCAACTCCTGAAAACTGTTTTAAGGAAGGCAGTCTTCCCTAAAGTCTGGAACTGTGACGGCTTTTTCTTATAACGAACAGGAACCAGTCGCAACACTGGCCCCAACACCAAAGCCCACTTTTTTGGGGATACCTGCGATGCATTTTGAAGACTCCTGAGAGCTTTTGAGGGGGCTTAATAAAAGGTCTTAATAATAGAGCAGGTCTAGTTTCTATCAGATCTTGAAATAAACATGCTTCCATTTCTCCTTAGTCTCTCTTTCACAAACTCTGAATTGTTTTCATGTTGGCTCTTAGAGATCGAAGGTTCTGCCTTTGTTTATATACTTGTAACTTCTTTGTGTGGTTTTGGGAAGGTAGGCACAGATTTTTTTTCTCAAAAGTGAAATCAAGTTCTCAGCAGAAGAGGAAATACGCAGGGAAGAGAAAGGAAAGTACCTTTCAAATCTTCAGAGAAAGGCTCTTGTGCTCTTTACAAAGGAAATTCCCTTGGAAATGGTTATAACCTAAACTGTTAATATGATCAGCTAATAATAACAGTGATAAGAATAATAATATCTATTATTTGTTCAGTGGTGCTGTGTATATTACATGCATTATCTGTAATCTTTGCAGCAACACTGCACAGTAGGTCTTGTTAATTACCATTGTATAGATTCAGAAATCAAGGCTCAGAAACGCTAAGTAACTTGTTAAAAGTCTATACCTAGAAAGAGGCAGATTTGAATCCAAGTCAATTTTTAAGACCTCCAAAGTACATTCCATTTTTTCCATCATGGTTTAATTTTGAGCAAAAGGAGGCATGGGTTGATAAAGGGCTTGCAGTGGGAAGAGTCTCAGATTGGTTTCTGGTAAAGCGGAGGGGAGCCTTGAGGAAAGAATTGGAAGTTTAAGCGCCAGAAATCATGTCCAGCCACAGAACATTTCTGCTACCCCTTGAAATCAGAATCATGGCCCTCCAGCAGAGCTCTGCAGACACCTGGAGATGCTCCGGGTCAACAGGGCCGAGCCCCATGGCGGAGCATAGGCTGAGTCACTGCAGGCCCCAGACTGTGACCCCGACATCCTTCTTGGTGTGTATTAGAATGCGGCTACTTATGGATTCTGTTGATTTTCAACGTAACCCTCATGGCAATCACAGTCACATCTCTGATTCTGCTCCTGCTCCCTGTGTGACTTTGAACAGGTCAGCCTGAATCTTCCAGAAGGACCTTTTTTATCTGTCTGCATAGCAGGCTGAAACTGGTGTTTAATCCACTTTCCTGTCCAAAGACACAAGGTGCAATAACACAGTGGTCAGCAGTAAGGCTGTGGTAGCTGACTCCTGAGGTTTGAACCACCGACCAACAGCTTACTAGTGGTGTAACCTTAGGCTGATGAGTTCTAAACTTTTCTTCATCTCAGTTCCCTACTCACAGGCATGCTATGAGGATTGCATTGTGTAATGTATAAAGAGGGAGTTTTTGGCACAGAGTACATGTTAAATAAAATATATGCTATGGTATTATTTCTGTTAGCAGCATCTACTAAGGGCGCGAAATCTGGCAGCTTTTGTCTGTATACAATACTGTCTTCTCCACTGTGTTAGACGTCAATCCTTGGTTTAAGCCTCATAGGTAACTGCTGTGAGCTTTAATGAGACCCCGGGTGAATTACATCTTTTAAGTTAATCATAGGAAACAGTCTTGTCCTAAATAATTGTGCCCTACATTCCAACTCCATCCCTGTCCTCTGAGTGCACCAAGTATACGCTCCTTGCAGAGATGCTCACCCTGCTCATGCGTGAATAACTTAGGAGTGAATTCAAACGCGTTTAAACAGCCCACAACCTTTCAGCAATTGAGGGTGCACTGTCTGCCTTCCCATGGGAATGTCCGTCAGTCACATCTAAAGGTGCTTGCTCTGAACTCAGCATTGACCCCGAGGTGTTGCGATGTCTCATCCTCAACTGTGTGGCACAGTATTATCCACACCTATAGGTCAACTTCTGGTTCCTTCTACCTTCGCAGGCCCTTGCAGCCCTATGTCACTCAGTAAGTCAGTGACAACACTGCTGAAAAGTGATGGAGAGCCCGTTTCTTCCCATTTTTTTTGGAGTTGGGACTCAAATTCTATTTTACATCAGAAGGTAGTCTGTAGAAAGAAATAGAAAACGAGTCTGAGTTGTCTAAGTGTGTTCTTACAAAGGAAATTCTTTTGGAAATGGTTATAACCTAAACTATAATCAGCTAATAATAAGACTAAAAATAAGAATAATAATATCTATTATTTGTTGAGCGGTGCTGTGAATATTATGCACATGATCTATAATTTTTGCAGCATGACTGCACAGTAGGTCTAGTTAATTCCCATTGTATAGATCCAGATACTGAGGCTCAGGAACATTAAGTAACTGCCAAAAGTCTATACCTAGAAAGTTGCAATGTTCAGTTCAAAGGGAAACCCACGGTGGGTTCCAGATCAGACAAAGTGAACTGCCACAACCACTCATTCTTACAATACTTACAGGCACTATGTGGCTCTTGTCTTACTTATTGAGGGTTGAAGGCTTGTGTTAACACCTCCATCTGACAGATGAGGAAATAGGTAGTAAGTTCCTGGCCTGCCCAGTGGCTCCTGGTGACTCTGAGGGACACTCACAATGAATATAGACAACTTCTCACTTTAGGTTATGAGTGCTGTTCACTGAGAGCTGTCACCTGCCAGGATCAGCGGAAAGTTGCTGCTAGATCAAATATTTACACACTCATAAGTTGCTTCCTACTGTAGTGAGTTCCTCATAATACAAAAGTACCTAAAATTCTGGGTTTTTAAATTTTGAAGTCATAAAAAAAAAAGCACAGATAAGTCAGGTGCAGTGACTCACGCCTGTAATCCCAGCACTTAGGGAGGCGGAGGCAGGCGGATCACCTGAGGTGAGGAGTTTGAGATCAGCCTGGCCAACATGGTAAAATCCCGTCTCTACTAAAAATACAAAATTAACCAGGCATGGTGGCATGTGCCTGTAATCCCAGCTACTCAGGGGGCTAAGGCAGGAGAATAGCTTGAACCGTGCAAGCTGCAGTGAGCCAAGATCGCACCACTGCACTCCAGCCTGGGCAAGAAGAGTGATACTCCATCTCAAAAAAAAAAAGCACAGATAGTATATTAGACTGCTATATAACTACCATTAAGGTTAAACACTTTACCTCATTTGCTTATTGAAAGGCAAGAGAGAGAGAGGGAGAGAGAGAATGCTAGAGCCATGCCTCTTCCACTTTTTCCTTCCCTCCCCAGAAGTTGACAGTCTCCTAAAGTAGGTCTCTAGCATTCCCTATTTGCTTTTGTCCTTGGCATATGAATGTAGCATCAGTGGTATACACTGTTTTGTGTGTTTTTCAACCTTACAGAAATGCAGCCAGAACAGATTTATCTTTTCCCGACTTATTTTCCGTTTAACATCGTGTTTTTGAGTTTTATCAATATGAGTGTTTTTGGATTTCATCCATTTGTTGGATTCCGTGGTGCAAATATACCACAGGATAAGTCTGTGTTCTCCTGCTGAGGGACAAGCTACGTCTAAGTGTTCACTATTTGCAAACAGCCAGGGTCTTTGTTCCTAGCGGTTCCTCTGCCTGCTGAGCTCCTCTTCCCGGAATTCATTCATTTGATGACCTTCTCAACATGTCCACTTAATGTGCTCCCTCTTCTTCCCATGTTTTTTCTCGGTTATCAGTGGCATTGCCAGAGAAAAGACAGGACATGCAGTTAAATTTGAATTTCAGATCAAGCTCATGTGAAGTACAGGTATACCCGAAGTGTTAAATGGGATATACTCACCCTAACGAAAAATCCACTGATTATCTAACATTTATGTAGGAAACTTACATTTGTATTTATTAAATGTGTAACATTAATGGTGACATTCTCAGTGAGGCCATCGCTGTACAGCCTATTTAAATTTTTAACCTCCTCCCCAACACTTCCTATTCTTTTTTACTCTTATTTTTTTCCACAGCCTGTATCATCAGTTTACCTGCAATATATCTCCTTATTTATTTTGCTCATTATATGTCTTTTTCTTCTGGAATGTAAGCCCTTTGCAGGCAGGATTTTTGTTTTGTCTTCTGCTGTGTGAGACACAGTATGTGCTTAATCAATACTTGCTGAGCAACTGAATAAATAAATGAAAGAGTGCAAGGACTGTCTTTGTACATGTCTCCTTTGTAGTGTGTGAGATTTTCTCTAGGATAAACATTTGGAAATAAAATTGCTTTTTTGTAGGGTATGTATCGTTACTAGGTATTGCCAATTTGCTGTCCGAAGTAATTGAACTAATTTCCACTCCCATCCGTAACGTATGAAAGTTCCCATTTCTTAACACTCACAGGACCTTTCTTTCTTTACGTTTGAAATTGCAATAATTTTGATTTTTGAGTCAACGGTTGAAACCAGCATGGAAACATGAGATAACCACAAGTGAATTCAAAATAAACAGTAATTATTAATCCAAAAGGTGTCAGATGTTCTTAGGTGCTTATTTAAAAGATGAGTTAATTATTATGGATGTGTGAACAATTCTAAACCATGGTGTCTCTTGTGTAATAAACAGAAATTGCCCAAACGTAACACTGTCACAATGCCATCTAAAAACTCATAATAAAAAATTTTGAAGAAAAACCATTTTATTTATTTTGCAACTGAAAAGGAGGAAGTCTTGCCTAAGAAAAATAAAATGAAAACCCAAACACAAGTTGTGGTGTGTTCTTTAAGATCTGCTTCAGAATTGCCAGAAACATGCAACTCATGTTGAAACAGAAAATTTGAAAAAGTCCTTTGTTACAGATATGGCCAGTCTTTTTAAGTCCAAAAGACGAATTTGAGGTATATAAAAAAGCACTGTAATTAAGGGATACAACGACATGTGTTTTTAATGTGTTATTAATACATTCTTGGACAGCCATGAAATATGTTGTGAAACATTGCAAAAATGGCCACTATCTCTCACTCCTTCCTGTTTCACAGCTTTGTAATGTGACTATGAAGTGACGTCTAGAAGTGAAATCTATTTTTCTTCCACTTGAATCTGGGCTGGTCTTCTGGTTTGTCTTGGCCAATAAAATGCAGGAGTGATAATATGCTAGTCCAAAATTTAGGTCTCCGAAGGACTTTCATGCTTCAATTTGATCTCTTGGAACACTGCCTGGCTGCCATGTGAACAAGCCTGGGGTAACGTGCTGGAAGATGAGAGCAGGTGGATCAAAGCTGAGGCAGCCTAGTTATCTCAGCCCAGGCCTCAGAGAGGGGAGAGAGCCCAGCTGACATCCGCAATGTTGTCCACTTCACTTGTAACTGACCACAGATGCATGACGGAGAGTAGAACTGCCTTACTGAGCCCCACCTGGATTACCAACATATGCAATCATGAGCTACATAAATGCTGGTTATTTTAAGCTATTATATTTTGCGATGGTTTGTTACTTAGCAATGGTTAACTGGGACACAGGCTAACTTGGTTCTTCACCCTGCAGAAAGCAGATTTGTTAATTTCTTCATTTACTTCTCTTTTGCTAAATGTATGCTGATGAAAATTGTTGAATATGTTTTAATTTGCAAAGGATTTGATGGGAAAATAACTGATAAAGTTTTTTTTGCACAAATATGTGAGTGTTTTATTGAGCACAATATCAACTGGAACCAATAAACAATTATGTACACAGCTGGCACCCAGCAATGACACACAGCTGCATCAGAACGTCTTGCCCCGTCCTGTGCATGTACCAGAAACCACGGCATCATTCACCAACACCATCCTGTTAAGCCTCTGGGAGTTTCATGAAAAAAAAAAATCTAATGGTTTGAAAACTTGTCTTTTAAGGGAAATTATTAAGAAAATGAAAACTGGCCGGGCGCGGTGGCTCAAGCCTGTAATCCCAGCACTTTGGGAGGCCGAGATGGGCGGATCACAAGGTCAGGAGATCGAGACCATCCTGGCTAATATGGTGAAACCCCGTCTCTACTAAAGAATACAAAAAATTAGCCGGGCGTGGTGGCGGCGCCTGTAGTCCCAGCTACTCGGGAGGCTGAGGCAGGAGAATGGCATGAACCCGGGAGGCGGAGCTTGCAGTGAGCTGAGATCTGGCCACTGCACTCCAGCCTGGGCGACAGAGAGAGACTCCGTCTCAAAAAAAAAAAAAAAAAAAAAAAAAAAAATGAAAACTGCCTCTGAAATTTGACTTAAAAATCGTATTCTGGGCATATCCTTTTCCCTCTCAGTCAGGGAAAGTGCTATGTGGAGTTTTCAAACTCACAGATGAATTACTAGTTTTCTTCAAGGAGAACAAAGGTAAACAAACAAAAATCCTGACTACAGCTTTGAAAAATCCAAATAACATTAATCATGAAGAGTGGCTCACAAATTTTTTTTTAAAGCTGAATTTCCACAGTTAACCAGGGCAAAGGAAAGCTAGGAATGTTTTTTCCTGCACATGGTAAGATCATTTCCAAAAAAGTAAAGCTCTGTAAATGAATGCAAATGTTGATGGTGAGCGATTAATCTTTTGTAACCCCAAGTTCAGTTCATGTTATGAAAATTATAGTGTTGGGGTAAAAATATAGAAAAACAGCCTCCATTATCTCACTTCACTAAAATGGTTTTAGATTCCCAAGAATTTAAAAGAGATTGACTAGCAAGCCAGAGTTCATTCAGTTCACCACCAGCAAGAAAATGCATTTTTTGATATTTTCACCTGCAGAAGCCTAAAGGTGGGCCATAGTTTTGTTGCATCTCAAGGAATCTCTTTTTATTTTGGAGACAGAGTCTTGCTCTGTTGCCTAGGCTGGAGTGCATGGCACAATCTCAGCTCACTGCAACCTCCGCCTCCTGGGTTCAAGCAATTCTCATGCCTCAGCCTCACAAGTAGCTGGGACTACAGGCGTGAGCCACCTCGCCTGGCTAATTTTTTGTATTTTAGTAGAGACCGGGTTTCACTATGTTACCCAGGGTGGTCTCAAACTCCTGAGCTTAGGTAATCCACCTGCCTGGGCCTCCCAAACTGCTAGGATTACAGGTGTGAGCCACTGTGCCTGGCCTCAAGGAATCTCTTTAGTGATTCTGCTGGACGAGCATATAAACCAAAGGGAGAATCCTTTTACTCTGTGCCCACATATTTATGCAGCCTAGGGCGTCAAAATACTGAAGCACCAAAACAGAGAAGAGAAAGTTTCTAGAAACTGAATCTGACAGCTCTGACTTTCTTGCTTTTTCTTTAATGCGATCCAGTTTCCCAAAATGAATATGCACAATCCAAATGCTTCTCATTTTTGTCTTTCCTTTATTTTTCCTAACAGTAAATATTTTAACTTTGACAATGAACCCTTTATATTATAGAAAAGAATGCAAAGTTTACAAGGAATGTAAGCTAAACAATGAGACTAAAAAGCAGCTTCCTACAGTAGCAGCCCTGGGGACAACGGCAGGTATCTGGGCCCTTGTGCATGGCCAGTGGGATTGTGACATGGTGCAGCTACTTTGGAAAACAGCCTGGCAGTTCCTCAAAATGTTAAACACAGAGGGACCATGTGGCCCATGCCTGGGTGTATAACCAAGAGAAATTAAAACATGTATCCACAGAAACTTACACATGAATGTTCATAGTAACATTATACATAATAGGCAAAAGGAGGAAGAAACTAAATGTCCATCCGCTGATGAACAGATGAGCAAAATGTGATGCATCCATATGATAGAATATTATTCGGCTGGGCATGGTGGCTCACACCTGTAATCCCAGCACCTTGGGAAGCCAAGACTGGTAGATCACCTGAGGTTGGGAGTTCGAGACCAGCCTGACCAACATGGTGAAACCCCATCTCTACTAAAAATACAAAATTAGCTGGGTGTGGTGGTGTGTGCCTGTAATCCTAGCTACTCCGGAGGTTGAGGCAGGAGAACTGTTTGAACCCAGGAGGTGAAGTTTGTAGTGAGTTGAAGTCACGCCATTGCACTGCAGCCTGGGTAACAAGAGCAAAACTCCGTTTCCAAAAAAAAAAGAATATTATTCAGAAAAGGCATGAAGTACTGATACCTGCCACAACATGGATGAACTTTGAACACATTATGCTAACTGAAACAAATCACCTAGACCACATATCGTCTGAGTCTACTGACATGAAATGTGCAGAATAGACAAATCTACACATAGAAAAAGTAAATCAGCATTTTCCTAGGGACAAAGGGACGGAGTTAATGTGTGTGGGGATGATAGCTTACGAGTACAGGATTTCTTTTTGGGGTGGTGAAAATGTTGTAAAATTGGGGCAACGGTTGCATGACTCTGTGAATATACTACAAATCACTGAATTGCATACTTTAATGGATGAATTGTATGGTAAGTGAATTAGATCTCAACAGTAACAATCAACGTAAGCATCCTGCTTTCATTAGGCCACCATCCTCAGGCTCCAGGTCACGTCTTTGGATCTTCTCTGCCATTAGGGTCTTTGGTGCTAAAGGGATTGGAGACATTCTAATAAGGGTCCAGCCACATCTCCTGAGGCACATGATCCCCCTTCATTCATATGACAAGTATCTACTGAGGTCCTGTGACATACCAGGACCTCAGTAGATGGGGTATCCTTAATAACTGTATCCTTAGTACTAGTAGATGGGGTATCCTTAGTAAATGGGGTATCCTTAGTAACTATATCCTTAGTACTAGTAGATGGGTAGATGGGATATCCTTAGTAAATGGGGTATCCTTAAGTAACTGTATCCTTAGTCTTTAGTCCTAGTCTTTAGTACTAGTCCTAGTCCTTAGTACTAGTCTTAGTACTAAGGATACAGTGAGTGAAAAAAACAGACTCCCAAAGTCCCTGTCCCTGTGCTGCTGAAGTTGGCATTCTAGTGGGGGAGTTTGACAATGAACAAACAATAAATAAGTACATAGAATATTAGGTGGATACGAGCTGTAGCTCAGGACGGAGGAAGGGGAGAGGCAGAGGCCTCTAAGAGACAACCATAGTGACTGGGGGAAGAGCTGGGAGATGAGCTTGGCTGGCAGGTGAGGCTTGACCACCTGTGGACCAACATGCCTCCTCCTCCCTGGAAGGGAAGCAGCTGAGGTCAAAGCCCTGGGCAGTCACTCAGCTGTGGCCTCTGCTCAAGAAGAGGAAGGCACAGGCAGACGACTTTTGTTGTCTAAAGCCAGGGGTGCATGTTGGCCTAATTTCCTCTTTGGGAGCATTACTGGGCAGCGTATGCTGTGGTTTCAGTGAAACATTTTACAAAGTTTCTCATGATCTACTCAAGGTCAAGATGAAAATGTATACCCTTATCATAGGCAGACTTATAATGGGTAAAATAACCATATACAAGGAATGTCAATTTCTGAAATAATATATCAAGTTATGAATAACGTGTCCAATATGCTGGTGATAAGAACTAGCAGTAATACTACTACCAACACGATGATAAATTAATATTATTGATTAACAAGGTCAATAATCAGTGGCATTCAATATTATTAACAATAATAACAGCTGTAATCTAATAAGAGCTTCATTGATCTCTGTGAACCACGGGTCTTTTATTTTCATGTACTGATAACTACTTTTATTATCCTTTGGTTGAATTTATAAAATCCAATTTTCAAAAGGACAAAAACAGCTTAAAAGCAAGATTCAAACAGGTCAAAGAGAGACTGATGGATTTAACAATGTGGAATGAAGATTTAAACAAACCAACTACTTACATGTAGGAGGAGAAAAGCAGTTAGTATTAACAAAACAAAACGCATACAACCTGAATGTTATTGACAGCAACCTGAATAGGAGGCTGAACTGTGCTGTGGTGGACCCCAAAGCTCATGCAATATTAGTATATGAAACAAACCACAAGACTGGGAAACAGAGCAAGACCCCGTCTCTACAAAAAATAAAAAAAATTAGCTGTGCATGGCGGCCTGTGCCTGTAATCACAGCTACTCATGAGGCTGAGGCAGAAGGATTGCGTGAGCCCATGAGTTGGAGGCTGCAGTGAGCTGGGAATGCATCACTGCACTCCAGCCTGGGTGACAGAGCGGGACCCAGCCTCGAAAACAACAATAACAACAGCAACGACAGCAATCCACAAACCACAGTGTTCTCACTGGGAGTTAATAGGACTGACATATTAACAACATTATATGGAGTACTACATTCTGTTTCATGGCTACGTTTTAAGCAGATGTTTGCAAATTTCATTAAGTCCAGGTGAGAGCATTTAGGATGAGGAAGTGTTCAGGTCCAACTTCAATGACTGAAGGGAACGGTGATGTCTAGTCCCCAAAAGAATAGCTCTAGCAGTGGGAAGGCAGAGGCCAGTGACCTGGAGCACGGTTTTCTGGGAGATTAGATGTGTTAAGTGCTGGTGCATGGAAGGAGGACCGCTAGGTGGAAAGGGTCAGGAAGTGGGGATTAAAAGCCGGCAGATTTTGCAGTGACTGCACAAAGGGCTTTGTGCCACTCAGAGCTGCCACCCGAGGAGGTGGCTTTCTGGAAGCGGTGGGTGGGTGTCCTGTTCCTGGAGTGTTCCTACAGAGGCATGGCACCACCTGTGCTCCTGCCGCAGAGGGAATCCCTGCTCCCTGTGGGCGGTTGGCCTCCTGACCTCCAAGGTCCCTCTGGCTCTCAGAGTCAGGGACCAGGCACGGCGAACAAAGAGCTCCAGTTGGGGGGTTGGCTCAGGCACTGTGGTTTCCCAACACTAGTAATTTGTATTCAGAGAACAAACACAACATTGTCTGAATTCACCACTGCTGAAGGCACAGACTTGGAGAAGCAGCGATGATCTGCAATGGCACTGAAGGCAGGTCAACTGAAACTGCAAAATCTCTCAAGATGGAAGCCAGCATTTCCTCTCTGCGCCCTGCTAGACACCTTGCGGCTGCCTGACTGTGGCTCTGGCTGTGAAGTCTGTAAGTTTCTTCCCCTGTTCCCCACCAGGGGTGAGTCTCAGGGAGCCCCTCTCAGCTTCATCATCTGCCTGGTCACCACTGTAGATTGCCGACTTTGGCTTTGCCTCCCATCCTCTTCCTCGAGTCTATGGCTGGTCCTCACACTCCGAGGCTCCTGGATCTCAATTTTCCTTTGCCTCCACATCTACGCTTGGGGCCCAGCCCTGCCCATTCCCCTTCTGGATTTGGGGGATCCCAGCCCAGGTCAAGGCCTTTATTGCCCTTCAGGGAAGGCCCAACTAGTGTGCAGTAATAATGCCATTTATTGACTAATACATGCCAGATGTTGAACAGTCTCTATTTCACCTGGTTCCATGATGACATTTCAGAGCAGGTGTTATGCCCATTTTACAGAAGAGGAACCTGAGGCTCCAAGGCTCAGTAACTTGCCTGTGGCTCCCCAGTGTGTGGTAGAGCTGGAATTCAAATCTCTCTTTGTAGATTCAATGTATAATGTAGAATTCAAATCTCTCTGTAGATTCAAATCTACTGTTTTCTCTAGTGTCTCATGTGATCATGCTGACATCAGCACCTTACTAAAACCACGCCATATTTTCAGTAAATATGTATTGATTATTTCTTTCGTATTTGTTTTCTGTTTTTAGGAGAAGAAGGAAAACATTCTACTAATTCCCCCCCCCCCCGCCAAAAAAAGAAAGAAACAGAAGAAAAAAATAATCTCACATGGCTTTGAAATAAACAGTGACTGAGCACATTTAAAACGAAAGCTTTGTTTGAGAGAAATCTGCTTGGAGGTTTTACACTTGGATTGCTCTAAGTAGGAAAAGAATTGTCTCTGTGTGCTCACTGAAGTTTTGGCTCTCGAAACAGAGTGTTAAAAAATTTCAGTACAGCAGGGATGACGTACTTCCTGATAAAGACTCTCATCACCAAGAAGTGGCTTTAGTGCGATGAATACCGAGTCAGGTGACAAATTATGCAGCTCCCTAGCTAGGGTGTGATTTGGATTGACAAACACAGGAGGGATAATCATGCGGATATTAACATTGTTGGGAGAGTCTTTAATTCTACCCAATTCTTCTATGTGGTTCTATCTTAATACCCATCACAGATTTTTTTTTTTTTTTGAGATGGAGTCTCACTTTGTCGCCCAGTCTGGAGTGTAATGGCACAATCTTGGCTCACTGCAACTGCAGCCTCCACCTCCTGGGTTCAAGCGATTCTCCTGCCTCAGACTCCTGAGTAGCTGGGATTACAGTTGTGCACCACCATGCCCGATTAATTTTTATATTTTCAGTAGAGATGGGCTTTCACCATGTTGGCCAGGCTGGTCTTGAACTCCTAGCCTCAAGCAATCCACCTGCCTTGGCCTCCCAAAGTTCTGGGATTACAGGCGTGAGCCACCGTGCCTGGCCCACAGATTTTATTTAATAATATACACACACTGTACTTTCATTCTCTCTGGGGGGTAAACAAACAAATCAAGGACTGTAAATATCAAACTCCAGAAAAGAGTAACCAAGCAGGACACAAACCCAGCAGCTCACCCTTTCTCATTCCCCAGTTGGCAGGTCTGGCACCGAAGGTCCCTCTCTTTGCAACACCCGGCAAAGGCGACAGGAAATCTGAGCTACAGGCGGGCACTGGCACTCATGAGGTGCACGGCCTTGGATGAACCCTTTAACCAGTTTCTGCTCCTCAGTTTTGTTGCTGATAGCATGGGGAGTATTAGGATCTCAAAGAGCTGCAGGAAAGTTCAGAGGAGGTGGTGCAGGCAAGCACACTGTCAACTGGAAAGCACTCTACAAAAGGTAATCACTATTACCCTAGTCAACAGGCATTTCCCAATGGGGAGAATTCAGCTGACCTGCTGTTGAAAAGGAGATACTCCACCTAAAACTGCCTCCAACGCTTTCTCTTCCCCAGCCCTGATTTATTCTTCTTTTTTATTACTTCCTATACTGTATGTTTATTTATTTGTCCATTGTCTGTTTCCCTGTATTAGAATGTGGGTTTCTTGCAGGCCTGGCTTTGTCTGTTTAGTTCTCTGTTGTAGCCCCAGAGCCTTGAATGGTGCCTGGAACGTACTACGCTCAATACATCTTTGTTGGATTAATGATGCTAAATGATGTCTCTAGACTAAATGACCCCCATCTTAGCCCCCAGCTCTGATATTGTGAACAAGCAGTAAAAAGTCATGTAGAATTTTAGAAACTTGAACTTTCAAATCAGGATGTTAGAGTGGTTCATTTACCTATTTATTCATTCCCTTAACTAATTTTCAGTCAAGCACTATGTGCAAAGCTCTGGACTCCGCTACACGTCTGTTATGAATATCAGTCAATACAATTTTTTTTTTTTTTTGAGAGAGTCTCGCTCTGTTGTCCAGGCTGGAGGGCAGTGGTGCGATCTCGGCTCACTGCAAGCTCCGCCTCCTGGATTCAAGTGATTCTCCTGCCCCAGCCTCCTGAGTAGCTGGGATTACAGGTGTGCACCACCACACCTGGCTAATTTTTGCATTTTTAGTAGAGACAGGGTTTTGCCATGTTGATCAGGCTGATCTCCTGACCTCAGTGATCCGCCTTTCTCAGCCTGTTAAAGTGTTGGGATTATAGGCATGAGCCATCATGCCCGGCCAGTCAATACTATTATAAAACAAAGCAAAATGGTTTTTTGTAAAAAAAAAAAAAAAAAAAATTCAAATACATATTTAAATGACAAATGCCCCCCTAATTTCCTATTCATGCCTCAATCATTCTATCTGATGTCGTCACAGCTGATTTACAGGCATCTGTGCTCTGGGGGCTTCTTTCTAGAATTAGGAAGCTCCTCTTAATTTCCAAAGTGACATCTAGTTGGATGCCTAGGGGAAGGTATTGTATGGTCCAATTTCTTCCACACTTGTTTCTAAACTCATTGTAAATGCTGGACATGTGGGCTTCAGAGAGGGCATGAATGAGTACAGTGGATGTGCAGAAAAAAAAACAAAACAAAAGTCCCTTAGCAGAAAAGGTGAAAAAGAAAACTCCTGCTCAAGCGCGATGAGTTTTAAATAAGCCGGTTGTCTGTGACTTTGTTTATACTGCAGTTGGGTATTGTTTTACTTAGGAAGCTGTTCAGTTATCATGGTACTAATGAGTTAATAAGCAAGTAGACGCCTATATTTTCCAATTACATGCCCCACTTTATTTCTGGGTAGTAACAGCGTGAACAATTTGGCAGGGTGGGTCCAAGAGAGAAAGAAAGCTTAGAAAAATCTTCAGACCTTCAGAAACATCACTGGACTTAGAGTGTAGAAAATAAAATATATTTTATTTTATATATATGTACATGTATAAATTAAAATGAATTTAATATACATAAAATTAAATTTTTATTAATTTATATAGGATTAATTTTATATAAATTAAAATGCAGCAATTAAGCGGAAGAATCCCTATTTCAAAATTCTAAGTAATTCAGAACATTGGATTGAGGCCAGGCACGGTGGCTCAAGCCTGTAATCCCAGCACTTTGGGAGGCCGAGGCGGGCAGAGCACTTGAGGTTAGGAGTTTGAGAGCCTGACCAACATGGTGAAACCCTGTCCTTACTAAAAGTACAAAAATTAGCCAGGTGTGGTGGCAGGTGCCTGTAATCCCCAGCTACTCGGGAGGCTGAGGCAGGAGGATTGCTTGAACCCAGGAGGCAGAGGTTGCAGTGAGCCAAGATTGCACCACTGCACTCCAGCCTGAGTAAGACCCTGTCTCAAAAAAAATTCCATGTGGACCTGACCCAGCTTACGTAGCACAATGGGGATCATCAAAGAAGCCAATGAGAACTTCAGAAACTATCCCCAGTCACAGTCCTAAATCTCTCCTGTCTCTTAGAAGGGAAGCAAAATTTTTAAAGTACTACAGGGTCTACAGAAATTGAGAAAAGCCATCAGGTATAAAGCAATCACAGAGCCACTCCAAATGTTTATGAAACCAGTTAGATAGAACAAAAAGGTCCAGCAATGAACATTCCTCTGGCATGTAGGCACTTTTTTTGGCAGAAGCAGAACTTTGGAGGTACTGACTCAATGCTATCCTCCCCTTCTCAATGTTTTTGTCTCTTTAGGACAATCCTGTTCTCAAAAGCTATGATGAGGTTCTTGAACCGAATGCCTTTAAGGTGTCCTCTACATTCTGCCTGCCTTCACCCAATCCTCCCTGTGGATTTTGAGAGTATATTAAATGCTTTCATCCAGAATGCAGACTTTTAAGGTGATTATAGGAATTCTTTCTAGGTAGTAAGAACCTACATTACAATACAACCTTTGGTTGCATACAAATTTGGGCATTGTGTTTTTGCAACCAAAATCTATAGCGTTTGAATTCCACTACACACTTGTAAGTGTGTAGTGGAAAACCACTTATGTCTAAAGGGTATTTCTCTGTCATTACTAGGGTGTCAGAATTTCAACACTGTGTTCTCCTATGGGAGCATTCTTTTTAGACATGTGTCCTGCACTTGGCTTACAAAATCATTCACTATTATTCCAAAATTTTGTACACATGTCACGTTTGTTTGGGCTTGATCTTTGCTTTTATTATTATTATTTTAACCCTTACACTTAGCATGTGACTGATGATACATAGGTGCTTCAATAGTAGGGTGATAACTAACGAATCAATTCTCAGTGTGTAGCAGGCGCTGTGCCACACACGTTACCTATCTTAACTCACTTAATCCTATAACATCCCCATTTTACAGATGTCTTAGTCTGTTCAGGCTGTATAGCAAAAGACCGTAGACTGGGTGCTATTATGAACAATAGCAATTTATTTCTCATAGTTCTGGAAGCCCAAGATCAGGGCACCAGCACCACTGGGTTTTGGTGAGGGCTCCTCTTTCCCCTTGCAGACGGCTGCCTTCTGGTTGTGTGCTCACATGGTAGAAAGGAAAAGGGACCTCTCTGGGGCTTTTTATTTTTCTCTTTCTTTCTTCTTCTTCTTCTTTTTTTTTTTTGAGACAGAGTCTCACTCTGTCACCCAGGCTGGAGTGGAGTGTGCAATCATAGCTCATTGAAGACTCGACCTCCTGGGCTCAAGTGATCCTCCCACTTCAGCCTCCTAAGTAGCTGGGACCACAGGCATGTGCTCCCATGTTTGGCTAATTTTTGTATTTTTGTAGAGATCAGGTCTCAGTATGTTGCCCAGGCTGATCTCAAACTCCTGGGCTAAAGTGATCCTCCTGCCTTGGCCTCCCAAAGTGTTGGAATTATAGGTGTGAGCCACCATGTCTGGCCTGGTACCTCTATTATAAGGGTACTAATACCATTCATGAGGGTTCAGCACACCCTCATAACCTAATGGCCTATCCAAGCCTCCACCTCCTAATATCAGGACCTTGGGGGCTAGGTTTCAACAGATGAATTTTGGGGAACATAAACATTCAGGCCATAGCAGCAGATAAGGAATGGAGTCTTGGAATTAGTGAGAGACAGAACTGAAATTCAAACCCAGACAGTGTGGTTCCAGTGCCCTTACATTATAAGAAGCTCATACATGGCTTCTTGTGGCAAACTTTCTCTCCTTGTATGTTAAGAATTTAGAAATGTTATATGGTGACTTCTAGGGACTAAATTATATTCCCTTCCCCCAAATTTGTATGTTGAAGTCCTAACCTCCAACATGACGGTTTTTGGAGATGAGGCCTTTGGTAGGTGATTAGGTGTAGATGAGGTCTAAGGGTGGAGCCTAAATGTTGGGACTAGTGCCCTTAGAAGAGGAAGAAGAGAGATCAGAGCTTTCTCTCTCTGCCACTTGAGGACACAGCAAGAAGGTGGCTGTCTGCAAGCTAGGAAGAGAGCCCTCACCAGGAATGGAATCTGCTGGCATCTTGATCTTGGACTTCCAGCCTGCAGCACAGTGAGAAATAAATGTCTGTTGGTTAAGCCACTCAGTTTATGGTATTTTGTTATTGCAGCCCCAGCTCATGATGACAGTGACAATTCATCTGTCTATCCCTTACATTGGTGATAATCAGTGAAGAATTTAAAAAAAAAAAACAAAAAAAAACAAGGTACTACACAAATAAAGACAGGAAATGGTCTTTAAGATCAATGTCAGTACATGTATTATAGCAAGTATTAATTGATCTTATAGAGCCAGAAAATATATGTGGTCTAATCCTTTTATTTTATAGACGAAAGTAAAACACAGAGAGGTTAAATGACTTGTTTAAGGTCATGTAGAAGTACATACAAGTAGTAGTCAGGTGGTTTATTTTATTAGATTAGAGGTGATTATTTTCTAGCTATAAGGTAAGTGGAGTCTGCTCTAAAAATAAAAAGCTCTCATCCTGCTCAAGCCTCTACTTAAACTAGAGGGCAAAATTTCTGCTTTATTATTCTGATGACAAGATCATACTGCTTCTGACTAGAAAACGCCAAAACAGGAGACAAAACTAGCGTCATATAGTGCCAGTTAAAAATTATTTAGAAACCCACAAGTTCTGTGCTTTGTAAATTTTTTTCTTTCTCTCTAGGACATAGTAGAACTGAATCATTACAACGAGGCATGTGACAGAAATGTTGACTCTTTCTGCCATGTCTGTCTATTTATGACTTCTTCAGACTACAGTAATAGTCAGCAATAAATAGACTGTATTCAAACAGCAGGATTGATTTGCCATTCAGTCTTATAACCAACTGTGAGTAGTTCATTCTTCGGTTAAATTATGCTTGTAAGAAGTGAGAAAACGGGAAGAGAAAAAAATGCACTCAGTCCATAATGATAACCTTGGGTAATCGTGTATTTTCCTGAAGGAAGTAATAAGGAACATACACATTGGATACACAACAAACAGCATGGTGGGAAACCCTAGAGTGGATGGTCTGTATCGCGTGAGGTTTTCCAGGGCAATTTTACCCAAAAATCTCTGTCTCTTTGTTCGAATTTTAGAAGCATCCATATATGTTTCCTCGAAGATGATGTTTAAGGCCATCCTTTCATCTAAGGAGAATCTACAGGGTACATGTAAATAAACAGCTTTCTTCTTCAGGTGTCAACAAAACCCATGACCAAGTTATGATGTCAAGGAACCAAAGCACCCAGCCTCCATACAAGTGTTCCTGAGTGTGACATTTTCTACTTCCAAACTACTAGTACACACAACTTTAGACTTAGGCTCTGTGGGCCGGGCCCTTACCTGATGAAAGAGGAGACAATGCTTCTGCTCACACATGTGCACACATACATACTCACACATAAACCAGGTATGCCAGCACAGCATCATGTATACTATATGATGCATTTATTCTAATCGGCGAATGGCTCAAAACCATGTTGACCATAAGATTTCATTACTTTTTTAAAAAATGGCTATATCACACTTAATGCCTCACACTGAGTTCAAGGTCTGCTAAAAATCAGATTTTTTAAAAACCTGGACTACTGTAAAAGTAGGCCATGTTTATCTTATACATAAGCAGCTGATGTTTAAGATATTTCATCTTATTGGTGCTGCCTAGTCCTAACAGATTGCTAGAGAATTCACTGATGCTAAGAAGCGCTGTTGAATCTCTATAACATGCACGCCCTGGGGAGGAATGGCGAGGTGAATACGCCACCACTCTGTGTTCAAGGTTGGCACAGTATTGAAGGGGAGATAGATAAAGTAAACCTGCAAGTCACAAAGCAATGTAATGATAGAGGCAGCATGTGCCACATGTCAATGCCAGACCACGTGGGAAGGACCAACCATCAGGTTGGGGTGGGCTGCAGCTGGGGGAGAGGCAGTGGAGGCTGCAGTTCAGCTGGGCATCAGAGGTTAAGAAGAAGCTTTTTAAGATCTTGAAGCTGTTATTCCCCAGTTTTATATTATCTGCACATCTCATGGACATGCTGTGTCTGTTGCACAATGAGGGAATGGCTAAAAACGACTCAGGCTGTGGAATGTGGCCTCCTTTAGTCTATTGTCTATGCCATGGCCCGAGTAATCCTTTAAAATCATAAGCCAGATCACATTATGCTCCAGCTGAAGTTCCTCCAATGACTTTCCATCTAATTAAGAGTAAAAGCCAAAGTGCGTGGGCCAGCCTAAGAAATCAACATTATTTGAAAATCTCCTTTCTACCCCATCTCATCTCCCCCCACTTTTCTTCTCTTTCCTCTCCTTGTTTCCAGTCATCAGACAAGCCATGCTCCCAGCTCCAGGCCACCACACTATGGTTCACCTCTGCTTGGGACTCTCTTCCCCCAGATAGCATCTCTTGCCATAAAGGACTTCTCTCAGGGAGAAGCAGTCCCCAGCTGCTCAGCTGAAACCACATTCTTTTCCCTGCCATTACTCTCCATCCTCCTAGATGACTTTATTTTTCTTTATGGTGTTGCTCGTCATCTGATATAGTACAGATTTATATTTGTTTATTTCCTGTCTACCCTGAGTCCTCTTAAAACGGAACTTCCCTGAGTGTGGGCACGGGCATGTTTTATTCTTGGCGTTATCCCTGATGTTTAGAGGAGTACCTGTCATAGTGTGTTCAGCAGACATCTGTTGAAAGAATGACTTCCAGCACTTTGGGAGGCTGAAGCGGGCGGATCACAAGGTCAGGAGTTTGAGACCAGCCTGGCCAACATGGTGAAACTCTGTCTCTACTAAAAATACAAAAAATTAGCTGGGCGTGGTGGCGGGCACCTGTAATCTCAGCTACTCAGGAGACTGAGGCAGGAGAATCACTTGAACCCAGAAGGCAGAGGTTGCAGTGAGCCGAGATTGCATCCCTGCACTCCAGCCTGGGCAACACAGCAAGACTCCGTCTCAAAAAAAAAAAAAAAAAAAAAGAATGACTTAATCGAGAATGCAGCTGAAGCATTTCTTCATTAATACAGGCTGCAATTGTGGTGGCATGATAGGCAAGATCTGCAGTTACTTCTTTCAAGGAAGAGATATCACAGGGATGGTGGGACCATCCCATGCCTGATCAGAATTTAGATTCACTGACTACACCAATGGTGGGACTTGATCCTGACCACTGGGCAAAAAGAGATGGAGATACACATTAAACAAAGAATTCCCTCTAATCACCATTTCTATTATCAATCAAAAGTATGTGTATGTTTACTTTTGTGTACAAAAATTCAGCCTCCTGAATCTGATCACTTTATCTTCTGCTCTTGGTCATTCAAACCATTTCCCCAGAAAAGTTTATTTGCACAAGAGGCAGCATGCAAATGCTCTTTTAGTTTCTGTTCCTTCTTTAAAATCCATTTTCAGTGCAACAGTGTCAGGCCCAGTGAAACTTTCTATTGCAGTGAAAGGCTTTTTTTTTGTTTGTTTGTTTGTTTTTGAGATGGAGTCTCGCTCTGTTGCCTAGGCTGGAGTGCAGTGCAGTGATCTCGGCTCACTGCAGCCTCCACCTCCCAGGTTCAAGCAATTCTTCTGCCTCAGCCTCCTGAGTAGCTGGGACTACAGGCACGTGCCACTAAGCCTGACTAATTTTTTGTAATTTTAATAGAGAAGGGGTTTCACCGTGTTAGCCAGGATGGTCTCGATCCCCTGACCTTGTGATCTGCCCACCTCGGCCTCCCAAAGTGCTGGGATTATAGGGGTGAGCCACTGCACCTGAGTCTTTCTTTTTTTTTTTTTTAGTATGAAATTTCCCTTTACCTCATGCAATTTCATGTTATCAATCAGTGCATTTATATGATTGATTGAATTTGGTGCGTGCTAAAAATTTGCTGCTCAAGGAAATCAACTTTTTATTTCTCCTATTAGGTGTCTGTTCATCGTGTGTGGTTCAAAGAGGAAATTCTAGGCTGCAGAGATTTGAAAACCACAGAGGAGGGGAATATATTCAACCCAGTTTTGACCTGCTTCTGCTTCTGGATATTGTGCATTAACTAGAAGTGATGTGAAGAAATGGAACAGAAGAGAAAATGACGCTGTGTATTGGAAAACATTTGTCAGCCTGCTGGCTGACTGTGAACACAGATTTGTAGAAGAACCAGTGAAAATCTCATCGTTGGGGTCATTTGCAGCCAGACTGGCCCAGATATTTGAGATTTTACTGTAGGGAGTGATTGTTTCTGGACCCCTTAAGGCCTGGGAAAAGGAGGAGTGATGATGATCTCATTGTCTATTCCCTTTTGTGATGGATATTGATTAGCGCCAAGTCAATACCCAAAGCAATTCCAGTCCATAATAAAAAGCAACACAACAGCAGTCCCAATGATCAGTCAGCAATTTGGAAGCCAAAGGCAAAGATAAGAAGCCTGCTAGATATTTACTTGCAGGTTTCATAATGTCATCTCCTTCAAACATTAGCAGAAAGCACAACATTTCCTTGGTCCATTAGCTGCTGTTGAAACAGAGTTTTGACTGTAGTAAGAGGGGACATTTGTCTCACTCAGGGCTCACTGACCATGCTGGTCTTCGTATCTTCTACTTAGACAGTGTCCTTATACAAGCAAATAAGAAAAATGTGCCCTACATGACAATGTACAATACACAGAATAAAGAGAGCCAAGACACCCAAAAGACCCAGATACTTTTGGAGCAGAGAAATAAATTCCACCGAGGGTGACTTCCGGAATTTCTCTCTTTATTCCTACTGATTGGATTTCCCACCTTTCCAAAGAAGGTAACATGGTCAAGTTCTTCCAAGTTCTAAGAGTTCAACCCAAGCCTTCATTTAAGATTTTGGTTTAGAGGCTGGGTGTGGTGGCTCACGTCTGTAATCCCAGCCCTTTGGGAGGCCGCAGTGGCTGGATCACTTGAGGTCAGGACTTCAAGACCAGCCTGGCCTACGTGGTGAAACCTCATCTCTACTAAAAATACAGAAAAAATTAGCTGGGGTTGGTGGCACACACCTGTAATCCCAGCTACTGGGGAGGTGGAGGCAGGAGAATCACTTGAATCCGGGAGGCAGAGGTTGCAGCCGAGATCGTGCCACTGCACTATAGCCTGAGTGACAAAGCAAGACTCCATCTCAAAAAAAAAAAAAAAATTATGTTCAGAAGGAAGCCCAGTGTCATCATTCACTCCCCTAACATGTAAAACCATCTATGTAGAAAAACTGATTCTACTATAATAGAAATGTTTCTAGAACCTAGACTTCCTCTAAACTCATGGCTGCCCATGAATTTCTGCTTGAAGATTGATTTTTACAGCTTACTGAATCAAATATTGGTATCTGATTTTTCTTACAGCACTCAAGAAGTTAAGAATTTTCTATTTCAATTGGATTCAAGTGGTTTCTGCCTTTTCTCCGGATACAAGTTCTACAAGGAGCCGGGAGATAATTTTAAAATAGCCAAAAAATACCCTTTGCATGAGGAAACGATCAGAACAAGGGTCTAGTTATTTCCATTAGGCTGTTCTCTTCTACAAGTGATGCTAGCATGATAGTAAATGCCAGAACCATAAATTCTATAAATGTGTAGAGACTGTCCATACAGAAGAGAAGGCCATAATTTCATAACAACATATGGAAAGTAAACACAACTTGATCTTTAGATTTTAAAGTAGTTGGCAGTGCTGGAAATTCAAGAAACTTGAGTTTATTTCGAGCATGTAAGTTAAGATGGAGCTCATAAGAAATGTAACAGATTTTTTTCCTTGATATTATTTTTAGAGTCCATTTTCAGAATTCAACTGAATTGTATTTAGAATTTAAAATTATAGCTCAATGATCCATTTTTAAAAAGTGAAATTGAGCTGGGAGGAAAAGGATGGTTATACTTAACATATCTTTTTAAAAATTTTTTATTTTTATTATGATTATTTTTTGAGACAGGGTCTCACTCTACTTCCAAGGCTGGAGTGCAGTAGTGCAATCTTAGCTCCTTACAGTCTTGACTTCCCAGGCTCAAGCAATCCTCCTACCTCAGCCTCCCAAGTACTTGGCACTACAGGTGCGTTCCACCATGCACAGCCAACTTTTTAAATTTTTTGTAGAGAAGAAGTCTTGCTATGTTGCCTAGGCTCGTCTCAAACTCCTGGACTCAAGCAATCCGCCCACCTCAGTCTCCCAAAGTGCTGAAAGCCCCAGCCTTACCTAACGTATCTTTAGCTGGATTTTTTTTTTTTTTTTTTTTTTTAAGTAGAAGAGAAAAACAAACTCTGAACAAACCAAGTTTGTTTCTATTTAAAGAAAAAATCCTAAACTCTGAATTCTAATCAATGAAAATAAAATTATTTGCACAAGTACTTGGATTGGCATTTATATCCTGGCAAATGATCTAAATGCACATTTTTTAAAGCCGTGGGATTAAAAAGATAAAGACCCTTACTGGGAGACTAGCAGTTGGTTTTTTATTTTAGTGGCTCCGTTTCATTTCTTTTTACACTCAGTGATAAATGGAGGTCATATATTCTCCTTAATGGCCTGTTCGTGATTTGGCATCATGCTGAGGCTGGCTGGCGGTGGCTCTGAGGATATGAGGGGGTGCCCCTGGGCAGGAGAGGAGATACTGCTGAAAGTCATGCCCCATCCCCTTTCCCTGTGCCCCAGTGCTAGGGGCTGGCTGGGCCACTCAGTCAGCACAGACGGCCCAGTGGGCCCAAGTTATGGCAGACTTCCTCCAGCTTCCTTTTTCCTCTCCCTTTCCGCCTGTTCAGAGACGTGTAACAGAATAATGAGAAGCAGGAGGCCTCCCTGGAATAATGTCACATGGAATTCTCAATTTAATAGGGCCTCCAGTTTGTTCCAGACATGCTTGGGCATTTGGTGGCATTTCAGAAATTGATCTGAAAGTAACCAGACATGCTTGGCACTCTTTTCTTCTTGTGCCAAACCATTTTGTTATTCTCACGTTTTATTTCCTTATTATTTGTAAGCGTGTTTGGCTGCACAGCAAGCCGCAGATTAGTTGTGGGATGGCAGCCTGCAGCGGTTTTTTATTTTTAAATTAAGTTGCCACTTGACATATAAAATGTAAATTTTCTATAATCATACCATCACAGTGACAGTTCTATGTTTCATAATTTGTGCAGGCCCCAATCTCTTTCCGCATGGGATACTTAGCAGCCAGTCTGGAGGACTTGCCTTGTGTTCTCCAGACTGAGTCCTTGCTGAAGACCAGCCTGAGCTGGAGGTACAGCGTGCTGCCTGGACACCCTTCGTGTCCGCTTGGCAGGTGTAGAGTTGCCTGCGTATGTCTTGGGTCACTTGCTCACCCGAGTGCTGCACCTTGAAGGTTTGCCGTGGTAGAGCCTGGTGGGGGAGCAGTGTTGCCCCTTCCAGAGTGAGAAACGACTTACCAAGATAACAACCAACATCACCTCTGGAAGGAAAATCCAGAACAACTGGTTTAACGCCTGGGATTTAGGCTTATTTTGCCACCTGAAAAAAACCGGGGGGCAGTGGGGAGGGAATAGCACTCCCCAAAGCTGGAGGCCTAGTTTCTATTATTGGTTCTAAGTCATTCCCGAGTATTAGGCAAAATATTTGTAACTTTCAGTTTTTCCATTCTTAGCAGGCAACATGGCAGTAGGCTGTAGTGGTTGAGAAGGGATCTGTGGTCAGACTCTGTTGTGAGTTCAAATCTTGGCTGTGCTACTTACTGGCGCCATGATGGAGGCAAATTAACTTGAACTTTCTTTGTGTCAGTTTGCTCATCTATTAAATGGGCATAAATACTCTCATAGGGTTGTTGTGAAGATTACATTAGATATTCCACGCAAATCATACAGCAAAGAGCCAGGTACCTAATAAACATGCAATAAATACTAACCAAAAGGATTATAATCATTATTATTCAGTGCCAGGACAGGGAGTGAGAACTAACCATTTCTCTCCAAGAAAAAAATACATTTAATTTCCAGACAGAAGGGATACGTAACAATAACATTCTATTTCAAACTTGGTGAGAAGACGGAGATGACTTCACTCACGCAGAGAACTATGTATTTGTGGAGCACTTCCAGCTTACGATCCCCATAGGCTCAGCCGGGTCTGCACAGGACTGAATGAGGCTCTACCTCCTTCACTCACTACGCCCTGCTTTCGTCAAAGGCGTTCACTGCATTTGGTGGCTTGTGTGGTTTTGGCTCAGAACTGTAATAAAGAGGTGACGAGTGACAAGAGAGGGCTCCTGCTACTCTCCGGCTTCTCTGTTAAGTGTCTGATAATGCTGGTCTCTGCTACATAAGCCGTAGGGGTTACTTGTCCTGCGTGAGCCTTCCAAGGAGTCAGAAAGGAAACCTCAGCTCTGCACACCCACTGATGGCCGCGGAGGCTCAGGGACAGGCCTAGGGATTGTTTTTGAACGAGATATGGTTTGTTCCTGTGGTGTTGAAAATGATTCTCTCGAATCTACTGTAAAACCCAGTCCTATGCAAAGAGTGTCACTGCCAGACATTCCCGAAGGGTCTAGGGGGAAACAGACAGATACAGGGTTTGCAGTTTTAGGAGAAAACATTGTTTGAGGGAAAGAATGTTTAAATAGGAATATAACAGTGCAGCATTAAGAATAAAAAGGCAAAAGAGCCTTTAATTGCTATAGAATCCCAGAGCAGTGGTTCTTAACCTAAATTATACTGTTATTTGGAAAGATTTATACAATTTTAGCTTATTTGTTAATTTTTTTTAAGAGTTGGTGTCTTGCTTGTTGCCCAGTTTGGAGTGCAGTGGTGCCATCACAGCTCACTGCAGCCCCCAAATCCTGGACTCAGAAGATCCTCCTCCCTCAGCCTCCTGCGTAGCTGGGACTACAGGTGCACACCACTATACCCAGCTAACGTTTAGAAACTTTCTGTATAGATGGGATCTCTCTGTGTTGCCCAGGCTGATCTCAAACTCCTAGCCTCAAACAATCCTCTCACCTCAGCCTCCCAAAGCCCTCAGCCTAAAATGTTAACTTTAGATCCAAGGTGTGATGGAGCTATTAAGAGGGCAGGGGGAAGAGAAGATTGGAGATGATTCAACCCACCAATATGTTTCCTGGAAAGGAAGCTGATTCTAAAGAGACTCAGTGAGTTGTCCAAACCCCCAGAGCTAAGTCAAGGCCAAGGCAGAACCAGAATCCATTGGCCTCCAGCTCTAGGGCTGTTATGTATCCCCCCACTTACCCCTTCTGGACTGTGTGACTCTAGTCAGCGAGAGCTGCAGTTTTAGCACTGGCCAAATCCATTCTTTTTCTAGGCTTCATCCATTGCTGTGCCCCCGAGGACCCTTGTACCAACAACCACGGTTTCTGATGAGTTCTTTTGCATCCTCCGTGCCTCAGAGTGGAGATTTCACTGTGTTCACTCCCCAGGAAAGGCCTTCCTGACTCCCAGGAGTAGGTTGGTTGCTCCTGCCCTGTGCTATAAATCCTTTGCCCTAACCCCATATCCCTGCACATCTCACGTGGGGTATAACTACCTTTCCTTGAGGGAGTTAAAAAACATGCAATTAAGGCTGGGTGTGACGGCTCATGCTTGTAATCCCAGCACTTTGGGAGGCCACAGTGGGCAGATCACCTGAGGTCAGGAGTTTGAGACCAGCCTGGCCGACATGGCAAAATCCCATCTTTACTAAAAAAAAAAAAAAAATGGCCTGGTGTGGCTGTGTGTGCCTGTAATCCCAGCTACTTGGGAGGCTGAGGCAGGAGAATCGCTTGAACCCAGGAGGTGGAGGTTGCAATGAGCCACAATCAGGCCACTGCACTCCAGTCTGGGCAACAGAGCAAGACTCTGTCTCAAAAAATAACCAACCAACCAACCAACCAACCCCCTTCTACACAATTAAATAGAAACATTAAGATGATGAATTAATAAACGATAAGGCAAATGGCCTCTTCTATTCCCACAGAATTGCAGAGATGTATTCCCAACCCAAATTCTATTGTTCCCTGAGAAAACGTTTTTGTCCAGACTCATTGACCAAGTCTAAGTTTTGCAGAAGCAATAACCTGGTCCTCTGCTTTGTCCTTGGTTCCTTTAGAATCGAGCACAGTAAGTGGCTCTTAGAAGGTGCTCAACAAATGTTTGTTCCATGAAAGTTGAATGAATACCTTAATGTTCGCTAACTGACATTAACATGGGGCATGTCCTCTCTGTGCCTTTTCTTCTTCAGCTAAACATCTCCATTTTTTCTGTTTCTCATAGACAGTGTCTAGAGTCTTCATCTCCTGAAAGCCCCTCCCGGACAAACTCCAGGTTTCCAGATCTGTTCAGCTGGCGACTTTGCAGATGTCACACCTTGTTCCATGAGAAGGCGGGGCAGTCTCACTTGCTCCTCCTAGGAGTTGGTCTCTGTGTTTCTAAGGAAGTGACTTACAATTGCGTTGCCTTCCTTAATCACTGGCCAATACTCTTGGTTCGTTTTCAACTTATACCCATTCAAGGCTACCCTGTATGTTTAGAAGGGACTACTCCCTGGGACTTACAGTCTGTTTGAGTAAGTTATAACAGTAGTAACACCCATAAAATGATAGTAAATGATATGTCTTAATATATAGGTGTGTGATTACTCGAAAAAGTAATTGATTTTATTCATTGTAATTAAACAATAGCCCAAGCCCAATAACCCAATGTGGGTTACTGTTGAGCTGATCAACATTTTCTTCCCCCTACAACCATGCTTGACTAGCTTAAAAAATATTTCTAAAAGTCTGAGTGTGGTGGCTCACACCTGTAATCCCAGCACATTGGGAGGCTGAGGCAGGCGGATCACCTGAGGTCAGGAGTTCGAGGCCATCCTGGCCAACATGGTGAAACCCGGTCTCTACTAAATATATAAAAATTAGCCGGGCGTGGTGGCAGGTGCCTGTAATCCCAGCTGCTCGGGAGGCTGAGGCAGGAGAATTGCTTGATCCTGGGAGGCAGAGGTTGCAGTGAACTGAGATCGTGCCATTGCACTATAGCCTGGATAACAAGAGTGACACTCTTTCTCAGAAAAAAAAAAAAAAAAATTCTTACTAAGGCAGGGAACATAAGGCGGATGAACACTTCAGCTACGACAGGAAATGTCCTTTTCATAGGGTGTACACTGAGTGAATGACTTTGTAATTTTACTTTATCCTCTTCACGTACATAGGGCATACACCAAGGAACCAATGGAATCCTCTAGAGGGTACTTAAACCCCTGCAAATTCTGTAACGAGGCCCTTGAGCCCCTATGCTTGTGCCGCTCCCACACTGTGGAGTATAATTTCCTTTTCAATAAATCCCTTCATTCCTTCCTTCCTTGTTTATGCGTTTTGTCCCATTCTTTGTTCAAGATGCCAAGAACCTGGACACCCTCCACCAGTAACATTACTACAGTTGAAAGAGTGAAGGCTTTCAAAATTTTGTCCATGACAGGGGTCACTCTATCCCACTGGCATAGCGAGTGTGTCAACAGAGGAACCAGATGTGTTTTACAGTCAGATTCATCCACATTCAAGCATTTCTTTTCCAGATTTTCAATGTAAGTCTTGTTGTGTGTTTCTTGGTATTTTGGGTAGTGGTGGCCAATGTCTGTTGCCTCTCTCCTGTGTTGCTGCCCCTAGAGTCCCCTGAGACACAGATAAAAAGGAAGCAGCTTCCCTAAGGACTTGGACAGCAGACAAGCTGGCTAGGGAGCGGGGGGCAGGTGGTGAAACGGGGGAAAAGTTCATTTCTATGAACCATCAGGGAAGCTGAACTCTGGGCAGAATCTAGAAACATCCCCAGGATAACTGTGTAGGGAGATACAGCATCCTTGACAGCTCTGTAACTATTATGCAGAAAATAGCAACAGCCAGAATCAACTAAGGTTGTAAAGGAACATTAAAATCATTATGAATGGAAATCTAAAAGAAGCGATCAGAAAAGCACTACAGGATTTGGCAAGCACCTGCATGTGGGGTTAATTAAATTTTCACACTCTGGAAAAAAATAGGAGCTCTATGCCTAAAACGCATTGACTATGACAGCATTAAGGGTGGCGAGGAACATGGAAGGAGTCTTGGAAAGGTCAAGAAAGTGCTTTGTTTTAGGAACATATTTTTTCTTAATTCTTATCAGACCTCGCTCAAATGATGACTAGAACAGGAAACAGATTCTAGTAAGGTGTAGACAATCTAGTTTGTAATTGTTCTAGCCAGGAGAACAGACAGAAATATTCTTTTTCACATGAGGACATCAGAAATTAGAGAAAAGTCTGAATCTTTCCCTCCACACATATCTAGGGATCCACTTTATTCATTGAATTCCTGCATAGACAAACTTAATTTTATAGCTGGAAAAACAGAAGCTGAAAGTGTCCTAGTCATTCATTTTAAAACTTTTCCTTTCACATTCATGAACCAAAAGAAAAAGAGAGGCAAACCTTGCAGGGTGATCCCACTTATATCTGTGTCAACAAAGTCGGAAGGTTCCTTAGGGCCTGAGCTTTTTCACTCCACAATTGCTGCAATAAAAATGGCTGGTCCTTTTGCTCTCAATCTCTTGCAGGGAGAGCACTATGTTTACGTAAAGAGCATTATGTTAGAATGCTAAATCATATTTCGGTTTTGTTTCAGATAAACTAGAAATGGAACACGTGATAATTACCTCATAAAAAATTCAATATCAGGTTATGAAGAGAACCATGTGCTGTAGTCCCGTTAGGCTTCGAAAAAACCTACCTTCAGCTGGGTAATTTAAAACATTAGAAATTTGTTGCTATCAGTTTTGGGGGTTGGGGCGTCTAAGACGAAGGTGCTGGTAGATTTGACATCTGGTGAGGCCTCTGTCTGCTTCATCAGTGGCACCTTCTTGTTGTCTTAAATGGCATAAGGCAAGGTGGCTCTCTAGGGTTGTCTTTTACAAGGGCACTCATCTCATTCATGAGGGTAGAATCCCATTCATGAATTTTGGGGGGACACAAACATTCAGGCCATAAAACCATGAAAATCCAAGACTAGAGCAGCAGCCCTCATTTTAGAAGTGACAACAAATGAGCCGGGCGTGGTGGCTCACGCCTGTAATCTCAGCACTTTGGGAGGCCGGGCGGGCAGAACACCTGAGGTCAGGAGTTCGAGACCAGCCTGGCCAACATGATGAAACCCTGTCTCTACTAAAAATACAAAACCTAGCCAGGTATGGTGGTACACATCTGCAATCCTAGCTACTCAGGAGGCTGAGGCAGGAGAATTGCTTGAATCCGGGAGGAGGAGGTTGCAGTGAGCCAAGATCATGCTATTACATTCTAGCCTGTGCAACAAGAGTGAAACTCTATCTCAAAAAAAAAAAAAAAAAAAAAAAAAGAAAGAAAAAAAATGGTGATACCAAATGATCAAGGATTTCCCAAAAAATCCCAGCAGGACAATCTGCACCCAATATGTTAGGTAAAAATATTGTTGTATATGGTGTGCCCTGTGTTCCAGAAAATTAATACAGACAAGTTTGTCATCTCTGATATTTATTTTTCAGTGATGATATGAAGCAAGTCCAGAAAGCAGGGAACAGCCTTTAGGAGCCCTTTTCTAAGCACCTGCTATGTGCCAGGGCTGTGTTGTGCTCTTTCCACTTATTTTCATGTTGGAGTCTCCTATCAGCCTTGGCAGCTTAGATACTCCTATCCTCCTTCCTACCAACAGGAAACTGAGGCTCAAAAAGCTACCTGAATTCCCTCAAGACATGCCTTCTGCAAGTAGAAAAAGCAAGACTCAAACCCAAGTCTGTCTAACTGTAGAATCTGTATGCTTTCCATTGCACCAGCTTGCCCTGACCAGGATGTGTCTCTCTCCTTTGTCCCCTTTCAGTTGCCAGGGGAGATTTGTGTAAACAAAGGGAAATGTGTTTGGCACAAGAGGCATTTCTTTAGATTCTCCTTTGTCCCAGCCACTGAATCAGATATGGACTCAGTTACACTGAACAAGATGTAAGATCGTATATTGAATAAAAGAAAGGAAAGTGGATATAATTCTTACCCTTTAGGTGCTGGCACACAAGTAACCATAAAACGGATGTGTATAATCCAGGAAAGCTTCCTGGAGGAGTTAGCGAATGATCTTAGGGGAAAGTAAAGAGCTTCAGCTGGACTCCTGGTTTCATGCAGCACAGTAGTCATCATTCTAAGTCATCAAGAGGTGCTGGAGTGGCAAAAACGGCTAGAGTCTGAGGACCCAGTTCTGCCACCAAACTCTTCAGACCAGTCTCCTATTCATCTTGGGTGGACTGAAAAGAATGGCTCTTTGCTATAGGCTGAATGTGCTCCTCCAAAATTCCTATGTTGGAATCCGCAACCCCAAGGCGATGGTGTTAGGATGGAGAGACTTTGGGAGGTGATTAGGTCATGAGGGTGAAGCCTCATGAATGAGATTGGTATCCTCATAAGATACAGACCCCAGAAATCTCCCTCACCCCTTCTGCCATGTGAGGACACAAAGAGAAGACTGCTGTCTATGAACAAAGAAGTGAGTCCCTTTCAGACACCAAATCTACCACCACCTTGATCTTGGACTTCACAGCCCCTGGAGCGGTAGGGAATGCATTTCTATTGTTTATAAGGCATCTAGTCTATGGGATTCTATTATAGCAGCCTGAACAGATGAAGACTCTCTTCCTTGCAAATGAAGGGGTGAACCAAGGATGCTTGGGTTGCTTTGTGTCTCAGAGATTTCAGATTCTATATTCTACGTTGATTTTTTTTCTAAACTCTTCCCATTCTGCTACACTTTCATCACTTACATGGCACACTCGTGTTAACTAAGCTTTTCCCCTTAAATAAATTGTCTTGACATTTCTTTCTTTCGCTTCTGATCCACTTAATAGAAGCTGCTGAGGTCTCGGCTGCCAGGAACAAGGCAGGCATGCATTGCCCTTCTGGCAGGGCTCGCCAAAGGAGCCCTGAGTTCTCAGCAACGCAGAAACACTCCCAATGGCAAATGGAGGGTTGCAAAGGTTCTCTGGGAGTGACATTTCTGCAACCTTTTGTTGGGCAATCCCTTTTCTCCCCACAAAGCATCAAATGCATGCTATCCCCAGAAGCTACATGTCTTTGGAAAGAGGAAAGAATAACACTCATTCAATAACAGCAACTCTCAGGTGGGTGGCAAAGGACCTCACCCTCTGATTACAGAGGTGCTTCCTGGGAGACCTGAAATAACTGTCCCCATGGAGAAGTACTCAGAGACACAGAAAGGGATGAGGTAAGCCAGCAGATGAACTAAAAAACAACTTTATGAGCAGATACCTAAGAGTTAACACTTCATGCTGTAAAAGTCAAAACTACAACCCCCGTCACCAACCCAACGCCCAGCTTTTAAATGTTCTACCTATATTTAGAGGGTTGTTCCTTTAAATATGATCACTGATAAAGAGGGGTGCCTTTTAGGTTTAGACCTGCCTCAAATTGAGTAACAAATCAGCTCTTTCACACTCAGGCTGTGTTTTGGTTAACTGCAGCAGTGATGTTCATTATCCTTTGTGAGTGAGCCCTGAGGCTCTTTGGGCATTGGTGCTCATAAATTAATATTTATAATGAAGATTAATAAAACTGAAATAAAAAAAGGGACTTAAAATTAAAATTTAAAAAGCTCTTCAATCTCTAAATCCATTTCCAGTGAGAGGGATGGAAGAACAGTTAGTACCACGTGTGTTCTCAAGCATTTATCAGTAGACAAATCTCTTAATTGTAACCATTATATTATGAATGATCCACTAATCCTTCAATTTCATTCTTCACTGTTTCTCATTTAAGCATATTCTTGCATTTTTTTCTATGCCTAGTTCTTCAGTTAAAGAAGGAAAATAAACTTCTTGAGAAACAAATTTACTTTTCCTTTGTATTCTTATATACCCACATGTTTTTCTGTTTATCCTTTGTGTTAAATATAAAGAAACCGAACAAAAAAGTCTGAAAAAAGAATTTAACAGAAGTCTGTGCTATTTACTTGCCCCTAAACCACCACTACAGATAATCTTCTAATTTTTAAAGACCTTCAAAGAATAGAATAGCATTGAATGCATTTCATTATTAAGCACTCTCAGTATTAGAAGTTTTTCTTATGTCCAGAAAGCACTCTTGTTGTGTTTTTGTTGTTGTTGTTGTTGTTTGTTTGTTTTGAGACAGTCTCACTCTGTAGCCCAGGCTGGAGTACAGTAGCATGATCTCAGCTCACTGCAACCTCTGCCCCCTGGGTTCAAGCAATTCTCATGCCTCAGCCTCCCATGTAGCTAGGACTATGAGCGCACGTCATCACGCCTGGCTAATTTTTTGTATTTTTAGTAGAGATGGGGTTTTGCTATGTTGCCCAGGGTGGTCTCAAACTCCCGAGCTCAGGCAATCCACCTACCTCGGCCTCCCAAAGTGCTAGGACTATAGGCATGAGCCACCGTGCCCAGCCTCTTACTGTGGTTTTAATGAACTACTTTTTGCTCTGTTCTTATATTGCCTCAAGAGAGCATACTATTACATTTTTATCCAGCACAAATTTAAGTTAAGTCTTGGCAAAGCTTTATACAGGGCATGGAAGGGTTAACAGTCATCCTCCACTAGGGGTGATTTTGCAGCTCTGCTCTCCAGCCCATGGGGGACATTTGGCAACATCAGGAGATACATTTGATTGCCACAACCTGGAAGGTGCTACCAGCATCGGTTGGTAGAGGCCAGGGATGCTGTTAAACATCCTATAATTCCCAGAACAGCACCATCCTCCCCACCCTCCAGCAGAGAACCACCTGGCCCTAAATGTCCATAGTACCAAGATTGAGAAACCCATGGGTTAAGAGGAAGTGGCAGCTACACGGTAAGGCAAGACCACTGAAACAGCTGCAGGGAATTCAACGCCAGTACCAACTGTATGGTTCACATTGTTCCGAGTCGCCTAGGATTAATCAACGTAGGGTGAGATTAGGGAGTGAAACCAACCTGGAGAGCATTTAAGGTTTTGAAAATTGTTAACCACATGATTTTAGTTCTATTTTGGATCTACTTTTTATTTTATGGTGAGATTACCAACACAATTTGCCTCTATTTTTCATAAGGTAAAAGCTGTCATGCATTATTTGGGAATTCTAATTTTTCAGGAGGCATTTTAGCTTGGCCAGCATAACTGTCAATGCTTGACATGCTTCCCTGGCATAATGAGTGGGATTTATTTGTAACATAAACTTCTGGTTGGTTAGTTCCTGGCTCTTTAGAAACTGCCACATTTTTGAGGGTTGTACTTTCCCAACATTAATATGAGAGTTTGAAAGTTATTTTTTCCTCCAGAAAAATGTCCATATGTCAAAGGTCAATGATATAAAAGCATTCTAATTTAATAGGAGGCATGACTAAATATAGAATGGAACAAAATCCTGGAATTACTTTGCAGAGCCAACAACAACAAGAATAATCAGTACTGCACAGTGACCCCCTCTCGGACAACTTCTGGATGTGCCACATTTCTTTTCAACAGGGCTGCCACAGGGGAAGTCAGTATCTAGTCTTTGTTAAATCAGGTTTCCCATTCTGGGAGCAAAAAGGTTTTCCCATCTCATCACCTTAGTTGGAAAACAAAGCTCACTGTCCTGATAGTTGAAGTTGCTTTCTAAAGCGCAAGGGGATACACATTTGTAGGGTGTGTTAAGGTATTTGTTTCCAATTATTTGGCCTTGCAAACAATGCAGCTCTTTGATTGAAATAAATGTGAGAAAACAACTTAATACTTGTTGAAGTCCGGTCCACCACGAGCCAATCGGCTTTATGCGTTAGGAAGTGAGAAACATCACTGCAGCCAGCCCGGGGTACTTGGGGAAACTGAAGGAGTTTGTGCCCTTCAGTTTCCCCAAGTACCCATGGGGTGAAGTCATGTTTCTCAGTACGTGCTTTCTTGGGGGTCTGACAATGCTTCACTCAGAGCAGCGTCAACTTAGTCCAAGGTCATGGGTTGGCTTCTTCAAGGTCACAGGTTGACTTTTCCCATGGGCAGTCGACTTCTTGAAGGCCTGTGGCCAAAGCCAGTCCTCCTTGCCTTTCCTCACTCTCCATTTAGGAATATGTCAATTGTTGCCGTGTAAGGGGCTAGGGTCTGAGGTCTTTCCTACTGTCTACTTCCATGAGAGGACAGCAGTCAATGTAGCGTTGACTTCATACTCAAAAGACAGGAGTCCACATTTAATTAGATGCCATACATGTTATCATTTCTTGTCCTATTAAAAATATGATTTTGTATTAAAATTAGATTTCTGCATAATGCCTATGTATAGGCCTGAGGGTATTTCTCCATCTCAACCTCCATGCTATGAGCCTGGAACAGGAATGGCTCTATCTCTGCTTCTTCACACAAGGTTAAGTCTCTTACTAAGTGGATTCTGAAAGGATTGAGGAATTGAGGCTGACCTGGGTAGTGATGGGATGAGAATGTCAAGAGAGGATGTCCTTGGGAGGACAACAGCATCTTGATAGAGTTTCCATTTTATCTTTCCAAGCAGCCCAATCCTGTTTTCTCATCTATAGACTCATGGAAAGTTACAGCTCAGAATGTCTTTATGATTTCCTAGTCCAACCCTCTAGTAAACCATGGGCCAGAGTGGTTGTGTCAACCAATGATCACACAACTGGTCAGTGACCAGGCTGGAATTCGTTCTCTACTCTCTGGTGCTACTGACTATAAAGGAAGAAGCAAGATGGAAGGATTCTAATGAACTCACAAGGAGGACGGGGAAAGATAGCAAGGATGTGAAATTCCAGTATCCGAGAACTATGGTACTCAAAAGGGTCCAATTTAGTTAAATGCAAATCATGTGATATGGTTTGACTGTGTCCCCACCCAAATCTCATCTTAAATTGCAGCTCCCATAATTCCCAGGTGTTGTGGGAGGGACCTGGTGGGAGATAATGGAATCATGGGGGCGGTTTCCCCCATACTGTTCTCATGGTAGTGAACAAGTCTCACAAGATCTGATGGTTTTATAAGGGGAAACCCCTTTCGCTTGGCTCCCATTCTCTCTTGTCTGCTGCCATGTAAGACATGCCTTTTGCCTTCCACCATGATTGTGAGGCATCCTCAGCCACTTGGAACTATGAGTCCATTAAACCTCTTTTTCTTTATATGTTACCCAGTCTCAGATATGTCTTCATCAGCAGCGTGTAAACGGACTAATACAGCATGTATGCAAAGCCAAACGTATAACCTTACTTTGTCAAAAAATGGCATCCCAAGGAACTATGAAGGCTCAAAAACTGAAGCAAAACAAAACAGGGTAAGAGAAGAATCTCAGATCATAGACACCAGGCAGGTTAACTAGAGGAGCTTTGGTGCTGCTTGGAGATGTGAGCTGATGGAACTACAGTTAGGATTTGTGCTTGCCCTTAGAGAGAAGGGCAGGCCAGGCCTGACTGGACTCCTATCATTTCAACCGTCTACAGGACACATGGCTGGCATTTTACTAAATAAGACTCCCAAAAAAAGGTGTGAATGGCTTTACATGAATCTCTGAATTTTGCCTAAAAACAGGAAGTCTTAGAGAGAAGGTGGCCACAAGTGCCTAGCTGACCCTGGAATAGAGCAAGGCCTCTCTTTTCTACGATATTGGTAAGATCAGTTTTACGTTATACCCTGGTCTGGAACTGCCCTGAGTCTGGGAGGTGCCCACATGAGGAGGCACATGGTGGACCACAGCAGAAAGACCACAGGGTCTTCCGGAGCGGTCACTCCAGCTACCTCCCTTCGTGAGGGAAGGTGTGGTTTTCTGAAGACACCACACCCTGTTCCAGGCCCTTAACGGTATCAAGTTTTCATGGAGGTTTCTTTGTGATGGAGGAACCCTATCCTTTCTCATGTCTGAAAACTGCTCTGCCACAGGGTAAATGATTCAGAAAGTTTGTGATTCAGCCACAAATGAAACTGGGGAATCCTCATTAAAGGCACTAATGAGCGCTCTCTTTCGTCCCAGGCACTGTCTTGACATCTCCACAGATGTCTCTGCATGATGGGCCCCTCCCTGTGTACTGCCTGGGAGAGCAGCCAGGGCGAACCTGCAATGGGGGTTGAGCTCTGTGAACAAAGGGAGCCTCTCTTCTGAAAGGCAAGCCCAAGTTGAAGTCATCAGACAGAGATAACTGAGCTATGGGTCCCCAAGGCTACACCAGGGCAGGTCTGAGTCCAGCCTGGACTCTTATCATTAGAACAGTCTACAGGACACATGGCTGGCATTTTGCTGGCCAAGCCCCTAGAAAAAGTATGAATGAATTGTTTTACCTAATTTTAAAAGGATCTGTGGATATTGTGCAAAAACAGAAAGCCTTCTTTGCAGATAGCAAAGAAAAGTTTTTTAAAAAAGATCTGGCCAGGTGTGGTGGCTCATGCCTGTAATCCTAGTACTTTGGGAGGCCGAGGTGGGCAGATCACGAGGTCAAGAGATTGAGACCATCCTGGCCAACATGGTGAAACCCTGTCTCTACAAAAAATACAAAAATTAGCTGGGCGTGGTGGCACACATCTGTAGTCCCAGCTACTCAGGAGGCTGAGGCAGGAGAATCCCTTGAACCTGGGAAGTGGAGGTTGCAGTGAGCCAAGATCGTGCCACTGCACTCCGGCCTGGTGATAGAGCGAGACTCCATCTCAAAAAAGAAAAAACCTGTGTCTTTTGATTCTATTTTCCTTGAGAGAAGCAAGACGTCTTGTGGGTTGTGTCATAAAATATCTGATCATACAAAGGGGGAGGTGGTTCATGGATTATAAAATGCTGTCATTCTAAAACTGTGAGTTAAACATTTCATATCATACATTTCAATTACATTTGGGAAGAACCATGCTTTCTCACATGGCAAGATGTCCAGGACAAGAACACAAGAGGAACCTTAGGCAAGTCTGCCTAAGGTTCAAGGTGGGCATCTCCCATTCCAGTGGTAACCCCTCCGGCCTCTCCATCAGCAACGGTGTAGTGAGAGTAACAGAGAAATAGACCCAGGCCTGGTGGGAGGTTGAAAGGCAGCAAGTATAGATAATTGAGCCAAAATAGATAATTTGTAGAAAAGGATACCCACATCGGCCAGGTGTGGTGACTCACACCTGTAATCTCAGTACTTTGGGAGGCTGAGGCGGGCGGGTCACAAGGTCAAAAGATCGAGACCATCCTGGTTAACATGGTGAAACCCCGTCTCTACTAAAAATACAAAAATTAGCTGGGCATGGTGGCATGTGCCTGTAGTCCCAGCTACTTGGGAGGCTGAGACAGGAGAATCACTTGAACCCAGGAGGTGGAGGTTGCAGTGAGGTGAGATCACACCACTGCACTCCAGCCTGGCGACAGAGCAAGACTCTGTCTCAAAAAAAAAAAAAAAAAAGAGACAAGAAAGAAACAAAAGTAGACCAACATCAAAGAGTGGTATCTTGCATGCAACTTTAAAGCAAATGATTTTCCTTCTGTTTAGATAATGCAGAAACCAAATATTGATTATATCTTTAAAAATACTTGGTATGGAAATAGGTTGGTGTGGATCGGATAAATTGCTTTGGAAAGTCCGACTCAGATGAACTGGAGCAGAGTGGCCCTGCTCAATGAGAAGAAAGCCACCCTCAAGGTGACAGTGTAAAAGATGAGACCATAAATAACTCAGGTCATCAGTAAGGGCACTCACTACATTCCTACCATTCACAGACAACAGAATTAAAGAGTTGAACAAACCAAAAGAGACCATCTGTTCAGGCCTCTCCTCAGGCAGGTGAATACCAAAACCATCAGAGCTGTGTCTTTATTTCTTGGGGATCTTATATAACAGGGGTCCCCAAGCCCTGGGCCATGGACTGGCTGCACAGCAGGAGGCGAGCCGTGAGAGAGTGAAGCTGCATCTGTATTTACAGCCACTCCCCATTGCTCACATTATCATCTGAGCTCCGCCTCCCATTAGGTCAGCAGCGGAATTAGATTCTCATAGGAGCACGAACGCTGTTGGTGAACTGTGCATGCCAGGGATCTAGGTTGCATTCTCCTTATGAGAATTCAATGCCTGATGATCTGCCACTGTCTCCCATCACCCTCAGATGGGACCGTCTAGTCGCAGGAAAACAAGCTCAGGGTTCCCACTGATTCTAAATTGTGGTGAATTGTAGAATTATTTCATTATATATTTCAATGTAATAATAATGAAATAAAGTGCACAATAAATGTAATGTGCTTAAATCTTCTCGAAACCATCCTCCCTACCTCAGTCCTGGGAAAAATTGTCTTCCATGAATCAGAGTCCTGGTGCCAAAAAAGTTGGGGACCACTGGGACCACACACCCTTCAACAGAATATGACAGGTCTTTATAAGGTTCAAGATAGAAAACTCTTCTGATTATATATTTGTAGCTATTTCTGCAGACTAACACTGCCTCATTTGCTGACTCATCGTTCTGAAAATTCCTTCCATAAAAAAGAAAGGCTTAAAAAATACATTCTAATGATACGTGCCTTCTCTGTCTGTATACACAGCATCAAATAGAAAGCGACCTCTTATCCTTCCAATGAAGAACACTGAACAGCTGCATCTTTGCCAGACATAGCCTGATGGGAACCCTGTGGTATGGCCCTCCTCAAGGGGAGTTAAGTGTGATCAGGTTGAGCCATGTTTATGTGATGTCACTTAGGCAGGAATTAACACTGGCTTTATGTGGACATCTCCTATTCCAGTGGTCGCCCCTCCAGCCTCTCCACCAGCAACAGTGCAGTCGGAGTAACAGGGAAATAGACCCAGGCCTGGTGGGAGGTTGGAAGGCAGTAAGCCAGCTCGACTAGTGCCAAACTTAGAAACAAAAGGGAAGAAGTTGAGTGAATGAACAGGGGCATAAAAAGGAAGGAATTTCTTTGGTAGGTATGACAAAAACAGCCAAGTCCATATCTTAAATATTTTCTCTCCAGTAAAATTTTAATCTGTCACTTTGGGAAAAGGTCTGTATGGTTAGTCTTCTTGCAAACCCGGGTCCAGCTGCTTGGTTTTGTCATGTGATTTTTTTTTTTTTTTTAAGTAATGGTGAATTTTTAATAGGTTTCTTTCTTCTCTTTCTCTCCTGTGACAGACCTGGGAAAGGGGCTTACAACCAGAATGCTATCAAATCCTTTATGAAACATGTGGGGCTAATTACCCTTGCTGGAAGTCTCAGGATTTTTTTCCTTGCAGTTTTTTCTTTCCATTTTAATGGAACACAGTTCAAGTCTCATAAATACTTAAATATGTAGTCGTAAAGTTTCAGATGTCTCATGGGTACTGCTGTCTGCAAATCTACCAGGCAGGGCTCTGCAGCGGTTCAAATTCGAACCGGTTTCCGCCTTTCACAAAGTGTGTTCTATAAGCTGGGCTGGGAGAATTTACATGCTCCATGCGGCCATTTAATAAAGCTTGCTCAATGATAGAGTCAGGGTCACCCCAGGAAATCTTGCCACCTCGCCATTTAAACAGTGAGAGGGAGCTATGCATTTGGCTGTTGTTGCTTTCTCCTGATCCCGTTATCCCCAGGAAGTGATCCTTCATTTCTTTGCTCATGACTCCAGGCTTTAAGGAAGAAGCTAGACCAGGCCAGGGTCAGAGACCCCAGTTTCACCTTCCTCTGGCTGCAAACAAAGCCATCAATCAGAGCCCAAGCGTTATTTACACATCCCCTAGGAGTTGCCTTCTCGTGTCTCAGAGCAACGCACCAGCACGTAGCTAGGGAAGTAAAAAACAGGACTGCCCCTGTGTGGAATAATTATGGACTTCACAGCTATGAGTTGGGATCAAAAGGGGGACAATCAAGGGACTCCACTGGTTTATGTCCCTTCCCTGACCCAGATGCCTGGGGAGAGGCAGTGAAGTCAGAGGCACATGCAAGTTCCTCCTGCACCTCAGAGTTAGGAGAATGAACTCCGCTGGACTCTGTAGGCAGATGCTTCCCTGAACCCAGGAATCTTTCTGATGGGCTGAGGGCTAAGGCTAGAACCAGGAAGTTGAGAGAGGTGGTCGTTACTCAGAATCCCTGTCCCTACCCCAGCCAAGTCAGCGAATGCTAGAGGCTTCGGAAGGAGAAGGGAGTGTTTCCTCACCATAAAAAAAATTCTAGGTGTTCCTGTGTCATCGTCACTTGTTTATTTACCTAACACAACTTTCCCAAGTCACGTACATGTGTCTTTTAGACACTGAACACATCCTACTCCCTTGGGTCAGTCTGGAAACTCTGGTGTAGACTCACATTTTAGTGGTCCTTTACCATGGGAAAATTGCCCAGTCTCTTCTTTTTTTCTTATCTTTGCTTTCACATCTTCCAAATTCCACTTCTGTTCTTTAACTCGCCTTCTCCTTGCCAAGTGATTGATCCACTAATGGCCTGCCTATGAAGGTTGTAAAGAAAGAACTGGCAAGGTAAGGTGTGTGTCAAATGGATGGTGTGTTCTGTGTGTGTGTGTGTGTGTGTGTGTGTGTCTGTCTGTCTGTCTCCATGTGTCTACCTCTCGATTCCCCTCCTATACCTGGCTCGGTGCTTTGAGCTGGAGATGCTCCAGTAAACAGCAGGCCTGACCTCAGGGAGCTTATGACACAAAGAAGAGGAAGACAGATATGAGACAAATGATTACAGACAAGAGGAGTGCTCATATGGGAAGCTTGGGAGAGTTCAGGAAGGTACCTGAGCTGTGGGACTTCAGAGAGGAGACTGTTATGGGTTATGTAGGGTCATCACAGAAGACTTCCATCAAGGCATGTCTGAAAGGCTGGGTAGGAATCTAACCACCTGAAAGGAAGAATTGCATTAGGCTCCAGCCTTCCAGGCTACGGACCATTCAGGGAGGAAAGCAGAGACCTGAGTGTCCCAGGGGTTTTGGGGACAAGGAATAGAGGAGTTGACTACGTGGACACTATAGATGCGCTAGGAGAAAGAGGCAAGTTTGGAGATATTAGCACTCTCTATGTACACTTCATCTTCACCAGACTGTTATCGTCCCCAATTAAACAGACAAGGAAACTGAGGCACAGAGGCTGAATTGCTCAAAATCTCACAAACAGTAAATAATTGAGTGGGATTTTAACCAAGGGGAGCTTGTTCCAGAGTCCACTGACTGAAAACCAGGGCACTCAGTTACCCCTCTTTGTGATAAGATGGAATGGAGTTGGGAAGGTCTTGGATGACCAAACCAAGATCTCTGGTCATACAGGATGCCTAGGGGATTCTGTCAAAACTGGATTTAGTCATCATTTTAAAAAGAGACACACATGCAACACGCACACACGCACACACACACTCTGTCTATCTATCTATCTATCTATACCATGTCTACCATTTTCACTCAACTACGTACCATAGCACAGCAGAGGCCTCGAGTGTTTAATCTGTGCTGCTCATCCTGCATGTCTTGATAAAGAACATAGATCCTTCTGCCATCACTTTGGATCTGTTTGAAACTTTCCCAAATGCCTCATTGGTTAGTTATTCTCCATGTCATCCAGAGTCAACAAGAGTAACTCTGTCCCGTCCTTTTCAAATATTCTGGCCTGTGCATGTCCCCTCAAAAAAAAAAATAAACAAAAAATAAAACAAACTTATCAGGCTAGGCATAGTGGCTCATGCCTGTAATCCCAGCACTTTGAGAGGCCAAGGCTGGAAGATCACTTGAGGCCAGGGATTCAAGATCAGCCTGGGCAAAAATAGGGAGATCTTGCCTCTATAAAAAATAAAAAGTAAACTGAAAAAAAAAAAAGCTTTATCAGTGTGTTCCAGGATTTTCTTGTTATTGTGCAACCAAATATGGTTCTCATTAAATGGACTTGTAATAAATGTTATTCAGTTATGCTACTAAAATGTCATGTTGAAATATATATATATTTCTATTTTTTTTAAGATACAGGATTCTCACTGTTGCCCAGGTTGGAGCACAGTGGTGCAATCATAGCTTAATGCAATGGTAGACACCTGGGCTCAAGCGATCCTCCTTAGCCTCCCAAAGCTCTGGGATTACTGGTGTGAGCCACTGTGTGCAGCCTGAAATCTATTTTATATATTGGGAGTTCAGTATAGAATTCTGCCAAAGGTCTTTGCTGCTGAAATCTTTGGCCCTAAAATAGGTAACTAAGAGCCACTAAAGGTATTGATATCTTAGCAGACGAATGACTTGTACAATGATAGGTGAATGGACTGAAGGTGAAGACGACTGGATGAAGATGGGGAGGGGTTATGAGCATTTTGCAGGCGGCTCTAAGGTACAGGATGGGCAAAAATTCCGAGCAGGGAGCAGGTGGTGGGGATGAGGAGAATTGATAAGCCCATGGAAGAGAGGATTTTTTTTTTTTGGGGGACAGAGTCTCACGCTGTCGCCCAGGCTGGAGTGCAGTGGTGCAATCTCGGCTCACTGCAACCTCCGCCTCCTGGGTTCAAGCAATTCTCCTGCCTCAGCCTCCTGAGTAGCTGGGACTATAGGTGTGCACCACCACACCCAGCTAATTTTTGTATTTTTAGTAGAGACAGCGTTTCACTATGTTGGTCAGGATGGTCTCGATCTCTTGATATCGTGATCTGCCCACCTCAGCCTCCCAAAGTGTTGGGATTACAGGCGTGAGCCACCACGCCCGGCCGAGAGGATTTTTAATAAGTTAAAATGCAAACGATTTATTTGATCATTCAAATATTACGGCATTTGCAATCATGTTCAAGCCACTAAAGTATGGGCAGTTGTGAGTGCTTAGGAACTGGAGTTTGTTTATTTTCATTGTTGATTAAATCTTTTATGCAATAAATACAATTCAGCACCTGCCACTGGATGTTCTTCAGTGACTATGTAACCACTTGTAAAGGCCTTTCACTTTCAAGATCGAAAAACTCAGTAAAGGCAGGTTCTACTATTGACAATTAGGGTGAAAGACGTTGTTGGCCCTGGTATGGGTGAATTTGTGAGAGGAGCTCCCAAGTTCTAGGTTCCAGTGATCAAAAAAAAAAAAAAAAAAAAAAAAAATAGGATGGGGTAAGTTTTCTACTTGCATTTTCTAAAAGGTAACTTTTCATGTACAGCTTTGCTTACTTACACGAAGTTTAGTTCACACGGGAATTTATACATGACTTCAAGTTGAGTTTTCTTTTAGTACTCATCTTCTAGATTTGGGAAATACATCATGCGTCCGAAAAACTCACATCTAGGGCCATACTTAATCAAAAAGAACTCTGGGAATATTATGTTCTTGTAGTTCCACATATTGAAGAACAGAATTGATATTGCCAAGACTTTTCAAAAGCTTGAGATTACTTGCATTTTGTAAGACCCTTTACGACTTACAAAGCAATTCCAAAAACTTTTAGTCTTCACATCAATACTATTGGATAGATTTTATAAATCCTTACTTTATAGATGAGGACACTTAGACCCAGAGTGTGTAAGGGACATCGCAAGTCACACAGTTAATAAATGCTACCAAGTTGACACTGGAACCTAGGTTTTCTGGCAAGGCTCAAGCTGCACCCTAAACCATGGAGATTTCTCAGTGTCTTGTTTCAGAAGCACTGGGGTATGGAAAGCAGCACTCACATCTGTGTGTTTTTCTTTTTGGAATGCATGAAATAAGATGTTAGTCATTTTCCATGTCATCAAGAATCAACACTTCTTATGAGAGATCACAACATCTCAGAAAATGTTTCTTTCATTAGCCACGTTACTGACTTACTTCACAACTCTTTGCTGGGGAAGGAGTCTTTGGGGTTAATTTGGTCTGACCTTAGCCAATGTTAGAATTCTCCTCCACCCACAGCTGGTCCTGTGGAGATGAAAAACATGCACACTCCCTAAAATCCTGTCCCAGATGAGTAGCTTTAGGGGATGCTAAATTCCCAGGCAGGCGGAGGCAAAAAAGAAAGGGACATTTGGCCTTTGCCACGGTGACTAAATTTTACTGATGTTTCAGTGTGATGTTATTTCTGGCATCGTCTTGATCTGTAACTCAAGACTGGTTTTAACTTGGGAATGTCTGAATCTTCATAGATTTCATTTCTGTCTTATCTCCTCCACTGAAATTCAACTAATTTAACACTGTGTTGATCTAGCACTGGAGGGGATAGAAAAATAAGTAAGACCTGATCTTCCCACTAAAGGTGCCTACGATAGGGTAGAAGATACAAGACATGATGTAAATAATTGTAAAAACAAATGCCACGACAAGGCAGAATGGACCAGGTAGGATAACAGAGGGATCAAGTGAGGTGGGGACTTAACATTTCCTGGAGGAATCTGCCTTTCCAGCCTCTCTCTCTTCCACTCTCCCCTTTACTGGCTATTCCCTAGCCACACTGTCTTCCCTCTCTTCCTACCATGTGCCACATTCGTTTCTGCCCCACGACATTTGCATGCTGTCTTCCCTTTTCCCTGTGTTCTTTCCAGAGAATTTTGCTTGGCTCATTCTTTTTCCTCATTTGGGTTTCAGCTCAGATGTCATCATGTCAGGAAGTCCTTCCCGATGACCTTATCCTGCTTATTTGTTTATCTTCTCTCTTGCCCAGGAGAATGGAAGCTTCCCTTATATTTGGGAGTTGTAGATAAGCTAAGACAAGAATATAACGCTGCTCAAAAAATACTGAGATTTGAAGGGAGTAGAGAGAGAGAAGAGGACAAGACTGAGAATTCCTGTTTGGGTGTATCCATTTAGGTGGGATGAGGAGCAAGAGAAACTAGCAATAGGAAGGCTCAGAGAAGGAGGAAGAGGGGCAGGCTAGGGCAGGGAGAGAGAAGCCAAGGGTGCTGGGAGATTCCACAGAAGGAGGTGATCAAAGCGACAGAAACATTGAGGCAGATGGGGCAATAGCACTGGGTGTGACAACGGAATGGCCATTGGTGATCTTTCAGGGAAGGAGGGACAGCAGGAGCAGAAGTCAAGGTTATGAGGCATATGGAGTGGGTGGTGAGGATGCGGGGCTCCAGGAAGAGTGTGTTGCACCTGACAGCTAGCAGGGAAGGAAGGAGAGAGGTAGTGCGCCATCTTGGGATCGTAGCAGGCTTGAGAGAACATATTTTCTAAGATTGATGGGAAGATCTAAGTATGAATGCAGACTCAGAGGAAAACTACAGAGGTAGATATTGAAGATGAAGGAAGTGGGGAAAGTTGAAAGAGAAAGCTACTGAAAGAAGTGGAGAAGAAAGGATGGAGAGTACAGGTGAAGGGATCCAACCAGCCATGTTTCGGGGAGGCGTGCTGATCGACAGGACACATGTTAACGTGATCAGGTATTACAATCTATAATTTTGGCTGGGCATGGTGGCTCACACCTGTAATCCCAGCACTTTGGGAGGCTGAGGTGGGTGGATCACCTGAGGTCTGGAGTTCAAGATGAGCCTGGCCAACATGGTGAAACCCCATCTCTACTGAAAACACAAAGTTAGCTGGGCCTGGTGGTGCGCGCCTGTAATCCCAGCTACTCGGGTGGCTGAGGCAGGAGAATCGCTTGAACCCAGGAGGCGGAGTTTGCAGTGAGCTGAGACTGTATTACTGCACTGCAGCCTGGGCTACAGAGTGAGATTCCGTCTCTAATAATAATGATAATAAAATAAATAAAACAATCTAAAATTTTACAGAGAAGTGGTTGGCGCAAAGTATCTGTTCTCTTTGCTTTTTCAAGTTTTGAAGTTTTTTTCTTAAGAAGTTCTTTAAGATATTCATCTTAAATTGGGAAGTGGCTTGCTTTAGAGCCAATTAAATCCAGTTTAATTTAAAATCTCAAAGATGAAGGAAGTATGACTTTTTTCATGATGCATGTGTTTTTTTTTTTTCCTTTTTATGCTCTTTTTTCTGATTTTTCTAGTAGTATATGCTCATTTTTTTTTTCCTTTTTTTTTTTAAATGGAGTGGCTGGCTGGGCACAGTGACTCATGTCTGTAATCTCAGCACTTTGGGAGAGTGAGGCAGGACAACTGTTTGAGGCTAGGAGTTCAAGACTAGCCTGGGATACACAGCAAGACCCTATCTCTACAAAAAAATTTAAAAAAGCGAGCCAGGTGTGGTCCCAGTAGCTTGGGAGGCTGAGGATAGAGGATCACTTGAGCCCAGGAGTTGGAGGCTGCAGTGAGCTAAGATGGCACCACTACATTCCAGCCCAGGTGACAGAGTGAGACCCTGTGGCTAACAAAGAAAACAACAACAAAAAAGGAAACACCAAAAAGTGAAAGGAATTTAAAATGTTCCTGTAATTCCTACCCCAAAATAACTGCTATATGGCAAAGAGTACAAATTCTAGAACCATGATGGTCCAAATCTGGCTCTGTCACTTCTTACTGAGGGGTAGTTGCAAATTACGTAAACCTTATTTTTAAATTTTTATTTACTTATTTATTTTTTAAGATGGAGTCTCACTGTGTAACCCAGGCTGGAGTACAGTGGCATAATCTCAGCTCATTGCAACCTCTGCCTCCCGGGCTCAAGCGATTCTCCTGCCTCAGCCTCCCAAGTAGCTGGGACTACAGGTGCCCGCCACCAAGCCTGGCTAAATTTTTTTGTATTTTTAGTAGAGACGGGGTTTTGCCACGTTGGCCAGGCTGGTCTACAAACTCCTGACCTCAGGTGATCCACCCATCTCAGCCTCCCGAAGTGCTGGAATTACAAGGTGTGAGCTACCCCTCCCGGCCCAAATTATGGAAACTTTAAAGTTCAGGAGTTCTCTTCTGTAGGATGAGGATGGTGGTCATAGCTACTGCCTCACACCAGGTGATGTGAGGACCAAATTATCTCCAGAACCTGTAGCCCATATGGGAAGTACTCAAAGGCCCCTGCTTCTACGAGAATGCTGTTTTCCCCCCAGTCTCTTCCGTATAGATGCTCTTCCCCTTGTGAAACTGAGGTTGCTTTGTATGAACAGTTTTGTGTCCTGTTTTTGTTCTCACCTACCCTTAGCTTGTGAACATTTTCCCATAAAATCTACATTTCCCTTTTTATTCTAAAGGGAGCTATGGCACGATGCCCCCAAGAAAGTGATAACCACATACCACAGTCCCCCATTATCTAGAGTTTTGCTTTCCAAGGCTTTAGTTAACCATGGTCAACAGAAGTCCAAAGATGGTCAATGGGAAATTCCAGGAGTAATAATTCATAAGTTTTAAATTGCATGTCATTCTGAATAGCATGAAAATATCTCACACCCTCCCACTCCATCCCTCCTGGGACATGGAGCCTCCCTTTGTCTAGCTCCTGCTGTCCACATTTCTCACCCACTAGTCGCCTGGTAGCCATCTTGGTTCCCAGATCGACTGTCTTGAGATCATAGTGCTTGTATTCCAGTCAGTCTTATTTTACTTAATAGTATGAAGCACAAAAGCGATGAACCTGGCATATTGTTAGAATTGTTGTATTAGTTATACGGGTTAATCTCTTACTATGCCTAATTTATAAATGAGACTTTATCCAAAGTAATGTATATATAGTATATATAGGGTTTGGTACTATTCGAGGTTTCAGGCACCCACTGAGGGTCTTGGAAGGGATCCCCTATGGATAAGGGTGGACAACTGCATATTGTCATTACTCCTGCAGTATCAATTATTTTTACCTTTTTTAAAGTTTAAGAACTCAGCATCATCATCATTATACTGGAAGTTCACTTTACAAAGAACCACCATAGGATAGCAGCTGGTACTTATTCCTTCTCTACAAAAACAAATCACAAGCAAAAACCAGGATCCAGCCCTGTGCTAGGACATCAGGGCGGAAACAGACCAAAGCCTGCACAGTATTCACTGCTCCATTTAGTCTTTGCTGCTTCTCTACAGGTTGGGTTGTGTTTGTAAAGAAATAAACAAAAGGAGAGTCCCTCTTTCTAATCAGTTTCCTATTGCACTCGTTGGCTATATTAGTCTATTCTCACACTGCTGATAAAGACATACCTGAGACTGGGTAATTTATAAAGAAAAAGACATGTAATGGGCTCATAGTTTCACGTGGCCGGGAAGGCCTCACAATCATGGTGGAAGGCAAAAGGCATGTCTTACATGGCGGCAGGCAAGAGAGAGTGTGTGCAGGGGAACTCCCCTTTATAAAACCATCAGATCTCCTGAAACTTATCCACTATGATGAGAACAGCATGGGAAAGACCCGCTCCCATGATTCAGTAACCTCCCAACTGGGTCCCTCTCATGATATATGGGAATTGTGGGAGCTAAAATTCAAGATGAGATTTGGATGGGGACACAGCCAAACCCAATCAGTGGCTCCAGTGGCCCAAGTCATGGGAAGGGGAATTGAGATGAGAAATTCCCCTTCCAGAACCATCAGAGCCCTGCAGACCCTGGTGTCACCATCCATGCATGGCAGCACTGTCCCATGTTCTGTGGCTGGCAGCCTGTGTGAGCTATTGGGATCATCATAGCTCTGCCAAGGTAGTACCTGGAGTTCATCTCAGATCCACTGACTTGGGTTCAAAACCCCGTACCAAACCCTTTCAGAGTGCCAGTGTTCAATGCAGGGTCTTCCCTCAAACCCCTCTCGTTACACTTTTAACTTGCAATAGATTGTAAGTGGGCTAGAAATCATCGGTACATTATCTTTAAAAGCAACTTGGATTTTCTTCTAATAAAAGACATTCACTTCATTTATTTTAGCCATGGACACAATTTTCTTTCTTAGGGCCAATTTTTCAAATGTCACAGACTACTAACAAAGCATATATCATATTCAATTGTCTGTGGTAAGGTAGTCTTCCAACTCTTCCAACCCCATGTTAATAATTCTGCTTTTTTTTTTTTTTTTGAGACAGAGGTCACTCTGTCACCCAGGCTGGAGTGCAGTGGCTCAATCTCAGCTCACTGTAGCCTCCGACTCCTGGGTTCAAACGATTCTTGTACCTCAGCCTCCGCAGTAGCTGGGACTACAGGTGCTCACCATCATGCCCAGCTAATTTTTGTATTTTTAGTAGAGATAGGGTTTCGCCATGTTGGCCAGGCTGGTCTTGAACTCCTGACCTCAAGTTATCCGCTTGCCTCAGCCTCCCAAAGTGTTGGGATTACAGGCGTTAGCCACTATGCTTGGCCTAATTCTGCTCTTAAATGCCATTTGATGATGGGTGATCCATCGTACTCCTAATCCAAGTCGCTGAAGTATCTGGTGGCTATGTGGACTACCAATACAGCAGGGTAGAGAAGATTCCCTCTGGCCCTGGGCACTTCTTTTCTGCAGATGAGCTGCAATACTAGTCCTCAGGCCTTTGCATGTGGCTAGAAACCAACCCTTGAAGTCTGGGGCTACAGTTCCCTCCTTAATTAAAAACACATTGTAATACCAGAAGTGGCGCCTGATGACAAACTTATTTGCCAACGTGGAGCCAGTGTCCTGCCGGGGTCTACTTTGTTTTGGAATTTGTAGCATATTAAAGGCCCTAAAGGGAAACTGTGTTCCATATGTGGAGATAACCAGCCTTCCAGAAAAACACAATGAGAAGAAAGGTGGGGCTGAGGGGAAGAGAAGGACACTATTAGAATACATAAAGCAGCATGTATGAGGAATATTCTGGTATTTTCTGGTTTCTCCCATTCTTGGCTTGAAATTGGTTATGCATGTGAAAAACATCCAGGTGGCTTTTATTTTACACCCTTTCAAATTCATCTCTAAAGTTGTCGCAAAGGGATCTTCCAAGAAAGGCGGATTCCCAGGAGTACTTCAACACTGAGTGAAATATTAATAATGAAATACTACCATTATGGAGCACCTTGTTTGTGCTATACAGTGTGCTGAGTGATTTAGGTAGAATTTTTTTTTTTGACAGTCTCACTCTGTCACTGTGCCACCTTGGTTCACTGCAACTCCGCCTCCCAGGTTCAAGCGATTCTCGTGCCTCAGCCTCCTGAGTAGCTGGGACTGCAGGCATGAGTCACCACACCCAGCTAATTTTGTATTTTTAGTAGAGACGGGGTTTTGCCATGTTGGCCAGGCTGGTCTTGAACTCCTGATCTCAAGTGATCTGCCTGCCTCGGCCTCCCAAAGTGCTGGGATTACAGGCGTGAGTCACTATGTCCAACCTTATGTAGGTTCTTCATCTTTAAGACAACCCTAGAAGAAACTGATTTTGACCCTGTTTAACAGAAGACAAAACTGAGGCTCAGGACGACAAAGTTGCTTGCCAAGTCCATGCACGGGCCAATGGTGGAGCTGGAGTATGGACCTGTGTCAGTCTGACACTGAAGTCACCAAAACTCATCTTGCGTACGCCATGATGCTAATCTAAAATTTCTAGCAAAGGGAAAATAAAATAATTGTGGGTGTATGACTGTGTATTTTTCTGAGCGGCAGAGAAAACTGTTAGTTTACTAGAAAATTAGCAGTGAGTACTAAGATTCAAATGAATCAACTTGAATTTTCCAGCAGCATTAAGATTTCGTAAAACAGCAAGAGGTTAGATGAGAACACGAAACAAATGAGCTACTCCTTGGTGTTGGCCCTTAGCAAAATCCTGGGAAGGGGGAAAGTGTAGACGCTGAGCATTTTTGAAAACTGAGATTCACAATAAGTTCCACATTTGTTCTGATCCTCCCTCCAGCCCCCACACTGGGCAATTCCTCAAGGCCTGAGAACTGGGTGTCTGCTTGTCCAGAACATTCTTGTTAAATAATTGGCTTAGAAAGTCGTGAAAGGCGTCAGTAGCTCTGAACCACAGGGAAACCCAAACAGTTTATGAAGAACAAGATCAGCCCGCCTTCTAGTGGATGGCCCTGACTCAGCAGAGCTGTGTGTGAAAAGGCAAAGCTGGCCTTGAAGCTGAAACTTTCAACAAACAGGCAGATACCTTAGGGAGGCTACAGTGCCCCAGTGTTTATATTTCTGCATCTAACCCCTCCTTTTTGTTTTTTTTTCTGAGACAGTTTCACTCTCGTTGCCCAGACTGGAGTGTAGTGGTGCAATGTGGGCTCACTGCAGTCTCTGCCTCCCGGGTTCAAACAAGTCTCTTGCCTCAGCCTCCCGTCTAGCTGGGACTACAGGCATGCGCCACCATGCCCGGCTAAATTTTGTATTTTTAGTAGAGATGGGGTTTCACCATGTTGGCCAGGCTGGTCTCGAACTTCTGACCTCAGGTGATCCACCCGCCTCAGCCTCCCAAAGTGCTGGGATTACAGCCGTGAGCCACCGTGCCTGGCCACACCCCTCCTTTTTGATTAGCACTGTATCATAAACAGAGTCCAGAGAAAAAGGAGGAAGAGTAAAAATCCTCCTTTGCTGGGGAAAGCACAGTGTCTCAAGATTTAGAATCTAGCTGGGAACTGGGAATCTTTGGTATTATTTCTGCAAGCAATATGAATTCATAGGGTTGAACAAATTGCTAGCCCTTTTTGCATTTTCAGTTTTCTGTTACATTTATTCTTTATTGTGTCCTTGTATCTTTTTGGCCCCTAAAACTTGCTCACTCACTCCTTTTCTTTCTCTCTGTTTGACTGTAAGCCACTTAGAAAGTTGATTACATATGGCGACTAGGAATCCACCATTCTTTTCCCCACACTTTTCCTTTTGCTTGCCTTTTTTTCTTTTTCTGAAAACCCTCCCCTCTGTAAGAGCCTATATAAAGCCTGCCTGTTCTTCAACTTCCTCCCTAGATCCTGCTCTCAGCACGGCTTGCCTCTTCCTCTGAAATCCAGTGGTATTTCTTGTCAGAATTTCTCACCTGGCCCCCCCCATACGCTACTGCAGTACATTGCTAGTTATCTCTTCCCTACTTACGTGACTGATTTACCTAGCTATTCTGAAAGTTACAGCAAAGACTGTATCCTATCCTTTTGTGTTTCTCTCTCGGTATCAGCACACCAACTGGCTTCTAACTCATTAAAGGTTGCGTGATTGGAATGTAAAACAGTCGCGTGAACAACAGCCATGACCACCTTTTATGGAATGCTTACTTATTTTTTTTTTTTTCCACTCTTATTCCCTGGGCTGGAGTGCAGTGGCACTATCTTGGCTCACTGCAACCTCTGCCTCCCGGGTTCAAGCGATTCTCCTGCCTCAGCCTCCCGAGTAGCTGGGATTACAGGCATGCACCACCATGCTAATTTTATGTTTTTAGTAGAGATGGGGTTTTTCCATGTTGGTCAGGCTGGTCTCGAATTCCTGACCTCAGGTGATCCACCTGCCTCGGCCTCCCACAATGCTGGGATTACAGGCGTGAGCCTCCGTGTCCGGCCCGGAATGCTTATTGTCTGTCAGAATGATGCTAAGAGCTTTACGTACAATATCCCATTTATCACAACAAAATGTTGAGGTCTTATTATCCCCATTTTACAGCAAAGGAAGCTGAAGTTACATAGCAGGATCGTGAACACACAGCTAGTAGCTGCTGAAACTAAGATTCACCTTCTGTGGGCCGTGGTAGCTCATGCCTATAATCTCAGCACTTTGGGAGGCCAAGGCGGGCGGACCACTTGAGGCCAGGAGTTTGAGACCAGCCTGGTCAACATGATGAAACCCCGTCTCTACTAAAAATACAAAAATTAGCCGGACGTGGTGGTGCACACCTGTGGTCCCAGCCACTTAGGAGGCTGAGGCAGGAGAATCACTTGAACCTGGGAGGTGGAGGTTGCAGTGAACTGAGATCAAACCACTGCACTCCAGCCTGGGCGACAGAGCAAGACTCTGTCTCAAAAGCAAAACAAAGCAAACAACAACAAAACAAAAAACAGAGAAAGATTCAGCTCCAGAGCTATGGTATTCCAGTCACCATGCCTCCCCGTCCCCAATCGATTTGATGACTAAAATATCAATGAAATGAAAGGAGGATATTTGAAGTTCTGAGGAACATGACTGTAGAAATGGTGAACAAGCAACGTCAGCTGAAAGAGGAAGGAGACGATGTGAGGATTCCACAAAAATACCTTGGTAGTCAGCAGGTTTCTCATACTGACTCCCTAGTATGGACAATATTGCCTGGTGCTTGAAACCCTGGACTCTGAAGTCAAACTGGGGTTGAATTCTTCTCTACAATCACTAGTTGAGTGATCTTCGCCAAATGATTTAAAGCTCCCTGTGACTCAGTTTCCTCATGCATAAAATTGGACAGTAAGGTACCCCCTCATCTGGTTGCCTTGAGGATGAAACCTGTACATGTGAAGTGCATGTGCACTGAGCATTAAATAAACGTCCGCTGTTATTCATCAAGAACTTCTTAGTCCAAAGCCATAGAATCTGATCTGAAAGGCTAAATGGGCCATTTCACAAGACTTCAGTGAGTAAGCAAGAGCTGTTTTTATCTTTCAATCCCAAACACGACAAAGAAACTGAAGGTAGACAGTTTTATACGACAAAAGAAGGCAACCAGCTGACTGTATTTTAAGCATTATCAAATGCGCCGACATGGTGCTGACCTCATCAGGACCTGGACCGACATTGAGAGAGTCTTTGCCCAAATGGCTGCAAGGGTAAGGGAGGGAAAAAGGAAGGAACTCTGGTGGGAGGTGGTTAACACTATGGTAGGTGAACCAGTGTTTCGTACAATTACTACACACAGTGATTAAGAGCCGGCTCAGACTCGGCCTCTCTGTGATCTTGGGGTGTGTGACCAAGCCTCCATTTTCTTATCCATAAAATGGGGTAATTAATCAGTTAATTGGGAGCATTTACATACATACTAATTGGGAGACTTAGTATGTATGTAAAGCACCTGAAACAGAACTAAATAAACACCATTTGTTTATTCTGCTTTTATTTGTTTGTTTTTGAGATGGAGCCTTGCTCTGTCGCCCAGGCTGGAGTGCAGTGGCGTGATCTTGGCTCCCTGCAACCTCCCCTTCCTGGATTCAAGTGATTCTCCTGCCTCAGCCTCCCAAGTATCTGGGATTACAGGCACACACCACCATGCCCAGCTAATTTTTTTGCATTTTTAGTAGAGACGGGGTTTCGCCATGTTGGCCAGGCTGGTCTCAAACTCCTGACATCAGGTGATCCATCCACCTCGGCCTCCCAAAGTGCTGGGATTACAGGCATGAGTCATTGTGCCCGGCCTATTCTGCTTTTTACAAGTATAACCAGTCTAGACTGGTAGTTTCTTCGGATGGTTGAGATGTAGCCTTGATGGAAGAGAAGGGATTGCACTGGACTAAGTTAACAATTTTCCCCAGCACTCTATTTTATTCTATGAAATGGCTTAAATATGGGAATTTTATGGGACAGCCTTGGCTGGGATTCTTAGCAATGGGCACTTGCAATTATGAGAGTCCCTTCTCAATAAAAGTCCCCTCTCCCTGCAACAATGATAATTAGAGAATGTCTATCCATACTCAAAAGCTGTGAGTGGGCTGCGTGCGGTGGCTCACACCTGTAATCCCAGCACTTTGGGAGGCCGAGGTGGGCAGATCATGAGGTCAGGAGTTCAAGACCAGCCTGGCCAATATGGTGAAACCCCGTCTCTACTAAAAATATAAAAATTAGCCAGGCATGGTGGCACACACCTGTAGCCCCAGCTACTTGGGAGGCTGAGGCAGAAGAATTGCTTGAACCTGGGAGGCAGAGGTTGCAGTGAGCCGAGATCATGCCACTGCACTCCACTCCAGGTGTCTCACAAAAAAAAAAAAAAAAAAAAAAAAAAAAAAAAATCACAGTTTTTTTTTTTTTTTTTTTTTTTTAGATTTGTAATCATCAGGTGACAGGTTCACTATTCTTCAAAGACCTTTTAGAGGAGGGTATTTTAGATAATGGCCAGGTTGTGTCATGATGGCTGAGCTCATTTTTTCATGGGTTTACCCGCTTCATGAGCTTGGGAGACAAACCAGATATAACACAGTCGTGAAAATGAGGCCACGCCAAGTTCATGCATGTACTCAGTTTCCACCCGGGAGCACTGTGGGAGCTGGCACTTACTGCCCTTCTGCTGCCATTCCTGGATCGGAGCCCTGCAATACTGGGTCAGCTGCAATTTGCCCCCCAGGGCTGAGTATCAACAGGCACTTCCCCTCGCTCTGCAAATGCTTGGGGGTGTCCTCGTGCTCTCTATTTGGCCAAGAGAGAACTTGAACCGCAGGTTATTTGGCCCAGACCAGTAGATGCTGTGGAAAAGGCACTGTGGCTGCCCCAGAACAGGGAAATCATAAAATGCTTGCCTTGGGAAGCATAAACAAAGCCGCATGGTGCAGGAGGGGCAGCCCCCGCCTTTGGATCCAGGATTGGAGGGAGGAGAGAATAGAGGCCTTTTTAGATTTCTAGGAACCACTAACAGTGTGAACTTCACTTTTCTATGAGCCCCAGGAGGTATCTGCTACCCAAGACGCCAACATTGCCTGCCTAGAATCTTTGGTGGCAGCTTGTTTCCTGACAAAGCTGTTTGTCAAAAGCCTTCATTGAATTTCCTCTGGAAACTTAAAGGAAACTCACCACAGTTATGATAATAGTAACAATCCTACACTTATTTTGGAAAAGGACGCTTTAATTTTTTGAGACATTAAGGAATATTGTTCTGTACTCATCATTTCTCAGGTGACACAGAAAGATCAAGCATCTCGAGATTTGCTTTGATTTTGTAGCCCAGGAATAAATTGATAACTGTGGCTAAACATTGATTGGACCTGTACTATTTCTCAGGTTTGGTCTATGTGCTTTATGTATATAGTCTCATTCATTCCTGAGGATAACACTATGTGGCAAATAATGTTATTGCCATGTTATAAATGAGAGGATTTGGGCTCCAAAGGGGAAGTGATTTGTACTCAGACTTACCCTCTTGGAGTAGGGACTTATATATAATTCATGGACTTCAGGACACGTGCTTCTAATATCATGCTAAGCTGACTGTCTGGGATGGGCTGACTGGCAGCCCAACCCACCTGCACTTCCCAGTCTGTGTGGTAGTTGGGTGTGTGGTCATGTGACCAAGTTCTGGCCAATGAGAAGAAGGGGAGACCCACTTCTTCTTGGTCTGACCCGTAAAAATCTCTCACCAGAGCTCTTCCATTCGCTGCCCTCCTTTTTTTTTTTTTTTTTTAAGTGAAGAGGACACTGAGACCCAGAGGGCAGAGTCACAAGATGACATCGAATGATCCTACGGAAGGCTGTCTACCTACCAGAGCATGTTTAACTTTTTATGAGTAAGAAATACATTTCTCTTGTGTTAAATCACTGAGATTTCCAAGTTAGCCACTGCAGAAGCTAAAGTTACTTTAACTGATGACCCCTATGGTAAAAATGGATTGAGCACAGTTAAAACATGATTGTATGTGGCTCCTTAGCCAGAATTTATGTCTCCTTCCAAATGGTATGCTCTCTCTCAATCTGCAGAGGATGTGGCCACAACTAGGAAATTCTCCTCCAACTTACAAAGATGAGAAAGACACCCCCATATCCTCTTTCCATTTTTCAAAGGGAGTTAACACGACATGAAAATAATCAGATTGCAGGACAGTCATTCACTGGAAACCCATCTGGTGTGGTGATGAGCTCATACCCTTGAGAATGAAGAAAATTTCCATCTGAGGCTGGGTGGTGAGGCTTCCAAAACAGACCAGCTGGTTTTCAAAAGGGCCAGTGGTGGGTACGACAGTGCTTAGTAGAGAGGGCCAGTGGCCAAGCTGTATAGGCAACATCATTGTAAATGATTTTAAACACATGATGCTTATTAAATAAAGCCACCTGATGGTTCAGCGCTCTTGTCCTCCCATCTGTCATAGCAACTTAGGTGTGATACCAAATGTGACTTCTGCCTGTCCACCTCCTACCACCTCAGCCTAGTTAATTCCTACTTATCTTTAAGACCTCTGACCAAATAGTGCCCCTCAAATAGCTTTCCCCAACATCACAGAAAAGGCAAGGTCCCTCTTAGGTTACCAGGTGCCTTGTCCTCAAAGCATTGACCTCCAATTTTAATTTGACTTGAAACTGTCTGATCATTATATTAATGCTACTGAGTAAATGATGTTAGATTTCCACCTTTATAAGAATATGCAATCATATATGTATATATTTTTTTGGTTTACCATTATATCTCCAGAGCTTAGCTCAATGTCTGGCACATAGAGGGTGTTCATTAATTATTTGTTAGATGATTGAACAAAGACATGAATGAATGAATGAATGAATTTACTGTTCTACCTCCAGAACTTAGCTCAATGTCTGGTACATAGAGGGTGTTCATTAATTAGTTGTTAGATGAATGAACAAACACATGAATGAATGAATGAATGAATGAATCTTCATTTAATTAATGGAGAAGTAGAGGAACTTAGCCACTCAGCTTCTGCAGCTGCTACTAGCCATATTGAGTCTGTTGAAAGAGACTACTCCGAATACACCATTTCTTCTGTAGCTGATCATTGCCCCAGAACAAATGTCTACAGGGTGGCTGTTGAGATCTCTCCCCAGAGGAGACCAGCCACTAACTTCTCTGAGTCTCGTTATGATACCGTTATTTATAAAAATGAAGATGACAGTAGTTACCCCCAAGGGTATTGAGAATCAAAAATAATAAAATGCATTTGGAAATATACTCTGAACATTTCAAAAAGATATGCATCTATATAGTTTTTTTGGTGTCAAAACTTGTCTCTTACATGATGAAATTTTGAAAAGACACCCATTTGTGAAGACTAGAACCTTTTGAGAATGGTAAGCAAATAGACTCTCTATTTAGTGAAATATGCATTTTTTCAAGGGAATAGCAGAGCAATTAGATTCCTGATCATCTCCATCAGTTCCACCACAGGACACTCCAAAACAAACACAATTTAAGTAAAACCCTGGCTGTTCTTCCAGTGGGATTACTATTCCTGAGCTCTACCTATGTAGACCTTTAGAAGCCCTCAGTGTTCAAAGGTAGTTGGCTGTTGATCAAAAGCTCAAATTTTGAGTTGATTCCCACAATGCTTTGGTGGTGGATTAACATATGGCGGGAGAGACAGAACCCAAATTACTGGTGGCTGATGCAAAAACTGGCAGCTAATTGTAAACCTCCAGACAAAGTATTGTTTACTCACTGGAACAAAGAAAAGTGCTTTCAAGGAGAATGAAAACATACCCCACGTCGTGTCAGATTCAAGAATATTTTATGAACAAAGTAAAAATTGAGCTGCTAGGTTGTTTGCAAATACTATCCACATCAAGGAAGAACAATTTGAAAATGTGAGAAGTGAGAGTTTTGCTTTCCATCCTATTGCAAAAATATGTTTCTGTGTCAATGTAAGAAAGTACGGTTGCAAACGACAGGGTGAGTGAAATGGAAGCACACCGGGAGGAATGCAAACACACCTTCCTTTACTCACAGGTCCCTAGGGCCTGAACGAATGCCCCAAAAAAACCAAAAACAAACAAATGCGCAGACTTGACAGAGAAATTTAATAGATTTGCTAAGGTGCAAGCCTCTTTTTTTTTTTAACCACACATGTAGATCATCAGAGAAAAGGCCAAACCCACACCATATGTAGGCATTAAATAATAGGCAGGGCATCGCTCTTTCAAACATACATTGCCATAACGGAATGATGAAAGGGGAACAGCAAAAACAGCAAATTGACAATCAAAGCCCAACTTTCCACATGCGGAAACGTTTGGTTGGGTCATGGCAGAATCCATCAGTCCCAGACTGGTTGTATGAGTTGTTTGTGAAGATAAAAACGAATCATTGAAAACCCAATCTCATTTGAGAGGAATTGTTCTTTATTAGGAGAATGGATCATTGATGTCACTATAACTAATCATGTGGACAGTTGATAGAGATGCATTTTCAAAATCATTATTCTAGAATTTCTCAGTTTCAGAAGCATATTTCTACAAAGAAGAAAACACACAAAGTGTTCTACGTAATTACAAACCCTGCTCTAGGTTGGTAGGTGATCTCACATATTAGCTCACTTGTTTTTCTTACAGAGTGTGTGAGAAATTCGGTATCAATAGGTCATTGCAGGCCTGGCTCTGTGCTCTCCAGACAGCCAGTGTTAAAGCATTAGGTTAGAACTGCTATGCAGATTAGGAAAAGGACCCTTCTCAAACTCCTAACACATGGATGTTCACTCTAGCCACTGGTCCATATTTCCTTTCTAGAAGCAGCAGTGATGGGTGAACCAATGATAACTGTAAAACCATGTAACATTCAAGGGCATTCATGCTTGGAGGAAGGTGGGGTGTACCCTGTGACCCTCAACACAGCCATCCCAGAACCAGGGAGAGGAGAGGACCAGGCGTGTTATCTTGATGGTGCTTTGTCAACAGGCATTAGAAAATAAAAAAACAGGAACAAAGTCCACAACTCTAATGACTCTGATGAAGCATGCAGTTTCTACAAATAGACCAAAAAAAAAAAAGCAAAACAAAACAAAAAACACCAAAAAAAAAAAAAAAATACAATCCCCCTGCCCATTAACCAACGAATGACTTCCAACTTAAAAAGAAAAATTTAAAACAGGTTTACATATGCCATACATATGTGTTTTACGTCTTTGGGGCCAGAAGCAATTTATGGTAAGCCAATAATTCAGATTGTTGGTCTTATTTATTTTATTTTTCCTATAGTTTTACTGCATAGCCAGGAGCGGTGTGGAGCTGGAGGCAGGGTGGGAGTGGGTGGGGAGGCAACAGAGAGGACAGAACTCGATTTGTCATGAAACTAATGAAGCTTAAACTTCAGGGTTCCTCGTTTCATGGGATCTTGCAAGTCTCCGGGACAATTTCTAGCAAGATGTTCATGCATTCATTGTTTGCAAAACTGAGGTATTTTAATTGTCATCAGTTACAACTAATGCCGCTTTCTTTTTTTTTTTTTTTTTTTTGAGACGGAGTTTTGCTGTGACACTAGGCTGGAGTGGTGCAATGGCGTGATCTCAGCTCACTGCAACCTCCGCCTCCCTGGTTCAAGTGATTCTCCTGCCTCAGCCTCCCAAGTAGCTGGGCCTACAGGTGCCCACCCACCTGGTGGTGCCCACCACGGCCAGCTAATTTTTGTATTTTTAGTAGAGACGGGGTTTCACCATGTTGGCCAGGATGGTCTTGATTTCTTGACCTCATGACCTGCCCGCCTCGGCCTCCCAAAGTGCTGGGATTACAGGCGTGAGCCACCGTGCCCGGCCTATTAATGCCTCTTTCTGTGTTGACTTTTCCCCTCTGTCAAATTTCCTCTTTTGCTCAGGTTAACGTTGGAATGACCACTGGGTATTTTTTTTTTTTTTTTTTTTTGAATTCAGCTAAGAAGAAAGGTCAGGATAAATTCAGTTTGGGAATCAGGAGTATATTTGAAGTCCACAGACATTGCCATCTGTAATCAAGTTACGGTGAGCTGCACCAGCGTAGAAATGGCTTCCAGCAAGAACCCTCACCCCTAAAAGCCGACTCACCCACCTTGTTCATGAAGGACTAGAGATCTTATCAAGATATGGCTGCATCTTATGGCGCTAGGCTGTGAAGGTATGTGGCTAGCAGAAGAGAAAGAAGATTTAAAATGCCAAGAGCCAGAATCCCATCTGTAGAGGAATCTTCCAATCCTCAGACTGATAAGATAGTAAGTGGAGAGTTCCATTCTCATACCTCCTGGTCACAGGCGGAAGTGTTCCCACTGTCGGGAGTATGTTTAATATATAAGACACAGAATTACAAAAGCACTATACAATGTTTTCTTTACTGAAGGAACTAGAATATAATTGGATGTTCCTGCAATCCCTGTGTTTAGATGACATATACCTATAATCGTACTCTCAACAGCATGTTCTGCAATCGATCATATAAAAAGAAACTTGTAAGAAGTCTTCCCAAGTTCTTCAATAATTCTAAAAATCTGCACAGTATTTCCAATGACAAGTTATGAACTGGAAAGAAACCTTTCTTTCTTTCAGTAATGAAAGGACAAATTTTGATCAGCCATACCATGGGAAAGACAGACTTAGCTTTCTCTTCTCTCTCTGTAGAAAATGTTATAAAATCATTATCTTGTGAAGAAGAGATCAAAGAGTAGGCAACCAAAATAGGTAGGAAGAAGAGGATAATAGGGATGTTGGTAGGTTAATTAATAAACACACATTCCTTTTCTGAATTTTGTGATGCTTCTCATAATTGTCAGCTTTCTTACATTTGTAACTTGTGACTTTTTCTTTCATATCTAAATTTGTATAATTATTATTATTATTATTATTATTTTTTTTTTTGAGAGAGAGTTTCGCTCTTGTTGCCCAGATTGGAGTACAGTGGTGCCATCTCGGCTCACTGCAACCTCTCGAACTCCTGACCTCCTGGGTTCAAGTGATTCTCCTGCCTCAGCCTCCTCAGTAGCTGGGATTACAGGTGCCTGCCACCATGCCCAGCTAACTTTTTTTGTATTTTTAGTGGAGACAGGGTTTCACCATGTTGGCCAAGCTGGTCTCGAACTCCTGACCTCAGGTGATCTGCCCGTCTTGGCCTCCCAAAGTGTAAGTTTGTATAATTTTTAATGATTTTCCTTTTAAGTCTCCCCTACCCCCAATTACATTAGTTTGGTGCAAAAGTAATTGTGGTTTTTGCTGTAATTAAAAGTAATGGCAAAAACTGCAATGACTTTTGTACTAACCTAATAGAAGCTGCAGGCCCTACCATTAACCCTGGTTTGGGAGGGTAACGTGATAAAGAAGTCATATGTAAAAGACACTTGGAAAAACAAAAGTCCCTGTTGAGAAGAGGCTGGAGATGTGCAGGGGGCTGCCACTCACCCACAGCCATGGTTCTGGGAGTGAGATGGAAATCTGGATGGGACAGAAGTGTCCCTCCAGGGTCGGGGCTGAGTGCTGTTCAGAGAAGGGGACCCTGTGCTGAGTAGCACACCACAGCCACATCCTGCCTCTGCGTGTGACCTGGAGTGATCACATTCTTTCTCAGGATAATAAAAACAGAAGTCATTATACAAAAAATATACTTGCACACGCATGTTTATAGCAGGACAATTTGCAATTGTGAAAATGTGGAACCAACCCAAAAGCCCATCAATCAATGAGTGGATAAAGAAACTGTGGTATATACATATGATGGAATGTTACTTAGCCATAAAAAGGAATGAATTAACGGCATTCTCAGCGATCTGGATGAGACTGGAGACTATTATTCTAAGTGAAGTAACTCGGGAATGGAAAACCAAACATCATGTGTTCTCACTCATGAGTGGGAGCTAAGCTACGAGGATGCAAAGGCATAAGAATGACCAACGGACTTTGGGGACTCGGGGAAACGGGAAGTAGGTGAAGGATAATAGACTACAAATTGGGTGCAGTGTATATACTGCTTGGGTGAGGGGTGCACCGAAATCTCACAAACCACCAGTAAAGAACTTACTCATATAACTAACACCACGTGTTCCCCAATAACCTATGGAAATAAGAAATTAAAACAAAACAAACCAAACAAACAAAAAAACAGCTAACATGGATTGGTTGCCTGGGATAGGCCAAGCCATGGGCTTAATTTGAATGCTCTGAGTCAGTCCTCCTGGTCATCTTGTCAAGTCATTGCCACACCTCATATCAGGTGCCACATACGACTTTTTGTCCTCTGTCATTAGTTCCTGCTAATATCAGGAATCACGTGTTAATACGGATTGTGTAGGCTGAGCGTAGTGGCTCACCGCTATAATCCCAGCACTTTGGGAGGATGGCACCGGCTGATGGCTTGAGCTCAGGAGTTTGAGACCAGTCTGGACAACATGGCAAAACCCCATCTCTACAAAAAATAGGAAAATTAACTGGGCGTGGTGGCGCATGCCTGTGGCCCCAACTGTTTGGGAGGCTGAGGTGGAAGATCCCCAGAGCCCAGGAGGTTGAGGCTGCAGTGAGCCACGATTGCACCACTGCACTTCAGCGTGGGGTGCGTATGACGTTTTATACATATTTAAAGCGTCTCCCCAGTGATCCTGATGCTGCCTTTTACTGTGTGCAGAATGAGGCCCTTTCAGCTCAGTCACTCCAGGTGGACAGCACGTTAGAATCAAAAACTCTTAGACCATCCCAACAACTAAGCCCCGGATCAACTAAATCAGAACAGCTGGGAGTCAGGACTGAGTATGGGTGTTTTTAAAAAGTTCCCCAGCTGAACTCATCCAGAGCCATCAGCGATCGCCTTAGCCAATGGAGACACTGCAAACTACAAAAAAGTACTGCTTAAAAAAAATACATTAAAATGGCCATTAATCACCATATCACTAATAAATAAATACACTGAAGATGAGTCTTTCCCAAGATGCAAAAATACAATATTTCAACAAAAGCAACATTTCACATTTGTATGTTTTTTAGTCTTTGCGACACACTTTCACATCCATCGCTTATTTTATTTTATTTATTTTAGTTTATTTTATATTTTTGAGACGGACTCTCGCTCTTCTCACCCAGGCTGGAGTGCAATGGCCAGATCTCAGCTCACCACAACCTCCACCTCCTGGGTTCAAGCGATTCTCCTGCCTCAGCCTCCTGAGTACTTGGGATTACAAGCATGTGCCACTATGCCCGACTAGTTTTTTGTATTTTTAGTAGAGATGGGGTTTCTCCATGTTGGTCAGGCTGGTTTTGAACTCACGACCTCAGGTGATCCGCCCGCGTTGGCCTCCCAAAGTGCTAGGATTACAGGCGTGAGCCACTGCACCCGGCTCCAACGCTTGTTTGAGCCCTACAATGCTATGAAGCTATCATTCGCACGCTGTAACAGAGAAAGCAAAGGCTAGGAGCGACTAACAGATTTTTTTTTTTTTTTTTTTTGAGGGGACAGTGAAGTTTTCCTGAGCAAAGGTAGCTGCTCTCTGCACTTTTCTCAAAGTCTCTATTTTTTGAAATGCAATTCTTGTGTTCTTGGCTCTTTCCTGTGAGACTGTGAAGAATGGGAAACGGCCTGTGTATCATTGCAGATGTGCCTTTAAAGCGCCCCTGCTTGACAGCAGAAAGGAGGGATGGAGAAGGTAAATGCTGACCCTGGGCTGGTAATCTTGGACCTCCTGCAGACCACCCCAGCCTGCTCTTGCTCTGGGCCGCCTCTTCCTTTCCCGCCCCCCTCGGCCTGGCTCTGCAGGCTGCTAACCAGTCCTTGTCCACCGAGCCTCCCAGGTTGGTGAATTGGTTTAGACTTGCCATCCTGGCTGCCTTCCAGACCCACCTGTGGGGATTACCTCCCAGCTGCCTGTGTTGGCCATATCTGCCCCCAAGGGCCTGGCTTGGCCAGAGACCACAGAGAAGCACGAGGCATGGTTAGCCTTTTAGTCCCAAACACCCACGACAGGGCCAGGTACCTATCTGCTGCTCAGGACCTGTCTGCGGAGTTGAACTGAGTCATGCTTGAGCAGGAATGTATTCTTTTTCCAGGCCTGGTGGCCAGTCATTCAGCACTCTCTTCGGTATACCTAGGACGTTAATGAAAACCCTGAAAAAGGTCCCTGAGGCGGGGCTAGCCCACCCTGCTTAGTTGATTTAAAAGACAAAGAGTGCCAGGTATGGGGGCTGACACCTGTAATCCTAGTGCTTTGGGAGGCTTAAGCAGGAGGATCACTTGAGGACAGGAGTTCAAGACTGGCCTGGCCAACATAGTGAGACCCCCATCTCTACAAAAGTTTTTTTTTAAATTAGCTGGTCATGGTAACATGGTCCCAGCTACTTGGGAGGCTGAGGTGGGAGGATCGCCTGAGCCCAGGGAGGTCGAGGCTGCAATGAGTCGTGGTTGCACCACTTCACTCCAGCCTGGGTGACAGAGCAATACCCTGTTCCCTCCCCCACCAAAAAAAGAAGGAGATGAAAAGAAAGTGACAGGTGGAGGCCGGAAGCCAGGGCTTCAAAACTCATTTGTAATCACTGCAAAGACAGAATCATCTTGACTAAGTAATTACCGCTACATACCCAGCTTGGGGACTTTGACTGTAAATCACGGTTTCAGAAAAGCTTCAGATGGACAAACCAGCCACATTACTGCTTGAACCTCCCAGCTGGGGATTTTTCCCCCCCCAGGATTCTTTCAGATTCACAACCTGTCATAGGAAATCTTATGTAAATTTTTCAGATGCTTGTCAAATTTGGAAGGAGTTCTCTGTAAGTTTCTTTTACATATGATCTATGACAGACACACTTGATGTTTAAAGTTTTTAGGTACGTGTCCTTCAAGCACAAGAATTCTAGAAAAGTCTTCAGAAGCCATGTAAAGGGTCTACCCCTCGCCTGCCCAGGGGCAGGTGAAGAAGCAGGAGCAGGGGTCCTGGGGGGCTGTGCCCATCTGTGAAATCAACCTGACACCCTCGGGCACATCTTCCAGGGAGCCTCCCTTCCCTGAAAGTCCAGACATTCCAGGAGGAGGGGTGGAGCGAGGGGACGGGTGGTTTAGCCAGTGCGGTTTATTAAGGGATCATAGACCACCAAATTACACCGAAAAATATGAAGGCCAGCTGTGCATGCTGGGTTACAAATATTGTCATGAGCCAGCTCATAGGAGGAGGGCCAAAACCACTCAAGTCAACTTAATGAAATAAACTGGGTTACAAACACCCATCAGAGGAGGAAAAACAAGTGACATCCCCCTTCAAGAGCCAGGCCAAGGGACGTTCTTTCCCTTGCTACACTGCCTGCACCCTCCACTCCCCATGCAATCTGGGTACTCTCAGGCAGGGCTGGGGCTGTCAGGACTGAAGTCTCCGTGGCCAGCAGGGACGTGGCTTAATGCCACCTAAGTGGAGTGATAGCTGAAGAAGGCAGACACTCTTGTCTCCCATTTTTGAAGTGCTCTGCACCCACCGCCAGTTAACTGACTCAGAAGTGCCACTCTCCCTCAGGAAAGTTTCTCTCCTTTTCTCATATTTGGGTTGACAGGTGTGTGTCTGAATCCAGAGGCCACTATGTAAAGGAAAGGAGGCTCAGTGGTGATGCCTAAGGATCTTCCCGCCTTGCCTCCTGTCCCACACACCACACTCCCCTTATCAGCTTGTCACCACCCCCAACACACAGTTACACACACATAGGTACACTCACATACACACGCATGCACACACGCACACACGTGCTCACACACATGCATACTCACAGGCACACATATGCTTGCACACGCACGCACACATGCACACACACACACATGCACACACAGTTTGATAAATCATCCGTTGTGAGAGGAGCATGGACTTATGGAAAGAATATCCTTTGTCTTTGCGGCCAGGAAAACTTTGGTTGAAATCACCAGGCTCTGTCTGGGTGACTTTGAACAACTTACATCCTTCTCTGAGTTTCAATAATCTCATCTCAAAATGGTGACAATAATCATCAAGATGGTGACATGGGCACTTCCTCAATCGGGTGGCTTTGAAAGCTGAATTAAATCATGTCTACAGTGCACTTCATGCGGTGCACCGTATGGCATGCTTGACACCTAGATGAGGCTCTGTTCATGTTAACTGCTCCCTGTTAAATGTAACATGCTTCAGAGTCCCGAACGCATGTGACAGCAGCTCAAGCCCCCTTCCCCACCATTCACCGCCACTTTCCCATGCTTCAGAGAAATGCAAGAGGAGCTTCTGGTCCCACCTGATAGACGGCCCTGGAGATGCACCATGGTGTTAGCATCAGCTGCAGAACTCGAAGGTTACCGGCTTGGCAGGTCCTCAGTGCCCGGCAAGTCAGGTTCCAGCTCCAAGGCGGGTCCTCAGAGTCAAGCAGCCCAGCGGCCATGCCAGTCCCAGACTCTGCCGCCACCCCTCTGGTCCCTGGCCCCACATCCAGGGCTGTGTTCTTTTAGTGACACAAAGTGCCAGTGTCAGTAAGATTTAATCAGCCAAGGAAAAAATGCAGTCCAAATAACTCTGATTCCTCTGACTCTCCTCCCCCTACCTTCCCTCACCACCACCCTCGCTAATCCTCAGAGACTGCTTTCCTTCAAGGATAAGCAAAAGGCTCCGCACTCCCTCCTAAAATGTTTTCTCCCTGTCTCTAGGGACTCACCGCGGACAAGGTAAAAATAAACCTCAGCGTGCGGATAACGGCACATCCCTGTTTCTCAGTGCACTGAGGCTGGCTCTTCGGCAGATCAAACAGAACCTAGGGAAGACCTCAGACCCAGAAGCATCACTGAGTCCGGGATCCCCTCCAGGGTAAGAAAGCTCAGAGCAGAGGCCTGCAGCCTTCCATGCAACATTCCCCAGACATTCCATCTCTTTTCTTAACTCTTTACAACTTGGAGAACCCACGAGCTTCCACATGGTCAAGCAAAAAGTCCCATTCTGTCGCAGCACTGGAGAAATTGCTGCTTCTGTGGGCAATTTGTACAAAGCCAGGCATTTTCTTTGGAAGCGTCCCAAGTTTAGATTGGGATTGAAATGGCTGGAAAGAATACTTTTCGGATGGATTTCATACCAGCATCCAAGATTTGGAGGAAAGCAGGGAAAAGGAGGTAAGGTCAAGCTATCCCGTTTTGTTTTTTTTCTCATGATGGGTCACTTCCTATAAACGGTCTTGCTACATTGGGTAAGCTACATGCATGCATGCATGTTGGGTAAGCTACAGGTAGACATTAACCCAAGGAAAGTCCTTCAATTAAACATGTCATAACCATTGGAATTTCATACATTGTTTTAATTGTTGATTATTTTAGAAGGGCATCTGCATCCTAATTCAATAAATTGTATACCAAAAGGTGAGATTCCAAAGCTGGAAGGGAAAGAAGGGGGAGGGGAGAATGCAGCCACAACCTAGCTGTACAATTAAGAGAAGAAGCCTGTTTAATCTTTAATGTCATTTTGATTGTACAGTCCTGAAAAATCATGGTACATTATAAGGCATATTTGCCTTCTCCACATTCCATTTGTTTATTTATCATCTGTCTCTTCAATCCTAACTAATACCATCAGAAAAGTAGAAATGTAAAATGTACTAATCTACTAGAGCATCCTGCAGTCCTATGTAACCTCAGTTTGAATTTGGCTGTGTCATTTTCTGTGTGGCCTCGGACAAATGAATTAACTCCTCTGACTTATTTCTTGTTCTGTCAGAGGGAAATGGTACCCACCTCACCAGGTTGTGAGGATGAAATGAGGTGACTTAAAGTGGATAATAAAGAGCATGGCATGCGGCTGATAGTTTTCCCTCTACTTATCATGATCTGGTAATTCAAAGACATTATCTACCACTGATAATATGAAACCCTTAGGATAAAAATTTTTGTTTCTCTAAATTATGTTCTTTGAATACCTTTTTTTCTTTTGCTTTGAATTTATGCATTGATTTGTTTAATTAATATAAGGCAGTCTTTATTTATTTATTTTTAGGGGAGTCTCTCTATATTACCCAGGTTGATCTCAAGCTCCTGGCCTCCTGTGATCATCCTGCCTCGGCCTCCCAAAGTGGTGGGATTATAGGCATGAGCCACCTCACCTGGCCCATTTTAATTTAAACTCTTTTTTGAATAGCTCTATCATTTTTCCCTGAATAATGACCCTAAGGCAAAACACGATGCATAATTTTATTCCTGTATACTATTTCTTTCTTTTTACACCCCAGTAATGAAAAGCAGACGGGTACTACAGAATCTTGCCTTTCTGCAAAAACCCCATCACCAGGAAGTTTTATCTAAGAGGGAAGAGAAGGGAGGGGAGGGGAAGGAAGGTAGGATGATAGGAAGATAAGAAGAAAGAAAGGAAGGGAGGAAGGAAAGAGGGTGAAAGGGAGGGAGAGGAAAGGGAGGGAGAGGTGAAAGGGAGGGAGAGTGAAAGGGAGGGAGGGTGAAAGGGAGGGAGGGTGAAAGGGAGGGGGAGGGAGGCAGGGAGGGAGAGTGAAAGGGAGGGAGGGTGAAAGGGAGGGAGGGTGAAAGGGAGGGAGGGTGAAGGGATGAAAGGGAGGGAGGGAGGCAGGGAGGGAGGGTGAAAGGGAGGGAGGGTGAAAGGGAGGGAGGGTGAAAGGGAGGAAGGGAGGGAGGGAGTGAAAGGGAGGGAGGAGGGTGAAAGGGAGGGAGGGTGAAAGGGAGGGAGGGTGAAAGGAGGGAGGGAGACTGAAGGGGAGGGAGAGAGTGAAAGGGAGGGAGGGTGAAAGGGAGGGAGGGTGAAAGGGAGGGAGGGGGAGGGTGAAGGAGGGAGGGAGAGTGAAAGGGAGGGAGGGTGAAAGGGAGGGAGGGTGAAAGGGAGGGAGGGTTGAAAGGGAGGGAGGGTGAAAGGGAGGGAGGGTGAAAGGGGGAGGGAGAGTGAAAGGGAGGGAGGGTGAAAGGGAGGGAGAGTGAAAGGGAGGGAGGGAGAGTGAAAGGGAGGGAGGGTGAAAGGGAGGGAGGGTGAAAGGGAGGGAGGGAGAGGGAAAGGGAGGGAGGGTGAAAGGGAGGGAGGGTGAAAGGGAGGGAGGGTGAAAGGGAGGGAGGGAGAGTGAAAGGGAGGGAGAGTGAAAGGGAGGGAGGGGGTGAAAGGGAGGGAGGTGAAAGGGAGGAGGTGAAAGGGAGGAGGGAGAGTGAAAGGGAGGGAGGGTGAAAGGGAGGGAGTGTGAAAGGGAGGGAGGGAGAGTGAAAGGGAGGGAGGGTGAAAGGGAGGGAGGGAGGCAGGGAGGGAGGGTGAAGGGAGGGAGAGAGTGAAAGGGAGGGAGGGAGAGTGAAAGGGAGGGGAGGGGAAAGGGAGGAGGGTGAAAGGGAGGGAGGGAGAGTGAAAGGGAGGGAGGGGGGTGAAAGGGAGGGAGGGAGAGTGAAAGGGAGGGAGGGTGAAAGGGAGGGAGGAGGAGGGAGGGAGGGTGTGAAAGGGAGGGAGGGTGAAAGGGAGGGAGGGAGAGTGAAAGGGAGGGAGGGTGAAAGGGAGGGAGGGAGGGTGAAAGGGAGGGAGGGAGAGGTGAAAGGGAGGGAGAGTGAAAGGGAGGGAGGGTGAAAGGGAGGAGGGAGAGTGAAGGGAGGGAGGGTGAAGGGAGGAGGGTGAAAGGGAGGGGAGGGGAAAGGGAGGGAGGGAGGGTGAAAGGAGGGAGAGTGAAAGGGAGGGAGGGTGAAGGGAGGGAGGGAGGCAGGGAGGGAGGGTGAAAGGGGAGGGAGGGAGGGAGAGTGAAAGGGAGGGAGGGTGAAAGGGAGGGAGGGTGTGAAAGGGAGGGAGAGTGAAAGGGAGGAGGGGAGTGAAAGGGAGGGAGGGGGTGAAGGGAGGGAGGGTGAAAGGGAGGGAGGGTGAAAGGGAGGGAGGGAGAGTGAAAGGGAGGGGAGGGTGAAAGGGAGGGAGGGAGGCAGGGAGGGAGAGTGAAAGGGAGGGAGGGTGAAAGGGAGGGAGGGTGAAAGGGAGGGAGAGTGAAAGGGAGGGAGGGTGAAGGGAGGGAGGGTGAAAGGGAGGGAGGGTGAAGAAGAAATTAAATTAAAAAGCAAACAGTGTGCAGAAAATGATGCTCGCAGTCACATTAGCTAACTACATCGGTATTTTCATGAAAAAACAAATGCAAGATACATCATGGCTAGTTCCAGCATGCGTGCCCTGAGCGAATGCTCTCCATCCTCTGAGGACTTTGGCTGTGAAACAGACTTTTCTCCAAAGCATGTAATTAGGGACTAGATAGGGACAGTTCTAAAGGCATTGTTTTATTCTATGATGAAATAATGTGACTTTAACAATTAAAAAAGTTAAATATATATATTTAGCTTATGGTCTGGGAATCTTTTGAATATAAAGGTGCCATAACAAGCTCTTTTGAAAAATGACTGAATATAAACAAGAATTCATGAGAACAGCAGGACCTACTCAAGCTGCCCTGATATCTTTACCATTTGCGGGCACGAGTGGTGTTCCTTAGGGGGGCTTGCTCTGGAGTCTGGAATCGGAGCCTGGTGACACCAGCAGCAGACGCCTGTCTCTGTGCCCATGGAAGCTTGGGGTGACAGTGCTGTTGGACAGTGCTGCCTGATTTTGCTGGCCCTATTATCTTCAATCATCTACATGATTCTGCCCTAGCCTTTATTGATTGATTGACTGATGGATGGATTGAGGCAATCTCACTCTGTCACCCAGGCTGGAGTGCAATGACGCGATCTCGGCTCACTGCAACCTCCACCTCTTGGGTTCAAGCGATTCTCCTGCCTCAGCCTCCCGAGGATCTAGGATTATAGGCGCCCACCACCATGCCCGACTAATTTTTGTATTTTTAGTAGAGATGGGATTTCACCATGTTGGCCAGGCTAGTCTCGAACTCCTGACCCCAGGTGATCCACCTGCCTCGCTCTCCCAAAGTGCTGGGATTACAGGTGTGAGCCACTGTGCCTGGCTCTTCCCTAGCCTTTAAATCACTAATTCAGAGTTTCACAAAGCAGCTCCTCACATGGCCTCTGAGAGGCTATGCATGCCAGCGGCATGGCTGCCACTGAGCACAATGCCCTTGCTTTTCAAAGGGATTTAGAAACCTCAGAGCAATTCACCATAGGTGTGTGTGTGTCTGTGTGAGTGCATGTCTGTGTGTCTGCGTGTGTCTAAGTATGTATGTGCATGTCTCTGAGTGTCTGTGTGTGTATGTATGTCCACGTGTGCCTGTGTGTGCGTGTATGCCTGGCTCTGTGAGTCTCTATGTATGTGCCTCTGTGTGTGTGTCTACTGTGTGTCTGTGAATCTGTCTTTGTGAGTCTCTGTGTCTGTGTGTATGTCTGTCATATGTTAATGTGTATGTGTGTGCCTATCTCTGAGCCTCTGTGTGTCTGTGTCTGTGTGTGTGTGTCTACTGTGTATGTCTTCGCCTCTATGTCTGTGCATATGTGTCTGTGCGTACGTGTGTGTCGTGTCTATGTGTGTGTCTGTCTATTATGTGTCTGTGTGTCATTGTGTGTGTGTGCATCTATGTATGTGTGTGCTGTGTCTGTGTGTTTGTGTGGGTCATTATGTATCTATGTGTGTGTCTGTGTGTCTCTGTGAATCTCTGTGAATCTCTATGTATGTGTCTGTCTCTTGTGTTTCTCTGTGTGTGTGTACACACCTTAATCTTACAGAAGAGGAGGTCCCAGCACAGCAGCCAGCCAGATCCCCTGCACACTGGGACGTAGCTGGAGCAAGTCACCAGGGCTCACCAGACGAACATGTGATCTGGACTGGTCTAACTCCCAACCTCTCTTCATCGCTTTCCTTATTCTTTTCTCAAGAATTATAGAAAATAAGCATCTCCTAGGCAGTTTACCACTTAGACAGTTGATCGTAAAACCTAAAGAGTAATGGATGAGGACAGTGACCTCTCGGTGTCTAAAGGGTAGGGAATAGCACATTAGACACCAGGAAGACAAAGTGAGGAACAGTCACTCTCTCACGCCTCCTTCCATGAGACTTTTGCTACTATGAGGGGTGAAAAGAGTCAAGTATTGAGTTAGCTGGCCAGATGGGGTGAGTTGCTGAGTGTTTGCCTATTGTAAGTCCTGGGGAAATATCCCAAGGAGAAGCTGAGGTCTTGGTCCTGGGATTGCACATTGGGGAAGGGAATTTGGGCTGGAAGCCCTAACTCACTGGCTGACCTGGGAGGGAGGCAGGCATTGCTGGTGCCAGGAGTTCCCCGGCCCAAAGACAGAACAGAAGAGGAGGTGGGACCTTGGCATGGCAGGGATGACGGCTGCCCACGGACTCTCAGCCCCATCCCCTGCAGCTCCCACCTCCGTCCTGCTGGTTCATTATCTTCCCCGTCTCGGAGTTTCTGTGTTTTCTATCTCTGCTACCAGACCCTCATTCACTGCTTCTGTAAAGACAGAGGAATTTTTTTTTTTTTTTTTTTAAGCAACAAATGCCTCTGTCTGGCTCTGGGAATGTTTTAAGACATAATTACTGCCTTGAAAAGGAATAGGAAAAACTCAGTTGCAAGTAATGTGTAGTGCAATTATGAACAAAATTTGCAAATACATAAATACACAGAAAACAGCATACACATGGAGAAGTATATTGATAGCGACTAAGAAATGTGTTCAGAAGCGCAAAAGCTAATGGAACTCACTTTAATCATTCAGGGGTTATTTATTGCTATCTATTTGTAAAAATGTCAGCCATTAGATTGACTGAAGAACTCCCATCTCAGGTCAAAGTCAGCTACTAGTGCAAGTAGCATTTTAAAAAAGATTCTCTTGGAGGCATTTCGTTATCTTTTACTGATCTGATCTCAAGGTAAAGGACAATTTCTCCAATAGCAAAGCCCAGTACATTTGAGGCCTAATATCAAGAAACTTCAAGGAATTAAGGCCTTAGCATAAGTCAAATCTGTTCTCTTGGAAGAACAAAGGAAAATCAATAGCCGATTTATTCGAAAGTGCGAAGGTGATAGGAAAGTAAATAAATCCACAAGAGTGACAGGGAAAGGCAGAGATGCACTCAGAAATGCCCACCAACCATATTTTCTGGTTTTGTAGAAAGCAGATTTCTTTTGTGCTTTGTGAGCACTTAGCTCTACTTCTGTGTCACATAAGGACTTTTCCAGGTCTTAACTACTAATCCGTGTTTTAATTCCACATTCCTTTCCTGCCTTCCAACACAAGACTCAAACTGAGGTTTAAATTTACTGCATATTTCTTTCTTTCCATCCACTGAATGCCGTTAAGCAATCTCCATGTGTAATCAGAATGCTGGACAGGAGTAGTGTTGGAAGCTTTGTTCTTTAAATGAAGGTGGCCTATCACTCTTTGTCAGTGAAATGTAAAAATACCTCATTGAGATATAATTGATATACCATACACTTCAGTCATTTAAAATGTACAATTCAGTGGTTTGTTAGTTTAATCATAGGATTATATAGCCATTGGCACAATCTGATTTTAGAACGTTTTCATCCCCCAAAACAAAACCATACCCATTAGCTGTCATTGTCATTCCCCATTTCTCTTCACTCCCCCTAGCTACAGGCAGCCTTTGATCTCCTTTCTGTCTCCAAAGATTTGCCTATTTTGGACATTTTATATTAATGGGGTCTTTGTGGCTGTCTTCTTTCACTTAGCGTAATATTTTCAGGATTCATCCATATTGTAGCATGTGCCAGTACATTTTTTTCTTTGCTGAATAATATTTGATTATGTGGATAGACCATATTTTGTTTATCCATGCATCAGTTGATGGACATGTGGGTTGTTCCCACTTTCTGGCTATTATGAATGATGCTGCTATAAACACTTGTGTAAGCGTTTTTGTGAGGTGTATGTTTTTCTTGTCTCTTGGGCACATACCTAGGAGTGGAATTGCTGGGTCAGATGGTCATTCTTTGTTGAACCATTTGAGGAGTTGCCAGACAGTTTTCCAAAGCAGCTGTACCATTTTACATTTCCACTAGCAGTGTGTGAAGGTTCCAATTTCTCTACCTCCTTGCCAATCTTGTTTCTGATTACAGCCATCCTAGTGAGTGTGAAGTGATGGCATTCTTTGTTTTCTAGCTGGATTCTATGACATGGCCTTTGGGTAGGATAGGGTGGAGGCAGCAACAGAAAGGGCTGCTTTTAGGGGGCTGGTCTGTTGCCCCCCATGCTTTAACCCCCAGCAGGCTGCAGCAGATGGAATCTGGAGAAAAGAGGCTGCAGTACGGAAGAGCCCAGAATGTCCTCTTCCTCTCTCAACAGCCCCTCCATACCACCTTCTTCTGCTCCTGACTCTCTCACACCCACCATGGGGGCAAAAGTCCAAATATTTTTGGAAGTTACCATTTGTCATTTTCTAATCCGGGTTCCAGTTCTTTGGGGGAAAAAAATGCTATTTAGAAACAGCACTGGTATGGCTAAGTGAGTGGGTGATATGCAAAACTCAAACCCAAACAGTCTTTCGAAATCCCAAGGCGTTTCAGGATTGCTCACTAACACATTTAATCCCATATTTGGGTCTGGAAAACGTCCCAGCTCCAACCAAGAGTCATCATGGCGTCATCGTTTCTCAACCAGAGAACCCAAAAAACCCATTTATATAAATGCTAGGAAACTCACTATGTTCATTTTGGGGACTGGAGAATAACCTTTTAAAAATGCTTTGCTGTGTATACAAAAATATTTTGGGTCCCTGGGAAAGTACAGGAGAGGCAGGAGCTGCCCTCTGACTTAAGCACTCCCGAGCAGCAAGCCAAGAGCTATGTTTAGAAATATGCTCCGCAAGCTCCACACATGATTATACGAGTGATCCTATGGCCATAAAAGTGATGTCATCTATCAATTGCCCGTTAGGAAAGTCAGTTCCCATATGCACACCAGGCCCCAGTAGAAATAAAATCAGAGCCGCCTGAATTAAATCAGTCCAGGCCATGAGTCGGAAATTAAATGCCCTCAGACCCTCTTTTCTTAATCTCCTGTTATTTGGTTTCCATGAAATTCATCCTTTCCCAAGGATGATTATTGAGTAGGTACTTCGCAAGCATGCGTATGTGTAATCAAAGCCTTATGTGAAAAGAATACATATTTTGTTTTGTTTAGGGGTTACACACCCTCAAAAGAGCAATGGTCTGGGGCCTGGTGGGAGTGAAGTTGTAAAATGGGGGTCCTGTTCATAATAAAAGGGGGTCTGCTTGCTTGAGAAAGGGGTCTCCAGAGAGAAGGGCAGGTGGGCCTGGAATCACTTCCTTTTTGCAGAGGACGATTAAGCTGACTTAATGCTCATAGGAGAGGTGTTTTGGGAGATAATTAACACTTCCTTTCCAAAGAGGAATTAAGAGGTTAGAAAATGTGTGTCTAGAAGCTGGGAAGAGGTTGGAGGATTGCTCAGTGAGGAGAAAGTCAGCGTCTTTTTCAGATATAAAGGAGGTCAAGTAGAATTTATAAGAGGCAAATAGAGCTAAGAACACTTTGTTTTAACCTGTAACTTAAATTCCTTTGAACTCTTGACTCGTTGGGGGTATTATATTGTTTGTAATAGCTATTAGAAGGGTTTTCCGTTTTCAATGCACTATTCATTTCTTATAAAATCTCTTTCCTCTCTAAAACTGGTCTTTCTAAATTAGCAGTCTTTCTTTTTAAAAAAATCTCTAGTGTCTTGTGTGTAATGGGCATGAAATGACTACTGAATGAATGCAACTATGTACGTTCTGTTAAAACACAGGCTGTGGCTTCTCTTGCTGCTCTTAGGTGGCCATGCCTACATAAAATCCACCCTGGTGCAGTTGAAACTCTCTAACAGGCAGGGCCATTGTTCTTCTCATGTTGGCTTCTCAAGAGCGAGTCTACGAGCACCCCATTCCCTTTCCTATTTGGAAAGAAAACAACATTCACCATGGCATTCACAATGCTGGGGACCTGATGAATGGAAATGGAGAGGCCGCACTAATGTAAGTGGGGTCAACATCCCTGCTGGAGGGCAGATGCAATTTTGGCAAGCTAATGACGGTGGGAAGCCATTTTCTAGACTGCATTTTTCTCTTGCTTTCTTGGAATGCTTTTCTCAAGAGGAAAAAGAAAGCAGAGGTGTAAATGGTTATCTGGCCGTCCGAAGAGCCCAGTTGGGAGACCCTCTGCTGGTCACGGCACTGTCTCTCCCCAGGGCCCAGTCCCACGGTGTCACTGAGTCCAGAGGTCAGGACTCCAACAAGCCCTCCACATTCCAACATGACTGTGGTAAAAACAAACAAACAAAAATCTATTTTATTCTAGCCCATCACATTTTCTATATTTGCTAGAGAAATCTCGATCGCTCTATAAATGATCGGTTAAAATTAAAAATATAGGCTGGGTACAGCAGCTTATGCCTGTAATCCCAATGCTTTGGGAGAGTGAGGCTGGAAGATCACTTGAGGCCAGGAGTTCAAGACCAGCCTGGGCAAAACAGAAAGACCTCATCTCTACAAAAATAAAAAAAAATTATCTGGGGACCTAAGTCCCAGCTACTTGGGAAGCTGAGGCCAGAAGATTGCTTGACCCTGGGAATGGGAGGCTATAGTGAGCTATGATTGTACCACTGCACTCCAGCTTGGGCAACAGAGTGAGACCCTATCTCTAAAAATCAAATCAAATCAAATATTTAAAAAATTAAACAAAAAAAATTGTTATTTTAACAAAAGTCTTCTCATGAAACCACATCCAGACCAACGATTGTAGAAAAATCCAAAGCAAATAAAATAAAACAAAACAAAAAGCTACCATGAATGATCTGTTTTGAGTTGGTCAATGGAGATTGGATTAGTCAACGAATCAGACTTTCATATTCAGACTCTGAGTAAGAAAAAAGTGAATCCTTTGATATATGCAAAATCAGGCCTGTTTTAGGATAATCTCATTAATTTAGTGAGTTGCCCAGACTACTGCCGAATAATTTAGGCTGTCCTTTCTCAGGAAGATCTCTTATAGATAAAAATGTATGCATTTGGAGCTCTGCTTCTTGGAACCATTCAAATGAGACTACACAGGTGGTATGGTGTGTTCTTTATCTGTGTTTGACTGAGGATGGTAGATATGGGTTATGATTTGGTAACAGAGCTTAGAAAACCAAGAACCATCATGGGCTGGAGGTCCAGGGAAGTTGTGAAGTCAGCACAGTGGCACAGGCAACCAGAGTCATCCAGGATTTAAATGTCAAGGTGAATCAATGGGTTTAAAGCAGTCAATCAAAGTACCTGTGAATAATGAATCGAGAGTTCAGGTCGACCAGGAGACCAGAAACTAGGTATGCTGAGAGCAAACAGACTGAAAGGTGTATGAAAACACAAGCTACGGTGGATGGAACACTTAAGGGAGGCCAGGCCAGATGTGGTGGCTCATGCCTATAATCCCAGCACTTTGGGAGGCTGAGGCAGGCGGATCATGAGGTCAGGAGTTCAAGACCAGCCTGGCCAACATGGTGAAACTCTGTCTCTAGTACAAATACAAGAATTAGCTGGGTGTGGTGGCGGGCGCCTGTAATTCCAGCTACTCAGGAAGCTGAGGCAGGAGAATCGTTTGAACTCGGGAGGTGGAGGTTGTAGTGAGCCAAGATCACGTCATTGCACTCCAGCCTGGCGACAGGGCAAGACTCCGTGTTTAAAAAAAAAAAAAAAAAAAAAGGGAGGCCAAAGCAGGTCGGAGACTGCTCCATCTCCCTGTGCCAGCAATTTTCTGTTCTTCCTGTTAGGGCAGGGGTCACGCTCCCAGTGGGGCTCCAGTGACCTGCAGGTGGAAGCAGGTAGGTGTGCAGGTGAGGAGAAACTGAGGCCACGTTACCCGCCAGGTTATATGTATTGGGGGCTCAGAAAATGTTACCCCAAAATGAAGGTCTTCGAAGCAGCTCTCTCTGACCTTTTCCCATCTCTGGCCCTCCCATCTCTGGCCCCTCATCCTCCTCCAAATCTAGCCGTACAAACTAGAATCCCTCTTCCCCAAGGCAGTTTCTAGAAACCAGAACCCCTTTTTCCCAAAGCCAGCCATAAAACCTAAAAATGTCACTTTAAATTTCCCTTTTTACATCTTTCTATGTGAAAACTAGCCACAAAGAAGTTCTCAGCTGGGCATAGTGGTTCATGCCTGTAATCCCAGCACTTTGGAAGGCCAAGGCAGGAGGATTGCTTGAGCCCAGGAGTTAAAGGCCATGCTGGGCAACATAGGAAGATCCCATCTCTACAAAAAAAAAAAATTAGCTGGGCATGGTGGTATGCACCAGTAATCCCAACACTTAGAGAGGCTGAGGTAGGAGAATCAGTTGAGCCCAGGAGGTTGAAGGAGGTCGAGGCTACAGTGAGCTGTGATTGCACTACTGTACTCCAGCCTGGGAAGGGAAGTGGAGGGGAGGGGAGGGGATGGAAGGGATCCTCTGACCTACCTTTTTGTTTGACTGTAGGTCATAAGACCCCCATTCCAGAGAGGGTCCTGCCCTGTACCCAGAAGGAAGGAACGCTGCTCATAGAGGCCAAGAAGAATCTAGACAGACAGGCCTTACTGGCTCTCCCTACTCAGTCCATTAGCATTAGATCAGACACATTTTGTCCAGTTGTATTATCTACATGGCTGCCCATACTTCATTGAACCTAAGCATAACAATAGACAGCTTGCCTGTATCTTTGGGTCTTCATTTGGAAGGCTCCTGTGTCGTAGAGAAGTATGATCAAACAAATTTGTGTGCCTTTTCCTCTATGAGTCTGCTGGTTTCGTCAGCAAATTTTCAGCGAACTTTCTGAGGGCAAAGGCCAGGATTTCTCCTCACCCTACAGGTTCATCAGTCAACAAGAAGTTCCTCTTTTTGCACCTCCTCTTTGTCCTGCCAATTTCGTTTTCTTCCTTTTTTTTTCTTTGAGACAGGGTCTGGCTGTGTCGTGCAGTGGCAAGATCTTGGCTCACTGCAACTTCTGCCTCCTGGTTCAAGTGATTCTGGATTCTCCTACCTCTGCTTCCCAACTAGCTGCGGCTACATGCCTGAGCCACTACACGTGGCTAATTTTTGTATTTTTCGTAGAGACAGGGTTTCACCATGTCCACCAGGCTGGTCGCCAATTTCTGACAGAGGCCAAGTGTCCCATATAAGTGAAATATTTACTTAACCCAATGCTCAATGTGTTCCTGAATTTGCAAGCAGTCCTCTTCCTCGTTTGCAATAAAGCAAAGTTCATCCTCCCCTGAGCCAAGGCAACCGTGAAATTGACAAGCCAGGAGGAGCCGGGAAATGACCGATGCAAAGAAGAGCAATGCCCTTTAACGCTTCCATAGAAAAAAACATAATTACATCCTTCTAGGCCGTGAAGGCCTTGAAAACCTATAAGGGCAATGAACTTAGACTTGATTGTTTGATTCATCAAAAAAACAGATTTTTTTTTTTTTTTTTTTCCAGAAAAACGTCTCTGGGTGGTATAATTTCAGGTAAATTATATTAAAATATAATTCCCTAGAGAAGAAGCAAATTGGTTTGAGGTATTGATTATTTCCCTCTTGTTGTAGAAAGAAAGGTGGTGAATTAAAATTCAGAGACCAGGAGATGCCTAGGAGGTGAGAGCCATGGGTTAGTGTTTCTTAATAAACTGGGGACCAGGCGTGGTGGCTCACGCCTGTAATCCCAGCACTTTGGGAGGCCAAGGCGGGTGGATCACCTTAGGTCAGGAGTTCGAGACCAGCCTCGCCAATATGTCTCTACTGAAAAAAAAAAAAATAGCCGGGCATGATGGCGGGCGCCTGTAATCCCAGCTACTTGGGAGGCTGCGGCAGGAGAATCGCTTGAACCTGAGAGGTAGAGGTTGCAGTGAGCCGAGACTGCGCCACTGTACTCCAGCGTGGGCGGCAGAGGGAGACTCCGTGCCAAAAACAAACAAACAAACAAACAAAAAACTGGGAACCGCGGCTCGTGGCTCAGCTGGAACTAGGAGTCTTTGTAGTGAGCCACCCATGAGGGGCAAGTCTGAGGACCCCTTCCTGAGTCTGACCATGGTGAAGGGTTCTGGGGTGCTCTCTGCAGGGGGCACGCCAGCTCCTTCACCAAAACCCAGGACAGATTTCATAGTGTTACAACTAGAGCGACCCACATGGTGGGGTTCCAAGAAGTCAAATGTGTGTCCAGAGCCCAGGGGTGAAGTTCCCCCGGCGGCCAGACGAACAGTCCCTTCCTCATTTCACGTGTGACGAATAGAAGAACCTACCTGCCAGCATCCAACCCCCAACCCTCTCAGTTCCAGATACTGATCTATTTTTATTGCGGTAAAATATGCAGAATACAAACTTTACAATTTTAACCATTTTTAAATGTGCAGTTCAGTGGCATTCCGTATATTCACAGCGTTGTGCAGCTGTCTCCAGAAGCTTTTCAGACTGCAAAACTGACCTCTGTACTCATTAAACAGTAACTTCCCATTCGTCTCCTCTCCATCTTCCGGTAACTCTATTTTGCTTTCTGTCCCTACGGGTTTGACAACTTGTATAAGAGGAACCATATATTAACAGTATTTGTTTTTTGTGACTGGCTTATTTCACTCAGCATAAGGTGCTCAGGGTTCATCCGTGGTATAGCGTGTGTCAGAATTCACTTCCTTTTCAAGGCTGAGTAATGTTCCATTGTATGGGGAGACCACATTCATCCATCAGTGAGCACTTGGGCTGTTTCCACCTTTTGGCTACTATGACTCACGTTGCTATGACTAAGAGTGCATCAATATCTCCCCAAGTCCCTGCTTCCCATTCCTTTGGGGATTTACCCAGGAGTCACATTGCTGGATCCCATGGCGATCCTGTGTGTAATTTGGGGGAAGCTCTGTGCTGTTAGATACCGTTAGATAATGATCTTTCCCACCTACTATTTCTGCCGCAGGCAGCGCTTGCTGCACTCCCGAGGCAGGCAGGGACGCTGCCCACAGACACGCCTGCTGACATCTAGGACTCGCTTAGCCTTATGAGCCCTGCTGGGGTGGGTTTCAGGTAACCCTGTGCTCCTTTGACTCCCAAGGTGGCCGGCTCACCCTGACCTTTCCTCTGTCTGCTTGGTTTGCATTCGTTGGGGCTGGAGTGGGAGCCCAGCTCTGAAGTCAGGCTCACGTGTTTGGCCCCTAGGCCCCAGCCTCGCCCTCAGGTGTCCCTCCTCCTGCACACTGGGGGCTGGCTGATCTGTTCATCGGGACCCTGGGGCCTTGGTGGTAAGGTCAGCTGGTCTCTCTACTCAGGGCCAGGGGACAGGGAAGGAGGCTGGAATGGAGGGTGCCTGCTGAGCACATCCCTCTGGCCTCAGGTGGTTTGAGGGGTTGGTGGCTGCAGGCTGATTCTGGCTCTAGATTCATTTAAATCTCCTTGAATGTAGGTGGCCTTCAGGGAGTGGGTGTGAGTTCAAGTTAGGCCTAAGAGCTGGAAACCCAGGCATATGCTAAGGTTGGGATGTTAGAGAGAGAATAGGATCCTTTTAGATGTGAAGAAGGGCCCTGAGCTGGGAGCAGGACTGGCAAGAGCCGGCATCGCAGTCCTGGCAGGCTCCAGTCTCCAAACAGGTCCAGGCTGAAAGCATGAGCCCCCTGGCTTGGTGTGGGTTTGGGAAGAAACCACCACAGCCTAGGGCACAGGAAGGCCCCTGGCCCATCGTAAGCCGTGGACACAAGCTTTAGAGCAGGTAGACGCTGCTGGCTGGATACAGCCACCTTCTAGAAGTCTGCCTGCCCTGACCTGACTGATGCCAATTTAGGAACTGAGCAAGCTGGCAGCTTTTCACACCTGCAGCTGGGAGGGATGGGGAAGTGCAATCTGGCAGGGCACCACCAACTGGCTCCAAATGGAGCCCCTCCCAAGTCCCACTGTTACGACACTGCAGCCACCTGTGGCTTTGGTCATCTCTGTTGTCTAGAACTGAGAGTTTCTAGGGGCTGCTTGGATTCTGCACAATGACTGCAAGCTCCCTTCCATGGGCATAGACATTACACCCAGGGCAGCAACCCTCTCCCACCTGGGTCTTCCCTTCCTGTGGTCCCAGGGTGTCAGCCCTGGCTGCCCATGGGGGTCCCGTGGGAAGTTTTATGAAAAGCTTTTCCCTGCACCCCATCCCTAGGGATTCTGATTTTATTGATCTGGGGGAGGCACTCAGTATTGTTCTTTTTGAGAAGCATCTCAGGGTTTCTAGGGTACAACCAAGGAGAAGAACCGCTGCTGGAGACCCCTAGATCACCAGGTCTCGGAGGCTTGCAGATGAGTTCTTCAATTCACAATGGAACCTAGGGGTTTCGGTCAGTGGTTCTCATACCTGCATCAGAATCACCTGCAGGGCGTGGAGAGACACATGTCTGCAGGGCCTGGGAATTTGCATTTCAAACAGGTTACCAGGAGAGGCTGATGTTCCGGTTCTGTGACCACACTTGGAGAGCCATAGATCTAGGCTCTCAGATCTCATCGATCTCATAGATCTAGGCTCCTAGATCAACCTTAATTCTTGGACTTAGGGCGATTGAGAGAAATAGAATCAAGCTGTGTCCATCACTGTACTTAAGGTTTACAGCTTCATGTTTTCACACAGCTGCAAAAGCTCTGCCACTTTACCTCTGAACTATCATGGGATAGAAACCCCAGCAAAGCAACTGTCCCATGGAAGGGGTTAATAAATGATCCTTTCCCCATATGCAGAATGGAAAATCGACACTTAAGATAACTTCCACCCAACTTTTTCCCACCCCTCCCCTGAAAAAGTTAAATCGTGAAAAGGAATATTTTGTTTAAAGTAACAGGACGTCTCTTTCCACCATGAGGGCCCGGTTACAGACTTGAAAAGCCTGAATATTGGTAGCATGCATTTATTTCTACATGAAAGTCGTTTCTTAATGATGTGACATTTCAGTACTTGAGTTCGCCCAATGTCAGGAACCAAGCAGCCAAGCGGAGACCCTGATCGCTCCCTCTTTTGTCTCTGGATGGGAGACCAGAATATTCAGAGGTTACAGTCTGCAGCCAACAGAGAGCATTTCGACTCTTTTTAGAAATGAGTGACTCGTCCATGGGTCATTTATTCATCCATCTCTCCTCCCCGACCATGAGGAAACTGCAGGGGACACACTTTCCTTTAGCTCAATGCACAAAGCACAAAAATTTGCTGATCCTGAGACCTGACTTGGTGTTATTAAAGAAGACATCCTACAATTTAACAGAACAAGATTTCTAAGCAAAGCAGAAAGCCTAATGATTTCAGAGTTGCTTCCCACCTACAATTAACTAGGTCACAACTGTAAAGGAAGAGAAAAAAGTAAATCACTCCAAACCGGGAGCACTCGACATCTGTGGCCAAAAAATAAACACTTTAGTTTTTCTTTTTTAAAAGAGGGGACTCTCAATCTAACAGAAACAAGCACATTTGATATATGCTAGAAAATTTTAAAAAAGTCTGATCAGACAGTAGGCAAAAGCAGTGTCTCAGGCCCACTTATTTAATAGTTATATACAACAGAGGAGGAGTGTATTGATGGATAGATACAGATCGATGGATAGATAGACAGACAGATCTCTATAGATGAACAGAAGGATGGATAGATGGATGACAGAAAGATCTCTCTATAGATTTATAGAGAGATCTATCTGCCTATCCATCTGTCTATCTATCTACCTACCTATCTATCTGAAACAAAGATGAAAAAGAAAAATGACTTATGAGCATGGACATCAGAGAGGATACTTTAGATCCTTGACCTCAAAATGCCCTTTATGGGCTCCAGCATCAGCAACTACATGAGAACTCGGAGGAATGCAGACTGCATCTGCATTTGACAAAACCCGAGGTGATTCCATTATAAACTGACGTTTTAGAAGGTGTGCTTTAGAATAGTGATTTTCAATAACTTTTTTTGTGTGTGTCCGTTATGGAAAGCCTTTCCCAAATGAAATATTTGGTGGGGACGTAAGAAATATCTTAGAAGCAGAACTCTGGTTGACCAGGGGTGAGGGGGTCTCAGTCTTCCAGCCCCCTAGTGGTACCTCCTATCCCACACTGCATCTTAGTGGTAGTGACTTCTGCTTCTGAGTAGGTATCAGGGGTCCCTGGTGCTTTTAATTATGTTGCACCCTAACACCTACCAGCCCAGAGGCTACCATGTTGATTCTTCTGAACAAACAAGCCCTGATATATTATGGATGCTCAGGTGATATTAGATGATCATTAATAATTGGTTTTTTTTTTTTTTTTGAGACAGAGTCTCGCTCTGTCGCCAGGTTGGAGTGTAGTGGTGCGATCTCGGCTCATTGCAACCTCTACCTCCCGGGTTCAAGAGATTCTCCTGACTCATCCTCCTACCACGCCCAACTAATTTTTGTATTTTTAGTAGCGACAGGGTTTCAGCATGTTGGCCAAGATGGTCTCAATCTCTTTCCCTCGTGATCTACCTGCCTTGGCCTCCCAAAGTGCTGGGATTACAGGTGTGAGCCACCTCGCCCGGCCAATAATTGATTTTAAATAAGAATACATGGACAGGTGCAGCTCAGACATTCCAGAGATGGGCATCAGAGGGGAAATGGAAGAAAGCAGGGAAACAGCCTATTGACGATAAGAGGAAGACAAGACAGAGGGCAGAGAGAGGGAGTGGCTCTATAGTTAAGATTTGCCAGATAAAATACAGGACACCCAGTTACATTTGAATTTCAGACAAACTCCATGGAACATGCTGAGACGAAAGAATGATTCGTTGTTTATTGAAATTCGATGTAACCGGGCATCCTGTATTTTCATTTGCTGAATCTGGCAACCTGACCTTGAGTTCCTTTCTAAAAGGACACTTTTCTCAGCCGCTTGGATTCCAAGGGTCTCACTCTAGGTTAGACCCCCATTTAGATTCCCTCCGGAGAGTTTTCTGGAGTCAGACTACCTGGGTTCAAATCCTGGATCTACCACTGCTGGCTGAGTAACCCTGGACAAATGACTTAATCTCTCTCTATTCTCTGTTTTCCTCTTCTAGAAAGTGGGGTTAGGAAAAAGAGCCAACCTCAAAGGGCTGCTCCGATCGAGGATCAGAGGAGAAAATATCTGCATAGATTAAGCACACAGAAAGAGCTCATTAAAGGTACTTTCTATTCTTGGCTGTGCTTCTGGGTCTTCTGGGTCTCGGTAACTTCCCTCTCTGCCTGGATTTGCTCCTGGCCATTTTCTTGGAGAGTGAGACCCATCCAGAGTGGAATGTGGGAGAAGGAAGGAGGAGGAAGTGGGGACTGAGAAGGCCCAGGGACGTGCCTTCCTCTTCTTTCCAGGGTCATGGCCTGGCTTGTCTGTTGGGCGGGTGCGCTTCCTTCCTGGCCTTCCTTGTGGGGCACTTCTCGGGGTGTGCTAGGACAGGAGGGAGGAAAATGTGTAACTTGATATCTGCTCCTTGACCCTGGCTGACCGGGTTAACTCACTCCAGGATGGAAGCAAAGCCTGCCCGGGAAACCTTCTGTTGCAGGAACATCTTGGCCTGAGGCTGTCATGAGGGAGCCCGATCTGCTTCCTGGACTCTGAGCAGAACCACAGGAGCCCCAGCAGCCTGGCGAGGCTGACAAGCCCTAGGACGGTGACCTCTCAGATCTCCAGATCGGAAACTCTCAGAAACGTAAGTGCCAGCATCCGCATTTGGGAATCTGTTATTTCTGCCTCTGTGAGTAAACCTGACCCACCCTGGAAACCTCACTGTCTCTCAGTCCTTGTTCCCATTTTTCTTTCCATGAACACCACAATCAGATACGAGGTTCCAGTAACGATGGTTCTTGAAAATTAAACAAATCAAACAGAAAGCCAGCCAAGGTATGGAGCGGGGGGCCTCTAAGTTCCCCTGGAGGAGACACCGGGACCAGGTTCCGAGGTGGATTCGGAGCCACAATCCCTACTGGAATCGAACAACTATCCTGAAGCTGCTCTCTGAAAGTTGCGGTTTTCCTAAAACAGTGTTCTTGGCGTGCCTGGGCTTCTTGGCACTGGTCCATGGCCCTCAGCAGCAAATCGTTCCCAGGAAGCTATTGTTATTTGTGCATCTGATAGCGTTCAGCTGAGTACACTGACAGCAACATTTAGAAACGAAAAGAAAAAAAGAAGCAACATGAAAAGGACAAAAAGGAGGCGCTTCCAACACCCTAGTGGGAACAGAAAACCAGCGAAGCCTCTTTCCCAGCCCTTATCCTTGTGAGTTTGGACTCTGCAGAACTGTCATCCCCCAGGCATAGCTGCAGCTTGTAGGAAGGTGGGCGTCAGGCACAGAGATTCAGAAGGACAGTGTGCACCTGCTTTCCTCCAACAGGGACCTCTGCTCTGTTCTTCCCAGGAATGCCTGTAAACTGCCACTGCCTCTAGGGGCTGCACCAAGTCCCTGTGTACTCCCAGGACACAATGGGGTAGAATGGAGTGGCTCTGTTCTGTCAGGGCCTGACATTCCAAATGAATTCATTTCCTTCTGGGAAAAAAGAACCACCTTGTTCAGAGCACAGTGTTCCCATGTCTTGGCTTACCTTGAAACATTTCTGATACACCTGTTGGGACAATGCATTCTGCCAAGAGAAGGGAAGTAGCATACTTGGTTCTATTTTCTACTCTCAATGGGCTACATTTCCATTGTGTTGGTTTCCCTTACAGAAAATAACACACACAGAAGAGAAAGTTATAGGATTCCATGCTGTTTGGCAGGGGCATGAAATATGTGCACATAGTTACATGGAAGATGAGGGTAAACTAGAAAATTAAGGGTAATCTGAAACAGAAAAAAAGAAGGAAAAAAATAAGTTAAAAGTATGAAAAGGCATCCAGAATGAGCAAGTTACTGAGGTTGTCTCAACTTTAGCTTTGAGTTTCCTGGCAGCAAAGGTAAAAAGGTAAGTACATTGAATCACATACTTCTTATTAGCTTCTAAAAGGAATTAACGGAGTGGAATATACAAAAAGCACTGAATAACATAAGGAACAAGATCTTCAATGGTCATTTTGAAAAAGCCTCAGAAGCGTGTTCATAGATGTTTCTTCTGCTGGCTTTCTCAGCAAGATGATACTAAGATACCATCCTATCCAACTAATCTCTGCCAACACCCCAGGCTATGCCTAGACATGCCTGGAGCTATGCCAGTGGTTCAACGGGTTTCTACAAACACTTTCTTCTACCTCTGCTTTAAATTGGTTTCTTCTCCTCTGATTTCTCTGGTCTCCACCTGTTTCTTTCTTGATTCTCCAGCTACATTTGACACAACTAACCGGACTCATGAGTCTTTAGCCTGTCTGTGCGCTCACTTTTGGGCTCATTGCCTCCAGCAAACTCCCATGCCTGGCCATGGGTGCTGCCCACCCACCTCCATGTCCTGCCTAAGTCTCAGGTCACATGGCCAGACCCAGTCCGGGTCGGGAATAGGTCGCAGCGCATTCAAAACAAAATGATACTAAACATCAGCCCCCAATAGAAAGGAATTACATCTTAACTTTGTAAAATAATTTCAGCAGGGAGTTGAGAAAATACAACCCAAGTATATTGATATTTGATTATTTAACTTAATAAGGATCTAGTGTAGGCCAGGCGGGGTGGTTCGCGCCTGTAATCCCAGCACTTTGGGAGGCCAAGGGGCGCGGATCACCCGAGGTCAGGAGTTCAAGACCAGCTTGACCAATGTGGTGAAACTCTACTAAAAATATAAAAATTAGCCAGGCATGGTGGTGCATGCCTGTAATCCCATCTACTCAGGAGGCTGATGCAGGAGAATTGCTTGAGGCCGGGAGGCGGAGGTTGCAGTGTGCCAAGATTGTGCCATTGCACTCCAACCTGGGCAACAGAGTGAGACTCTATCTCAAAAAAGAAAAAAAAAAAATCTAGTATAAATGAATTAAAGTAATGACTAGCCAACATATCCACTGATCTGCTTCTGTTGGGTGTCCAACGTCCCTACGGGACTTTTGGCTAAGTGCTAGAAGGTAGTGAATTCATAGTTGCCTTATCCAGCAAGAGACAGAAGTGAGGACATCCTGAGTTTAAAACTGAAGAGCTGCATGTCTGCTGTGGATGTGACAAGTGTGAGCTGCTGTTTAGGAAGGACACTGGAGAAGCCTGACTTGCCTCCTCCCCCAGCAAGGATATCATACTATTTAACATCTCGGTGAGATCCAGAGTTCCTCAGGGTTTAGAAAGAGTTTCAATCAGAAAAGGAGCTGTGAATCCGTTCAAGTTCTTGCTCAAGGACTTGGCTGGGACCCCAGAATTCCACTCCATCTAGCATGAAAGAGATGATTTAGAACGGAAAGGTTTTAGTTCAGCTGTTACCAGTCAGCCACCTTGATCATAAAAGAACCTCTGTTTGGCTCTTGTGCAATCTCTAGTTTTCAGCAGGACCACACACTGCTGGTCTGCAAATTTGAGTTAGCAAAATGTACCTCTAGGTGGTAGGGTGATTGTTCTATTGGCTGAAATTGCTTGATTTGTTCTGCTTTAACACCATCAGTGGAGAATATCTTCCCAAAACAAAAGACTGCTGCTGATGCTATTAGTAAGTTGTTCTATCAGGCAGTAATTAGGCCAGAGGTTCAGTTGCTTCTGAAGTTCTAGTCTTCTTGCTTAGTGATAAAACCATGCTCTCAGCAAAGAGGATGTCATCTTCCTGTTTCCTCTAGCTGGAGGACGGGTATTCAATGTATTCAAATGTATTTTAAAAATTTGCATTTGACCTGTCAGAGGAGGTTTTTTTTAAAAAATAATATTCCGATTTAGCACTAGGATTATGCTGCAGCTGGAGGGCCTGAGGATCTATTTTAAGTTAGTTTTTTTTGTAGCAAGATGTTTCCTTTTTATGAAAATCAAGCCTGGGGCAGGGGAGAATATGTAGATATTTAGGGTGGACAGTCCTTTTTTTTTTTAGATGGAGTCTTGCTTCATGGCCCAGGCTGGAGTGCAGTGATGCGATCTTGGCTCACTGCAACCTCCACCTCCTGGGTTCAGCAATTCTCCTGTCTCAGCCTCCTGAGTAGCTGGAATTACAGGAGTGTGCCACCATGCCCAGCTATTTTTTTTTTTTTTTTTTTTTTGAGACAGAGTCTTACTCTGTCACCAGGCTGGAGTGCAGTGATGTGATCTTGGCTCACTGCAATCTCTGCCTCCCCGATTCGAGCGATTCCCCTGCCTCAGCCTCCTGAGTAGCTGGGACTACAGGTGTGCTCCACCACACCCAGCTAATTTTTTGTATTTTAGTATAGATGGGGTTTCACCATGTTGGCCAGGATGGTCTCAATCTCCTGACCGTGATCTGCCCACCTCGGCCTCCCAAAGTACTGAGATTACAGGTGTGAGCCACCACACCTGGTTAATGCCCAGTTAATTTTTGTACTTTTGTAGAGACACGGTTTCACCATGTTGGTCAGGCTGGTCTCGAACTCCTGACCTCAGATCATCTGCCTGCCTCAGGACAGTGCTCTTTTTCTTATAGAAATTGAAAACTGGCATCTTATGCAATGTTATTTTTTAAAGTTGAATTATAAAAATGGAGATATTTCATATCTCTCACTCTCTCACATACACACATACAGACATATGTATTTTTTCCTTAAATATAAGAACAATGCAGACATTTTCTTTTGAAAAGTTAGAAGATCCAGCAACACCAGCCCTGGTTTTCCCATGGCACAACTGAGTAGTAGTTGGCCTCACTTGCTGGGGCAGGATTTTCCAGTTTGCAATGTGCCTCTTTCTGTATTTTCCTGCTACATTTCCTTTCCCTGCCTGGCTCTTACACACATTTGAGTTTATAATGCCTCTATGAGGTTTTATTTTCTAAGATGACTAGAGTGAACAGAAGCACAGCCCCAGGAGGTAAGATAAAGGATTAAGTCTTACGGGTACCATCTGAGATAGAAATCAACTCTCAAACATAGCCAATTTCTGACTGCTGGATCTCGTAAGGACAGAAGTTTTCTTGTCCTGCACGGGCACGACTCTAAGATACATGAGACATGTTTCTCTTATGCCACCTTAAGGCCCCTGACAGAAGAAAAAAGGAAGTCACAGAGTCCCGAAGATATTTTTGTTGGCTATTAGGTATGTTGGTTTAATACCATCAAGGAAAACACAAACACCCAACCAGAGATTCTACTAGAAATGAAGGGCAAAGAAGATGACCTGGGCTGGGTGTGGTGGCTCAGGTGGCTCACACCTGTAACCCCAGCACTTTGGGAGGCCTAGGCAGGTGGATTGCTTGAGGCCAAGAGTTTTGAGACCAGCCTTGCCAACATAATGAAACCTTGTCTCTACTAAAAATACAAAACTTAACTGGGTGTGGTGGTGCACACCTGTAATCTCAGCTGCTTGGGAGGCTGAGGCACAAGAATCACTAGAACCCGGGAGGTGGAAGTTGTAGCGAGCTGAGATTGTGCCACTGCACTCCATCCTGGGCAACAGAGCAAGATTCTGTCTCAAGCAAACACAAGATGATCTGTAGACGGACGCTATGGCTGAACCAAAAGCCATAGGATCTAGGTATTGCCCCCTGAGAGTAATGTGGAATGGCATGGCACATGGCCTTGGGAGCTGGGGTTCTGCTCTTGGGCATTGGTCTTCAGGAAGCCAAGTTGACCAGCAGACTGACATGAGCACACCATTCTACGTCGTTGATTTCAAATGGACAAGTTCCCGTACGAATTTCCAGACTGCTTTTTTCTTAATGAGCTCCTCTCCTTAAATGCTCTGCTACTTGACAACCCAAAGCTGCGGCTCAGCAGGGGAGGAAGCTCCGTCTCCTCGGCCTCACTTTAAGGAGGGCATCTTAGCCTCTCCAGGCTGCTATAACAAATCCCATAAACTGGGAAGCTGACAAACAACAGAAGTTTATTGCTCATAGTTCTGGAAGCTGGAAAGTCTAATATCAAGGCAGATTTGGTGCCTAGGGAGCGCTCACTTTCTGGCCTACAGGCAAAAGTTTCTTCCTGTGTCCTCACATGATGGAAGGGACTACTGAGCTCTTTAGGGCCTCTTTCATAAGGGCACTAACTGTCTCCCAAAGGCCCCATCTCTTAATGCCATTACTTTAGGGGATAGGATTTCAATATATTAATTTCAGAGGAACAAAAACATTCAGACCATAGCATATGGGATTAACATCTTAATGACAGTCATTCCAGAAGGTGATACCCGCATTGCGGCCTACATGAGTGGACCCAGCACCTATGCACCAGGCCAGTGACAAAGCAAGGCTGTCACTGCCCCTGCAGAGGAAGAGCTTCTGCAGAGCTCTGGTGACTCTGCTCATCTACACCCAGGCACACCAATTTCACTTTGGTAACAAAATAGGCAAATTCACAAGCATCGGCACAGACTCGTGGGAGGGCCCCTGTACACTTGTCTGCTTTTAAAACTTCTCTTTCACTGATGTGAATTTCACGTGTCAGGGGTACCTTCTTACTTAAAGGAAAACTAAGAGGCTGGGGAAGGGGAACCAGGCATAATGTGACTGGGTGAACCCCACATAGAAAGCCTTTCCTGGACAGGATCTACACGGAAGACTTCGTTCCTAGTGTCAGTGGCTGTTACTTACTTTCCTTCAGCCTAATTGGCAGAGAATAGCAGGATTTTCTTCTATAAGAACTCCACGAGATCTTATATGTGAGTTCTTCCAATTTGATCCAAATCCATTTGCTTTTACAGAATAGATGTCGATCCCCAAATTCAGAGTTCAAATTAGGACTTGCTCATTTCGGGCAGTTGATGGCTGGCTCCAGCCTAAATGATACTTTCTAAATCTATTCTGGGACTCAGCTGGATTATGAAGCCCTGACCCATGATTACATCAAGCCATTGAAAAAAAATTCAGAGGCAAAACAAAACAAAACAAAACAGATTTTCCTTCTGCTAGGTCTTAGGACACCTAAGACTTAAGGGTAGAGTGCTGGCTTTTGACATGGGTGACCAATAGATGATACTGAAATTGGTCTTTCATCTTCTCTCTTGCCTTTATTTTGCAGGGGTTGTGGGAGCTGGAAAAGACCTAAGAGACAATTGCAGCTCCATTTTTCTGACATAGTGGCTGAAGGGAGGGACATTTAAAATAGGAACATGCTGTTTCTTCAGTGCTATAGGGAGGAAACTCTTGGCCTTAGTGGTAATAATCTTCACCCCATGAGTCTCCACCACAGTCTCTAACTGCTCTCTCTATCCAGGACCGACCTTAGTGTGAGTAAAAATCGTTCTAAGAGTTTCTCTTTTTTCCCATCTGCATTATTCCTCACTTCCTCTGCTGTGTTCTTTTTTCTACCCCACTGTGCCTGTTTTTCTGGAACACTATATATTAAGGCACTGCTTCTCAAATTGTCTTCTCTGTTATATACCCCTGAGAATTAGGTTCAGGATGTCTGAGGTGGAGACCAGACATCTGATCTGTGTACTGTACTTAGAAACACATGGCAATTCTTTTTGTTTTGTTTTGTGTTTTGAGATAAGATCTTATTCTGTCACCCAGGCTGGACTGCAGTGGTGTAATCTTGGCTCACTGCAGCCTCGACCTCTTGGGTTCAAACAAGTCTTCCATCTCAGCCTCCTGAGTAGCTGGGACTACATGTGAGTGCCACCATGCCTGGCTAATTTTTCTGTAGAAACGGTGTTTTGCCATGTTGCCCAGTCTGTTCTCAAAACTCCTGACCTCGAGTGATCCGCCCACCTCTGCCTCCCAAAGTGCTGGAATTACAGGCATGAGCCACCATGCCTGGCCAACACAAAGCAATTTTGATGCATGCAGTTTGTGCAATCTTTTATGACAATGCTGCAATAAGGCGATTTCTTAGTCCTTATCTCACTTGACTATCAGCAGCATTTGAAAATCCATCATGCCCTTCTGGGATCCTCTTTCTACCTCACTGGCTGCTCCCTGTTCGTCTCCAGTGCTGGTTCCACCACAGGGAGCCCATCTCTAAGCTTTGGAGTGGCTTCGGGTCCAGTGTGCTGACATTTTTTCTTTCCATCCACGCACATTCCCCAGATGTTATCATACAGTCCTCTAGCTTTAAATGCCAATTTCCAGTGGTGTACTGGAGACCGTGTAACTGTTATCAACTCTCTAGGGGCCGAAAAGCCCTGCTTTGTAATGTTTGCCAATTTACATGGTGTAAATTTCCTGCCATGGACCATTTCAAGAGGATCATGTGTCATCACTGAATGTAGAGTTGAGAAGAAATCACATAATTGGCTCGGGAGAGCCTGTCAAGCCAGCTCCAGGGAACCCCTGATAATGTCCATGCCTTATCTCCAGTACAGACCTCTTGTCCAAACACAGAACATATGTTTTTAACATCCTACTGTATATCTCCATTTGAATTTTTACTCATTATCTCAAGTTTAGCACATCAGGAATAGAACCCAGTCTCTCCCGCCCAGGCTGTCATCGCTGACCAGCTCTTCCTTCAGTGGCTCCCATCTTGGTAAGCGTCAGCTCCAGTCCACAGCTGCTCGGGGGGCCATTCTTGACTCTTGTCTTCCTCTCTCCCTTCACACCCAATCCATCAGGAAATCCCTCCAGCTCTCCCTTCCAGATAAATTCAGAGTCCATTCACTTCTCACCACTTCCAGGGTATCCGCTGGCCTAAACCATCATCATCTCTCACTAAGATGATTGTAGTAGTGACCTCATGCATCACCCTGATTCCAGCCTTCTTCTCTATCAACCTGGTAGCTAACGTCATCCTTCAGCCCCTGACCCACTGATCTTTTTCAGTCTTATCCGGAGTAAAACCCAGAGGTTATTCTCATGGCCTGCACAGCCTGTGCCAGCTGGGCTCCTAACTCATCCCTGAGTCTTTATCATCACTTCTGACCACCCCCATCTCACCCCTTCACTCTGCTCCAGCTACCCACTTGCCACCCCTCAAGTACCTCAAGTCCACTGCTGCCTCTGGCCTGTTGTACTTGCTGTGCCCTCTGCGTGGGATGTTCTTTCCCCACATGGCTGCGTGGCTTACTCCCAGCTCCCTCCCTGTCCTTCCTTGAGAGCCACATTATATAACCATGCTGCACGCTCCGGCTCCCCCTGCTCCTTACTCTACTTTATTTCTCTTTAGAGAACTTATCACCACTTGACATATTACCAATTCACGAGAGTGCAGACTTAGCTGTGTCTCTTGGACCTAGAACACTGTCTGGTATGTAGTCGATGTTAAATAGAAAACTGTGAAATTAATAAATAAAACATTATGTCCTAGGTATTCCATTCCCAGGGATATCTGTATTCTGGGACTGATTCTGTGTGGTTGGGCTAGGACCGCATTTTCTAGCAATGATCAATATACTTCTAACCCTTAATGGTTTTCCTCATTAATGTTCCAATAGAGTGATTGGAGAAATTGTATCTAAATGATCCCTCCAATCCCTCCAGTCACTCTATGGGAACGTTAATGAGGAAAGCCAGCCAGGCTTGGAAGCCTTTGGCATTTTTGAGAAAAGTCAGCAAGCAATGTAGGAAAATGATCAGAAGCATATTTCTGTCCTATCTCAAAATATCCTCACAAGAGTTCTGATTGGGAAGAAAAGGGATTGCCCATGAACCCAAAGGTGTTAATTGTGTAGTAGGATTTTAGGAAGTTTTTCATGATCCAGTTCACCAAAAAGAGCTAGCATCTTGAAATAAGTCACTGTTAGGACTGATGATGACACGGATGTTCGTCTGCATACAAGCATAGGCACATTGCAACCCTGGCCCTTGAAGGACAATTCTGTTTTATTAAAGGCTTGAATTTATAACCACGAAGGGATTCTTTTTGTTCAGGTAGTCGGCATTCACTCAATGAACATTTGTTTATGCTATCTTTATTCCAGGTATTGTTTTAGGCTCTGAGACCTAGTAGAAAAACTGACCAGGTCCTTTGAAGTATTTGTTATTGAGTGACCAGTAAGAGAAGACAAAAAAGAAGTTAAAATCCATAGATGTGGCTCATCCACTCCCAGATTAGAATAAAGATCCATGGCAGTTTCTTCTATATTGTTTTATGGATGTAGGATAGATAATATTATCCTCTGAGGCTCATTGATGAGTAAATACAAATAAAAGTGGATTGTTTTGAACTATGTGTTCAAAGAAAGTCTTATATTACACAGGTGGATAATATTCATTATGTTAGAGCAGTTTCTAAGAGATCTGTTTCAAAGCATGTAAAGAAAGCGATCTCCCCCTGGGCGGGCGTGGTAGCTCACACCTGTAATTCCAGCAGTTTGGGAGGCTGAAGTGGGTGGATCACTTGAGGTCAGGAGTTCAAGACCAGCCTGGCCAACATGGTGAAACCCTGTCTCTACTAAAAATACAAAAATTAGCCAGGCATGGTGATGAGTGCCTTTCATCTCAGCCACTCAAGGGCCTGAGGCAGGAGAACCACCTGAACCCAGGAAGGGGAGGTTGCAGTAAGCTAAAATCATGCCACTGCACTCTAGCCTGGGTGACAGAGCAAGACTCCACCTCAAAATAAAAATAAAAGAGAGAGGGAGAAGAAAGCTATCTCCCACTTCTCCTAAGAACACGATTGACTTTGTGTGCATATTTGCAATATGGCAGATTGAAAGACACACAAAAGGGATTTTGTCCGTGCACCAGTCAAGAAAAGAAGCATACAGGAGAAGCTAGATTGGGTGTTTTTGATCTTCAATAGCCTGGAAGGAAGTCATGCACAATTCTAGACTCTATGACTTCGGAAGGCCTCAGGTAACTATCCAGAGACTCTCCTCAATGTGCTGGACACTGCATAGGATGTCCCAGGAATATGGACCCCACTTTCAAGGAGCCTAAATAGTTTTCTCCCCCTATTGAGAATGACATGACCCAAAAACCCAACACAATCAACCCATTTATTTCTCTTTTATGTGAAGCCACCAGAAAACACAAAAACTAGCTGATTTCCTTCTGCTAGCATCTTGCCCAAATCATTGATCTAGGTAATATTATTTCCTTGGATCAGTTGTTCTCCGTATTGGCTACATGTTGGAATTACCTGCGGATTTAAATACTGATGCCTGGATTTTATCCCCAGAGACTGTGATGTACATGGTCTGGGGTACAGATGGGTTTTTAAAAGCTCCTTGAGTGTTTCCAAGGCAACAATAAAGTTGAAAAGCACTGCTTTAACATGACCCATGGCATGATGGCGAGGCGTAAGGAGGGGACAAGCTATTCAAAGAGGAGAACCATAGCTCAGTTTCAGGCCCAGCCTGAGAGCTGTCATTTTGCATAGGATGCTGAAATGCCTAGGAGTCCTGACCATTTGCATAGCAATTTGCAATCCTGCTTTCCACACCAGCTTGAGGAATGAAAACTCGGGAGTGATACGCATAGAGACAGCCTTTCCTTCCCCTCACTGAGCCAATAAGCAATGTCCTTCTTCCCAAGATGAGAAGTCAATGGCTTAACATGACATAAGCTGCTATATGAAATAAAATAAATATTGGTTCACCAAGTTTAGGTCACTTAAAATTGCACGGGACTAAACAATGCAGGGAAAATGGCCTTCAATGCATTCTGTGAACCAGAGAATTGGAGTCCCCAATAGTCAGTGTTCTTTTTCTCCAGAGAGGCGTATATTTATAGAAGGAACAAAACCCCATGCAGGATGAGGGGGCTGGCTAATAATATGTGTGAATACACTGATCTGTCTGAACAGTTCTTGGCTGCCTGTGCTCAATGGTAATAAATATCCACTGAAAGCCGTCTGCTGTATGTGTTTTTGGTAACGTCTCACACTTCCCTGCATGAATACATCCAGAATGTAATCACCACACACTCAACTATAGAGACTCTGTTGTATTCCGAATTCTTAAGTTATGCAGCTTAGCAGCTGTGATAATGTAATGGTTTGCAAAATAATAGACTGGCAAGACGTCAACCTGGAATAACACATCATATAATGAATGACGTGGGTACAAAAAGGTTTAATTTATGCTGTGTTAAAAATATCGCTCCAGAAATATCCCACCATTTCAGTCTTTCCTAGACACACAAAAACCCTTTCACCTAAAATATTGGAATAATTGTGGTAAAAGAGAATGCTTTCTTGTCTCATTTTCCTCCCAATAAAACCATCGAATTTGTACTACTTTGTGAAGAGACCTATGATTTGAGTCTGATTGGCTGTTCGCGCATTAACTTTGTTCCACTTAAAGATGTATGGCATGGTCTTAGAGTTCCGAATAAATAAGAAAAGAGCATTTCACTTTCCCCGCTTGTACCGACACGTAAGAGCAAACACATTTTCCACCAAAGATAATGGGACTTGTGGTAGTTTGGCATGGGGATGGAGGCTGTTCCAGAGTAGGTCTTAATTCTGATCCTCTTCCCAAATTTGCTCACTGAGAGTTTATATGAGCTTTTAGATTTCATTCATTCTGTTATCTAGTGGATATTTATTGCACTCCTGTTATGAACCAGGAACCTAGGGGTGTTCCCTGTCCTCAAGATGCCTGCCATCGTATGGAGGATGACGACTGATGCAAACCAGGGGTTTCAATGCAGTGTGATTTGTGCTATGGTAAGGGAATTCTAGAGTGCTACGAAAGCCTGCAGGGAGAGCACTTACTCATACTTGGGGAGGGGATGGGGTGCCTGGAAGAGCTTCCTGTAGAATTGCCTTTAGGCTGAAAGAAGTAAAGGGGGTGGAGGGAGGAGGCAGAAAGTGCCAGGAATATGAAAACACATACAAAGGCCCTGGTGCAAGAGAAATCTTAGTAGTTTAGAGGAACTGCAAACACGTCCTGGTTGGAATATAACACTCCCGGGGTAAGGTATGGGAAGAGGTGAAGCTGGAGAGCTGTGATTAGGAAAGGCCTTGTGATTTGTCCTTATCCTGAGGCAGGGAGCCACTTAAGGGTTTCAGTAGACAAGTGACACAATCACCCCTCGGTTTTAGAAAGAGCACAGTGGCTGCAGCACAGAGCATGAATTAAGGGGAGGAAGACCTGCCATGGTGAGAAGGCAATATGCAGGCAAGTGATGGTGGGGGGCTGCACTACGGAACAAAGGAGCAGGACGGGGGAGACACGTCTCAGAGCTGGAATGGACAGCGCCTTGTGGCTGTGAGAAGGAGACGATGAAAAGAGAGGAGGCGGGAAGACGCCAGGATCTAGTTTGGGTTTTAGGAAGCTGGGGGTGTTAGAGGAGAAGCAGGATTATTAGGAGAGATGATGAAGTTCATCATGGACATGCTGGATTTGAGGTGTTGAGATGTTCAAGAGAACAGTGATGTCCAGTCCCCCGGGGCGGGGGGGCGGTCTGTGGGTGTGGATATTAGAGAGGATAAGTCAACAGGACAGATGAGCAATCCAATAAATGCAGGAAATCATGCTCCCACTTCAACAGGTGATCTTACAGCTGGAAAATCAGTGGGTGAAAACAGAGATACAGCAATTCGGTAAGTATTTGCATGACTGGGTCCGAGCCCTCATAGGTGGGCATCTCAGGGTGTGAAGACATACACATTTCTCAGCTTCCTGGAGCCCAAACCAGAGCTGAGAATATAGACAGCAGGCTAGCAGATTTCACCTCCACTTAAAACCACAAACTAAAACAACGTGGGATGGGCTACATAAAAGGTTCACACACTCATTCTTAGGCTTTGCATCTATAAAGGTAATCTCCAACATAAAACCATTTCCTCATATTGCAAAGTTATACTAGTTTAATAAAAGCTTTCCCCCCGCCCCAAGGCAAACTCCCAGAAAAAAAATTTCCACATTTTCTCTTTCCTTAACTCACTTATATGTTTTGTTCTTACATTTATTAGAATTTTCCATGAAGTTCATTTTTACTTTACTTCTGGAATAAAAAACATCTGGCTTTAGAGGGAAGAAACCATACAGAAGGATCTGGGCTTGAGTAAGTTGAGTTACTTGGGATTCACGTGTAGTCAGTTTGAAAGACTTTGTTTTCCACGTGTCTTACATAAAATTGGGAGTTCCAGAAAAGTTATCGCCATGACACAACATACTGCTTTTCTTGGCTTTAGCAAGTGGATAGCCCTAAAGGACGGCCCCAGGAGACAGGGAGGTGTGTCTAAATATAAAAAATTGCCATCTGTTATTAAAAATACAAGACCGGGTGCGGTGGCTCACGCCTGTAATCCCAGCAATTTGGGAGGCCGAGGCAGGTGGATCACTTGAGGTCAGGAGTTTGAGACCAGCCTGGTCAACACTGTGAAACCCTGTCTCTACTAAAAATACAAAATCATCCAGGTATGGTGGCACACGCCTGTAATACCAGTTGTTCTGGAGGCTGAGGCAGGAGAATCGCTTGAACCCAGGAGGTGGAAGTTGCAGTGAGCCAAGATCATGTCACTGCACTCCAGCCTGGGCAACACAGCGAGACTCTGTCTCAAGGAAAAAAAAAAAAAAAAAGATACAAGCCAAGTGTTCTTTTACACAAAGATAGGCAATCTTAAAAACGATGCCTATCATTATGGACTGCATTTTATGTGATTGCCAGGTATTGCGTCAGGTCCTTGCATACATTTTTGGTGATCCTTTATAAGCACTGAAAAGGGGTGGGTATTGTGGATGGATAAACCAAAGCTGAGGAAGTTCGAGTCACTCTGTCAAAGCCATATGACTCATAAATAGTCAGTAGTCAAATAGCAAATAGTCAATAGTCAAACAGTAAATAGTAAAACTCGTAAATAGCAAATAGATAAGCCTCACCCTTGTCACCCCACCATGCTGCTTTCTGTAGCACCTAAATTGTCTGTTACTTATTTTGTAGCTTAATTCTAGCCTGTATTACATTGACTTCTAATTGTTTTATTCATATAAACTTTACAGGCCTAATCTCTCCTCCCAAACCAAACATGGCATTTTATATTTCTTTCTTTTTTTTCTTTTTTTTTTTTTTTTTGAGACGGAGTCTTGCTTTGTCACTAGGCTGGAGTGCAGTGTCTCCATCTCGGCTCACGGCAACCTCCACCTCCCGGGTTCAAGCAATTCCCCTGCCACAGCCTCCTGAGTAGCTGGGATTACAGACACACACCACCACGCCTGGCTAATTTTTTGTATTTTGGTAGAGACAGGGTCTCACCATGTTGGCCAAGATGGTCTCCATCTCCTGACCTCATGATCCGACCACGTCATCCTCCCAAAGTGCTGGGATTACAGGTGTTGGCCATCACACCAACCCCATTTCATATTTCTTTTATGTTTTCCACCCTCCCTAGCACAGTGATGGGCTCATGGCAGTCTGAAGAAGCATGAACCAGAACTAAGTCTGGTCTCTCAGGATTCGGTGGATGTCTAAGTCGCAGGGTTAAAAAGCTGCAATTCCTTCTTTCAACTCAACCTCTAGGCAGTTGGATACAGAAGCAATTATTGAACCCTGGGCACCTAAGGGGACAGGACTGTTAGTGTCCTGGAAATCAGGTTCTTCTGTTCGGTTTTCGCCACCTCTGAAATGGCATGTCTTCTATATTACCTTTAATGTGAATATAGGTGAGGAGGTGGTTATAACCCTTTTCTCAGGGCTAGGCTGCCATGCCATTGCTCCTCCAGAGAGCAAAGATGAAACATGATCCCATGGGTAAGGACATGCAATGCCAGGTCCCTGGATTTAGGTCCCGCTCTGTCATTGACTGTATATTCCTGTAGAGAAGATTAAACCTCTTCATACCTTGGTTTCCCTGTTTATACAGGACAAGGGTAGTAACCCCTGGGCTCTGTGCCTTGTTAGTAACTCGCGATGGTAAAGCAGGGGAATGGACTGAAAGCCTTATAGAAATGTAAGGTCTTCCACGTCATTAGATACTGTGAGACAACGGAAACCGCTGACGGAACTGAACAAACTGCTGTTGCTTTACACTCCCAATGGAAGAGTGCCGGCTCTCAGTGTTTGCCCTTACTTCTCCTCCTCTTCTATGAGCACGGGACTCCATTCTGAAAACTGTCACAGAATTGTCAATTCCACTGACCCACCGTGTAAGATGTCCAGTGGAACTGACAGGAAATCATCCATTTCAGTTAGTTCCACTCTCCATTGCTGTGGAGGGTGAGGTACTACCTTACCTTCACAGGGAAGACCAGTGCTCCAAGGCTGTGCTGCGCGGGAGGGCCCCAAAGAATTCAGACCATATTCATATTAAGGCCGGTGTAACAATGAGATGTGCTCAAGGGCAGAAAATAGCCCTGTGTGCTTTGAAGGCAAGTGTGTACAAACGTACCCAATAACAGATGTGTTTTGTGTAAGATACTATATCCCTATATTGCCAATTTTTCTAAAATTGGTAAACAATGACTAACAGAAGTGGTAACTGCATATATTTGAATGTATGCAAACACACATGATTTATTAAACACTTTATCTGGAGATCATAATGGTATAAATGGAGGTTTCTGGGTGACTGGATTTGTGTGTGTGTGTGTGTGTGTGTGTGTGTGCGCGCGCGCGAGTCTATAAAGGATAAGAATCTGCTCAATATTGCCATTCGGACAGCCCTAAGGCACACAATTCACATTTCCATGTTAGTATTTGTGAATCAATATCTTAATAATAGAACATACGATAAAAATTTAGTTACCATACAGACCAAAGAGTTTTCACTAACACCTAACATCACACTCAATAGCAGCCAGATCCATGTGTAAATTTTGCTATCACTGATGGCGTAAGCTCTAAGCTATTGGTATAACACGAAATACACAGTAAGTATTTAGTACATATTAGTTGATGATCTTGACATTCAGAACAAGAAATAAGTCTCAAAATAAAGACCTACACACAACCAGAATAGAAAGCAAAGTTTTTTTTCATTATTCAAATGACAGAAAAATGTAACTCATCAAAACTCAGGAAATCAACCTTGCCTAAGTATTTAGTTAGCCCCTCATATTTTTAAACCTTTAGTTTCTTTTTATTTAAATTAAACATCACTGAGTAGTAAGTATACCAACCAGAAAAAGTCACTTGAATTCAATTCTGATCTTTTTCATAAGATGCTGCAGATTGCTGATCTGGCAAGAGAGCATCATGTGAGGCTATTTGCTTTATTAGGTCTTGGACTACACCTTAACTGAAGATGTCTATGTAGGTGACGAAAACTCATGGAAGGGCTTGCCATGATTCATACATGGGCTTTTGGGGTTTCTGAGAGAAACAGAACTGCCATACGCTTTGTGAGTGTAGGGATTCTTCCTGCATGTTGAGCCTGTCACCCCAACGACAACCAGCTTTGCATTAACTACAGCCAGCCTCAAACTGCATCTGTTACTCCAGAGAAGGACAAATCCTTATTATTATTTTATAGGATCTTCTCTGCTAGGGACTTCCAAAGTAAACATGCTTTCAGGAAATTAACAGAGTAATGTTAAGCCAAAATCCATAGTATTAAAAACAAATAAACCCCAAATGATAGCAATGTATTTGGGGACAAAAAAAAGCTTTTAATCAACTGCCTGCATAATTTAAACCAGCAAAGCTTCAAAGCCCCTTCACATCACCATCACCTCCCTTTTAGACACTGTCACCCAGCAGAAGGAATTCACAGACCTGCTACACTCATCAGTAGGTTTCAATAAACACAGAAGAAATCAGTTTCGCAACCCCCATGCATTTCTCAGCAAGCACTCAAATCTCTCAAACCCATTCCGGGGGAAGTTCCCAACCCAATCTTATCCCTCGTATTTCATCTCTAAAGGCACCCCTCCCCCATCCGAAAGCCACAAGTTACAAAAATTACTGTTTCAGGTTTCTCATCATTATCTGTTAAAAAACTAAAATTACAGATCAGATAGTATTCTACAGTCCGAGGAACTCCAACTGTTTGAGAACGTGAGTGACAGAAGTAACGCGGTATACAATGAAAACAAACATCTCCCTGTCTTTGGAGCAATTGAGAAGGAAACAGCCCGCCACGTAGCTTACCCTTTCAACGCTGCGCCTTCTCAGAGATCCATAAGGAATTTTCAGTAAAAGTCTTTGGGATCTATTCGGAGCCACTGCAGCCTGAACCACCATGGTGTACAGCTGTGTCTGTGTGTGTGTGTGTGCGTGTGTTCCCAGCAAAGGGAGAGAAGGAGCCTCCCTCAAAAATAAGTTATGGTCTCCTGGAGGGTTCCCAAATATCAAATAACTGAAAGAGTTTTTCTTTCGACCATCTGAGTCAAGATGTGGTTTGTCAGGAAGAGGGGGGATGGGAAGAAAGAAAACCAGCCCAAGTTCTGCAACTTCAGCGCGCACGAAGCAACATCTCTAGCTTTCTTCCATCTGTCCCTCTGCACAGCTGGTTCAGAGCCGTGTCCCGCTCATGGGCAAGTAACGCTCCTGGGGAGACGGATCCAGAAATGTCAACTTTGCTTCTTGTGGCTGCAGATGGTAACCAGGTCAGTTGTCTAATCAAAGCTCTATCAGACGTATTATTCATTCCATCACGTGACTCCCAAGCCCCTCGGCTGTACAGTAGGTCACATGCTCACCTTAAAAAGACTATTTGGAATATCACCATCTGGAATGGAGATTAATGCAGAATCCTACATTCTGATTTCACTCTCTTCTGAACGGAGGAACGATATTTGAAGACCAGAGACAGAACACATCAGGGACCTCTTTGCGGTCATAAATTCTATCTATAAAACCGAGCATCAGACATGTATATCTGTTTTCCCTTCCTGCTTTCTAACACATAAAAATAAACACACGGGTATTACTCACTGTAGATGTGAATACAGTCCACGGAGAGAAAGTATGAGGGAAAGAAGAAGAAACTGTTTCAATCACATGATTCAGATGAATCAAATCGAATGGAGCAGACTTGCGTTTGGCACCTTGTCATTTAAGTGTTTGTGTTATAGAACATTTATTTTTATGCATGCCAGTAAATGTGAAGAAACTATGTTTCATTTTACAAGGTTCTGTCGAAGCAGACTCATCCATCACATCTGTCAATTATTTTCTGATCACATTGTGTAATTTCAGATCAGACAGCCTTCTTTGACGGATGGCATAAATGGTTTCAAACGTTAATTTTTCTGTAATATTTTCCTCTACCTGCCCCATCTCTACTCCTCCCTAAATCGGCTTATTTCCATAGCAGAAAAAAATTACTGCAAAGAAAATCAAGTAAGGGGCTTCCAGGATATGGGGTATGTTCGGATTTTTTTTCTTTTTCTTTTTAAAGCATTTCTACATACACTGCTTCTGTCTGTTCTGAGTTTTACGAAAGGAATGGCCATTTCCTTTGTAGTCATCCCATGGTTTTTGGTGTTAGCCTTAATACCACTCATACACTCTGGGCACCAGCTTTGAGACACTGTCTGCAGACTAGTGCTAAGTTTATTGAAAATGACGGAAAAGAAGGTTCTGTTTATTCAAACAAACCTAATAGGAAATGGGGGTGGGGTGCAAAGGGAAGAAGCAGAGTTTTACACCATGAGAAAATGAATCAGAAGAAACAGGAGAGGGGTGCCATAGCGGCGGTGGCAGCGTGCAGACTGGAAGCCTGGGTTCAGCCCTCCAACGCAGACACACATCGCAAGTCAGTTAAAGAAAGCATCAAGTTGATGTGGGAAATTCCAAATATACAACAATTGGGCTTTGTTCATAATTGGTTCCATGTGTGCAGCGGGAGAGTCAGTGAGAGGGTGAGAGAGACAGGGGGAGATGGAAACCTCTTAACCACGGCTCACACGGTGTCTTTGGCGAGGTGGTTTAGGTTTACATCTCTTTCTTCCCTCTTTCTTGCTTCTTGCCTGCACTGCCTGGTTTCAGAGTACTGGTGGGGGGTGGGAAAAAATCTGGAATGACACCCGACGATTGAGCCAAAGCAAGAGAAACTCATCTCTTTGTAAAACTGCACTTGTCGTTGTAACGGTTTTGAACAAAGGATAGGCACATTTTCAGAACACTTTGTCATTTCAGAGTCAAGGCATGTCATTCTTCCAGCTCAGTTTTGGAGTTGGTGGAGGGGACAATGATGAGATGGACTGAGAAGCCACTGCCTCTTCTCTGACCCAGGCCAGGGCAAAGCCCCGGGGAGCTGAATTTATTTACATTTGACTAAATGCAACTTCCTGTTTCCCAGGGGTATTAATGAGTGTTGCACTGGGGGTGCTTAGGCTTATGGCATAGTTCAGATCATAAGGGACATTTTGATGAACTAAGTGCAAATAAAACAAAAACACATGCATTTGATTAAGGTTAAAATGCATATAGAAGAGAACGTTAATGGAAACAAAAATAACCCTGGGCCAGACTCCCACACATCTGAGTCTCACACATTCCACATCCTTCCCTTGGGAGGCGGGGAGAAGGATCACTTTTCATATTAGCACAAGAGTCTCCTCCCAGATAATGGAGCCCTCCCCAGTCCCTGCGGAGTAGGTGACCGCCTCCTCGGAGTGATTTAAAGGCTCTCAAAGGTTGGCTTGTCCAAAATTATCTTTCTGCTTGTCTTGCCATGGGTGTTGGAGACTTACACATTCAAAATTAATTATTGAGTTAAGGTCTTTTTTTTTTTTTTAAATAGAGACAGGGTCTCACTATATTGCTCAGGCTGGTCTTCAACTCCTGGGCTCAAGCAATCTTCTCGCTTTGGCCCCCGCAAACTGCTAGGATTACAGGCATGAGCCACCATGCCTGGCCAAGTATTTCTTTCCATTGTTAGAATACAAATATGCTTCCCCGGAAGGGATATGCGTTCATACTCTCACAGTTATGACCACTTTAGGAGAAGCGAGGGGAGCGAATGTTCCCTGAGCACCCACCCATGCCAGGCCACATGCTGTGAGGTTATCAAAGGCTACTTCCAGGGAGGAAATGAGTTTCATTATCCCTGTTTTAGTGGTGAAGAAACTGGTGCTCAGAGGGTTTTAATAAGTTGGCCAAGGCAGCACAGCTAGAAATGTCAGAGCTAGGATGAAAACCAAAGTCAACTGGTGTGATTTCAGGGTCCAGCTTGCCATCCCACGGGACTTTACCAGATTACAGCAGTTTGGAAATTCCAAAGGAAGATACATCCATTGAATCCAACAGGAAAATGGAAAACTCCGTCTTTGAAAAGAAGAGAATGTCAATACAGGAAACTATTAGATTGAGCAATTTTAGAGTTTCTGGAGCTGCTATGTTGATGTCACCAGGAGTTAGGCACAGGGGATGGAAGGGCTAAGCAGCACAAAGGGGAGGCGGGGAGGCTGGCCTAAGTGGTCAAGGAAGGAGTCAAGTTATTAGAGCCGGGGGCGGGGGGCAGGGTCACCTAGTAGAGGCTGGAACCTTGGAGACCCATCCAGTGGGAGACTCAGCCACTGCTGGAGCCTTCATTCATGGTCAAGGGGAGGTGAGGAGAAATTCCTGGCCCTTCCTTTCCATCTGACTTCCAGTCTCCTGGCAGCATCTTCCAGCTAGTTGAAAGGGAACTCTGGAAATAGCCATGTAGGCAGAGCAGGGAAAGGGTGAGCCATAAATCTGAGTATATGTGGCTCCGGGCCAGCCCTGAGGGACTGAGACATTGGACCAAAGGACTGGGAAACGGTAAGTTAAGGGTGAACTGAAAAGAACAGCAAGAGGAGGTGGTACACGGTGGCTCACGCCTGTAATCCCAGCACTTTGGGAGGCAGAGGCGGGTGGATCACCTGAGGTCAGGAGTTTAAGACCAGCCTGGCCAACATGGTGAAACCCTGTCTCTACTAAGAACACAAACATTAGCTGGGCATGGTGGTGGGAGCCTGTTATCCCAGCTACTTTGGAGGCTGAGGCAGGAGAATGGCTTGAACTCAGGAGGTGGAGGTTGCAGTGAGCTGAGATCGCGCCACTGCACTCCAGCCTGGTAGGCAGACAGCACGAGACTCTGTCTCAAAAAAAAAAAAAAAAAGAACAGCAAGAGGAAAACCTATGAACAAATATTACATAGAAAGAGCAGGTTGTTTTCAGGATGGCGGATGACACGGTACTCTCAGCATCCAGGAACGGCCTAATGGCTGCTGGATGTGGGGTGGGAGTCATGGGGGGAAAGATGTCTCAGGGATAGGGGGCAGTCAACAAACTGTGTGCAGGAGAGGGAGATATAGAAGACACTTCGGTTCTAGACTCTCCGAAGCTGCTGCTTTTGATGCCTCAGGGAGCAGCGCACTTAAGGCTGGCAAAGCCTTTTGTTTGTTTGTTTTGAACATTTCCTTCCAGTCTCAGTGAAAATGTTTGCATTAAAATCCTGGAAGGAAAATGCATAGAAATCCGTTGAGCCAGTTTCAGGAAAGTCACTGATTTTGACATGCCACAGCAAGATGTATCAAAGCAAATGGGTGTTCTTGGTCATGAATAGCAGGGCGTGAAAGGGGTAGGGGGAATGGGGGGAATGTTCCATCAGAGAGAGAGAGCATTTTGCAGTGCTGGTGATAATAGAGGCAGCAGCAGGAGGGGGAAGAGTCTGCTGGGCCAACGTGTATGTGCGGTCACAGGAGGGGTCTCATAGATGAAGTCAGTGCCCGTGTGGATGCATGCTGAAAAGCCACATGAAGGTTAAATGACCTCCTGATGGGATCCTGGGCCCTGGCACGGACATGCGGCCTGATCATCGCAGCCCAGGGTGATCCTGATGAGCCGGCCTCAATTATTTGTCCAACCGTTTGCCCAGTGCCTGAAATCACCGCTAGTGAGGTTGACCTGTCTGTCCCCTGGAAGTCCACTCACATGTGTGTCTGACCTCAGAACTGCCACTTGCTGGCACTAAGTAAACTCATTTGCATTGCCTTATTTTGTTCATTTGGCAGAATACTGAAAGGACAGGTCACAGGACAGAGAAGTTTCAGCTGGGGAGGTGACTGAGGTCACACTGTAGAATAGGTGCTGTCAAGACACTCCCAGTGCAGAAGGCAGGCTGAAGCCACCATGGACCCCAGCAGAAGGGGCAAAGCATGGTGAGCTGGAGGAAGAGATGGGAAGGTGACCTGAGGGGCCACTCTGATTTTGTTCCTTATCATTCTTTCCCTTGTAAAAGGTGAAATACCACTTACATGAAGGAAACGGAAACAATCCAAAGCTGACCGTGTAAATATCTGTCCTAGCTTCCATCTTGAGCCATACTTCCTTGTAACATCTTGCAGGGTGTTAAAAGCGGGCTCTTTCTCAGTGTCGTTGGAGGTCTCCAGGCAATAGGTGGCAACTATTCCCACCTTCTCCCACACGCCAGTCAAGAAGTTAGGCCTCTAAGCAGGACATGCACAAGAGGTGTCTGAGAAGCAGGTTTGAAACCCCTCAATGACCTCACCTACGGGCTGCAGGAGGAGGGAGAGGGAGACAAAAGAGGGGTGTGGGGCTCAGGGAAAGAGAAGGGCCTGAAATGGCTCATTGGAAGAGAGGCATCACTTGGACCAGGGAATTGCAGGGATAAATCCCCAGAGATTTCCAGCAAAAAACCCACAAGGCACCCCCCAAGAACAAGAGGTAGGTTTAAACACCCATCAGTCCCAGAGAAAGCCAAGGCCAGCCCAGCCAGGCATGGTGGCTCAAGCCTATAATCCCAGCACTTTGGGAGGCCGAGGCAGACGGATCCCCTGAGGTCAGCAGTTCAAGACCAACCTGACCAACACGGAGAAACCCCGTCTCTACTAAAAATACAAAATTAGCTAGGAGTGGTGGCGCGTCCCTGTAATCCCAGCTCCTTGGGAGGCTGAGGCAGGAGAATCGCTTGAGCATGGGAGGCGGAGGTTGCGGTGAGCCGAGATTGTGCCATCGTACTCCAGCCTGGGCAACAAGAGCGAAACTCTGTCTCAAAACAAAGCAAACACAAAAACAAACAAACAAAAAAACCTAAAACCCAAGGCCAGCCCATGACAGCTCAGGCACACAAAGCTCTCTGCTGGGCCCTGGCCTTTGGTCCACTTCAGCTCTGGAGGGGTGAAGACAGGGCAGTGAATATCAGGGAGGTGGGTGGGGATGCAGGGGAGGGATTTGGAGGTGGAGCCACACACTCAGGGTTCCCACTGTAGCCATCGCCCAAACCTGCCCCCAGCTGGGGGATGGGAGAAACCATCACTTTGATGGAAACTGGTGTTGTAATTATTGTCATGTGAAGCAGGGAAGAGGAGTAGTAGGATGAAATTGAACCAACACACATGCAGGAAGAAAACGTATTCTTCCTAATACCCTGCCTCGAGCATTATGCATTCTATGCATGTGACGAAATACCACATGTCCTCCATAAATATGTATGTGTATTATGTATCAATACAAAAATGAAAAACAGCTCAATCTTCAAAAAGAACATTCTTAAAAGACTTGGAAAATTCCTAGAGCAGGAGAGGGGAGTTTGGAAGGAAAACCCTGTGTTTCTTCAACATTCCACCCCCATCCCATTACCTCCCGACCCAGCTACAAACTAGGTAATTCATGTCATGTCTCATTAGAGGAAGCTGAGACTGAGGTTAGACAAACAGAAAGGCTGCCTACATCCATAATTTTCTGTTTGAAAACTGGCTGGAATTTAGGCCAAACATGAAACCCAATATCCGTAAGAACAGGACCAAGACATCAAGCAACACTCCTGTCACCAGACCTAACAGGCCCAGGGCCTGTGAGATTATCTCCAGCTCACCAGTGTGGGAAAGTGTAGCTTTTTCTTGGTTTCACCTACGGTTTGCTCTAACACCATGCACTGTTTGCAGTATCTGTCTTTGGACAGACTTTTCCTCCTCCTGTGCCATTTGGAAGGCTCTGGGCAGAATTGTAGCTAGCTAGGGTGGGCAGATACATTTTTCCCTCCCTCCCTCCCTTCCTCCCTTCCTTCATTCCTTCCTTCCCACCCTCCCTTCCTTTCTTCTTTCCTTTCTTTCCTTCTTCCTTCCCTCCCTCCCTTCCTTTCATTCTTTCTTCCTTTTCTCTTCTCTACTTCCTTCGTCCCTCCCTTCCTTCCTTCCTCCCTCACTACCTTCCTTCCTTTTCTTCTGTCCTTCCTTCTCTCCCTCCCTCCCACCCTTCCTTTCATCCTTTCTGCTCTTCCCTTTCTCCTTCCTTCCTTTTCTTCTTTCCTTCCTTTTCTTCTGTTCTTCCTTCTCTCTCTCCCTCCCACCCTTCCTTTCATCTTTTCTTCCCTTCCCTTTCTCCTTCCTTCCCTCCCTTCCTTCCTTCGCTTTCCTTCCTTCCTTCCTTCTATGCCTTCCTTCTTTCCTTCCTTTCTTCCCTCCCTTCCTCCCTCCCTTTCATCCTTTCTTCCCTTCCTCTTCTCTCCTTGCTTCCTCTCTTTCTTCCCTTCCCTTTTCTCCTTCCTTCTTTTTTCCCTTCCCCTCCCCTCCCCTCCTTCCCCTTCCCTTCCCTGCCTCTCCCTTCTTTCCCTTGCCTTGCTGGACTGCAGTCTAGGCTTCATTTAATATTTCATTTAATACTTATCCTCCATGAGCAGCCAGGCAAATGAGATAAAAGATGTTTAGACTGAATTGTACAGTTTGATTCCTGCTTATCCTTGCTGGGAGAGGGTGTGGTGTTCTAGGATAAATGGTCAATTCCTTGCTTCTGCCATGACACTGTCCGTGCTCTTCTTGTATTCTGTACTAAGCTCTATCATACTGGCTTTGTCCTTGTCTAAATTCATTGTACTATTTTCATTTATTGCTTATGCTACATCATTCATTCAACCACTATTTTATTGAGTGTCTAATAAAATAAGGCAACTCCCTTACATGGCATATTCTATTACAGGCACTATTCTAAAGTTTTAAAATATTTAATTTATTTAGTTCTCATTACACTTTATCAAATAGGTACTCTTATTTTCCCTGGATGAAGACAAAAGGACTGAGGCACAGAGATGGAAGTAACTCACTCAGGGTCGCAATGAGAGGCTCCAGAGTCCATTGACTGCCTCCCTCTTCTGTGTTACCACAACGAATCAAGTGCTGAGCCAAGAACCGGGGATGCAAGGGAACTTTTGCTTATTGGAAGAGTTTTCTTTTGTTCCTCAAAGTCAGCTCCTCTCTGTGATGAGGTGTCTGTGGTGAAGTGAAAGACTGCTGGCCTTAGCCCTGAGTCTGCATGTGAAAATGTCATCACAAGGGGAAGCAGACCTGGCCCTCTTCCAGGGCAGAGAGGAAAATACAGCCTGTGTTGCATGGGAACTTCACGTGCTCATCACACATCCCAGACTCTCACTCAATCTTTATCAAAGCAAGCATCGATCACTCAATCTTTATCATAGCAAGCATCGATCATAGAGAATGTCAAGTCTACCGAACACCCACCCAACAGGATGAAACAATGTTTGTGAAAGTTCTTTGTAAACAAGACGTGTGCACCTTCCCTTTTCTTCCAGTCTCAATTCTGCACATGGTTTTCCTGTTGTCTCATTTGCCACAACAGCCTCCTGTACTTCACCATCTAGCCTTCTGCCTCTTCCTGTCTGTTCTGCTATAAGGTCCACGTTTCTTCCACCTGAATTCCTTAAAGGCCATCTGGCTTAGCCACATATTTTGAGTGGTAAAGAGACTTCTTCCTGAACCTTTGAGAGCTCCCTGTTTAGTAGATTTCATTTGAGTAACTATGAGTACAGAATTAATTCACCCAGGTTAAGACCCCCGATCCCCATCAACTGAAAATCACACATCACAAAGGAAGCTAAACCTTATCCTCTTGCAGGGCAGGGAGAAAAATGCACCATCTGCAGCCTGGAAACCTCATGTGAGAATCGGGCATCCCAGGATCTCACTCGATCTTTCTGGCAAGGATCTAGCCATAGAGAATGTCAAATGTGAATGACCCATGTAGAAGATGAGTCAGCAACTGTGTTAGAAGGCCTTGCTTTATGGACATCAAGGACGAGGCCCATCAGCATGCTTGCAGGTTGTTCAGCTCTTCATCTGCAGACAGAGGTCTTGCTCACAAGCTGCAGATGGATTTTATGCCTCCACGTGAAGGTCCTTCACATCTGGTCTTGATATGATTTGTCCCCATGAGAACTCCACTTGCTCTTCCCAGCATGAGACCAAATCAGGTCATCAGTGGCTATAGCCTGGCTAAGGGCTATTCTACATGGTAGTAATGGCTTATTGTGTGTGCTATTAGGAGTGATGTCATGCCCAGGGTCCGAGGAATCAACGCTCCTGCAAGATGGCTATGTGATTAAGTGGGTAATAAGCTGACCTCTGTGAAGCTGGCTGTGTAGATTGGCTTTCAAGATCATTTTGCAAAACCCTTTTTCATGTGCTGTCAGTTGTGGATGGATTTTGATAACTAGCATTGATTTGCCATGTTTATGAAGCGCAATTTCACAGGGTAAACTGTGTAATTGCACCTGGAATGGCAATATAAATAATGTCCTTATCTATGGTATTGACTGCCCAGATTCGCTGAATATATATGGCATACCTCCAAACAGAGCCAATAGCTGTTGACTCGATTTTTACTAGGCTTAGCTCTCAAATCTCAGGTGTCTTAATAAGCACTGGGTGGCGAATGATCAACTTTTACATCTGTTTCTAATTTCCGTGCTTCCTTTTTCCAGGAGGAGAAATTTAACAAGCAATTTTCTTCAACAGGGGAATAGCTCATCTTGGTTCAAGTAATCCCTCTGGTGCTGCAAAGGACAATGGCTTTCTTTAGGGTCATCAGATTGCTTTCGCTCCTGTGCCCAGGGGCATATCACTCCCAGGGTCAACTGTCCATTTGCTCATGGACATCCGGGATGAGTCACATGTATATTTTCCCAAAGTGAGGAAGGAAGAAAAGAAAGCATGTTGAATCTGCTTTTGTGATATATTGTTGCTTTGAAGCCTCATGTCATAGGAATATGGTTTATCTTGAATGTGTTCTAGAGTATACCCAACATCCTGTAAATCAAAACACCAAAATGCAAGCTTTGACCAGAATGGGTAAAACACCTCCAGTACACAAATCCTTATAGGTAGATGAGGATGACTAGAGGATTCTAACTGTTCTTGCTTGCTGGGAGTACTCTATTCTATGAATTTTAAACCTCTATGGCACAAATGCAGTTAATAGACTGTTGACATGAAAATTACATGAGATAGCACAGTTCTGCCTATGAGAACAAGGGTGGTAAGAAATGACATTAAGGCAGCTGGGTGCAGTGGCTCACGCCTGTAATCCCAGCACTTTGGGAGGCCGAGGCCGGCGGATCACGAGGTCAGGAGATCATAGACCATCCTGGCTAACATGGTGAAACCCTGTCTCTACTAAAAATACAAACAAACAAACAAACAAACAAAAACGGTTGTGGTGGCAGGCACCTGTAGTCCCAGCTACTCAGGAGGCTGAGGCAGGAGAATGGCATGAACCCAGGAGGTGGAGCTTGCAGTAAGCTGAGATCGTGCCACTGCACTCCAGCCTAGGTGACAGTTCGAGACTCTGTCTCAAAAAAAAAAAGAAAAAAGAAAAAAGAAAAAAAATGACATTAAGGCAATATTCTGATTTGCATACTATAGGACAATGTATTTTAGATCGCATTCCATGAGCAAGGGGGAGCCATTTAAAGTTACTTTTAGGAAGGAAGTGACACCGTCCAACCTGAGTTTTGGGGACTTGATTGATAAAAGATGAATGGCAGAACAAAGAACCAAGGTATATTGGAGGCTGAGAGAGCAGTTACAATATTATTGCAATTGTCCAAATGAGAAATGATTAAGTGCAGAACTAGGACGTTGTTCTTTTACAATTTCTATTGTGACAGACTAGAGGAAGGATGGTCCTATTAGTCAAAATAAATGCACAGGAGGAGGGGAAGGTTTGGGGAGATAATAATGAGTAGCTTGGGGAAGACAGAGCTTCTGATGCCTGAACATTTTGACCTGGAACTTAGCAGAGGAGTCAAGTCTGTAAATGTAGCTTTGGATTTCAACAGCAGACTACCAATCACTGGATAAGTTATCAGTTAAGTGTGAGGGCAGACGTTCAGTAACACACAAATTTACTTCTCATGCACCTTTACTGGAAGATGTCTCCAGCAGAAGAATGTTAGAAGGGAATATGAATTCCAAGAAAAGAACTGATCACAGGAGAGGTACCAAGGGAGTTTCCAGAATAATAGAAAACAGGATTCTCAAGAAGACAGTCATGCAGGAGACCAAGAGAAGAGCTAATCCAATTGATGCAGGAGGAAGGAGGGCTTCAGAAAGAATGTCTCAAAAAAGAAAAAGAAAAAAAGGAGTGGGTTAAGTATCTGATGAATGTACCAAATTGAGAGGAGTTACACAGCCCTATTGAAAATCTTAGAAAAAAATGATTGATAAATACATAGAACATAAAGCAAACACTGAAATAAGGCAATTATCAACTCCAGGAAAAACATAAAGTCGTAAAATCCAAGACATGCCATCGTAATGTATAATATTTCTCAGATGTAAACAAGATTTTAATAGTCATAATAAAACTGAATTTTGATTTAAACTGTGATGTCAATATATTCAGAAGACAGAGGGGGAAGAGATATGTGTGTTTGTAGGGAAACAGACTCAGAAGTCGGGAGGAAAGGACTGGAGCCTGGGGTTTTTCTTTCTAAGCCTTCTAGTACTCTTCAGCTTTCGAAGGTTATGGATACTGCCATGTACACATATTACTTTGATAAAAATAAAAATTAAATTATAAACAGAAGGATCCATGTTACAGGGGATTTGAGCCAACTAAGGATGGACAGTGATGGGGCTAATACCTTTGAGAACGTGCTCATGCAATGTCAGTAGCAGAAGTAGGGCTGTGGAGGGTGAGCTAGAACCACAGGCCTCTTTCTGAAAGGACAGATTGGAGTCTGATACTTGGTTACTTAATCCAATGAGAAATGTTTCAGGAAAACCTACTTGATTTCCTCTGTTTCTCTTTTTCCTTTGGGGAGTGTTATGGGTCTCCTCATCTACGGATTTGCTGTTGGAATGACTGCTGAATGCAAAGCCTCCAAGGTATGCCCCAGAGAGAAGCATTTTAAATCTTCTGAAACAAGATGCAGACAGACAAAATGAAACAGGACAAAGGTGTCACTGAGAGCACTGCCAACACTTCTGGAGCTAGTCCTGAAGGGCCATTTGTGCTCTTGGACTGATCTCCCGTCTTGTGCTCCTGGCGTGGTTGCAGGATCCTGCATGTGCATTTGCAAGTGCGAGCTTGTGCACACGAACATGTGTGCTGCTTCCTCTCATGAACCCAGCAGCACAGCAGCAGCTAGAGACGCCCCAGAGTGATGACAACTAATTATGAAACACCAGTCTGATATGTCCCTTTTATCTCATCTTGCAGAAGCCTTGCATTCCCCCAAAGCCCCCCAGTGGCCCTTTGTAATCCCAGAAAAGAAGTGTCAATATGGAAACAGCTGTTCTTGAGATAGTGGGATGACATCCTAATGAGCATGCCATCAGCTACAGAGGAAACCCAAGGCTAATAGGCGTCTGATGCAAATATTCTTTCTAGATCATCGAACTCACACGAGAAAGGCTACAGTCCCCAGCAAGGCTGGGAGACGACACACTGGCCTATAGATGTCAAGTCCTCTTTTGTTCTTATTTAGGTTTTTAGCTTCTCATACCCTGTGGGGCATCAGGCAATCTCCCTGGCTCCTCTGGCAGGTGACTCTGGAATAAGGCAGCCCAGAGGTTTTTTTGTTTTGTTTTGTTTTGTTTTTTTCTGCTTAGAGGCCATGCTAGGGAAGCCAGCGGGAGCACAGGGCTCCTGCAATTTTGGTAGCAGGAGAAACAGCCACAGGTTGCTGTAGTTCAGGCAGGGAGTGAAGGCTGTGCTTAGAAAGAACCTGAATTCCCGGTCACTCAAGGGGGGAGGGTTAGGGAGTAATAGTGGGAGACAGCTTTAGAGGTGAAGGAAAGGGAAATGATGGATTGCAGCAAGCCACCTAAAACAGATGCCTTTTTTAGGGGCAAGGTAAGGGATGAAGAGAACTGACCTACCACGTGCCTCGTTGGCATCAGACACGCCCCTGGGCATTTGCTCTATGTCACCTCTTCTGAATCTTCACCATGATCCTGTAAGCTGGGTAGCGTTAGCTGCACTTTATTGATATGGAAACTGAAGCTCACAAAGAGGAAACGATTGCCAACAATCTCACATCTAGGAAGTGGAACCCAGCTGGGACTGAGACTTGAGCCCATGAGACTTCAAAGCCCCTCCTCAATTTTCTTTGAGTGGGGAAGCTATACACAAAATAAAGAAAAATCTTTATAAAAAACAGGGGGGCCCAGATATGGTCGTTCACACCTGGAATAATCCTCGCAGTTTGGGAGGCTGAAGCAAATGACTGCTTGAACCCAGACATTCAAGACAAGCCTGGGCAACATAACAAGACCTCATCTCTACAAAAATTAAAAAAAACAAAACCAAAACCAAACCACCCGGGCAAGGTGGCTTATACCTATAGCCCCACCTACTTGGGAGGCTGAGGTGTGAGGATTGTTTGAGTCTAGGAGGTCCAGGCTGCAGTGAGCCATGATCACGTCACCGCACTTCAGCCGGAGGGATAGAGGGAGACCCTGTCTCAAATAAATAAATAAATAAATAAATAAATGTGAGCAAGCAAACTGGGGAAAGTTTGTGCTTCACTCTGGGGGAGGGAGATAATTTTAATCTAGAGGGGATACCCAGAGACTCCCAGAGTCCTCACTCACAGTATTTCTTTTCTTTTTTTTTTTTTTTTGAGACGGAGTCTCGCTCTGTCGCCCAGACTGGAGTGCAGTGGCCAGTTCTCAGCTCACTGCAAGCTCTGCCTCCCGGGTTCACGCCATTCTCCTGCCTCAGCCTCCCGAGTAGCTGGGACTACAGGCGCCCGCCACCTCGCCCGGCTAGTTTTTTGTATTTTTAAGTAGAGACGGGGTTTCACCGTGTTAGCCAGGATGGTCTCGATCTCCTGACCTCGTGATCCGCCCGTCTCGGCCTCCCAAAGTGCTGGGATTACAGGCTTGAGCCACCCCGCCCGGCCAGTATTTCATTTTTAATCTGGATGGTGGTTACACCGGGTGTTCATGTTGTAAATAATCCTTTAGACTATACATACATGTTTAATGGGCTTTTCTGTACCTCACCGATATCTTACAATAACATATGACAAACAAAAAAGAGGGTCCCTATTCTTTTTGCATCCAATGATTTCTTCAGTATATCACAGGATGGCATCTGAAATGACTGTGTCAGACACCAGATTACAACCTGGTAAGAAATGCGGCAACCATGAGATTTCTGTTTTTTGCATTTTATTGCCCCCACCAAAAGTTAAATTTTACAATGACAGTAAAAATATACTAGTTAAAAATCAAGCGATTGATATGTATCTATTGAGGTCCCTGTATACAATATTCTAGGTGCCACGGAGGTTACAAAGGCATTCTTGCCTTTTGGATCTCAGGATCACCTTGAGGAGGAGGCAAGATAGAGACACAGAATGAGATAATTAACCAAGCAAGGTCAATGAACAATGAGTGGTACAGGGAGAAAGTGCCATGGAAATCCACGTGTCTAAGCTTCGCAGAGGAGAGAGAATTTCATTGAGGCTTGAAGGATGTATGAACTTCAGACAGGTCAAGAGGAAGCAGAATTACAAGCACAAAGACATAGTAATGAGAAGAGGCTCGCTGCCTCGCAGAGACTGATGTTGATCAGTGTGGAGTGGGGAACTCACAATGGGAAATTATAGGAGATAGGCTTAAAAGAGAACTTGACCTCCAAAACCTTGTGTGATCTGGCCCAAACCTTTGTCTAGCTGCCTGAATTTGTTGGAATCATATGATTTCATATAGACGTTGCATAATGCTAAACGTGATTTAAATGCTTCTTAAGGGAGAAGCAGGGGCACAAAAATGTTGCTACAGAGGGCAGGCAAATGCTATGTAAATAAGGGGTAAAAATTAAGTGTGGGGGGGTTGGGCTAGAGATGATAATGGGTGGAAGAACTGGAGAAGTACCGTCTGCGAGAGGATGAGAAGGTGAGTTCAAGTGAGAAGTCAAGGATGCAAACTAGGACTATGAAAAGATGGTTTGTATTTAGAGTAAAGGATGCAGTGTCTGACTCCATTTTCTCTCAAGGGGGAGTGCATCTTGGAGCTTTGAAACGAGATGAAGGTGGTAGAAGTATTAGGAGAGGAGCCTGCGGGTAGGGGAAGTTAAGGAGAGAAGAAGAATGTATTAATAACTTTGTGGTATTTAAATAAAACAGTTCCCTGATTAATTCATTTCCTCCAATATGACCAAACTCACACCAACCCTTTGGCATGCCACAGATCACCCCCAAGAGTGACTCCACAGCCACCAGCCGCTGTCCCAGGCAGGGCGGCCAGGCAGAGGAAATCAGTGGTCCAAGAAACCTCCCTGTCTGCAGTTCAGTTTCTATTCATACTTCTCATAAAGTCATGACCCTGGTCATGAATCTCCCACCCCCTGGAAATCCAGAAGGATGCTCTCCCTGCTGGACACGTTCTTCCTCCAGGCGTAACTTCCAACACTAAGGTCAGAATGAATGCGAGTCGCCCAGAGCCCCAGACCCAGCCCTGGGAAGGGCGATTCCCTCTGGGAATTCTGCCAGCACAATGTTGCCTCAATTTGAAGACAAATTTTAAATTAATAAAGAAAGAAAAAAAAAGCCTCAGACTCTCACGCCTGCCAAAACACACCATTCCCTGAAAGGTTCCTGAAAAGGACTCACTGGTGTACTACAAAGAAAGCGCCAACCTTCCATAGCCTTCTCCAGATGCGAGACGCAGACTGGCGGGTCCTGGAAAGGTAACACAGCTCACAGCCGCCTTCCCGTGGGCAGCCCAGTGTTGTTCTTGGATCGAGAAGACGTTTCAGCTGCCACACCACCTGTGCATTTCACAGTCTGCAGTTCCCTAAACCCCTGTGAGTAACGCAGAACGAACAGACCCATGGCCAACAGAAAACCCCGAGAAAAGTACTGGAAGAGAGTGCGGTTGGTTTAAGATAGGAATGATGTGAAGGTTGCAATGCATGCCCTGGAGTTTTGGAAGACAGCGTCGCTAAGACCATCACAGGAATAGAAGTATCCTTGTCAGCTGCTCTTTTCTTTAGCAGCAAATCTCTCAAACAGCCTTAGGCCATAAAATCACTTCCCGAGGAACTCTTGGTAACTGAATGCCTCTCCAAGTAGCAGGGATCCAGACACTAGAATTCTGGGGACAGTGAAGTTCATGCCTCTATCCTAGATGCAGCATTCTCTACAAAAAAATTAGTATTTTGAGCACCCTCCTCCCTTTTTTTTCTGGAATGGTCACTTCCTAAACAAACAAATCTGGTTCTTTCAGGGAATAGCTATTGAAGTTGCTTTGATCTCTTCTGGCAAATGTTTTCTGTTTCTACAGCCTATTCATTCAGATTTCTGCAAGTGACTTGATTCTAAACCCACATCTCTGCTATTTGATCTGCACGGACTATTCAGTGCCACTCAGGCATTGAGGAACTTTATGGTTTTCTCCCCCGACCGCACGTGAGTAAGAATAAATCATGAGGACTTGGGAATTGCACAGTTGCAGATGAGAATGAGATTCCGTAATGGGGACAGGGTCCCAAGGATTTTCAGAGTGGCAGGGGAGACTCTCTTGTGCCTGGAATAGGAAAAGCCTTTACTTACAAACACGTCCATGAGCAGGTGCTCCAGTGTCAGCTCAAAGTCTTCCAGCTTGGCAGCCAAAGTCATGATGAATGTCCCGATTTGCTCTCAGTCCCCGCTGACAGATCAGACCTGCAAACTCCCCAGCTCAGGAAACACCGCCGGCGTCAGATTTGATCACAAGGCAGGGTTGCCACTAATGGGAAGTAGAAACCCTTAAAAGAAAGCAGAACATCGCAGGCTGGACTGCTAGAGCGCTGTAGCCAGAAACTGTAAAAGGATATTTTGAAAAAAACAAACACCAGACTCTAATAATGGTGCTATGGGACCAGACTGGGCATAAAGTGAGGTGCCCAGATGAAGACTGCAGCCACTGCCTTCTCTGTGTAACTTCACAGTCCGAGGTGCTGGCCAAGTGCAGAGAACCTCACCAGTGAGTGAAAGAGAGAAGTGAGATGGGGTGAAAGCAAGAGTGGGGAAAATGGAATAGACCGTCTGACTCTGATATTTATAGGGCCACATGTTTTTGACTCCAGCCCATTTCTCAGTTGATTTCTGACCTTTCATAAATGGCTAAACACACTGGAGTGTATTGTCGAATGGGGGCAGTGGGTCCTACAGAAGTTGGCTGTGACCAATGCTAGGGCAATTCACACAGACACACCATCAATAGTTCTTTGTAGAGAACGTATCAGACCTTGTTTTGTACACGATGACTGAAAAGCACATAGTCTTGTGAAAAACAAGGAAACGAAAGTTGTGCGGGTACTAAGTTTTTCCTCAGAATATTATTAGATCCCTCACACTCTCTTCCTTCTCCATCCTCCACACCCCCTCTGCTGCAAGAGTAGATAAACATCAAGGAAAAAATTTAATATCTCCTGTCAACTCCTCAAGCTTCTGCCAGTCACAGAATATCCATGAAATCTTGCAAATGCGGTTCCTCCTTTTCCGCTTCCAGAGTTTTTTCTTTTCTTTTTTTTTTTTTTTTAACTTAAAAATGTTTGGAAATTGTGGTAAAATATACTTCCCATAAATTTGCCACGTTAACTATTTTTAAGTGTATAGTTCCGTAGTGTTAAGTACACTCACCTTGTACTTGGTTCACACTGTACTGGAATAAACAAGATAGACTTGTTTATTTCATCAATGCTCTTCCTGGGATGGACAAGGGATCAGACCGTGGATAACAGCTAGTGTTTCTTATTTAAGGCAGTCTGCTAGTCTCAACAATGACTTTACATGATTATTGCCAAAGAAAAATTTGGAGGCCTTAAGGATAGTCACTATCACACCCGCGCCCATCTCCAGAGCTCTCTTCGTTTTGCAAAATGGAAACACCGTAACCATTAAAAAATAACCCCATTTCTCCCCTCCCACAGCTGCCTGGCCATCACTATTCTACTTCCTGTCTCTATCAATCTGGCCACTCTAGGAACCTCGTATAAGTGAGATCGTATAGTGTTCGTCCTTTGGTGACTGGCTTCTTTCACTTAGTGTAACGTCCCCAAGGTTCACCCACGGGGTAGCCTGCGTCGGACTCTCTTCCCTTTTTAAGGCTGAAATCATACATCCTAAGAAAGATACTGCTTTGGACAGTTTTTCAGGCCTGAGAAAATCTCTCAGGGACACTTCGTTGTCGAGACGCTAATGGCCATCCTTGCTGTGACCGTAGTCACAAAAACAGCCTTGGTCTAGCAAGCCAGCGCCCAGTTCTGTCCTCTTAGTACCCTAAACACTTTCTATTAAACTCCAGTCTCCTGACTGCAAACAGAGCGTGACCACTTAACAGTCAATGTTGATGTCAAAGAAGGTGGCCCTCATGAGACTGAGAGGGAAATATAAATAGAACGTTTCTGCTTTACAGTAAAACTCCCCTCCCTGCATGCCAGAGCTCTCTTAGGTATGAACAGTGAAAACTCTCCATTTTAGTATCTCTCTGTGAATTTTCATTTCCCAAAGGAGGTACACACAGACTTAATTCAACATTTCACACTTAAACAAAGCTACCATAAAATTAAGGGCAAAGATAAAGAAATGGACAAAAAGCATGGTGTTATTTTAAAAGCAGATTTGGAGTCTGTCTGACGAGTTTAGCTTGCAGTTGGTCAGAAATTGTACATACATGTTCTTCGAGTTACGGTTTCTATTTTGTTTTCAGGCCTCTAATGGAAGAATTAGAGCGGGTCCCACAGCAGGTGTCTCTTGTTAGGAACGGCACCAGGAAGGGGCGGACAGTGCTGTGATGAATGTCTTCAACAGCCAAGAATGCGCAGAAAATCTGTTTCCCTGATGGGCTAACGGAGCTACAGGCCTTCCTAGGGGCTCATGGGTTTGCCATGTTTGAAATTGATTCAATAACCAGCTGCATCGCATCAGCAGCAGTCTCAACATGAGAGGACTTCTTGTCACAGAGTTGCCATCTTTTGTTAAAACCATAGCTGCCCTGAAGGTCCTCAAAAAGCCAAGTGCCTTCTCTCACCAAGCAAGAGAGCCTGATGCCCACGAGGGGCCCTATCATCAGGAGACCACGAAGGAGGGTATGTATCTGCATATGTGCAACATTGTTCTAGTTTCCCAGCGATCTCAGAGGAGTGTTCAACATCAAGTTTTCTTTTAAAAATTATTTTTAATTTTTGTGGGTACATAGTAAGTGTGTATATTTATGGGTTACATGAGATATTTTGATCCAGGCATACAATGCATCATAATCACACCATGGAAAATGGGGGTATCCATCCCCTCAAGCATTTATCCTTTGAAAATCAAGTTTTCTTAGTCCCTTTCCTTATGAATTAAATTTGGACAAAATGTTTTTAATAGCTGGAATTTCATAAGAGATATGCTACTTGTTTGTTTCATCAACCCTCTTCCTGGGATGGACAAGGGATCAGACCATGGAGAAGAGCTATTGTTTCTCATTTAAAGCAGTTGCCAAGAGGCAGTGGAGTCTCCCAGTCTCAACTGTGACTTTACATGACTATTTTCTAAGACAATTTTTGGGGGGACTTTAAAAACAGTCAATGCGGCCAGGCATGGTGGCTCATGCCTGTAATCCAGGCACTTTGTGAGGCCGAGGCGGGTGGATAGCCTAACCAATATGATGAAATCCTGTCTCTATTAAAAACACGAAAATTAGCTGGGCATGGTGGCATGTGCCTGTAATCCCAGCTACTTGGGAGGCTGAGACAGGAGAATCGCTTGAACCCGGGAGATGGAGATTGCAGTGAGCCAAGATCACGCCATTGCACTCCAGCCTGGACAACAAGAGCTAAATTCTGTCTCAAACAAAAACAAAAACAAAACAAAAAACAAACAGTCAGTGCATTGGCTTCTCTTAGGTGTAAACAGCAAACTTCAGGGATAAGATACTGTACAAGATTTGGACAGAGTGTGTGGCTCTTACTCTCGCACTGGGGCTCTAGGAAGAATGTGTTCAGAACATTCTGTTCTTCCAACAAAAGTCACTTTAATAGTTTCCAAAGGAGAGAAACTGACCAGAAGGGAGTTAGCCTGAAGAATGCACAGGAAATTAGTGTATGTGGATGTCACCCCGAAGAGACATTGATCATGAATTCAGATTTTAGTGAATGATAGGAGCCACTTGGAGTAACTGGGTACCAGGGAGGAAGTAGAACCACACCAGTGTTAAGACAGAGAAACTTGAAGATTCATTCATACAAGCAAGTTCACAGGCGCCAGTGCTTATGGGTTTATGAGAACATGGTGAAGGCTGGCTTAGGCAGATCGATTGTGGATGTTTTCTTAGTAACTATATTCTAGCTACCTGATACATATTTTTGATAATTATGGTGACATTTTATTGATGCTTATATCAAATGTGAACAATCATTTGTTCATTCATTAATGCATCCTTTGGACAAATATTTATTTACTAACTGTGGCATATACTGGCATAGGTGCTGGTGCCTACAAAGACGATTAAGATGTAGTTTCTTCTTCTAGACCTTACAGTCTAGAAAAGAGGAGGCCTGATGTGACGGATGTAATCTTATATTATCTTTTCTTGGGAAATACGAATGTAGAGTGTAATTCCTTATCAGGAGACTCACTCTGGGACTTGGGGATGAGGGAGAGTCACTGACAAAGTGGGAGAAGAGGTTGCTGCCCTAACTGAGAAACATTAACTATTCTCCATGCTCTGATCCCTCGTGCACCCCAGGAAGAGGGTCGATGAAATAAACAAGTAGTATATCTCTTATGAAAATCCAGATATTACAAACTTTTTGTCCAAATTTAATTCATAAGGAAAGGAACTAAGAAAACTTGATTTTGAAAGGATACATTGCTTGAGGGGATGGATACCCCCATTTTCCATGGTGTGGTTATTAGGCATTGCATGCTTGTATCAATATTCATACTCCCATTCTGTGGGAAGGGCAATGAGTGAGAATGAAGGAGGGACATGGTACACCTCCCGAGGTTGCGATTTGCAGCACTAAGTGTCCGGGACATCAGGGCAGTGATGGATCTCAGGGTTGAGCCCAGGGATCATTGGATTTGAAGAGTTGACAACCAAGGTCTCAATGCTAACAGCACAGGATCCTGCTACCATTTATAGACATCCCCTGATGGTGTAAATCTCCGTTGGAAAAAGATCCACTTTAACCATTGATCACGGCTTGGTGGCCACCTACGAACAATCTGACATGAACCACCCCGCTGGGCTGGCTGGTTGAGAACAATTAATCAGCAACACACTCTATATGGTCTTTTTCCCAAACCTGGAGGATATTGTGCTAAGTGAAAAGTGTCAGACACAGAAAGAAACAGACTGCATCATCTCACTTCTATGTAGAAGCTAAAATAGTCAGACTCACAGAGGAACAGGGTAGAATGTGCTTTCCAGGAGCTGGGGGAGGGGGAAATGGGGAGATGTTGGTCAAGGGATATAAACTTTCAGTTATTCAGGAGGAATAAGTTCTGGGGACCCAATGCACAGCAATGTGACTGAGTTAACAATGCTGTACTGTACACTTGAAATTTGCTGAGAGGATAGATCTTAAGTGTTCTCATCATAAAATATTTTTCAGAAAAAGAAAGCAAAAAAGAAAATGGTAACTACATGAGGTGACGGATACGTGAATTAGCTTGATCCTGGTGATTATTTCACAATGTATACCTGCATGGGAACATTACATCGTATGCCTTAAATGCATATAATTTTTGTCAGTGATATCTCCATAAAGATGGAAAAGAAAATTCAATGATATGTGTAAAAGCAACTGATATTAATGTCCTATTGACGTACTTGTCTGTCAAGCTTCTGCCTTACCTTCAAACTAGAAAGAGAGAGGCTTTTACAGATAGTTTGTTTAAGTAAAACAAGCCCTTTTGATGGCTGCATAGACAGCAAGCTGCCTGTCTGGGTCTAGTTAAAGGCTGGCCTGTCTGCTCTAGCTATCTCTTGGAGAACAGACACGTTAATTTAAAGCTTTGCTTCTATAGGGCCCCTGGCAGCCTGGCACTGGCCAGCGATCAGGCAGTGGTTCTCAGAAGACTACACTCTTAGCATCTGCCCTTATTCTTCCGTGTTTGTGTAGAGGGCTTACACAACCAACCTTGTCTTTCCCACTCAGGATGCATTTTCCATTTTGACAGCCTCTCCAATGAGTACAAAGCCTCTATTCCTCTTCATCCATCCCCAGCCCCACTGCAGTCCCTGCCTGGAGCACCCACAACCCCTGACCAGTCACAAGGATGAATTTCAAGACTTTCAAAACTCACAAGCAGGGAAATGAATGCCAGGCACACCCGGCAGTACCCTGAACTTATGACGGGACGAAACATAATAACTCATCTTTTCTCAGTCTTGCCATCTGCCACTTACTGTACCGTTTGGAGTCAAAGAGGCTTGCAGGGATTCCGAGGTCACCACCAGAAGTGTGCAATTGGAATGTGCCAGGAATGATCACCTGGGTTTCACCACGTGGTCTTTCTAAGGCACTTGCTTTCTAGGGTTTAAATACACATTGTGGAGACACTAATCCTTACTGTGTCCTCCTGAATCTTTATAGACTTTTTTTTTTTTGAGATGGAGTTTCACTCTTGTTGCCCAGGCTGGAGTGCAATGGCATGATCTCAGCTCACTGCAACCTCCTCCTCCTGGGTTCAAGTGATTCTCCTGCCTCAGCCTCCTGAGTAGCTGAGATTACAGGCACCAACCACCACACCTGGCTAATTTTTGTATTTTCAGTAGAGACAGGATTTCACCATGTTGGTCAGGCTGGTCTCGAACTCCTGACCTCAAGTGATCCACCCACCTCAGCCTCCCAAAGTGCTAGTATTATAGGCACGTCCAGCCTTACAGGTGTTTTTTAATGGCTCTTTCCCATCTGTAACAGACACACAGGATTTAAAGATTTCCATGCCTTCCGGAGTTGTTTAGAGAATAATGAAGACATGAGCTCTAGGCGAAGCTCTTAGAGCTGATCTGAAATGAGAAGTTGTGGAATAGGAGCTGGAGCTGTGTGAAGACTGCTACCATTGCATGTTCTGCACTTTGGGCATCTTTGAGTGAGGTGTTTTGATCTTTAACATCATTGCCAAATCCAGGAAGTCTGCTGGTTGTGAAACAGTCTTGAGGGAGAACCACCATCCATTTCACCCCACTCTGACTTAGAATTTTTTTTCTTCCCCTATTGCCTTTCCCGTGGGCCTTAGAATGATCAATGACGTTTGACGCCTTTAGAGTCAGCGGTCTTGGTTCTAAGAAATATTCTAAGTTTTTAATTTTTTGAGATGGGGTCTTGCTATGTTGCCCAGGCTGACCCTGAACTCCCAGACTCAAGCAATCCTCAGGCCTCAGCCTCTTGAGCAACTGGGACCTCAGGTATTCTACCACTCCTGCTCTAACAAGTATTTAAAAATACCCCTTACTATCCTCAAATAAAATCCATGGATAGTGCAACCTGCTTACACATCTTGTTGAAAAAATATTAGCACAATTATCTGTCATGTAAACAAAAGATAGTAGGAAAGTAATCTGCCAGCAAATAATGCATATTACAATATGTAAATGTTTGCAGATAATGCAACTACAACCAGAAATCATGAGGAAGTGATCGATTTCTTAATTACTGTGAGGCCAGAGCTGCAAATGCTGACTGCCAATGGCCTGTCGTGTTGGAGACTCCAATGCCACTGGGGTATTGCCATTAGTGAAGCGCTTTTCCTGAAACATGAATAGTTCTTGGTGAAGTTCCAGCTAAAAGAAAGCATGATCACACCCTGACTTGCATGAGAGTTGTACTTGGGAGAGTCTGTAAATGGTGAACTGCAAATGCCACAATCCACACCCGCCACCCCTCCCTCACTGTTGCTGCCTGGGAACGATGCTGCCACCACTTCCAGTGAAGGCCACCAGGGGGCGCGAGCAACAGGGAGCTGCTGGCGGACGCCACCCTAAGACGCCCACCCTTTGGTTGATGTGGTGTTCTGTGCCGTGGCCACCATCACCCCTCAGACACCAGCATGGCATCCCTCACACCAGCATCAGTTGCTAGGAGCCAGCATCCCTGGACTGCACCAGTGATAAAAGGCAGGGGACATCCTGCAAAAGGAAATGGGGCTGAGTGTGTTTGTGTCTTCAAGCAGGAGACAGTGGGGCTTGGAAATCATGCACAGTCTGTTTCCCAGTCTTGGTAACTCTGCCTGGTATTCCCAGATAAACCCAAGAGCAATTCAGGTGGCTACAGCAGTCACTAGGTAGGTCTGGAATGAACCTGAATATCTGCGAGACTCCACCATATTCTTTTAAGATAATTATATTGGCCGGGCACGGTGGCTCATGCCTGTAATTCCAGCACTTTGGGAGGCCATGGTGGGCGGATTACCTGAGGTCAGACGTTCGAGACCAGCCTGGCCAACATGGTGAAACCCCGTCTCTACTAAAAATACAAAAATTAGCCAGGCGTGGTGACACATGCTCGTACTCCCAGCTACTCAGGAGGCTGAGGCAGGAGCATCACTTGAGCCTGGGAGGTGGAGGGTGCAGTGAGCCGAGATGGTGCCACTGCACTCCAGCCTGGCCAACAGAGCGAGACTCTGTCTCAAAAAAAAAAAAAAAGGTAATTTTATTTTAGATTTAGGGGCACATGTGCTTGTTACATGGATATTATTAATACATGCGTATTGGTGGGGTGTGGGCTTCTAGCATAACCATTACCCAAATATTGAGCATTGTACCCAATAGCTAAAGTCATGGAACCAACCTAAGTGTCCACCAATGACTGACTGGATAAAGAAAATGTGATAGGCTGGGCATGGTGGCTCACGCCTGTAATCTCAGCACTTTGGGAGGCTGAGGCAAGTGGATCACTTGAGCTCAGGAGTTCAAGACCAGCCTGGCCAACATGGCAAAACCCCATCTCTACTAAAAATACAAAAATTAGCTGGGCATGGTGGCACGCGCCTGTAATCCCAGTTATGCAGGAGGCTGAGGCAGGAGAATCGCTTGTACCCAGGAGGTAGGGGTTGTAGCGTGCCGAGATTGCGTCATTGCACTCCAGCCTGGGCAACATAGCGAAACTCAAAAAGAAAGAAAGAAGGAAAGAAGGAAGGAAGGGAAGGAAGGAAGGAGAAAATGTGATGTATAGACAGCACGGAATACTACACAGCCCTAAAAAAGAAAGAAATCATGTCCTTTGCAGCAACATGCATGGAGCTTGAGGCATTCATCCTAAGTAAACTACCTCAGAAGCAGAAAATAAAATATCGCATGTTCTCACTTATAAGTGGAAGCTAAACACGGGTCCACTACGTTGTTGAGATGTTACATTCCCCAATAGCAAGAGCTATCTATTATAACTTGAACATTTATCTATTTGGTGCCTAGTGTCCCCCACTAAGGACGGGCTTGGGAGGTCATGGCACTGTGTACCCTGCCTTTCCCTAGATGTTCATCAAATGCATTTGTTGCATTGTGCACATCCTTGCCTGCTCCCTAGGCTGTAGAGGAGCTATCGGGACCCAGCTGGTGGTCTGTGGCAGGCTGGTAGCAAGTGAGCGCAGCTCTCAGTGTTCCGAGTGATCAGAATCCAGAGACACACTTTCCTGACTATTGCTGGATCCTTGAGCAGACAGGGCCTTCTGTTTCCCACACCTGAGCTCCAGAACTTAGAAGAGTTCCAAGAACAGCTGGCTGAGGAACAGCATGGGAGGACATCTCTTGCCTTTTAAGCTTCCATGAGGTGAATAGATAGTCTCCATCCCTGAGAAAAATGAAGCTTCCACAAGACAACAGATAAATATTTTCAGGAGAAAATGAAATATTTTCATAAGGGATGATCAGGTCCGATCCTGGGCTTTGGGTGGGTGGGTCTCTACCCACACTTCACAACCCTAATCAGTAAATAACCTGAGCTCCTTGTTCAGCTTACAAGTCCTTGGTCAAGTTTAGCTCAGAGACAGACAGATGTCCAGTGACCTAAATTTATCTTACAACGGCAGTGCTGTGCCTGAGACCAGGTTCAGGCATCTTCACCCAGGCCATCCCTAGAAGAGAAAAGGATGCATCCCCTCATTGGCTTTCTAATATTACTGCAACAACTACAACCTTGGGGACAATTTCCTGGTGGGAGGACATGCCTAATAATGCAGGTGCATAGTGGAACACCAGCATCGCTTAGTTGCTGACTTGAGGACCTCAGTCTCCCTGGGTTCAGTTTCCTCAAGTGTCAAATTCCCCGCTTAGCTAGATGAGGGTTTCCAGGCTTTGAGCAACATGAAACAGTACAATCTGAAAATGGAATTAAATATTGGGAGGACCAATCTGTAGGGTTGTCGGTCTCTTATATGCGACGTTAGGACATTGAAAACAAAATGGGCCTGGCGCAGTGGCTCACGCCTGTAATCCCAGCACTTTGGGAGGCTGAGGCGGGTGGTTCACCTGAGGTTAGGAGTTTGAGACCAGCCTGGCCAACATGGTGAAACCCGTCTCTCTTAAAAACACAAAATTCGCTGGGCGTGGTAGCACGCATCTGTAATCCCAGGTACTCGGGAGGCTGAGGCAGGAGGATTGCATGAATCCATGAGGCTGAGGTTGCAGTGAGCCAAGATTGAGCCATTACACTCCAGCCTGGGCAACAAAGCAAGACTCCATCTCAAACAAACAAACAAACAAACAAAACAAACAAAAAAAAACAAGAAAAAAATTAAACAAGTCAAATTTCATCTGCTGTCTCCATGATTTTATTAAAGAAAAGACATTTTAACACACACTGAAAATAGGAGAGATAAAAATCTTGGGTTTTAAAGTGGGCTAAATTTAACTTGATGAAAAACTCCTTCTGTTGTCTGTATTTTTCTCCTGGGCTGCATACCCACGAGGATTTTATTATAATGGAGATCAGGAACGCGCTCTGGGACCGGAGCACAAGAGGATCCCAGCCTCCATCCAGTTGTATTTTTATCTCTAGTTTTTAATACATCCTCACACTGTTCCTATGAAATAGACTCAAGATATGCAAGAAACAAACTAGTAAGCGAATCTCTGGAAACAGAATCCTCCACCTTCCTTTCCATGTGTTTTGCTTCTCTGACCATCTCAATGTCAACTCACAGAAGGAAACGTCACCAAGGCAGAAAGGAAAGCTAGAAAAATAAACACCCCGCCTTCCTTTTCTGGGGCTGCAGGAAAGGAACAAAGCCAGGCCGAGGGCAGCGGAGTATGGTGATCCTTGTTTCACTTCTTAATCAACCCGGATTGCTTGCATTTGTACTTTCTGAGTGAGGCTACCCACTTCCTACCATGATGGAATCACTGCTTTTTACCTCTTCTCCAAGCACATGCTTGAGAGGGAGCAACTTAATTTTTTGAGATGGAGTCTTGCTCTGTTGCCCAGGCTGGAGTGCAGTGGTGCATTCTCGGCTCACTGCAGCCTCTGCCTCCCGGGCTCAAGCGATTCTCCTGCCTCAGCCTCCCGAGTAGCTGGAATTACAGGCTTGTGACCATTATACTCAACTAATTTTTTTGTGTTTTTAGTAGAGATGGGGTTTTGCCGTGTTGGCCAGGCTGGTCTTGAACTCCTGACCTCAAGTGATCTACCCACCTCAGCCTCCCAAAGTGGCGGGAATACAGGCACGAGCCACCATGCCCAGTTGGGAGCAACCCAATTCTTACCCTTAAAACTGAAGAGCTCTTTTTTTTTTTTGAAACTCTTTTGTTAATATTTTTTGAGTAGATAATATATGCAGATGATACAAAATTCAAAATTAATAAGAAAGCAGAAATAAAAAGTTAATTTATCTTATACCTCTGACCTACAGCCACCCAGTTCTCACTAGTGACAACCACTTTCACATGTTTCTTGAGATATTCTAATCAGATTCAGGCATAAAATATTACAATTTGTGATTATATATACACACACACGCATGTGTCCACACACAGACACATAAATAGAACATACTTGACAACTATAAATTGTACGTCACTGTCTGGATCTGGAATACTTCTTTTTTCTTTACTTTTTTGAGACAGTCTTGCTCTGTCATCCAGGCTGGAGGGCAGGTACACTCCGCCTCCAGGGTTCAAGCGATTCTCCGGCCTCAGCCTCCTGAGTAGCTGGGATTACGGATGTGCACCATCATGCCCACCTAATTTTTGTGTTTTTAGTAGAGACGGGGGTTTGCCATACTGGCCAGGCTGGTCTTGAACTCCTGACCTCATGTAATCCCCCAACCTTAGCCTCTGAAAGTGCTGGGATTACAGGCGTGAGCCACCGTGCCGCACAGCAGCGAGACACCGTGCACTGTCTGGAATACTTCATTGAACCATTCCTCTATTGATGGATATCTGAATACGTCACGAATTCAGTGTGAAAATGTCTTTGTACCTCTGTCAATGTATCTCTAGGAGCAGAATTGTTGACTCAAAAGTCATGTGTATTTCTAAAAAATTAGACATCGTCAATTTTGCTCCCCATGGAGTTTATACCAATTTACACCCCCAGTATAGAGTGTCTGACTCCCTCCACACACACACACACACAGTAGGGTGTGTACTATAAAACTTTCAAATCTTGGGCACTGTGATGGGTAAAAAATGGCATCTCATGTTTATTTCAATTGATAATCTCCTTTCATAAGCCAAAATGCTGTTTCACAACATTTCCCCAAGACCAATTCCCTTTTTTAAACCAAGCTTTCATTGATCGAAATGGATCCAGCTTTGTCTCATAAACATCCCAATAATGGACACAAGCTAATAATTAAGAGAAAGATGTTAGAACCATCTACCCACCGAAGTCCACATTTAAAGGCAATTTACAAGAATCTTTATTAATGGTTCCCTTATGTACCTCTGTATTGTATATGCCACGCATACCTGTTAGAGGAGATGAAAATAAAAATGACGCTACGCACAAACAAAGGGCAATTCATCCAAATATTCCCCTTAGTCCAATTTCCCCTTTGCCTTGAAAACAGATAACCAGTTCCCCAAAAGATTGAATCTTGAAAGACTCTGGACCATGATACCTGATCAGATGTGGACTGCATAAAAATGATAACATTTTTGGGAGGCAGAGGCGGGTGGATCACAAGGTCAGGAGATCGAGACCATCCTGGCTAACATGGTGAAACCCCGTCTCTACTAAAAATACAAAAAATTAGCTGGGCGTGGTGGCAGGCACCTGCAGTCCCAGCTACTCGGGAGGCTGAGGCAGGAGAATGGTGTGAACCCGGGAAGCGGAGCTTGCAGTGAGCCAAGATCGCACCACTGCACTCCAGCCTGGGCGACAGAGCGAAACTCTTTCTAAAAAAAAAAAAAGGTTGATAACATTTGTCAGCTACTCAAGCGCAAATCTATCAAGCTCAGAAACTAATCTCATAAATGATCAGCAGGGCAGGCAATAAAGGTCCTCAGAATTTCCACTGTGTTCGAAGATATACGAGAGCATCAACTACTCCAAGTAAGGCTGAAGGTTCCCCGATGACTTTGGTGAGCTAAAACTTGTTACCCATGACTTTTACCAGTCAAGCTGATCCCAGCACCTCACTAAATGTCTGATTGGCACCTCTGTTACTCTACTGAGAATCTGATTAGGTTTCTACATATTCTCAAGGTCACTAGCTGTGTTTGGACAAAACAATAATAATATCAACCTTCAGGACACCATTTCTTGAGCATTTTTGAAAGGGCCAGTGTGGATACCATTAATTCTCAGGCCAATAAGAAAATCATTATAGAACAGCAGCCAAAGAACTTGAATAATTTAATTAAGTTAACATATTCAATATTTACCGAGCTTGTTGCTTTCTATTGAATTTGCATTGTGGTTGTAGTGATTTTTGTCAGGTCCTGCAAACATTGGGCTATTATTGATACTGTGGCTGAAATGCTTAGACTCATGAATTGTTAGCCATGTTTTAGAATGTGAGTTGTACTTAGACTATTTCCTGGTATTGTTATTTAATGATATCCTTTTGCTTACAATAGGGTAGGTGCCATACATACTATATCAAAAGTCTTTCACATCTAAAAATTTGCATTTCTAAGTAAGATCTTTTTCTTGCTCACTTTCTGATCTGTCTGTCTGTCTGTCCATCATCCATCCATCCATCCATCCATCCACCCACCCACCCACACCCACCTATCTGTCTATCTGTCTGTCTATCTATCTTGGAACCCCAAAACCACTAAGCTAAAGGGAAAAGTCAAGCTGGGAACAGCTTAGGCCAAAGCTGCCTCCCATTCTATTCAAAGTCACCCCTCTGCTCACTGAGATAAATGCGTATCTGATTTCTTCCTTTGGAAAGGCTGATCAGAAACTCAAAAGAATGCAAGCATTTGTCTCTTTATCTACCTATGACCTGGAAGCCCTCCTCCTCACTTTGAGTTGTCCCGGCTTTCTGGCCTGAACTAATGTGCATCTTACATATACTGATTTATGTCTCACGTCTCCCTCACACGTGTAACACCAAGCTGTGCTCCCACCACCATGTCCTCAGGAGCTCCTGAGACTGTGTCATGAGTGTGCATCCTTCACTTTGGCAAAATAAATTTTCTAATTTGAGACTTGTCTCAGATATTTGGGGTTCACATCCGTATGTACGTGAGTATGTATGTATGTATCTATCCATTTATCTACCATCTCATCTAATCTTTGCTCTGTGCTAGGCTCTGTTCCAAGTGCCTTAGAAATATGAACTTATTTAATCTTCGCAACAGTCTATACGGTGCTTAATTATTTTTACCATCTTCTTTTTACAGATGGAGAAACTCAGGAACAGACAGGTTAAGTCACTGGCTCATAGTCACACAGCCAGTCAAATGGCAGAGCCCGAATAGGAATGCAAGCCTCTGGCTCCAGAATCAGTGAAATCACCGCTACACTGGGCCTGTGTGTGTACAACATTCTAATTTTTGTGAACAGTCACTTGCTCCCTGTCACCGAGAGAAAATCCTTTTTCTGTTGAATGAAACAGAGAGTTCTTGTGGGGAAGCAAAGCTGAGTAAGAAGTGTGTATAGCAGGGTGGTTTCTGGAAAATGTTTGGTATTCATTTACAAGATAATCTTAATAGCATCTCCATTGTGTAATGGAGAGACTCAATAATGGTACTGAAGGAATTTAACTGAAGTTAATGTTCTTGCAAAAAACAGAGAATGATGCAATTCTTTAACTCTGAGACGAGTGTAACATTCATCTGAGACTAACTGCATTCTGGAGATGAGGGAACAGGCCCGAGGGACTTTGGCCTTACTCGGCCTGTTTGCTGAAGGTCATGCATGGTGCCTGCGACCAGAATCCAGACTTTGCACCTGCAGTTAGGGTTCTCCTTCTTATTCACTTCTTGTTGACAGGATGGGTACTCTTCAGAAACCGTAGACTGTCTCATGTTTCTCCTTCCCTCTCTGCAAATGTGTTCTCCAGAGGAAATAAGACGGAGATGCCAGCTCAGCCCTACAGTGGATACAGTGGTTGCAGCTTCGTGTACACAGGTGTTCCATGTAATGAAGTGTTGAAGGGAGGGTGGTTTAAAGAGAAATATACAGGGTGTGAGAAGAAGGAAGGCAGAATGTCTATTACCCACAAGCCCAGAGGAATCTATTTCTCCAGGCTGCAAAGTAGCGAGTGCCAGGACTTGGGAGTGGAATAACTGTTCTACTTCTTCTTAATCAAAGGAATTATATAACTGCCTTTCGAGAAAGAAAAATGACTTATTTTATCATAATGAAGCTTTTCAAATGGCAACTTGCAGTACTTTGAAAAAGTCATGGAGTATGCGGGGTTAGACTCATTTCTTCTTCTTTTTTGTTTTGTTTTTTAGTTTTCGTGCTGAAACTGGACAATCAGAGCACATGTCAAACCCTTCCGCTTTCTTAAATAAAACAGACTCTGTGCCTCAAATGCTTCTGAGTTGCTTTTAAGGGAGTCTAACCTGGCTCCTTATCACTTTTTTCAAAAGGCGTTTCTTATGACATTCTTCAAAAAGCTTTGCTTTGCTGTAGTTTCCAATATTTCAACATTTTTATTTTACGGCTTAACTTGTCATCACGAAAATTCTGACTAATGTTCTTTTGTCTGTTCACAAATTAGTTCCGTTTTCTGTCTCCAAAAGGGAAACATACCGTGATCTCCATACTTGAGCTATTTTCTCAAACGAGTTAAAATCAGGAAACATTTACAAGTAAGTTCTGTGTCTAGGCATATACCCAAAACAAATGAGTCCATATGAACCCCAAAAGGTGTGACCAGGGATTGTCATAGCAGGACTATTCATAACAGCTCCAAAATGAAATGATCCAAATGTTCATCAGAGGTAGAACAAATAAATGTGTAGTCTACCCATACGGTAGAATCGTACAATGGGATAAAATACAGCAATGAAAAGAAATGGACCACGGTTGAGTTTAACAACATAGGTCAATCTTATAAGCATTTTTGAGTATAAGAAGCTAGACACACACAAATATGAATTGTGTCGTTATGTTTATATAATGTTCAAAAACAGAGAAAACTCAACTATGCTGGTAGAAGTCAGAACAGGGGCTGGAGGGAGGGAGACAGTGATTGAAGAGAGTACAGGGAGCTTGCAGGATGCTGATGATAACTCTACTGCAAGATCCTTACTCCGGTATGGTCACTTTGTAAAAAGTAAAGTAGAGGTTCCTCTTCAAAAATTTTCCTCCCGTCTAATTAGGAATCAATAGAAACTTCTCTTAAAAGCAAAATGTATTCAAAGACCTATGTTAACATTTTAAAATGTCTGCTAGCCATAATAAAGAAACCGATGTACTTTATGTTCTTAGCTCCTACCATGTAGCCTCAATATTTGCCCTGGTTCTCTCATACTGGTTCAAGCAAGCATTAGGTCATGGCCTGTTCCTCTTCCTTATATGAAGCTGTTTTTACCTTTCTCGGTATTCCACAAGTTACTTCCTCCTTCCTTTGTTCTCCTCCGCCTTTGCGTCTTTTAAAAAGTTCTAAGTTACAGGCCGATCAGGACAAATACAGATTGTGTGGTCCCGCTCCAGCCAATAGAAACCGGACACAGCGGTAAAGTGGACGCATCAAGTTATAAATGGCCCTGTCTCCTTTGTTCAGTGTACTCTCGTGGCAAAACTGCGGGCGAGTGTACCCTTTCTGCAGAAAGTATAAGAATGACCTTGCTGAGGAAATTAAATTTATGTTCAATTGCTATTTCTTTACGGCACCGAAGAACAGGTATTTCAAACAACTTTGTGATTATTTACGAAGGTGTACTTGTGATTTGCGCTCCTTCCTGAGCACAGGTTATACTTAAATAAGAAATTTATTTGAAAACAGGCCGGAGCAGTGGCTCACGCCTGTAATCACAGCACTTTGGGAGGTCGAGTGGGTGGATCACTTGAGGCTAGGAGTTCGAGACCAGCTGAGTCAATATGGTGAAACTCCATCTCTACTAAAAATACAAAAAAACTTAGGTGGACGTGGTAGTACAAACCTGTAATCCTAGCTACTCAGGATGCTGTGAGCCAAGATTGTGCCACTGCACTCCAGCCTGGGTGATAGAGCAAGACTCAATCTCAAAACAAGCAAACAAATAAACAAACAAACAAACAAACGCAGTACTGAATTCTCCCTGGTGCAGAAAGAGAAAATCAGCCTGTACAATCCTCATGACAAAAATCTATGTGTTTTTACCAGACATTTGGAAAATGTTCAAATCTTCCAGGTGTAGAGATGGGACAGGAGAGAGAGAAAAAAAAATTTAAAGCTTCCTTTTACTTCCGGAAGGTTACTATGTTATCTGTCTATGTGTTGACAGAAACATTTTCTTCACCAAAAAGTGTGCACATTTAACATCAAAGTTGCTGAGAATTCAATACAAATATATTTCTAAGGGATTGTTTTAATGAGAAATTCTAGCCATATGTCCCATGTTATTTCTGAAGGAATCCCAAAATTTGATGTGTGTTGCGTGGATATAAAGGTGATACTCAAAGGAAATGTCTGAGAATGTGTGTTTATATTTTATACAGGATTAAATCACATGATTTATCCACAAATTTGTTCCTTCCTCTACCAACCTCACTCCCTGCCTTGAATTCTCCCATTTCATCTCTTCTATTCCTCTCTGATGTTCAGTTGAAGTGTTTGTGAAAGTTCTCCATTTTCCCCTCTCCTGTCCTCTCACTGTCTGGAATTTTATCCACTCTGATGAGGATTTATCTGTTTCCTTCGGCTGGATGATTTCTCACTCCCCAGCACCTGCTTTAACTTCTGTCCATCACTCCAGCCTCGGCTGCACAGCTGCCTGGACAGGCGCAGATGACGACACCATCCATCAGCATTACAATAGAAGACACAAAATCAAATTGACTTCTCACCAACCTAGCTGCAGCTTTCCACTGCCTTACCTAGGTCAGTGGTACCATCATTCAACTAGGTGTCCAGTCCCAGACCTCAGGGGCAATTTTTTTTTTTTTTCTTAAGACAAGGTCTTGCTCGGTTGCCCAGACTGCAGTGAAGTGAGGCAATCACAGTTCACTATAACCTCAAACTGTGGGGCTCAAGCATTCTTCCCACTTCATCCTCCTGAATGGCTGGCACTACAGGCACATGCTATCATGCCTGGCTATTTTTTAAAACTTATTTGTAGACATGGGGTCTCACTGTGTTGCCCACGCTGATCTCCAGTTCCTGGCCTCAAGTGATCCTTCTGCCTTAGCCTCCCTAGGTGCTGGGATTACAGGTATGAACCACTGTGTCCCTGCCCTTTGGGTCATCTTTAACTTCTCTACTCTCCAATTTCAAATCAGTTGTCCAACCCAGTTGATTCTACCTTTTACATTCTCTCTCCTCTCGCCCCTTTACTTCCCACAGTGTTGTTACTGTTGTTTGAGCTCTCATTGTTTTAGCCGTGTGGCTCTTTGCTGATCTCTCTATTGCCATCTTTTCCTTCTCTAATTCTTTCTGCATTTGGCTTCTTCACTATTTAGAATAGTGTCCCCGCGTCCCCCATTCCTGTCTGGTGAAACCTGTGAATGTGACCTTATTTGGAAACAGGGTCTTTGTACACGTCAAGTTAACATGAGATCATCCTGGATTAGGGTGGGCCCTAAGTCCAATATGACTGTCCTTCTAAGGACACAGCCTCCTGAGTAGCACACCCATAACTGTGCCTGGCTAATTTTGCTTATTTTTGTAGTGACAGGGTCTAGCTGTGTTGCCCCAGCTGGTCTTGAACTCCTGGACTTGAATGATCCCCCTGAAGTGCTGGGATTACAAGAATGAGCCACTGTGCTGGCCATTCTCTGGTCCTTCTGCCATTGTAACTTTATGTGACTTATGCTGTGGCCTAGCAAAACTGCTTGCTCCTCCTTCAGCATGCCTTTGCCTTTCCACCTGGTGTGGAACATCTCGTGTGTTCTCACTTTGACCTCTTCCCACTAACACTGTACTGCTTTTTCAAGGTGTTCAGATGCTACTGTCTTCATGAAGCTTTCCTTACGTTCAGCAAGGTGTGGGTACTCCCTCTCTTAATGTCCACTGCTGACATCTCTATTACGCATGCACTTTATCCTCTTTTATGGTGAGCTATATATTTTAAACACATTTATTATAAAACATTTAAGACATAACCATAAATATGTATGCTTATTGAATATGTATGTGAATACATATTACTATTACATATTTTTATATATAATACAATATATTATTATAATTATAAGATATGATATATAATAATTATAATCATATTGTTATATGTGTCATATTTATAACATGATATTATATATGATATAATTATATTATAATATTTATAATATATAATTGTCTATCAGACATATATTATATATAATAATATACATCTATAATTATATTATATATAATCATGTATAATAGATATGATGTTATATATAACTGCCTACAACTATATATAATTATATCACAGATAATATATTTATATATCATATTATATATGGTATAATTATAATAAAACTATATTGTTATAATTATCATATTTAATGTATTCAATACATATTCAATTTTATACATATGTATTCATATTATTCAACACACACATATTATTCAATATTATACTTATGTATTCATATTATACATGTTACATATTATCAATATGTATGTATTGAAAAGTATATTTCAATGATCAAATGTACTAAGACAGAATTTATTTAAATGAATACATATGATTATTGAAATATACTTTCACATTTACTGATCAAATACATTAGACCTTTTGGGATCATCAACTTTGATATATTCTATCATGCTCACAAATTCTGACTTACTTTCCTCAACATTTGTTAAATAATTTGTTAAAATTATTCAAGTACTTATTGAAAACACAACTGGACCTTACAATTCCTACTGCTCTAAAGTGATTTACAGTGATAAGGAGTTGTGACACTTTTCTCTATATAAAACCTTGAGCTGAAAGTTTGTTAATGCAATAAGAGGAGCCACTATTTTCCTCTTTTCCACTCATGTATATACTGTAGGAATGTTCTATAATATAAAAAACCACATGGCAAGATACAAAGCTGTTCCACAACTTTTTTTTTGAAAACTAATTTCCAGGTCAACTGAGCCCAAAGCACCTAATTTGATGACATTTTAAGAAAATGAAAGGCAGAATTATTTTAATATTTCTTAATGCCAAGGTAGAGGTCATTTTTAACTCTGCTTTTTTGTTGGTGATCTTATCCCTGTTTTCAGCCTTTCTGGTTCCTGACTTCATAGAGAAAATCATTGCTGTTTGCTCAGAATGATGACATGACGGTGCTCACGGCTGTAATGCTTTGATGGACAGGGATTTAGTATTCTGCCTGGCTTTACCCTGGAGCAGCTTGAAGACTGGGTAAGGAAATGGTTTTGTGGCTCCTCTAATGAGGAAAATCCAAGTTAATGCATACACGAGGATATAATATTCCCATCCAATGCTAACTCCCACCATTATGAGGCATGGGAGTCGCTGATCCCTCTCAGGGCTTGTTGCTGGACATCATCTGGACAAGAGAAAGGGTAGGGTATTTATTGTGTGTGGAGTTACATCCCAGGGCCATGTTGTCCACAGTCCTGATTTGTCAGGAGATGGGGTGGTCGGGCCTCCACCTCCAATATAACTCTCAGAATGTGGTAGAATGCCTCTGTGAGGCATAGGGACAATTTTGAGGACTCTTGTGCCACAATGGAAATTCCACGAAACAGATTCATTGAGTAAAGAATAGACTGCGATGGAAATTCACCGATGCAAATTGCTTCATTTTACCCTCTCTATCCTATGGAATTTTGCTTTCATTGATGGTCTTGCTTGGTGGAAAAGAAGAACCAAGAAGGTTACGTGGGTGTGAAATTACCCACAGCACCTGATGTGCTCCGGTTTTAATAGGCTGGCATCTCACAGTGAATCTCCCAAACAATAACACAGTTGCTATGGTCAGGGTATGAAAAGAAGGTGCAAGAAAGGTCTTCAAAGGCCTGCCTACCGGTATGTGATGCACACACATTTTCTCTCTCTCCTCTTGTCCCCTGACGGGAATGTGTACCTTCAAGGAGCTCTAGAGGAACCAGCCTTTGTAAAGGTTCCTGGAGTGATGGCTAAATGTGTTCACGGAGGCAAAGGGTGCAAGCCCTGACTACTGCAGCTCACACTGGAACGTGGCTCAGAGCGTGGTGCCCCATCTGCCCAGGACAAAGTGATAGGTTGCCTTGGCTGTTGGCATGAACCTTCGGAGCCTAGGCCTGAAGTGACTAATCTGATGTCACTTTTCAGATGCCGAGGAGGCAAAGGAGAGGGTCTCAGAGCTCGAGCCACACCATGTCCCCTACCTGAGCCTGAGCTTGAGTACTTGATCGCTTTGGGAAAAACTCCTTTTAAAAATTGTGGGCCGGGTGCGGTGGCTCAAGCTTGTAATCCCAGCAGTTTGGAAGGCCGAGGCGGGCGAATCACGAGGTCAGGAGATCGAGACCATCCTGGCTAACACGGTGAAACCCCGTCTCTACTAAAAAAAAAAATACAAAAACTAGCCGGGCGAGGTGGGGGGCACCTGTAGTCCCAGCTACTCGGGAGGCTGAGGCAGGAGAATGGAGTAAACCCAGAGGCGGAGCTTGCAGTGAGCCGAGATCGTGCCACTGCACTCCAGCCCGGACGACAGAGCAAGACTCCGTCTCAAAAAAAAAAAAAAAAAAATTGTGGAGTCCCAGCTACTCAGGAGAGATGGGAGACGGGAGAATGGCATGAATCCGGGAGGTGGAGCTTGCAGCTAGCAGAGATCGCACCACTGCACTCCAGCCTGGGTGACAGAGCGGAAACTCTGTCTCAAAAAAAAAAAAAAAAATTCGGAGTCAGGCCGGGGGAAGTGGCTCACACCTGTAATCCCGTAATCCCAGCTCTTTGGGAGGCTGAGGTGGGTGGATCACAAGTCAGGAGATCGAGACCATCATAGCTAACATAGTGAAGCCCCATCTCTACTAAAAATACAAAAAAATTAGCCAGGAGTGGTGGCAGACACCTGTAATCCCAGCTACTTGCGAGGCTGAGGCAGGAGAATCGCTTGAACCTGGGAAGTGGAAATTGCAGTGAGATGAGATTGTACCACTAGGTTCAGCCTGGCAACAGAGTGAGACTTCATTTCAAAAAAAAAAAAAAGATTGAAGAGTCATTGTTGATTGTGTTTCCAGGGATTCTTCCTTTGGGCCTAACCTCAAGGCTGGGAGCCCTCAAAGACTATAAACAAACTGTGTGTGAAATAAATATGTGTGCATGGTTCTAGGTGGAGGGACTATGGATTTATCAATTTATTAACAGGGCTCTTGACCCCAAGAAGGAGAGCATCATCAAAACAACAAAATAAAAACAAATGAAAGAAAGAAAGAAAGAAAATAAAAGTAAGCAAACAAGGTAGGTTGGAAGCAGGACATAGACTCCATTGTGTTAATTTCAGTTTATCAAACTGGAGCTCAGTCAGTTTTCCATCATTTTCAGTCATTTAAGAGGCCAGAGGATGATGGAGGATTGATAGGAGCCCTAGGCAATCTTTAATCTGTACGATCTTTAATGCTCACCAGCTGATTATCAGTTGATGGGGAAGATAACTCTATTTTTTTTTTTTTTTTTTTTGTATTTTTTAGTAGAGACGGGGTTTCACTGTGTTAGCCAGGATGGTCTCGATCTCCTGACCTCGTGATCCGCCCGTCTCGGCCTCCCAAATGCTGGGATTACAGGCTTGAGCCACCGCGCCCGGCCGATAACTCTAATATTCTTATAAATTTCTCTCCTCACCCTGTTTCCAAAACCCAAAGAAGAGCCCCATTGTACTAGTTCTTAATAATCCAGGAAGCAAAACTGACTGCAGAGTGAAAAGTGAAACTTTACGGCTGAAAAGTACTTTTCGTCTTAGAAATACTTTCTTTTGAGGGACTTCCAAGTCTAGGAAGTATGGGAGAATGGAACCCTTTGGAGTTTTAACCCCAGTGAGTGGCAAAGTGGTGACGTGGAATAGGAGGAGGCTCTGGAATTATTCAGAGTGGAGTCAGAATTGTGGCATTGCGCTTCCCAACTGCAGGGCCTGGGTAGACTACGGAAGTTAGGTCTTGGCTTTCTTCACCACCAAATAGTGACAACAATTCTCACTGCATAGAGCCGTTTTGACCATTTAATAACAAATGTATAAGGCATTGAGTGCACAGCCTAGCACATAGTCACTCAATCAAAAATAGATATTGCCTGTTTTGTTAATCAGTAAAAACCCAGGACAAGATGGGAGGGGGTGGACATCTTGTGGAGAAGAAAGTAGAGTGGAAGTAAAGGGGCTGCTCTGAACTAGGCTAAAGAAGGCAGCACCCTACCAAGATATTACTGCAACTGATTCCACCTCCCTGAAGGTCCCAGCCAGTGGCAGGACCCAGAATGGTCCCCATGGATATTCAAGCCAGAGCACACGACTGCTGGACTGGAATGGATTTGGACCGGGAAGCAGGAACTTTGCAAAATCTGGCCAGCAAACTTTCTAACTGCCTATTTGCTTCATTTTCCTCTTAATAGTACATCCTTTCTTTTGTGGGACTGATTTTTGGGAACCCCCACTACATGACAACATTATGCCAGAATTTCATAGTAGTAAAAACAATAATTTTTATAAACAGAATAGGGCTATCCCTGGTTGTCACTAAGACAATGGTATTTCTTTTCTGCTGGTTCTGGAGACTTCCATTCACTGTCTGTGCCTCCACGTGCCTTCAGTATGCTCAGAAATATGGTGGGTAGGCCGGGTATGGTGGCTCACGCCTGTAATCGCAGCATTTTGGGAGGTCAAGGCGGGTGGATCACTTGAGGTCAGGAGTACAAGACCAGCCTGGCCAATATGGTGAAACCCTGTCTCTACTAAAAATACAAAAATTAGCCGGGTGTGGTGTCACGCACCTGTAGTCCCAGCTACTCGGGAGGCTGAGGCAGGATAATCACTTGAACCTGGGAGGTGGAGGTTACAGTGAGCTGAGATCGCACCACCGCACTCCAGCCTGGGTGATAGAGCGAGACTCTGTCTCAAATAAAATAAAGTAAAATAAAAAATGGTGGGAGTAGGATGTGCCTGTAACAACAAAGTGCCTTACTGACAAAATCTTGAAAACCCATGTGTAGTTCAAAAAGCAGGGTGCGTGGCAGGATCGCAGCTACCAGGGTTCTGTGTTCAGGAATTCCAAGGGTTTGGAGAATCGTGTGATAAGAAGTTGAGAAGCAAGTCATTGTGGGAAAGAAGTCTTGGCTGTGTCTACTGCCATACTCCTGAGGTAGGGATATGGCCTGTTCAGTTCATTACAGAACCAGGATAAGAGCAGCTGAGACGTTTCTCATACCTTTTTCAGATAAAGATGAAGATAGTAAACAGAGCAATTAAACCGATTATAATTACATATGCACAGGGGGGATTTGGGGGGTGAGGAGATCATTGTCCATGTAAGTAATTAATGGTGAGGCATAGAATTTCACACTAGGTGGAGTTTTCCAAACAAGTTAAGAACAGGAAGTCAGGAGCAACGCGCTGGCAAGTATTCAAGATCTTTAGGGACCAGAGGGGCACTCCGACCTTTTAAAAACTGGAATTCCCCACACTGTGGGTTTCAGTGCATTAGGAAAGAGGTCAGCCCAGCTGTGTCCTTCCGTGGCTGCATAATTCATAATGTCATCAATATTTTTTTCCTCTCAAATTTCCTTAGAGGCAGTTGGATTTTATCTGTTTCAGAGTTGAGTCTTACTGTGGAAAGAGTTGATTAAAATGAGGAAAATGGTCAGGAGTTTGAGACCAGCCTGGCCACCATGGCAAAATCCCGTCTCTACTAAAAATACAAAAATTAGCCAGGCATAGTGGCCGGCGCCTAGAGTTGCAGCTACTCGGGAGGCTGAGGCAGTAGAATCACTTGAACTGGGGAAGCGGAGGTTGCAGTGAGCCAAGATCATGCCACTGCACTCCAGCCTGGGCAACGGAGTGAGACTCCATCTCAAATAAAACAAAATAAAATGAAGTAAAATAAGGAAAATTTTAGCTTTCAAGAGTTGACTGTCTTTTTGCAGTTGTCTGATCCTGCACACTTGCCGCACTTTCGTCTAGTTCATGTTCTCACGTCAACAATATTTACTGAGCACCTATGACACGGAGGCAAGATTTGCCTTTGAGTGTAGGCTTTGGCGCCATCACTTACACACGGCATGATGTTAGGCAGTTTCCTGCCTTTGCTATGCCTCAGTTTTTTCCATCTGTAAAATGGGGCTAATGACATTCTTCTCACTGAGTTATTGTGAGGATTAAATGAATTAATATGCATAAAGCACTCAGGACAGTGCCTGGCAGAAAGCAAAGACACATTAAGTAGTGACTGCTCTCACTCACCAAACTGTTTCCCTGTGCCAGGCGCTGCTGTCCTGTGAACTTTCAGTGAATTAACTCATTTAATTCCCATAGGAGCCTGTGAAGTAGGTACGATTACTACCCCATTTTGCAGATGGTAAAACTGAGGCTTAGAGATGGTAAGTGTTGCTCTGGTTATTGTAAAGACTAATAGAGATGATGAAAGACATAATAAAATACAAATTACTATTGTGGTATAATAAAAAAATAAATATTTGGTCTTTGTACCTAGTTCCTGGGTACACAGGGCTCCTGTCTTTTGTATACTAGTGAGATTGGCTCATAAGATCGTTAAGGGAGGCCCCGGGTAGCTTGGGGATGGGGGCTGGTCACCAGAAGGACCAAGGTGTAATTAGAGGGTTGGGAGTTTCAGTCCCACTCCCTGACCTCCAGGGAGGGCAGGGGGGCTACAGATTGAGTCCCTCACGTATGGCCGATGATTTAACCAACCACGCCTAGGTAATGAAAGCTCAATAAAACCCCTAATCGACAGACTTTGGAGAGCTTCCAGGTGGGTAAACCCATGGAGGTCCTCGCAAGGGGGTATACCCAGAAAACACCTGGAACCTCCATGCCCTCTACCATGCCGTGCCCAGTGCATCTCTTCCATTTGGCTGCTTCTTTATAATAAACTGGTAAACATAAGCAAAGCATTTTCCTGAGTTCTGCAAGTCATCCTAGCAAATGATTGAAACTGAGGCGGGGATGTGGGACTCCCTGATTTATTGACAGTTTGAAGTACAGGAGGCCCAGGCTTGCCATTGGCAGTCTTGCGGCCTGAGCCCTTTACTTGGGGGATCTGACACTGATTCCAGATAGAAGGTGTCAGGGTTGCAAAGGCATTGCTGGACACCCAGCTGGTATCAGAGAATTGTAGAATCGAGAAGCATTTAATAGCCTAACCAAAATGAAGTGTCTAGTCTTTCGATGCTCTCTCTCTTTCTCTGTGCTTTAACTGATGTGTTATCTTTCCACCTTGGGGCACCCTCTCCTTACTGAGTATCACACTCCATTCCTTCTCTGAAGCTACACTCACAGGTCATGCTTGGATGCTTAGCCACAGGAACATTCCATCCGTATTTCTAGTGTTCATCCTGGGGTTTAGATCTATCTGACCATGCTTGAGAGTATCTATGGCACAGCCCTGCCAGGTGTCCTGAAAATAATTCCAAAAGAGGAGAGAATCACATTCTGCAAGAGAAAACCAAGGAGGCAGGTCTGAGTGCAAGGATAAGCCTGCCACTCAACTTGTCCTCTGTACTCTGTCCCAACGACGCCTACTTGGATTGCAGGAAGAGGAGCTGGAAATGAAACACACAGAACACAGTGAAGAGCTGCTTCCCTGAAACCTCCACTGTTGACAATGGCAGATTCAGCAGCCTGGGGAGCAGCAGTGACAGGTGACAGGCTCTTTCATGGCGGGGTTGGCCCTGGGAGAGAGAGGTGATGCTGCAGTTCCAGTGTCCCATGGGAGCCTAGGCTTGCACAGAGCACCAGTTGCTTTCATGGCACCTCGGCAGCCTATGCAGGAAGCATCTCTCCAGGAAAGGGCCCTGAGCAGGGCGGGAGGAGGTTGCAGACGCCAGGTAGCCGCTGAGAGATCCATGGCATTGCATTTGCATGGCATCTTGAGTTGAATAGTGTCCCCCTCCTACCCTCAATTTACGTCCTTCCCAGAATCTCAGAATGTGAGCATATTTGGAAATAGGGTGGTTGCAGATATAATTGAGGTAACATGAGGTCACACTGGAGTAGGGTAAGCCCTTAATGCAATATGGCTGGTATTCTTGTAAGAGGAGACTCAGAGACAGACACAGAGAGGAGAACACCATGGGACAATGGAAGCAGAGATGGCAGTGAAGTGTCTACAAGCCAATGGATGCCAAGGATGCCTGGAAACCACCAGAACTAGGAAAGGGGCATGGAACACACTCTCCCTTGAGGTCTCCAGAGGGAACCAACCCTGAGGAGACCTTGACTTTGGACTTCCAGCCTCCAGAACTGTGAAAGAATGAATTTCTGTTGTCTTAAGCTACCTGGTTGGCGGTGTTTTGTTACGGCAGCCATGAGAAGCTCATACACACAGCTGTATCTGTCTGTTTTGCATTGCTATAAAGGAATACCTGAAACTGGGTAATTTATGAAGAGGTTGATTTGACTCACAGTTCTGCAGGCTGTACAAGCATAGCATCAGAATCTGCTTGGCTTCTGGTGAGGCCTCAGGAAGCTTTTACTCAGGGCAGAAAAGAAGGGGAGCCAGCATGTGACATGGTGAGAGAGGAAGCAAGAGAGAGGGGAGGAGGTGCCAGGCTCTTTTATTTTTGTTTTTCGAGATGGGGTCTCACTCTGGTCACCCAGGCTGGAGTGCAATGGCACAGTCTTGACTCATTGCAACCTCTGCTCCCAGGTTGAAGTGATTCTCCTGCCTCAGCCTCCTGAGTAGCTGGGATTTCAGGTGCCTACCACCATACCTGGCTTTTCTTTTCTACTTCTTCTTCTTTTTTTTTTTTTTGGTATTTTTAGTAGAGACGAGGTTTTACCATGTTGGTCAGGCTGGTCTTGAACTCCTGACCTCAAGTGATCCAACTGCCTCAGCTTCCCAGACTGCTGGGATTATAGGTGTGAGCCACCATGCCCGGCCACCAGGTTCTTTTTAACTCTTAGATCTTGCCATAACTCATAGAGTGATAACTCATTCTTTACTGTAAGGAGGGTGCCAAGCCATGCATGAGGGATTTATCCCCATGACCCGAACATCTCCCACCAGTCCCCATCTCCAACACTGGGGATCATATTTCAATAAGATATTTGAAGGGAACAAACCTCCAAGTCACATCCACACCTTAGACATCTTCCTAAGCACCCCCAGACTATGTGAGCAAACGTTTTGAAAGGTTTCTATAGAGATGGTGGGGCCAGGACCACAAAAACACTGTGCTGTGATTTATTTGTTTTCTCTCTCAGGTTAATAACTACGAGGAAAAGAGGTCATACACCTGTTGTCTCTACAGAACGGTGTATTGGCAGAGACCCTTGGCACTGATCCCTGATGGTAGAGCATGGCTGATGTTCTGTGCAAAGGAGGGTGAGACCCCTATGAGTAATTCTGCTTGCCTGTAAACAAACACCTCGCACAACATGAGAATTATGGAGCAAGGCTGTGCAGGGGACACCTTATGCAGCCTGAATACCATGTGAATCTTATAGCTTTACTATCAGCACAGCACAGCCCTGCTGATCTACCCCTGGTAGAAGCTGGAATGCTCTTATCTCCCACGCTCTTCACCTCCCTAGAACTCAGCTTCCAATGTACCTTTCCCATTTTTCCTTGCCTACCTATCCTCTGTCAACTCAGGTAAGTGCCTCACTTTACTTTCCCTGAGAACTTGGTTTTACTTATTAATTTTTCACCCCTATGGCCTAGGAGCCACCCATCTTTGACTTGGAAGGAAGGTTACACTTGCTTTTTACACACAGATTGTTATGGCCCCCATCCACCTCCATCAAAAAGACCCTTGTGGCTGGGCATGGTGACTCACACCTGTAATGCAAGTGTTTTGGGAGGCCAAGGTGAGGCAAGAGGATTGCTTGAGGCAAGGAGTTGGAGACAAGCCTGGGCAAAATAGCAAGAGCCCATGTCTACAAAAAAGTGAAAAAACGAGTGGAGTGTGGTGGTACAGGAGACCCAGCTATGCAGGAGGATCGCTTGAGCCCAGGAGCTCCAGGCTGCAGTGAGTTATGAGTACGCCACTGCACTTCAGCCTCGGCAACAGAGTGAGACCCTGTGGCTAGAAACTTTTTTTTTTTAATTAGCTAGGTACCTGTAGTTTTAGCTACTTGGGAGGCTGAGGTGGGAGAATTTCTTGAGCTAAGGAATTCAAGGCTGCAGTGAGCTCTGATCGCATCACCGCACTCCAGCCTCCATGACAGAGTAAGACTCTGTCTCTTAACAAAAAAGACCCCTGTGGTTTCTCAGCGCTTCTGGAGGCCCTATCTTCAGCATGCTCTGGAGCAAACCATCCTGGTTCTTTGTCTCTGGCCTTTATATCTCATTGACGTGGCCTTGCCACCTCTTCTGTGGCTGCTGACCCTGGAGAGGTCACCTCCCCTGCCCTAACACTGTGACTTTCCCAGTGTGGATTCAGGAAAACGGACTTTACATTTTCTCCCCCGCATGACTCTGTCCTAAGAGTCCACAGCCTTGTCCTAATTTCCCAAAACACAGCTGAGGCCAGTGGAAAACTTTTCATATGGCTAAACTGCAGGTTCAATGATACTGCAAAGAAAAATCAAAATTCCTCTACAAGTGTGGATCCAAGCTAGAGTCTTCTACACACCCAGCATCCTATTTGGTACCTGGGCAGTGTCCAGTGAACAGGGGCAGGCCACCCACACCCAGCACTCTTGAGGCTCAGAGCTCCCTGTGCCTCAGTGTCAGGAGAAACTGTCCCCTCCGATGCCGAGTTATATGGTTTCACTGTGTCCCCACCCAAATCTCATCTTGAATTGTAGCTCCCATAATCCCCACATGTTGTGGGAGGTACCTGGTGGGAGGTAACTGAATCATGGGCGCAGGGTTTTCCCCTGCTGTTCTTGTGGTAGTGAATAAGTCTCATGAGATCTGATGGCTTTATAAAGGGCAGTTTCCTTTGCTCTTGCCTGCCGCCATGTAAGATGTGACTTTGCTCCTCCTTTGCCTTCCTCCATGATTGTGAGGCCTTTCCAGCCACGTGGAACTGTGAGTCCATTAAACCTCTCTCCTTTATAAATTACCCAGTCTCAGGTATGCCCTTATAGCAGTGTGAGAATGGACGCAAGAGAAGGAGTTTTCTCCCCACCTGTATCTCAAAGCCACTTTGTTGGATCTTCAATTTTTGCCTTTCCCCAGGAAGATGGGAGGTAAGAGCACTGATGTACTTCAGAGAAGATCCCACGTCTATATTCTCTGAACCTCTGTCCCCAGTACTCAACCATGGTCACTTTGTTAATATATTAGTGGACAGATCAATGCTCCATCTTCTTCCAAAGGAGATTCAAGGAACCAAGGTTTTCAGGCTAATCTGTACAGATATGCATTGGTGGATCTGGTCTTTCCAGACACAGTCTTCATCCTCACGTCTTTGTGATGTTTTCCATCAAGGCAGTAAGATGTGCAGTAATAGAAGGTAAGCTTTTGTTCCCTCTCTTCTGACTTCCCTGCACTCTATCCCTACGGTGATCCAGCTACGCACAAACACACACACACACACACACACACTCAAGACCTAAGACAGTGAATTGCACATAGCACAAACTATATGATAACTAGATTCATTTTTCTCACAAGGATTCTGAACAACTGAAAGGTTAAAAACTGTACATTATGCCTGCCCTTAGGTTACAGATATTTGCTCTTTTCAGTTTTAAAACACCAACTTTATTTCCTTTATATAATTGAAAACTGTTTCAACTTTTTATATTTGTGGGTTCATAGTAGGTGTATATATTTATGGGGTATATGAGATGTTTTGACACAGGCATGCAATGTGTAACGATCACATCATGAAGAATGGGGTGTCCACCCCCTCAAGCATTTGTCCTTAGTGTTATAAACAATGCAATTATAGTATTTTCATTATTTTAACATGTACAATGAAATTATCATTGACTATAGTCATCCCGTTGTGCTATCAAACAATAGTGGGTCTTATTCTTTTTTTTTTAGAGATGTAGTCTCATTCCGTCGCCCAGGCTGGAGTGCAATGATACAGTCTCAACTTACTGCAAACTCCGCCTCCCAGGTTCAAGTGATTCTTCTGCCTCAGCCTTCCGAGTAGCTGGGATTACAGGCACGTGCCACCATGCCTGGCTAGTTTTTGTATTTTTAATAGAGATAGGATTTATCCATGTTGGCCAGGCTTGTCTTGAACTCCTGACTTCAAGTGATATACCCGCCTCGGCCTCCCAAAGTGCTGGGCTTACAGGTGTCAGCCACTGGATCTGACCTTATTCACTCTTTATAACTATGTTTTTGTGCTGCTTAAACATCTCCACCTCCCCTCAACCCCTCTGTGATTGAAAAAAATATTTAAAGTTTTTCCCCCCAGTAATTTTTTTTTTTTTTGAGACAGAGTCTCGTTCTATCACCCAGGCTGGAGTGCAGTGGTGAGATCTTGGCTCACTGCAAGCTCCGCCTCCTGGGTTCACACCATTCTGCTTCCTCAGCCTCCCAAGTAGCTGGGACCACAGGCGCCCGCCACCACACCTGGCTAATTTTTTGTATTTTGTTTAGTAGAGACAGGGTTTCACTGTGTTAGCCATGATGGTCTCGATCTCTGGACCTCATGATCTGCCCGCCTCGGCCTCCCAAAGTGCTGGGATTCCAGGCGTGAGCCACCGCGCCCGCCCCTGCAGTATTCTTCAGTTGTAGCCTCTGTCCCAGAGAATGACTTCCTTGGACCTCTGAATAAGTAGGTCTAATTCATTCTTTCTAACTATATTTTTGGTACCCAAAAAACATCCTCACTTCCCCCCTCAACCCTCTGTAATTGAAAAAAGAAAATTTAAGTTTTGGCCCCAGTATTTCTCCGGTCGCATCCTCTGTCCCAGCTAACTACTTCCTTGGGCCTCCGTGGCGTCCGTGGCGTTGCTTGCTTGCTACTCGCTTTCTAAACTGCTGCACAGTCATTTTTCCCCCTATGGAAACCTCACCATCTGCTGCAGCTCATTCATGTGCAAATAGTCAGGCGTTTCACATCCAAGTTCTTTGCTGCGTCTTTGTTTCTTCTAGGGAGAGAAACGAGCTTGTGTTATAGTTCTTGTTCTCTGTCCTTCATCAACTCAAAAAATAAATAAATAAAAGGTATTGTTGTGAGATATTTGGAAAAATTCTTGTTCCTGGCATCTCCCCAGTTAACAAGTGAGTCTTTTGTGGCTCTCTTTAGCCTTGCTAGGTCTGGCAGGCTATGTTTTTGTCACAATACCTTGAAGCCTGAGTCAGTGGCAATGTTCTGTATCTCTTCTGGCTTCTCACAACTGAGCAATGCATGAGAAAAATGGTAGTCTTCTTCACTCAGGCTTAGGGAATGGGGCTCAAAGGGTTTTGCAATTGAAGGCATTTTGCTTATGGGTAACCGGATGTTATGTAATGTAATATTGTCAATATAGTTCCTAGACTCTTAATTATTTGCCTCTTGGTTGTGGCAACACAGAGAACACACAGTCACCTGACTACTCAAATTCCAATAAATACAGGGACATCGTTCACTCAACAAAAGCAATAAAAGAGAGATGTCCCCCCTGTTCAGCACAAGCTGAATATAGTACCTTCACACATTGTCTTCACCCTAGAGCTGGGGTTATGAGACTAGGTCATGTTGACAAACACAAAAAAATAATGCCAGGCTCCACGGCTATTTTGTGTTACTTCTTCAATTCAAGAAATTTCAAGGAAAAGGCAACATGAATCAAGCAAGACAAAAGTCAATGCATGCTGTAGCCAGTTTTGAAACCAAAGACCTCCCTTCCCATCTACTGTGTGAATTTATAATCTTTTTTTTTTTTTTTTTGAGATGGAGATTCACTCTTGTTGTCTAGGCTGGAGTGCAATGGCACAATCTCGGCTCGCCACAAAGTCTGCCTCCTGGGTTCAAGCGATTCTCCTGCCTCAGCCCCCCGAGTAGCTGGGATTACAGGCATGGGCCACCATGCCCAGCTAATTTTGTATTTTTAGTAGAGACGGGGTTCTACCATATTGGTTAGGCTGGTCTCAAACTCCCGACCTCAGGTGAGTCACCTGTCTCGGCCTCACAAAGTGCTGGGATTACAGGCGTGAGCCACTGCACCTGGCCTATAATCTTAACGATCATTGGATGTGTTGGTTTCTCTTAGAGCCAAATTCAGTTTTCATGTCTGCATTAGTGGACATGATTTTGTTTGAAGTAACAAAACTCACTCCGTAATAAAAAGAAGCTCTGGTCAGGAAGTAATACATAGTTACATGCAAGTAAAACCATTCATTAATTCCCACCTAGGCCTTCCAGTGACGCTGGCATAGATGTGTGTATTTTCTGGTTCCTCCAGTGGGTAGAGCTGGAGAGAAATGATTAGGAAAGTCCAGGCTTGGTTAAAGGAGGTGATAGTCCCCAAATGCTAGCTTCCCAGACCCATAGGGACAAGAAAGCAGAGGGGATTTTGGCTATCTTTATACTGAATTCATCCTCCCATAAAATTCATTTAGGGTCAATCTGAAGTTTGAGCTTACACACCTATTGCTTTTTTCAAAGATAAATTATCACATGCTATGTGTTTGAGATGCATACTTTTACCTTCAAAATATTCATTTCTCACCCTAGAATCTTTTTCCCAATTACCTTTTAGGTACATTGTCTAGTCTAGATCAACAAACCGCTGGCATGCAATGGGAGAGTCTGGGAGAGAAGAAATGTAAATGATGTATTTTTTATAACATCTATGTTACCATTCATATCCAAGACTCCATTTTCCACATTGTGGTAAAAACTAGAAAAAAATGACTACATTTCATAAGAAGGATAAAGATAGAAATTCACTGTTGACTGGGAACCTAATCTAGGGAGGCACAGATTGGATTCTCAAGGTCCTTTCTCTGCTTCTTACATGACCAGAGGGGGGTTGGCTGGTGGGAACACTGAACACATCCCTGTAGGGTGGTCCTTGAGGTTACATGAGGCCCTTTGGTGGAGGACCATATGCCACAGGGTCCCAGTGACCACAGGGTCTCCAAAGAGCTGATTGGCTGGGCATGATTACACATATCCACCTGCTAAATCATAGCTCCAAATGCAACATCCAGCACTCAGAGGCCACATGTGGACTTCTAGGTCATCATGATCACGCATAGTATCTACCCTTGTTTAGAGGGTGGTGGGGGGATCAAGGGAAAAAAACGCCCTAGTCAAACTGAAAATTATTTTCATTGTCAAGACAATGACAATGCATTTGGATATAACTGAGGAGAAAACAAAACGCAAAGCGTACCTTCTTTATCCAGCCATTTTGATTAAAAAACAGCTAGAAGACAAAGAGCTTACTCCAAATCATACCAGAATTAAAAGGGAGTGCCAACCTGGTCCAAACTGAATTCAGCTTTGTGAATGTCATTGTGAAGTCTAATATTTGTGTGTAAATAAAATCACATGGTTACTGTTAGCTCCTCCTTCCTCTGGAATTCCAGTGCTGTTACCTCCTAAACAAAGAATAATGTACACGCTAGAGGTAGGATGTCTTAGAGACTATCTGCTCCTTCAACACAATTCCTATATTGAAGCCCCAACCACCAGCGTGGCAGTATCTGGAGAGGGTGCCTCTAAGGATGTAATTAAAAATAAATCATATCATATGGGTAGGGCCCTGATTGGATAGGATTAGTGTCCTTACACGAAGAGATGTCAGAGAGCCCTCTCTCTTTCTCTTTCTCTCCCTGTGTGAACCGAGGAAAGGCTATGTCAGCAGACAGCGAGAAGGTGGCCACCTTAAGCCAGGAAGAGAGCTCTCACTGGGAACTGGGTAAGTGGGAACATTGACCTTGAACTCCCCAGCATCCAGAACTGTGAGAAATACATTTCTATTATTGAGGCCACCCAGTCTGCTTCATTTTGTTATAGCAGCCCCAGCAGACTAAGACACCATTCCTCTGCCTGTTCAGTTGTTTGATTCAATAACAGAATCTTCTCATGAGCATCTCAAAATTGTTCTCCGTCCTCCTCGAATCAACAGGCAGGATCTGACATTTGTTTGAAATCAAGCAATGATATCCTTTGAGTAGTCAAAATAACTATCACAAATTTTGTATTTTCTATGTGCCAGGCACCCTTCTAGGCATGAATATATTTAATAATTACGACAATCCTATGAACTAGATGCTATTATTACACCATTTTATAGAAAAGGAAACTGAGGCATAGTAGTGCTAACTCAAAATTACTCAAAACAGCAAGTGTTGAGAGAAGGATTCCAACCCATACAGTCTAGTTCCACAGTCTGTACTTTAACTACTCTAAGTTTAAGCAGTAGCTGGCATTTATTGCATCCTCCGTTTGAGCCTGACGCTAAACATTGTATGTCAATTCACTTATTTAAGTATCATATCCAAGAATTTCCATTTTCGATAGTGTGGTAAAAACTAGAAAAAAATGACTACATTTCTTTTTTGTTTGTTTTTTTTTGAGACGGAGTCTCGTTCTGTCGCCCAGGCTGGAGTGAAGTGGCGCGATCTCCGCTCACTGCAACCTCCGCCTCCTGGGTTCATGCCATTCTCCTGCCTCAGCCTCCTGAGTACCTGGGACTACAGGCGCCCGCCACCATGCTCAGCTAATTTTTGTATTTTTAGTAGAGACGGAGTTTCACCGTGTTAGCCAGGATGGTCTCGATCTCCTGACCTCGTGATCCACCCGCCTCGGCCTCCCAAAGTGCTGGGATTACAGGCGTGAGCCACCGCGCCCAGCCGAGAAAATGACTACATTTCATAAGAAGGATAAAGAAATTCACTGTTGATTGGGAACCTAGTCTAGGGAGGCACAGATTGGATTCTCAAGGTTGTTTCTTTGCTTCTTACACAACCACAGGGAGGTTGGCTGGCGGGAACACTGAACACATCCTTGTAGGGGATATCAACTCTATGAAATAGGTACTATTATTACAATCCTATTTTGCATAAGAGAAAAGTGGAAGCACAGAGAGTGGAATACTGTGCTTAAGGTCATCTAAGGTGATCTCTTTTACAAATGGACTACTTGGGAAGCCAGCCAGGCACTCTTGCTTCGAAGCCTGCCCTCTTCAGTAGAAGGCATTTTCATGTTCAAAGACAAGCACTGGGCCTATTTTATTTCTGCTTCTACTTTGAACCTCAAGCAAAGTGCTTTCAACATTGAAAAAATCAATAATGTGTCGAATGCCTCACTTTCAAAAGATAAAGTACACAAATCATTGCCATAGATGTGAATTTGGTGGGTGATCAAGGCGACACTCCAATTAATGGGAAGAAGATGGATTATTTGATTCATGTTTTCTGGGACAAATGGCTAGCCACTTATATGGAGGGGAAATATAGGTGGATTTTTTTGATCTTTGGGTCCCCATGGACTTCTAAGCATGACAACAAAGCCAAAAATAATATAAAAAATTTAAAATTCTGTATAGCAAAACCTACCATGAGTAATGTTAATAGCCTGACTCACTAGTGGAAAAATTAGCAACAGCTTTGATTCTTATATATAAGATTACCTTTTCCTAATAGACTCAGAGCACTTACAAACCAATAAGGAAAAACAAATGAGCAAAGGGCAGAGGGTATAATCGAGTCGTTTTACAAAACAAGAGCCAAAATTGCCAACATTTTGGCTATAAATGAGCAATATTTAAAAGCACATTCTGGTTATAAATATGCATTTTTAAAAGCACATTTAGGCCAGGCACGATGGCTTATGCCTTTAATTCCACAATTTGGGAGGCCAAAGCAGGTGGATCACCTGAGGTCAGGAGTTCGAGACCAGCCTGACCAACATGGCGAAACCCCGTCTCTACTAAAAATACAAAAATTATCCAGGTGTGGTGGTATGCACCTGCAATCCCAGCTACTTGGGAAGCAGAAGGAGGAGAATCGCTTGCACCCAGAGGTGGAGGTTGCAGTGAGCCAAGATCACGCCAATGCACTCCGGTCTGAGTGACAGAGTGAGACTCCATCTCACAAAAAGGCACATTTAAAGAATGGAAATTATAAAAATAAGCTATCATTTTAACTGATTGACAAAGGGTAGAAAACCAGGTGCTCAAGATGTAAACATAAGTGGGTCCAATCTCTCCAGAGACTGGTCTGTCAATTTCCTCCGTATCCTGAGACTTTTCTATCTAATAGATGACTGATTTCTGATTTCTGTTCAGGGTCCAGCCCATTCTGGCTAAATGAAACAAGGGGAACTGGCAGCGAACTTATGGCAAACTTTGTCCTTATGATCCAAAGAGATGCATAGGAGGAAATACCCCTCTTCTTCCCATGGGTGTTGCCACGTGGTACCTGGAACTGTCATACCACTGAATGATCATGAAGCCCAAGTCAGTATGTTGAAGATACCACATGAGCCACAGGAGAAAAGACCTTATGTTTGGTGACATTATTGAGTTGCTGACTCAGGACTACAATGCCCCAACTTCCAAAATCTCGTTATGTAACAGTCAATTCCTTACTTACAAAATTTCCTTAACTGGATCTCTTGTTCCTTGCAGCTAAAGGAATTCTGACAAAATAAATCAAAACTCAAAATGCACATACCCTTTGAACACAAAATGTAATTTCTAGAGCTTTGACTCAAGGAAATATTTCAGACAAGTCAACAGAGGTATATATAACATGCTATTTATAGTACTGAAAAACTAGAAAGCCACGTAAATGCCCTTCAAAAAGAAATTGGTTAAATACGTGGTTAAGTATTTCACTTTTACATGGCCAATAAGATGTGATATGGATTAATATTTACAGACAAAAATGTTTATTTGAGATCTATTGTTCAGGGGGGAAAAGAAGATTACAAAAGGGCACATACAAGTGGGATTACATTTATGTAAAATTATGTTTATGTGATTACAGAGCTGCATGGAAGGACATTTGCCAAGCTGGGAGTGGGGTGGAATTGATCAGCCATGGATGTGTAGAAAGGAAACTCCCAGAGATAAACATGGTCGGGGCTTGTGCGGCCAATGCTGAAGGGAAAGAAAGTCTTAGCCATTGAACTTCAAGCATTTTTATACTGATGGGGAAACTGACTCTAAGAAGGCAACAAAAATAAGGCATTGTAACCATTGAGCTTCAAGTATTTCTGGTCTCATTGGCAAGACCATCTCTTGTAAGACGGTGCATCCATCTAAGTAGGTGTCATTTGTTTTTGTTCGGATGCTTTCCGCTGTAAGTTACAGAATTCCCAACTTTCAACAGTGAGAGAATTCTTGTCTCACATAACTGAAGTCGTGAGTCAGAGCAGACTTCAGGCGTGATTGATTCAGGTGCCACTGATTCATCAAAGACCCAGTCCTGGCCAGGCACAGTGGCTCACGCGTGTAATTCCAGCACTTTGGGAGGTTGCAGTGAGATAGTGCCATGGCACTCCAGCAAAAGGGGAAGATACATGGATGGTGGGTGAGCAAACTACAGTGTCCATTAATCCACACCAGTTGTCATTTTATTCCTCCAGCTCTCGTGTTTTAAATCCTAGTGGTTTTGCCTATAGAGACAAAATGTGCTGCTCCTATAGACGTTGAATGTTCCCTGTATCATTGACAGTGCTTCTCATGATAACTCCAATTACACAACTTAGTTATGACTTATGAAACACTTAAGATGGTCCAGACATGATTTTAAGAGCTTTACACTTAAGAAGCAGAGAATGTATTTTGCAGACATGACTATTTCCATTTCAAGGAATAAATCTGCTTTTTTTTTCTTTTTAAGATTAACAGCATGTTGGTGCCAGCTCAGACTCCCAGAAGTTACGGTTAGTGTGTGTTTGGTTCCAACTTGAATGACTCCCAGATGTTGATGAGAGTCAGTCTCTGACTCTTCAAAAGACGCAAGATTCAGATTCTTCCTCTAGCTTCAGCCCTGATTTGGCTCATCGAAATGAGCCAGACATTGCTGTGCCATTTACATTTATTATGTTATTGTTCTCTTGACAACACTAAGATGAATTTTATTATCTCTGAAAATTTTATAGATAATTGAGGTTCAGAGAGTTCAAGGAACATAGCCCAAATTAAAGAGGTGGAAAGTGTGATAAAAACCAGAGGTCTTACCATTGTTTTACCTTTTCTCATTAAAAAAAAAAAAAAATTACGTCATATACTCGAATTGTACAACCTTAGACACACTCCCTGTAATTCTGTTGAAACCCACTAGGGTTTAACTGGATGTTGGGCACACAGTTATCTCTTAATAACTATCTGGCCATTATCCAATCAAGGAAGGATAGACAGAGGATCACTGTTTTAAACCACACAATCTTGTATGTGGATTTAGCTAACTCCCATCTGGTATGCATTCTAAACTCCTTAAGGTTTCTATCTGCCTCAGTCAGAAAGATACCACAGTCAAAACATGAGAATTAACTCTACTTGTTATATATGTGTCACTAAAAAACCGCCCCGGGATTTTTCAGTGCACTAAAAATTAAGAATCTGAAAATAGAAATTTTACAGCTTCCCTGAGACTTCTGAGCCCCACTGAATGGGTTCAAAAGCTTAAGAGCAGCATCATATCAACCAGGGATTTGAAAAATCAAGTCACGTTCTTCCCGCTCCTTAAGTCAATACCAAGGGTAAAGATTTTGCAATCAGAAGCTCACTAGCAATTTTGCTGGGAAGTGCTCACCAACGGAATTCTACTTCATTCCTCCCCAGCTGGGTGAGAGTTACAGCCCAACAGTGGCCAAGTGTGTTGCCCTTGCAAAATATGACTCAGAAGCGTTCAAAGAACTGAGACATTGAGGTCCCGAAAATAGGCTATTTTTATATTGATGTTTTCCGTAACTACAGCCTTGCTGAAAGAATGCATGTGTTCCCAGTTCCACTTTTCCTTCTGTAGTGCTTTTAAATTACATGTCGTTAAGGCCATTTCCAGTAGTCTCAGAAATATTTCTCCTTGTAAAACAGTGCCCTGTGAAAACTACCATCAAATTCTTCCACTCCACGTTGCCGTGGCCACCTGAGGGGAAGGCCTCGGGAAAGCATAAATGCTTATTCTTGGGAAATTCTGATTTCTTCTGCGTGAACTTTTCCAGGCTCTTTGGTGATTCTCATTACTGTGGTCCTCCTGGTGAACTTCAGCAATTAGTGTATTTTGCTTATCTTTTATTTATTTATTTTGAGACAGAGTCTTGTTCTGTTGCCCAGGCTGGAGTACAGTGATGCGATCTCGACTCACTGCAACCTCCGCCTCCCGGGTTCAAGCGATTCTCCTGCCTCAGCCTCCTGAGTACCTGGGACTACAGGTGCTCACCATCATGCCCAGCTAATTTTTGTATTTTTAGTACAGACACGGTTTCACCATGTTGGCCAGGATGGTCTCAATCTCTTGACCTCAGGTAATCCACCCGCCTTGACCTCCCAAAGTGCTGGGAGTAAAGGCATGAGCCACTGTGCCCAGCCTTCTCTGCTTATTTTTAACAGTGAAGCAATGGATCATTCATTGAAATGGCAGCAGAGGCAATATTAGAATGCAAAACTGCAGTGGTAATAGTATATTAGAGTGTTGCTGCCACACATTTATTGACTACCATACTGTTTTTAAGCATTTCCATGTATACTGTCGAATTTGAGTGGCAGGGAGTGCTAAATCCATATTGTGGGCTCTTGGGGCCCTTCTTCACACCCACATTGACGATCATTGTATCGGCAACAGGAGGAAACAGATAGAGAATAGCCTCGCCTATTCACTGGGATTTTTTTTTTTTTTTTTTGAGAGAGGATCTCTCTCTGTCACCCAGGCTGGAGGACGGTACATGATCTCAGCTCACTGCAACCTCTGCCTCCTGGGTTGAAGGAATTCTCATGCCTCAGCCTCCCAAGTAGCTGGGACTACAGGCATTCACCACCATACCTGGATAATTTTTTGTATTTTTAGTAGCGACAGGGTTTCACCATGTTCACCAGGCTGGTTTCAAACTCCTGAACTCAGGTGATCTGCCCGCCTTGGCCTCCCAAAGTGCTGGGCTTACAGGTGTGAGCCACCGTACCCGGCCCTAATTCAGTGGAACTTTGTCTTTCTAGTTCTCCTTTGAGGTAGCATCCAGGTGGTGGTCACAATGAAGCCTCCTCCAATTCCCCACTGAAACACCTAGGACCCAGAAATCACTCACTCAATCCCTGAAAACTTGGGTAAAATCTCACTCAAGCCCCCAAAACTAAAATATCAAGAAACAGAGTTTAGAGAAATGTCCCCTATCAGAAGGGCTGATGAAACTAAAATTAAATAAACAGTGGCCCAATCATGCTTAATTTTATAAAACAAAGAAGCCCCGCTCTCATGAGAGAAGACAGGAACACGCTTTGTTCCTCTTCTGAGTGTCCCTGGCTCAGTGATTCAGGGTCTGGATACACCAGGAATAAACCAGGAAAGGGAGTCACAGCATTCTTCTCTGCATGTACCAGTTTGGAGATGCCCAGGGTCCTAGTCCCCTGTTATCCTTGCTGACATCATTCCACTGCCATCAGCATACTACAACTTCTAGAAAACAACATGAGGTAGTATGAACTGGGGGTATGTATTTGTGTGCGTGTGTGTGTGCGTGTGTGTGTGTGTGTGTCGGTGGGGGGAGTGGGATGATGATAGAGAATGGTGGTAGCTCAGTGCCTGCAGTATATCCTTTGGACACGAAATGTATAGCAGCACATACGAGGGAACAAATATTCAGAAACACTTCATTGATTTAGAGTTGCAGAAACCTGCGCACCTGAGGAGGAGAAGATCCACCTTAGTATAATAGAGCTGCACCAGGAGTTGGCCAGAAGCTATTTACTGTAGCCTGCTGCCAAGCCAAAGTCACATACCTCCTCTGACAACTTCCTCTTTGTAGGGGAGGTCCCTGCCTATCCACACAGGGAAGGGTTGGGTATGGATCTGTTTCCTCAGTTCAGTGCCTTAAGATCAGGAACCTGGCTGACTAGCTTAGGTAGACATTTCATATTTGTTGAAGAAACAAGAAAATGCTTTGAGTCTGGATAGACAGAATGAGTAGGGAAGATAGAGTGTGAAGTTGTATGTGTGTGTGTGTGTGTATGTGTGTGTGTGCTGGAAGTGGGAAGATAACTGTATAAAGTACACACAGAAGAACAAGAAAAGGGAACATATAGCATCCAAAGAATTCAGACCTGGAGCCTATATGCCTGAGTGCTGCGCTCTGAATTCATGGCGGAAAGGCTCCCAAAGGACTAAGAAGGTCAAAGCAGATTGAAAAGGGATGCAGAATTGACAATGGCAATAAAAGTCATGAAACTTTATGTAGCAAATAACCTAGCATAAAAATATGCAAAGCAAAACGTATCAAAAAAGAGAAAGAGAAATTGAGAGGACCGACCATGATCATTATTGTTATGAGAGATTTAAATGTACTCATTTCCTTTCTGACTGATGGAATAGACAAAACTCAATCATAATGTGGAAAAATGTCAACTATCATGAGGTGTTATCAGTAGATGTACATTTAACCTTCTATCCTTACAAAAAACTAGCCGGGCGACATGGCGGGCGCCTGTAGTCCCAGCTGCTTGGGAGGCTGAGGCAGGAGAATGGCGTAAACCCAGGAGGCGGAGCTTGCAGTGAGCTGAGACCCGGCCACTGCACTCCAGCCTGGGCGGCAGAGCGAGACTCCGTCTCAAAAAAAAAAAAAAAAAAAAAAAAAAAAAAAAAAAAAACCTTCTATCCTTCAGGAAATAAACTCTTTCATGAGAGCTCATACACAAACTTGTAATGCAATAAGTCAAATGGAAACTTTTAGTATGTCTCAGCTGGGTGCAGTGGCTCACACCTGTAATCCCAACACTTTGGGAGGCCAAGATGGGTGGATCACGAGGTCAGGAATTTGAGGCCAGCCTGGCTAACATGGTGAAATCCCGTCTCTAGTAAAAATATAAAAATTAGCTGGGCGTGGTGGCCGGTGCCTGTAATCCAAGCTACTCGGGAAGCTGAGGCAGGAAAATCGCTTGAACCCAGGAGGCAGGGGTAGCAGTAAGCCTAGACCATGCCATTGCACTCCAGCCTAGGTGACAGAGAGAGACTCCCCCTCAAAAAAAAATTAGTACGTCTCTCATTGATATTAATAACAAGTATTTAGACAATAATAATCAGTATAGAGGGCAATAGGAAAGATTTACTAGCAACGACACTTAAGGAAAAAGAAAGCTAAACATAGAACAATCAGTCAGCTTTATTTATGACAGCAGAACTAGGAAATAATACCAATATACATCAGGTCCCTTGCCCACTGCCTTATTAATAACACTGTCATGAGGCCAGGCACAGTGACTCACGCCTATAATCCCAGCACTTTGGGAGGCCGAGGTGGGTGGATCACGAGGTCAGGAGTTCGAGACCAGCCTGGCCAATATGGTGAATCTCCGTCTCTACTAAAACTACAAAAATCAGCTGAGCATGGTGGTGCACACCTGTAGTCCCAGCAACTCGGGAGGCTGAGGCAGAAGAATTGCTTGAACCCAGGAGTTGGAGGTTGCAGTGAGCAGAGATCGTGCCACTGCTCTCCAGCCTGGGTGACAGAGCGAGACTCTGTCTCAAAAAACAAACAAACAAACAAAAACACTGTCATGAACACACAACCAAATGTATATACACAAACAGAGTCATTTCAGTAGCAGTAGTAGTAGGAGAAGTACCAGGGCTATTTCTAGGCATCAAAAATAACTAGCATAGTAAGACAACTAGCACTGGATAAGTCTTCTTCCACCGCAAATAGCTTCTCCATCAAAATGTCATTCTATCTGAAATTCCACCATTAGAAGTGTATTTTATTAACTAATCAATGTGCTTCCTTGGATCATCTTTCAAAGTATAAAAATGCCTGAGAGCAGTAACATCTTCAGTCACTAACACCTTAGCAGGAATTATGGGTTATGCTAGGAAGTCAATCTTTTCCAGGTTCAGGGCCAGGCTGGGGGCGCAGGGGTTGGGGGCAGAGGCTCAGCTGGAATCAGTAGTTGGAAACAGGCATCATCTCTTTCAGCGTCTCTGGGTTGTGACTGGATCACGTATCTGAACAGAGTGTTCAGGAGAGTGAAATGGTTATGCCTAAGAACTGCTAATACATATCAGATTCCCAATATGTATTTGCTCTCCTGTGAATTTCATGTTTTATAATCTAAGTGTAATGTAGAAAGATTCTAGTTCAATAAAGCTTTGATTACTTTTAAACTAGTAAATCTTTATATTGCTGTATTTTGTTCATTACATTTGTATTTAAACCTAACTTTGGACTATATTGAGTAGCTGTACTTGGAGTTCTTAGCTTTGGTATCTGAAAAAGGTTATGGGGATTGGGAGGAAACTTCTCCTTTCCTCAGTGAAATTAATTAAATTCTACAGAAAGAAACTTTACATTTGACATCACTTACATGTGTGTGAGTTCAAAGTTCCCACACATATATCATCATAGACTGCTGTGCAAGAGCCAAGCTCAAGATATTCACATATTAGGACACTTATAATATTAGGTTTAACTGAAGTAGTTTCCTGTTTGTTTGTTTGTTTTCCACTTAGGCTAAGTGAGATGAAGGAAGAAAGCTGTCTTATTTAGTGAGTTCATATTGTCTCTCTCTCTCTCTCTCTCTCTGTCTGTCTCTCTCTGTCTCTCTCCCTCTATCCCCCTCTTCCCCTCTCCCTCTCCCTCTCTTTCTCTCTCTTAAATATGTCTCGAATGATTTGTGGGTATATTATTCTCTCATGTTAAAGTGCCTGGTTTTTGTTTTCTCTCCTCAGTGGCTGTCTGTTTCCAATATCTCCACCCCTACCCCCAATCCCAGCTTTTGCTCCCAGAGTAGGAAGAGGATAGATTTGGTGATTTACTTTTCTGTAGTGTTAGGGAAATATCATTGCTTTCTGTGTTATATTCTCAGGGTGTTAAGTAGTTTGGCTAAGTCAATGTTGGACTTGTGACTTGGGTCACGTAAATTTTATTTCTTGGTCTGCCACTAATTCGTATGCTGATAGACTATACGTTATTGAACTGCCATACCTCAATATACGTAGCTATAAAAAATGACTGAGTAGCCATGGAATGTTTCATTCAAATGACCAGTCTCTGTCAACACAATGGGTCCTCCGCAGCATAGGTGCTTGCCTTAGAGATGGACTCCTTGGATTTCTTTATGGAAGCTTGTGTACATGCGCATATTTGGGGGTCGGGGAGAGGGTTCATAAGTTTGATCAGAGTTTACTGTGAGCTGTGTGCCTTGGAGCCTCAAAAATAGCTGTTTCCAAACACTGCTCTGGGGAGCCATTCAGAATTTTTCATTGATCTATGACAGCATGCAAAAAATACTGTAACAATTTAAGGGGATTTCCACAAAGCTAAATTTATTAAGTTTTAAAATTATTTAAAATTTATTAAGATTTTTATTTAAAAATATACATTTTCTGATTTTTTTGGTGGTTATACGATACTGTCAATGTAGGTTAGTTCTCCCTGCCCCTGCCCCAGTGGGGCTTCCCTTAGCAAAATTTAAAAGTTAGTTTCAAAAAGCTTTTTAATATTTGCGTGGCCCATGGAACCAAATATTTGGGAATTACAGCTTTTATAGAGAATTCTCCTGGCCCTTTATTTGCCTTTCTAACTTTTGCTGTCTGTCTTTGGCTATATCAAGATTAATATTAACGAAGTATCATTCAGCTGCCTGTGGGGCCAATCCGTCCAGCACAAATCAATTGCCATTGGCCTTAAAGAACAAGTAGATCTTCACCTGGATGCTCTTGAAGGGACAGCTTACATGGCACCTTGCTGCATGTAGACTTTCTCTTCCCTCAAATCACACATTTAGCAGAGCTACTCGGTGTCTGTCTCTCTGTCCCCACACTGCCACATTGCCCCAGCATCCTCTGCATCTCTCTGAGTTCTATGACATGCCCATCCCTTGCAAGCCTCCCCATTTGGGCCCTTCCACCCTGCACGGACCCTGTGAGGTGTAATCCAGCACCTTCTCTATCCACACTTCCTCCTCTCAGCAGTCTTCCTAGGATTTTGGGAGATAAACTCTTGCAAATTGTAATGGAATTTACAGCTCCGATAAGTGACACTCCAAAACGACAACTCTCAACTATAGTCCTCATCCTTCATCTTCATGTGTCTCCCTCCCCTCCCAACATCTTTCACTATCAATATTTTGTTATCAGTTTAGAAAGTCAGCCCATTGGAAAATAATTGAATGGAGGTAAAATGACCAAGGAAAGTAAGTAGTAAAGAGATGGGGAATTAGAAGAGCTGGCAGAAGAAGGGACATGATGATGGAATGAACACCTTCTGCTTTGGACCCCTCATTCACCTTAGGGCTCTGAAAGCTTCTTTGGTCTGTTATCTATGTTGTAGTACTAGTCTTTGTTATATTGTGGTTCATTTGTTTATTTAACATCTTTCTATTAAGTGCCGATTTGTGCTAGACATCATGCTAGGCACTGGGATTATGACAGTGAACAAATGCAGACATGGTTACTGCAAACACTGTTCATACTGACCCTGAATCATCAGGATTGGGGAGAAAGGTATATTTAAAGATCCCTGACTTGTTTTTGACAGATTCAATGCTAAAGGAAGTTTCCTTAGCCTGTTAAAAGAAGATTCAAAGATTTCAGGACACAATTGATGCATCCAATCAAAGGGAACAAACGAATTGCAAGACAAAATTCATGCCAGTGAATCTTCAGTAACTATTCTCTGGAAAAAGGCTTAGACAGAGATCACTGATGTACCAAGGCAAATGCCCCTTACCAGGGAAACAGCCTGGTTGCCTGGACACATGAATCCTTCTTACTTTCTTGATTTGCCTTTCTGATGCCTATGTGGCTGTTCCATGCATGAAGACTTTTAGATCTCAGAAGCCAGTAAAGAGTGAACAAGATTCCAAGGCTAACTAAGTCCGCCCTGAAACTACATGCCACATTCAGAAAGGACACTAATTCTCTAAGAGACCAAGATTAAATCAGGCTGGCATCTTGGATCTGCTGGGGAGGAAGTCTGTTTAATGCAATTGACCTCTAAACAGAGTTCATATTAACAGTGACCACTGTGTACATCCTGCTTTTTTAGCTGAAAGATAAACTGTATGCCCATGTTATAGAGACACATGAGAAAACATTGGTTTAGGATGAATTACATTTAAAAACTGAAATGGAAAGCTCTTCTTTGTAAATGACCCGGTCATTTTCTATCATCTGAAAACATTTTATATAAAGAAACAATTTAGGAAGAAAAAAAGACCTACTTTAGATTAGAAAATATTTTTAAATTAGGAGAGAAAGAGGTGGAGAGAGCATGGAAAAAGAAGTTAACATACAAATTGGTACTGTCTTTAAACTCAGTTTTTAGGAGGTAAGTGGACTGGGCTTGGGTGTCCTTGGTGGCTTAGGATATGGATGCTAATGAGGCAGAGAGGACCAGTGGGATCTTCTCCAAGTAAGTGTTGTATGTAGAAGAATTAGACTTGATGGAACACTTGGTGAGGGTGGACTCTTAGGTGGATTCTTGGATGAGGTAGGAGCCCGTGACTGAGAGGGTGAAATAAGGAGGTGGTAGGAACCGTTTCCTTCCCTGTGTTGCAAGCCTGCTTCTCTTAATTTTGTGACTTTACCACAAAGCACAGAGGACTGTGACCAACATTTAATAAGCCTTCAATAAATGTTGATATTGATACCTAAAATTCCACCCATTAGACATTGATTTATATTAACAACTTCCTTCTTAAAGTAAAAATTCTCTTGGGAAGGTTCAAGTCAATTGACCATTCATTCTTTATGATGAATGTTTAATAGGACTGCTTTCTTCTGGATAGCTAGTTGAGATTAGCTGAACAACGAGAGTTTTATGGCTAAATGGATACGAAGACACGAGGCAATTTAGGGTCACGGAGATGCTGAGCTGAGTTCAGGCACAAATGGGGCCTTGGGAAGTCAGAAGTTCTTACTTCTCTAGATAATATCCTCAAAAAGCCAAGTGAAGAAGATGTTAAGAAGAATGAGCCAAAAATAACAACCATGATTATACCACTTTGGGTACAGAGTTGGATTCACATATCCTCCATCCTTCGCTTTGTAAACATTATTTGGAAAACTAAAAGTTAAAAATATTATAAGATTAAAATTCTGTGAGTTGGAGTCAACTTGCCTTCCAAAGCCTAATGCTTTCTGAGCCTCAGTTGCATTACCACAAGAAGCAAGCCACCAGATTTGCCATCCAGGACTGTGGTGCATGCTTTCATTTCCAGCAAGATGTAAAGCAGGCTTTTCACAACAGTTGAAGCTGCACCACAACCATCTCCACAAAGGACCATTGATCAGTTATTTTGGGAAAGGGGAGGGGTTTTTTAGAAGAGAGGAAACCATGCTAATAAGCTTTGTGTCTGCAATCATTTCCCACTGAGATTCCATATCAGTACATCTCCATTTGCTACATATTTAGCTTTAAAAGACAATGAGGTGAGATGGAGATATTTGAGTCATAAAAGCAATAAAACATCCTTCTGGAAAATAGCTTTTCTTCCAGTCCCCAGACCCGCACTTCCCAGATAAAAAGTTTGTTTCTTTAACAAAAGTCTTGGTCAAGTATAGCCAGGATTACTGATTATGAGAAAAATACATACATACGTTTATAATTCATATGAAGGGAAAGAAAGAGCCAAAAAGAGGGGATAAAAAATAATAGCGTTAGAAAAAGAGAAAAGAAACAAAAACAAGACACATGCTATGAGGACCCTTTGCAACCTGCACCCTACCAGCGGCCCAGGCAGCCCAGGACACCTCCATCCCTTGGCTCGGAGGTTGGTGGCAGGTGGTCTTTCATTCAGATGCCCTCCCTGGGGCTCTTAATGATTGGTGTATTTCTTACAGTCCTTGTAGTAGGCTGGGGGCAGCAGTGGGAGTGAGGGTGAGTTAGATGCTGACTTGTTGATGGAGTTGAAGGGAGGGCTATGAGTTGACTGATGGGATGAAGATGGAAGCCTCTTTGGTGGGAAGGGAGGGTGTTCTAGGTCATGAAGAATTAGATCCATTGAGTTGCGGCAAGAAATGTCCCATTCCTCGAGTTCCTAGGTGATTGACTTAATCTGCCCATCAGTCTTTGTGTGGTTGGTTTTGTGGTTGTGTGGATGCATCTAGACACCAAGGACCCTGGATATACCCTCCCAAAGCAAAATAACACTGGGGGCTTGGGTCACTTATTACTTGGCTGGTGTCCATGATGGCAAAGATCTCAGGGATGATGGCTGATGTGATTGGCATTGTCTTTGCTTGCCCAAGGGCTGCTGTAGAAGAAGCAAACAGAGTGAGGGGAAGTCCAGGGGGATGAGTGTGTCGTGTTCGTGGGTTTTTCACCATCGCCAGGATCCTGTTGTGACCCACTCGCTGGTCAAGATGAAATCCCTAATAACTTTGGTGTTAAAAGGCTGGAGGTTGCCCTGTATAAATTGGGTCACCAAAAGTTCCCTTTACATTTTGCATAGGGCGGTGGCTCATGCCTGTAATCCCAGCACTTTGAAAGGCTGAGGTGGGCGGATCACTTGAGGGCAGGAGTTCAAGACCAGACTGGACAACACAGTGAAACTCTGGTTCTACTAAAATACAAAAATTAGCCAGGCATGGTGGTGTGTGCCTGTAATCCCAGCTACTCGGGAGGCTGAGGGAAGATAATTGTTTGAACCCTGAATGTGGAGGTTGAAGTGAGCTGAGATCAGTGTCACTGCACTCCAGCCTGGATGACAGAGCGAGACTGTCTCAAAAAAAAAAAATTTTTTTTTTTTTTTTTTTTGCATATGTAGTACCATAGCACCAAGGAAGTGCTTAGGTGGTAAGTACAAAGGTGGCCAAGTTGAGTTCTCAGGGTGCAGAATGGGGTCTCCGTGGAGATGGCAAATGATGAAGCAGCAGATGGGGAAGGGGGATGTATGCTCCAAGGTTGTGCCCACTCTGCACAATCCAGGTTCCATGCTCCAGGCCTCTACTTGTCCAGAGCTGAGGGTCAGATTCAGATGGTGCAAATGTTTAAGACCTGGGTCTTCAACAAGATGAATTTCATAGTTCATAGCTGCAATGTTGGATATGCCCAGATGATAAAAGCAACAGCAATCAGAATCAACAGTTGACATGACATGGCAGACACTGTGAATGCTGTGAACTGCTGTGCTGAGCAGCAGGATTCTTGTGTCCTGGCACAATGCCCATGGGGATTCATGCTTTCAGAGGGTCACGCCTCAGGAACACGTAGCAGGGCAAGCATCTCATCCGGCAGGGCACTGATGTAATCTGTACGCATGTTTGGCTATAAAACTAGCTCCTCCCCCTTACCATTTTTGAGTCGCTGCTGGACTCCAATTCCACAGATTCTGGAAGGTGTCCAGGAACTCGTTGATTAAACTTATGGCTACACACAGCTGGAATGGAGACTCCACTGAGGAGACTCATATAGGATAGGAGGGAACTTTAAGAGGATAACCCTGGTAAGCCACAGTGGACTGAGTGATGGAAGGCTGTGTAAGAAAAGCTCTCTGAGCTTGACTTCTAGGAATTTGCTCTTAGATGGTTTAATCTAGATACTACCAGAGCTTGTAATACAGCAAATCCTGCAGGTGGGGAGAAGAGATTACCCAGAATTAGTTGATGGTCTATATTGTATAGAGCAGAGTCAAAGAAAGACGTCCTTATGAATTTAAAAAACAAGCAAACTATGGTAACTTGAACCAGTTTCCAGTGCTAACATAGCACTGCCAAGAAGAGATGCTGTAAGGTCACTGCTGGTCACTAGATACAGCTTATTTTAAGTTACAATCATATTTACATACAAACAATAAATGGTGTACACTGCCTTGAAAAATGGTTTTTCCCTCCAGTCATAAGCACTTTATGTCCTGATGAAATGCTGCTCATCTGATTATTTTACTATATTGAGAAGAGGAAAGGGGAGGATGTATTACCTTCTTAACACCTAATGGATCCAGGCACATGTTCAATGCTTGACCTCCATAACCATGTTTAACCGTTAGAGCAACATGAAGTGTGTGTGGTTTATTATTTCTGTTTTCCAAATCAGGAGACCAAGGTCTATAGAGATTACATAGCCTTCCTGGGCACTAGGAACAGGGACAGAACTGGAACCTGTGTCTATCTGCTTCTATCGTTGCTCCTTCCAACATATCAGGTTGCTTCTCAAAATCAACAGTGAAAAAGTATTCTTTAGCCTAACCTGAGCTGAAATGGCCTAGGTACGAATGAATAAAGTTTCACTGGCTGTGCATGATGCAGATTTCTTAAATATAGGCCAAATATAAGCATGTGTGTGTATAACTTCTATATTATGTGCATACTTTTATATCCATATGCTGTATAGTATATGTGTATCCATATAGTGTGTGTATATTTTATATTTATACACACACACATATATATGCACACACACACACACACACACATATATAAACCATTAATCTAGGAATCAACAAACCACATTTGATGACATTTCTGCATTGTTACAAAGCCAGAGAGAGAAGCTCCCCCAGTTACAGGAAGAGATTATGTGATTGTGTCTGTGCTTTGCTTTTCATAATGTCAGCATGTTGGACAGAACTTGGTCTAACTCTAATATTCATGGTAATATAGCATCTATTTTGAATCACAGGAGGATGGAACATTTACCAGAAGAACTTGACCTTAGTTGATGGCAACTCTGTTTTATTTCCACAGCTCACCTGGGCCTCTGAATAACCGGGCCTCATTACTACAAGGCTGGCTCACTATGCACCCTTTCACCTGTTCATTCACCCAGTGTGTGTCTAACCCAGCCATTCACAGCTGTGTCATGAAGACCTGTGCATGCATCCCCACCTGTCTTTCCCAGGTCACCCGCGAGCTTACCAAAGACTTGGGATTTTTTCAGCATGGCGAAAGATGAAAATGTGCTTGGGTTTACTTTGTTATTTCCAGAGCTGGGTTAAAGCCATCATGTAATGAAGCTAGATTCACATTTCACTGTGGATCGTTGTTAGATGCATTACTACGAACTTTGGGGTGGGGGAAAGGGTCAACATGGAAAAAATTTCAGGCATTTCCGTTTCTCTACACTTGTCTGTATCTCTCCCCAGTAATGCATTATTTGATTAGTTTTCTCATTCGTTCATTCCACAAATATTCCCTGGCCATCGAAATGGACTACTTGTCTCAGAATACAAAGCTACACGAGATGTGGTCCTTGTCCTCAATAAGCACACAAGTCAGGGAGATGGAGGGGAGATTATGAGTAAGGAAGAGATATAGAGGTAAAGAGGGGAGGTGTCCAAGCTGGAGGGATCTCAAGGGAGAGAGGGAAGAGTCTGGAGGTTTATGGAGAAGATAGCTCTTGGGGGTTTTGCCCTTTGAGCCTCTCACAGAGGTTCTGGGCCAAGGAGGACTTTGCAGCTTTCATCAGGGCCAGCCTGGTGTCACCCAAATACCTAGAGGAGTGAGGAGATGCCAGAAATCCCAGGTTGTGACAGCACCTGGGTAGGCACTGCAAAGGACTAAAGATGCTACTCAGAAGGAAGGATGATCCCCAAGACAAAAAATATGCGTTATAAGAATTACATTTTGTTCCTCAAACTTCTGGTTCTATAAACGCTGTTCTCACTGGCGGGGAAGTCAGATTGGGACCTGGCTAGTGGAGATTCAGTTTCTTCATTTGTCACTTGATGCCTGTGAAACCTTTGCCAAAAGCCTGACTTCTTGGAACTTTGGTTTTCTCACCCATCAAGTGAGAATAATGATAATAATAACAATAATGCCTACCCCACTGATCTCTTAGGGTTGTTATGAGACTTAAAGGGTGCTGTGCAAAGTTCGAAACTGTGCCATAACTCTTTGCAGTCATTATTATTAGTATTGGCAAAAATGTCCATTTCTGCACCCCCTTCCATTTGAGTGGTGAGCGTTTTCCTCGCCCTGTTATTAAGAGGTCACTTGTGTCAATGCTGAGAGGCCCGTGGCAGCCTGACAGTTTGATGTTGCATCTGTGAGAAGTGATTAACTGGAGCAATCTCTCCTTAAGGTTTGATGAATGCATTAATTTTTAGAAGCAAACCTGTTTGAATTGTGGCTTGATGTCTAATGCTTGCAGGATTATATAATTGAATTGTAGATGCTAAATTGCATGTTCTGAAATACTGAGAAATAGTCCCATTCTCATATAGGCTTAACATCCATCTAGAATATTCCAATTGCTTGTTGCTAGGAGATACATGTGTTACATGGCAAACATGTGCTCATGTGGACTCACCCACCCATGAGGATGGCATAGGTGAGGAAAGAAGGAGAAGATGAGAAAGATTTTATGAGATAAACTCAATTGTGAAAACTATTACATGATGGTGGACAATTTCAGCTTCAATTCACCTGATGATGACTCTGGCTTCAATAATTAATGACCCTGTTATTAGATTTCTGAGGCAGGCAGCATCTTATTGCAAGGGACCATTTTGATGAATGAATAATCATAATAAATACAAACCACTGGCCAGAGGGCCAGCTTCTACTGTCTGCCTAGCTGGAACATGAATGAACCCAGCCCTGGTTGCAACATTCTCATGGCCATTCTTTTGGAATCCCAAGTCGGGGAAGAACCTGGAGGGTCATTATGACGTGTCCTTTGTCTTCAGGCAAGATTATCTCCAAACCAACCCATTGGGGTAGAACCCACATTGATACTCTCCTGGGAACAGGCTCAAGGCTATCGGGAAATCTTCCAACTTGTGTCAAATCTAACATTTGTCTTTCATTTAGTTGAGACCAATCTACATATGTCCAGGTTAAAGGTAAGCTCCTTCCCGCCCTCCAGAAGACACAGGCAGTGGCTCAGGTGACCTGCTAGCATGGAACCTGTCTCTGTCAACAATAAGTTACTGATCACCTGCTACGTGTGAGGTGCTCTCCTGGATGTGTTTCATTTTATGGTATTCGACATCTGTTTTCTCATGTGACCCTCACATGAGATTTTATGTGTTTAGGTCATGGTGTGGGGTGTGACCATTATAGGACGGATGAAAAAAAATGAAGCTTGAAGAAGTTATGTGAATTGCCTGAAGTCCAGAGATGGCAAAGTTCAAACTCAAGTCTCCTGGCTCCAAGCCCATGTGTTTCCTCTTCTACTACATCAACCACTCCCCCTGGGCTGCCTTGTGGCACTGTCCGTTTCTGTGGAGACTGGTACATCTGCCTTAGTGTCTTCCAGCTGGGTGATGCTTGTGTTAAGGCTCCATATTCTGGAGGTGTCCCGGGAATTCTCCACTGGAAAAGGGAAACAGGACTAACCCTAGGTCTTGAAGGGTTTCCCTTAGAGCTTGGGACAGTCAGAGGAAAGCACTGAGTGTCCAGGGTTTGGTCATCTTTAAGTGCTCTTTTGCTTTTGAAATAGAAATAGATCGTGCATCTGTTGAGCCTGTAGTACTAGCTCCTTCTCTAGGTGATTTTGGGGGCACTGCATGTTGAATCCTCACATCAACCTCATGAGGTTTGCGCTGTTGTTACCTCCAAGTTGTGGATGGGGAAAGTGAACCATGGGGAGTTTACATACAGAGGTGGCAAATGGCCAAACTGGGATTTGAACCCCTCCTGGGGATCTGCTCTTAGCCTCTCTACCATGTTAAAGGCCCTGGGATCCAGCACCCCCTCCTTCTGTCTGATGCCCTTGGTCCATAGAAGGAAAAGCCCAGACCTCCTGGTGTCCTGGACACTCAGAGGTAATCAAAGCCTGGACACTCAGCCTTTCCACCTGAAAAGTGAAAGAAAAGTCAATCAAAGAAAAATGACAGAATTGTGTTCTAATATTTTCATTAATCAAAATTATGGTTCCTGATTTCATCTTTTTGACATCCAACACCAATGTGCCAATAATCAAGCCCCTGGAATAATGGTGTTTAATAAAAAGGGTGAAACCTGCAAGGCTTTTAGGCAACACATTTACCATGGCTGGAGAGTAGTGGGATGTGTTGGTGTGATTCTGTGTGTCCCTTGGTACCGCAAACACCCATGACGTTTAGTAAGACTGTGTGACAACAGCACTGAGCAGTTGAAGTTCTTGTAATCCACTGCTTGGGGCCAGGCTGAGACTCAGAACTGGGTGTTCTTGTTTTTTGCATTCGCTGCTGATTATGTTGAGGAATTAGATGTGAAGGTGGGCCAGGGATGGGGCAGATGGGCATATTGAATGTGTACCCAGAAACACAGTGGGGGTTTGCGGTCAGTGATGTGGAGTTTCTATCCACTTGGCAAGGGGTAGGGAGGGTGAGTCTATACAATTTAGTCACTCCCTGGGTCCATCGTATCTGACACCAAGCACAACATGAGCAGCTCCAGTTAGCAGGAAAAGGCGAAAACCTTCCCTTGGACCTCCTACCTGGACCTCCCTGCTCTGAAGCAGGAACTGAAAGTAAAATGCTGTGTGGGCCAGCCCTGCCGGGTCTGCGAAAGGAGAGGTGACTGCAGCGGCAGCTAGTGGGCCAGCCCCTGGCAGCACATGAAGCCATAGTGATGCCCCAGCTGCTGGGCTTGTCAGCCACAAAGGCCCCCGCTCCAGCCTGCCCCCTACCCTGCACCTGGAGTGTCTCTGGAGAGGTATTTCCAAATAGCCCATTCCCTGACCCTCTTCATTTTTGTGTTAATTATGTGCCACCTGAAGGTCTTTATGATGTTCTATATCCCCGCTTCTTCTCCCATGTTGTTTTGCCTCCTGTGATACTGGAACTGGCTCCTGAACAAGGGGATAGTCTAGGAAGGGCGCCCCACCTGCCATAATGGGAGCCTTCCAGCACCTCAGACTCTTTATCATCCAATTCATGGGGAGCAGTGATTGGACAAGCAGGACATGCTCCATCCTCAGGCCATGTGAATGCTCCAGCCAAGATGATTGAACCTCTTCTGGGGTGGGGACTGTTTGCCAATGGTTTGCTGCATCAGATGGCCTTTTGGATCCTGGGCACAGCTACAATCATGGAAAGGATCTTGGAAGCCACTAAGCCAGCCCTGTCATTTTGCAGATGAGGAAACTGAAGACTGGGAGGGAGGATATTCAGCTTGAATTTAGGGTCAGCAAGAGGATGCATTGAGGAAAGAGCCCAAGGTGGTCAGCGTCCAGTTGGTATCTCTATACCTCATGGTTCTGTCCTCCTGCCTCATTGCCCCAGGCTTGGATCCTCAAAATAAGGAACTGATCTCCAGGAGATAAATGTGTCAAGTCAAAGACAGGCTTCAAGAAAAGAAAGGCACTCTGTTTTGCAGTAGGGAGCACTCTGCTGGGGGCTCATGTGGCTCAGACGTTGATGGAGCCGTCATCACTGTAAGTGGAGATATTAAGCACTGTCCTAACTAAATCACAACTCTTTGCTGCTTTTATATAAAGATTACTCATGTTGTAATAATAGCCCATAAATTAATAAGAACCATTAAGTTTATGGGCTCCTAGTCAGAGTCCTTTCTAGCTATCAATCTGGTTTTTAATAAACTCTCTGTGACTTATAAAACCACGGTAGTCAAGTTTTGGTCTGACTGAGTGGCATTTCTGATACTGACTTCCTTCTCTACATGTGCGGCCATGAAGGTAAAAGGACCCATAACAAAACAATTAGATTGCAAAAGGTGTCAATTTGTCACATTAGGCAGCTGCATTCAGGCCAATGTACTTCCTTCAGGGTCTGGGTGCCTGCAACCACTGGGGGTCTTGCAAGCATCTAGCAGGATAGGAGAATAGCTCAGATGGAAGAACAGACAACAAATCCACCGCCCACTGAGATCCTGTGAAGGACGAACCCCTGTGCAGTGGCAATATTGAGTGGGAACCATGTCTGCCCCAGCAAGGAACTTAACTTCTCATCTAAAAATCATACCAGTCCTGCATACCTCATAGGAGCAATTGAAGATAAAAATAAGTCAAGGTTCAGTACAAGCTCCATCTCATGGAGAATATGAAAGTGCCATCATCCAATAATCATAATACAGAGCTATTATACGCAAAATGCCTTTCATCATTCTAAGCTCTGTGCCAAGCACTAGACATTCATTCTTGTTTTTGATCCCTGCTGCACCCCTAGCAGGCAAGAAGTCTTGCTCTCCCAAGGCTAAGAGAGGATGGCAACTTGCTTAAGGCAACACAGTCAGCCTACTGTGGCAAATTCAGACTTCTGATGCAGGTCATTGGCTCCAAAGACCACAGGCCTACACTACCCCAGACCATTTAACATGTCATTTTTATTAGGTTATATTTGTCCTAATTCACTCCATACTTCTTAAATATTTTCTATCAATTGTCAAAAATACAAATACAGGCCAGGCGTGGTGGCTCGCACCTGTAATCCCAGCATTTTGTGAGGCTGAGGCAGGTGGATCACGAGGTCAGGAGATCGAGACCATCCTGGCTAATACGGTGAAACCTCGTCTCTACTAGAAATACAAAAAATGAGCCGGGTGTGGTGACACGTGCCTGTAGTCCCAGCTACTCAGGAGGCTGAGGCAGGAGAATCGCTTGAACCTGGGAGGCGGAGGTTGCAGTGAGCCGAGATCATGCCACTGCACTTCAGCCTGGGCAACAGAGTAAAACTCCAAATCAAAAAATAAGTGAATAAATAAATAAATACAATCTAAGATATTTTTACTAATAGCCCAGACTTGGATTCTGCAAAAGATGTGCAATCTCTGTTAATAACCAACACAAGTAATTTCAGATAGAACTACTACCGAAATAGGTATCAGACTATTTAAGTAGGTTGATGCAACTTAACCTCTCTTTCCTAGGAGTAGCTAGAAGCCCTACAGACTTAAAGGGTAGGGGATGAGGGGTAGACATTGAGGATCCTGGAAATGAATTAGTGCTCTTTCCTCCATGCTATGGTATCTCTTAGGCTGGGTGGTAGAATTAGTGGCCCATGGTTCTGCATTTCATTGCAATCTAAGCTGCAGTGAGGTGGAGCTGAGGCCCCAGCATTGAAGTTGAGTGAGGAAAAGGCACCTGAAACTCAACTGCATTTCAGTTGGTGATTGGTCTTCATGGGAACTGCTAAAATGTAAAGAGAGTGGCTTTGTGGCCCGTAACGTGGAATCTGCAATCATACCTCCCGTGGCATTTTTGGAGCTACCCATGACCTTGATAAGCTGCTATTAACAGGGATGGATTTGGCTGTGTCTCATCTGCAGTGCCCTCCAAAGGTCTGACAAAGAGCTGAGCAAATAGATTTTACAAGAATGTTCCCTATTTTGTTCCCAGTACCTAATACAGTGTCTTATACATAGCATACACTGATACATATTTGCCAAACAAGACAGATATTAATGCCTTGATTTACTGAAACAAAGACTCTAAGAAGCTAAATGCATTAACTTGTTACACATCACACAGATCCAACTAATGTACAAGGTAAGATTTGAAATTGGGTCTGTCTGAATGTAGAGTCAGTCCCTGCCTCAATCACTAAAACACTTCTGGAACCTTCTGAGGAGACTGAATCTGTAAGATCCTTGTCACAAGCACCTCAGGTAATTTTGGTGCAAGTGGATCACACTTGAGAAAAGGCCATTTTAGTGATATTTGAATGACAGCTGACATGTTTGAGCTCTTACTCTGCCCTCAGCATACTTGTATAATCTTCTCATCAACCCTAGGATGTAGGTTCTATGACTCTTGCATTCTAGAGATTGAAAACATCAAACCAAACGTGAAGCACTGAGCGGTTGGGTAACCAGCTCTGGTCCCTGAGTTGGTGAGGGACGGATTCAGAAGAGGACTCCAATTGTGACACCGCAGAGGACCTGCTCTTGGCCACCACACTCTGCCAGCTCTGCAAGAAGGGGAGGGAGGGAGGGAGGGTGGAGCGTGATGGGCTCTTACTGTCTCCATTCGGTTGTGTCTTAGCATAAGGGGGACTGAGTCCTTAGGCCCCTCCAGCAGGAAAGGCTCACAGCAGCAGCCCCTCCCGCCCTGGGGGTCAGTCTGTATTCACACCTAAGGGCGGAGCTAAGTTGTGAATTTGACAAAGGACTTGCGCAGTGTCTCTAGTTGCCTCAGTTACAGCTGTTGTCAGTGTCCACCAATGGATGAGGAGGTGCTTCCTGCAGATTGCTCTCTTAGCCACAATTCCCTCATTTATGGCAGCAAAGCAAGCCAGTGATTGCAAAAGACAGGAATAAAACAGAAAATCTTGGAATGAGCATCCTCCTATAAAAAGCGTAGAGTGACATCAATAACAGTTAGACACCTTCTCCCCACCTTCGCACAACTGTAACTTTTTGGCTGTTAAAGGAGCAGATGATCGTATTTCTAAAGAAAGAATGCCATGATTCAAGCCCTGGAATGAATAAAGACTCATTTATGGGAGGTTATACCCAGAGGAAAATAGTAAACGGGCACGTGTTTTAGCCCTTTTAGACTTGTAAATGGTCCACATGTGGTGTGCTCCAAAAATGGTGAAATCATCCCGTAAAGCACTCACAGCACTGACTGCTGCTTGTGGCATCACGGGGAAAAGTAAAAAGGCCCATGCACAGAGGATTTTTTAAAACTTTTCCTCGAGACAGAGTCTCGCTCTGTTGCCCAGGCTGGAGTGCAGTGGCGTGATCTTGGCTCACTGTAACCCCCGCCTCCCGGGTTCAAGGGATTCTCCTGCCTCAGCCTCCTGAGTAGCTGGGATTACAGGCATGCGCCACCACGGCCGGCTAATTTTTATACTTTTAGTAGAGATGGAGTTTCACCATGTTGGTTAGGCTGGTTTTGAACTCCTGATCTCAAGTGATCCACCAACCTTGGCCCCCCAAAGTGCTAGGATTACAGGCATGAGCCACAGCGCCCAGCTGGGTTTTTAAATTAATATATGCCCTCCTGTAATAACTATATTTTAAAATTTCTATGTTTTTGTGATGTTTTGACATCTCGGGTCTTACAAACTGGAGGAGAGATGTCCTTTCCTGGGGTTAACTAATTCCTAGAGATCCCAAGCAACTTGCTCATAAGCACACTTTTGATATGCAAACCAACTAATTCAGAGTTCATACTCTTACCTGCCTCCTTTATCAGGGTGCTGCCATCTGGGACACAACCCTTCTGCCCTAAATTGCCCCAGGGCCAGCTACCAGACAACTAGGACCCCCCATATAACCCAGAGCACACTGAACATATTCAAACTCGTTTGAACCAACCCTAAGCCTGCTCAACCCCTCACCCTGCCTCGACTGCTCCTTCTCCTGAAAACCACCATAAAGCTGCCTCTCCGTGCTTCTTCCTCGCTTCTTCTGCCTCCTGGCCGACCCTGGTGCTTCCCCGCGTGGCTCTGTGTGGCGTGGCTTGCCCCCTACTCTTGGGAACTATGAGCAACAGACTGTCTTTTTGATGGTAATGATCCCCTGATCTGTTGACGCTCTGAATCACCTCCTTACTGAAAACCACAATACATTCTTCTAATTCTTACAAAGGGAATCCCGCCTCCATCTGTTTATAAATCAAGAAGGGTTCATCACATGCTCTGAAAACTTTCATACAAAGTAGGTTGCTTGTGCCATCGTAGAAGCACGGTTAAGAGTAGGGATGTTTGGAGATGAAGACACGTGATTGACTCCTGACTCCTGTTTACTTAACTGTGTGGCCCTGTGCAGGTTATTCCCTTTAAGTCTCAGCTTTGTCATCTGAAAATGCCACAGCGGACGTGCGCCTCACGTGGTTGTGGGGTTTCCATGAGACGATGGATGTAAAGAACCCAGCAGGCCACTGGCTTTCAGTTAGTACGGCACAAACAGTAGCTTTTCAGCAGTTATTTTCTCCCCACTCCACAGCCTTGGTACTGCCACTCCACAGCCCCTGGGTGAGGCTCTGACACTTTGCAGGGAGGACGCATTCTCATCAGAAAGAGAGGGAACAGGTCTCAGAAGCTCACTTTCAGAGGGCTTGCCTTTCAACTCAAAGCCCGTGGGGATGCTGGGGACACAGCCTGCCTGCCATGTGAGACGCCACCATGTGCCAGAGAGCTCAGCCTGTGGAACACACAGCAAAACTGCAACTATCTTCCCTTCTATTCATTTGCGCTCACTGTCCTGTGAAAACCTCCTCTCTGTGAAATTGGTGGAGTCACGATTTTGGGGCTGGACCATCTGCCTGGTCCCAAATGTAATTCATGAACTTGGAGGGATCTGCATTAACTGTTCATTTCAGCAGGAAGAATTATCAATTCATTTCACAGCTTTGAGAATCTGCACCTTTTTTCTGGACTGTGGCAGGCATATATGGGTTCTGGCATTCTGATTAGCAAAGCGGCCAAATTTTCCCTTTTTTTGCAAAATCCTCTGTCTTCCACTTTAATATGAGTGCCAGTAAATATTTTATGCCGAGGTCTTTTCAGAGCACTGTATCCTATTTAAAGGCATATATTCCACCCTAGATATATATTTCTTTAGTAGATGTACACATGTAACACACATATAAAATAAATGAAAGTAGTATACTTTTCTAGTTATCTCCAAAGAAGTAAAACTAATTAGATAGAATGAAGAATGGGCTATGCTGATTAATTTAATTATCTGTTTAACTAAAGGCTAAACAGAAAGCTTATTGAGGTTTCTACCCTGGTAATAAAAAAAATCTTTCAAATGTACAAGACCACTTGTATGCCTTTCATAGACTGAACATGTAATTAATTTGGATAATTCAGCTCTGAGCCTCAAGTTCACTAGTGTTGACATCAAGTTTGTTGATATAAAAGATTTGATTTGATTGGATTTTCGTGTGTTCTAAAGAAATGTTAGAAAAAAATTATGTAAAAAAAATCTTCATAGCTTATTTTTTTATCATTTGCATCTTATGCCTGGTAAGTGGAAAACAGGATTATTTCCCACTAACAGAATTTGGGATAATCAAGTTTAATTAAAAAGCATTTTATCATAAACTCTTCACATCTCCAGCGCAGAAGATAATGGCTCTTTCCAACAATGGCTATATTACCATGTTTGGGCAAAGTTTACTGCCCTCTTTAACCAGGGTATGGTATAACATCCCAAAGAAAGCCTATCTTGAAAATCTTTTATGCATCAATCTCTTATGAGAGCTTATTTATATAATGTATGGGTTTTTTTCTTTAAGAATTATAAGTGATCACCATAACATAAAGAGACACCACTGAGCGGACTCATTCTTGGTCTTCTTTCTGATTCTGGGAGATCCAGAGCTCTGGCTCTGCCACTAATAGCAGGGAGTTGGAGAAATGATTTTGCTGCTCTGGAGCTCAGCTTCCTGATTTTGGAGGCGGGGATGTCTTGGAGGTTCTCCCCACATCTGGAATTCTGGGATTATATGGTGCCTTATGCTAGTGGTAGGGGGTGTGTATTGATAACCAAACATCCTGGTTTACCCAGCATTGAGAGAGGGTTCCTGGGACTTAGGAATTGGAGTGTGAACACTGGAAACTGCCAGGGCAAATTGGAACCAGTTGGCTACCCTGGTTGCGAGGGGTGGGCTGGTGGTTTGGTGTGTGTGGGCATAGCCTCTGATTTATAGAATTATAAATTATATATATAATATAAATTATATTTATATATTTACAGGATTATAAATTATATATGAATTATATAATAGATAAATATTTACCAAATCATAATTTATTAATATATATGAATTTTATTATATATTTATAGAATTAAAAACTATACATTAATTTTATAAATATATAGACATAATTTATATATTTATAGAATTATAAATTTATATTTATAGAATTATAAAATATAGATTAATTATATTTAATTCCAAGCATTGGGGTGAGAAGGAAGATCCACAGGCAAAGTACTTTGTATATTTTCTGGCACAGAAGCACTAAGTGAACATTACCTATGATTATTATTGTTGTTTTTCTCAACTGTTTCCACACTTGTCATCTCAGAGCCACAGTGCCTGTGTGTGTGGCTGAGGTGCTCAGACCGACAGGTGAAATGACTTCATTAGTGCCCTGGCTCCTGGTGGGATGACAGTGGAAACCCAGCCTTCTGAGTTGAAGAACTGGAACAAACATTAGCCCTGACACGTTGATCTCAGTTTGCCTTTGTGAGAAATAGGAATGAAATGTGAACATCTATTTCAGGTGATGTCATAAAGCCCAATTCAGAAGATGGCTATGATTTCAACAGCCTGTCGGCAACATAGATTTCAGAGTAACTTACAATCAATCATTAATCTAAACAACAGTGCCGTGTGCACCCCATTATTCACACAGAAGGGGAACAAAAGGAGGCTTGCTTTTGAAGGCTCGTGTTGCAGGGGCTTCTGCTGGATACTAAAAAGCAAATGATAGTTGGGGATTGTTTGTCATTCACAGGAGGAATCGGATTTCTTTGTGTTTATAAAGTCACCTTGGTATCTGGAAGGAGAGCAGAAGCTATCAGAGCCTACTTTACTTAGCAGTCTAGGATGCTAATTTATTTGCCTTTTTCTTATATTAATATCCTTATCTGTAAAAAGGGGGAAGAAAATAAGGCTGTTTTGAGGAGATGTGGCTGAGACAATGGAAAAAGAGAATTATACTCCTGAAATCCCAGCACTCTGGGAGGCTGAGGTAACAGCAACGCTTGATTCCAGGGATATGAGACCAGGTGGGCAACATGATGAAACATCATCTCTATACAAAAAAAAAATGACATTTAACTGGGTGTGGTGGTGTGTATCTGTGGTCCCAGCTACTCAGGAGGTTGAGTTGGGAGGACTGCCTGAGCGTGGGTGGCTGAGGCTTCAATAAGCCATGATTGAGCCACTACTCCAAAAAAAAAAAAAACAAAAAAAAACAAAACATAAAACAAAAAACAAAGGAAAGATGAATCAGGCCAAGCACAGTGGCTCAAGCCTGTAATCCCTAATCCTAGAACTTTGAGAGGCTGAGGCTGGTGGATCACCTGAGGTCACGGGTTCAAGACAAGCCTGGCCTACATGGCAAAACCCCATCTCTATCAAAAAATGCAAAAACTAGCTGGACGTAGTGGCACATGCCTGTGGTCCCAGGTATTTGGGAGGCCGATGCAGGAGAATTGCTTGAACCTGGGAGGTGGAGGTTGCAGTGAGTCAAGATCGCACCACTGCACTCCAGTCTGTGTGAGAGTCCGTCTCAATCTCTCCATATAGATATATCTATATATCTCCATATATATCTATATATCTCCATATATATACATATATACTATATATACGTGTATATATGTGTGTGTATATACATATATACACACACACACAACCACAATAGTCCTGATTGTCCATGTTTCTGGGGACAGCAGCAGGAGCTGCTCAGAAGATTCCCGAGAGGGCTGGGCAAGCTTGGAGTGGGATGGAACAGCTACTTGTAGTGCTCAAAAAATGATGGTCCCCTCGGAGGAGCTAACGTCTGTGTTGAGGTTTATGATGGTTTCCACTATGTGTGGACTCACGCCGGGTTCATCCTTAGCTAAGTCTTCCGTGCCATTCCCCTGCAGATGGTTGTACAGGCAAAGGTGGATACCTTTTCTCTCCCATGCTCATTCCACTGTCGCAGACTATATTGTCCCTCTCCATGCTCCTTCTGTCACCAACAGGTTTCCCATTCTCCCAGCCTTACGTCACCAGCCCAATCACCCAACTGAGGAGCGAGCCTGTGAGTGGATAGTCCCCGGGAACGCTGCCACCAAAACAGCGTGTTTGAAAACGTACAGATAAGATAGAACCAGGCTGGGCCTGTTCCCAGCATGCTGGGTAAGAGGTTGCAGAGAATGAGCACGACACTGGGCACACCTGGAAATTGCTCCTGGAAATGTACAATGTGGACTGGCGTAGGTGGGCGCCTTGTAGGTACGCACCCACTTAGTCCTCACATCAACGGTACACATAGGTACTGGGTTCTCCTGGTGTCACAGACCCCTCTGCAGTGGCCACAGCTCAATGGCCTCCGTCTGCCTGCCTATCCTCCAGCTTCAGTGTGCTTTGCTGCTGACAGCTCCCACCTGCTCCCCGCTTCAGAGGATGGCCTTTGGGCTCCTGATGCTGTTTGGGTCAAAGGAAGAGAGCCGGGGCGCACTGGATTTAAGGCCACGCTGCCCCCCTTGCCGTGACTCAACTGGTGAGAAGGTCTGAAAGCTGAGCTCCCTTTCCCGAAGAGGCAGCAAACTCTGAGATGCAATTTGCACTGCAGACTCCCATGGGGTGGGAACAGGCAGCAGCTGGGACTTCACCTGAGCTTGCACCGCCAGGCGGTTGCTTCTTCCATCTATCTTGCTTGCCTTACACCTCTACTGGTTTCCCTGGGAGCACTTCCTTGCCGGGCGAGGTGGCGGCGCCTGTAGTCCCAGCTGCTCGGGAGGCTGAGGCAGGAGAATGGCGGGAACCCGGGAGGCGGAGCTTGCAGTGAGCCGAGATCGCGCCACTGCACTCCAGCCTGGGCGACAGAGCGAGACTCCGTCTCAAAGAAAAGTAAAATAATAATCACTTCCACTCAAATCCTGGGTTCACACCCACTTTTCCCCAGGAGGGATTAGAGGTCCATAAAGAGGCAGTCACGGTCCAGGCTCACACAGCTAAGACGTGGAGGAGCAGGGGCGCGGAGCAGGGGCGGGGAGCAGGGGCGGGGAGCAGGGGCGGGGGCGCGGAGCAGGGGCGGGGAGCAGGGGCGGGGAGCAGGGGCGGGGGCGCGGAGCAGGGGCGCGGAGCAGGGGCGCGGAGCAGGGGCGCGGAGCAGGGGCGCGGAGCAGGGGCGCGGAGCAGGGGCGGAGCTGGAGGCTGGGTGCTTGTCAGTTCTCCAGCTGCCTATAATAATGAGCCCGATGCCAGCTTACCCAGAAGGGGCGAAGATAAGCGCAGGGGTGGGATGGGGGCTGCTGGGCAGAGCCTGGAAGATGAGTCCTCACTGATGAGGAAGCCCGTGGAGTTGGTCCACTGATGATAAAATCAGCTGGGAAAGTCGATGGAGTTTCCCAGGGCTTGAAGTCCATTGACTTTCCCAGCTGATGTTACCAAAGCTTCCTGCTGACGGTACCTATTTTCCCACAGGCCCCTGGCACTGGTTCTCTCCAGAGGCTGAGTTTCCCTGGGGAGACAGGAGTGTCCAGCGTGACCACCATTGGCTGACTTCCCATCCATGATTCCTTGTTTCCTCCGCTGGGGCCCACCAGCCCCACGGTGGACGAAACCGCTTATCATCACGGTTCCCAGAGAGGACGGGCTGGCCCAAGTCTGCACTGTCACCTGCTCGGGGGGAAAACGAAGCCCCTCCCCCCGACTCCCCGCCCTCCCCGCAGCATGCTGGGCACAGGGCCAGCCTGTTCTGTGTTTTCAGTAAATTTTCAAACACGCTGGTTTTGGTGGCAGCTTTCACAGTGATTATCTCATTAGGGGCTTGGCCCTGAAACACCTTATTTATTGTGGATTGAGAAAAGTTCACCTTTTCAACCACTAAAACCAAACCAAACCGAAACAAAACAAAAAAACAAAAGAAATAAAAGAACCAGGCTATAGTGTTCCTGGAAAATTTTCGCTTGTGGGAAAATACCTCCCTGGTCCATAGAGAGACGCCGTCACCAACAGTGTGGAGTTATCAGATGGGACTGGTCCGGCTTCGTGGGGGCCGGTATCAATGTCCAGGTAGTTTCCAGACCTTGTTTTGTTTTCTCTGTCCTCTTTGTAAACCCACGGATTGAACCTCATGGGCCCACAAGTTCCTGATTGCTTCATATATATTGCACAGATTTGTTTGGGAAAATAAAATAGATCTTGCTCTATCCTGACAGAGCAGGGCCAATATTCTCTAGGAGAGGGGAGAACTCTAGAATGGATGGCAGCACTGTGAGTGCGTAAAACCCTGCCGCAGGGGCAGATGGCTGCTGGGAGAATATTTATAGCAGGGATCTAGAAATAACTGTAAGGGAAAAGCCTTGTGAGGAGGAACAGAACAAGAGTCTTCAGGGTGGCACTTGGAGACACTCTTGTTCTTGCCTGGGGTCCTGGAGGGCTGCAGGCTGACCGCTGCATGGGAGAGAATATACGAGGTATTCACAGGGTACACAGAAGTCATAATACTTTGTGTAGATCTGTGCCACACAGATATGAGGAGCTAGGGCTTGGAAACAGGAAGAGAAGTGGCAGGATGGTTAGGAGCATAACTGGTAAATGTTGTACACTCAAGGCAGAACCCGTGCAAGGACCGGGCACTGCAGAGCTCCAGGACAAGAGCTTGGGGACACGACAGTCAGCCAGCCCATGGGCATCATGGAAACAGCACTTTGCAGGCATCTGAGTGAAGCACAGGAAGGAAATGCAGACACGGGTCCAGGAGCACGGGGTCGGGTTAGAATCAGGCAGCATCCCTCCAGCCGCTCCGTGCTAAAGCTTTCATCAACTGCTCAGACAGTGGGGATTCAGTTAACATTGGAACCATACTGCAATGAGGCCTGGGTACTACTTGTAATTTTCTGTTTATTTCTAACTTTATGAACGGCATCAAGTATTCTTCATAGCATGGATTCAGTACTTTGCAACAAATCTCTTTGCCATGGGTATAAATTCATGAGTTTCAGGTTTCATTAAAGAGAAGTACCCAAATGAAGTACCCAGACTTAATATTTGAAAATTTAATTTTGTTTATGTTTATTTTCATTTTTCAAGAGACAGGGTTTCACTATGCTCAGGCTGGACTCAAACTCTTGGGCACAAGTGATCCTCCTGCCTCAGCCTCCTGAGGAGCTGGGACTATAGACACACGCTGCCACGCCCAGCTCAAACTAACATTTTACTACCTTGTGAAATATTGCCTAGTCATTATCCCAGGTCCCTGACAACACAGACCAGCACAACATCAGAATGACACCAAACCTGTTATAACTGCAAGGTATGCACAGGATTTCAAGAAAAGAGATAGAAGAATGTTTAGATTCCTAAAAATCTTCTTAAAAGAGAACTCCTAGCTTTCCACAAAATTCACGTAATTTCTGAAGTGATTTTTATCTTTTAAAAGCACATTAAAAAGCAATCAGGTGTTGTGTGTGTGTGCATCTGTACAGCAGTAAAGGTTGTCTCCCACATGGCATTTTTAAAAGGCAAACAAACCCCGCACACCACTAGAACTCAATTTTGGAGAAAATTGCTGCATGAAAAAATTGCACTGTGTGTATAAAGGTTTTTTTTAAAGAGTGTCTCTTCCTGAAATGACATATTCGTTCTTAGTTGTTTTGTTTTGTTTTGTTGTTGTTTTGAGACGGAGTTTCACTCTGTCTCCAGGCTGGACCGCAGTGGTGTGATCTCGGCTCACTGCAACCTCCGCCTCCCAGGTTCAAGCGATCTTTCTCTGCCTCAGCCTCCTGAGTAGCTGGGATGACAGGCATGGGCTACCACGCCCAGCTAATTCTTTGTATTTTTAGTAGAGACAGGGTTTCACCATGTTGGCCAGGATGGTCTCGATCTCTTGACCTCGGGATCCACCTGCCTCGGCCTCCCAAAGTGCTGGGATTACAGGCGTGAGCCACTGTGCCCGGCCCAGTCTTAGTTTTTTTATTTGGGTGGTTTTCCGTCTGCCTCATTTCAATAGGGAAACCAAGAAAAGCTTGGCATTGATTTGCTTTTCAGTTAGTATATCATGTGATTTATTCAATACATCTTTAAGTCTCCAACTGGAATCACCAATGTTCTTAACAACTTAGGTTACTCACTTTCAAGATACTGAACATATTATTACAAACACAACCATTCTGGAAAATACAACTGTCCACTACATATAGAAACTTGGCCTCAGATGACTGTCTTCTTAGCAAGGGACAATTTCTATTCCCCTGAACCCCACCTCACAGCTCTTGATGACATGATTGAAGCTAAGGCAAGGTCATTTTCTACTCCTGACTTGAATCTTTCTTACAGCAAGTTAACCAGGAGGGGGCTTGAGTGGTCCCAAGCTTCACACTCGAAGCCAGGCAGGTTTCTTAGGTCTGCTCCCAGAATGTACTGGCTACTGGGGGCACCTGACCGTGTAGAACCCAGCAGACAGTGACCGGGTAAATACTCAGCACTCGGGTTCCATTCTCTGGTTGAATAAAGGCAGCATCAACCTGCCTATGGACAGTGATTGAAAGCATTTCACTCCAAATTGAGCTACACACTCGTGTCTTCAGGCACAGCCAGGCATAGCCAGGACAGTTGGTTGCAACAGGACTGGGCCGACTGGGAGCTGAGTGAGGCGAGGCTGGGAATAGACTCTGTTGCTGGCCTTAGGAGACACGCAAGGGCAAAATGAGAATCTGGAGGTAGCTGTAAGCTCTCTGATGGCAGGGACTGTGTCTTACTTCCACTGTGTCTCCAGTGCCCAGGTCAGAGTCTAGCACATAGTAACCTTCATCAGTGTTCGTTTAGTACAGACATCAGAGAAAGGTGGGGTTTGCAGGGGTGATCCTCATCGAAGGGATGCATCGTGGTGTCCCATTTAGTGGAGGACACTGTTGGGGACCTGGAGGTGGTGACATTCAGCAATTCATAGGCATGTGACTGGCACTCAAGGAGGGAGTCTGTCATCAAATGGGGGGGTCCCAGGACCAGGCTGGGATACAAAGGTGGGACTTTAGGCCTTGGAGACTTTGGCCACAGCAAGGTAGGACTAGATGAGGTCAACTGTTCACCAGAATGGAACTCAGGCCTAGGAGATAGCAGAGACCTAGGTATAGAGAAAGAGCCAGGAATGCAGAGAAATCCAGCTGTGAGGACTGAAGTGTAAAGTCAATATATTTGACCCAGTGATGCTGCTGTGCCCAAGAGTGTTCAGCTGGAACTAGAGCTCCCTGCCTCACTTCTGTTAAGGATCCAAGCCCAAGGCCAGGGCAGGGGGCATGAACGGGGATCACATGGGAGGGGGGAGGCACAGAGGCTGTGGAATGACTGTGCCTGCCTTTCTGATCCCAGCAAGGTTGGTCTTTGCAGGCTGCCTGTATGGCTCAGCAGTTTCTGGAAACTGCCGTTTCAGTTTATTTATGATTGTTTTCTTCCCCTCTGAACAAAGTGCATTTAGGTTAAAAACCAGGCAGCACATAAATAAACTAATTGGAAGTGTGTGCACTAAGATGTTAGTGTCTTTTAATAAATTCAAAATTTTAGAGTCTTCCCAAAGCAGAAGTAATATAAGATCCTAAGCTTTACCTGCTAGGAAAATGTTAACATTGAGTTTAAAAGGAAGAAAAAGGGTTCTTCCTGGTTGAGAAAGGGAGACGGTGGTTATATGGAGAAATTAATCAAAGGCTAATGACACTTAAATCCTTGACATAATCATGAGGTTCACTCACCATCTAAAGAAAACACACACTCGTAATGCTCACACCCACTCATACATAATAAAAGCTTCGACGGGATGAGTGGGACCTGCTTGTACGCACTATTTTCCGCAAAGAAAATATGTTTATAGGCAACAAACAAATGTCTTTGATTTCAGCTGTATTATAAATAAAATTATCAGCAGAGTGCTAAGAGGAGGTTCCATAATAAATCTTGGCATTTCGTCATTTAATAGAGACTAGATATCCTGCTTAAAGCTGAAGTTTGTCTCTTATTACAAATGTCACAGCCCATGACTCTTAGAAGGATGTTTACGACCCACAATTAGATATCCTAGAATGTTGAATTCTGCTTGCCTTTGAATTTCTTTTCAAAAGCAGTCCTCTTTCCCTCACTGTTCACTGCCACCTAGTGAATTCAGCTGGGAAAGAAACCATAGCTGGAAAGAAGATGCTTTTTTAAAAGGCAACAGCTTTCACCAGTGACTTGCCTTGCCAAATGATAATGGAGCAGGAGGATGGAGGCTTTTGTCAAACAGGCCGTGGCAAGGACAATGAAATTCGACCCATCAGAGCAGAGCACATTAACAAAGCCCCTGTCCAGGGGAAGCTTCTGGAAGGAGCAGCTCAGGTGAGCAACTCATGACAGCTCTGGGCTTCTGATCTGACAGTCTGGTTCAAAAGAATCAAAGTCTGTTCCCTTTGATTCCCCTTTGATTGAACCCAAATGCCAGGCAACGTGGCGCACTGCCCATCCTGGGCAGATGTTAGGGGCTTGGTACAGAGAAAGGGTGTGTGCAATGATGAGGCCTGTGCAGGAGCCCCAGTCTACATGGGAGGCAGCAAAACCATGTTAACGAGACCCCCTAGGGGATGATCACAGAACTGAAGCAAGTGGTAATCAGAATGGAAATGTAATGATGTGCCGCTATCCTGCTATCCTGCTTCCCGGCTCTGGTATGGGCCAGTCTCCTCTCATTGTGAACACAAAGGCTATAGTCTCCTTTCAAACGGAGAGCAGCTTCTACCCAGGGTCATCCGTGCTGTTCCTCCCACACCCAAACAGAAAACTGCAAGAGAGAGGTGGGCATGGTACTGATTCAGTGAGCCCTGCATGGCTCCATGCGGCCCTACTAGAAAAATCCTATCGCTTCAGAAACCTCCTTGCCTCTCTCGATTGGGCATGAGGTTGGCAAGAGTGGTCTTTGGTGACTCTGCTCTGTCCAGGTTCTTTGCAAGAGCTGGAGAAGTAGATTGCTCAGGTTAGAGGTGTAATGAATACTCCTGCAGTCCCCCACAAAGATGCACTGAAGATTTGCAGTGGCTACTGCCATTGGCCCATGTGTGTGCACATGCCAAGTGTGCATGTGTGGACATACGTGCATGCATGTATATCTATGCCTACGCATGAAGGTGTATGCTTGTGTGTGCACATGTGTATGTATGTGGGTGTGTGTGAACCAAGAGATCCATACATCCATATGCATGGATGTATATCTGTGTATATGTACACATGTGCATGTGTGTGTGTGAATATAAAGGAACTGAAGATTTTGAGTCTCTTATTGATGCAAATTGTCTCCGAAGGGTGAGTTTTAATGACTGTGACAGTTAAGGGGAAACCAAGACAAAGAAACCAATGATTTTAATAATTAAATGAGACCAAAATAAAACTCTAAGATTTATTTTTTTCACTCAGGAGACCACTGGCCATTCAGCTCATGACACTTCTCCCCATCAGCATTCTCCAGAGTAAGTGCTTCTCTCCCCAGGAACTAGTTCAAAGTTTAAAGGATTCTGCGTGGGACTGCCTGGATGCTTCCTGCTAGCCATCACTTTCATGCTCAGAATAGATTTGCCCCCTTGCAAAAGTGGCGCTGTCACTTGGCACTGGGACACTCACTGATTTGATGCCATTTGTATCGTAATTTACAGTTATCGATTGAATTGGAAGGCTTGAACTATCCATGGGTACATAAGCTATTAATAGAACAATGCATAAAGAGCCGAAGCACCTCGCTGGGACACTGCAGTTTGAATTATTTTACATACACACTTCTAAATGCACTCTCAACCTTAGCACTTTGCAGCAGCCTGTGGGCCAGTGTTGCTCACTGCATCCATTTCTCCAAAATCATCGTTCCTCTCCAGTGTGCTGGATTGGATCCCTGTTCAATACCAAGCAATGAACAAAGACCACATGTGCCAGTTTTAGCCCATATATGATGTGGTGTATAAATATGCATAGCTAACATGCTTTCCAAAACATGACCCACTTCTCCAGAGTTTAATCATGCTGGGACCTCTTCCAGAGGGTGGGGGTCCCTCTCCAGGGCAAGTCCACACCAATAGAAATAACCAGAGCACTCACTGCCCACGAATCAATAAAACCAGAAGATGAACAGGAAGACATAAGGAAAGCAAGTGGAAACTGGAACGCTACAGTAATGCTCTGAATTTGGATCGTATGTGCCCAATTGTGAGAAGCTGCAAAAATAACCCTCACCATCCTGTTCTTGGGGAAAAAAAGGCACCAAGCCTTCTGCTGTGATCAGGTTGTTCCCCTCCAAAATTCATATGTTGAAATCGAATTCCCAACGCGTGGGCATTAAGAAGTGAGACTTTCGGGGGTGATTAGATCATGAAAGTGGAATCTTCATGAATGGGGTGAGTATCCTTATAAAACAGGCTGGAGGGAACCTGATTGCCCCTTCTGTCATGTGAGGACACGTAGAAGGGACATCTGTGAGCAATGGGCCCTCGCCAGACACCAGATCTGCTGTTGCCTTGATCTTGAACTTCCCAGCCTCCAAAACTGTGAGCGATCAATTTTCTGTGGCTTATAAACTACCCAGTCCAAGGTATTTTGTTACAGCAGCCTGAACTGACTAAGCCACCTGCTGACTTGACTTCTTTCCCTGGCAACAATTATGGAGAGAGACTTCTGATCTCAGAAGCCCACGGAGGGAAGTAAGTAGGGAGCTCAGATGTGAGTTCCTAACAGAAATCTAGGCAACTTTGGGGCAAATAATTACTTCTTAACCCAACTCTGCAAATAAGTAAGTTTTTCAGTATTAGATAATTCGCACCAAAGTTACAAAACATAAATCACCTAAAGAGGGAAAGGTTGAAGCAGCTAATTTTGTAGGGGACTCACTTTGCTTGGCCAAGAAAATCATTGGGCAGACCTGAACTCTGCTCTGCAGGAGTTGATGACTCAGAAGAGACACCTGAGCATGAGCTGCAGCGGCAGTGAAATGGGAACGTTAGGACAGTGCATTCTTTCCCACCCACATGATGTTTAGCTGCATTGCATCTTATTTATTCACTAGAGAACAAAAAACGCAGGCCGGGTGTGGTGGCTCACGCCTGTAATCCCAGCACTTTGGGAGGCCAATGCAGGTCGATCACCTGAGGTCAGGAGTCCACGACCAGCCTAGCCAACATGGTGAAACCCCATCCCCGCTAAAAATACAAAAATTAGCCGGGGGTGGTGGTGGGCGCCTGTAACCCCAGCTACCCAGGAGGATGAGGCAGGAGAATCACTTGAACCCGGAGGAGGCGGAGATTAGAGATTGCAGTGAGCCGAGATTGTGCCATTGCACTCCAGCCTGGGCAACACAATGAGACTCCATCTCAAAAAAAAAAGACGTCATTTGTGGATGGAAGACATCCTGGTATATGCCATGGATTCTCTATCTATAGGAAATTTTAGAAATAGCATTTTAGAAAAATTTTAGTTGCTTAAATGAGTCACAATGAGGTTTTAAAAATTTCATTCTCATTGCAAACTTTTGTTCTCTGGCTAACAGGAAGGATTAAGGCAGTAAGAAATAATAATAATTATTATGATAATAAAGTAGCTTGTATTTCATGAGCACTAACTATGTTCTAGGCAACTGTACTAAATGCTTTTAAGTGAATCATCTGTTTAATCTTAATTTTCACAGTGTTCTTTAAGATAATCTTACCTGTCTGCCTTACAGAGGAGGAAGCTGAATTGCCCAAGGTTCAACAGCTAACATAGGACAGAACTGAGATGAAAACTTTGGATTGTTAGATTCCAAATTTAGTGCTCGTAATTATTATCTTATACTTGTAGATATATTATGTGTTAGGTATTTAGTTTTATATAGACTGGTTAGTTTTAGTTTTAGCTTATATATAAACTATTTAGTTTTAGTTTTATATATTTTAGCATGTCCAGTAAAACACTCATTATAGCCTAAATTTATAGGGCAGAGTTAGCAAAGGGATGAGAGATAAAAGAGAAAAAAATCAGAAAACTTCCAAGATAATTATGAAAGAATACCTATGACTTCTTGAACACATATATGTAAATTATAATTTATAAATTATAGATTATATAATTTACAATATAAATTATATAAAATATAAATTATATAGAAAAATGATATATTATATATAATGTATTTTCCAAATCCAGGAAGTTCTCACTGGATTATTGTGGCAGCCTTCAAACTGGTCACCCCTAATTCCTGTCTCTGTTCTAGTAAATCCATTCCTGTAAATTTCCATTAGAGTTGTGGTCCTAAAATGCAGGTCATATCATTCTCTCCGATATTCTATTGATTGATTGATTGATTGATTGATTGAGACGGAGTCTCGCTCTGTCACCCAGGCTGGAGTGTAATGGCATGATCTCAGCTCACTGCAAGCTCCGTCCCCCGGGCTCACGCCATTCTCCTGCTTCAGCCTCAGTAGTGGCTGGGACTACAGGGGCCCAACACCACGTCCGGCTAATTTTTTTTGTATTTTTAGTAGAGACGAGGTTTCACTGTGTTTGCCAGGATGGTCTCAATCTCCTGACCTCGTGATCCGCCTGCCTCGGCCTCCCAAAGTGCTGGGATTACAGGCGTGAGCCCCTGTGCCTGGCTCTACGATATTCTCAACCCAACATTTTTCAATCATTCCCTTTGTTTGACTGATAAAGGAAATACTTCTGAATATGGTTCTCAAGAATGCCCCAGTCTAGTCTCTTGCCCTAGTGCCTCCCTAGCACCCATGTGGACAACTTTATTCAATGGTCACAAAGTCTGAGGCCTTCACTCACATCATGGACCCGACCTGTCCTGCTTCCCTGGCACAGTACAACATAGTGGGCATGCATATGAGCTTTGGAGTCAATGGAACCTGGATTGGAACTCCAGCTCTGCCACTTTTCAGTGGTAGGACCTTGGACTACCTGTCTAGCTTTCCTAAGCCTTCTGTTCTTCATCTGAAAAAGTGCATTGTTGAGAGCATCCAGTGAAATCACAGGAGCACTCCACTTTGCACACAGTATTCAGGAAATGGAAGCTGTTTTTATTTGCCTTGAGGAACTCTATGCCCTTTCTCAGATCCGGTTTTAGAGGACACCCTGGTACATAGGCGTCACCCCATCTCAGTCAAGCCTCAGACTCCATCAATATCACACTCAGGCCTGACATGTGGCCTAAGCCCATATCCATGGTTCAGCTTTCCTCTTACTCCTAGTCCTGATATAATTCCAATCACCTCTTCCTAATGTGTCCAGTAAAATGCTCAATATAGTCTCAATTTATAGGGCAGAGTTAGCAAAGAGATGAGAGACAGAAGAGAAAAAAAATCAGAAAACTTCCAAGATAATTATGATCAGAATAGCTATGACTTCTCGAACACTATGTGGCAAATCCTGCTTTAAGTGTTTACGTGCACAGCCATCCCTCCGGGTTTGGAGGAGATTGATTCCAGGACCCCTGCCTATGTCCAAATCCAGGAATACCCAACTCCTACAGTCAGCCCTGCAGAGCTCCTATACGAAAGTTGGCCCTGTTTGTATGCGCATATTCACAACCCATGAATATGATATTTTTGATCCTCATTTGGTTGATTAAGAAAAGCCATGTGTAAGTGGACCCTGTGTAGTCCAAATCCATGTTGCTCAAGGGTCTGCTGTACTTACTTAATAAATTTTCAAGAGTGGTATAATTTTTAGTGGTCTCTTTTACGTCTACTACCCAGAGAGATTAAATAAATTATAAAATGATGGAGCCCAATGCTTTTTAAAACTTTTTTATTTTTGGAGACGTGGTCTCCCTCTGTTGTCCAGGCTGGCCTCAAACTCTTGGGCTCAAGCGATCTTCCAGGCTCAGCTTACCAAGTAGCTGTAGCCTGGTTTGAACCAAGGCAACCTGACTTGAGGGTCTGGGTTCTGAGCAAGTACTTTCTCCCTCCATTCCCTGTCTGGCGCTTTCCTCAGTTCTCTGTCCCTGCCATTTATACAAACTCTCAGGTAGAGCACAGATCTCTGGTTTTCACCCCCACGTGCCGGACAGGCGGCTCATCCACTCCTTGTTTTGCCGTCAGCTCAGCAAACCCAGTTGCGGTGCCTGGCTGGCTCTGTCATTTATGTCAACTTCATTTCCACTGTCGTCTCGATTTACCTGAACTTATGAATTTAAAATCACTTATCGCATGTGGTGAAAGGAAATGTTTCCATTTTCTATCAGTTTTTTATTGGAAGTAGCATCCATGCTAGAGCTTCAAAGGATTCATTAGAAATATTGGACTGCAGCCAGAGCTTGAGACTCTTGGACGCTTGGAAAAAACATCTAGAAAAATTCCTTGTGAAAAGTATTTCCAAATTACTCTACCATTATAATTATTCTATCATTATCTGCAAGGATAGGCTGGGTTTGGGTCCTGGGAAACTTAGAGAGGTTTTAGGAAGAGCCATTTCAAAGTGGCTTTTCCACCGTATTTCCCCCCTGCCCTGCTAAAAGTGTGAATAAATGAAAGACGTCAACCTTTCTATATGCGGTTACAGTCTACGATCTGGGGTATTTTATTTTATATACTTGCTACGTCTTAGGACAAGCTGCACAGTGAGTCAATATGAGAAAAGCCAATCTGTTCAAGATTGTTGAAGTTAAGATTATCGAAGATTATTTCATGCTGAAAATAGAATATATATATATTTCTGATTGATAGGATTTTAGGTGGATTTCATTTTCCCCACCCTACTACCTATACTTTTTAGGTTTTCTAATAACAGAAAAAAATAAATATCTAAAGGAAAATCAATCACTTGATGACTTTACTGGGAAAACTCTGAACTAGAAGTTTGGAGTGTTAAATACAGTTTTAACTCTGTGTTAACTTTGTACAAGTCTTTCGGCATGTCAGAGTCCAAGCTTTTGTGTCCTCGCAATGTGTGGGTTGGATGGAACTGTGATGTTTAGACTTCAGGCCCCAAACCATAGGGTTCCCACAAGAACTTCTGACATTCCCTAACCCCTTAGCCCTGAACCACCCCAGGTTTCTACCAAAACAGCTCTGTGTTGTCTATTATATGTTTTACCTTTTAATATTCCCTATACTATTTCTATTTGAAAACATTTGACTTATAACCAAAAAGTTTGAAAATCTCTGGGCTAAGTGGCTTCTCACCTGTGATTTTATAATCCTCTTGTCAATCCTATATCTCATGACAACTGCAGGATTTCCCAGAACTTTCTACAGTGATCCTTCTTGGAGGCAATAAAACTCATGGAATTGGTCTGCAATAATTAACTTTGCTAAGACACTTCCCAAACTTTTTTCTTAAAATCATTACTTGCTACGGGGTCTTATGAGTAGATAAAATAGAACTAGGTAGTCTGCTCCTCAAAAGACCCTCAGATACTCACCATTGTCTGAAATTCCAAGACACTCATTTATGCTCTATTCTAATGTAGGTGTGCATTAGTTTCAACACATCTTTTGAGACAGGAGGAGAGAGGGAAAAATAACAGTGGGAACCTAGGGAGATAGCACATCAGATGATGGGTGAAGTGGTGAAGAAAGGAGATGAAAAGAAAATTGATGACACTTTCTTTTTTTTTTTTTTTTTTTTTTTTGAGACGGAGTTTCGCTCTGTCGCCCAGGCTGGAGTGCAGTGGCCGGATCTCAGCTCACTGCAAGCTCTGCCTCCCGGGTTCACGCCATTCTCCTGCCTCAGCCTCCCAAGTAGCTGGGACTACAGGCGCCCGCCACCTCGCCCGGCTAGTTTTTTCTTATGTCATATCTTATCCATATTTGGACCTCATCTTCATGGTCACCATCTCCATGCTTATGAGCTTCTACCTTCACATATGCCTGGCTTCTAACACGACACAACACAACACAACACAACACAACGCAACACATCTCTCCTTGTGAATAGTGCCCATAAACTCTTCACAGAGCAAAGCACCGAGGTATATTCTGTTCCTCTTCCCTTACTCTTCATTTTGGGATACCCTTTCAAGAGCATCTTGTCTAATTTTAGACATATCCCCCATCAATTATTGGATGAGCATCATCACTCAGCTATTTGTAGAACTTAATGAAAAAAATTAAGCTGCTTTTACTGGATTTAAGTCCAACCCATAGACGACCACGCTTTTCGGGAATAGAAGATGCACATTTCCTTCCATTTAAACATCTTTTGGGAAAACACAGGATGCAAAGGAGCTCAGAAAAAGCTACAAGAAAAGAACACAAGTGAGGTGGTCTGTAGATTGGAAGATTCTTTCCTAAGTGACAGAGCCTAACGTTCCCGTACCAGCTGTAAGTCTCCTGGAATACCTTCACAGCATGCAGCTTAATCACCTTCAACAGATGTACTGGGCCGGACATGGTGACTCACACCTGTAATCCCAGCACCTCGGGAGGCCGAGGCGGGTAGATAACTTGAGGACAGGACTTTGAGACCAGCCTGGCCAACATAGTGAAACCCCATCTCTACTAAAATATAAAAACTAGCTGGGTGTGGTGGCACAGGCCTACAGTTCCAGCTACTCGGGAGGCTGAGGCAGGAGAATCACTTGAATCTGGAAGGCAGACACACTGAGTAATTCCCTGCTTATTTCTCATGCACCCAGCTCTTCATTGCACAGGTATGTCAGGGTGCTCTGACCACAGAGAGCCAAGACCCAATCCACCCTCCCACAATGCACTGGTTATCTCACAACCCACAGTTTGAAACGTTTTGGAAATTAAGGGACTTTTAGTGGGAAGGGATACTTCAGAGAAGCTTTTCCCTGTAAATTTTCTCAATTTTATCCACAGCAAATATCTGAACTTCAAAAGCTTACTCAAATTAGATGGATTTGGCTTCTAGTACAACTTTCTTGAGTCTTGAAGATAGTGAGAAAAAAAAAGTCCTGCAGAAATGAACTGCGAAGAGAAGGGCTTGGGTGTTCTCATTTTGGCATGTAGCCCTTAAAGAGATCTGACAGCTCAATTTTCCAATATGATATGCAGGAAATATGAAATTAGCTCTCAATTATATCTGGTACAGTGATTATGTGCATGGGAGGTTTCACGTGGGGCAACCTGTCACAGCCACTTTCTGAAGCTTTATTTTCCTAGAATTCAAAACCCAGCCTGTAAGAAATTGAAAGCACTTAGAAGAAAGTTGAAAGGAGGAAAAGATTTACTTTCTGTTCTATGTGGGTGTCATTCTTATCTAATTTCATAACAGAAGCTTCTCTTCCACACAGGTGCCTTGGCCAACAACAGGCCGTATTGCTGAAGTGAAAAGATGGCCAGCATCCACCCCTACATGCTTCATCTTCTCCATGTAAGAAAACATTCATTTTAATCAGATCAGCAACATGCCCATCTAATCTAAAATATTATACAAATACATCCTCACTCACATGTGTTCCGTGACTAAGCTTTGCCTAATGGGGTGTTAATAGAAATCTCCTGAAACAGGTGGGGGATAACCTTCTCTCTCTTTTTCCTACTGCAGCCTGGAATACAGATGTGATGCCTGGATCTCAAGTAGCCACTTGGGGCCATGAGGCGATCCACTGAGGATGGTAGAGGAGCAAAATACCAGAGGCCCGGGTCTCTGTTGACTACAGAACTTCCAAAAGAGCCCTGGATTAACTACCTGTGGGCTGTTTTTTTCACAAAAGAGAAATAAATATCCTGTTTAAGCCACTATTAACATATCTAGTAAGCATTAGTTTTTCTATTATATGAAGCTGAATGTAAAATGAATCGATATCATTAGCCTATTTATTTCAAATATCAGGTTCTCATTAGTATAAAATTGCTAAGATAAGGCAGCACGCTCTAAGGGGCACCTTATTTCACCTGCCCACCCTATGGCCAGAGTCATTATTGGAATAATTATTTGGAAGGTCACTGAGATGTTTCTCTTCTCTCTCTTCCTATCATCTGTCTTTCTTCTATGATAATTCATAGAATTTTTAAGGTTCTAAATTTCATAAAGATCACATTGAAATGATAAATTTAAAATGGCTGAACCTATCCTCAGCTAAAAGATTTACGTTCAGTCAACGATTCCTACTAAGCTGAAGTCGGTCAACTACAGACAAGGTATGGTGGGTACCAGTTCCTCCTTGCTGTGAATTGGAGCAAATGCTGGCTTAGAGAAAGGTCTTCTCTCATTTTTTCCCCCATGTTTCATGTGCTTCCCACAGTCCTCCTGCCATCGAGGTCTACACTGCCATCGAGGTCTACACTGCCATTGACGTTACACTGCCATTGTGGTCTACACTGTGGTACTCATTTCCCTGCTCTAGATCTCTTACTTTGACTTACACCAGACCTCAGTCTCTGCCCATATAATTGCTCAAGTCTAGAACCCCAATCTTCTTCTCTAAGTGGGTTTCCTTTCTTCCCAGATGCTCTACTCCCCAGAAAGGGAAGGCGAGGCCACACAGAGCCTATCTATGCCTTCCTGCCCCCGAGGCTCTACAGTGACCCTGCTCAGTGCCCCTAGCCCCATCTGTGCTGTAACCCCAGCCTGGCCTGAGTAGAAAGGCCAGGGAGACACAAAGCCAAGATAATTTCTCCAGCCACTCTGGTCCCCATGAGCCAGTCCCAGCACTTGGAATGCTGAGGTTAGAGCATGGGAAATTGCCAACTTTCAGCCACTGTGGGTCCATCAAGCTGGCGATTTCATGTGGTTCAACTTAGTCCTAGAGCTCTCACTGTGTGTGGCTCTCCTATCCAGGGAAAACCAAACCATCTCAGGCAAGCCTGACAGAGCAGCTGCCTTTAAAAGATTCTGAATTGAGTGTGGTATGGGGGCAGGCCTGATAAGTGTGTCCTTAGATGCCTTCAAGAGCTCTGGGCAGTGTTTGAGGGATCCAACTGAACTCAGTTACACCAAGCTCTCCCCCACTGTGGCAGGACTTCTGGTCATGGGGTCCCCTCCCTGCAGGGCCCTTCCATCATCCCAGATCCTTACGCAATGGAGTCTCTCTCATCCTCACAAGCTCAGCTCATGTGTTCCACTTAATCATCACTGCATCTCTGGCACCGAGCCTGGCCCATAAGAGATGGGTCATTTGAAGAGCTATATGTCATAGCTCTTTTCATGGTCACTTGTTTTCTTCGGGCCTCCTGACATCAAAGAAATGTATTGTCATTTATAAGCTTGAAAGCGAGTTTAAGCAATAAAATAAAGTTTGTTAGATGGCTGGGCATGGTGCATCATGCCTGTAATCCCAGCACTTTGGGTGGCCAAACCGGAAGATCACTTGAGCCCAGGAATTTGAGAGCAGCCTGGGCAACATAGCAAGACCCCATCTCCAAAAAAACAAAAATAAAAAATAAAAAAAACAAAGTTTGTTAGATATGCATATCCATATCTTCTCTCTATAAAATTATAATAGAGTTACTATAAATAATTTTAACGGACTATTACATAAATTAATACATTGTCACTTATAACATTGTAGTTTACATCTCTACAAGACAGAGATTTAAAGAAAATGACCATAATGCCATTCTTATACTTACACAAGAATTTCTTAATATTCTCAAATGGTGCTTAGACTTCCTCAATTGTGTGTGTTGTTTGAAGCAGGATCCAAATAAGGTCCATAAATAGTGATTGACTAGTATGTGTCAGTTCTCTTTTAATCTATAGATTTCCCAGTTTTTTCTTTTTTCTTGTAAATCTTGTTGAACACACTGGGTCATTTGCTTTTACAGTTTCCTGTAATCTAGATTTTACTAATTGAATCTCTGTGGTGTTGCTTATCATGTTCCTCTGTTTCCTGTATTTCTTGTACATTTGTCAAGAATACATCATCGGTGGTGGCATCTCCTTCCACCCAGTGTTATATAATGTCTGGTTTTCTCTCTTTTTGTGATATCATCATCTGTTGATCTCCGCCTAACTCCATTAATTCTTTAGGGATTGTAAATGTTGTCATTTTTATTCTATCATTCCTACATCATTGATTAGTTAGAATATATCCACAACAGGAAACACCTCTTTATTCACCAATTTTTACCATGCCTAGCATCATCCAAATGTGACTAATGAATTTAATTAAAGCATCATTATTCATTTATGGAGTCAAACAAATTTGATATGTTTCAATTCATCCATTACAGTTTTATCCTAATTTGGAATCAAATTGTCTGACCCCAAGGAATAAGAACTATTGAGTTGCTCCTGAATCTGTTTGAAACACCCTTGGTAGTCATTTAATTTCTTTGCTTCCTGGTGTGACCAATTATTTAAGGGATTTAGTTCTTTTTAGTGGGAAATGGTATCTAGATCCACCATTGGGGAATGAGGAATACTAATTACTACTGGATTGGTTGTTTCTAGGACTTTGCAGAGTACAAAATTGGGGCATTTTAAGTATTTTCTTTTAAGTATAAATTAAGTCATACAGTTATGCTGGTATTTCCATTTCAAAATCAGGACTACAGTTTTACACAATCTCATCAATTTTCTTTTTCTCACATGACAAAAATCTGGATCTCAATGACACCAACACCATTTCTCACTTGCTTTATCCACACTGCTCACATGATAGCTTCAGAAAAACAAAATCACCACTACCAACACCAAAGTGACTGGTAATCATATCAGATTTTTTTTAAAGTTCTTTCTGTCCTTTGGGATATATAATGAAATCACTACGACATAAAAGTTGCTTTGCAGTTTGGAGATTTCTGAAGGAACTTAAAACCAAGCTTCCATTTGACCCGGCAATCCCATTAGTGGGAATATACCCAAAATAAAAGAAATCATTCTAGCAAAAAGACACCCACACTTGTATGTTCATCACAGCACTTTTACAACAGCAAAGAATCAATAATGTGCCCTTCAACGTAAGTGCCCAGCAATGGTGGGTTGGATAAAGAAAATGTGGTACATATACACCATGGAATACTATGTAGCCATGAAAAAGACTGAAATCATGTTCTTTACAGCAACATGGATACAGCTGGAGGTCATTATCCTGAGCAAATTAACGCAGGAACAGAAAACCAAATACTGCATGTTCTCACTTATAAGTGGGAGCTAAACATTACATACTCACGGACATAAAGATGGGAACAATAGATACTGGAGACTGCTAGAGAGGGGGAAGAGGGAAGGGACAAGGGCTGAAAAACTACTTATTGGGTACTATGCTCACTATCTGGCTGATGGGATCATTTATAACCCAAACCTCAGTGTTACACGATGTACCTGGGTAACAAGCCTGCATGTGAACCCCGAAATCTAAAATAAAAGTTGAAATCATAATAAAATAAACTAAAAGTTGCTTTAAATAGTTCCTCCCTGTATGTTTATGACATCAACTAGATGTATATTTAAGTTTATTTTTTAATATTTAGGAGGTGCTTAAGTTAACTTAAAATTTATGCAACATGTTTCTATCATTCTAAATCTCTAATACAAGATATAGCCAAAGCTCATAGCTTCTATCATTATCTCATTCACTTTGTTGCATCATTTTTCTTGTAGGTACCAGTTAGCCATTCTGTGTGTGTGTTTAGTGATCTTTGCTCTATTTTAAAAACATAAATAAATGTGTGTATATATTCGTATCTTCCCTTTTCTAGAAAACAGCATACACTTTCTCACTTCACTTTCGCGTATAATAATATATCCTGAAAATCACTCTATGGTTTTACATAGAAGAGTTCCTCATTTCTTTATAGAGCTACGAGATATTCTTTCATGTGGCTGGACCACAATTTATTTACCCAGACGCCCATGGATAGACATTTGGGTTATTTCAGGTTGCTTTTCTTTTGCTATGATAAATAATGCTGCAAGGAGTAGCCTTAGGAATAAGTGTTTTTGTATTTTTGGCAATCCATCTTAGGGGTGGGTCTCCAGAAGAGGACTAAAGAGTAAATGTGTATATGATTTTGCTATACATGTTGTCAAATTCCCTTTCATAGAAGTTATACCTTCTTGCATTCCCACCAGCAATCTCTGCAAGTGCCTCATTCTTCACAGTCGCTCCAATAGAATTCATTGCCAAACTGTGAGCTTTTTGTCCCTCTGTAGAGAGAAATGGCATTTTCATGTCGCTTTAATTGGCATTTCTCTTACTATTAGTGAGACCAGCATCTTTCTCAGGGTTCAGCTCTTTTTTCAGATAAATGCATTTTAAAACATCTCATAAGCTATGCATTATTATTTGGCCTTAATTTATGGGTGATATTTTGTGATACTGATTAAGTGCATTTGAACTGGCTATCCAGCAGATCTTTGTAAGCACGGATCACCAAATCTGTCTGAAGTTTCTGAAATCTCTTCTACTTTAGAACAGTACACTTGAGAAGTAGTATTATCAGGACTGAGGTTTAAACTCTGGCATATCTGGGGTATGTGATTGGAAATGTGTCTGAATTGGAATGTTGCCTTAATGAACACATGTATAGAGCTTCACTATATATTCTAATGAGAATTCTGTACCAACACAAACCAGGTACCTCTTCATCAAGAACTTAACCCAATTAGACTAGCGAACAATACAGTCAGGATGGCTAAAGGTGACCCCAAGAAACCAAAGGGCAAGATGTCTGCTTATGCCTTCTTTGTGCAGACGTGCAGAGAAGAACATAAGAAGAAAAACCCAGAGGTCCCTGTCCATTTTGCAGAATTTTCCAAGAAGTGCTCTGAGAGGTGGAAGACGATGCCCGGGAAAGAGAAATCTAAATTTGATGATATGGCAAAGGCAGATAAAGTGCGCTATGATCGGGAAATGCAGGATTACAGACCAGCTAAGGGAGGCAAGAAGAAGAAGCATCCTAATGCTCCCAGAAGACCACCGTCTGGACTCTTCCTATTCTATTCAGAATTCAGTCCCAAGATCAAATCCACAAACCCCGGCATCCCTATTGGAGACGTGGCCAAAAAAGCTGGGTGAGATGTGGAATAATTTAAATGACAGTGAAAAGCAGCCTTACAACCCTAAGGCAGCAAAGCTGAAGGAGAATTATGAGAAGGATGTTGCTGACTATAAGTCAAAAGGAAAGTTTGATGGTGCAAAGGGTCCTGCTAAAGTTGCCCGGAAAAAGGTGGAAGAGGAAGATGAAGAAGAGGAGGAGGAAGAAGAAGAGGAGGAGGAGAAGAAGAGGAGGAGGAAGAAGAAGAGGAGGAGGAGGAAGAGGAGGAGGATGAATAAAGAAACTTTACCTGTAAAAAAAAAAAAAAAAAAAACTTAACCTGATTAGACAGTCCTGTTTAGCAAAAAGAAGGACTGGGGAAATGGTTTGTTTAAAATAGCCTTGGAGAAGGAACACACTTACAGGCTGGGTTTTTGCAAATAGGAAAAATAAGACAGGGAATTGAAGCATCAATAATGTGTCCCTCGTATTTGCTAAAGAAATGAAATAGAATGAATTTCTGAAGGGCAGAGATAAAATGAAAATGGACGGATAGAAGAAAATTACTCCATAGAAACAAAAACAAGTTCAACGGGGAAAAGTAGAAAGAAGCAAGAGCCAATTCCCTATGGACTCCTACAATCTCGAAGTCTCTGGCTGCCGTGAGACCTTCCCAGATCTTTGCAGTTCATGTAATTTTTCACACTTTTCTGACTTATTGATAAGATCAGCCATTTTTGCACTTTCTTGATTACATTCAATTTAGCACCTTATTGCTCGTATCCTATCTTGTATTACTCCCCATTTGTTTCACTTACATGAAAGGCTCTCCAAGGGTTGAAGAGCCCAAGAGATTCCAAGCTCCTCAGCCTCTAGAAGATTAGACATCTACAAAGTTTTTTGACTGAGAAACAAATATGGACTGGGGAGATACTGGTTGAAAAAAAAGCATCTTGGGAGGCGGAGCAAGATGGCTGAATAGGAACAGCTCCAGTCTCCAACTCGCAGCGCGAGCGACACAGAAGACCGGTGATTTCTGCATTTTCAACTGAGGTACTGGCGTCATCTCACTAGGGAGTGCCGGACAATCGGTGCTGGTCAGCTGCTGCAGCCTGACCAGCGAGAGCAGAAGCAGGGCGAGGCATCGCCTCACCTGGAAGCGCAAGGGGGAAGGAAATCCGTTTTCCTAGCCAGGGGAACTGAGACACACAACACCTGGAAAATCGGGTAACTCCCACACCAATACTGCGCTTTAACCAAACAGGCACACCAGGAGAATATATCCCACACCTGGCTGGGAGGGTCCCACGCCCACGGAGCCTCCCTCACTACTAACTCAGCAGTCTGCGGCGATCTATCCGCAAGGCAGCAGTGAGGATGGGGGAGGGGCGCCCGCCATTGCTGAGGCTTAAGTAGGTAAACAAAGCCGCTGGGAAGCTCGAACTGGGTGGAGCTCACAGCAGCTCAAGGAAGCCTGCCTGTCTCTGTAGACTCTACCTCTGCGGACAGCGCACAGCTGAAGTCCAATAGGGGAAGCAGCGGGGGCCAGTGCAGACGTGAACGACTCTGTCTGGCAGCTTTGGGGAGAGCCGCGGATCTCCCAACGCGGAGGTTGAGATCTGAGAACGGACAGACTGCCTGCTCAGGTGGGTCCCTGACCCCTGAGTAGCCTAGCTGGGAGACATCCCCCACTAGGGGCAGTCTGACACCCCACACCTCACAGAGGGGAGTACACCCGTGAGAGGAAGCTTCAAAGGAAGAATCAGACAGGTACACTCGCTGTTCAGCAATATTCTATCTTCGGCAACCTCTGCTGCTGATACCCAGGCAAACAGGGTCTGGAGTGGACCTCAAGCAATCTCCAACAGACCAACAGACAGTCCTTCTGACTGTCAGACGGAAAACTATCAAACAGGAAGGACACCTATACCAAAACCCCATCAGTACGTCACCATCATCAAAGACCAGAGACAGATAAAACCACAAAGATGGGGAAGAAGCAGGGCAGAAAAGCTGGAAATTCAAAAAATAAGAGCGCATCTCCCCCTGCAAAGGAGCGCAGCCCATCGCCAGCAACGGATCAAAGCTGGTCAGAGAATGACTTTGACGAGATGAGAGAAGAAGGCTTCAGTCCATCAAACTTCTCAGAGCTAAAGGAGGAATTACGTACCCAGCGCAAAGAAACTAAAAATCTTGAAAAAAGAGTGGAAGAATTGACAGCTAGACTAATTAATGCAGAGAAGATCATAAACGAAATGACAGAGATGAAAACCATGACACGAGAAATACGTGACAAATGCACAAGCTTCAGTAACCGACTCGATCAACTGGAAGAAAGAGTATCAGCGATTGAGGATCAAATGAATGAAATGAAGCGAGAAGAGAAACCAAAAGAAAAAAGAAGAAAAAGAAATGAACAAAGCCTGCAAGAAGTATGGGATTATGTAAAAAGACCAAATCTACGTCTGATTGGGGTGCCTGAAAGTGAGGGGGAAAATGGAACTAAGTTGGAAAACACTCTTCAGGATATCATCCAGGAGAAATTCCCCAACCTAGTAGGGCAGGCCAACATTCAAATTCAGGAAATACAGAGAACGCCACAAAGATACACCTCCAGAAGAGCAACTCCAAGACACATAATTGCCAGATTCACCAAAGTTGAAATGAAGGAAAAAATCTTAAGGGCAGCCAGAGAGAAAGGTCGGGTTACCCACAAAGGGAAGCCCATCAGACTAACAGCAGATCTCTCGGCAGAAACTCTACAAGCCAGAAGAGAGTGGGGGCCAATATTCAACGTTCTTAAAGAAAAGAATTTTCAACCCAGAATTTCATATCCAGCCAAATTAAGTTTCATCAGTGAAGGAGAAATAAAATCCTTTACAGATAAGCAAATGCTTAGAGATTTTGTCACCACCAGGCCTGCCTTACAAGAGACCCTGAAGGAAGCCCTAAACATGGAAAGGAACAACGGGTACCACCCATTGCAAAAACATGCCAAAATGTAAAGACCATCGAGGCTAGGAAGAAACTGCATCAACTAACGAGCAAAATAACCAGTTAATATCATAATGACAGGATCAAGTTCACACATAACAATATTAACCTTAAATGTAAATGGACTAGATGCTCCAATTAAAAGACACAGACTGGCAAACTGGATAAAGAGTCAAGACCCATCAGTCTGCTGTATTCAGGAGACCCATCTCACATGCAGAGACATACATAGGCTCAAAATAAAGGGATGGAGGAAGATCTACCAAGCAAATGGAGAACAAAAAAAAGCAGGGGTTGCAATCCTAGTCTCTGATAAAACAGACTTTAAACCATCAAAGATCAAAAGAGACAAAGAAGGCCATTACATAATGGTAAAGGGATCAATTCAACAGGAAGAGCTAACTCTCCTAAATATCTATGCACCCAATACAGGAGCACCCAGATTCATAAAGCAAGTCCTTAGAGACCTACAAAGAGACTTAGACTCCCATACAATAATAATGGGAGACTTCAACACTCCACTGTCAACATTAGACAGATCAACGAGACAGAAAGTTAACAAGGATATCCAGGAATTGAACTCATCTCGCACCAAGTGGACCTAATAGACATCTATAGAACTCTCCACCCCAAATCAACAGAATATACATTCTTCTCAGCACCACATCGCACTTATTCCAAAATTGACCACATAATTGGAAGTAAAGCACTCCTCAGCAAATGTCAAAGAACAGAAATTATAACAAACTGTCTCTCAGACCACAGTGCAATCAAACTAAAACTCAGGACTAAGAAACTCAATCAAAACCGCTCAACTACATGGAAACTGAACAACCTGCTCCTGAATGACTACTGGGTACATAACGAAATGAAAGCAGAAATAAAGATGTTCTTTGAAACCAATGAGAACAAAGATACAACATACCAGAATCTCTGGGACACATTTAAAGCAGTGTGTAGAGGGAAATTTATAGCACTAAATGCCCACAAGAGAAAGCAGGAAAGATCTAAAATGGACACTCTAACATCACAATTAAAAGAACTAGAGAGGCAAGAGCAAACACATCCAAAAGCTAGCAGAAGGCAAGAAATAACTCTCAATAATAAGATCAGAGCAGAACTGAAGGAGATAGAGACACAAAAAACCCTCCAAAAAATCAATGAATCCAGGAGTTGGTTTTTTGAAAAGATCAACAAAATTGACAGACCGCTAGCAAGACTAATAAAGAAGAAAAGAGAGAGGAATGAAATAGATGCAATAAAAAATGATAAAGGGGATATCACCACTGACCCCACAGAAATACAAACAACCATCAGAGAATACTATAAATGCCTCTACGCAAATCAACTAGAAAATCTAGAAGAAATGGATAATTTCCTGGACACTTACACGCTCCCAAGACTAAACCAGGAAGAAGTTGAATCCCTGAATAGACCAATAGCAGGCTCTGAAATTGAGGCAACAATTAATAGCCTACCCACCAAAAAAGTCCAGGACCAGATGGATTCACAGCTGAATTCTACCAGAGGTACAAGGAGGAGCTGGTACCATTCCTTCTGAAACTATTCCAATCAATAGAAAAAGAGGGAATCCTCCCTAACTCTTTTTATGAGGCCAACATCATCCTGATACCAAAGCCTGGGAGAGACACAACAAAAAAAGAGAATTTTAGACAAATAACCCTGATGAACATCGATGCAAAAATTCTCAATAAAATACTGGCAAACCGGATCCAGCAGCACATCAAAAAGCTTATCCACCATGATCAAGTGGGCTTCATCCCTGGGATGCAAGGCTGGTTCAACATTCGCAAATCAATAAACGTAATCCAGCATATAAACAGAACCAAAGACAAGAACCACATGATTATCTCAATAGATGCAGAAAAGGCTTTTGACAAAATTCAACAGCCCTTTATGCTAAAAACGCTCAATAAATTCGGTATTGATGGAACGTACCTCAAAATAATAAGAGCTATTTATGACAAACCCACAGCTAATATCATACTGAATGGGCAAAAACTGGAAAAACTCCCTTTGAAAACTGGCACAAGACAGGGATGCCCTCTCTCACCACTCCTATTCAACATAGTGTTGGAAGTTCTGGCTAGGGCAATCAGGCAAGAGAAAGAAATCCAGGGTATCCAGTTAGGAAAAGAAGAAGTCAAATTGTCCCTGTTTGCAGATGACATGATTGTATATTTAGAAAACCCCATTGTCTCAGCCCAAAATCTCCTTAAGCTGATAAGCAACTTCAGCAAAGTCTCAGGATACAAAATTAATGTGCAAAAATCACAAGCATTCTTATACACCAGTAACAGACAAGCAGAGAGCCAAATCATGAATGAACTTCCATTCACAATTGCTTCAAAGAGAATAAAATACCTAGGAATCCAGCTTACAAGGGATGTAAAGGACCTCTTCAAGGAGAACTACAAACCACTGCTCAGTGAAATAAAAGAGGACACAAACAAATGGAAGAACATACCATGCTCATGGATAGGAAGAATCAATATCGTGAAAATGGCCATACTGCCCAAGGTTATTTATAGATTCAATGCCATCCCCATCAAGCTACCAATGACTTTCTTCACAGAATTGGAAAAAACTGCTTTAAAGTTCATATGCAACCAAAAAAGAGCCTGCATTGCCAAGACAATCCTAAGTCAAAAGGACAAAGCGGGAGGCGTCACACTACCTGACTTCAAACTATACTACAAGGCTACAGTAACCAAAACAGCATGGTACTGGTACCACAACAGAGATATAGACCAATGGAACAGAACAGAGTCCTCAGAAGAAATACCACACATCTACAGCCATCTGATCTTTGACAAACCTGAGAGAAACAAGAAATGGGGAAAGGATTCCCTATTGAATAAATGGTGCTGGGAAAATTGGCTAGCCATATGTAGAAAGCTGAAACTGAATCATTTCCTTACCCTTTATACGAAGATTAATTCAAGATGGATTAGAGACTTAAATGTTAGACCTAATACCATAAAAACCCTAGAAGAAAATCTAGGTAGTACCATTCAGGACATAGGCATGGGCAAGGACTTCATGTCTAAAACACCAAAAGCAACGGCAGCAAAAGCCAAAATCGACAAATGGGATCTAATTAAACTAAAGAGCTTTTGCACAGCAAAAGAAACTACCATCAGAGTGGACAGGCAACCTACAGAATGGGAGAAAATTTTTGCAACCTACTCATCTGACAAAGGGCTAATATCCAGAATCTACAAAGAACTCAAACAAATATACAAGAAAAAAACAAACAACCCCATCAAAAAGTGGGGAAAGGATATGAACAGACATTTCTCAAAAGAAGACATTCATACAGCCAACAGACACATGAAAAAATGCTCATCATCACTCGCCATCAGAGAAATGCAAATCAAAACCACAATGAGATACCATCTCACACCAGTTAGAATGGCGATCATTAAGAAGTCAGGAACCACAGGTGTTGGAGAGGATGTGGAGAAATAGGAACACTTTTACACTGTTGGTGGGATTGTAAACTAGTTCAACCATTATGGAAAACAGTATGGCAATTCCTCAAGGATCTAGAACTAGATGTACCATATGACCCAGCCATCCCACTACTGGGTATATACCCAAAGGATTATAAATTATTCTACTACAAAGACACATGCACACGTATGTTTATTGCGGCACTATTCACAATAGCAAAGACTTGGAATCAACCCAAATGTCCATCTGTGACAGACTGGATTAAGAAAATGTGGCACATATACACCATGGAATACTATGCAGCCATAAAAAAGGATGAGTTTGCGTCCTTTGTAGGGACATGGATGCAGCTGGAAACCATCATTCTTAGCAAACTATCACAAGAAGAGAAACCAAACACCGCATGTTCTCACTCATAGGTGGGAACTGAACAATGAGATCACTTGGACTCGGGAAGGGGAACATCACTCACTGGGGCCTATCATGGGGAGGGGGGAGGAGGGAGGGATTGCACTGGGGAGTTATACATGATATAAATGATGACTTGATGGGTGCTAACGAGTTGATGGGTGCAGCACACCAACATGGCATAAGTATACATATGTAACAAACCTGCATGTACCCTAGAACTTAAAGTATAAAAAAAAAAAAAAAAAAGCATCTCAGAAAAAGAAAAAAAGCCTCCAAAGAAGCTTCTCAGAAGCAGCAATGGGTGAGATATTGTACCCTGCAAAGGCTGAGCAGGAATCATTCATTTGTTCTCTTCCATAATCAGTTCCTTAGTAGACCATAATTTCCAGTTTGTTTCACTGTTGGATAAAAGTCACGGCCGGGCGTGGTGGCTCAAGCCTGTAATCCCAGCACTTTGGGAGCCCGAGACGGGCGGATCACGAGGTCAGGAGATCGAGACCATCCTGGCTAACACGGTGAAACCCCGTCTCTACTAAAAATACAAAAACTAGCCGGGCGAGGTGGCGGGCGCCTGTAGTCCCAGCTACTCGGGAGGCTGAGGCAGGAGAATGGCGTGAACCCGGGAGGCGGAGCTTGCAGTGAGCTGAGATCCGGCCACTGCACTCCAGCCTGGGCGACAGAGCGAGACTCCGCCTCAAAAAAAAAAAAAAAAAAAAAAGAAAGTTACAAAGAAAGTGAAAGTTCTGCAAAGAAGAAGAGAGTAACAAAAGAATGTAAAATGAGTGTTATATGAGAAAGTCAACAGATATATACTTGTTTCTTTTAAAGAACATAAAAATCAAGTGTCCCAATTACTGTCATCACCTGCACTTAAATTTGAACATATTCTCCTGCTGCAGAACAAAATACATAATCCAGTGTGTTTCCCTTTGTGTCTAAGCTGCCAGAAAAATTGGAGCAAAATTCATCAAGAATTTGTTTCAACTTCTCAATGTAATGCCTAGAAGTTTACATTAGTTCCAGTTCTTAAAAAATGCTTTGGCCAGGTTCGGGGGCTCACGCCTGTAATCTCAGCACTTTGGGAGGCTGAGGTGGGCAGATCACTTGAGGTCTGGAGTTTAAGACCAGCCTGGCCAACATAGAGAAACCCTGTGTCTACTAAAACTACAAAAATTAGCCGTGTGTGGTGGCGGGCACCTGTAATCCCAGCTACTCAGGTGGTTGAGGCAGGAGAATCACTTGAACCGGGAGGCAGAGGTTGCAGTGAGCTAAGATCATGACACTGCACTCCAGCCTGGGCCACACAGCAAGACTCCATCTCCCCCTGTTCCCCCCACCAAAAAAAAAAAAAAGGTTTTCTACTCGGGAGGCTGAGGTGGTAGGATCACTTGAGCTCAGGAGGTCAAGGCTGCAGTGAGCTGAGTTTGCGCCACTGCACTCCAGGCTGGGCAACAAAGCGAGACGCTGGCAAAACAAAAAACAAAAAACTCTTTCCTTTAAGTGTTTTATCCATGAGCCATTGAACATATTACAGATGTGGTTAAAAAAAGAAAGTATGCATACATAAACATTGCTTTCCTATATAGAAGAAGGATTTTATAAAAAGGTCATCCAAAACTTTGTGTCTAGTTTAGAAGATCAAATAAGGAGAAACTGGTTCACAAAAAGAATAAAAAGAATTCACTCAAAAGAAAAAAAATTCTTTCTTGCCCATGATCAAATGTGGAAATGGGGGTGCTGACACAGACATCCCTGTGTTTGAAAACAGCAAACTTGAGAGATTTTATAAATTGTAAAGTGATCTGTAAGGCTATTCTCTTCTATAATTATTCAAGATGAGAATGAAGAAATAAACATTCGGGACAACGGAGGCATTCATCCATTTATTAAGATGGCAAGATTGGAAGATACTCCAAAGAATGGTCCATCTAGTCACTTGAAATATATTAGAGCAGCTTTCTTGCTAAAACAAACAAACACCTGTAAATTCCTCTGTTATCTGAAAACCACTGCAGACGCATTTTTCTTTTGCCATGATTGAAATGATTTTAATCTGCCAAACAGACCTCAGAATTCTTTCACAATCAGCTACTTTTTCTTTTTAACGGTCATGTAAATTTTTTAGTTCTGTGTATTTTATTTTATTATTATTATTTGGTTTAGAGACAGTGTCTCCTTCTGTCACCTAGGCTGGGGTGCAGTGGTGCAGTCATAGGTCACTGCAGTCTTGAGTCCTTGGGCTCAAGCTATCCTCCTGCCTCAGCCTCCCAAGTAGCTGGGACTAAAGGCATGCTAAAAATGTTTAAGACCTGTGAGAAAGTACACATGTCATAAAATTTACCATCTTTATTTTTAAGTTCAGTAGTGTCAATTACATTTACGTTGTTGTACAAGTAATCGTCTAAACATTTTCATCTTGCAAAATGGAAACTTTGTATCTATTAAACAATTACCTCTCTACCCTGGCTTAGCCTCTGGTAACTACCACTCTGTTTTCTGTCTCTACAAATTTGACTATTCTAGGAACTCATGTAAGTGGAATCCTACATTATTTCTTTTTATGACTGGCTTATTTCACTTAGCATAATGTCCTCCACGTGCA